>NC_090400.1:45393877-46813097 GCF_036365525.1 Heterodontus francisci
ACTCCAAGATATACTGTAAAGGTTTCTTAAGCCAATTGGATTTATGGGGCAACACATAAAATCCTGAAGAAATGTTGCTCCTTAACAGGACAACTTTGAACTACAAGAAATGTCACATTTCATTAAGGAAAAAACTATATCTATTTTTCTAAATAGCTTTTCAGCTCTTCACAATTTCTGGTCAAACAACTAAGTATTTATTATTGCCGTCAAAATAATTTGGGAAAATGCCAATTGTCAAATAGTTTAACAAACTGGCCATTCACTTGTGGTGAATTGCCTGCTCTTGGCTATATTTTCTACAGTTTTCTCGAGAGACTGGGGAGCTTGCAGAGCAACAATTGTTTGAAATCAGTCCATCCTTACACACATTTTCAACTCTCCACTCTCTACACCCCCGCCCCAGGAATAAAATGAGGGCAAACCTTAGCAGTCAGGAGAAAATGAGAAATTGGAATGAGTGCGCCCAAAAATAGCAATGAAAACAGAATTATAAAAACGTAACAGAGTGAGCTTTCTGCCAGTGGTTTAAGAGATAACTGCACCAGTTGTGTGGGATATTGGCTCTCCAGAGCAGAAGGTCCCAGGTTCAATCCATGGTGTGTGCCGGCTTGGGAATGTCACAATTGCCCTCAATGGCCCTGGACAATGAGGGTAAGGAAAGAAGCCAACAAAAAAAGAAAAATAAAGGGCCTGTCTCTAATGCCACCTTACTGGAAATGTGTAATTGAAGCAAGGGTAGGACTTTTGGCCCTCACAGCGATGCCCAATAGCCCGAACTAGCTATCTAGGAGCACACAGAAAGAACAGTCACATGGGAAAGGTACTGGAGAAAACACTGGGGGAAGACAGCAGAAAAACATAACAGCTTTCTTCATTCAACAGAGCAGAACAGCCAACCAGGAAGACAATCATAAAAAAAGGCTTTTGTAAGCTGCACAATAAAAAGGGTAAAGACGATGGTAAGCCTGAAGGCATGCTCATTACAACAATTACCAGAGCTGCAGCTGAGTGCTGTAGAGAATAAAGATGACAAAGGCAGCAGCAGGACCCCCAAGGTAACACAGATACAAGGGCCCTCAACAGACTATGGAGCTATACTGAACGGGCAGATGAATCGCAGCAAATTACATTGACTAATTCAGACTACCTAATAGTTGCTGTGAGGAAAGGGCAATTTGCATTTGTGATGGTCATTTACCTTTGCGTAGTCAAGTGGAAGCTGATCCTCAGGACATTTAAACACGCCCTCACTGAAACAAAGAGAGAAGAACTGGTAAATGCACAGGCTGTGTACAACACTAATAATTTAATATGCAGCTAATAGAAGATCGGTGGCCCTTTATTGCCTTTCCTTTGTGCTGATGGTAAATTCGCTAGTGAGAGGTAGATTCTCTCAGTATTAACAGAATAATGGTGCATTTATACACATCTTCAACGAGCTTTACACAATGAATTACACTCATTTTGCTGAAGTGCACACTAACTTAAATCAGAATCCAGCACATCACAGTGGGGGCAAAAAAAGAAAAGTTTGCTTATTAATTAGTTGTCTGGAAAGTATACCATTTCAAAACAGAAATCCAATTCTGTTTTACATTCTTGTTAGAACCCCACAGAGAGCTGACAGACCATACAGATGGATAAAGCTGCACTGCGTTCAGTCTTTTCACACAAACAATGCAGTCAGATTTTCCATGAGAGTTGCCAACCCTCCAGGATTGCCCTGGACTTTCCAAGATTTGAAGATCGATATGCAGGACAATGCTGCGAGCAACCAGAAAAGTCAGGGGGGGGTTAAAAATAAATGGAGACGATTTCTTTCCCCCACCCCCCACCCATTCTCTTCAAAGACTTATTTATTATTAGTTCTAAAAATGTAAGAGATGGAGA
Organism: Heterodontus francisci; assembly: GCF_036365525.1. Lineage (NCBI taxonomy): Eukaryota > Metazoa > Chordata > Chondrichthyes > Heterodontiformes > Heterodontidae > Heterodontus > Heterodontus francisci. The sequence continues at coordinate 45,395,771 of NC_090400.1, forward strand.
AAATAGGATCGATGGGGTGGTTGGTGTTGAGGTCATGTGATTAAACCTCCCAGGACATGTTCAACCAGAGTTGGTACCCCAATTTTCCAGATATTGGTCCTGCTATTTTTAAAGGTCCACTGGCTCATCGAAGTCTTACTAAATGTGGTGTCAAGGATTCAAAGTAAAAGTTAGCTTCTTGTACTTCCAGCCACCACGTTGGAAACCAGTTTGGTCACAATGATATTATTAGCGTGTAAACACACAGACAGAAATTGCGGAGCTCCGAATGCACAAGGACATGTGGTCCAAAACATCCCAATTCGACCAGTCAAGAATTATCTCAATATGAGTGGGCCTACATCTTCATGCTGCCAGCCTGCAAGACTGTTTTTTTTAAAAAAAAAGAGGGCAGCATGCACGGAAAGAATGTTTTCACGCAACCCAAAGCTACCAGCACATCCTCAAAAAATTTAATATTTTTGCTGAACTGCTTGTGGTAATAATGAGCTCCAATTTTAAAATTATTACATTTAGGTAAGCCAATACTTAAAACCTGTCAATTGACTGTTTTACAGATGAGGATAACAGCTCACTCTTGCTGATTATCCGGTCCCCAAATGCAGTCGTTAATTACCCACACTAACTCCAGAGATGTCAGCAGTGCTGGTATGGATTTAAATATTTTCTTCCCCAAACATTTAAATTTTGTTTCTTCCATTTCAGTAAATAAGGATTAAAAGAATCATTAATTTTTATGTCCTTACTGTCTTCAGATGGATCAGCATTTATTTTGTATTTATAGAGATCTTTTAACCATCAAAAACAGCAGTTGTGTGTGACTGGGTTTATAGCGAGCAGTAAATCTTTCATGCAGCTCAATGCACTAATAACTTCCACAAAACCTTCTTTGTAAACTGTGCTGCCAAAATATAGCTTGAATAAAAAAGGTAAAAAATAAAATCATTTTGCCTCTTTTCCTCTCCCTCCCCACACCACCGCCCACTAAGGTACTCTTCCCCAAAAAGTGGTAACTTGAGACTCCAATCTGTGCCAAGCTCGCCAATCTCAGCCTATAACCAGGTCAAGTAAAATTGGTCAAGAAAGGGAAACTCCTACCCAGGTTCCTATTACCGATTGGTATTTTCCACTTGTTCTGCTCAGTTTAGATTAGCTGATGCCAATGTGTGACGAGCAAACAAGGAGAGGTTTTGGGGGGTGGCTACAATGTCCTGTGGTCAAATAACCTGATTTAAAAAAAAGTCTAGCTTTAGATGCAAAGATTGGGCAGTCAGTGGAGAATCTTGAACAGGAGCTGATTGATGCCCCATGGAATCCTATGCCAGTATGGGATGGGGTAGGAGAGGAAACTAAAGTAAAATGTGGGAGAGAAGGAAAAAAAGAGCAATGGCCCAGATCATGATGACATAAACTCACTGCAAATGGGATACACCTCAAATAAATCCAACAGGGGGAAGTGGATGGAAAACTATAAAATAGCTTGATTAAAAAAAAAGTTAGATAAGGGATATTCTTGTGCTGTAAAAGACTTACTGTGCATAAATTATATTCCAAACATTTTTAAGACCCCCTATGGAGGCGCACAATATAATTTCATTGGTGAGATTGCAATAAATAATTCTTTTACAATTTCAAGTACAGCTTATTAGGTTTTGTGAATTCTAAAGTACATGTTTCTTTGACCTGCACATTTGCACTGGGTAGTTTGTTTGGGGGGATGGGGATGGCAGGGGGGTGGTGGGGGGGGGGGGGGGGGAGGAAAAGAGAAGGGATCACTAAAGCAGCTGCTAATGTTACTCTGTACTTAACACTGAGGAGGCTGCCATCACTACTAATATTTCAGTGTTATCTGTTCCTGCTGCTCACTTTCACAGAGACACTCCATTCTTGTGTGACTGCTGGCAAACAATTCATTCTCAGACTGCAGGCCAGCCAAGTCCAAACTTGCCCTCAACCAAGCTTTCACACACATGCACTTCCAGCAGCGGTCACTAGCTAACAATCAGGAGTGGGGAACCCTGGTTGATAGTCCCCAAGCGGGTAAGGGTGGAAAGGATTGGAAGAGCAAGGGGGCTAAGAGGGCGAAGGTAGGAGGAGGGAAGGACCTTCTATTTATACAGCACCTTTCAGAAACTCATGACGTCCAAAGCCCTTTGGAGCCAAATTACTTTTGAAGTGTAGTGCAGCAACATAGAGAAATGTGCCAGCCAAATTGTACACAGCAATGAGATAAATGAACAGATAATCTGTTTGTTCGTGTTGGTTGAGGGTTAACATGTTGTCTTGAACACTGGAGAGAGCTTCTCTGCTCCTTTTTGAACAGTGCCACTGGATCATATACATCCACCCACCCAAGAAGACAGAAAGTGTTAAATGGCCGATCCAAATCCAGTGAATCTGCTCAAGTCTCTGGAGTGGGGCTTGAGCCCATTACCTTTAGAGTGTTACCAACTGAGCCATGGTGGACAATGAACATATTGCAGCAATATCACCACATGGGGATAGGGAGGACTGAATGGGTGATCTCCCAGTCGTTGCAACTCAAGCTACTGGGGACCTTCCATTTCACTGAAAATCTGCTACATTATGCAATTATGAAACGCTCAGACCCTGACTACTGAGCTGGCAGCAACAAGGTGGAAATAGATACATTTTAAAAAAAAATTAAGTTGCATAATCTTACTCAACAACAGAAATGACACCTGACCCTCGAGCCTGTAGTTCCATAACCCGACCAGTGAACGGCTGGGGATTTCCTCCAATTCCAAAGCCATAATTTTCCATCCATTAAAATGAATACATTGGGGTTAGGGGTGAGAAAAAAAATTAAAATCAGAGATTTGCAAGTAACGAAAATCCCAGGCTATATACCCTTAGAAACCAAGACCATTTTAAAACCACTGCTTTCTGCACTTCAGTTAGCAGCTCACTAAATAAAGAGGGAAAAAAAAGTGGGCACACTGCTATTTTCTTTTTGAAAAGGAGGAATTTCGCCCCCTGGAAGCACAGACTTTTCAGCAATATATGTATAGGATATTGTAATCTGCAAGATTCTGTACCCTAGCCCTGGAATATCTTCCGGGTGGGAAGAGAGGAAATTTCTTTCAAATTAATTGTTTAAGATTTGTTTAGGCACAAAAGCAACCCAGCTCCAGTCTCAGAGCACAGCCAAGGGCTCAATTATTTTCCTTACTTTTTTAAATAAGCTGTAGGTGATTGAATAATTGATTTGGGTATTCAGAATGCTTCTGATCAGCAGGATATAAAGATACATTAAATCCAATGGGATTCCCTCCGTGACCCTCATTGATGTACTCTGATCACAGGTGCTGTCATGCAAGAATAGGGAGGGGGGATTGGGTTCAGGATCCTGTCCTATACAGTAATGCATTGGGCTGCCTGTCTTGCTAGTGTAACAGACTCAGGTGTGGATGAATGCCATTGCTGGCCACTTCGCACACAGTAGATACATTGTGAAACTCCAACACTATGCAATGTCTCCTGATCATCTTAGCATATTTGATCGGCAAATTTATGATTGCCAATTAGAGGACCTTGCTGTGCACAAAATAGCTGTCACGTTTGCCAACTTCACAGTGGCTACACTTCAAAAGTAATTTATACAATGTGTTTCATTCCTTACTGTTTATTTACACATATTTAAATAAATTATTCCTAGAACCAATGGGGAGCATAAGCCTTGGCACCACTTAACTAAGTGAGAAGGTTGCAGGTACAAGTCCCACTTCCGAGACTTTAGCATATAATCCACATGGATACTCCAGTGCAGTACTGAGGGAGTGCTAGGCTGTAAGATGAGGCATTACATGGAGGTCTGCCTGCCTGATCATGTGGGTAATATGGAGTCAACATTGATGATACTCATGGGTTCCACACTGCCAAAGAATATGTGGAGAGAGGACGAGGGGGAGAGACTTTGGGAGTCATTGGAAGAGACGACGATGTATCAGGCTGGGGAAAGACTGGGGTGTGAGGCTGGAGTGAAAATAAAGCGTGAAACAAAGTATGGGTGCAGTACAAGAATACGGGGTGTAGAAATGTCCAGTAGCTGGGATATGCTTTGAAAGCATATCACCAAGTTTCTCTGGGTAGATTATTATAGGTTGGCTGTTTGTCACTGATGGAATGATAACTCTGCGATTGAATTAGATGAGGGAACATTACTCTACAGGATTGGACTGTGCTCAAATTCTGCGATAGGATTGGTTGATTTCTACCACTGGTCATAGCAATCAGTAATCCTCTCTTTTCAAGAATCTACACAAAAGGAACTAAATTAACAGTTAAGATTTTAAATCTATTTTTCCTCCATTTCAAATTGCTTTATTCTCACCGGAGTTCAAGAAAAATTTTGAATCGAATATTATTTGGACAACTAAAAAAGGCTCCAGATTCGCTGCAAAGCACTGGTTCTAGCCAGTCACAGTAACAGGGTATGAAGTTGTAAGAATCTATGCTTGTAGACAGCCAATAGAATAAAAGCTATTGACCTTTGATCTCCCAAATAACAGAATAGGCTTGTACAGCGAAGTCATTTTGCCGCCATGCAATTTGTGCACAGTCTGCAAATTCAGGCAACTTGCTCGCATTAACAGAGTTTGTGACCCCTGTGAAGGCCCTTGTGGCTCCTTGGACTGGGCTGAGGGGGGTGGGGGGGTGCGTGAGTCAGGGAAGAGGAGTACTATTTCAACTGTCAGCAAGCAACAGCCCCCTTCCATCATCCCACATGGCTTCATTTTGTGAAAGTCGTTAATTATAGTGACAGCATTCCCACAACTGATCAACTCAGGCCCGCTCTAAAATTAGCCCTCTCTCCCCTCTCTAGGCCTTTTCAGTTTAACAGTGACAGTAGCAGAGACCTGCCAGACCGCGTCCCGACAGGGCGAAAGGGGGTGGGGGGGGGGGCGGAAGAGGGAGAGGGAGAGGCACAACAGTGTGATCCATCCAAGGTACTATCTTGTGGGTGATTCCCATTATCTCAGTTCCAGTCAACATTCAGAATACACTGCATGTCAAGAAAGTACATTGAACCAAGTGGTTTTGAACAGTTGTCTGAACCCCATGATGGCATAACTGCCCAGTAATCAGAATCATTAAGCACAGGCCACCAACACAGTGGTAACTTTGAAAGAGCTATCCACTTAATTCCATTCCCAGGCATTTTCCCTATCGCCCAGCAATAATTCAACTTTTCAAGTATAATATCAATTCCCCTTTGAAAGATTAATTTTTGAATAAAGTCTCTATTTTGCCAACAAATGTTGGTGCAGAAGATTGTTTTGATTAAATATAGTTTCTATTTCTTTTAAATTAAGGGTGTCATGATACTCCATTTAATTAGTGCGTTAATAGTGTCTACATCCAAATCGCAAAAACAAACAAACAAAAAAAAAGTGCTGGAAAAACTCAGCAGGTCAGGCAGCATCTGTGTAGAGAGAAGCAAAGTTAATGTTTCAGGTTTGTGACCTTTCATCAGAACTGGCAAAGGTTAGAAATGAATGAGGTTTTAAGCAAGTGAAGGGAGGAGTCGGGGAGAGAACAAAGGGGAAGGTCTTTGATAGGGCAGGAGAGATTAAATAACAAAGCTGTCCTGGGACAAAGGCAAAGCGTGTGTTAATGCTTGTGGTGAAAGACAAAGCATTAGTCCAGAGAGACTGTTAATAGCAGAAAAATGAGCAGCTACATGACATGAAAAGCAGGCACATGGTTAAAAAATAAAAATTTTAAAAAGGCGTGCTCTGAAGTTATTGAACTCAATGTTCATTCCGCAAGGCTGTAGAGTGCCTAATCACAAGATGAGGTGCTGCTCCTCAAGCTTGCGTTGATGTTCTGTCTTTGGCCTGCTCCAGTGTTCCAGCTGCTCATTATTCTGCTATTAACAGTCTCTCTGGACTAATGCTTTGTCTTTCACCACAAGCTTTAACACACGCTTTGCCTTTGTCCCAAGACAGCGTTGTTATTTAATCTCCCTCTGTCCTATCAAATACCCTTTGTTCTCTCCCCCACCCTCCTCCCCTTCACTTGCTTAAAACCTCATTCTTTTCTAACCTTTGCCAGTTCTGATGAAAGGTCACAGACCTGAAATGTTAACTTTGCTTTTTTCCCCCACCGATGCTGCCTGACCTGCTTAGTTTTTCCAGCACTTTTTGTTTCAGATTTCCAGCATCTGCAATATTTTGCTTTTACACCCTGATCACTTCAGTGCAATCACTTCAAGGTTTACTAAATGACAATCTGCAGCCAATTACTGAAGAGTAGTCAGTACACGTGCACTTTTTATTCATTTGCGTTTGTATGGCCTGATAACGAGGTAGTTTCCATATCTCTGCAGCCCTTGGTTTAAATCCAAATTAGAAGCTTAACGTTACTAAATTGTCAATGGCTGTATCCAGTCAGCACTACAACTGTGACAAGTACTTAGAGTGCCTGGATTGACAATTAAATCCAATTCCACACGGTCTCACCAATTTAAGTAATCAGTGCCTTTTCTATATAGCTGTTAAGCCCTTTGTTATTAAAAGTCAGAATTCCCCCTCTGCCCCACAACCCTTCCAAATGAATTTCTATTGAAGCCCATTCTATTAAGTGCATACTAATAACAATACTCTCTGCTCAAGGGCACCCCACAAAACCACTTCACACTCCCGCAGCAGATTGAAGCCGCAGACCTATAATTACCTTTGTTTTTAAAAACACTGTTGGGTCAGTGTAATACTCGTTATTGATTAGTTCTTGACAGTTAACCAGTCAAAGTGTCAAGAGGTGTCCTAAATGGTCATACTACTGTACTGACTAAATACACAACCACACTCTAGATATCCTCCTCTGGGAGCCTTAAAACATGCCCATCAGCTAGGGTGTTTACACAGCGTACCGACCTCTACCTTGCAGAGGCTCAGCGTCAACTCAGACACTTCTTCCTACTTCCCCCTGGACCATGACCCCAGCACCGAACATCAAGCCACTGTCCACGGAACTGTCACTGATCTCATCTCCTCTGGAGATCGTCCCTCTGCAGCTTCCAACCTCAGTCCCGCAACCCCAGACAGCCCGCTTCTACCTCCTTCCCAAAATCCGCAAACAGGACTGTACCGGCAGACCCATTGCTTCAGCCTGTTCCTGCCCCACTGAACTTATTTCTTCCTATCTTGACTCTATCTTTTCTCCCCTGGTCCAGTCTCATCCCACCTACATCCGTGACTCTTCTGACGCCCTATGTTATTTTGACAATTTCCAGTTTCCTGGCCCCAACCGCTTCCTCTTCACTATGGATGTACAATCTCTCTACACCTCCATCCCCCACCAGGACGGTTCGAGGGCTCTCCACTTCTTCCTTGAACAGAGGCCCAACCAGTCCCCATCCACCACCACCCTCCTCCGCCCGGCTGAACTTGTTCTCGCATTAAACAACTTCTCTTTCAACTCCACTCACTTCCTTCAAGTAAAAGGTGTTGCTATTGGTACCTGCAGCATGGGTCCTAGTTATGCCTGTCTTTTTGTTAGTTCTGTCGAACATTCCTTGTTCTAGTCCTACTCAGGCCCCCTCCCCCAACTCTTTTTCCAGTACATTGATGACTGTATCGGTGCCGTTTCCTGCTCCCGCCCAGAACTAGAAAACTATTCAACTTTGCTTCGAATTTCCACCCTTCTCTCACCTTCACATGGTCCATCTCCGACACTTCCCTTCCCTTCCGACTTCTCGGTCTCCATCGCTGCGGATAGGCTGTCTACTAATATTCATTATAAGCTCACCAACTTCCACAACTACCTCGACTACACTTCCTCACACCCTGCCTCCTGTAAGGACTCCATTCCATTCTCCAAGTTTCTCCATCTCCGACGCATCTGCTCTGATCTTACTACCTTCTACGACAGTGCTTCTGATATGTCTTCCTTTTTCCTCAACCGAGGATTCCCCCTCAACCGTGTCCAGCCCATTTCCCGCACCTTTACCCTCACCCCTTCCCCGCCCTCCCAGAACAGCGACAGGGTTCCCCTTGTCCTCACTTTCCACCCCACCAGCCTCCAGATCCAAAGGATCATCCTCCGCCACATCCAGCGTGATGCCACTACCAAACGCATCTTCTCCTCCCGTCCCCCGTCAGCATTCCGAAGGGATCGTTCCCTCCACGATACCCTGGTCCACTCCTCGATTACCCCCACCACCTTCCCCTGCTATCAGTGACAGTTCCGTGGTATTACCTGCCCATTTACCCCCTCTCTCCTCGCTATCCAAGGCCCCAAACACTTTCAGGTGAAGCAGTGATTTACTTGTACTTCTTTCAATGTAGTAGACTGTATTCGCTGCTCACAGTGTGGTCTCCTCTACATTGGGGAGAAGAATTGCAGATTGAGTGACCGCTTTGCGGAACACCTCCGCTCAGTTCCTAAGCATGACCCCGAGCTTCCGGTTGCTGGCCATTTTAACACCGCCTCCCCCACCCCCCTCCCCACTGCTCTCACGCTCACATCTCTGCCCTGGGATTGCTGCAGTGTTCCAGCGAACATCAACGCAAGCTCGAGGAACTGGAACTCATTTACCGACTAGGCACGCTACAGTCTGCCAGACTGAACATTCGGCCCCCCACTTTTTGTGTTTAGTTATTTTTTTATTTTTTCTTTATTTGGTTATTTTATTTTAGCTTGGTTAGTTTGTTTCTACTGTGCCTACCCACTGTTTGTTTTAAAACATTTTTTAATATTTGTGCTTGGAGTGCTTTGTGCTTTACAGTCAATTCACACCCTCTCTGTATTAACACTTTGTCTTTCAGCACACCATTAACATATCATTTGCCTTTGTTCCATGACCTTCTGGTATTCTCTGTGACCTTGTCCTATCTACACCTTCTCCTTTGTTATCTCTTGCCCCACCCCTGCTTTACTTGCTTAAAACCTTTTACATTTCTAATATTTGTCAGTTCTGAAGAAGGGTCACTGACCTGAAATGTTAACTCTGCTTCTCTTTCCACAGATGCTGCCAGACCCGAGTATTTCCAGCATTTCTCATTTTTATTTCAGATTTCCAGCATCAGCAGTATTTTGCTTTTATGTTTATGCAGCATTGCTGGCGGAGAGTTAAATTATCGCGGTACTGTCAGAGATTATGGTGAAGGGCTGACCATAGATGCTGCAACATCTATACTCTGAATAAATGTGTGCAGCAGAATGGACTTTGTGCCAGCCAAAATGGGAGCCTATGGCCATGTGACCAACATCCATCACAGCCTCTCTTCAGCCCTCAGCAATTTACACCACAGCCCTCTTCTGAAACTGCTGACGCCTTGCTGGAGTACACTTCACCCACAGGTAAGCTGGCCATTTTCCAGTCCATCACCCACAAGGCCAATATTCCCATTTAAGCCCTGACATTGAGCTTTAATGGGTTATTTGAATGCAGGGAGACCCCTGATCCTGTCCTCACTTAGTATCTAAACTGTTCTATGGTGTGCAAGAAGGAACAAATTCACACTTAACACTACATTATCCATTCTCTCTTTCTCTCAACATCCCAATGCACTTTGAAGCAAAGTGCTGCTATGTGAGCAATCTAGGAGTGACAAGCTAATCAGAAACCGGAACCCTGTTCAATCAGAATCATTGGAGGGAGCTGGAGAGAGACTCTTACCATTTGCTTTTGGCATGTCTTACAGCTCATGAAGACAGTTCAGCTACCAATTATTGAGAAAATGGTGCTTAATGTTGTAAAGATAAAACATTCACCAATACATTTACATTCCTATTCCAGCATTTGAAGTCACTTGATGGAATTAAAAAGGCGTTGAAAACTACATTAATCAGCCCTGCAGTCCACCCAATGGGATTAAAAATCACCATTATGTTTTGCAAGGAGCCACACTACATACTTCTGGATGTCTGAAAAAATTACTACTGGCATGCAACAGACTATATTTGAACAAATTTGCACAAAACAGCCACATTAGCAGAACAATCTGTATAACACTGGGTTTGCCTCTAAATGAACTGCAGTGCAGCTGGTGTCCTCAAAATAGTCAAGTTGTAAATTTGTCTCTCTTTTGGCATGAACTGATTTAGCTGCAATAATGAATTAAAAGGTTTACAGCAAATTTCAGAACAGCTGTTTTAAACATTTAAAACCACAAGAATTATTTATTAGACTCTATAGACGATTGTAGTGTAGGGACCACAGGCAGGCAGAGAACTTTAGAATGGGATGAAATGGATTAACAGTGCTTTGCGCATTTATAAACAACTCGAGCCATTTCTTTGGAATAGTCCCTTTGGCCACATCCTAAATGTGGTATTTTAGGAAAAAGCAGCTCTAGATACAGAACTCAATATTCTGCTTCACCAAAGTCATCTTCCCTGGTTTATTTCTGCTATTTATATCTCCTGGATGGCTGTGGGAATTACATTGGTGCCAAAGGCATATTCCTTTTACAACTGGTCAATATCCGGTATTTTCACATTACATTGCATAACAAATGTTGATTGATTAGTGTTAGGAAAAATGGTGCTCAGGTTGGAAATGGTGTAGGCCAGGAATTCTAAAAAATGATTTGGATTGGTGTATAGGGACTACCGTCTCAGATTTTGTGCGACACCAAAAAAGGAGAGGATTTTGGCAAACAGCATGGAGAATTGCAAACAACTTCATAACAACCAAAACATTAGTGTGTTGGGCAGACAGGCAGCAGAAGCAATTTAATTTGGATAAGCATGAAAAACAATGGATGGGAGTATAGCACAAATAGTTTATTCTCACTGGACCTCTGGCAGAACACAAAGCAACGTTCTACAAATTAAATGAGATACCAGTTGAACTGGAGGCTAAATTTCCCATCCTCTCTGAGATAAGTAAGATCTAGGAACATACAGTTTCATCACCTACATCAAAACTGCACAACACACAATATGCATCGTGCGGTTCTCAGGAGAGCTGTTTCTTTCATTGCCTCAAAGAACACTCCTGTAGTTCTTTTTTAAAAAAATAAAAAAGTTATGATGACTGATTTACTGATTAACTGATTAACACCATTATCTTAAAAAAAAAAGGTACAAGTTGACTTGACAGACTGCAGTAGTTGCGTATGTGGCTGGCAGATAAATATTTAATATGCAGGAAGAGTTCACTTTTGACAGTGAAGTAAATGATAACAGATTATTCTGGCCGGTCCTTTCCGTCCAGTCCCTGCCTGCAAAAGGAGTACTATGTAAAGAGCTCTATAACACTGGGCTTTGCTCTCATTACTGCCGGGTTCATTTGGAGGCGGGGGGTGGGGGGGGGGGGGGGTGTCGTCCACTGACAATTGGTAGTCAGTGACTCCTGCTGAAAACATGCATGTGTGAATGTCTGGCACAGATCAGACTTGGCTGTGATGCCCCTCACCTCTGCCCAACACACCATACATCAGCCGTCTCTTTAATTATGCTCTTGTGAAGCATCTAGACTATATTTACTATTTTGAAGGCACGCAGGGCTGGCACAAAAAGGAAAAATGACCACTTGGGCAAAGTGCTGGCAAGTGAGTGCACTCAAAGAATTGTACTTCAGCAAAGATTCAGTATTAGGAGGAGTGTAGGCAAGAAAATAGGCCGAGAAAGAAAGAAATTGAGAATGTTAAGTTGGACTTAGGAGGAATACAAGGAATTGCTGCTGGAGTTGTCTCATCATCCCTTCAACGTTTCTGATAGCTTGTTACAGCTTTGAAAAGTGAATGGGATCTCCAGGCACAATAATCTCATCACTGTAAAGAGCTGTCAATATGAAGTAATGTATCATTGTGCTCTGAGTGTGTTAAAGCACCCATTAACCATGACCAGCCAGAAACAGATTTCTTCAATTCGGCGTGGTAATAGTTTCCTTAAAATGTACATTATGTAATATAACACACACACAAACAAATGCTTTTTTTTTTTAAAAACATGCTACAGTCTCCTTCAAGGTTGCAATAAAAATCCACTAATGTGGACGGATCACCGGTCGTCACTGTGTGGACTCGGACAGTGCAATTGGAAAGTAATAAAGCTTTTGGAACAAAATAGCAGCTATGGGACAGATAATGTTAATTGATAAATGACGGCAATGAGCCCATACATACAGTTTAATAACTATTGTAATACATAATAGATTGTCATTTGCTGAATTAGATATTCTTCCTGATTCATTTATGAGCTTCAATCATCACACAGTTTTTGAAAAGTTAAAGAAATGGTAACCCTAATTTTTTTTGTTTAAAAATAAAGCCAGATACAAATAACTAGTAGGAATTCAATATTTTGGAGATTTGAAATAGATAATTTTAAACTAACTTGTTGAGTATGGAATATTTCCAAAAGCCTTAAAAGTAAAACGTCTCTTCTACAGCAGCAAGACAATAGTGCAAGAGCCTCCCACGAGTGAAGTCATTTTACTTGTATCCACTATGCTTAACTAGCATTGGGGTTCCACACCCCCAAAACACAGAAGGCACATCATATGTCTGGGTGTCCTCATGCATAGGTGCCTTCCAGTGTTTCAGAAAACTTGGAAACACTTCACATGTGTGGTCCACTGCTCCCAGCCACACAAATTCAACCTAATTACTGGTGCAACTCTCCAACAGCCTGGGAGAGTTGGATTTGTGCCAATATCTCAGCCAAAATTCATATCTTCAGTTCTCACTTTTATATTGGTGCCAATACAATAATCTGCACAAAGACCAGCATTTGATGTGGGTCTGACAGACAGCTAAACAGGGGCATAGATTCCAGGTTTCTCCACATCCTTGTATTAAATGTAAATCTGGCAGCAGATTAGCAGCGTACTGATATAACACTACAGAGCCTACTTGTGCATGGATGCATACCACCAGTGCTACTGGAAGGTGCACGTGTATCTAAAATGTGACTGATTAGGAGAGTCTGTGATAATTCATTTGATCAGCAATTTAGAGCCCAGCAATGAAAAAGAATACCTCTGCATATGCACAACAATTTTACAAAAGCCACAATAGAACTTACCCCCCCACCCCCTCAAGTTTTATTCCAATTTTCAAAATGTCTTACTACATATGTATGTCTTATCAAACCCAAAGGATCTCTTCATAAAACCCATAGGGAGGAGGACCATGTCACCAGTCTAAAAAGCAACTTGCCTGCAAAGTTCAACCAGAGACAAGTCCTAAAGTGGAAACTACAGACACCTGTTTATCATGTCAACTGTGTACAGTGGACATTATTTAAGGTAGGAATTTGTTCTGAGACCTTTAGGCAGACGTGTTTCATTAGGTCACTGAACCCAACTCGTGGATAAGCAACGTGACTTTTGCAACAAGATCCACTACTGATCCTTCACTTTGAAATGTTGTTAAACAATGGACATTTATGTTGTATTCAAGAGTTGCCTGAATGGGGAAACTACGCAAAACACACTTAGCATGACATGCTTATTTCTATGGCTGCCAAAATAGACTAACACAGAGAGGACTCAGTGCATGAAGTATCGAGGAACAAAATTAGCCGTAATCTAGTCTTCACTTCAGAGCCTCTTGAGCAGAGTAAGTAAAATTATTTGTTTTTGCTCTTATTGCACACAGCTGCAGTTTTCTGGGTATTTCAATAAGAGTTTCTATTCAATCCTTGTTGAAACCTAATCCCACAGTCTGAAATTCTGAGAGATTGTAATCCAATTGTTTGGACAACAGTGCATTCAAATGATTAATATCTGAATCTTGCAAATTTTCAATGCCCTCCACACTCAAATAGTCAATGGGCTCTCACTGTCTATTCTCATAGATGAAGATTGGTCATTTGGACAGTTTTTGAAGAGTTACCCAAACCTATACAGCCATAGCACAGCAAGGAGCCAACATCTTTAGGGGCGGCACAGTGGTGCAGTGGTTAGCACTGCAGCCTCACAGCTCCAGCGACCTGGGTTCAATTCTGGGTACTGCCTGTGTGGAGTTTGCAAGTTCTCCCTGTGTCTGCATGGGTTTCCTCCGGGTGCTCCGGTTTCCTCCCACAAACCAAAAGACTTGCAGGTTGGTAGGTAAATTGGCCATTATAAATTGCCCCTAGTATAGGTAGGTGGTAGGGAAATATAGGGACAGGTGGGGATGTGGTAGGAACATGGGATTAGTGCAGGATTAGTAAAAATGGGTGGTTGATGGTCGGCACAGACTCGGTGGGCCGAAGGGCCTGTTTCAGTGCTGTATCTCTAAACTAAACCAAATCTTCAGAAGTGTAAACATTGGGGAAAGGTCCAAAGATTATTTCATCTAGAAATTTTGTTCTTCCAAATCTTACACTTACACCATCCTTTGCTGGACCCATTTAAACCAGTGTCGGTTGCTCTTCTGACTATGTGCACAAACATGGTGGGTCAGAGAATCAATGACAGACCCGGGTAGAGTTCTTGTCCACTTTGAAGCCTCTGGATCACTACTTCTTACAGCACCTCCCAGTCCCTACTAACCCATTTCCAAAACTAAGAATAATGTAAACATTTACACTTCACCTTGTGCCATGAACAAACTACCATTTAATATGAAAGTACTAGACCAAAAGGAAGTTAATCACTTGCAAACAGCATTTTAAAGGGTTAAAGTTGGGTCAGTAGGTCGCTGACGTCATTACATTTGCCATGCTCCCATTAACAACTGATGGAACATTTCTTCCTCGCTGGTGTGGAGGATTGCAAGAGACAAAACATATCGTGGTTTGCACCTTGGATGAATGCTCCATTTGTAAAGTTTCCCTGTGTATTTTACCCCACTGTTGTGATATTTGAGAGAGACCCACGAAAAATAAATTAAGCTGTGTTGAAGAGTTGAGAAATGCCAAATACTTGCTCACAAATGTCAACACTTCGACCAGATGAAAAATGAAGTCAATTGGCTTTGCTTTTGTGAAATGAGCTAGAAGCTTAGCATTACATAATTTGACGTTTACCACATTGTTAGACATACTGGACAAATCTTCCAGCACACGACATGCTTTCTCCCTTACTCCCTCTCTAACGAACTACAAAAGTAACAGAGAAGCTGTAAAGAAGTCACCTCTAGGTGATGTTTTACCATTAGAGGTTCTACCTGTTACATGAATGGTAGCAACTTTTGCCAACACAGGTACATTGGCTTGTGGGATGATTTGGATTCTGGATTGCAATTTCAACAGCTTGCTTGTTGAAATGTAGACGCTAAAAAGTATTTTACACTTGGTAGCAGTAGCTGATGCAAGCCTGATACTCAGTGATTAATAACACAGCATTCCCCATCTTAATCTCTCGTGCTGGATAAGTAGATTTAAAATAATTAACACTGAATGGAGAGGGGGTGAGGAGGAGAAAAGTCTGCCCACTTGAACCCAGAAAATCACGGCACTCTTGCGTACGGGAATGATTTACACGAAAAAGGTGGAAGGAAATTACGGAACTCCATCCCCAAAACACTGATTAAAAATAGCAGAATCATATAATTAAAAATAGATTAACCCTATTCAAGTCACATTAAGTCAGGTCTGCAGCCTTAGGCATCACAAACTGAATGAACAGTTTTTACTGTACAACTAACGCACCAATTTGGCAAGTGAATCAGCGTGTTTTCTGCATGTAAAGAAATTGTCACACACATACTACACTCTGATTTAGCGTCCAAAGGCTCACTGGCCAAGACAGCAAGAGAACTCCTTTCTCTTCATCTCCAAAAGCAGTCTACAGGGGCTGTTCATTCTTAAACATAAATAAAGCAAGCGAAAGAACAGTTTGTTGTTGTGCCCTTCTGATAATACAGTACTCCTTCAATACTGCACTTCAGCATCATCATAGAGCGGGTGCTCAAGTCCATGGTAGGATTTGAGGCCATAACGGTCTAACTCAAAGGCAACCAAGCCAAGTTGATATTGGTTTTACTCTGTTCTAAATCTGCATCTTGAAATACTTATGATGTTGAAAAGATTGGCAACCAACTGGATCAATGAAAGTTTGATAAGCCGTTCAGCAACTGCTACAACACTAAAAAAAAAAAGTAGCATCAGAATAATTGACCAGAATGGCTGAGATTTTGATGACACGTTGCTCAATGTGTTATCCTCATCACTGAATCAGGACAGCAGTGTTTGTCTCAGTATGAAGCCCGTACTTGTTGCTTCTGTGAAACACCCCTACACCTTCTAGGATATGCACGCAGCTACTGCCAGGAAATGATTGATGGCAATAGTGCATTGGAGAAAGATCCACAAGATTAATGGCAAGTCCAGGCCATGGCCCAACAGCACAATTACAAAAAGGCACTATGGTGCAGGCCTGCATATAAACATGTCAAAACAGACAGGGGGTTAATGCAACAATAAGGAAGGTGAATAGGGGAAGAGAAGGCTTTTGTCCTGGACTGTTCACCATACTAAATAAGAGCATTGAGAAATTGAGGTTAAGTAGCTGAAGGTGTTACAATCCAATTAAGGGTGAATATAGAAATAATCTAATGTGTACCACAGAGTACAGCAAGTCAGGGTGAAAAGCTATAAATATGTCCAGAATAAAATCAAGGCATTGTCCCAGTCTGTCATTGAATTGCATCTAAAAGAGCAGGCAGACACCCCCAAGCTGTAAAATAGTGTCCATATACTGACCCATACAGACTGGATTTAGAACAGGGATATTAACGATAGCTACTAAACAGTCAGTGCAGAACTGCATGGGACAGTCATCTTCCCGTAGAATGGATTCTATCCCTTTTCATTGTTCAGCTGTATCCACGCTTAGCTTCGAGAGGTAGAAGTTAACTTGCAGGTCAAGCAATGAAATGCAATTCTGTGAGGGGATAATTGCTGTCAAAGTTGTAGATGGCAGCTTTTGAGTGACAGCAGGCCCTTTCACAGAAACTATTCCTGGTGTTTGACCCAGAAACTGGCTGTTTGCTCCACCTCATTAATGAACGCAGCCTTCTAGCTTATCAGCAGGATTGAGCCCTTTCCAAACGTGTAGTTATGCAACAGGCGACCAACAATCCCAGGTAGACCATCCAGGAAAATGCAAGCAGACAGTGATTACACCGCCATTATGATTAATGACAACTACGTGTGCTCCAATTAATGGGTGTTGCCCACGCCAAGAGCTAACACGCTCCTTCACCCCCATCCCTGAAATGCCTGCACTACATCCTTGGCATCGACCTGCTTCCACCAGGCCCTTGGGCCACTGGAGCCTACTCCACTTTTCATACTTCCCTTTCTACCTGCCTATTCCCCACCCCTTCAGCTAGTCTCACACTTCTGTCTCGTAAATGCCTTCTATTTCTTAGATTGCCAATATGAAATATGCCATTGAACAATCTCCTGTTCTCCATTAAGCGAACAATCTCCTGTTCTCCATTAAGCACATTACAGGTCACTGGATTTATTCTCTTGTATGTTTTAATTTTCTTCCCCCTTGCCCTCCCCCATCACTTCCTCTTGTATCATTCCTTTCAAGCATGCAGTTCGTTTGTAACACGAGTTTAGATGAAGGGCTCATATCCGGAACATCTTATCTGATGCTGCCTGACCTGCTTAGTGTTTCCAGCTTTTCTCGTTTTTGGAGTTTCAGATTTCCAGTGACCTCTGCTGAAAAATACAATTGTGTGGATCAGCTGCGATACCTCTTGCAGTCAAATAGCTCATCACACTATCTGCCTCAGCAATTTCACCTGGCTGTTGCCAATAAGCAGGCCAAGTGCCCTGATGCAGCAAGGGTTTGCCGATTACAGTACTTTATGGAAAATTGCAGAATTGAGCTGGCAAAATCTTACCACATGGGAGTTAAAATCAAGTGTGGCACTTTACGGACATCAAGGGGTGTCACAACATGCCAAATCACTTGACCTAGTCACCAGCACGGTGTACAAACAGACACAAAACACAGCAGATAAATAGAACATAAGCAGCATGACTGTAATTGTCGGAGTCGAATCTTTAAAGACTCACACACCGAAGGAAGGTCACCCCCTCAGTAAATGTGGGTTCACAGCAAGAGCAACGACTGAATTAATTGCAAAATTGAGAAATAGTAACAAACTCTTTTATAAAGTAAATCAGAGCTCTTTTGGTTAGGGTTTACTTTGTAAAGAGTTGGTTACCAATTTTCATTTTTGCAATTATTTCAGTCATTGCTGCTCTTGTATTTTCCCTGCATTTTCACAGCTAAAATCAGATGCCCTTATTCTGATTGCATGATCTCACAAGACAGATCTGCTTTGAAAGAGCAGCTGGATAAGAAAACTGGATTGAACAGTGCAACCTGCGGGAGCTAGCTCACAGGGCCTGGTATCCTAGAAACCGGATTAAAATAGTACCAAAGTAGAAAGAGGCTTAGATCTTGACTGCTAAAATCGAATACAAAAGGTTCCCTTTTTCATCATTTACTAATATCTGCAAAAGCAAGTTTTGTACCTCCCCTTCAGTGTGAACCATAGAAAAATTACAGCACAGAAGGAGGTCATTCAGCCCGTCGTCTCTTTGCTGGCAGAAAAAAAACTAGCCGCCCAATCTAATCCGACCTTCCAGCACCTGGTCCATAGCCTGGCAGGTTACAGCACTTCAGGTGCAAGTCCAGGTATCTTTTCAAAGAATTGAGGGTTTCTGCCTCCACCACCGTTCCTGGCAGTGAATTCCAGACACCCACCACCCTGTAGGTGAAAAGTTTTTCCTCATGTCCCTTCTAATCCTTCTACTAATCACCTCAAATCGGTCTCTCCTGGTAATTAACCTCTCCGCTAGGGGAACCAGGTCCCTCCTGTCTACTCTATCTAGGCCTCAATTTATACACCTTAATTAAGTCACCCCTCAGCCTCCTCAGTTCCAGGGAAAACAACCTTAGCCTATCCAATCATTCCTCATAGCTGCAACTTTCAAGCCCTGGCAACATTCTTGTAAATCTCCTCTATACTCTCTCCAGAGCAATTATGTCCTTTCTGTAAAGTGGTGACCAGAATTGTACGCAATACTCCAGCTGTGGCCTAACCAATGTTTTGTACAGTTCCAGCATTGCAACCCTGCTTTTGTATTCTATACCTCAGCCAATAAAGGAAAGCATTCCATATGCCTTTTTCACCACTCTATCTACCTGTCCTGCCACCTTCAGGGACCTGTGGACATGCACTCCATGGTCTCTAACTTCTACCCCTCTCAATATCCTCCCGTTTATTCTGTATTCCCTTGCTTCATTTGCCCTCACACTCATCTGGATTGAATTCCATTCGGCACTTTTCCGCCCGCTCAACCAACCATTGACATCTTTCTGGAGTCTATAGCTATCCTCTTCACGATCAACTACACGACCAATTTTTGTGTCATCAGCAAATTTCCCAATCATGCCTCCTACATTCAAGTCCAAATCATTAATATACAACACAAACAGCAAAGGACCAACACTGGAACGCCACTGGAAACAGCTTTCCATTCACAAAACATCCGTTGACTACTACCCTTTGTTTCCTGGCCCAGGGCCAATTCTGGATCCAACCTGCCATATCCCCCTGCATCCCATGGGCTTTCATTTTACTGACCAGTCTGCCATGTGGGACCTTATCAAATGCCTTACTAAAGTCCATGTGGACTACATCCACTGCACTACCCTCATCAATCCTTCTTGTTACTTCCTCAAAAAACTCAATTAAGTTAGTAAGACATTACCTTCCTTTAACAAATTCATGTTGACTATCCCTGATTAATCCGTGCCTAAGTGGCAGTTTATCCTGTCCCTCAGAATAGATTCTAACAATTTACCCACCAAGGTCAGACTGACCGGCCTATAAATATTTGGCCTATCCCTTGCACCCTTTTTAAACAATGGTACAACATTCACAGATCTCCAATCATCTGGTACCTGTCATGTATCTAGTGAGGATTTGAAGATGATCCTCAGCGCATCCGTTACTTCCTCCCTGGCTTCCTTTAACAACCTGGGGTGCAATCCATCCGGCCCTGGTGATTTATCCACTTTCAAGGATGCCAGACCCGAGAGTACTTCCTTTCTCATTATGCTTATTGCATCTAATATTTCACACTCCTCCTCTTTAACTACAATGTCTACATCATCCCTCTCCTTTGTGAAGAGAGACAAAAAAACTCACTAAGAACCATGCCCACATCTTCTGCATCCACACCTAAGTTCCCTTGTACATCTCGGATAGGCCCTACCCTTTCCTTAGTTATCCTCTTGCTCTTAATGTACTGATAAAACATGTTGGGGTTTTACTTGATTTTACCTGCCAATAATTTTTCATGTCCTCTCTTTGCTTTTCACATTTCCTTTTTTACTTCACCCCTGCATTTTCTATACTCCTCTAGGCTTTCTAAAGTACTAAGATTTTTGTGATTGTCATCAGCTTTCTTTTTCTGCTTTAACTTGCCCTGTAAGCTTCTAGATAACCAGGGGGCTCTAGATTTGGCAGTACCACCCTTCATCTTTGTGAGGACTCTGCTCGTAGTATCTCTCTTTTGAATGCCTCCCACTGGTTTGCCACTGATTTTCCTTCAAGTAGCTGTATTTAGTCCACTTTTTCCATGTCACCCCTCAGTTTCTTAAAATTTGCCTTCCCCCAATTTAGAACTTTTACTCCTGTTTTATCTTTGTCCTTTTCCATGATTATGCTAAAACTAACTGTATTATGGTCACTATCTCCAAAATGGTCACCCACTGTTACTTCCTCCACTTGCCTAGCTTCATTACCGAAGACTACATCTAGAATTGCACCCCCCCGCCCCCACCTCTCGTTGGGCTTGTTACGTGCTGGCTAAAAAAGTTCTAGAGCGCAGTTCAAGAATCTTGTCCCCTCTGTGCCCTTCACACTGTTTGTATCCCAGTTGATATTGGGGTAGTTGAAATCCCCAACTATTATTGCCCTATAGTTTTTGCACTCAGAAATTTGCCTACATATTTGTTCTTCTATCTCCCTCTCACTATTTGGGGATCTATAATACACTCCTAATAGTGTGGCTGCCCTTTTTTATTTGAGCTCCACCCATATGGCCTCATTTGATGATTCATTTAGCATGTCATCCCTCCTCAAAGCGGTTATTGATTCCTTAATAATGCTACACCCCCTCCTTTTTTTAATCTCCCTCTTTATCCTGCCTGAAAACTCTATATCCAGGGATGTTGAGTTGCCTTTCTTGCCCCTCCTTAAGCCAAGTTTCTGTTATAGCAATGATTTCATACTGCCACGTGTCTGTCTGTGCCCTCAACTCATCGGCTTTATTTACTATACTCCTTGCATTTAAATAAATACCCTTTAACACTACCAAATTCCTGTGCTGCACACTTTTTAACCTTTGTTTTTTTTCTCTTTCAGAGTCACTAGCTAATTTTCTGCCTCCTGTTCCCTGCTCTGAAATTGTTCTATCTAAAACTGCACTCAGCTTCCCATCCCCCTGCCAATCTAGTTTAAACCATCCCCAACAGCACTTGCAAACTTTCCTGCAAGGATATTTGTCCCAGTCCTGTTCAGGTGCAGACCGTCCGGCTTATACGAACATATGAATTAGGACAGGTTCCATCTTCCACAGAACTGATCCCAATGCCCCAGAAATCTGAAACCCTCTCTCCTGCACCATCTTTCCAGCCATGTATTCATCTGGTGTATTTTCCTATTTCTATACTCACTAGCACATGGCCTTGGGAATAATCCAGAGATTACTACCTTTGAGGTCCTGTTTACTAATCTCGTTCCTAACTCCCTAAAGTCAGTTTGCAGGACCTCATCCCTTTTTCTTCCTATATCGTTGGTACCAATGTGGACCACGACCTCTGGCTGTGCACCTTCGCGCTCCAGAATGCCCTGTAGCCGCTCGGTGATATCCATGACCCTTGCAACAGGGAGGCAACATACCATCCTGGAATCACGTCTGTGACTACAGAAATGCCCATCTGTTCCACTAACTATAGAATCCCCCATTGCTCTCGTGTCCTTCCTCCTCCCTCCCTGCACAGCTGAGCCACCCATGGTGCTCTGGTCATGCCTCCAACTGCACTCTCCAGAGGAACCCTCTCTCCCATTGGTACTCAGAACTGAATACTGGTTAGAAAGTGGGATGCCCTCCAGGGACTCCTGCACTACCTGCCTTAAACTTCTTATCTGTCTAGCAGCCACCCAGTCCCTCTCTGCCTGTGCTCTCTTAAGCTCCGGGGTGACTACCTCCTGAAACGTGCTATCCACGTAGTTCTCTGCCTCGCGGATACGCCACAGTGACTCCAGCCGCTTCTCGAGTTCCGAAACCCGGAGCTCAAACTTCTGCAGCCAGTGACACTTCCTGCAGATGGGTTCATCAAGGGCACATGGTGCGCTCACAACTTCCCACATTCAGGAGGCACATTCCGCTTGGCAGAGCTGCCCTGCCATTACTTAGCTTTACAAACTAATTATTGCTAATGTAATAAGTGGAATAACTTAGCCTTTACTTGCCGATCAGCTTCTTCCACTGTACTCTGGAGGCAGAAAAGAAAGACTGCAAAGAGCACCTCTTTCCCCTAGTCAATAAAATCCCTCACACACAACTCTCAGCCTGGCTCTGTCCAAACACTATTCTAAGTAGCAATTATACTAATTAAAACAAAAACCTTAGTACTAACCTTATCACTTACAAGGTAGCTATTTGAGGGCTTAAAAAAAAAGAACTTTTCTGATTTTAAGCTATTTACAGGTAACAGCTGTTACTGACCAACCAATCAGCTTCCAGATCTCCTGTGATGTCACTGGTAGTTTTTTCCTCTTTTCAAACCCAGCTCGAGTGCCTGCCACTGCTCCGGTCTAAGGTGGGCGTAGGCTTCAAGCCCCGCTCTTAATTTCTCCAGGTCCCACTCTGGATCTGCCTCCTCCCAGGTCCGCCGCCGACTGCTGCCGTTCCGGTTAGACCTTGAGCCCCGTTCTATTTCTCCAGGCTCCGCTCCAGATGCGCCTCCTCCCAGGTCTGCTGCTCTGGTCTAATCCTCATGTGTAATCCTCATGCACATGCACAGAAGCTCAGTAGAAGCTGTATTGGGCAGAGTGCCAAAGCTGCCAGTGCCCTAGAATCTGTTTCATTTCCATGTCCCCCTGCAACCTCACCCCACTTCATAGGTTAAGTGACAACAGACCAAATCCTCGACTACTGTACTTAGTAACTAATGGGCTTACTCATCCCTCTTACTTTTTAGTCAGGCCCTGGTCGTGACAGGTTCTGCATTGCACAAAGTTACTGCTTTTACTTCTCAAAGATAGAACTGTTATTTTTAACAAGCACAAACTGACAGTCGTGAGACAGCCAAGAGGAAATCTTTATAGGCAAGTGAGCAGAGGTTTCAGTTTGTGTGAAACTGAAAATAGGGGTAGGTCATTCAGCTCCGAGCCTGCTCTATCATTCAATTAGATCATGGCTGATCTATAACTCAACCTCATTTACCTGCCTTAGCTTCATATCCCTCGATACTCTTACCTAATAAAAAACTGTCACTCTCCATCTTGAAAGCTCCAAATGAGCCAGCAGCCACTGTCTATTATGGGTGGGGGTGGGGACGCAGAATTCCAGATTTCAACTACCCTTTGTGAAAAAAAAAGGTCTCCCAATTTCCCTGCTAAATGGTCCAGCAATAATTTTAGGATTATGTCAGTGCTTTCTTCATTGCCCTATCAATGGAAATAATTTCTCTATCCTATTGAATCCTTTTCAAACACTAAATGGGGCTAGTGGGGGAGTCATGGGATGGGTTGGGGGGGGGGGGGGTGGAAAAAGAGAAAGAGGGGTTTTAGGGTCTCTCATAACCAAACAGAACTCAACTGGAATCTTTTGAATTCATTTGCACGCTTGAGAATACAAAAACAAGAGAAATCCACAATTTAAGGGCAAAGAAATAATCCCGATTTTGGAAGGAAACTGGCACCTCAATTCCTCCAATTCTGCAGAATCCATCCCAACAACTTACATATAAATAACATATTTAGCATCGCAAAACATCCCAAGGGGCTTCACAGAAGCGCTCTCAGTTTTGGTATACAGGGGATATTATAGAACCAATTCTTCTCTACTATAAAAAAAAGGGGGAGGAGAGAAATGGTTGAAGGTAATTAGAGCCAACAACCCCTCTGCACAAACTGGTCAGAATGGGCTAAAAACTGCCCGTTTTAGTTCAGGCGGTCCAGTTTTTAATCTCATAACCTCACTACCCTCTCCATTCTTTTGGTGGCTTTTATGGAAAATTGAGTGATCAGAGTTTTAAATACATTATTAGCAAAGCAAATGTTGGAACTCAAGCCAATACCTGGGATTAACCCCCCTCCCTGCCTACACTACAGAGTGAGTGCACTTGAAAAGATCCTGAGGGGTTTTGACAAGATGGATGCAGAAAGCAGGTTTCACCTTGTGGGAGAATCTAGAACTAGGGATCACTGTTTAAAAACAAGGGGTCACCCCTTGAAGACAGATGAGGAGAAACATTTTCTGTGAGGATCGCGAGTCTTTGGAACTCTCTTCCTCAAAAGGCGGTGGAAGCAGAGTCTTTGAATATGTTTAAGGCAGAGGTAGATAGATTCTTGATAAGCAAGGGGGTGGAAGGTCATCGGGGGTAGGTGGAAATGTGGAGTTATCAGTTCAGCCATGAACTTATTGAATGGCGGAGCAGCCTACTCTGCTCCTAATTCGCATCATCGCATAAGTTACTTCATTGGATGTAAAACACTTTGGGGCATCCGGAGGTAGTGAAAAGTCCTGTACAAATGCAAGTTCGTCCATCTTTTTATCCCGTTCATGAGCTGGTGAAAGTAGGGAAAACTTTATAAAGTCACGGTGTGCATGTGCCAGGGAAGGAGCAACAAGATGCAGCACCAGTTCGAAATGCTGGGCCAAGAAGTGTTGGGAAAGCCTCCAGCGCACACTTACCACATTCTGATCCAAACTGAACTCAGGAACCACATTAAAGAGAGGAACGGCACCAAGTCTGCTAATTAGATCACATTCCGCAAAGAAAGATCAAGGCAAATCAGTTGATTTTATTTGAATATATATTAAATCTCCAGAATAATTGCCTTTGTAATTGGCCTAGTTACATCCAGTCAGTAAAGTCACTGACATCTTAAAAGCAGAGACCATCTAAAGATGAAAGGATTAATGAATTCTAATCGGGATTCAAACCCAATGACGGTTGCTCTAAGTTCAATATTCAACCTAATGAGCAACCCTATTCCACCCCCCACTAGAGTAGTAATTCTGGCAAATGTATCTTAAGATCCTTAGCATCAGGAAGAGGCCAGATGCTGTTATTGCTGCATTGTACAAGAGTAAAAGGTATTAATGGGCAGAACATTTGTGGCACTTATTTAAAGTGAAATCACCAACTACCATCTAAAAAGGTTTCACTAATTTACTGTGTCACTCACAAAAGAGAGTCTAAAAACAGCAGCTCTGACGGTGGGGAAAAAAAGGCAGGTGAGTATTCACATGATTGGTGAACAAAGCCAGCAAGTTTGCAGACCCAGTTATTCCAAGCCATAACTTGCAGGCCATTTGGTCAGAAAGTGTCAGTCTAAGTGTCTGCTTCACACATTTGAAGCAGCTGTGAAGAGCTGAGAGACCCAGTGTTTTATTGATCAGTGATCAGCAAACACCAACTCAGCACTAACAAAGGGCTCAGCACTCAAACAGCACATGGCCAACAGAAGAGTTTGATGAGGTTAGTATTTGGTCATTTGGTTAAGTAGAAGAAAGCGACTTTTACTGCTTATTCCGAGAGAACAGCGCCTGTGATCATGGCTCACAGCATTTACCTTACTAATTCCAGCTTCTTTATTCTGTTGGCAGACTCAGACTCTCAAAAAAAAAATTAAGTCTGCAGGTCTGCTGCCAGGATAAACAGCACAAGCACAGAAGCCAGCGAACAGATGCTGATCTGTTTCCAGGATAAGCAGAGTCAAGGCAGAAGCCAATGGACAAGACGTTGAATTCTAGGAACCCAAGCCAATTCACCACTAGAATTCAAGCAACTTTTTTTTAAAAAACATTTTAAAGATCCAAGTATGGCTCTTGAAAATTCACAAATATATTGATGGATCTTTCACAGGGTTTGATTATTCAATACTAAATTGTCAGTGAATCAGCATCTGCCGACAGTCAGATGCTTCCAATTGAGACAGGTAAGCTGATGGGGCTAGCTCAGTCATTGCCTTGGCCTCAGCTACCATTGTACAACATGGAGGAAGCCCATACGTAGTTTCTAAATGAAGCAAAAAAATGAAGAGGTTGTGCAACAAAATGGAAAAAGAGATAAATAATTCACGCTACATGAATTGAAAGATTGCTCTGGGATTTGAAAGGCTTTTGTAGAATTGTACTATTCAACCAAAACTATCTCCATAAAATTAATATTCTTGCGCAAGTACAATTACATAAGATGCATTATATATGTCGTACATTACACAATGCCTCCGAACCAAGGTTCTAAATCTCATTAACAATCGAAGTTCATGCACAAAGCAGAGGGAAATAAAATGATAAAGTGGTAAGTTATTCATGAAAAGTACCATTTGATTCTCACCTTAAAAGCCTGCAGTGGAGTAGGGGAGAGGGATGCCAGTTTGACAGCAAGAATGTAATTCAGAATAATCCCATCACAAATTTTCAACAATTTTTTTTGCATTCATTCGCATGCAACTGAAAAGGGGGAGGTTTAATTTCTAATACTTTCCAGCTGCTGGGACCAGGACAGCATTTCCCAGTGTGACCACACAGGCTGTAGCAATTTGCCCAGAGGTCACCATCAGACATCCACAGGAGATGCTCTTTTTACTTCATTTCAACTACTGTACTATGAAGCAAGATCATCCCCGAGGGACCCTGAGGCTGTGCTCTCAAGGGGGTAAGGGGGTGGGGGGAGGGATGTCTATGCCAGCCGCTTGCTGCAGTGAAAACAAAGGGGAAGGTGAGGCATCCAACAGCTCAGAGAGTGCCAACAGCCAGACATGAAAGACATGGAGGGAGGTTTCCAGCTGGGCTGGGAAGATGCTATATTGAATGGCACAAAAAAAAGGTTGGGAGTTTGCTGCTCTTCAGCTCTTAGCAGCAAATGGGTAATATTTTATATTTTCACTGAAGATTTTTCCTCATTTCTAGAAATGGTAGAATTTAACCCAAAAGAAGAAAGCGTACTTTCAGAAGACTCTTTCTCTCTCTACCCGCTCCCCCCAAAAAAAATGTATTTTCTCTCCTTCCCATTTCTTGGGCTCTCATGTCCGGTTTCGTCCCCAGCTGAGAGTGTAACCTGCTCTCACCATGTCCTGCTAATGCACAGATATGCCGTAGAGTCTGTGAATTACCCGCAAATGAGATTAATGTAAGGAGTCGTGCGTATGTTCAGTGGCAACTGTTGATGTTATGTATACTTGTATGACAAGTTATGGCTCACCTTTTAACACAGTATGGTTGGGCAATAGGCTGACTAAACAGAAATGTGCTTACAGTTTTATGTGATGTTTGTGCTGTCAGGGCGGCGCAGTGGTTAGCACCGCAGCCTCACCGCTCCAGCGACCCAGGTTCGATTCTGGGTACTGCCTGTGTGGAGTTTGCAAGTTCTCCCCGTGACCGCGTGGGTTTTCGCCGGGTGCTCCAGTTTCCTCCCACAGCCAAAGACTTGCAGGTTGATAGGTAAATTGGCCATTGTAAATTGCCCCTAGTATAGGTAGGTGGTAGGGGAATATAGGGAAGGTGGGGATGTGGTAGGAATATGGGATTAGTGCAGGATTAGTATAAATGGGTGGTTGATGGTCGGCACAGACCCGGTGGGCCGAAGGGCCTGTTTCAGTGCTGTATCTCTAAATAAATAAAATAAATAATTCGTGGGGCCAGTAACTTGAGCCCAATGGTTTTACTGACTGGAGGTTGGTTGAATTCATCCTCACCAAAACATGGCTTCCTCCACTGACAAGCTGCTTTATATCTATGTTGCGAGATGCTGCGGTGCTGGTCAGAGGCACAGGATCAAGCCACTGCTTTTGGCGGTGCAGGCCACCCCCAGTGGCAAAAGGGTCATATTATTTGAATCATAGACTTGGGAGCTGCAACTTAAATGCACTTCAAAGCTTTCAGACAGTAAATGGCAACACCCACATAATGAGGAAAGTGTTCCATTTATCCAATTATTGCTATTAAGCAAGCATTATAAAATGCATTAAGTGTCTAAGCAAGTTTGTTCTAAGCAGCTGGAAAAGCGACACCCTTCAACTCACTCATCTCTGTACAATCAGTTGCATTTTTAAAAAGTTAGACATACAATTCCCACCCCTCCAGTTTGCCAATAGATTTTGTGCCCAACAAATGAATGAGTCGCAACATAGTTTGTGAAGGCTTGAAGCAGCCCCTCAATACCTTCCTCCCCCACCCCTAGAGAATTTGCTACATGAACATTTGCTCAAGTCTTGACCCTCATTTTTCACCCCCGTGCCCCCCACTAACAGAGCTAAAATAAAAAAGGACCCACTGCGACCCTGTGTCGCAGGTATTAGGAAATTTGGTACAGAAGCCAAGTCATCCCAAGCCACATACATACTAGTGGTTGGCCATTGGCAGATCCCGAAGACAATTCTTCATTTGGTCCTCAGAGCAAGGAAAACAGTTTCATGCAGGAGATACCAAAAAAGCAGGAGCAAGGTAGTGATAGTAATAATGGGTGGATGTGTACATTTTGTTAATAACTAAATATCTTGTCTGGTCTTTGGCCTCCTTGTCTCGAGAGACAATGGTTAAGCACCTAGCGGTGGTCAGTGGTTTGTGGAGCAGCGCCTGGAGTAGCTATAAAGGCCAATTCTAGAGTGACAGACTCTTCCACAGGCACTGCAGATAAAATTGGTTGTTGGGGCTATTATACAGTTGGCTCTCCCCTTGCACTTGTCTTTTTTCCTGCCAACTGCTAAGTCTCTTCGACTCGCCACTCTTTAGCCCCGCCTTTATGGCAGTCCGCCAGCTCTGGCCATCACTGGCAACTGACTCCCACGACTTGTGGTCAATGTCACAGCACATTGCGTTTGCAGATGTCTTTAAAGCGAGACATGGATGGCCGGTGGGTCTGATACTAGTGACGAGATCGCTGTACAATGCATCCTTGGGGGGGTTCTGCCATCTTCCATGCGGTTCACATGGCCAAGCCATCTCAAGTGCCGCTGGCTCAGTAGGGTGTATATGCTGGGAATGTTGGCCACCTCGAGGACTTCTGCGTTGGAGATACGGTCCTGCCACCTGATGCCAAGGATTCTCCAGAGGCAGCAAAGATGGAATGAATTGAGATGTCGCTCTTGGCTGACATACGTTGTCCAGGCCTCGCTGCCGTAGAGCAAGGTACCGAGGACACAGGCTTGATACACTCACTCAGACTTTTGTGTTGCATGTCAGTGCACCATTTTCCCACATCCTCTTGGCCAGTCTGCACATAGCAGTGGAAGCCTTTCCCATGTGCTTGTTGATTTCTGCATCAAGAGACAGGTTACTGGTGATAGTTGAGCCTAGGTAGGTGAACTCTTGAACCACTTCCAGAGAGTGGTTGCCGATATTGATGGATGGAGCATTTCTGACATCCTGTCCCATGATGTTCGTTTTCTTGAGCTGATGGTTAGGCCAAATTCGTTGCGGGCAGCCACAATCCTGTCAACGAGTCTCTGCAGACACTCTTCAGTGTGAGATGTTAAAGCAGCATCGTCAGCAAAGGAGTTCCCTGATGAGGACTTTCCGTACTTTGGTCTTCGCTCTGAGACAGGCAAGGTTGAACAACCTGCCATCTGATCTTGTGTGGAGGAAAATTCCTCTTCTAAATAACTAATATGGTTCAGACATATAGCCCAACCTGATATTGGTGAAACTTAAAAGAACAGTAAGAAGGAGATTCTTTACCAATTGAAGGAATATGTGCACACAGCCTTCAGGAAACGACTGACTAGGGTCTAAATCTCTTATTAAGCTCTGGTTCTACTTCTTGTGCCATATCCAGCATTCCAATTTACAAACTAGGCGATGCAAATTTGTGTACATGTGCATCTCTCCAATAATGTATCACCTACAGGTCCTCTTGGTGCAGGAAAACGTCAATTTTAAATCTGGATTGAACCAGTTTTCCTGAAAGTTGGATCCTACAGATTACCAAAGGTTTCGGACCTGGGGAATTTTCTTTCACTCGCAGTTCAAGTCATTTACGCCCGACCGCACTGGAAAGCGAAGGAAGGACAAGACAAACAAGCACTTTGATGGGAGCAAATTAGTCATCCCACAAGGGACCTGAAGCACACTAACCAGGAAAGTCATAGGTCTGATTGCTGGTCTTGAAGTTAGCTGATCTCACCCAGGAGACCATTGTAATTGAGCTCAATGGGAAGGAGGGGGAAGGGAGGTAGGGAGAGTCAGCTCTTGGATCATTACCCCAGTACATCTATTGGGCAACATGCAGATAGGCGATGGCAGGATCAAACTAGTCCGCATACACAAGTTAGCAGAGGGAGGCCCCTACCAATGGAAACAAACAAACAGTCTTCTGATAGATGGTAGTGGGTGGGGGAGGGGAAAAGAAAGAGCATGAACAGTAAGGGCCATTACATTACACGAGGATGCACCAAGACTAAACGGGATGTCTTAAGTTTGCCTACGCCTCCAATCTCAACCTGTTTCGGAAATCCCATTCTTGGCTATTTTGGAGCCTGCAGGACACATGAAAACTAGAAGCAGCAGCTCACAAGTGTTAAAAAAAAGTGCAATGGCAGGAGCCAGCGTACATAGA
This sequence comes from Heterodontus francisci, assembly GCF_036365525.1. Lineage (NCBI taxonomy): Eukaryota > Metazoa > Chordata > Chondrichthyes > Heterodontiformes > Heterodontidae > Heterodontus > Heterodontus francisci. Next base: position 45,426,507 of record NC_090400.1, read on the forward strand.
CTTCCAGGACACATTTTCTTTTAAAAAGTACTTTAACTTGTTGTTACAACCACATGCTCAAAATCAGACTCCCAGTCACTGGGCAAGAAAATAAAGTATTCTTTAAACTGGATAATCAATCGCACCCTTTTGAATGAGCCTGAAGGTGGTTTTCTCAGGTGTGCCATCCCCTGACAGACACGTGAACGTCAATTAAATCTACAAGCGAATATGGTTTCAGGTGACCCATACTGGCCCCATGGTCTTTATCACAAGTTCAAAGGCAAAATTGGACTGCGGTGAAACCGATCAATAAAGTTGGTTGTAGGTTTCTTGACAAAACGGGGAATAAAAACAGCTGCACTCTTTGTTCTGCAGACATGGGCCAACGACCAACTATTTCTACTGCGTACACTTGAAAAGCCCGACCGTTCAAAGATGCACAGCTTCAATGCATGCTCCTTTTCACAGCCTCGGTGTTGCTTAGATAAACCTGACGGAGGAATATGTACCTGTAACAAAGTATGCCTTCGGATCAAACACTAAAGCAAGCTTCCAGCTTCCCAGTCAACTCACCGCAGGTATCAAAACCAACAGGGACTTTGCTCTCTGCCCCCAAGTACACAACAGTTGGGGGGGGGGGGGGGGGGGTGGAAAAGAAAAGAGGCATCGCCTGTTGTGTGCAGTCACTCATTTGTTATTGATTAACACAACACACAAAAACCAGCACAAACAAGCCTTGCAAACACTGCTGGTAACTGCGAGCAAGGTGACCCTTGAAGCTTATGGGCTAAGCAGCTGAACAACCAGTATTTGGGTCCAGATCAGCTGGTTTATTCCATGAGGGAAGTGAAAAGGAAGCTGAAAATGTGACTTCCCGACTGCTACACAGTTGAGAGAGTGCACGTGTGGGGATAATGGGCAAGAACAGGATCAGACTGTGTTACAATGTCTCTCATGGTCAGATAGCCTACTAATTCTAGGCTGGGACAGATACTTTTGTGTGGTAGCAATAGATAGTGATGAATAGTTCATGGAACTGTACCCCAGCAACACATCTACAAGTGCAGGACAAAAAAAAAAAAATCACATGACAATTTACCAACATCCAACATGTACCTACAGAAAGAGCATATGAAAGACTGAAACAGAAATGAAATCTGCACGAATGTACAGCTACTTCACAGAATAAAGCCTTGCTTCCATTTTTGGTAAATTAATTTCTGTGAAACTGCAGACAGCATTTCACAGCTTACTGTCCTTTGTTGAACTCCACAGTCCTCCTGTCATTTACAACATCGACAGACTGGCCTGTATGAGCACCCCTGCCACTCACCTTCACAAGTACTTTTAACCTAAGACCACAAGGAAACAAGGAATAGGAGCTGCAGGAGGCCATACAGCCCTTCAAACCTGTTCCGCCATTCAATATGATCTTCTACATCAACTTCACTTTCCCACCCTATCCCCATTCTCTCGATTTCCTTAGTACCCAAAAATCTACCTCAGTCTTGAATGTACTCAACGACTGAGTACCCACAGCCCTCTGGGGTAGAAAATTCCAAAGATTCACAACCTGGGATCATTTCTGCGAAAATACAGCAATCTGACAGGAAATGTTCTGCTGGGATTCGAGACTTGAACAGACTGGGAACAAATGAGAACTGAAACTTGCAATGTTAAAACATGTCCCCCCGCCCCCCACTCCCTACCCATCAGGTGCACCTATGTTCAGACGGCACTATACAATTTCATGAAGACAATCTAGAAAGTTAGAAATTCATGCAAGGATTTTTTTTTTTTTTTTGGTGTGAACATGAGGTTTGAGAGGTGTTAGATGCTCGATAAAACTCAGCCACCACGCTCTGTGACCATGGAGAGGGAGCATGCGGTGCCCACTGCTACACCTGACACGTTCCATGACGGGTGAGCAGCATTTATAGACACAGTTAACAACATTCTAAATGTAACTGCAAAGAGTCCCTTTGTTTTTGTTCGAACTATTCTGTTTATGTTGCTTTTTTTAAAGTTTGATCAGACTTTATTATATTAGTAGTGCTGTCAAAAAGAACACTGGTGCTGATTTTTGTTCGGTGACAATGGCAATAGTAACACCCTAGGTAGTTTAAAGTAGGTCCAATGGTTGGCATCAAGCACCCCCAGGATACCGAAGTGAAGTTAGATGCAGAGTAAACAACCTTCTATTCTAAGAAAGCAAGAATGACGTGCATTTATATAGCACCTTTCACGACCACAGGACATCTCAAAGCACTTGAAGCCAATTAAGTACTTTTGAAGTGTAATCATTTTGTGCACAGCAAGCTCCCACAAACAGCAATGTGGTAATGGCCAGATAATCCATTTTAGTAATGTTGATTGCGGGATAAATATTGGCCAGAACACCGGGGATAACTCCCCTGCTCTCCTTCAAAATAGTGCCATGGGATCTTTTACACCCACTTGAGAGCTTCATCCAAAAGACAACATGTCCAACAGTACTGCACTGGAGTGGCAGCCTGGATTTTTGTACTCCTGGGGTGGGACTTGAACCTACAACCTTCTGACTCAGATGCAAGTGGGTTACCAACTGAGCCATGGCTGACATTCACTCTATACCAAGTGCCTCAACCTCAAGTGTATTTTGAATGCTCTGGGGTTTTACTGACAGGAAGTCTTAAGTGGTGGAATTCAGTGAGAAAAATGGTCAGCATAAAAATTCTAGCATACAAATCACACAACCACCAGGGGAAGGCCGAAGGCGTGTAATTATGTAATGGTGGGATACCTTTACCAGCTTCATGTCAGCTCGTGTTCCCCCTACCCCTGCGCATTTCCCACACCAGCCATCCAGTGTCTACTTGAGGGAGATCAATAATTTAGTCCCAATTTGCACCAAATGGCGGGGCAATTTGATGATATGGACCCAGGCCCACTGAATGGAGACTTCTGAAACTCAGTTAACCAGCACAGCCAAACGAGAATACATCAGTTAAAATCCCACAGGCATTCAATGTACGAGTACTTGAATGGCAAATCTTCACTGGTGTGTTGCTACAGCTATGTTGTCAGTGAGATGTGTTTGCCCACAGCTCCTAAAAGGAAAGAATGACCAAAAGTGTCTCATGTTGATCAAAATCTTCCACATATGGAAATCTTGTTTACTGTAAATATAATTGGAACGATAAATATATTTATCCAAATGCAGGAACCCTTTTCAGAACCAGGACAACGTTTCCATCTGCTGCCTACTCCATCACTTGTGCACAGGCTGAGGAGAAAATGCAGCAGAGTGAGTGAGTGAGTGAGTTTGGCTTCCAAAAACATTGAGAAAATGTGTGCTAAATGGTCTTCCAGCATTTAAATAAAAGCAATTACAGCTGTTAAGTACCTCCAGTTTCTAATGCTAAGCACTAAATCCTTTTCACATTTAGTGTGTGTAAATCTAAAGCTACATGACAAGTAATACTATACTGTTTAAATTGTACTAATTTTCAAGCAATTTCTTTTTTCAGACCCGATACTCCGGTAACAAGGTATTGTTAAGCACTGCCTGCACAGAAAACTGTTATTTCAACTAAAAGCACTTTCCCTGCCATCCCCAGAAGTGGATTTCTTTTTAGTTCACTAATTGCTCGAAGTCCATAGTTAGTAGTTTGAAAGAGTCATTTTTCACTATGTAAACAATACTAAATACCTTCTCGGCCCAATAAATTTGGTTGCCAGAGACTGGGTTGGACAAGAGAGTCAAAGTTTGGCATGGGCCTAGAATGCATGCTAACTTTCCTGATAGAGGAAAAAGATAACGTGAAATCACTATTCTGCTTTCACTCAAAACCTAAAAAAGTTACACACAGAAAACCGATTTATCTCGGCTTTTGTTTGCTAGAATTTCAGATGTACTGTAAATTGCTTTCACCAAGGGGGCAGATTTATATTCTTATCCAGACTCCATCATGACCCTCTCAGGTCTAAGTCGTCTCCTCGTAATTCAGTCCAAAGCTGGTGGCTTTATTGGACAATTTCAGCAATCTCCAGGGCATTAGTGGTGTAATCTTAACAAAAGCCGGAGGGAATTGGATATAACCAACAGTTCCACCAGGCTACACTACTTTACTTTGGAGAAATATGTTATACAAATTGTATTTTGAATGCTCTGGGGTTTTACTGACAGCAAGTCTTAAGTGGTAGAATTCAGTGAGAAAAATAGTCAACATAAAAATTCTAGCACACAAATCACAAACACCAGGGGAAGGCTTAAGGCACGTAATTATGTAATGGTGGGATACCTTCACCAGCTTCATGCCAGATAGTGTTCCCTGCACTGCCTTCCCTCCCTCCCAAGACCTCAATTGAGAAGGCATATTATTGGTTTGCTGTCTCAAATGTAACAAGAGCGCGATACCTCATACATGGATACTGTTTATCTAAATCGGAAGGAATGCTTATTCCCATCTTCCACCAAAGGAGCTTGATTAGAGTACATTCTACAATCCTCAAAGTACCCATTCCAAATGACTTTCCTTCATAAATGAGCCAGAGTAATAAGTGCAGGTGAGCTTCCTTGAGATCCCAAATTGAGCCAGATCCTCCTCTTCTCTGGTTTGCCTTTTGCCACTCCCCCTCCCAATATACACACACACAAAAAGCATGGAATAATTGGCCGACTTGTGTTAACAGTAGGTTAATTATGTCATTAAAGATACAAAGGCAAAGGGCATTTTTAATTAAGAATTAGAGCAGATCTGCTGGGATATGGGCGGAAAAGCAGGAGGCAGAGATATGTAATGTTGCATTCTGTGAATAAACCAGCCATCAAGCTTCATTCTTCACCATTTGGCTTGGATCTATTTAACAACTTGTCCCTCCGTTGCCAAGAGGCATTGAGACTCAGTGTAGCAACACTCAACACCACCCCTCCCCAAAATTATTGCTGAGACTGCTTCTGCATTAAATGAGACTTGTGCCAGCGCTGCTGGTCCGATACGCTGCTCTACTGCTGCCAGCTACAACTGGAAGTTAAACATGCTGGATGTTCAAAAGTCCCACTACCAAGATCCAAATATTGTTTTTTTAAATGAATAAAAAAAGGTTCTCCCAATCACTAACTTAGCAGTGGCAATGTTATCCTAAACCACCCATCAGGAAACTGATGAACAGGAATGCTGCAGGCACTAGAGAGCATTAGACAGGGTAAAACCAGCATCCTAGATGATCCAGTTTCCCACCCAGTAAATTCAGTTACAGTAACCCCCTCACCCCAGCAAGTCCAGGTTTACCTTTATGTTCCAGCTGGCCATGCAGGATCCTTGTGGCGTCAACAGTTTGTGCTAGCACAGGGGCTCCCATAACAGTAAAGCAGCTTCACAGGAGCAGTCACAGGCCCGTTACCTGTGATATATGACTCAGTATCGCTCTACTGTGTGCTTAGCCACTGAGCTGTCACAGCAGTCAAATGAGACCGGCCAATCAGAATGGAAGAGGCCCATTCCACCAACACCCAGCTTTATGAGTTTCCTGCTACAATCTCAAATGAAATCCAGTCTGTCAATTCCTTTTTATAAAAAAAAAAGGACATAAAAGTACAAAACTCTTTGTTCAATTAGAGACATTGTCACAACAGATTAATAATTCAGCTTTACGCAATCACTTCATTAAATAGACAAATCTGATCAAGGCAAATGGAAGACGTTCATACTAGTATACTAGGAAGGAAAGAAGAATTCAAAAGTTCTTTTAGTGTTAGCAGTCAAAGGTCACTGTAAGCAGCGGTAAATTAAAGCTTGTCCTCATTGAAATAGGCCTCAAGAAAATGGCATTTTCTAGGCCCTTTACACACAGTAAGCATCCATCTAAAAGTATCTCTTTGGATAACTGACCTGACTTGACCTCTCTGTGTAAACAGGATTCACACAAACAATAGCCATAGGCCATGTCAAGGGTGACACAAACTCAATTTGGATCTGAATTCAATTCACTTGTTCACACAAAATGAGAGACTACCAGCAAGCCTTGAATATCAAATGAATGAGAAGTCCCAGCTTAAAGACAGACCTAATCCAATGTTACACATGATTAAATCCACATGTATAAGGGAGACTGATGGTTCTGTTAAGCTACAGCCTAGTACTGTAAGTACCAGTATGAGATTCAGGCATTAATCCATTAAGCCACAGGGAAAAATGAGTCCCAATGTCACCTGGGTTAACTTGCACCTATTGGATTAATGGTTACCCTGGTAGCTGAGGTCAGTGTGTGAACTTTGAAGGCTCATGGAACTGACTGCAGACTTCTATCTTGCCCTAGCTTTTCTATTCCCATTTGTACCATAGACAAGAGTCTCATTAAAATCAAGCAAGCTGAGTGCAAAGTGCTGGAAACTTCCAGCTGCCTACTTTAAAAAGCACAGAACCTTGGGGTGAAGCACTGGACTCTCACTTAAAAGCTAATTTCAATGCAGACCCCCAACGGGCAAGTTTTGTAAATTCTTGATTCAGCCACACATTACACACGTTGCATTATGGTTTGATGTCACACCAAGGCAACCAAAGTTCATAAAAAGAAATAAAGTCACAACATCTTTAGATAGTGCCTTTATTCTGACTATAGATAGGACTACAATTTGAAGGCTTTATAAGCAACTGTGCAATGGGCAAAATCATATTTATCTCATTGAAGTGAGAGTGTGTTCTGACCCTCCAAACGCACATATCTTACTGCTAAATATATAGACTTTCATTAAAAACAATAGGACCCATCACTATATTAAATTTATTAGCCACCTATTTAGTCCTACCAAATACACATTGGGTAAATATGTCTTGAAGATATTGGAATACTGTCCTATACTATTTCTGCCACACTACCAAATTTGCATAGCCTAATAAATTCACGTCAGCAATTTTGGTCTGTATGCACTAATGATTCAGATCATGGTTCAACGGTGTATGCAGGCTAACGGTCGGTAGTTTGAAAGTTTAATAATGTGCCCAGCTATTATTTGATTAGAATGAGAGTTTCATCTCCTGCTGTGCAAATATTTGCTCCCTCAAACGCAGACAGCCAGGCTAAACTGGACAGAAGGCTTGACAGCAAGGTGACTTTGTTCAGAGATTTTGCCGTTGATTTGAAACCCCAGGTTCAATCAATAGCAACTAAACAAAATCTGCACTAAGAGCCAAAAACCCAGACACGTAGGTTTACAGCAACCAGAATTTCAACACTGTAATGTCCAAAAGATAATGTTGAAAGTCTCAATGCTTGCAAAGCTCTCCAGTGAGTAATTATCTGAATACCAACTTTCACCTTTCCAGCATTCTATTTTTTGAAATACTGTATGATATTTCATCTGCTATTTGGTGCATGGCTCTATCTATTGTATCAAAAGAATTTTGTGCCCCTTAGTTATCTGCCCTTGAAGAATTACATTTGGCTTACATTTGTCAGTGATTACATCAGATATTCAGTTGTACCATGAAAGGGGTAAATCCACAGTAATGCTACAAGGTCAGTCATGCAAGTAGAAAAGGGCACGGATTCAAGCTGCTGAAAGACAAATTTTAGACCAATCTCAAAAAAGTTCTAACGCAAAGTGATTAAGAGCAGCAGAATTTCAAGTGGGGGAAAATCGAGGCAACAGCTCTGGAGTTATTTAAAAGATAAAATTGAATGATGTAATTGGAAGGGATTATGAAGGAGAAACAATTTATTTTAAAATCTTGCAAAACACAAATAAAGCTGCTTACTGCAACCCTACACATGGGTTCAAAACTGCTCACCCCTCTACAAATATCACATTGGATCCTGCACAGTAATTTATGCACAAAGGCAGTTCTGGGCCACATTTATCTTGAGGAATTACTTTGCTTTCAATACCCTTGGGGTTGGAGCAATGGTAATGGATCTGTCAGTGAACTAAGAATATTTGATATCTTTCATACATCTTTGGAAGAAATAATTCTGAAGTGGGTATAGATATGTTCATGACTTAAAAAATCCACATTCAGATCAGAATGAATATATATATATAAAAAACTGGTGCAAATAAAGTGGTACTGAAAATATCAGCAAGGAATGCTGTGCAGTAAAAAGTACATTGTGTTCCAGTCATGATGTCAATGCAATAAGTCCCATAAAATTCACATTTTTGTCATACATAATGAGCTCTTCATCTATTGCTACCAATGCTAACAAACAAGGAATAGTAATAACAAGGAACGCTCCATGCTCCCATAAATAAATTGTTCATTATACTTGAATAAAAACAGAAAATGCTGGAAATACTCAGGCGGTATGGCAGCATCTGTGGAGAGAGGGAAACAGAGTTAACGTTTCAGGTCAAAGATCTTTCATCAGAACTGTAAGATGTTAACATTGCTAACAGGTTTTAAGCAAGTACAAAGCCAAGGGTTGGGGTGGGGGGGGTGGAGAAGAAAAGGAGGAAAGAGCAAAAGGGAAGGTCTGAGATAGGGTGGAAGGCTGGAGTGATTATATGGCAAAAAAGGGGGTGGGAATAGACAAGTAAAGAAACAAAAATGATGAGTCCAGTGGAGGTGTAAATGGGAATAGCAAAATTATCAACAGCTGCCATCTGAAAAAAATGGGGACAGAGGTGATCTGAAATTGTTGAATTCAATGTTCAGTCCAGAAGGCTGTAAAATGTAATCGAAAGAGGAGGTGCTGCTCCAAGCTTTCGTTGACCTTCAACAGTGTAGAAGGCAGAGGGCAGAAAAATCAGAGCGGCAGCAGGGTGCAGAATTGAATTAACAGGCAATCGAAAGCTGGGGATCATGTCTGGGGACTGAACAGACATGTTCTACAAAGCGATCACCCAATCAGCGTTCAGTGTTCATTTTACTGCTCTACAGCAACTATCACAGTCAGATGACAGTCGTGATGACAACCTGAGATCCTAAAGATGTTAAATTAGCCTCATGTGGAAATTAGATTGGAACATTTACCTTAATTTGTTTCTCCCCAACCCACATCACATGCTTTTCACTGGGTTTGAAATTCCTCCATTTAAAAAGAGAGAAAACATTGATATTTCTCCATAATTGAAGATATGGATACAGCAAGTTTTGAAAAATGCTACTTTTGTCAGTCAGAAACGAAGTATGAGGAGAAACAGTCATTATCAAATTTAAGCCCTGTCCAACATCTCCTCTGGCAAAAACTTATATAAGTGGTAACAAATACTGCACAAGAAGTGAGCTCTGGATTTATCCAGCCCACAACAGGAGCTAGCACTATCATCAAGTCACAATCCTAAGGATGGAGGATCAATAGATACTGAGGCACCTCATCTAATATTATGGCCTGGACTTGACAAAATGCATTAGTTGCTTAGATAGTGGATTAGTGTGTCAGGGAGCCCCAGGGACCTCTTGACAATCACAGGATTATGAATGTATTTACTATCACGTGAATTATATTACAGCACAAAATCAGGAGTCAGATGTTTACTGAAATTTCACCTACTGGAGGTGTCTTTCGGATGAAATGGTTCCTATATTTGAAGCGTAAGCACTGTTGTAAAAGTACTTCCGTGGTTGTAAAGCGCTTTGGAGTGGCCTTTAGGTCATGAAAGATGCTGTCTAAATGCAAGTTTTATTTAAACTTATCTAGATTTCCAGCACCATCACAATTTAGCTACCAGGAGTTATTAGACCTGCACATGTTGCCCTGAATAAATGCAGGACACCCATAATCACAAAGCTAAAAACACATCACCAGTGTATTTCCACATACACTTGATTTTATCTAGGTACATAGTCAGTCCTTTATCTAACTACTTGATCCATTATATTAACACAATATGAATAGATTAGCATTTGCTTCAACAGGTATGGAAAGATGTATAATCTTAGGAATTTGTAGCGGTTGCTCCCAAATCTCATTCTGGAGTGAGCACAGTGCACTTCAAGAAATCCCAAATGCGAAATTGGAGACAACAGTCCTTACAGCTAGTGACTCCAGTTTAAAAGTAGTTGAGGGACAACGTCCCAAGATTATAGGCTTGCACCTTGGTAGGTAAATTGGCCATTATAAATTGCCCCTAGTATAGGTAGGTGGTAGGGAAATATATAGGGACAGGTGGGGATGTGGTAGGAATATGGGATTAGTGTAGGATTAGTATAAATGGGTGGTTGATGGTCAGCACAGACTCGGTGGGCCGAAGGGCCTGTTTCAGTGCTGTATCTCTAAACTAAACTAAACATGAGTCATAATCACAGGTAATGCAGTCACCTTGTTTTGATTATTATAACTTGAAACCATGCCTAGCTTTGGAATTATGCCACCACTGCTACCCCTCCCAATGAGTTCAATCAGAAGGAGGTGGTGATGGAGGGGCATGGTTGAGGAGAGGAAATTAACTAAATAGATAGCTAGTTCAATCACTTGTTGTTGAGTTAAATAATCTCTTCAGGGGTAGCAATAGAGGCATCACAAAATTACCTCAGTAACCCTGGACACTAAAGAAAATCAGTCAGGGCTCTCATTCCCATCCAGTCACCCTTCATATTCTAATACATAAACACATTCGGGAAGGATTGGCATAAACTGTTAGGATTCATATTAAGGATGCAATCTAAACTAATGTACCCAAGCAAGACCCTGCTGGGGGTGGGGAGTGGTGGAGCGGCAGGAAGAAAAACTGCATCATTCCCATTAGTCTGATTTTCTTTATTAAAATGGATCCTGACCATATTAGTTGATGGCTTTTTAAACTTAAGTCCAGATGAATCCTATCAGTCCTTCGGAGGTGAAACAAATTGCACAAGACATGGAGCTATTTTCCCCCAGATAGCCAGATGGTTCCATGTCATTGTATATATCTATCAAGTGTAGCACTGAAAAGGATCAGCCAACTTCACAATGGAATATATTCGTCATCCCCAATTCTCCTGAATGACAGTAACCAAGCTTAACTTGGCTATCCAGCACTAGAGGCCCAGTAAACCAAATCACTAACCTGCCCCACTCAAGAGGAAGATACACTGAGCAAAGGGCAAGCTTTAAATAAATCATTGACCATCTTCCTTTTTGCCCTAACCCTTCAGTAAATGAGTGCTGTGTGCTGGAGCCTACAGCACACTGAATACTCAATCAACCCACAGCTCATCAATAAAACAGACATTTTTTGATTAAAAGAAATCACTTTTTTTTTTAAGAAAATTATTTATTCCGAAGTTCAGATTAGTTTGAGCTTATGCCATTAGACAATTTATTTCAACCACTACTTTCAAAAAAAAAATTGTCACAAGCTTTAAAAAAAAAGTGCACCATCTTGCTCAATTTAAAGCAGCTGTTTTTAGAAATGGGACGGACTACATTATATTTACAGTCTGTTGAACGGCCAGTATTTTAAGTCATTGCTGACCAACAAATGCAGCGACAGAAATTAATTTTTTGTTCAAAAAAATTTATATTGTATCTTTTATATCCTCACAATGCCCCACAGCACTTGACAACCAGTGAACTACTTATGAAGCTTAGTCGCAGTAGAAATATAGGGAAACACAGCAGCTGATTTATACTTAGCAAATGAGAGAATTGACCAGATAATCAGTTTCTGGTTGCGTTGCTCGACGAACAAATGTTGGCCAGGACATCGGGAGGACTCCCCTGTTATTCTTTAAATAGCGCCATGTGATCCTTTCCATCCATCCAAAGGAGTGGACGTGGCCTGGATATAACATTTCCTCCATAAGTTGTCACCTCTCCCAGTACTGCACTAGAGAGTCAGCCTAGATTATGTGTCTCTGGAGTGTGACTTGAACGCACAACCTTCCGACCCAGTAGCTGTGCTACTGAGCCACAGCTGAGACTGAAAGGTGTTGTCCTTCTCTACTTTCAGATTACTGGGTTATACAAGCTAGCCAATTAGAAAGTATATTACCTAAATATGGCCCATCCTGCCCCAAAATGCTCAGTTGGTAAATGCACAAATCACCTACTGCAGAACTTGAGCTACTTCAGCTAGGTAGTGCGCATTTTAAATCTCCAGTCTACGCTTAGCTTGCTAACTTCAGTTGCTACAATGGAGGAGCTGCTACAATTAATTTAATTACTTTAGGTTATGGCAGAGTTTTTAAAAAACTCAAGAGTTTTCACTTCTGATCACAATTCAATTAGCCCATGTGTCAGATTTGTGGATAGAACTGCACCAAACTTGTTATCTTCTCTCCCACATCCCCACTAATAACTTGCCAGTACTCAAATAAATATATTGGTCACTGGTTACTAAAACAAGTCATTGCGACTTTCTCTTACTTCTCTGAAGCAATGATGTGCAGATGTTTTGAAGGATACTGGGCCAAGGATGCCACATTGGAATGGTATCAAGTAGGAGTGTTTTATTTAAGCAAATCTACATAGTGTAGTGAACAATGTAATCCGGCTGCTCACAGAACTCCCATTTTTCACTGAAAATCAAAGAGACACCAAACATTCAAATTGAAAATGCAACTGCTGTCAGCCAGAGATTTCAGAGCAAAGCAAGGCAGACTCCAGATTTATTCTTTCATTTTATAATTAAATTCATTACCTGACCCAGTGCACTGTATGCACACACCCCACATGGGAGCTCAAAAGGATAAGTTGTAAACAAGCTCGAACCTCATCATTAAAAAAAAACATCCTCATGCTTCCTTCCATCTCTTACCCAGCAGAAGATTTTTTAAAATCAAATGTCAGAATTTTAAAATAATTTGCCGCTACTTCCAATTTCTGATTTGTTGTACGTGATAACGCTGACAAGATGAGCCCAATCTCATCACCTACATCCTTCTCCCAACCTGCAACACCCGGGGAATATGATGCAAAACCCATGGCAAGCATACAGCTGGAATGATTGTTACTGTGTTGGTCAAAGATATTAGTTCAGTTTCATAGCCTCAGAAGCATTTAACCCCTTGACTGCTGCCAAGACTGGAGTCTAAATTCTCTGACCATTCTTGCTTCAAATCCTGGGTCTCATCCGCTCATTTAACATCAGTCAATAAATCCGAAACAAGTGCGTTTCTTGGCAAAAGACATTTTAGATGACTTTGTAGACATGCTATTTCAGATTTGTAATAATCCTACAAAGGGTTTGACGCGGGAACTGGGTGGGATTAAATTGCAAGCAGCACCTGCTGGTTCTACCTGTAAAGACTTGCAACAAGAGCCAGTGGCACCTTTCAGCTGTTAAATAAAAGGCCACAGACTGCCAAACATAAAGAAATGATTACTGCATTGAGTAATCCTTCGAACAGTCTAACACAATAAACTCATCTAATCTTCAAAATCTTTAATGTCACGCACGTCTGCTAACAAAGCAATGACTAGGTAGGTGGGCACTGGGTGTGTAGAGATGTGGATGGGCAGATACAATTGGAACCCTAAAGACATTTCACTCATTATTTTAGCTTTGGTATAAAGGAATGGAGTTTCTTCACCAGCAGTATACATAACAAAAATACACTTAAGCACATTCTGTTTCATGGAGGTTCAAATCCAATTAGATATTTTCCTCATCCAGAGTTTTCTTTGCAAATAAACAGGACAGTGATGAAATTTGGGAAACAGAATAGAGTTGTCAGCTGTTGCTGATGTGCGACCATTAAAATTGGCCTCAGTTTCACTAAGCTTGGAGAGTTTGCAAGTGGGCAAATCCAGGGTTCCAACACCTGACCCCTATCCAGTGTTTCTAACGGGAAAGCATGTGAGATGGATGACATGGGAGGACAGAACCAGAGCCAACAGGGGTGATCTACAGGGTTACCTTGCTGCCATCCCTGGACCATGCGTGAGGAATGGCCGCTTAAGCGAGATTGCTGGCACCCATGGAACCACGTCCCAAGTGTTGAGGTCAACGGCAGCAACTCTACCCCCATCCTAGGTGAGATCAGGCAACTCTACATGAACTGGTGGGGGGTGGGGGGGGGGGGGGGAGGAGAAAGGGAAGAAAACAAACTTGGGAGAAAATTCATGAAATGATAGTTGCAGTTCCAGACGGAGCAGTTCAATTTCCAACTGAGTCATCAGGAGAGTGACACTTCTGGAATTATCAACTTAAAAAAGATGCAGACCATTAGTCTCAGGTCCTGAAGAACAAAGTGGATTTCAAAGTCTACGTCCTACAACTCAAATTGCTAACTTGCAAAAGGAAAATCTCTCCCAACTTCAGACATATTAAATATGACATTTTCAGAAGAAAACTAGTCATTGAGGATTCCATCCCTCCTACAAGTTCTCAGTTCTGCCTAGTTCAATACAAATCATTTCCATCACACCTACATTAACCTTATTAATGTACATTATTGCTTCAGTTCGCCTACATACATTCTGGAGTTGAGGTTTTGGTGACTCACCAAGTACACACTGTTCATGCCAGACATATTTTCTCCTTCTTAGGCAAACAAACATTAAGTTTGTGCACAGAACTTTCTGCACTGTGGGCACTTAGAAATTGGGTTCAAGGCACATCCTGGGGCTATCCAGAGGGACCATAAACGGCATATAATCCAGCTGTAACTTGGGCATGTTCAATGCTAAAAATTGATTTGAACGGACAGCCCATTTGAAATATGATCAACCTTGGAAACAAACTCACCCCCCAACAATATTTTACAACTTGAAATGCTAAATTCAGTTTTTAAAGAAGTTGTTCTGAACACTTCCCTACATATTAATCTGAATACTTTTATTCATTCATTGGATGTGGGCATCACTGGTAAGGACGGCATTAATTGCCCATCCCTAATTGCCCTCAAGAAGCACAATTAGTTTCACAGTGCAGCCTGTCTGCAGACAATGCAATGGTGTTTATAAATGGGGGCCAATCCATTTTATTGATCTTTTAGAACATCTTAACAGGGAAATCTGCTGGTTATAGAAAACATATGGCAAGTCTCAAGTGATTTAAGCAGGTTTGGTTATATATGTAGATAAATATGTGGAATGTCCCACAGCAGAGAACAGGCAAGAGAACATTGGATTTACAATGTTTTCCTACCAAAGACATTTGCTTCCGTATGTTGGCATGTGCCAGCCTGCATAGACAACAACTGTTCCCTCCCTATACTCAGGAGATGAACCTGTTCCTGAGGCTTCTTCGCAGCTGTCCACATTTCAGGCATGCCATTGCTTCAGTGCCATCTCAACAGCCTCTTTGGAGGCCACACCAGCTGCCCAGTTAATGAGGGAATTTTTAAAGATAAGAGATCTCCATGAAAGATTTCGAACTGCTGACCTGAAGGTCTGGTCTGCTTCCATTTCTCAGCTTTTTCAAATGAGTTACAAAGTTTTGAGAAAGCAAAATTAAGCTTTTCAATTAGTGGGTGAATGTTGTGCAAACTTGAAATTGAACACACATTCTATCACTCATGTTCTACTTAGAAAATTCCATCTAATTCATAGATAGTTCAGGACTCGAACTGAAACACTGTTGACAGACGAATAACAAGTCTCTCCCCCAAACTATTCTGACCACCATGCAATGTGCTCTCCCCATGTTCACAATTGCGTATATAACCTTTGGTTAGCAATGTGTTGCGTCAATGTAACAACCAGTAGTGACTTTATAAAATATGCACATTTTCTCAAGACAACTTTGATGAGTCACTAAATACTTTTTTTTTGATTAGCTGGGTGTCTAGCACAGTGGTTCATTTTTGATTGAATCTTTTTCCAAATGGTTTAGTAGTCATGGATCCCGCATGTAAATTATATTACTATATAGTAAGAAAGCATCCAAGGAGTGTTTTAAGAATGCTTTTAAAGGAAACAGGTATTTACTTGCTGATACCAGTGAGATGAGTGCGCCTCCTTCTCACTGCAGAGTTTATCTATCCTTGGTGTGATGATTTACATTTGTTTTATCAGGATGTGGTTCCTCCAAAACATCTGGAAATTCCATGCAACTAAAAATGGAATTTGATTTACTCAGATTTGTACAGCAGTGACCCTGCAGAGCATGGGGCACCAGCTGAAAGATGGTCTGACACATTTGAGTGACAGTGCACCAATGAAAAAAAGTACGTAGTGGCAAGACGACATCCAAGACCTGACCAGTCACCCACCTTAAACACTTGTATATTATTTTGCTAACCCCCCCCCCCCAGAAAGTCTCTACTGACCTCAAGTAGCCCATGGACCCTAGTTTGAGAACCACTGGTCTAACACAAGCAGAAATGAAATCGTCTTTCAACTGGGCACTTTACAGCCTTCTAGACTCAACACTGAATTCAATAATTTTAGATCATAACCTCTGCCCCCATTTTGTTTTGTGTTTCTTTGCTTGCTTTTTTTTTTTCCAGCCTCTCATTTCCCTTGCTTTCAGATGGCAGCTATTCAGGATCCTGCCATTCACACCTCAAGAAATCTTTTGTTTCTTGACTTATCCCATTACCACTCCCTTTGGCCTTGCACCACAAAACCTTCTGTCATTTAAATCTCTCCTGCCCTTCACCTTATGACTGACTTTCCCTTTTATTCTTCTTCCCACCCTCCCCTCTTCCACATGATCTAAACCTATTACATTTCTATAAAAGCAAAATACTGCGGATGCTGGAAATCTGAAATAAAAACAAGAAATGCTGGAATCACTCAGCAGGTCTGGCAGCATCTGTGGAAAGAGAAGCAGAGTTAACGTTTCGGGTGAGTGACCCTTCTTCGGAACTGGATCCTCCATTACCCCCACCACCTCGTCCCCGTCCCAGGGCACCTTCCCCTGCAATCGCAGGAGGTGTAATACCTGCCCATTTACCTCCTCTCTCCTCACTATCCCAGGCCCCAAACACTCCTTTCAGGTGAAGCAGCGATTTACTTGTACTTCTTTCAATGTAGTATACTGTATTCGCTGCTCACAGTGTGGTCTCCTCTACATTGGGGAGACCAAGCGCAGACTGGGTGACCGCTTTGCGGAACATCTCTGCTCAGTCCGCAAGCAGGACCCTGAGCTTCCGGTTGCTTGCCATTTCAACACTCCCCCCTGCTCTCATGCTCACATCTCTGTCCTGGGATTGCTGCAGTGTTCCAATGAACATCAACGCAAGCTCGAGGAACAGCATCTCATCTACCGATTAGGCACACTACAGCCTGCCGGACTGAACATTGAGTTCAATAATTTCAGAGCATGACAGCCCCCCATTTTACTTTCATTTTTAGTTATTTTTTCTTCCTTGTTTTTACATTCTTTTTTACATTATTTACAATCTTTTTTTTTTGCATTTATTTCATTTCATCTTAGTTTGTTCAGCCAGTTCCGAAGAAGGGTCACTGACCCGAAACGTTAACTCTGCTTCTCTTTCCACAGATGCTATTACATTTCTAAATTTTCTCAGTTCTGAAACATTAACTCTGCTCCTCTCTCCACAGATGCTGCCAGACCTGCTGAGTATTTCCAGCATCTTCTGTTTTTATTTCAGATTTCCAACAACCACAGTATTTAGTATTTTGCTGCAGAAATGAATCACCATGTTTAAGAGTCGCCATACCAAGCTACTGAGGAACCTACACAGCTAGAAGTTCTGTTTGCTCGATATGGAATTTGTTCTCCTTCTCCCTCCACCGTCACCACCCTCCCACCCAAAAATAGGAGCTCACCAGATTTAGCCAAGTACTGAAAGCTTAGAAGCAAGCTGACATGAGCCAAGGCTTAAGGGCCCCGAGCTAGCACTGGGGAATGCTCTAGTTTAGCCAGCTAAAACCACGCAGCCTAGCAGCACAGAACATTTCCACTGCTATCCCAAGCCAGAACCATTTTATCCATAACGACATTGTTCTCATGCTAACCCTGCAAGCCAATGGGAAGAATTCCAGCCCTCAATGACAGGTCTACCCACCAGGTCCCATTGACGACTTTGGCTCTCTGGTTAACCCCCAGTAGCCTGGAGCGTTGGAGCTGCCAGGCTCAGGTATTGGATTACTGGCTCCGCCAGAGACAGTAAACTTGGCTCATTTTCTATTGTCAGGTGTGTTACCTTCGACTAATGTCAACATCATTTAAGAACCCTCCTCAACCATCTGCCCTAAAAGGAGAATAGTCATCCAAGGTTGTGAGCAAGAATATAGGATGTGAAACAAATCTGGCAGCTGAATTTAAAAAAGTCAACTCCCCATTGCTGCCAACTTTCAACTGCCTATTGTACATGTGGACCAAGTCTCAGGAAAGGCCGGGTTGTGGATCTGTGTCCACCCTAAAGAGCATCTCCGAGTCATTGCCTCATGTTCTTTAGTTGAAGTGGAATGTCTTGAATAGACATAAAATACATGTTGAAATTAATCAGTTAGGAGGCAATGAGTAAAATACTCACTTAAAGGAGTTTATCGGATAATCAGAATTTTTTTTTTTAAATGCATTAACTTCCCAGTTTCTTGCATTGCTTAAATCTACTTATTGGATAACTTGACTATTTCTTGGCACAGAAGACATTTGGATTATTAGCAGACTGTAGCTCAGTATCACTTATCCACTTCTGAACTGGCAGCAGAGAGCGGCTCTGTTTACACTGCCCCTGGCTCCACATTATCCAGCTCACTTCAATTTGAAAGGACGCAAGACAAAGTCTATGACTTTGTTTAAACTTTTCCAGACAATAAGCCGGCAATTTAAAAGCCAAAATATGAGGGCTCAAATTATGGGAATAACATTAAAACTAAAAATCAGAAATGAATGCAATAGTGAGCCATAAGACGCGACAAATAATGCTGCAAATCAAATACTCGGGTCTATTAGGCTCATAAAACATGGCCTAGAAAGTGAAATCACACTCCATTACATTCAAGGCAATAGAGAAGGACTTGAGTAGGAAAAAAAAACTCAGGTTCTTTTTTAAAAAGGTGCCTATTTCCAGTCTCCCCATCAAGGATTAACCTGCTGCAAATATGGTATCACACACAACCTTCTTTAATTATTTTGCTCATTAGAACACAACTCTATTTCACCTATCTTGCACAAGAAGAAACTTGTAATGCTATTCTGACAGAACTGGCCCAAAGCCCCGCTCCAAGAAAGACCCATTCACAAAGATGATGACATTAGCATGGCACAGGGCTCCACAGTGGAGTTAGAACTCTCCAACTCACAGTGAACTAATTGTAATTAAAACAAACAAACTAATTCATTGGTTTCTGTAGCGAGCTGAGGTCTTTCTACTGTATATAATCCAGAGGTCTGGGAACTGTTAGATAAATCCTGAAGCGTAGCCTTAACATTATGCGGTTAAGCTTATTCACAATTATAGATCTGAAATATAGTCTAGGAGGCGGGGCAAACCAGCAAAATGCTGGGGAGCCTTCGGAACAGTTCCCGATGCAGTCTCGCTACTGGGCAAGTTTTCCAGTGGCATGAACGGTATCAGCCTGGCTGACGATCAACCAGGAGGTGGGCGGACAATTTAGCTAATTAAAGGCCATTTTGCCGGCAGCAGACGCTACTCCCCACCCCCCCCCCCCCCCCCCACCGTCACGTGGGGAGGCAACCAGCTGCATGGAGATGGCATCCCTGCAGCTTCCCAGGAGGTGGCGGGGCAGTGGTGATAAATCACTGCCTGAGGCTCCAAGGCCCAAGGGCGGGGAGTGACAACAGCAAGGGCTGCCCCCGCAGCCTCAACACCACCGTATGAGGAGTTGGCCCTCCAAATGTCAGGGCTTGCCTGCTTGGCCCAGGCAGAAGAATGAAGTTTCTTCCTCACCTATGAAGGCACGTCAAGGTGGAGGCACCCTCTTGTTATCCTTGCTGCCTCAGCAATGGCTACCTTTCCCAGTGGCAGTGCTGAGGTTTCTGAGCTGTCAGCTCTCTGATTGGGCTAGCATGGAGCACCCACCTGCAGTCCTTAATTTGACAGTGGGCCTGGAGACAGCTAATGAAGAGGCCGCCTCCAGGAAGATTGCCACTGCTGTCCCGCAGGCTTGGGACTCACATATGGTTCCAATGGTCTGAGAAAATCCTGGCCATATCCCAAAAGAGCACAATTTCCACTTTAGAGTTTTCGGAGAAAGGAGATTTCCAAAGACAATGTCGAACTCCTCAGTAGATCATAGACAGAAAGAAGCCAATTGGGGGACTAGTCTGAAGGGACAATATCTTGCAGTCTTCAGATGTGATCAAAGGGCAGCAAAAAACTAACCACAGCCCCATTCAGGTTACCATAGTACAAGGCCATAAAAATAAGCAGGACCAAGGACCATTTTTGAAACTTCTAGCCCTATTGAAATATAAAAGTGGAAAGCTTGAATTAATAAGAGGAATTGGAAAGTTTAACAGGACTTTTCCCCCTACAAGTGCACCATTGTGCACAAAGCCATTTACCTCAATAAACTTTCAGTATGAAATGTAGGCTCACATTTATATGGGATAGACTGTGGTGCTTAACGAGAGACTGGCATATGTTCAAGGTCAACAACAATAAAGAACACCAAAATTATAGAAGAGTGTACTTTTATTGTAACTGTTATTCCAACACTGAAGTGAGGCCATACATCAACACTGTAATTTTAAAAAGGCGATTGCAAAACTTTACTGCTTTTCATTTCACTAGACTGTATTTTGCTTTAATACCCCTTTTCGCTGGCATGTTTATTTGCCTCAACTAATCGCCTTTGTTAATTATCACTTATCCTGTTCGGTCGGACACCTGAACAAATGAACTCTGCAGTGTAAAATGTAGTCGAATGCATTGTATTAACTGCTATAACACAGAAGCAACTAGTGCTTCCTCTTAAAGATGTAAATGGGATAAATTAAAAGGGACTGCAACACAAAGCTTCCAATGAAGAAGCTCACAACGCATTAGATGCAAGAGCAATACTCAAGACAAAGTCCTAACTGGTAATAGTATACAACCGCATTTTTTGACTCTCCACTTGGGAAATTTTCAATAGCTTGTGGGCACTCAGGACTCTCCTGACCTTGATCTTGTGGAGTAGGTAAAAAGAGAGAGAGAGAGAGAAAGTGCTACAACCAAGAGTAGATGTAAATGTATTCATCGATAGTCTGGAAAGGTTTACTGCCTTTCCAGTGCAACATGCTGCATTACTCATTAACTAGCCCATGGCTATTAAGTCCCAATAAACCTACTGGCTAATCACACAACTTTATTTAAAATACTGGTCTAAAAGGTTTACATGCAAAAATTAACAGCTAAATGTTTAAGTCATGGTACCGAAAGTCTATGAATATTACAATACCTACTAACAAATCACTTTGTAGAAGCTTCTTCCGACTTACTATATTTCCTTTCAAGATAAGCTTAAAAATAACAGGTAATTAATCCCAACACACTGGCGATAAGAGCTTCCATTCCCCTCTCCTGCCACTTGTTTATCCTCAATGCATTAACCCTTCCTGTACTATGGTCTTATGCACACCGGAAGTCTTAAAGTACTGGCGGAAGTCATTGTTATTCACATGTGGGCCTCAGCAGTTGTAGATATGCTATTTAACAGCAGCAGGCCTCACAACTCAGCTGCATCGCATCATCTTCCCCCATCAGGGACAGCAACCAGGTACAAGAACCCTGCACTGATTCTCCCCTCTCTAATCTAGGGGTGCTGTAGCCAAAACGCTCATTGCCATCCCAATTAAGATCAACTACTCATCCCAGACTAGGAATTGAATTGGAGATCATCTTGGGTGTATGGCTCAGCTAAGTAAAACCATTGTTAATATTCTGTGATTAATTTACAATTACAGCCTCCCAATGAGTAAACTGTTCCTTTTATCCATTAGCAAAAACTGTAGAAGGAATAGGAATTGTGCGTTTGCAGACAATCCCTTTAAACAGGATACCTGTTAACACCCCTAATCCTATAATGAAATGCTGACATTGATTTGAATGGCAGACAACTCTCAAAAGGTCAATCCAGTTTTAAACAAAAAGGCCCGAGGGGCCCATAAACAGAGCCTATCCCTCAATAAATTGAAACAATCCACCTTGAAGAGGGCTCATGTTGCAGCCCACTAACTCAGAATAAATGGTCACCTCCACCACCTACTAGAGGAAAACAGCTGTCTGAGGCCACCGAGCCATGGCACATGCAGTATGCAAAGAAGATATACAGATGCTGGAGAGACAGATTTCTTAAAACAAGGTGAGTCCGAGTGGATCAATTGTTCACATATCCAAACCCTTAATCCCATACAACCCCAGTCAGATGTAGAGGAGCTGAAATCAGTAAAACAGAAGCTTTTAGAGGGGGAGAAAAGGTAAAAAAAAAAAACCTGTGTGAAGATCACACACTTTGTTTTAGATAAAAGCAGAAAGTGCTGGAAATACTCAGCAGGTCAGGCAGCATCTGTGGAGAGAGAAGCAGAGTTAACATTTCAGGTCAGTGACCTTTCATCAGTCCAGAAACAGGAACTCTGCTTCTCTCTCTATAGGTGCTGCCCGACCTGCTGAGTTTTCCAGTACTTTGTTTTTATTTCAGATTTCCAACATCTGCAGTATTTTGCTTTTATTCTTTGTTTTAGATTTGTTTTCTGACAAGAGTGTGCAGACCACTCTTTGCACGTTACTAAATAGAAGAAATTCATCACACATTGAGCACCTCATTCAAATACTTGTTATGCTTGTCAGTACATCATAGCCACACTGGACTCCATGTTTGAATCCCTCCATTTCTGCCCGTTATAATACCACCCTCAAAGACACAACTGTGACAAATGTAAACTTTCCCTCCTCATCCTTCTCAACCCATCTGCAGCCTTTGATGTGGTTGACCACACCATCTGCCTCCAATGCCTCTCCACTGTCATCGAGCTGGGTGGAAATGCTCTCACCTGGTTCCATCTTTAGCTATCTAATCATAGCCACAGTGTTCCTTACAATGGCTTCTCTTCCTCCTCTCGCACTGTTACCGCTGATGTCTCCTAAGGATTTATCCTTTGCCCCCTATTTCTCATCTACTTAATGCCCCTCGGCATCATGATCTGAAAGCACAACATCAGTTTTCACATGAATCTGGAGAATATCCAGCTCTACATCACCACCCCCTCGCTCAATTCCTCCACTGTTGCTAAATGATCACACTGCTTATCCAACATCCATTACTCAATGAGCAGAAATGTCCTGCAATTAAATATTGGGAAGACTGAAGCCATTGTTTTCAGTCCCCACTCCAAATTCTGTTCTCCAGCTATCGGCTCCATCCCTCTCCCTGGCAACAGTCGGAGATTAAACAAGTCTGTTCACAATCTTGGTGTTACACTGGACCCGAGATGAGCTCCAGATGACATATGCACGCCATCACCAAGACCGCCTATTTCCACCTACGTAACATCACCCGGCTACACTCTGTCTCAGCTGAAACCCTCGTTCATACCTCCTTTACCTCCAGACTTGACTATTCCAATGCTCCTGGCTGGTCTCTCACATTCTACTCCCCATAAACTTGAGGCCATCCAAAACTCTGCTGCATGTGTCCTAACTCACACCAAGTCTCATTCACCGATTACCCCTGTGCTCACAGATCTATTGTGGCTCCCAGTCAAGTAACATCTTGATTTTAAAACTCTCATCCTTGTTTTCAAACCCCTTGGTGTCAGATTTCATTTTACAACACTCCTGTGAAGGTCCTTGGGACGTTTTATTACCTTAAAGGCTCTATATAAATAGAAGTTGTTGTTGGATAGTGCTAGTCCGTTATGTTCCAATTACTTCTCTTAAAATAATTCCGTAACAGCAACTATTGATCAATTGCCTATCAATCTGATGCACAGGAAGCCAATGGCAAGAATTGGCACATGCCCCAGCTATCTTTAAAGGAGAGTTCAACAAGATGAATTTAATGGTAATATCCCAGTGTAGATGCACTTGACATGTAATGTAATTTACAAAGCAATATTCTCTGACATAAAACAAAGTGAAGGTGTGAAAGAGAGAAGAGGCAGAGTTGGTACACCCAGAAATTACTATTGCCTGGTTATAGAATGCTGAAGGTGTAGCCTCAAGTGCCAAGCCATACAAGAGTATTTTGGAAAAAAAAAGGGTTGACATTTTTGACTGTCGATTAGCACAATAAACCCATCCACCAATCTGGATCTGTCACTGCACTGACAGGACAAATCTCGCTTCCAGACAAAAACAACTCCCTTTGCAGCACTTGAGACATGCTGAGCGCCACTCTCAATCAGATTGCAAACTTCAAAGCTCACAGCTTCATGCAGAAGTTAATGCCTCACAAACATGCGTATCCACCAGGACGGCCACTCCGATGACAAATGAGCCAGCGGGTTAAATGCCATTAATAACTACTGGCTGAACAGCTCCCACAAGCTAAATAAGAATTCAATCAAAAGCACACTGCTAAATAAGCTTTACATCAATTGTGATGGCAAAAGTCTGCCACTAGTCAAATTGCAGTACATTTACATTAGTGAATATTGTAAAAGTTTAACCTGCGCAGACTTTTGATTAAACATTTTCAGTTAGAATTTTGCCTTTGACTATTATATTTAGACAGACCTGATTTGAATATTTAATCAGCAGACTGAATTCACACACACATTGCTGTGATAAGTTGTTACAGGACAGAGTACTGGCTCTTGTGAGGCTGAAGTCAGCTAAATTAAATAGTAAACAAGAAAACACATTCAGCATTCGTTACGAGAAAAACAACCAGAGAAACTGAAGAGTAAAGCCAGTGTTGGCCACTGTGGCGTTTTTAAGACCAGTTTACTCCTTCAATTTTCCACCCCCAACTGCAGCTGGGGAGTACCAGATTGATTTGTATTTGCCCCAAAATGGGACCAGAGATTTTTTTGAATTGCTAAATGGATAAACTACTGCTCAACTGAAAGCAATTCATCCGTGTTAAGATAGGGCCCCATCTAAAACTCTGTAACAGCAATCTATACAAGCAGAGCAAACCTTATTAGCTCATGAACCCTGTTCAACCTGCCAGCTTTATATTAGTGCAGAGGCCAGGCCAATATCTAGTGGGATGGTGGAGATAACACTGCAACAATACTGGCAAACAGTAATGAAGTATAGCTCTGGTCACCTTAATGCTGTATAGTCTATCCCTAGTGTAAATATTCACGCAGCATTAAATCAGTGCTAAAACTCTACAGCAATCAAGTTAGTGATGGCATATTTCATAGTGGGTCTACCTGATCTGTAAAGGGTACTCCCTACTTGATGAATGTGGTGCAGAGTAGTTCAACTCTTTCCTTTGCACTAGTACCTAGTGTGATGAATGTGATGTTGCACTGGTTGTAAAGGATAAATTAAGCTAGAGAGGAAAAGAAAAACTGGTTACATTTCCTGTTGGGACTCTAATTTATCCAGTTAGCTCCTACTCGATACAGAGAGATTAAAATGAAGTGTGATGCTCCACTATTGACAGCCATATTTTCAACTGCCTCGGCCCAAACTCTGGAATTCCTTCCTTAAACCTCTTCCCCATCGTCCCACCCCCACCCACAACCCCGAACCAATTGCTCTTCATTTAAGATGCTCCTTAAAGCCTACCTCTGATGAACTTTTGACTCCAAATATTGCATATGGCTCGGTCAAATTTTGTTTGGTCTTACTCCTGTGAAGTGCCTTAGGATGTGCTGCATTAATGACGCTATAGAAATGCATGTTGTTATTGTTGTAGATTGTGTCCAGAAGGCTTAGATGTAAATACATGATGTGACTGACAAATTTGCATGCTTTTTTTAAATTGCCAGGTCTTTGCTGGTAGATGCTACAAATAGCAATTGATGTGTAATGCTTCTTTAATGAGCTACAGGAATCACAAGAGTCAGATGACTTAAGCAGATGAGAACTTCCTACAAGACCAAGCTTGCCCTCAGTGTTTCCCTATGTCTTTAGATTGATAGAAACTGAACTAAACTGAAACCATGCATCAATGGCAACACACATGCAAATCCATTCATGTTTTGGCTTGTTCCCAAATCAGATGCAGTTTGAATTTTGTTTTCACTCGCATAGCGTCTCTTTACTAACTGAAACATACACCTATACCCGCTTTACTACACTACAGTATATCCGTTTTCACTCAGTCTTTGGTAGGAAGGATTTTTTTTTTTTTAAACGTCTAGTCTGCAGGAGTATGAAGTGTCTTGTGCCTTACTGTGTAAATGGTAAAATTGAAGACCATGGGATGGACATATCCCTGAAACCACAGTAGTATCACTCACAGCAGAATTCCTAGCCGGACTTATTCGCAGTATACTAATGGAAATGTTAGAACAAGCATTGTGTCACAAAGCCAATTTTGCAGTTTTTAGATGACTGTATCTGTCTCTACATAACTAGAGGTTATATTATTGGAGCTGGATTTGCACCATGCAAAATATTGGATACAGTTAGAACAGCGGCAACCACAAAAAAGGGAGGAAACAAAACAGAACACTCACTTCTACTAAACCTGCATGTCTCAATACATTTGAGGCACAGTCTCCCTGTCCCATTAGCTTGCCCACAACTCAAACTGTACCAGATTCACCAAGGTGGGTGATTAGCTTATGAGGGCCTATTCTATCTGCAGTAACCATTAGTAGAGTCTGAATTTGGCAACATATTACTCCTTTCATAAGTACTAAGTAAGTTCATTTTTCATTATATAAACATTATGATTCAATAAATCAGTGACTTCACATATACACCCAAACATGGTCTTTAAGAATCAGTACCTGATAATTACTCTCCTCATAGCATTGAGAGAAATATTGTCACAACGCACATTTAATGAATTGGAACCAACAGATTACCAACAGACCAACAAAAGCTCACTGAAACCAATGTTCTATGATAACTAAGATTATCATCTCAAATTGCTCTCACCAGCAACCACAGCCTGTAACTACCAAAATTGTACTCGAATGTTACACAGCTCAAAATACTTTCTCCAGCTACTAATCAAGTTTTGGAAGGATCAGATCTAAAATTTATTGCAGGGTGTTTATCACAGCTGACACTGTTGAAAGTTTCACATGTACCAACTATATTTTATTGAGCTGCTAGGTGATCCAATTGAGTCATAGCATACAAAGAAAGAGTGAATTTGCCTGACGAAAACAAAGCTGCTTTTATAATGATTCAATACCTAGGATGGTGGCACCAGTGCCCAATGCCTGAGACTTGCCATGCCAGCTGCAGCCCAGAAATAAAATTTGTTGGGATTTGCCAAGAAGCTTTGGTTAAATGATGAGTCTTCCTCAGTGCCTGTCCTTCTGAATCAAGGCAATTTTACCTGTGGGTGCAGCTAGCTTTAGAGAGCCAGGTGTCGAGATGCCTGGGCCACAGCTCAATATAAAGCGAAAACATTTTTTTTTTTTAAATGTACGTGCACATTTTTGCTTAGTCAGAAAAAAAAAGACAGAGGTGTTGTTCAGTACTCAGAATTGGACAGAAATTGTGTGTGCCCAGCCCATTCCTGAATATGTAAACAATTCAACTGCAAGCACACTTTCACCACAATATGCTGAATGCACAAGGGCTGTATCTTGATAGGAGTCCACAGGCTTTCTAAACAAAATGATTTACAATTTGCCCAAGGGCCCAAAGGAGATCTGCCGGATCAAAGACTTGAGGTCACATTGGGCATTACCTTCAGAGGACACCGCTACTCATCAAAAAAAAAGTAATACACCCATATCTGATTTGTAAAACTCAGCATCAGCACAGCGAGATTTCAATTAAAAAGCAACCAATAAACCATCTGCAAGTGTCCAATTGACTTCTTGTCAGTACTGCAAATGTCACCTCATTTTAGCTGGCTATGTAACAGCAAGACCATCAATTAAATCTACACATTTACAAAGAGGGTCAGAATATGTTTCTTTTTAAATTGAATTTGAACTGATCACTGACCCACTGCAAATCATTGGGAAGTGGTGGGTAATCAGCACAGAACCATCATTTGCAGCAAGTCAATATTTGCAAACATCTTTCACATACCAATCGACCATTCTGGTGTAAAAAAAAATGTATAAATTTAAAATTGGTTATTTGCAGCGTGCACATCTACCGTGGAAAGCTTTTAATCCTTGCAGACAAACAGCCGCTTGTAGCTGCAGGCATCTTTCTGCTAAAGCAGTGGCTTGTAACTTGACATTTACAGGTCAAAGCTCGAACTGAGATTTCCAGACTGGAAAGCTTCTGCACTTAGCCCAGCCAGTGATAAACAAATATAAATGCATCGTCGTTCATAAGCTGCCACTGGCCCCAAAAACAAAACTTATTTCACGCTTCACTTTATTCAAACTATTCATTAATTACTGCCTCAGGAGCCAGGCAGCCAACAGTTAGTTGCACAGATTTCAGTGTAATGAAATGCTGAACTAGAGAAAAACGGCTGATTCCAGTCAGAAGTCTCCTCCTCCGATTTCCTCCACTTCCTCGACTGAATATTGGCTCCACTCCCATCCCATGTTGCTTTTGCCTGACAGTTCATGTCCCGTCTCTCACTGTGTGCCAATGCATCACCACCGCCTCTTTCCTCCCCTCCCGCCCCACCCCACCAGCTGGCTGCGGTACTCTTACATAAATACAGTGACCTATATCTTTTAATAATCCAGCCAGCCTAATAGATCAGTGGTCCTCAAACTTTTCTACAGAGTGACATGTGCTATATTTTGACACGTGCCCAGGGTCCCAGCATGCCCGAACGTTGGAAAGCCGACGTCAGCAATTCATTTGAAAACTAATAAATGACATTTATTTTCTATGTCAACAAATACAGAAAGCAAATAATCAAGAAACACCAACCCAGCTTTCCCTGGGGAACCCATTAAAAAAAAACTGTTTTCAACTTTTAAAAAAAACTATACCGAATCTAAAAAGGGCACTAATTTGCCAATTAATATTTCAGTAGAAAACTACATAGTATTTGCAGATCTATGCCCGTGTTTATGCTACACATGAGCCTCCTCCCATCTTATTTCATCTCACCCTATCAACACAATACTGGCCTTCTCTTTCTTCCTATGGTGTACCTAAAGTCATGCAGGTAAGCTCTCTCTTCCCAAGATCATGGATTCCACTGAAGATGGGGTAATTCAGCTGAAGATTAGAAATGTGACTGTTCTTCTGCACAATTAAATGACATTTGAAATTGCATTAATGCATGGCTTTAATTCCATGTCATTGAAGAAAAACACCCCCCCCCCCCCCAATTTTGGTACAACAGAAACCCCTCTTTCCCCTCCCATTCACAAGTTAGTGCAAATTAACTGAAATGACATAGCTTCATTTTGACCCCAATTTAACAAGATGCAGCATGACGAACAGGCAAGAGTTAATACAAAAAGTGCTGGAAATACTCAGTAGGTCTGGCAGGATCTGTGGAGAGAGAAGCAAAGTTAACGTTTCAGGTGAACTTAACTTTGCTTCTCTCTCCACAGACGCTGAAAGACCTGCTGAGTATTTCCAGCACTTTTTTTGTTTCAGAATTCCAGCATCTGCAGTATTTTGCTTTTATATTAGGCAAGAGTTAATATTCAGAAGAGTTGAAGCGGTATTTTAAAAACTGTCAATGTCTATTCAACTGCCTGAAGGAAGCAAAAAGAAAGTCGCCGTTCAAAGGATTAATTTGTTCCAAGTACTTCACTTCTCTGGCTGACGAGATTGATGGCCCATTTCTGCTGCTTTTATGTATGGAACATAATTTGCATCAAAGAAAACTACTTGAAAACTGCATTTGCTGTTCTTACATTTCAGATAAAAACTAAAGGCAAGAATTAGCAGAGGAAATTTCATCCGCTAAAATTGAAAAAAAAAGTGTAGCTTTGTGCTTTTTTTTTAAAAAAGCTAGCTAGTTGTCAGTTTAATTTCCTCCCCTCAGTTTCATTCATAAGAGATCCCCAAATTGAGCCAGAAGAATGCTGCTATGTTAATGATCATTAAGGAGTACAGCCTCACAAAGCTCCCCAGTGAGGGTAAACCATGAAACCAGAAGAAATCTATTCCTGTCAATTCTAACTTAAACTGCTTTCCTATCAGAGTAATGCCAGACAGAGACATGGGCACAGACAGACAGAGAGAGAGAGACATGGGCACAGACAGACAGGCTCGATTCACAAAGAACTGCACTGTACATAATTTATGAAAGCGAGCAGCAGTTATAAATGGCACACACACGTTTTTAAGAAACATGGACCAAGCCAATGGCTCAACTTGTAATGAAGATGTGACCGGGGGGGGGGGGGAGGGGGGGCTCACGGAGAGATCGTGTCATC
The DNA here is from genome assembly GCF_036365525.1 of Heterodontus francisci. Classification (NCBI taxonomy): domain Eukaryota; kingdom Metazoa; phylum Chordata; class Chondrichthyes; order Heterodontiformes; family Heterodontidae; genus Heterodontus; species Heterodontus francisci. Next base: position 45,456,661 of record NC_090400.1, read on the forward strand.
GTTTTCAAGCCGCCACCAGTGAACATAGATCGAGTTTAGCCCCGAGCAATTCATTAATAATTCGACTGTGTCAATTGCTGAGAAGTGGATAAAAAGGAAATGGGTAGTTTTGAATGGTAGTTTTTTTTTTAAATTAAAATTGTAATCCCCCCCCCCCCTCTCAATTATTTCCGTGATTGACAATAATGCTAAAACCTGATGTGTCGGTGTCTCTACCAGATTCTGGTAGTACCCCGGGGAATATAAAGATCTAAAAAGAGTCAAAAGTTGTACAATAAAGAACTTCAGGACAGTAGCCAATGTGCTAATAACCTCCACAGCAAAACTGCCCCCAGGACGCATCAACCAGACAAAAACCCAGGTGCATTATTTTATGATTTTCTTTGGGTGGCTTTTGACGGACCTTTCACTCGCCAAGTTTTCTTGGATTGTGTACAAACTCCAAACTACCATAAACCCTTTCCCCAGTTCACTACGTGCAAGAACACGTCGTCCTGCATCAGCTGCAAAATGTACCGCTGCAATGAAGATTGTGACCAGTCTGGTGGAGTGTTGCTCCAGAGATGCAGAGCCAGAGAGGGAGAGAGACAGACAAGGCAGGAAAGCCCTGTGCTTTTTCCATTTCACATTTCCAGCCCCTCGCATTTACACTCTTAAAAGGGAAAGGTCTGCTGTCGCCTCCGATGTCAAGAACGGTTTTTTTTTAAAAAAAGAGAAATTAAAGCCAATATGAAACGGTTATTTTTTTTAAAGCAGTGTAAATTCAATCCAGGTGGGACCCACCTTTTTATTTATATTCAACAACTCACCCGAATCGCTGAAAGGTTTGCCGTTTCTCGACAATACTGATCGGATTTAATACAGTTCAGTCTTCAAATACTCTTTTGAAAATTAAAGGATTTAACTGGACTATACCTAAATTAAAGCTAAATTCCGGCAGAATCCGACAGCCGCCATCAAACTTTAGGTTGGGTACTGTCTATTGTACAGTAACTAACGCTGAAATATAAGTATCTATATAAGGGGAGTCTGATGCATATGTCCGCTGTATATATATATATATATATATATCAATCATAGCCTATATTTTACATACCATGTTTTATGGGATATTTACACACAAAGATCTAAATCTAGCGCTAAACAGACCAAAAGGAGAGAAATTAACTCAATGCCCTTGATCCTGACTGCCCGGGTAGGTGCTGAGCTTTGAGAAGTTGCTGTAAGTTTTACCTGAGAAATTCCTGCAGGCAGGTGTCACAGAAGCGGTGACCACAGGTCGAGACTTGCACGGGTTCCCGCATCGGCTTGTTACACAGTGGACACTGAAAGCGGCGCTTCGGCTTCTCCAGAAACTTATAATCGTAGCCGGGCATGGTGCTGTCTGCTTTAAACAGGCAAGACTATGTGAAGTGTGCCGATCGCTAGTTAGTTTTCATTAAAATATATAGATTTAAGACAGGGTGAGATTACTGGATCCGCTTGGGTTTTCTATGGCTGGGCTCCAATTGTTAAGGTTTAGGCGGTTGAACAAGCAGCTCTCCCTCCTGCCGGCTCTCAATGAGGAATGCTCGGTCTGTTGATGTTTGGAGGTGATTTTCTTGGAGGAGGTTCACGTGCTATCGCAGGGGAGGAGATTCAGCAATTACTCTGCTGCCAGCGCCCCTGGGTCCTAGTGACACACAGATACTCCACGTCGTGACTGAGATCCTCCTCAGCCTGTCAGTTATTTCTTGAATTTAAAAGACTAAATACATTTATAAAGACACTTCCAGGCAGACGAAAAAATACAGAATTGTGCATTCAATCTTGCGCTGTAATTTTAATAATTTAGTATATAAAATTAGACTCGAATGCATTAAATATTGTATACTGTACACATAGAACTTATAACAGAAATAGGCCATTCGACACCCCCCCCCCCCCAAAGCCAGGGTTTATGTTTCACAGGAGCCTCCACCCACTGTGTTCCATCTAACCCTAACATCTATTCCTTTCCCCTTCATGTACTTGGACAGTATTTGATACTGTATACTGTACACACATTTTCTTCTTGCAGAGGCGCCGCTGCTGTTACCATCACACTCTTCCCGCTCATGGTTAAAGTTAGCGAAGGAACAGCAACCAGCCTTGTTCCAGGGTTAGAGGAGCACACAACAGTCCCTTGTTTCGGAACATCCTGCCACATAAGCAAAAAAAAAAGCAGCAGCTGCGTCCCTAACCTTAACCCTACTGAGTCAGAAACAGGCAGCGGGGTGCGAAGGTTAAAAAAGACTCCAAGACCACATTCCTTTGCGAGCAGTGCCGGATACCAACTCTTTTGATTCACTACCCCAAATCTCTTTATATTGTAAGAACACAGAGCTACTGTATATTATCCGGATATGTACCAGTCCTTTGTCCTGATTAGCAAGAGAGACCCCAGCCCTAACTGAACATTCCCAACAAAAGTTGCGGTGTAGTCTCTGCTGTGAATCAAGGAACTGTTTTTACAGATTCCTTCCGAGGCTCTGTGGCAGTGATGTGATTTGTTAACTTTTATTGCAAGAACTCAGCACCTTAAACTACAATGCTCCACAGCATGAATACTGTATCCCAACCTTTGACATTTCTAATATTTGCCTGTTCCGAAGAAGGGTCACTGACCCGAAACGTTAACTCTGCTTCTCTTTCCACAGATGCTGCCAGACCTGCTGAGTGATTCCAGCATTTCTTGTTTTTATTTTAAATATCTCCACCGCGTCTTATCTCGGTTTGGGGATAGAGAAGGGAGCTGGAAACGTGGATTTCGGTTGACGGTATGAATATTGAATGAAACGCTGGTTCATCTTAAATCAAAACAATTCCAATCAAAATCTTGACTAGTGTAACGAGATACATTTAAGTATTTAATATAAAAGCAAAATACCGCGGATGCTGGAACCACTCAGCAGATCTGGCAGCATCTGTGGAAAGAGAAGCAGAGTTAGCATTTAACATTTTCAAACTGCTTCTCTTTGAACACGACAAGGAATCTCTTGAAGGCGAACTTGTTATGCAAATGAGGATGATTATGAGATCAGGTGGGGCTGTTGACCAACCATCCACTTTATAGGGTGTGGCTGTAATTGGGTTTCGTCAGATAATACATTCAGGATGTTATCATTTGACTGAGTGTTGCTATAGTTACCTAGCTTTGTTTCACATTAAGAAAATACCATCTAGACAATTGTTTACATCGCAGTTTTATTAGCAAGACGCAGGAATGATTTGAAATGCCACGGCCGGAAGTCCTGTTTAAAAAAAACCTTAAAAGTTGCGATGAACTTATATGTTGAAAGGTTATTGACCTGAAATATTAACTGTGTTTCTCTCCATAGATGCTGCCAGATCTGCTGAGTATTTCCAGCATCCACAGTATTTGGTTTTCCTGTTAATTATATGTTGTTTCTTTTCCATTACTGATATGTACGTATTGGTGAATCGCCTGTGACGTTGCTCCTTCCACAGCACCTTCCAAACCCGTGGTCTCTACCACCCAGAAGGTCAAGGGCAGGAGACACATGGAGGGGAACTTACAGGTGGTAGTGCTCCGATGTCACTCACCATCCTGGCTTGGAACTATATTGCCATTCCTTCATGTCACTGGTCAAAATCCTGGAACTCCCTCCCTAACAGCACTGTGGGCTGTGGCTACAACACATTGATTGTGAGGTTCAAGAAGGCAGCTCACTATCATCTTCAAGGGCAACTAAGCATAGGCAATAAATGCTGGTATTGCCAGTGATGCCCACATCCCAAGAACAAATAATTTTAAAAATGGTTGAAACTTTTAATTGTGTCGGTCTGACTTGTCCATTTACAGCTCATGTTTTTCCATGAGCAATATGCTGTACTTGTAAATTCCTGAGGTCAGTTAATGGGCAATTGTAGCTAATTATAAATTCCTGTGTTATACTCTGAATTATGACCAATACATAATGGATTCAAGATCTCTCACACATATAGAGTCCTGAGACAACATGCTATGTATTGGCTTTGATGAATCATAGAATAGTACGGTACAAAAGGAGACCATTTGACTCATCAAGTCTGTGCTGGCTCGTTTGAAGAACTATCCAATTAATCCCATTCCCTCACTCCTTCACTAAATCCCTGCATTTTTTATTCTTCAGATATAATTGAAAGAAACAAGTGTATGTAGGTGACAGATGATCAGAACTGGTGAAGGATCACATCTGGATTCATGAACTTGATGTTTTCTGTCACAATGATGGACTCTTGCCTTGGAGTCAGAAGGCTTTGGATTGATGAGGCTTGGGCCTCCTATACATACTGACTCTCAGGTCAATATTGAAGGAGTGCCATGCTGTCAGAAATGCCTTCTTTCAAATAAGGCAGTAAATCAAAGACTTCTCTGCTGCTTCAGGTAGACCCATCTTTTGGTTCACTTGTTCCATTGCATCCCTTTTGTCCTGCACCATTATCCTTTTTGTAATTTCATCACTCCTGCCCTTCAATCTATCAGAGACTTTTCTTTTCATTTTTTATTTATTTAGAGATACATCACTGAAACAGGCCCATCAGCCCACCGAGTCTGTGCCGACCAAGAACCACCCATTTATACTAACCCTACAGTAATCCCATATTCCCTACCTACACTAGGGGCAATTTACAACGGCCAATTTACCTATCACCTGTAAGTCTTTGGCAGTGGGAGGAAACTGGTGCACCCGGTGAAAACCCACACGGTCACAGGGAGAACTTGCAAACTCCGCACAGGCAGTACCCAGAATTGAACCCGGGTACCTGAAGCTGTGAGGCTGCGGTGCTAACCACTGCGCCACTTCATCCCTCCTTCTGCCTCAGTGCTTGCTTGAAATCTTTAATTCCAGTTCTGACGAAAGGTCAATCGACCTGAAATGTCAACTGTTTCACTCTCCACAGATGCTGCCAGCATTTATCTGTTTTTATTTAAGATATCCAGCATCCGCAGTATTTTGCTTTTGTTTTAAGTACTTTTTGAAGCATAGTCACTGTTGCAATGTTGGGAATTCAGCAGCCAATGTGTGCACTGCAAGGTTCCACAACTCGGTGATCATGACAAGATCATTTGTTTTAGTAAATATTGGCCAGGGCACCAGGGAAAAACCCTGCTCTTCTTTGAAATAGTGTGAAGAGAATCTTTTACATCCAATGAGGTTAGGCACTTTAAAATCTCATCTGAAAGACAGCACCTCTGATAATAAAGTTTTAGCTAGATTAGTCTCTGGAGTGGCGCTTGAAACCACAGGCTTTTGACATAAGTGAGAGTGCTACCAACTCAGCCACAGCTAACTGACAGATTTACTCATTGTTGTTTGTGGGAGCAACTGTCTGCAAGGTGCCTGCCACGTTTGCCCACATAATTTCAGTAACTGTGCTTCAAAAGTAATTAATTGGAATCCAGAAGACACACAAGGCGCTATATAAATGGAAGTTTCTTTCTCCATTATGGATAGTGATCAACTAGCTGTGTACTTACACCTTTTAATCTCATGATTAATGTGTGCCATCATTAACCCAGTGTGCTTCAGCAGCTCCAACTGTACAAGTTATCTCAAGTCTCATAATAATGGTCAGCAACTGCTTCAAAACAGTCCCAAGTGATGTCAACAACACAGACTGCTTGAACATTTTTAAAATCAAGGGGATGTCAAGCTGATCTTAATTCTTTTAAACCGGTCCCAACAGCAAGACTCACAAAACTGCGACAGTGATAGTTTAAATAAAGTAGGTAAATGGGACTTCACCTAATATTTAAAAGCAAACGGACATCTAGTCTGGCAGGGAGACTAATTCCAGTCCTTATTTTGGTGGTTGACATAACGTTACTACAACCATGCCTTTCTTTTTCTTTCATGCCTTCTAGTTGCCTTTTGTCGACCGAGCGCGTCTACCCTGAGGCACAGTGTGGCTTTCGTGCAGAGAGATCGACCATTGACATGCTGTTCTCCCTTCGTCAGATACAGGAGAAATGCCGTGAACAACAGATGCCCCTCTACATTGCTTTCATTGATCTCACCAAAGCCTTTGACCTCGTCAGCAGACGTGGTCTCTTCAGACTACTAGAAAAGATCGGATGTCCACCAAAGCTACTAAGTATCATCACCTCATTCCATGACAATATGAAAGGCACATTTCAACATGGTGGCTCCTCATCAGAGCCCTTTCCTATCCTGAGTGGTGTGAAACAGGGCTGTGTTCTCGCACCCACACTTTTTGGGATTTTCTTCTCCCTGCTGCTTTCACATGCATTCAAATCCTCTGAAGAAGGAATTTTCCTCCACACAAGATCAGGGGGCAGGTTGTTCAACCTTGCCCGTCTAAGAGCGAAGTCCAAAGTACGGAAAGTCCTCATCAGAGAACTCCTCTTTGCTGACGATGCTGCTTTAACATCTCACACTGAAGAGTGCCTGCAGAGTCTCATCGACAGGTTTGCGGCTGCCTGCAATGAATTTGGCCTAACCATCAGCCTCAAGAAAACGAACATCATGGGGCAGGACGTCAGAAATGCTCCATCCATCAATATTGGCGACCACGCTCTGGAAGTGGTTCAAGAGTTCACCTACTTAGGCTCAACTATCACCAGTAACCTGTCTCTAGATGCAGAAATCAACAAGCACATGGGTAAGGCTTCCACTGCTATGTCCAGACTGGCCAAGAGAGTGTGGGAAAATGGCGCACTGACACGGAACACAAAAGTCCAAGTGTATCAGGCCTGTGTCCTCAGTACCTTGCTCTATGGCAGCGAGGCCTGGACAACGTATGCCAGCCAAGAGCGACGTCTCAATTCATTCCATCTTCGCTGCCTCCGGAGAATACTTGGCATCAGGTGGCAGGACTATATCTCCAACACAGAAGTCCTTGAAGCGGCCAACACCCCCAGCTCATACACACTACTGAGTCAGCGGCGCTTGAGATGGCTTGGCCATGTGAGCCGCATGGAAGATGGCAGGATCCCCAAAGACACATCGCCACTGGTATCAGACCCACCGGCCGTCCATGTCTCCGCTATAAAGACGTCTGCAAACGCGACATGAAATCGTGTGACATTGATCGCAAGTCGTGGGAGTCAGTTGCCAGCATTCGCCAGAGCTGGCGGGCAGCCATAAAGACAGGGCTAAATTGTGGCGAGTCGAAGAGACTTAGTAGCTGGCAGGAAAAAAGACAGAGGCGCAAGGGGAGAGCCAACTGTGCAACAGCCCCGACAAACAAATTTCTCTGCAGCACCTGTGGAAGAGCCTGGCACTCCAGAATTGGCCTTAAGAGCCACTCCAGGCGCTGCTTCACAAACCACTGACCACCTCCAGGTGCGTATCCATTGTCTCTCGAGATAAGGAGGCCCAAAAGAAGACATAACGTTACTACAACCATGCCTTTCTTTATCTTTCATGCCTTCTAGTTGCCTTTTGTCGGCTTTTTAAATATATAGTCAAAGAAACAAGAAAAGTCAGAACATATTCTGAAGATTTAACAGGAAAATAGACTTTGCAATTATGTCTCCACCACAATCCGCAGAAAAATCTACTATTTATATTTCCTGTTACATTTGGTACAATATCAACACATCAAGTTACCTATACTATAAACACCTTGTCTCTAATGGGTAAATATCGCAGATTAGCCACAAGGCGGCATACAAGGATAAAGGCAACTACTCAATATTCCTCAAATACCAATTGTGCTTTGTGCTTTAAAAAAATAATTAATTCGGAACAAATACATTTTTACCTTTAAGAGCACTAATCGTCTCAAAACATGTATCCTGATGTCCGCTGCACGTGAGATAATCACACAGGGTAAGCCTCACTAGTTCTAACAATTAAAAAAAACGGAGTGCCATTGATTAATGATCTAGATTTAACACAGTGAACGTTTTGTTCAAACAACACTGACCCTGTGTAGCTACTGGCGGAGATCATACATTTTTAAAGTGGGTAGGTGCACAATTAGCACCTCATAAAAGATGCAAAGCAGATTCCGATCCAGCCTAACGTGTGTTTTTGTTCAAGTTCATCACGTACACACACCCCAGGAGTTATTAATTGCAGCCACTCCATTCAAATGAGGGCAGCTTTGGATCGAATCAAATAGTATTCAGGCAAAACAATGAACCGCCATTCACAGATAGGTGCTTTAAAATCAAGTGTTAATAATCCAAGCATTTACAGAGTGTGTGGATTTTTTTTTAACCTTCTGTTGAATATTTATTTTTCAGCGATTACAAAACACTCGAACTACTGGTCTATTATTTGCCACGCTGGCTACTTTTATCTACAGGAAGCTTCAGATATGATTTGCTAAAATCAGGATGGATCCACATCCCGACTCGGACCCCCTGATCCCCTTAAAATACACTGAAATTGACGATTAGATAAATGCACTTGGTAGTGTGGAAAACGATAATAAAACTGAATTCTCAATCACAAAAATGATGTGCAAGGCGGGGATATTTTCACAAGGCTTGAAAGACCGTTTTGAATTTTACAGCTAAACACAGAACAAATAGTTGTTAAGGGCTACACATAATCTCCAGAGCAATGTAAGTGACTTAAGTGCTGTATGGGTCATATGTGACCACAGTGACTGCAACAACTACCGTGGTATCTCCCTGCTCAGCATAGTGCGGAAAGTCTTTGCTCGAGTCGTTTTAAATAGACTCCAGAAGCTGGCTGAGCGTGTCTACCCTGAGGCATAGTGCAGCTTTCGAGCAGAGAGATCCACCATTGACATGCTGTTCTCCCTTCGCCAGCTACAGGAGAAATGTGGCGAACAACAGATGCCCCTCTACGTTGCTTTCATCTTCTTCTTCGGCCTCCTTGTCTCGGGAGACAATGGGTCTCATAGATCTCACCAAAGCCTTTGACCTCATCAGCAGACGTGGTCTCTTCAGACTACTAGCAAAGATCGGATGTCCACCAAAGCTAAGTATCACCTCATTCCATGACTATATGAAAGTCACAATTCAGCATAGTGGAGCCTCATCAGACCCCTTTCCTATCCTGAGTGGCGTGAAACAGAGCTGTGTTCTCGCACCGACACTTTATTTATTTTTAAATTTTATTTAGAGATACTGCACTGAAACAGGCCCTTCAGCCCACCAAGTCTGTGCTGACCATCAACCACCCATTTATACTAATCCTACATTAACCCCATATTCCCTACCACATCCCCACCATTCTCCTACCACCTACCTACACTAAGGTAAATTGGCCATTGTAAATTGCCCCATCAACCTGCAAGTCTTTAGCTGTGTGAGGAAACCGGAGCATCCGGCAGAAACCCACGCAGTCACAGGGAGAACTTGCAAACTCCGCACAGACAGTACCCAGAACTGAACCCGGGTCGTTCTGAGGCTGCGGTGCACTGGGCCACTGTGCCGCCCGTCTGTTTGGGATCTTCTTCAGTGCGGCTCTCACATGCGTTCAAGTCTTCAGAAGAAGGAATTTTCCTCCACACAAGATCAGATGGCAGGTTATTCAACCTTGCCTGTCTTACAGCGAAGACCAAAGTACGGAAGGTCCTCATCAGGGAACTCCTCTTTGCTGACGATGCTGCATTAACATCCCACATAGAAGAGTGGCTGCAGAGACTCATCGACAGGATTGCAGCTGCCTGCAACAAACTTGGCCTAATCATCAGCCTCAAGAAAATGAACATCATGGGACAGGACATCAGAAATGCTCCATCCATCAATATCGGCGACTACGTTCCGGAAGTGGTTCAAGAGTTCACCTACCTAGGCTCAACTATCTCCAGTAACTTGTTTCTCGATGCAGAAATCAATAAGCGCATAGGAATGGCGTCCACTGCTATGTCCAGACTGGCCAACAGGGTGTGGGAAAATGGCATACTGACACTGAACACAAAATTCCGAGTGTGTCAAGCCTGTGTCCTCAGTACCTTGCTCTATGGCAGTGAGGCCTGGACAAGAGCAACGTCTCAACTCATTCCATCTTCACTGCCTCTGGAGAATCCTTGGCATCAGGTGGCAGGACCGTATCCCCAACGCAGAAGTCCTGGAGGCGGCCAACATCCTCAGCATATACACCCTACTGAGCCAGCGGCGCTTGAGATGGCTTGGCCATGTGAGCCGCATGGAAGATGGTAGGATCCCCAAGGACACATTGTACAGCGAGCTCGTCACTGGTATCAGACCCACCGGCCATCCATGTCTCCGATTGTAAGACTTCTGCAAACGCGACATGAAGTCCTGTGACATTGACCACATGTTGTGGGAGTCAGTTGCCAGTGACCGCCAGAGCTGGCAGACAGCCATAAAGGTGGGGCTAAAGAGTGGCGAGTCGAAGAGACTTGGCAGTTGACAGGAAAAAAGACAGAAGCACAAGGAGAAGGCCAACTGTGCAACAGCCCCGACAACCAATTTTATCTGCAGCGCCTGTGGAAGTCTGCCACTCTAGAATTGGCCTTTAGAGCCACGCCAGGCGCTGCTTCACAAACCACTGACCACCTTTAGGCGCTTACCCCTTGTCTCTCGAGACAAGGAGGCCAAAGATGAAAAAAAAAGAGGGTCATTTATGTAAACCTGTCATAGTGAAGGGACATGAAAACTGAACCCAACAATACTGGTGGAGAGGAAAACACAGCAATACTGCAAATGTGAAACAATAAACAAATGCGGGGAAACACTCAACAGGCCAGGCAGCTTCTGGAGAGGGAGAGATTTTCAGGTTGGGATAAACACCCCTCTCCCTCCCTTTACTGCTGCTGTCTGAGCTGCAGAGTGTTTCCAGCATTTTCTGTTTTTGATGGATTGTAAATCAGGATTAGGAGTCTTGACTGATTTTTTTCTCCTCTCCTTAAATGAGGGACACCGGAACTAGTTTTAGGGTCATCACCATTTTTAACATTTAATTCTCAGGATGTAGATGTCACTCACAGGGCTGCCCTTGAGATGATGATAGTGGGCAGCCTTCCTGAACCATTGCAATCCATGGTGAAGCTGCTCTCAAGTTTCTTGGAGGTAGTTTTAGCAATGGAAAAATATTCCATATTAAGTTAGAGGAGATAGTGAGGTCAAAAATATAATAGAAAGACTAAAGGTAGAACCTTAAAAGACAAGCAGTGGCATCTGCTAAATAGACTTGTGAGGCAAAAAACTATATATTTGAAAAATTGAAGGAAACAAGATTTTAATAGCCTCATTGAGCTGCCTGAAAGGGCAGTGGAAGCAGATTTACTAGTAACTTTTAAAAGGGAATTGGAAACATAGTCGAAAAGGTGAAATTTGCAGGGCTTTGGGGATAAAGTTGGAGAGTGAGATAAATTGGATAGCTCTTTCAAAGAGCTGGCACCGACATGGTGAGCTGATTGGTCTCCTTTTGTGCTTTCTGTTTCCATTGAAGAGCATGCAAAAGATCCAAAGTAGAATCATATCTCAACAAGGGTATCTTCTTCTTTGGCCTCCTTGTCTCGGGAGACAATGGGTAAGTGCCTGGAGGTTTTTAATTTAGTTTAATTTAGAGATACAGCACTGAAACAGGCCCTTCGGCCCACCGAGTCTGTGCCAACCATTAACCACCCATTTATACTAATCCTACACTAATCCCATATTCCTACCACATCCCCACCTGTCCCTATATTTCCCTATCACCTACCTATACTAGGGGCAATTGCTAATGGCCAATTTACCTACCAACCTGCAAGTTTTTGGCATGTGGGAGGAAACCGGAGCACCCGGAGGAAACCCACGCAGACACAGGGAGAACTTGCAAACTCCACACAGGCAGTACCCAGAATTGAACCCGGGTCCCTGGAGCTGTGAGGCTGCGGTGCTAACCACTGCGCCACTGTGCCGTCCTAATGGTGGTCAGTGGTTTGTGAAGCAGCGCCTGGAGTGGCTATAAAGGCCAATTCGAGACTGACAGACTCTTACACAGGTGCTACAGATAAGATTGGTTGTTGGGGCTGTTACACAGTTGGCTCTCCCCTTGCGCTTCTGTGTTTTTTCCTGCCAACTGCTAAGTCTCTTCGACTCACCACACTTTAGCCCCGCCTTTATGGCTGCCCGCCAGCTCTGGCGATCGCTGGCAACTGACTCCCACGACTTGTGATCAATGTCACAGGACTTCATGTCGAGTTTGCAGACGACATTAAAGCGGAGACATGGACGGCCGGTGGGTCTGATACCAGTGACGAGCTCACTGCACAATGTGTCCTTGGGGATCCTGCCGTCTTCCATGCGACTCACATGGCCAAACCATCTCAAGCACCGCTGGCTCAGTAGGGTGTATATGCTGGGGATGTTGGCCGCCTCCAGGACTTCTGCGTTGGAGATACGGTCCTGCCACCTGATGCCAAGGATTCTCCAGAGGCAGCAAAGATTGAATGAATTGAGACGTCGCTCTTGGCTGACGTACGTTGTCCAGGCCTCGCTGCCGTACAGCAAGGTACTGAGGACACAGGCTTGATACACTCAGACTTTTGTGTTCAGTGTCAGTGCGCCATTTTCCCACACTCTCTTGGCCAGTCTGGACAGAGCAGTGGGAGCCTTTCACATGCGCTTGTTGATTTCTGCATCTAGAGATAGGTTACTGGTGATAGTTGAGCCTAGGTAGGTGAACTCTTGAACCACTTCCAGAGCGTGGTCGCCGATATTGATGGATGGAGCATTTCTGACATCCTGTCCCATGATGTTCGTTTTCTTGAGGCTGATGGTTAGGCCAAATTCGTTGCAGGCAGCCGCAATCCTGTCGATGAGTCTCTGCAGACACTCTTCAGTGTGAGAGTATCGAGGACAATAAAAATGTTCCACACCACACAAAATGCAAGTATCTTTTTAATATTATCCATTCTTACTGCTCTCCTCTAGGGAAAATCACCTCTGTACATTGCTCTACCTCTTTTAAAGTCTTGTGCCAGTTTCAATGGGCTCTATGTAAAATGGAGATTGCTGGTGGAAATGCAGGGTGCCCAGATCTCCGTGTTTACTTTCCTGAAACTGGCTCCCTTAATTTAAAAGCACATGCACAGATCTCCTTTCTCATGGATCTGTAACGTACTCTGTTCCTTGAGCATGGAGGGAGGAGGGGCAGTTATCCTATGGAGTGCAAGCAAAGCGAGTAGGTCCTGGAGTCTCTTGTCAGCCACATTCTGTAAATATAAAAAGTGCCCTACAGGAGTACAATTCACATAATCAGTATTATTCTTAAGGCTAGAATCTTCTTTGTACCAAAGAGTCACAGCTTCACTGGAAAAATCTATTAACTTATACTTACTTTGTGTTACTGCAAGAACATTTCATTATAGCTGTTTTAGATTAAACATTTACATTATATTTTATCTTTTACAGAACACTGTTCAATGTCCCTACTGCACAATTTTAAAGCTGCAGATTACATTGCCTTCTCCATTACTGCAAAATATTTTAATCTTGTCTATTCTTAGACTAACTTTGTTCTGTTGCAGAATAGAAAGTTTTCTCATGAAAATAACTATTGGTACTCTATTAATTCTAGTCCCAATTCAATGCATCCTTTGATTCATTACTGTATTTTAGTCAAAATCTTTGGTCAGTGTAGCCCTTAGTCTTCTTGGGTCACTCTGCTGATTTTCCCTTACTGGAGCTTGTAGCTTCCATTAAAACATCATGTCATTGTTCTGCGAGACTTATTCTGCTGCTTCTTTTGCACTGTATCATTAAAAGTTATCACTATAACGGAAAAGTAAGTTAATTGTAGCTGAGCTGATTTTTTTCATTCAGTTACATGGTAAAACAAGTTGAGATGTTAGTCATCTGGGACCATGTTGAACAATGGAACCAACAGGGTCTCTCTTTTACCAATTCAATTTAAGGATAGAGAAACAAATGGAGGAACAGCAGAGAAGGAATAGGGTGAGTTAAAGTCAAAGTAGGTGCAGAAAGAGAATTTGAGGGAAAGGAAGATTGCATTAATTAAAAAGAGAGAAAAAGACAAAAAGAAAAAGTAAAAAAGTATCACTGCTGGCTTGGAGTGTAAATGTAATAATAACTTCAGACATCCTGCAGTCACATCATTCCTTTTTTCACAAGCCTCTAAGATTATAATTTCTTCCAAATATATTTGTGTTGCTGAGTATCCAACAAAATTGGTTAAACCATGGATTTTTGCCTTAGTGTCTTCTATTCTAAAAATAACCTGTGAGAAATTGATTTGTACTCTGGAAACATCCTGATAGATACAGCAGTTCTCCTCTATATACTTATGAATGATTGCAAGTTAAGGTAATCAGTATTTTCACATAAAAGTTCTGCTTTATGCTTTTTCTCATTACTTGTGTCAGACAGCATATTAACTCTTAAGCAGCACATGGTTCTATCTCTGTACTTAAATAAAAATATTTACTGTATTTATATTCACTCTACACATTTTGCCTTTTATATAACACACATGAATTACTTCTGGAATTTTATGAGGAAAGTAACTTGTAATTTTCTTGCCATTAACATAGATCATTAATTTTCATTTTCAATTGTGTATAATCCAGAATATAGCCCATAAGTTAAGAGGCTGAATAAATCATCAGTATCCCATATGCGTTAATCGTGTAGGGCCTGCTCACATGGGTGCTGCAAACTCCATATTCATTGACTTAGCAGCAAGTATTCTGCTCATACAGGATTGTTTGATCCATCATTTTCTCTGAAGGTTGTGGTTCAAACCCTGCTCGAGTACATAAAATAAACTGACAGCCGCAATGCAGTATTGAGGGAGTGCTGTATGTCAAGACACCTTGCCCTTAGAATGAGATGTTCAACCAAGGCCCAATATACCTCTGTCCAGTGGACATTAAAAGGTCATATGTCTATGTTTATGGCAATAGTCAAATCAGAGCAAATGCTGGTCAATATTTCCTCCCTGTACAAACAGCAAAAACCAAAATAAATTTATCAGTCATCTCTGCTGCTTTTTGGATCTTGCTGTGTGTAAAATGGCTGTCTCATTAGCAATGTAGTATCAATCACAGCATTTCATTGTTTGTCAAGCACTTTGAAATGTTTGATAAGGTGTTGTACCAATGCAAGTCTTTCTTTTATACACCAAGGATAGGTATGAAACAGGATAGTATTGTTTAAATGCAGTACTTGAATCAGATTTGAGATCTTGAGATGTGGATATGCGAGGCAGCTTTTACTTATCTCTCAAGGATTTTGTCCAGCATTTTGAAAATGATCCCAATAGGTTAAAGTTCAGAGCAACAGCACCAAAGAGAATTTTAATAATTGATGTTGATGTGTTGCTCTGGAATTCACTGGCACTATAAACATTTCAAATTTTTAACGACAAATGATGGTTTAGTATCTCACCATTTAAATGATCTTTGCTTTGGTTTCTGTGCAGCTGAAGGGAAACTGTAGCAGAGCACATAACATTAAGTTACAGGCATTTTTAGGTTTTGTAGTACATACAGGTCCAGACTATAAATTTAAATAAGCCTAATGATACAATTCTGACAATGGTAGTTCCTGGGTAGAGTAGTAGATATGAAATGTGCCTTAATCAATGTAACTAAATCAATTATGCAAATATAAGGTAGTTAAAAGCAAGAATATTCAAAGAGTAAGTATTATCTATACATTTTTTCTGTTGTCTTCCATATTTTTTCCCCCCGAGGATGGCAACTCAAGCATGGGACACTTCCTTGGAAGGAAGCAGGTGTTGGTCGCCTGTATAATGTGTGAGCTTTGCCTGTGTATGTCAGTGGGCTATTCCGCTCTTGGGTTTTTATAGACAAGTTGAGTCCATACCTTAACTCATCCCCTCACATGGATGCTGGGATCAGCAGGAGATCCTGGATAGTAATCAGGATGAGAAACCATTTGAGCTCAGGACATTGAGGCCCGATTGTAGGACCCTCACTACCAGACTCACTGAAGGCAACTAACTCAACCTAAGGCAAAGATAAAGCTGGAACCAACCTGCTGATCCACCAAATCTTGGGGTCTGGGGAATGAGAATTAATACTTTTTCTTTAAGAAGAATTTGGCAAATCACTGAGGTTATCAGTAGCATACTTTCCATTTTGGACACATGCAAGTACAGCACAACCAGATACAGATGAAAACTAATTCTGCTTTTTAACAACATTGCACCTTAATCCCCAACCACAAATGAGAATTTCCTCACAGCAACCATCATAAGGCCTCTGAAAAAAAAATTGGTCATTTAGTATGTGATTAAAATAAAAAATGTGTACATGCTGAAAATCTGAAATTAATTATTACAAATATACAGCCGGTAGTCAGCAAGATGAATTTTTGCTAGACACACGTCATCGGAACTAATAATTTGTGGCAAATAATAGGCCCTGCACTGTGGGACTCCGGGAAATAATTTCATTCGAGTCCTCATAGCTGGTAGAGACGGTGCTTTTATCCAATTGGTGTAAGATAGATTTAGAATCTAGGTCCATAGGAGAAAGGGTAGAATGCACAATCCATTGCACCACAATAAGCATACAGTTAAAAGAAACAGAACATAAGAAATAGGAGCAGGAGTAAAGCTTTCAGCTCCTCAAGCCCACTCATCCAATATGATCCTCGGCCTCAACTCCACTTTCATGCCCGCTCCCCATATCTCTTGATTCCCTGAGAGGCCAAAAATCTGTCTATCTCTGCCTTAAATATATTCAATGATGGAGCATCCACAACACTCTGGGGTAGAGAATTCCAAAGATTCACAACGCTTTGAGTGAAGAAATTTCTCCTCATCTCAGTCCTAAATGATCGGCTCCTTATCCTGAGACTGTACTCCCATGTTCTAAATTCCCCAGCTAAGGGAAACAACCTCTCAGTGTCTACCCTGTCAAGCCCCTTCAGAATCTTATATGTTTCAATGAGATCACTTCTCCACTGCCTTGTGGGCGTCTCGGGAGAGACCAAGGCTAAGGGAGTAAACCCTAACAGAAAATCCGGAGCGGAACCCCGTAGGCGGTCATGTGTCACCTTTGGCATGTTTCCGGCAGTTCCTGCAGCCATACTGGTGCCAAACGTCGTGTCCTGCACTCCTTTGGACCCCACCAGAAAGGCCGAGAGGGGGGTTTTGACGACTGGGCAACTCTCAACCTCCATAAATTTGCCCAGGCATGCGCCATGGAGAGGTCACTCCATAGTTGCCTCACAGCGACTAAAACAACACGGAAGATACTTGGCATCAGGTGGCAGGACTATATCTCCAACACAGAAGTCCTTGAAGCGGCCAACACCCCCAGCTTATACACACTACTGAGTCAGCGGCGCTTGAGATGGCTTGGCCATGTGAGCCGCATGGAAGATGGCAGGATCCCCAAAGACACATTGTACAGCGAGCTCGCCACTGGTATCAGACCCACCGGCCGTCCATGTCTCCGTTATAAAGACGTCTGCAAACGTGACATGAAATCGTGTGACATTGATCACAAGTCGTGGGAGTCAGTTGCCAGCATTCGCCAGAGCTGGCGGGCAGCCATAAAGACAGGGCTAAATTGTGGGGAGTCGAAGAGACTTAGTAGTTGGCAGGAAAAAAGACAGAGGCGCAAGGGGAGAGCCAACTGTGCAACAGCCCCAACAAACAAATTTCTCTGCAGCACCTGTGGAAGAGCCTGTCACTCCAGAATTGGCCTTTATAGCCACTCCAGGCGCTGCTTCACAAACCACTGACCACCTCCAGGCGCGTATCCATTGTCTCTCGAGATAAGGAGGCCCAAAAAGAAAAAAAAAAAGAACTTCTCATTTTTCGAAACTCCAGAGACTATTGACCCAATTTACTCAGCCTCTCATCATAGGACAACCAACCCTCTCGTCCCAGGAACTAATCTAGTGAACCTTTGCTGTACCACCTCCAATGCAAGTATATCCTTCCTGAAATATGGAAACTAAAAGTGCGCACAGTACTCCAGGTACAGTCCTACCAAAGCCCTGTACATATGTAGCAAGACTTCCTTACGCTTGTACTCCAATCCCCTTGCAATAACGGCAACATGCCATATTATACCAACAGCAGCACAAAACTTGATTGACAAAGGAACCAGAGGTGATATGAGGAGAAACCTTCTATGCGGTGATTAGGATTTGCAATGCAATGCCTGATATAAGGTGATGGAAACAAATTCAACAGTAGCTTTCAAAAGGACATTAGATAAATACTTGAAGGAGAAAAAATTACAGGGATATGAGGAAAGATGTGGGAAAATAGATTGCTCTTTTAAAGAGCCAGCACAGGCTTGATGGGCAGAATGGCCTCCTTCTGTTCTATGATTCTAAAATTAAACAGCTTTGACTATCCTCATTCTTCTCACACCTGGACTATTTCAAACTAAAGGCTTGCTACCTGACCCGAATCCAACAAGACCCGACAACGTGTCTAGTTCGGGTCGGGTTGCTCTCCCGGGTCCAGCTTTCGGGCTCAGGCCGGGCCGGGTCCGGGTCCAGGTCCAGGTCAGGGTCAAACACACACAGTAAGTATTGTATTTTGCTCTGTTGGTAAGTGTCAAAAGTTGAAAAGCCTACCTGAGCTGGGAGTCCGGGATGTCAAGGAGGGAAACTCTGAGTCTGCGCAGTCAGCAAGTGAGTGTCTCTACGACGTCATCACGCTCATGCTGCAGCTTCCTGCAGATTCGGAATGGGAAGGTAGGTAAAGGGAACATTTCGGTGGTCGGGTACGGGAAAAAATGGAGGGACTCGGGCCGGTTTGGGCTCGGGATCTCATGTGGTTCTGTCGGGTTCGGGTTGGGCTTTTTTTCGTGACTTGAGCAGGCCTTTGTTTCAAACACTGTTTGAATCATTGAATGTGATCACCATTTACAAAGCCATTCTTTATTAAAGATTATGGCTGTGGACATGTGTTGTGAGTAACATTTCAGAAGGAAGATGTTAATTCTTTTCAGCATCAAAAACAAAAAAGAAAGTCAACCTTTACATAAAGTTCCTGAGGGTGGCTTCCCAAAATATACTTAAATGTCACATTCTGTAGATGGTACCTGCCTTAAAATTGTCATTGCTTCATTTTGTTTGAGATGTTACTTATTGGCAAACAACCTTTTAGGTTTCAGGCTTGGTTTAGTTGTAGCACTCTTCTCATAGGACATGGGTTCAAGCTCCATTGTCAGAGACTTGAGTACATAATCTAGGCTGGCATTTCGATGCAGTGCTGCACTCTCGGAATGTTTTCTTTTGGATGAGATGTTAAATTGAGGCCCGTATGTCCTCCCAGGTGGATGTGAAAGATCCCACGGCATTATTTGAAGAGTAGGGCAATTTCCTGGCTAACAGTAATCCCTTAACCAACGTCACCAAAAACAAATCAACAGATTATCATCTTGCTGTTTGTGGGATCTTGCTGGGTGCATAGTGGCTGTCAGGTTTCCTACATTACAACAATGATTACACTTTAAAAGTACTTCATTGGCTATGAAAATGCTTTGGGATGCCCCGAGGACATGAAAGACACTATATAAATACAAGTTCTTTCTTTCTTGTCTTTTCCCATCTATGTTTGTAGAATAGCAATTCCACAGAGTAGGTGGCACCGAGGTTGCAATAATTCAATTTCTAATTTAATGCTTCACATCAGAAATTCACAGGGAATTATTTTTTTATCTGTTATATTACAAGCAATTTGTGTTCCTTAGAAGCAGAGTTAGAAATCGGTACTCCAAGAGTTACCATTACATAAAGGATGGGTTGGATTGCATTTAATATGTACAAGTCACTCCATACGAGGCATCTTGTCCCAATGAGAATATATATGCCTGAGGCCAGATTCTTGCTAAATTTACTTGTTTATCAGGCCATCTTTGAACATACCAAAGCATTGTTCCATTTAATTACTTCCTAGTGAGATTTCAAATTGCACATTAAGCCTCAAAAATGCAATCAAGCAATGTCAAGAGTATTGTTGCAATTTACAAAAATAAATCTTTTGAGAATTTTCATACAGCATAAAGTACATCATTACTTTTTCAAAAAAATATGAATTACATATGGGACTGCTAAGGGATCGGGGGAATAAAGGCACTAAGCGAGATCAGGAGAATTACAAGTTCTAATTCTTGGTCTGGGCTAAGTTAGATAAAATTAGCTATAGCAAGAAGGGAGGAGAAAAAATTGACCTTCATAATCTTGGGCTGTGGAGGTTTTGTAATCTTAATAGCTCTTCATTGCCCTATTCATGCTATATATAATATATTCAAGGCAATAATGATACTGGGCTTTGAATCTGTTTTATAAACAGTTTTTAATGTCAAAAGTTTATGCAATAGTTACACCTAACCTGCCACCTGAGTTGCATTCAAAAACATCATGCAAGTCTCAGTGCTGAGTGGTCACAAACAATCTAAAACTCAATACATCACAGTGCATGTGTACGCCTGTACATGCAAAGTAGTCCTCTGAGTTTTAGAGTAAGCTGAAACAGTCAGTGTGTGTGGCTGGCATATGTTACTTAAACTACCACTGACTGACCCAGAAAAATTCTCATTAGTTGGTGGGTAAAACTGGCAGCTTCAAACACTCATCATGACACAATATGGTGGTTTACAGGCCATCCTATCAATTGATCAGATAGCAATGAAAAAGGTAACTGTTATTGCATCGTCAGATTGAGTGGGTCTCAATGGAGATGATGCAGTTGGGGGCCACTTTGGAATTGGTATATTTATACTCAGATTTTGTACACTGCATATATGCTTCTGTGATCAAAAATGCAGCATAAAGATCCCAGTTAAATATTCATTTTCATGTATCATTTATTCTAGTAAGATTCAGAAATGGTCTAGCTGAATTTATCAGTGAACTGTCTCATTTGCAAAGGTGTATTCTGGAAGTCTTGCCAAAAATCATACAACATTGATATGTGGTGATAAACATTATACCACTGACAACATTACTATTCATACTCATGGGATAGACAAGATAATGGGCACTTGCAGAATAAATGAGATTGCATGGACTATGACCACTCATGAGACAAAAGACATTAGACAGGCAAACGAGATTACACGGGTGGTGGGCAGCAACATTAACTAAGCACACCAATGAAATAGATGAGATTATCATTTACACTGGGAGAATCAAACAAGATTACACTGGTAGACAGCAGTGATTTTATCATCCACGCATAAAGTTTACAGCACAGAAACATCATTCAACCCAACTGATCTGTGCCAGTGTTTATGCTCCACATTGCTTCATCCAACCCTATCAGCATATTCTTCTATTCCTATCTCCCTCATGCACTTATCTAACCTCCTCTTAAATCCATCTCTGCTATTCACCTCAACTAGTCCATGTGGCAGCAAGTTCCACATTGTCCCTATGTAATATGTACGTTGTTACTTTTTGGGATTAGATGGTAGACCAAAATTCTACTGGCCATTAAATGCCAGACCAAAAGCACCGTCCACCATGTTACTTAATTTGGTGTTAAATGGGAATCACATTTAACTCATAGGCATGGATGATGTCTCTGCCACAATCAGTGATTTAATCTTATTGTAAATGAGCGTATCTATAAAAAGGTATTTCATTTTTAATGCAAATATTTAAAAACACAATCAGAAAGTCAGCATGACAGCTTCAGAACAAATTATATCTGAGTAACAAATAAATTACAAATCTACAAGATGAGGGTTAAACTTGGATAATTTTACTAATCTGCGAAGTAGTGGATTATTTTATATCTTTTTGAAAAATGAACATCTGGTTGTATTTATTTTTAAAATGAAGATTCGCATCTACAAAATGCCTTTCACAACCTCGAGACATCCCAAAACGCTTTTACAGCCAATGAAGTACTTTTGAAGTGTAGTCATTGCTATTATGTAGGAAACGGGGCAGCCAATTTGCACACAGCAAGCTCCCACAAATGGCAATGTGATAATGACCAGATAATCTTTTTTTCAAGTGATACTGGGTGACTGGTTGAGGAACAAATTTTGACAGAACACTGGGGTGGGGTGGGGGAGTTACTCACCCACTCTTTGAAATAGTGCCATGGGATCTTTTACGCCCACCAGAGAGGGTAGATGGGGCCTCACTTGAATGTCTCATCTCAAAGAGGACTCCCTCAGGAGCGCACTGGAGTGTCGGCCTAGATTTTGTGTTCTGGTCTGTGGAGTGATGCTTGAACCCACAATCTTCAGACTCAGAGGTGAGAGTATTACCAACTGAGCCACTGTGATCAATAACTAAAGAGAAATCCTTGAGTGACAACTCCAATGATGATTGTGGTGTAAGCTTTACTCTCACCACAACCTGCTAACTGCCTTTGACATCTGCAACAGTTGAATCCAGTCCAGTATGTCACAGCCTCTAAGGAAGAGTCAAATCTACAAACCCAATATCTGATGAAACTCTTCATGTGAACAAAACGTCATTAAAGAATGAACACACAGACAGTGTTGTCATTTCCCCAAAGGAAATAATTTATTTTTTAATTCTCCTGCCTTGTCTGCATGAGAATATATTTCATTTCCATTCCTAGAAGGTACGACGCAAGAGATTTTAAATAGTATCTATGACTATAACACCATCACCACTGACACAAACACTATTTGGATGCCTTTATCGATCAGTAGGAATGTATTTCTTGCAAGTATCCCAAGATTTCAAATTCACCAAAATAAATAGTTGAGCTGTCAGTTCTGCAGTCTTTTTGACACTTCTACTGATATTCTATATTAGAATGCATTTCTGTAGGTTTGAGGCAATCTCAAGAACCTCGGTATTCTGAGGATCGATGGCATGCATGGTCATATCCCCACTATCTCTATGAAATTTAAACTCCTCTCAGGTATACCTATTTTTTTTAAATGTTCCCATTTTTCTTGCTTATTCATGTATTATACTCTTGAGGTTCAGAAAAAATTGACTTTTAATGTGTGATCATTTGATTGTTTATTTGAGTTTATTTCCTTTTCTTCTATCAAGCAAATGCTGAATAGTTTTTCAGCATACATCATCTAAATACTTGCACAGAGGGAGCAAGGGAACATAAAGTGAAGAATGAGCCAACTTGGGCTCGTGTGCACCTTCAAATGGCCATTTAGTAGAGGCACGGGTAGGAACTGGATGGCAGAGACCAGGGAAAATGGAAAGTTACAAAAACAGAAAGTGCTGGAAATATTCAGCAGGTCTGGCAGCATCTGTGGAGAGAGAAACAAAGTTAACGTTTTGAGTCGGATGCCCCTCACAAGAATGTTTAATAATGCTGACTATATATGGCTGGATTTTTACCAATCCCCTGATGCCAGGGGTCGTGGCAGGGTGGGGGGAGGGGGCCCAGAAAATACCTCTGGGAGAGGCCTGCCACAGGCCTTGATGCCGGGAAGGCCCCACTCCATTTTGCCAGTGGCAGCGAGGCTTCATGGTGGCACCCCCGCTGCTCGGCAACAGAAACTTAATTTAAATATTAAAATGAATGCTAATTAATGATTACCTACCTCGCTGGGTCGGCCGTCCCATGCCGTTATTCCAGCTGGTTGCCGGAACTCCAGCGCCGTTCGGAGAGCCGAGGCAGAGCACTGATGGGGAGGAGTGAAATTTTCAGGGTGGTTTGGGGGGGGGGGAAACCTAACGCAATTGGTTGAGGGGATGGTGGGAAGGGGTTTAAGGTTGAAGTCAAGCAAGTTCTGGGTGGGGGGAGGGAAGGTCAGGATCGAGAGTTAAATTTTTTGGGGGGAGAAGAGTACAAAAAAAAGGATTAGTCGTGGGGGGGGGGGGGGGGGGGTAGTGGGAGAGGGGACTGGCACTGTGAATAAATGTTTAATTTTTTTAAAAACTGTGACTTTAAAAATGGAAATGAAATGGAAGGGCCTGAAGCCCTTTAAAAATGGTGCCGGCGCCTGCGCAGTGACACACATCTCATGCATGCGCCGTGCCGTTTTTGAAGCTCACCGCCGATCTAAAAATTCAGCCCATACACCTAACACACATTGTCAGCATGGCCAGTTTCATATAAACTTAAGACAGCAAGTGTTAGAAGCTTATTCCAGTGTAGGTGGCATTACAGTTCAGCTCAAACACAGTCTCAACCAACATTAGTATCCACATTAGTATCTTTTCAGAGAGCGGTGGAGGCAGGGTCATTGAATATTATTAAGGCAGAAGTAGATAAACTTTTGACTAACAAGGGAGTCAAAGGGTATTGGGGTAGGCGGGCAAGTGGAGTTGAGGCCACAATCGGATCAGCCATGATCTTATTAACTGGCAGAGCAGGCTCAAAGGGGCCAAATGGCCTACTCCTGCACCTAATTTGTATGTTCGTATGTACCTTCCAACCCAAATCACCAGATAGCGATAAAGGGCACAAACTAAAGCTTCATTTCCACCCAGCTCAGGCCAATTACAACATGCCTATCAACACCGAAGATCAGCTACTTCAGTACAGTTTACAGATCAGACTGGGACCTTACTGTAAAGGAGTGCAAAGGAAACCTGACCCCAGTCCGAATGCCGGACCCAGAAGCCCGACATGGCCCGGCCCGAACCTGACACGTGTCGTCGGATCCCGTTGGGGTCGGGTAGCAGGCCTTTACATCAGTACATGGGTAAAGGCCTGCTACCCGACCCAACCCCGACGGGTACCAACGACAAATGTCGGGTTCAGGCCAAGTCGGGTCGGATTTCGGGGTCCGGCATTCGGGCTCGGTCGGGTTTCCTTTTCTTTGCACACCTTTACCTTACAGACCTGTGTGACTCAGTTCTGCAGGTACTGCACTTATCAACAGAGCTATCAAAGGGCTTGATATTGCAATTTTTAATATACTTATTTCTTTCACCTCTTTTGTGTCATTTGTATTCTATTACTGCAAGTGTATTCAAGTTTAGTACCGGTGATTAATGGCACCTATCTGGATTCTGTTGATGAGATTTCTTTTGTCAACTGGGTAAACGTGAACTAGTGTGAGAGTGAAAGACCCATGGAGAAATAGATGCAAACTGCACAGGTCACAGCAAGTGCTATACATGGAATTCATGGCTGTTCAACAAGGTTCAGGTTAATAAAATGCCCTCCTCACTAAGTTTCTAGTTCATGTCATGTCCAGCCTCCTACTTGCCATTGTTTAGACATTCCAAAGCAGTAAATTATTAGATAGTGTAACTCCTCCAAATTCATTTTAGTGCATTAAAGCAAAACAGAATCTGCTCGGACAGCTACACGTCCAAAGCATGGGTGATGACATATGAAAATTGTTACATCAGTGTCAATATTAAGATATACAGTGTGCCATTAGGAGTTTGAAAGCAGAAATAGCTGATGTGGTTTGGAATGGAAGATCAAAGCAGATCCCACAAAAAAGTTAAAACACTGCTCACAACAGGCGTCTTTCTTTTGGAACAAAAACAAGAAATGCTGGAATCACTCAGCAGGTCTGGCAGCATCTGTGGAAAGAGAAGCAGAGTTAACGTTTCGGGTCAGTGACCCAGTTCCGAAGAAGGGTCCAGCATTTCTTGTTTTTGTTTCAGATTTCCAGCATCCGCAGTATTTTGCTTTTCTTTCTTTTGGAGCCATTTTGATCACTGGGTAATGTGCCAGTCTTTCTTTATGCAAGTTATTTCACTCTTCCCTCCCTCTACACCACCTTCTAAGCAATGTGTGGCCATTGCTACTTGTTTCCTTCCCTAACAGTTCCATGGTTAAGGGTTTCAGCAGCAGTGACAATGAGAGACACACAGACATGGGCGATATTTCAAAGGCCTAAGTAGGTGGCCTTGGTGATAAACTGGGTTTAGAGCTTGAGATTCAGGTTAACCAGAACACCAAGGTTGCAAACTGGCAGGTTGATTTTCAATGAATGTTCA
The DNA here is from genome assembly GCF_036365525.1 of Heterodontus francisci. NCBI lineage: Eukaryota > Metazoa > Chordata > Chondrichthyes > Heterodontiformes > Heterodontidae > Heterodontus > Heterodontus francisci. Next base: position 45,482,462 of record NC_090400.1, read on the forward strand.
GGAAGGAGGATGAGATCAAAAGTTATGGTGCAGAGTTTACAACAGGGACCAAACTGCAGATCTTTCCTCTGTCGAGTTGTTAAAATAAGTTCTTACTCATTGATGATGAGCAGTCAGACAGAACAGTAAAAGTTATAGAATCAGTGAGGTGGTTAAAAAGCAAAATTGTATCATCAGCAAACATGAAAGCTGACCCCATGCTATTGGTAATGTCATCCAGAGCACTGAGGGAGGATCACCATTCCTTCAATTACCCCACTTCACTCATGATCTACATTTGAATAACAAATCAGGCACTATCCAAGTCCAATCATTTTCTTAAAACATGTCAACACCTAGTCATTCACGATCTTTACGGCTGCAGTCTGCCAATCACTGGAATTGAAAGAATCGTATGCATTTACAAATTAAACCACGCACAACAAAGTTAATCATATAAAACCTGTTTCTTTAATTCTTTATTGGTGTTAAAGGGGTGTTGGTCAGTCACTGAACTTAGTGGGAAGTTATTTGGTGTCACCATCAACAGTGCAAGACTGAAATGTCTGGTCTCAGTGGCACAGAGCAATATAAAAACAGTTTAAGCACTGTTTAGTCAGTTTAGGTGCAAGGTTGTCATGTAACCTCACTGCAGCATTTAAAATGGCAGACCTGATATTGTACTGGGTGGGGAGGAGAAGACCACCATGATTTCACCTTGCACAGTCCTCCAGCCCCATAACCTCCGAGATCTCTGTGCTCCTCCAACTCTGGCCTCTTGCATATCCCTGATTTTCACTGCTCCACCATGGACGGCCGTACCTTCAGCTGCCTAGACCCTAAGCTCCAGAATTCCCTCTCTAAACCTGTCTGCCTCTTCACCTCTCTCTTCTCCTTGAAACCTAACTCTTTGACCAATCTTTTGATCCCCTGTCCTAATATCCCCTTATGCGACTCGGTGTCAAATTTTGTTTGTTGACACTCCTGTGAAGCACCTTGGAACATTTTATTATGTTAGAGGCCATGTATAAATACAAGTTCTTGTTGCATGTAGGTACAGTATTGTCGTCACTGGCACCATTGTGCCTTTAAGGTTTTCTTCAAATAACAACTCTGTATTGGAGCCCACTTATGAAGGAATGATCAGTTAAGATGCTTTGGTAGAGGTGCAGGCTTTGTGTTGATTTAATCTCACAGATCGCTTCAATTCTTGTGTCGATAACACAAACTTTTAAAATTAGCTAAGTCAGCATAATTTATCTGACATCTGTAGCTTATACAAAGGGGAAAAAACGTACTTTCCAAAAGAAAAATTCTTGGCAAATCAAATTCTTCATGTCATGTATAGGAACATCTTCTGTTAATATTCACTCCTGCCAAGTTTATGTAAAGAAAAACAAAAAAAAATTTGTCAGTATCTAAAGTGACTGCAGTATCATCCGATTGCTTTTCTAAGTGGAATGAATATACTAAAAATGGCAAGAGGGCAGGCCTGCTTGTTTAGTTTGGCAGGAAATCCCCTCAAGATATGCCAAAAAAATGATATGGTTACATCACACATCTGTTTTGAGAAATGAAAATCATATGTATTGGAGCCTCTTCTGTCAAAAATAGCTATCTCACTTGTTTACAAATAGGAACCCATTCCTGAATAATGGGATGTACTCATATCTTCCATTACTATCAGCTCAGTGAGAATTTCCAGCTTTCCTTTTGCTAGCCAATAAATCAGTATTAGGGGAAGTCCCAAAACACTTTTTCAACTTCCATTATTCTTACACCTCCAATTTTCTTGGTTTCTTTCCTGAAGGCAACAAGATGCCGGGGTACAATCCCACGGGCACCAGCATCCCTCCAGTTCCTTGAGCTTTTTTCATGTGTAACCCTAAATAGCAAATGACAACAGGGAAGTCAACCATCCAGGGGAATCACAGGCCTGTCTGTCTTGTTCACATATGCACACTTTCCATATGGGGTTCGTTGTATAGCAATCAGGAGCTGAAAACTCTACTGATTTTCTTCCCGATATGCAGGCTCAGGCCAGTTACAAGCTACTGCCACTATAGCAGAGATTGTCTAACTCAGCACAGACCCAGAATCGAACCCAAGATCTTCCCAGTCCATATGACTCTGTCCCACTTTGATCAGCACACTTGTTATTGCAAGAGCTCTGTCATTTTTTAACCCAATAAGGACTGTAGCAGCAATTTTGTACATTGATAATTGTCATGTGACTGCAATACATGTAAACTAGTTTCTTTTGCCAGTAATCTACTAATCTGCAGTGCACTTAATTGTCAGCTGTTCTGTCACTATTGATTATTCTTTCACCCATAATACCCATCGCATAAAAAAACTCAATGATAAAATATCCTTTACCACATACAATATATTCAGTGAGCTTAAGATGGAAAATGCAATCTCAAATATATGCTAACTATATAACAATTTCTGCGTAACTCTTGCAGGTTATGAGCCGTTTGATTGGAGTTGGCTGTGGGTTCAAGTCCCACTCCAGAGATTTGAACACAAAATCTAGGCCGGCACTCCAGTGCAGTACTGAGGGAATGCTGCACTGTCGGAGGTGACGTCTTTTGGAGGGGACAAATAAAAGCGCTGTCTGCCCTCTCAGGTTGACATAAAAGATCCCATGGCACTATTTTGAGGAGTAGGAGACTTCCGCCTGGTATCCTGGTCAATAATTATCCCTAAACCTGCATCACTGAAACAGATTATCTGGTCATTATCCCACCTCTGCGCAAACTAGCTGCCGCGTTTCCCACACTATAACAGGAAAAGCAGTTCAAAGAGTACTTAATTGGCTGTGAAGCGCTTTGGGACATCCTGAGGTCATGAAAGGTGCTATATAATTGCATGTCTTTCTTTTATACCTTCTACAGAACGCTCCACAGTACTTCACCTTTCCAGGACTAGTGATTCTGAAATCTTAATACAAAATCACTGCAGTCAGCTGTTTGCCAAATTATCCACCAGCATTTGTTTTTCTGCCTATAACACTTATGAATATGATTATTTTTATTATTCGTTTCTTGGGACGTGGGCGTCGCTGGCAAGGCCAGCATTTGTTGCCCATCTCTAATTGTCCTCAAGAAGGTGGTGGTGAGCTGGCTTCTTTAACCGCTGCAGTCCATCTGGTGCAGGTACACCCACAGTGTTTAGATTTAGAGATACAGCACTGAAACAGGCCCTTTGGCCCACCGAGTCTGTGCCGACCATTAACCACCCATTTATACTAATCCTACACTAATCCCATATTCCTACCACATCCCCACCTGTCCCTATATTACCCTACCACCTACCTATACTAGGGGCAATTTATAATGGCCAATTTACCTATCAACCCGCAAGTCTTTTGGCTGTGGGAGGAAACCGGAGCACCCGGAGGAAACCCACGCAGACACAGGGAGAACTTGCAAACTCCACACAGGCAGTACCCAGAATTGAACCCGAGTCGCTGGAGCTGTGAGGCTGCGGTGCTAACCACTACGCCACTGTGTTAGGGAAGGAGTTCCAGGATTTAGATCCAGCGACAGTGAAGGAATGGCAATATATTTCCAAGTCAGGATGGTGTGGCTTGGAGGGGAACTTGCAGTACATTACAGTCGACTACATTTTTGTAAAATATTTTCCTGCTGGGGAGTATCTAAACCTTGGCTGTTGCCAAACTGTGCCTTAGTAGTTTGGACTTGGGTAAGTGAGGTGTGTCCTGACAGGAAGAATGTGCGTACGCCTCATATTGGGCAAACAAAAGGAGTGTCTGTGTGGATTTCTCAGTAACTTTGCATTGAAACTTTTAGAACAAGGTGAAGGGTTTCTGCATGCACCAACATCTAGCTGGTCTCACTCCACCAAAAGAAAAAAACAAAGGATTTGAAAATTACTAAGAACAAAAAGGGGGAAAAGGTCAAAGGAGTGCGTGCCATGGTATTATGCAGTTTGGGATTCAGGATATTAGCTAAATCCCCATAATGTATATTATACTCTAACTGGTTAGTCTATGTAGAATATGACAGGTGGCGCACTTCAAGTCAGAAGTGTTTGCTCGCCATTTTGCAGACTTACAAGGCTGTGTACCACTTGCAAAATCGGCATTACGTGGCCCAATTTCGAGGTTAGTGCAACTCAAATTATCCTGTTATTTATTACATTTTATGCCTCGTCATAAACTTCATGACGTCACTACAAAAGGACACCGTCCATGGACAGAAACCAAGATTCTGTTGTTCCAGAGGCCATGCACTGCCTCTGAACATTTACACAGTTAAACCCATTTTCTGTAGCTTCATGTCAAACTCGTACACTGGTGTCATAGAATCCGAATTAAGAGGATATAAAGGCAACTGAAAATTAGTTTTGATTACAAAAACCCAGCATAATGTAACATTTAAAGTTTGAACTCCATTCTCAATATGTATTTTATGCAAAAGTACAGACACCAGGGACTGAATTACAAAACAGTAATCTAAAGCTAACTATTCAGATAGTGTTCAGAGATGTTTATCACATCCCTTGATTGGGTTATGGTCTTGTAACTCACTCACAGGTATCCATTATTCTAGATGTAATTTCCTGTCAGACTAAAATGGACTACAAATAGATTGATGTTCTTGTGCATTAAAAGGGCATTTGTGGAAAATGCAACAGGGATAGAATTACAACAAGCAAATGTGATACAACACATGAACATCCAAGATTTCTAATGTGGTAATCTGACTGATGTTTCTGCAGACCTAATGAGCTAAATTTTAATTGAGGATATGAGTCATTGAATGGTCCTACTGTATGTGCAGAATAACTAAATTGTTTTCACTGGAAGCAAGGCAACAGGTCACAGTACTAATAGAATAAAATGGTGCATTTTGCATTGATTTATCAGGATTACAACTGAATACTCAGAAGGAAAACTACTTGCATGGTTTTTAAAGGGCCAACATCTCACAGTGATACAGTTAATAAAGGCAGTGGATCATTAGCTCATGAATGCCAGAAGTTCCCTGCATGCATGTAGGGAAGCAACTGCCCTCAATGCTCCAGAAAGGGAAGAGAAAGTCAACAGTGCTCCTGATCACTATCCAGGAACTCCTGCTGGGAAGTATAAGAGTTGACAGTAGGTGAGGCCATGATTGAGCTCAGCATTAATGCCCTCTGTAGCCAAATGGTCTGCTGATGCTCACTGTCTGATTCATGTATGATAAAATGGCCACTATAGCAAAATGCACCTGTGGTATTGCACTGAGAGTCTATGTCTTCGATTAATATGGGGGGGGGGGGGGGGGAGGGGTAGAAAATTGGTACAGAAACAAGAGGATGGTGTCTAATTCCACTGTATCCAGAGAAGGAAGTGAATCAGCTTTTTGTTTCAGTACCTTCCATTCTTGAAAGGGTTAAACTGACCCTACCATCCCCCTCGATTAAGCTTGCAACCATTTAAATCCAATTAAATTCTATCCATTAAATTGTTCAAGTCACTGAACTGTTGGAGTGACTGTCTTTAATACTGTTGGTGGGCAGCATTCTGCCATCACAGAGCACCTTTCAAGTGCAAGCTGTGAAGGCTAACATGAGCCATTTGAACAAAGTAATTTATTGGTGGTTTTCAGTGGCAGCTGTGAAATCCATTGGATTTTCTACCCAAATTAATACCAAAAAAAAAGCTTGGAATAAGTCCCAGAAAATGTCACAATAAAACTGTAGAGCATTACAAATGTCTGCAGAAGATTTAATTTGCAGCTACTTCCTCTGGCCCTATATTACATGTCACCATGCTCATTACTGGACTGAATACCTGGCACTGCTAACAAATCAAAAATCTGGTTGCATTTAACTCTGCGTCTTGGTTTAGTGCTAATACCAAAGGGATTTGGTGGCCCAATTTGCAGAGAAGTTTCCTAATGCTAAGATATATTAATGCATTAATGGTAAAGTGCAGCATGTGACAACCAAAAACATTTTGTACTCTTAACTGTCTCATTAAGAACCATTTAGCAAGATATAATCATCATATTAGAAAATTATGCAAAATTATAGTATGGATTTTTGCCATCAAAACAGAATGTGAAGATATGGGAATATTTGGCTACTCAATGCCTATTCCCAAAAGCCAATGATTACCAGCCATTCTGTGGTATTTATACAGAAAGGCACCTAGAGTGCTGCCGAAGCAAGCATGTCCATTCCTTCAGGTTGGTCACCTTTTCTCCTGGCTTTGTCTCGTTCTAGCCATTCTCTGATCCAGAGGGAAAAAACAACAGCTTCAAGCTGAGAATTTCAGGTCATCTTGAAATGGATTCATCTCCCAAAGCTAGAGTGCAAAATAAAGAGAAAGTGACATCTGAATACCCCTGTTCACTATTTACAAAACAGCATTTCCCACAAAAAACTATCAACAATACTCTTTTGCTTAAAAACAGTATATTTTTGTTTCATTTTCAAATTAATTATGCCCTTGGAATATATGATTATGTGTTAACTTTACTTGTCACCCACTAACAAAATGTTGAAAGAAAACACACTTAGCTGAGAAGTATATAACCAAAGCAGATATTTAAAACAATTAAAAATTGTATTGAGTAGATGCCTTACGTTTTACTGCCAGCAATGTGTTTCCATGACAACATGCAACAGAGGTAACAAAATAGGGGTTTGTTTCATCCAGCTGCACTTGCTTAGGTATCCCAGTGTCGTCTTCTTTCCTTCCCAGTCTTCCTCTGGCACCCTTTCCCCATGTATATACTTCACCTTCTGTTAAAATAAAAGGAGATGCAGTAATACACCCTGATTTCTGCTGCTTTAATCAAACAAGGGTACTATTTTATAACTAAAATGCTAGTTTTGCAAAACAATCACAAGATTATCAGAGGTGCTCAAGTTCAAATATGTGAATCCTACGGAGTGATCTCGCTTGATAGTTCAGTGGCTAAAAGTACAGTCTAGTGTGATACAATGAAGATCTCAAGTTCTATCTTTAGCTAATCTTAGCTGGGGCATTAGTTGGATCCAACAATTAGCTTCAGTACCCCAGGGCTGGGGAGATAGTTTCATCTGGAACTGCTGCTTCTTTTTGTTACCTAGTGACTTCTGCTGAAAAGCACGTGTGTGGCCATTAGATGTGGACAGAGTCAAAATCAACCATGATGCCTCTGAAGGTCCTGTAGCTTATTGACTTTCATCGTCAATGATCACAAATGAAGTATAATCACTTGGGCAAGATACCATAAGGCAGCAAGTGCCCATGAAACTGTACCCCAGTCAAAGGCAATGCTTTCAAGAGAGGGAGATGAGAAAATTGGAGGGGGTGAGGCAAGAGAGAGAGAGAGAGACAGCAACAGAGAAAGAGAAAAAATAAATCTTATTGAGCAGCTTTTCTAAGCTAAAAGGCATGGCACTGGTTAAAAAAAAGCAACTGATTAAGCACAACACTGGAGACCAGATTGTCTGCATCACTGATGGATTGTACAACAACTAGTCTATACCACCACAATTTTAATTTTTAAATGGAAATGCAAACAATACTAAGCAGTATGGAATTAGCAAGCAGTTAGCAAATCGAGTAAAACGTGGGGAGAAAAGAGGAAGGAGGAGCTAAGGGTAGTTTCTCAGAGTGGTTGGAAGTGGGAGCACCTCCATTCACGATGCATATTAATGAATCAATGATTTAGATATAGGGCTGGAGGGAATACTGTCCAAATTTGCATGCAATATGAGGCTTCATAAATAGTTCTGAGGAGCAAAGGAAGCTGCAAGGGGATATTATTAGATGGTGGAAAGGGCAAAAAAAGCAGCAAATGGAATGTAGTGTTGGTGAATGTGAGATGGTGCATGTTGGTTTAAGAATAATAATTATACTTTGAATGGGGGAAAGCTGGGTGATGTAGAAGTGGAGAGAGATCTGGAGGTACAGGTTCATGAGATACTGAAAGCACTTCAAGTTAATAAGGCCATTAAAAAAGCTGATGGAATCCTGAGTTTTATGGCAAGAGGGATAGAATATATAAGTCAAGATGAAATGATGAATTGATCTTAGTAAGACCACAGCTGGAGTACTGTATGCAGTTGTGGGGCTTCGCATTACTGAAAGGTTGTTAAAGTAATAGAGCGTAGATTCACTAGGATGCTGCTTAGCATGAGTAAATAATATTAAGGATTACTTGAAATGTACAGGTTATTTTTGTTAGAAGACAAGATTAAAGAGTGGTTTGATAGAGGTAGTTAAAATTATGAAGGCATCGGGCAGAGTAGGTAGAAACAGTCTAAGCAAGGACAGAGAGATAAGATTAAATGTAAGAAATTTAGGACAGAGAGTAGGAGGAATTTTATTTTTTTATACAGATGGCTGAGAGGCTGTGGAATACACTATGAGCGCCAGTGATTGAAGAGGTAGTATTAGTCATGTCAACATTTAACAATAGGTTAGTTAGGTGGTTGAAGGAAAGGGGGCTAAAGGGACATGGGAAGAAAAAGGCCACGTGTGTTAAGACTATTGCTCAAGTCAAAGATAAATTCAACACGCACTGGTTAGACCAAATGGCATGTTTCCCTGTTGTAATTTTTTATGTAAGTCCCCCAAAAATAGTATTGACAAGGAAAGACAACTTGTTTCTAGCTTCCATCAACTTCTGTTTCATACTCAGCTTCAAATACATTGTTCCTGAAACAGATTCATTTTGGCCATTACTTCCAAAAATAAGTCTAAAATTAAAGGTTTTTCACTCACTGAGAGCAGCATTGATTGCTGTTGGATACCATTAGCAACTTATATTGACAGAGGATATTGCATACCTTACTGAATGGAAACCTACTGATTTCTTTTTTCCACTTCAAATTATTCCCTTTAGCCTTTATCTTCTCAAATCAGTGACTTGTATCCGGCTCCATTTCCACAAGCATTTACACTACCCATTACCTCATAGAGTTATACAGCACAGAAACAGGCCCTTTGGGCCATCGTGTCCGTACCGGCCATCAAGCACCTATCTATTCTAATCCCATTTTCCAGCTCTTGGTCCATAGCCTTGTATGCTATGGATGTTTCAAGTGCTCATCTAAATACTTGTTAAACATTGAGTCTTCAAATCTGATCCTGGAAGGCAACTGCTAGATTTTTCACTTGTGTTATAATCACCCTACCTCCCTCCTCCCCGGACTTGAGCGGATGGAGACAGAAACTTCTTAAGCAGCCATTCCTACTCCTCCCTGCTATTTCTGGGATTAACCCACTAGTAGTGATAGGGGAAGAACAATTAGGTTCACCCATATATGGATGTCTGTATTGCAATGCCACGAAAATGATAAAAATACATCACCAACATATTAATCTTCATTTGTGACATTTTCAATGCATTTCCTACTTGGAATCCAGCAGTATAATGAATGGTGGAAGGACCATTTATTTATCAAAGTAACTCCTGACAACGCAGTGACCTGCCGACGTCATCAGAGCGTTCCAAGCTGCGCACATGCGCAATCGGTCTCCTGCACTCAGAGAGATGCTGCACATGCGCAGCCTACCGTCTCAGCCCTTGCCATGACTAATTGGCGCATGCGGGGGAAAACGATCCCTGCCACTCACTCCCCCCAACTCAGCTACTCACGCCCACCCCACTGGCCGCTCTTCTCCCGCGGCAACACGCTCCAGGCCTCGACGCTTTCTCCCCCCACCCCTCCTCCCCATCGGCCGCTTCCCCCCCTTCAACCGCTCGCTCCCTGCTTCCCTTCTCTCGGCCACTCACTCCTACGTCGCCCCGTCACCCCTCATGGCCCACCTTGCTTCTTCGGGCGGCGTGCAGAGAACGATCAAACATGGGAGCTAGTGGCCGAGAGGAGGGAAGTGGCGTGGCCTAGAGCTAGCGGCTGAAGGGGTTGGGGGTGGGGAAGGAGCGGAGAGCGAGTGGCTGGAGAGCGGGGTGATGGTGGGAGTAGTGGCAAGGCTGCAGCGAGTGCTTAAGGGTAAGTAGCAGGGAGCCAGCGGTAATAAGACGGGCGCAGGAGCGACCGATAGAGAGTAGTTAAATGGCAGGAGGGAGCGGGGAACTGTTGGGGGTGGGATGGAGGCGGCAATGGCAGCCATTGAGTGGATTTTTGGGTTCCATTTGGTTTTCTGTGATAAATTGAGCAGCGCCATCTTAATTCTGGCAGCTGCCTGAACTTCACAGACAGTGATGTTCCAGTGGAAGAGGCTGCATTTGCGCTACCTAGTGGTTGCACTGTCAGCAAACGTAGCCGAATTAATATAGTCAAAAAGCCCATACAAGTGATTCCAGAATGAGTGACCTAGGTGCAGTTTTATTAAAATGAAAGGTTTTCCCTATTTTACTAGGCAGCATGCCAAGCTGCACTAAATTGGCTTTTGAGATATGCTCCAGCTAACCTCTCTCCCTTCACACCCTTTCAGGCAGACTCACAGCTAGAGAATGTGTGTCAAAAATAGTCCTGTAATAAGCCTTCGAGGTCTGCATGAGTTATTCTTTGCCCCATTTCCCTCCTTCAAGCAGATTCACAGCAGGGAGTTGGCCAAAAATACAAGGTTAGAAATTTGTTGGTGGTCAGCAGCGCCTCTTTGCAAAAGTTTAGTTTAGTTTAGAGATACAGCACTGAAACAGGCCCTTCGGCCCACCGAGTCAGTGCCGACCATCAACCACCCATTTATACTAATCCTACACTAATCCCATATTCCTACCACATCCCCACCTGTCCCTATATTTCCCTACCACCTACCTATACTAGGAGCAATTTATAATGGCCAATTTACCTATTAACCTGCAAGTTTTTGGCATGTGGGAGGAAACCGGAGCACCCGGAGGAAACCCACGCAGACACAGGGAGAACTTGCAAACTCCACAAAAGCAGTACCCAGAATTGAACCCGGGCCGCTGGAACTGTGAGGCTGCAGTGCTAACCACTGCGCCACTGTGCCGCCCCAGCCCTAGCGCCAACAGGCTTTCATGTAGCAACCACTGGATCATGATCAGCAACAGGAGCCCTCCCAAACAGGGCTGTGGAAGCCAGCTGTAGTGCTCCTGTTGCAATTCCAGCTGAGATAACTAGGTCAGAACAAGATGAGAACTGAGATCCTGGGGCCTTTCTGGTCTGTGATACTCAATACCAAATCCCATTGTACATTTACTCACTGAACCATTGGGAGACTACCTGCAATTTTTTTTATTCTTTTGTAAAAAAAAAATCTCCCAATTTGTGTTTCAGTCAGCAGCAGTTAGAAATAATGCAGAAATAATTAGTGGCAAGAAGCTGTTAACAACCTCTCTCCATAGCAATGAAAACGCACAGTAAAAACCCATCTTTCCTGAACACAAAATAATAAAAAAATTAGTCCTAGACATCAGGTTTGGGGGCAATGTTCAGCACCTTAAACAGAAACTGTTTGATTATTGGTGTCTACTTTAAACTTCAGAGTGAAGCAATTAAGCAGAACAGATTTTAATTTATTTTATTTTATTTAGAGATACAGCACTGAAACATGCCCTTCGGCCCACCAAGTCTGTGACGACCATCAACCACCCATTTATACTAACCCTACAGTAATCCCATATTCCGTACCACCTACCTACACTAGGGGCAATTTACAATGGCCAATTTACCTATCAACCTGCAAGTTTTGGCTGTGGGAGGAAACCGGAGCACCCGGCGAAAACCCACGCGGTCACAGGGAGAACTTGCAAACTCCGCACAGGCAGTACCCAGAATCGAACCCGGGTTGCTGGAGCAGTGAGGCTGTGGCGCTAACCACTGTGCCGCCCATTTATAATTTATAGAAATGTCTTATGATTAATGCCTTTGTTTGCAGAAATGTATTAAGAACAGAAGCTTGATCGAAAGTGGTTTGTAACCTCCACTGGGCCACGTAATGATTCTAATCATCTCAAGGATACCTTCAAATATTTAAGAGAATGGATTGATCAAGATCAGTGTGATTTTTAAACGCTACCATTTGGCGTCCATTAGCAATATAATGATAGATCAGTCCAAGGGAATGATTTAATTGCTCATCTCACTGAATATTAATTTGATTAACATTATTGGATTTGCGATTTAACATCCTTCAGAGTGTTACTAAAATGCTAATTATCCCTCCATTGATTCAGTTTTTACATACCTGCTCCAATTGCTACTGTGAAAGCATCTCCGCAAGCTACCATGGTAACCTTTACTCCACACAGGTCGGAGACCAAATATGGCAATCGATTATTGTGACGTGTGTTGGTGCCCAGCTGTCCATGTTGGTTACTGCCAAATGTATAGCATCGTCCAGTTTCTGAAATGAACAGAGATAGTCATCATCTTTCAGAATCCTGAGACAAAAGGCTAAGTCGCACAGCCTGATGGCACAGCACAGTGGTGTAATAACAGAGAAGTGACTTAAGACATAGGTTTGCGCTAGAATCAACCACCCAAGGTATATTTCCAGTTTGGGTCAAAGGGTAGGAGGAGAATATGGAGGGAAACGTTAGCACCAAATAGAATTAAGGGACTTCATGCCAGGGTGGGGATTGAGAACAGTCAATGTGTATTGCAGTTGCACACCTCTTCATGTGAGCTCAGTAGCACCATTGGCACAGGTCTGCGTTCTTAGTTGGGAAATGGCTTATGCCTGGGGGATTTTTCTGGGAGGCATTAAAATAACAATTTACATTTATATAGTAACTTTAATGTAGAAATATAATCAAATAAAAACATATCTCAAGTCAAACAGAATTTAATTGTTGTTTGGTCAAGGAACTTTACAGCTAGAATGTTCTCATCAGTTTCAGGCGACAGTTGAGAAGCACCTAGCATTTTAGGATTGCTTGGCATCTGTCATAATGTTTGATATGTGAAGTATGACATCTAGATATATTACAAATGAATCTCTTGTGCCGTTTCTCATTGTTAGCCAGATCTAGCACTGTTTTATAAGGACAGGCAGTATACCATTTGACATTTAAGGTAAAATGCTGCAATGTAGAAATGCCCCCCTTTATGAATATAATTAGCCAAGGCTCAATGATAGCACTCTCACATATTGAGTCAGAAGGTTGTGGGTTCTAGTCCCACTCCACAAATTTAAGCACAAAAATCAAGGCTGACACTTCGTGCAGTACTGAGGGAGTGCTACATCTTCAGAGGTGCCCTCTTTTGGATGAGCCTTTAAACCAAGGCCCCATTTGCCCCCTCAGGTGAAAATAAAAGATCCCATAGCACTACGTCAAAGAATAGTAGGGCAGATCGTCCAGTGTCCCAACCAACATTTATCCCTCATTCAACATCTCTAAAACAATTATCATATTTTGATCAAAGGTCACAGATGTGAACTGTTAACTCTGCTTCTCTCTCCACAGATGCTGCCAGACCTGCTGAGTATTTCCAGCACACTTTCTGTTTTGTATCATATTGCTGTTTATTGCTGTGCACAAATTGCATTTACTACTTTAAAACAATGACCATTTAAAAAGTACTTCCTGGGCTGGAAAGCCCTTTGGAACACCCTGAAGTCGTGAAAGGCGCTAAATAAATCGAAATCTTGCTTTTTTAATTATTCTGCATTCTTGAATCAATATCTAGATCAGGTACAGGTCACATTGCTGCCAAAAAATTTTTTTAAAGTGCTTATAGCAACAAAGCCCAATTGCTAAGCAGACAGAAGTGGAGCTGAATGAGAATTTAATTATTGTTTGATCAAGGAATTTTGTTAATGGATAGTACTCATCTGTTTGTGGGTAGGTGAGAAGCTGACAGGCAGCATTTTCCTTTGTTCTTGGGTTGTGGGTGGCACTAATGAAGCAGTATTTATTGCCCACCCTTGGTTATGCGGGCAAGTCTCTTCCTGAAGGACATTAGGAAACTAGTTGCGTTTTTACAATACAGATGTTTTCATGCTCATTTTACTGATGCCCGCCCACAACATTAATTCAGTTCCGCACAATTTGCCATGGTGGAACTTTAACTCATGATCTCTGGGTTACTAGTGCAGTATCATAGCCACTAGGCCACTGTATACTAAAGTCACAGATGCTGCCTGACCTGCTGAGTATTGCAGCATTTTTGGTTTATATTTCAGATTTCCAGCATTTACAGTATTTTGTCTTTAAGCTCCAAAGTCACTGGCTTTCTCTTTATTATGACTGTTGCGTGTCTGTTATAAAGTGTGACATCTATGCAAACTAGTGAATCTCCTGTATCACTGGTAATGGTAAATCAGAGGAATGTTATACTGTGTAAAATGCAACACATCATTCCGCTGCTAAAGTACAGCTGTGCCTGCATTTTAAGGCTACAAAATTTAGTTGATGTTAAGTAAACACGGAGCCGTACTCATTCAAAGGTTAACTGCTGGAGATCAGAACACTGGCTTTGATAGTCCCACAATCAATTAAGGTCCTACAGACATTGCAGCTCTGCTATTTGTGTTTACAAAGAGATTTTTTTTGTGCATTGCAAATACCAGCATTTATATATATTTTTAAGTGTGAAAACAGAATTTGGCATGAGACAATGTGTGAAATCGGAGGTGTGATGGACAGGAGTGAGCAATTAAGCAAAGTGTTTATATAATGTATTTCAGGCAAAATCCTGATGAGTAATTGAATATTTTCATTAAATGTAGGAGGCACTACAATAGGATATGGCCATTGAAAGCTTCAACAAGAGATTTCTCATGAAATTGACTCATAGTGCTTAGAAAGACTTGGAGAGTGAGGTGGGCTAAAAGGCAAACTAGATTTTTCCCCAATAAAAACAGAAAATGCTGGAAATAACTCATCAGGTCAGGCAACATCTGTGGAGAAACAGAGTTAACGTTTCAGGCCATCGGAACTGATGAAGGATCATCGACCTAAAACGTTAACTCTGTTTCTCTCTCCATAAATGCCGCCTGACCTGCTGAGTTATTTCCAGCATTTTCTGTTTTTATTTCAGATTCCAGCAATTGCAGCATTTTGCTTTTGCATTAGATTTTTCCCTAAATGCATGTTGTGGCTCAGTAAGTGATGTTTAACTCTACAGTTGACTGGCAATACATAAAACTTTGAGTTCTTCGCAACCATAAGCAAGTTACAGGCAGCGACAATCAACAAGAGTTACTGTCATGAGAAGAATGTAAAGCTACTCTGTGAAATTACATTGTTGTAAAAGCCAATTTCAAATCAGAATCTTTATATTAGTCGTCTTAGTATATTTTGTTCATTTTTCTCCAATTCCCCAAATTTACTCTTCCATAGCACAGCCATGTTCTTGCCCCCAACATCACCTCCCCTTTGGCAACTTTCTATCTACCATCTACAAGGAGCCCTGCAATACCTCACTAAATAACCATTCTTTAATCAAGGTAGTGAATGTCAGTGGGCTATTTCTCCTTATAAAGCTTTATTTAATCACCATCCAAAGTCCACAAGCATATACTTTCCAATAAGCAGCACTGAATAGCACAAAGGAATAGAAGCCCAAGCTGATTTCACACACCCGAGCACAAGGGCATCAAAACCAATTGCAGTCCCTAACTAATGTCCTGCGAGGTTAATACTCCTCTGTTTTTAATAGGAGAACTAACAGACAGTATTATTACATGGTTCAGCTAATAGGAGAAGCACTTAATGAAGTGCCAAAATTGCATGTTATTGATTTTTGCTACAGAAGAGGAGGCCCTGAGAACAGCAGTATAGCACACACTGTGGTTGGTAGTTTCAAGCGTGTAATACTACTGGGATTTAAAACTTGACTTCTGTAGTGCAAAGCAATTATCTGAACTGTTATTTCAGATTATTTGCACTGCCTTATTTTTAAAACTGTTTTAAATCAGAGCACTCGATCGTGTATAACTGTTAATGCATATCATCACGGTGCAGCTTTATCATCCTGTTTTCAGTTCCGAACCATCAATAAACATTTTTGTTCTATTTTATTTAACTTCTCCATATCACACATTGCACAATATGAATCAGTGATTTAATTACAATTTTGTATTCTTGTTTCAGGGAAGGTGCCTAGCTTTATCACATAGAGTAGCTAATGTATAAAATAAGCTACCTCAGTGGAATGGTTAAAGCAGAGGATGTTATCAATTTCTAGCAAGTGATGGAATATATTTTTTTGTAGACAGGGCTTGTGAAGGGCATTGCAGATAAAGCACGGCATGAAATTTCTGAATTTTGAAACTGGAAATGGTCTTTATCAGTTCTGTACAGTCCTCTGTTCCTTAAGATATTGCGCCATGGCAGTGGTGGGGTGGCAGGGCGGGGGGTGGGGGGGGGGGCGGTGGAAAATAGAAAGCAGGATATACTTATTAACTATATCTAGTGATGGATTATGGATAAGTATTGTTCCCTGTAGCTTGTTTTATTATATTAAGGAATCAGAGAGGAAGTTCCCCAAGTTTTTACCCACCCCCCGAATTTGGCATTACTTTTGCTTAGGTGATTGGGTGAGGCTGCATCATCTAACACACAGGGGGAATATTAATGGGCCTTGTTATACATTCGTAAAATCCCAACAGTTATAATGCCTGTAACACCAGAAACCACAACATTACAGAATTACAACAACAACTTGCATAAATATTGAGCCTTTAACATGGCAAAACACCCCAAATCACTGCACTATAATCAAAAATACAGATGCCAAGCCAAACAATGCAGTATTAGGTAGCATTACCAAAGTTTAGGCATCTAGACGGGTTTTAAGAAGGTTCTGAAAGGAGGAAAGGCAGAGAAATTTAAGGAGTGAATTGCAGAGTGTATGGCCCAGACAGCTGAAGTTACAGCTACCAGAGCGGAGCAAAGGGAGGGGGAATACACAAGAGGCCACAGTCAGCAGAACAGAGAGTTCGGGGGTGAGGTGAGTAGTTGTAGGGTTGGAGGAGGTTACTGAGATATGGAGGCATGAGACCTTGAGGGAAATTAAACACAAGGCTGAGCATTTTAAATTGGAGGCATTGGTGGACCAGGAGAAACTATAAGTTAGTGAAGACAAAGATGAAGTATAGGATAGGATAGGATAGAGACAGGCGAGTTTTGGATGAGTTGAAGTTTATGAAGGGTGGAAGATTTTCTCTGTGCTTTCCTAACATCTCTCAAAGGCATTGATTCCTGCTGGGGTACAGCTACATGGGCACTAGACACCCTTCAGTAACATCGGAAAATGACAAAGAACTTTCCCTGACATGCTATTAGTCTTGGTGTAAAAGCTCTTGAAAAAGTTACAACGTGCTGAATGAGATGTAACTTGCTTTTTAATAGTATACGATGTTCATAATTACTGCTGAACAGCCTTAATGCCCTGAAAAACTACATTTATATGTGTGGAATGTCAAATCTCTCCATTATGATAAAAACATTCAAATGTCTGAATAACGTCTTTAAAAAAAGTTGATGATATTTCAGCAGCTACCTTAATCCCATGTGTATGACCCATCTATTTCACTAAGATTTTAATTTAAAAGTGAAAAATTCAGTGCATTTTACTTCCTGGTCTGCTGTCTGTGAGAACATTTCAATGTGATTGGCTGCTTACCCTGCTTGATGACATCACTGTTGCTGGGTATCTGGAGATAGGAACATCGGAGCAGGAGTAGGCCATTCAGCCCATCGAACCTGCTCCACCATTCAATACGATCACAGCTGATCATCCACTTCAATGCCTTTTTCCCACACTATCCTCATATCCCCTTATGTCATTGGTATTTAGAAATCTGTCAATCTTTGCTTTAAACATACTCAAGGACCTTCTACAGCCCTCTGGGATACAGAATTCCAAAGATTCACAACCCTCTGAGTAAAGGAATTTCTCCTCATCTCTGTCTTAAGTGGCTTCCCCCTTATTTTGAAATTGTGTCCCCTGGTTCTAGACTCCCCAACCAGGGGAAACATCTTAGCTGCATCTACCCTGTCTATCCCTTTGAGTATTTTGTAGGTTTCAATGAGATCATCTCTCATTCTTCAAAACTCTAGAGAATACAGGCCCAGTTTCCCCAATCGCTCTTCATAGGACAAGCCTGCCATCCTGGGAACACGTCTGGTGAACCTTCATTGCACTCCCTCTATGGCAACAATATCCTTCCTGAGGTAAGGGGACCAAAACGGCACACAGTACTCCAGGTGCAGTCTAACCAAGGTTCTATACAAATTAAGTAAGACTTCACTAATCCTGTATTCAAATACTCTTGCGATAAAGGCCAACATACCATTAGCCTTCTTATTGCTTGCTGCATGTTAGCTTTCAGTGACTTATTGACAAGGACACCCAGGTTACTTTGTACATCTACACTTTCTAATCTCTTACCCATTTAAGAAATACTCTGCACATCGATTCCTCCTACCAAAATGGATAACCTCACATTTTTCCACATTATATTCCATATGCTACGTTCTTGCCCATCACTAAGTCTTTCCAAATCCCCTTGAAACCGCTTGGCATCTTCCTCACAACACACATTCCCACTTAGTTTTGTGTCATCCGCAAACTTGGAAATAATACATTTGGTCCCCACATCCAAATCATTGATATATATTGTGAACAGCTGGGGCCCAAGCACTGCTCCCTGTGGTACCCCACCAATCACAGCCTGCCAACGGGAGAATGACCCGTTTATTCCCACTCTCTGCTTTCTGCCTGTTAAACAATCCGTAATCCATGCCAGTATATTACCTCCTATCCCGTGTGCTTTAATTTTGCTAACCAACTTCCTGTGGGGGGACTTTATCAAAGGCCTTTTGAAAATCCATGTATACCACGTCCACCGACTCTCCTTTATCAATTCCATTAGTAACATCCTCAAAAAACTCCAAAAGGTTCGTCAAACATGATTTCCCATTCATAAATCCATGTTGACTATGCCCAATCAGATCATTATTATCCAAGTGTCTATTTATCACATCCTTTAGAATAGATTCTAGCATTTTCCCAATGACTGATGTAAGGCTAACGGGTCTGTAATTCCCTGTTTCTCTCTCCCTCCATTCTTAAATAGTGGGGTGACATTTGCGACCTTCCAATCTGCAGGAACCACTCCAGAATCTATAGAACTTTGAATGATGATCATCAATGCATCCACTATCTCCATAGCTACCTCTTTCAACACTCTGGGATGTAGAATATCAGGTCCTGGGGACTTATCAACCTTCAGCCCCATAAATTTCTCCAATACAACCTTCTTACCAATACTAATTTTCTTCAATTCCTCATTCCCCCTAATCCCTTGGATCTCTAATTCTGGGAGATTTCTTGTATCTTCCTCAGTGAAGACAGACACAAAGTAATCATTTACCTTCTCTGCCATTTCTCTATTACCCATTATAAATTCTCCTGACTCTGCCTGTAATGGACCCATGTTTGTCTTAGCCAAACGTTTCCTTTTTACATACCTATAGTAGCTTTTACAGTCCGTTTTTATAATTTTTGCTAGCTTACATTCATATTCTATCCTCCCTTTCTTTATCAGTTTCTTCATCCTCCCTTGACGTATTCTACAATCCTTCCAATCCTCAGGTTTACTATTATTTCTGGCAACTTTGTAGGCCTTTTCTTTTAATCTTATACCATCCTTAACTTCCTTTCTTATCCATGGTTGACTACCTTTACTTCTGGGGTTTTTGTGCCTTGAAGGAATGTATAGTTGCTGTATACTGTGTAATATTTCTTTAAAGACTATCCATTGCCTATGTACTGTCAAACCTTTTAATGTATTTTCCCAATCCACCTCAGCCAATTTGCCCCTCATACCTTCATAATTTCCTTTGTTCAAATTTAACACCCTGGCTTCAGATTGAACTACCTCACTTTCAAACATAATGTAAAATACTATGGTCACTCATCCCTAAAGGTTCTTTTACAACAAGATTATTAACTAGCCCTTAACTTAGCGCCAGATTCAAACTGACATCGGGACAGGGAAACTAGGCCACAGAGATCGTTATATCTTTGTGGGCAGCTTTCTTCAAGGTCAGTGGTAAGTACTGTTGCTTCGCCACTGACTGTGAAATCTGGGTCATGGTAACTCAATACCGACCAGGGCCCAAACTTGACTGCTTCTGCTCTGCATGCTCTTCACCCACCAAGCCACAAAAGAAAATGCATTTATTTAATAGCTTTCACAACCTCAGGACTTCCCAAAGTGCTTTACAGACAACGAAGTATTTTTGAAGTGTAGTCACTGTTATAAGGGACGGCACAGTGGCGCAGTAGTTAGCACCGCAGCCTCACAGCTCCAGGGACCCGGGTTCAATACTGGGTACTGCCTGTGCGGAGTTTGCAAGTTCTCCCTGTGTCTGCGTGGGTTTTCTCCGGGTGCTCCGGTTTCCTCCCACATGCCAAAGACTTGCAGGTTGATAGGTAAATTGGCCATTATAAATTTCCCCTAGTATAGGTAAGTGGTAGGGAAATATAGGGACAGATGGGGATGTGATAGGAATATGGGATTAATGTAGGATTAGTATAATTGGGTGGTTGATGGTCGGCACAGACTCGGTGGGCCGAAGGGCCTGTTTCAGTGCTGTATCTCTAAATAAATAAAAATAAAAATAAATAATGTTGGAAATATAGCAGCCAATTTGTGCACAGCAAGATCTCACAAACAGCAATGTGATAATCACCAGATACTGTTTCTGTGATGTTCATTGAGGGATAAATATTGGCCAGGACACTGGGGATAACTCCCTTGCTCTTCTTCAAAATAGTGCCATGGGATCTTAAATGTCTCAACCAAAAGATGGCACCTCAGACAGCGCAGCACTCTCTCAGTACTACTTTGGAGTGTCAGTCTCGATTTCTGATCTCAAGTCTCTGGAGCCAAAGGAGGCAATTGTTTTTGAAATAGTGCCTCATACCTGTGATTGCTGCAGAGTGAGCTGTGCCAACATCCACATGCACAATATTTCCTTCATTCAGGGGGTATGATTGCACAGGAGTGAAAATATGAACTTCTTCAACTTGACTGGAAGGATGAGGATCCTCAGCTGCAGTTATGTTATCCAAACCGAGCTTGTTAAATCTGGGAAGCAAAAGTTTATTTTTAGTTAAACTACAGTAATAAAATTAAATCCAATACAAAAAGTGTATTTTAGCATCTATCATTGATACACATCCTTGAGGCTGGCTTGAGGAATGGCATGCCTACACTAGGGAGTTTCACCAATTGACATGTTAGCAAATTGTGAAGAACCAAAGTTGATAGTGAGGGATACCGTTTTATTTGACCTGCCAGGTGTCTGACATGGAACCTGATTATGGTGTTTAAGAGTTTCCAAATCAAGCTACTGAATAATCTATAATGATCTGTCGGCCTTCTGATTGCTCAATATGAAGTATACATTCATACATTGTCTCCTGGTACAAATACCCAACTCTTAGGTTAGGCAAGGGTTGGAAAAAGGGGTACCCATGTATGCACAAGAGTGTTGCACTGCTCGTCCAAGTAGGTTCATGTTAACCATTGTGACACTGGCTTGATGGTTATCTAAAGCCCCGGGGGATTAATCCTAGTCCTGATGATTTCCATTCCTCGAAAGTCCACTAGCGAGACATGATGGCTAGCCAATCATTAATAGTGATCTGCAGTACTGAGAACCTGGCTGATTCAGGTATAGGATTACTGGGTCTCTCATAGAAGCCAGACTTGGTTCCAATTTCCATTGCCAGGCATATCACCTTGTTATCTCAACGCCAAAGAGATTCTGTTTATATGCCCCTATCAAAGAGAATTGTCACTCATTTGTCATCAAACAACTGATAACTTGTGGCTATGAACTCTCGCTAGAGGTGGACAGCAGGTGCCAGATGCTCCTCAGAAGTAGTATCATGTACTAACACACCATAAAGTTTTTCAAAGCGTGTTTACTCAAAATATAGTCAATTGCAATGTAATTTTCTTGGGTGACATTGTTGAATATTTGTGTTGTTCTAAAGACTCCGTTACCTGTTACTCCCACAGGCCAAAATGTGATTCCGTGTTGTGAGAATCATTGAACAGTCAATTCCACACAAAACTTTCTGGGCCTCATGTTCTGAAGGAACATTCACTTGCTGAGGAGAATTGTGAGACTCCTGAGTTTCCAAGCCTAGCCGACCTTTATTGGAAACAGAAAACAAAATCAAGAGCCTATGGGCAAGAAATTGGATTTGTGAGCACCGTTTTATGGGTATTATGATTTCCCTTAGAGCTTCAAGATGTGCACGGACACACTTGTGGGGCAAATCGCGCCAAATGCCATATTGTTACAGGATTAGCATGTGCACAGTGAATGTCTGCCAGAAGTATGCGAAGCAGGCAGATTATTATGTTAATCTTTAACCTTAGCGATGCCATTTAGGAGCTTAACATTCAACCCAACGCCCTCTCTTAACCTTGCACGGTTAAACATGTGTTCAGCAGCAGGAATCCGCACAGTGCCAACCAGCACTATTTAAAGGGATCATTAACTACTTAAAGGTTAGTGCTGTTGATTTCTTCTGGCTACAATTCCAGAAGTTTTCAGCGTTTTGTATAGTTGTTTCAAGTTGCAAAAGTCTACAAGGAATGGTGTGTGGTGAACTTCAAGGCTTGTGCATAAACCAGTTGCTCCCAGACATAGGTGCATTCACAGACGTTCCATCGGAATTCAGCATGACTTGGAGAATGAACAGAGGTGACTCAGAACACAGGACAAGCTGCTGGAAGAGGGTATGGGGGGGGGGGGGGGGGGGTGGGAGAATGCTGCAGGGGAGAAGGGTTCCCAACAGGAGGCCATATCTGTGTGTTCAGGGAGCTCTTCTCCTATCTGAACCTCAGTGAGGAAGATTGTGTGTGATTGATGTTTGTATTTCACTAAGGACACCCTCACTGAAATTTGCCACCTGCTGCAGCCACAACTGCAACCTCAGGGCAGGGACAGCATTGCCAGTAGCTCTGAAGGTGACCATGATGATAAATTTTCAACTGACTGTCTCCTTCCAGGCTGGAGCTTGAGATATTTACAACAGCTCACAGTTTGCCCTCCACTGTTGTCTAAGGGAGGTTACTAATGCTTTCAATTCAAAGTGAGCTAACTATCTTTGATTCACTCTTGACAGAGACAAGCAGGCGGAGTGAACATGTGGCTTCACTAGGATTGCAGGCTTCCCCATGGTGCAGGGTGCCACTGACTGCATGCACATCACTTTGCGGGTGCTGCATGTCAACTCTGCTCTATACCAGAACCAAAGGGGAAGCTACTCTCTCAGAGTCCAGCTGGCGTGTGACCATATGTAGTCACTCATGCAGATCAATACCCAGTATCCTGACAGCAGTGATGATGCTTTCATTCTGCAGAGTCTGCTGTGCCAGGTGCATATGAGCCACCATGACAAACCAAAGGGTGGCTCACTGGGGCAACACAGTCAATCCACTGGGGACATGGCTGATGACTCCGGTGTGAAACTCATGCACAGCTTGCATACAATAAAAGCCACACAAAATGTAATAGAATGGACCACTGGCACACTGAAACGTTTCTGCTGCCTGAACCGCTCTGGAGGAGCCCTGCAGTACTCACCAGAGGGGACGTCAAGACTTGTGGTGCCCTGCTGCATGCTACACAACCTGACCATCATGAAGGGACAGGCTTTGCCTCCAGCTATATGGCAAACAGTTGAGGAGCAGGAGCATGAGGAAAGGGAAGAGTATGAGAATGAGGAGCAACAGGAATGGAGGAGGCAACCAAGACAGCTCCTTTCCATCCAGGTTATCTGTGAAAAACTTATCCCAGTGCAATACTATTAGCAGCAATCCAAGTTCCCCACTGACCAACAGTCCCACAGCATAAATAAAAACAGAAAGTGCTGGAAACACTCAGCAGGTCTGCCAGCATTTGTGGAGAGAGAAACAGTTAACGTTTCAGGTCTGTGACCTTTCATCAGAACTGGCAACGGTTAGAAAAATAATAAATAGGCTTTGAGCAAGTGAAGGGGTGGCGGGGGGGGGGGGGGGGGGAGAAGGAGGAAGAAGCACAAAAGGGAAGTTCTGTGATAGGGCATAGGGCAGGATGTTAAAGATGTCATGGAAAAAAAGGCAAAGGGAGTAGTAATAGCTGCAGTAAAAGACAAAGCATTTTTCCAGAGAGAGTGTTAATGGCAGAATAATGAACAGCTCTGGTGAAAGCAAAAACATAAGAAACAAATTTAAAGACTGGCACATGGTAAAAAGAAATCAAAATGGCAGTCATGGTCTGAAGTTGTTGAACTCAATGTTGAGTCGAGGTCACTCTGCCGAGACCTGCTGTGTATTTCCAGCACTTTCTGTTTTTATTTCAGATTTCCAGCATCCACAGTACTTTGCTTTTATTTTAGTCCCACACCTTTCCTTCCCTCACTGACAATCACTTGGCCAGAATGCAAAAATAAAAACCACCACAAAACAAACATCCCAAATCAAATTCATAGATGAAATCATGCCATATTGCGTACAAAAGTCAACTAAACACACCTGTGGATTCCCGTTGTGCCTAACTTCTGTGTGCCTTTGCCTGTCCTACTGCTCCTATGCAGCAATACCCCAGTGTCTGCAGCATGGCTGGTGGAAGGCTGCTGACTTTTAGTGGAGGAGATTGCAGATGGCCTTCAGCAGGCTCTGAACCTTGGAGGTCAGGCTGCAGTCTGCACCATCTTGGCATGGGTGGCACTGGTCTAGGTTGACTGGCTGGCAACAGCAAGGGCACTGGGAAAGGGCAGGGGTGGGAGGGCAAATGCCACCTTGCTGAGAGGGGACAGCAGGTTTGTGCTCCCTGGAGCCACTGCCACTGCTCCAGGGTAAGGTCTCAGCAATCCTAGCAATCGGTTGGAGGACAGACTGTTGTGACACCCCGCAAGTCACTTTGCATGCTGTAATCCACAGTCATGAAGGCAGCAGTCTGTATTTGCACAGCAGCAAGCTGACCTTGCACAACAGCAGTCTGAGTTTCCACTGCAGCACTCAGACGTTGGTTGGCTGCTGCTTGTGCTGCAATGAAAGTTGCGACAACGGCCATCAGATGCCGCATCACTGTTGGATCCACAAGTGAGCGAATGGAGTTGCCACCACTTCCATGCTGGAAAGGATGGGCTCCAAGCCATGTGCTAAGTTAATGCTGGACTCCTCCATGCTCCTTAACATTGAACACAGGCTTTCACAGAATCATAGAACAGCTACAGCACAAAAAGAGGTAATTTAGCCCGTCAAGCTCATGCCAGCTCTCTGCAAGAGCAATCCAGCTAGTCCCCTCCACCAATTACCATGCAGCCCTGCAATTTTTTCCCTTCATGTACTTATATCATTCCATTTTCTAGCCATCTCCCCAATGCATCAAGAATTTTGTTATGCATACCCATCATCATTCTACTGTAGGCTGCCCCATCGAAGTCCTCATCTGAGTCCTCTGGCACAGAACCTGTATATGATCTCTGGCAGCTGGTACCTGCATTAGCCTTGCCCCCTGCCCTCACTGAAGCCCATTCGTGCCCGTTGTCTCACCACGTGCAGATCCCACCTCTAATCTATCCTCTAAGAGATGTGGAGTATCTGAGCTGGTGGCTGCAAGTGTAAAATCAAGTGGCAGTGCTGTGAATTCAGCATCACTCTCATCTTGATGTTCTTGCATTGCCAGGGTCGGTTGCACCTCTCTAGGTATCTGAAAGGAAAAAGGCACAAGGGTAAGGTTGTGGTGCGGGCGGGGTGGGAAGTAAGAAGTGCATGCATGTGATGAGGGGGAAGGGGGATGTCAGGAGGACTAGGTACAAGGATCCTGTCATCTTTGATGGTTTCAGAGCACTGCTGGCCATGGTCACAGCCTCAGCTGTTCCAATAATGGCTAGCACTGTCTGCTACGGGTGGGGGGGGGTTAGGATAGCAGGTGCACCTGTTCCCCTCCGGTTAGCTCCTGCTGTCGCCAGTTGTGCACCATATTGTCCTGCAAGAGAGAGGGAAGCGTGTCAGTGAGTGTCTGGCTGATGTGACTGTTATGTCAGTGTGTGCACCCTGTGAGATGGGGGTGTGAGGCTTGCAGCAGTGCTAAATTTATGAGAGTACGGTGAAGCATATGTATGTTAGCTATGAAGCCTGATTGATAAATTGTTGGTATGTGAGTGATGGGGTGTAGGGATTTGAGCAGTGGCTGAGGCTACCGGTGCAGTTGGTAGGATATGCCATTTGAAGGTGCATTCACTCACCTTCATCACCCGTGTGAAGTAATTGAAATTCTTGCAGCACTACATGCCGCTGGGGCTCAACTCTTGGCATTGACCTCCTCGGCTATCTGTTGCTTTTGACCATTTGTCAGGAGAGTCTCCTGGGCCCTTGCGGATACAGGACACCTCTCTTCCTTCCACCTCCTCTACCAAGACCTCCACAGAGCAGTATCAGAAAACCTTGGAGCCTGGTCCCTCCCATGTTGTGCCATTCCTCACCATTTTCCAGGACAAGTCCTCTTCAATCATGACTCTGAGCATCTGCTCCAGTCACAGTATACTTCCCCTTTAAGAGGTGCTGAACAGCTTGAAGCAGTACAGGTCAACTTTAACTCAGCCCCGCTGATGCATCCAGAACTGATCATTCAGATGAGAAGGCAACACAAAGTTGGCGAGCTACCTACATTGCAATCAATGGGGCTTGGGTTAATTGTGCATTGCAATCTGTGTGTCCGTTTTCAGGGGCTATCCAATTTAGCCCCCATTACTTCGAACATTTTCTGATAATTCACTTTACAACTTCAAACAAAAGCCTTAAGCTGTCTTGTTATATCAACTACTGTTATATGAATAGAATGGGATTGGACAGCAAGTCTTTCTTTTGAATCAAAACAATGCAAATACAAATAAAATAATGGATGGTTGGACAAGGTGAGAGACTTGATTGCGGTTTTGAGTTTGTTGAAGATCGCACATTCATATGTGGTCTAGCCAGTTAACCACAAAGGGATTTTGTATAGGTCTGTTATTCACCCTGGCCATCTGTTTTTTTATGTAACATATGCAGGTTAATTTTCTTCTGGAAAAAAGCTACATAATAGGCATGACAGTTGGCAATGAAAAGAGGATTGGTGACATCAGAAGTGCACAATGGCAGAAAAATGAATTGGACATTCTGCTACAAGAGTGTGAAGAGCATAAAGTTTAAGGGAAATATGAGCACTACAGAGTGAAAACAGAATTACAGATCTCATCAGTATAAAAATCCTGAAAGTAATGTGCATACTGTTTCCTTAAACCGATGAATATTACAAAGTAGTCATTTTCGGCCATATTTATCTCCTTTGCTTTTTCTCTCTTTTGGGCATATGTTTAAATTACTGAATTTCAGGCATATAATTTAATAATATTCTCTGTACTTTTCTGAGTCAACATGAGACACTATTGTAAAAGAAAAGGATAAACAATTAATTTCACATACGTGCAATTTCAGATTCTAGATTTAGTCAGCAATTAGAAGACTGCATTGCATTTATAGTGCCCCTCAGTATGTCCTCAAATGCCTCAAAGTGGTGCCACACAATTAATTATTCTGAAGCGCAGTGAGTGGCATTATACAAGCAATGTAGTGACCATTTTAAGCACAGTAAGATCCCACAGGCCACAATGAGATGAGTAACCAGTTAAATTGTTTTTCTGTGATGTTGGTTGAGGGAGGAATGTTGTCCAAGTAGCCCTTCTGTCATGAGACTACCTGCAGTATAAAAACAGGGCAGTTTCATGGAACAGAAGACAGTTAATTCCCATACTGAATCTGGATTGCAGCTTTAGGTCGCAGAAAAGGGTATAATTTATGCAGGCCTCAAACTGAAAGGAAGCAATAAAATCAAAACCTCACTTCAAACCAGACTAACTTAAAACATTCTTTTCAAGAAAAAAGCAAGAACACTCACTGAATTTTCTTACTTTGAAAAACGTGACCAGAAGATTAATATAACCATCAAATGAGACAGGAAATGTTCTTGTCAATGGTTGTCAACCTGTACCACTGTGTTATAGTCAGGAATCAACCTATCAAACCTGCCAACATATCTCATGGAGAAACTTGGGATGGGGCTTACAAGGGTGGTGGAAATTAGGATTTTAAAGAATATATGAGGAGTGGAGTGTAACAGGATTAGGTGCTCAAAACAGGATAAGGTGCCAGGGGAGTTGACGGAGAGACAGGATGTGATTTTATGATATGGATATCACCGTCACCGAGCTGGTTTGGGCAGGGCAGGTGATAGCAAGTATAGCCAGACGGAGAGACTTTGGTAAGAGGTAAAGTGTCGCTAGCTGGGGTTCTCCCTCTCTAGTGAATCAGTGCCACGTTGAGACTCCTATCAGTGTTCCACTTTTTTTTACCACTGCTGTACGGCAATTAATCACAGCTGCATAGTGTGGGCTGGAATATTTCCATGTGTACCATGCAATCACGTTCAGCCATTTTAGCTTACAGCAACAGCAAAACTCTGTCAATGTTCCCAGAGCAGCATCGAAATTGAAGAACCCTGGAGTTTCACCGAGAGGAGAGGGACCTGCTCTGCACTGACTTTCATCCCCTAATGTGGACGTATGAGCCATTCCCCCAAAACACTAACTGTCTTGTCAAAAGTGGACAGTTACCATTTATAATCCTAATTCTTTCCAACTTTCTCCTTTCCTCTCCTGAAAGTACTTAATCATGATGTGTAGCACAGTTCCACCAGCATTAGCTACCCTTCAATATCTCACACAAGTGCTAATTTTTCAAGTCTAGTCTTAAATGGTGAAATTTGATCTTGGGGAGCATCTTCCCCTGATAATCACATACACACACTTTCCACTAGGAGGCAAACTGCAGTGGGAACCCGAGCAGATATTTTTCCCCCTTAGTCACGGGGTGCTGAAGTCAAAAGTAGCACCCCTAAATGTCCTGAGAGGGGCTAGGATCTCCCTGACATGTAGGCACAGTTCCATAGTGGGAAGTGCATTTTATTAACTGAAACACCAGGGTAGGCCTGAAAGAAAATAAGTGAATGAAAAGTCTGTAATAATTCATTTTTTGTGGCAACACGAATTGTATTCTGAGCTCACTGACACCAAGCTAAATGGCACCTAAACTTCACAATAGGGGGAAAAAAAACACTTCCCTCCAGCCTCTTGTGAGTTTTTAAATAATTGTTCCCAAAAAGTAGAAGGTCAGTAACCAGAGGACACCGTTTCAAGGTAATTGACAAAAAATCCAGGGAGAGATGAGATTTTTGTCAACCACAGCAAGTTATGATCTGCAATACACTGCCTCAAAGTGTGCTGGTAATAGATTCAATGATAACTTGCAAAAGGGAAGTGGCTATATACTAAGAAAGGAAACATTTGGAGGGCTGTGAGGAAAGGGCAGGGGACTGGGACTAATTGGTTAGCTCTTTCATAGAGCTGACACAGACACAAAGGTCAAATGGCCTCCTTCTGTGCTGTATCTTTCTATGATTCTAATTATAATCAAATTAATCAGTCAGGTGTATCCCTCTTTAAATGTGAGCTGCAGAAATGCATAATACATCAATATGTCATCACTGTGACATGCTAATGGGTTTCTGTTTTAGGAATCTGCCTCCAATGAGCCTACAAGCAGAACTGAAGAAAATCCCAATACAAATTAGAGTCAGTGAACCCACTGTCACAGGACTTTGTGAGCTAGTTAAAGATTCTTTTCATCTACAAAAGAAGCTGCATAAAAAAGCCATTCATGAGCCTTATCTTGAGTTGTATTAATGCTATTTACCTTGTGTGACTAAGATATTGACCACCAAATAAATTTGGAGCTTGATCCATTGACTCCTCAGTCACAACAGGGCACTGTTACTTACTGATAACAGTGTGTACAAGTACAGATAAATCTGTCCTCAGTGACAGATGGAGAGACAGCAACGGGGTAACAAACACTGCTCACAGCACCCTGCAGGTACCTTCATTAGCACGACAAATGCAAATCTGACAGAATACTTTTGCCTGTCTGTTTACTTTTAGGCGTGTTTACCTTGCCGCTTGTTCAGTTTGGATCATAGGGCTCTTGCGTTTGTGCTCTGGCTCTCTGGGTGCATACTGGTGAAACCAGCCCGCCATTCTGACAGCAGAATCAAAAACCCAGGAAAATCTGTGTCTACAATTGTCCCGGTGGGAATAGGGAACCAGTGTTTGCTGTGTATTTAGAAGAGGATGATGTAAGGATGCTCATCTCCCACAATCTAATCTTAGGTTCTCCTCCTGTACAGAAAATGTCGCAGAGTGCTGGTGGGAAACAGTGATCACTGAGCGGGAGGAAACAATGAAAAACGGGAAGTGTTAGGGTAGGGGGTGAAAGACCTGTTGAGCAGGAGGATATTTAGAAGGTTTTTGAAAGCACAGAGGGAGGTGACAAGGTGCAGGATTGGTGGCGGAGGTGGGGGTGAGGTGGATTTCAGAAGCCAGCAATGGAATAGCAAGAAGTAGTCAAGCTGGCCACATGTGCAGGATAAACTATGAAAATGCATACTTAGAAATATAGGGACTGAATTTTATTTACATACAATATCCCTGACTGCAAAAAAAATACAAATAATCTCTACAATTATCAAATTAGACAGCATTAAACTACAGATCATGAACAGAGACAGCCCCTGGAAGAATGTCTTTTATTTTAAATGGACCGAAAATCATCCAATATAATTCACTTAATATGATGCAATGTCATTTTACATTAGATTTATATATACACTCGCAATATTGTAATGTTATGCTTAGAACATCCCCCCCCCCCCCCCCACCCAATGCCATGAGCTGACTTTTGGCACTCCAACAAAACTCACTTTAACTAAATAATTAAAAACCCTTTAGATATTTTAAAACATTTTATTTAAAAGCCTGAAAATTAATAGGTATTTGCTCCATTCAAGTTATGGCTAAGATAGTTCAAGTAGCAAACTGCCAAGCTTGCAATTAAAAGGTTACAGGTTCAAGTCTCATTGAGGTCCACCATTTGGCATTCCATCATCTCAACATAAGAGCATTACTAAGAGGGTCATAAACAATGCCTCCATGTGTAGAATTACACAACCATGGAGAATTGTCAAACAGCTTTTCTGGCACAAAGTCAACGAAACAGAGCCAAACACTGTCCACCAGAGCACATCAAAATGCTCAGAGGCTGGCACTCTAAGATAGCCCAACACTGGATTAGTTAGGCAACTATTGAAAAAGGGCATTTAACAGCAAGTTTTCTGAAAACTCTGTTCAATCTAAGAGAAAGTGACTGTATATTATACAATATTTTATATTTCAAACAAAAAACAATTCTCACCATTGTCTCCTCTTCCCCACGAGAACACTTCCCGGTCATTGGTTGCTGCCAAAACATGTGATGCCCCACACGAAACCTGGGCAATCTCATATCCAAGCAGTGCCTCGACAATTTTGGGCTGGGTGGGGAGGGGGGAAAAGGGTTCCAGAGAGGTGACAACATTAGCTGCAAAATACAATGTTTCATTGATTTTACAATAAACTACAGAGGTGGCTCCTTGCCACCAACCACCAACCGCCCCCCCACTCCCCCCCCCCCCCACTCCTGCTCCCCACCCCCGCCACCCAACCCCACCCCCACCCAGCCCACAAAAGAGCCTTTTTTGGCAGATATCATCAAAGGTGCTACTATAGTTAATGCCAGAAAAAGTGTTTCTTTTAAATTGAATTATTTTTCCACTTTTGTTGCTAATTTTTCCCCGCTCCTCTTCTTCGAAGGGCAGTAACTAAATGTTGAGGTACAATTCCACAGGTAGTGGGCACCCCCTAGTATCTTATCTAGGTACCAACATTTGTGTGTAACCCATGACGACAACCTGCATTTATCTAGTACCTAATGTACTAGCCACATAAGGAGATATTAGGACAACTGACCAAAAACTTGGTCAGAGGTAAGTTTTAAGGAGTGTCTTATAGGGAGAGAGAGGTGGAAAGTGAAGGGAATTCCAGAGCTTAGGGCCTAGGCAGCTAAGCTGAAAGAACAGCTGCCAATGGTGGAGCAATGACAGCAAGCATGGGTAAGTTATTCAACAGTGGGGGCATCACTGCCAAGCCTGCAATGCCAAATGGCAATTGCACCAGTGGAACCACAGCACAGCAAGAACTAATGGGCGGCACAGTGGCGCAGTGGTTAGCACCGCAGCCTCACAGCTCCAGGGACCCGGGTTCGATTCTGGGTACTGCTCGTGTGGAGTTTGCAAGTTCTCCCTGTGTCTGCGTGGGTTTTCGCCAGGTGCTCCGGTTTCCTCCCACACCCAAAAGACTTGCAGGTGATAGGTAAATTGGCCGTTGTAAATTGCCCCTAGTGTAGGGAGGTGATAGGGAATATGGGATTACTGTAGGGTTAGTATAAATGGGTGGTTGTTGGTCGGCACAGACTCGGTGGGCCGAAGGGCCTGTTTCAGTGCTGTATCTCTAAATAAAATAAAATAAATAAAAATAAACTCAAAGATTCAGGAGAGGAAAAGGGGAGAAATTAGGAAGAAAAGAAAAAGTAAAAAAGCATGCATGAAATAAGGCATAGAAGAAAACTGTCCTTACCTGTGTGACATCATTAAAACTGCCATGACCCAGACAACCATTGCTACCATTTCCAAACGACATTATTATCCCTCTGTCTGAAATAGAACAGTGGGAAAGTATGAAACAAAGGTTTCATCTCAGTAGTGTCCTAAAAACAAACATATGAATTAGGAGGAGTAGGCCACTCTGTCCCTCGAGCCTGCTCCACCATTCAATAAGTTCATGGCTGAACTGATTACTCCACATTTCCACCTACCCCAATAGCCTTCCACCCCCTTGCATATCTAGAATCTATCTGCCTCTGCCTTCAAAATATTCAAAGACTCTGCTTCCACGGCCTTCTACATATTTAGTTGCAGCCCAATTCAAAGTAATAAATTGCACTCTCTATAATTCAGTATGCTTGCTCCACGCTAAACATCTGTAACCATCTTCAAAGGTATAGTAAAATCCCGACTAAAAATGTCATCAAATTTTCCCTTAAATGGGGATGATGCCAAGTCATTTTCCAAATAACAGGGGACGTGGCCCAGAAATATCTTTGCAATTAGATTGTCCTATTCCTGGGTTTTCACTTGCATTGCCAGCTGAACATGCACTAAGACAGCATTAGCATCATATTTGGCTTTTCACAGACTTTGCTATACTTAATATATGTACACAACAGAAAAAATACTCTTCCAAATAAATCTTAAAACTCTGTGGTGCCACAATCAGAAAGAAATGCTGGTCTGAGGCAGGCTGAACTCAACCCTCTGACCACCCCAGTGCCATGGCCAAGTAGTTGCTTCTTCATAATGGCTATTTGATCATTAGGAGCATCACAGTCAATCCTATCTGCATATCGCAATTGTGTGTGTCACACATGAATCACTGAACAGCAATGAGAAATGAGAACATAGGCTATTACAGATTCCAAAGCCAATTGCCAGATTCCCACTGCCACCCCAAGGAACTCAACAGAGACCTGGGAACAAAAAGCAGCTACAATTGTGAAATTATAACCTGAGCCACCAGTGAGCTTTTAGTATAACTTTAAGCTTGATTAAACAGTTTGGGTTTCCACCAATTTAATGGCCAATATTTTCACACTTTGGAGAGGCACAGTTCCAAAATAGGTTATACTCAAGCAAAGCTTTAACTTGCAAAAGATAGTAAATGATTTCTGAACTGATGACTTACAGAGGTACTTTGCTGAAGTAGTTATTGCTAAAGAGAGATTGACAAGTGGAGCACATCACTGTTCTAACGTTTTAGTAAAAACATTTGTGCTTTAAACAAAAAAAAGTAAAAGGAACAAATAAAAAGTATTCTGGTAAAGTGTGCTGAGTGCAGTTAGTTTCAAATCATAGTATCATCGAAATTTATAGAACAGAAGGCGGCCATTCGGCCCATCATGTCTGCTCCAGCCAACCTGTAGCCTTCCAGCCAAATCCCACTTTCCAGCTCTTGGTCTGTAGTCTTGTAGATTACGGCACTTCAAGTGCATATCCAAGTACTTTTTAAATGTTATGAGGGTTTCTGGATCTACCACACTTTCAGGCAGCGAGTCCCTGATCCCCACCATCCTTTGGTTGAAAAGATTTCCCCTCGAATCCCCTATAAACCTGCTAAATCTTACCCTAAATCTATGCCCCCTGGTTATGGACCCATCAAACAAAGGAAATAGGGCCTTCCTATCCACTCCATCTAGACCCCTCATAATTTTATACACTTCAATTAGGTCTCGCCTCAGCCTCTGCTGTTCCAAAGAAAATAACTCTAGCCTATCCAATCTTCCCTCTTAACTAAAATTCTTCACTCCAGGCAACATCCTCGTAAATCTCCTCTGTACCCTCTCTCGTGCAATCACGTTTCCTATAGTGTAGTGACCAGAACTGTAAGCAATACTCCAAGCTGTGGCCGAACTAGTGTTTTATACAGTTCCAGCATAACCTCCCAGCTCTTATACTCTATGCCTCAGCTAATAAAGGCATGTATCCCATTATGCCTTCTTGACCACCTTATTTACCTGTCCAGCCACCTTCAGGGACCTGTGGACATGCACTCTAAGGTCCCTCTGTTCCTCTACACTTCTCAGTATCCTACCATTTATTGTGTACTCCCTTGCCTTGTTAGACTTCCCCAAATGCATCAACTCACACTTCTCCGGATTGAACTCCATTTGCCACTGTTTCACCCACCTGACTAGTCCATTGTTATCTTCCTGCAGTCTACAGCTTTCTTCTTCATTACTGTCAACCATGTGGCCAATTTTTGTATTGTCTGCAAACTTCTTAATCATACCCCCTACATTCAAGTCCAAATCATTGATGTACACCACAAAAAGCAAGGGACTGGTACTGAGCCCTGCGGAACCCCACTGGCAACAGTCACAAAAACAGCAATCGACCATTAGCCTTTGCTTCCTGCCTCTGAGCCAAGTTTGGATCCAACTTGCCACTTTGCCTTGGATCCCATGGGCTTTTACTTTCATGTCCAGTCTGCCATGTGGGACCTTATCAAAAGCCTTTCTAAAATCCATATAGACTACATCAAATCCACAACCCTCCATGTTACCTCCTCAAAAAATTCAATCATGTTAGTCAAACACAATCTTCCCTTAACAAATCTGTGCTGTCTTTGATTAATCAATGTATTTCTAAATGAATATTTAACCTGTCCCTCAGAACTTTTTCTTACCAAAGTTACGCTGATTAGCCTGTAATTACTCGATCTATCCCTTTCTCCGCTTTTAAACAATGTGCTACGACCTCAGTGAGACCGTTAACATTAAAACATGAGATACGAGTTCCACAGACCAATTTAAATAATTACACAAGATTTCACATTTTAAGCAACTAAACTAAAAATCACCATTAACTAAACAGCACTTTGTAAGTAGCTAATACTCCAAATTACAGAGAAAGGTATTCTTCCTTCACTTCGTAAAACACTTGAAAAACCTCACACCGCATTTATACCTTACACAGTCCTCATTGTGGCAATATCCTTTGCAGCTAAAAAGTCCCAGACTCCTCCCAGCTACAACAGCTTGGGTGTCCCCAGTCCTCCTCAAAGTCAATGTCCTCTTTGTTCACTTCTTCTGAGCATTTTCGACCTGGACTTCGTGAATAAGGTGATCTCTGGTGACCCTGTTGGCCTTTTCTCATCTCTGCAAACCTCAACTTTCAAATCAGGTTCAAGTCTTCGCAGCCTTTCAATGTATCAGTGTTCTAAGAGCAGGTGTTTCTTCTCTCTCTCTCTCCTGAGGCTGCCACCATTGGTCTTGGTCTTTCAGTCTTCCTTATAGACCGCAGACTTCTCCAAGCCTGTAGAATTTATCCAGAATCAAAAGTCAATAGTCGTTTGCTTTTTCAATATGCAGAACCCAGAAGTCTGTTCACAGTAGAACCACCCAGGCCTTCTTTTGTTTCCAGGTGTTAGCAATTGCAACTCGCATTTGCATTTTCTGAGCCACTGGCTCCTTGTTTATGATCTGAGAGCCTGAGAAAGTGAAACCTATTGTCCGTCAGGTGTTACAACCTTGCATTCTGCTTTTCAAAAAGGTCCTTCATCTGGGTTCCTTGTTGTCCTGGTGACCAAACTCCTGACTTGGTGTGAGGTCACATGTCTCTTCCGACTCCATTTTAACACTACATTAAAAATCACCATTTTAAAAACATAATCCTGCTACAAAGTCCAGCGTTCATAACAAATGGTACAATGTCAGCTGTCCTCCAGACCTCTGGCACCATACCTGTGGCCAGAGATGATTGGAAAATGATGGTCAGAGCCGCCACTTATTCTTCTCTTGCTTCCCTTAACAGCCTAGGATACATTTCATCTATCAGCATTTAGAGAATAGACTGAATTTATTAAATCTTTTGAGCGCAAGGCAAATATTTCAGTCACCTGTTTTACCCTACCTGTAAGGCATGCTGTAAAAAGGTCTCCACAAGAGACATGCTTGATTGCCACTCCAGACTGACCTTCTAGAAACCTAGAGATAAATTGGGGTTGGGTCTGTTCCATGGAACCAGGGAGAGATGTGTCTCCAGCACCTACAGGAGGAGCCTGAAAAAGAATAGAGGCAGTTACAAATTAAGCATGAGTTAAGATACTTTCATGTTATCGAATTTTGAGAGAGTTGATGTATATTAACCTTTATGTGCACTCTCATTCCCATTTTTGTTACTCAAAATGCAGAAGAAACAGGAAGTCATCAGAAATCTGGAGAATTTGTGGAGAAACAGAGTTAACGTTCTGATGAAAGGTCATCGGCCTGAAATGTTAACTCTGTTTCTCTCTCTCCACAGCTGCTGCCTGACCTGCTGAGTATTTCCAGCACTTTCTTTTGCAGTATTTTGCTTTTGTATCTGCAGTGAAGCAACGTCATTATGGATCTTAATTTCAATCATAGCTTCTAAATCGGCTGCTTGACATTATTGCCATCAGGCGTACCTAACCAGTTCATTGGTCTGAGTGGGCCAGATGTGGAGTGTGTCAGAATGGCTCAAATGACTTTCCTCCTGGTGAGGATACACCTGCTCTCAGGAACTCACTGTGCTTTCTGCCCCATTAACATAGACAGTGCTTCGGACAGAATTAATGATGCACTGTGGGCGGCACAGTGGTTAGCACCGTAGCCTCACAGCTCCAGCAACCCAGGTTCGGTTCTGGGTACTGCCTGTGTGGAGTTTGCAAGTTCTCCCTGTGACCGTGTGGGTTTCTGCCGGGTGCTCTGGTTTCCTCCCACAGCCAAAGACTTGCAGGTTGATAGGTAAATTGGCGATTGTAAATTGCCCCTAGTGTAGGTAGGTGGTAGGAGAATGGTGGGGATGTGGTAGGGAATATGGGATTAATGTAGGATTAGTATAAATGGGTGGTTGTTGGTTGGCACAGATTCGGTGGGCCGAAGGGCCTGTTTCAGTGCTGTATCACTCTATGACTCTATAGGTATCATTCCACATCTGTTCTGAGCACCTGATAAATTTATAGAATTTGTAGACTGTAGATGATTTTCATGTACCAATTTAAAAACAAACTAAACTGCATTCAAATTGAAAGACGAAAAAAGACTTGTACATATTATGTAGAATGTACAGCACAGAAATAAGTCATTTGGCCAAACTGGCATATGCCAATGTTTATACTCCACTTGAGCCTCTTCACACTTTGCCCTGTTTCACTCTAATCCTTATCGTATCTCCCAAAAACTTCTTAAAGTGCTTCAATTATGTGGTATATATGTAAGGCATCCATTTTATTTGCAGCAAAATAATTTAATATTTTTGGCCTTGGTTGAGGGAGGAATCTATGCCAGGACATTGCATGAACTCCCTGAAGTTCTTTGAATTGTCCCGTGGGATCTTTGACATTTACCTGAACCACCAGAACTGGCAGATAGTTTAATGCTTCATCTGAAGGACATTACCTCTAAAAATGCAAAACTCTTTCAGTACTGCACTAGAGTGTCAGCCGGATTGCGTTCAGATTCTGGAAGAGGGTTTGAATCCAGAACCCATTGTCTCACAGGCAGTGCTAGTGACTGTAATTTACCTATATCACAATGACTTTATCCCTTAGACATCACTGTATCTGCAAACTTTCTAAAGCTTACCTCCCACATGATAAGTCGTCCCGATCTGGTCACCCCTGCCTTTTGAGTTCTCCCAGCAGAGACCTGTACTACTTCAGTGTTGAGCATTGGAAGCCTGAGAGGAGAAATGATTCCACTTCCCCAGGTATACACAGTGGAAAGGGGAAGAGGTATTCCTGCCTTACTGGAGTTTGCAAGTAACCCACCTGCCATCACAGAAAATATAAGAATTTTAAATCTGATTTAAGCGCATTGCATTTACAATATCCCTACTAACCTGGATATATTTTACATAAAGGCCGATAAGGCAGTAATCTAATCAAAAGATTTTAGATGATGATAAAAAGTGAGAGTGAATCTTGTTGGCTAATCTTCGGTGAGAAGTACAATGTTTTCAGCAGCAACTATTTAGAAGTTGCAGTAACAGTGTCTATATTACCTGGTGTTGCACTACATAATGTTGCTTTTCTCAATTATATGGAATTGGGTATGGAGGCACAACCTCAAACTTTGGAGATGATAAAATTAAAGAGCATGGTTAACTGTGAAGAAGAATGTAAGCAACTTCACGAGATACTTACAAATGAGCAATGCCCCTCGGTGCAACTTAATTCTCCTCATTGCTGCACTTAATTGTTTCCTAAATGACTCCAATGTTTTCACCTTCACTGCTCTGCCTGGCAGGCATTCCAATTGTTAACCACTCTTTGTGTGAAGAATAATTTCCTGATATGGGCCCTAAATTTACTTTTTTCCAATTTGAATCTTTGTTTCCCCCACTATCTTACTTTCACAGTTTAATTTGAAATAATATTCCATTCTCCTAACTATCTTACGTAACTCTATAAGATTTAATTTTTAATTTTCCAAAATACCCTAGATTCGGGGAAAGTTCCCCTAGACTGGAAAATAGCAAATATAACTCCTTTATTCAAAAGGGGAGACAGAAAGCAGGAAACTACAGGCCAGTTAGCTTAACATCTGTCTTAGGGAAAATGTTAGAAGCTATTATTAAAGACGTTATAGCAGGGCACTTAGAAAAACTGAAGGTAATCAGGCAGAGTCAACATGGTTTAGTGAAACCGAAATCATGTTTAACCAATTTATTGAAGTTCTTTGAGGGAGTTCCATGTGCTGTGGATGAAGGGGAACCGGTGGATGTATTGAACTTAGATTTCCAGAAGGCATTTGATAAGGTGCCGCATCAGAGGTTATTGCAAAAAATAAAAGCTCTTGGTGTAGGGGGCAACATACTGGCAAGGATAGAAGATTGGCTAGCAAACAGAAACAGAGAGTAGGCATAAATGGGTCATTTTCTGGTTGGCAAGATATAATGAGTGGTGAGCCGCAGGGATCAGCAGATCGGCCCATCGTCTGTGCTGGCCATCAAGCACCTATCTATTCTAATCCCATTTTCCAGCACTTGGCCCATAGCCTTGTATGCTATGGCGTTTCAAGTGCTCATCTAAATACTTCCTAAATGTTTTGAGGGTTCCTGCCTCTACCACCCCTTCAGGCAGTACTGGGGCCTCAACTTTTTTTATAATTCATATAAAAGACTTAGATGATGGGACCAAAGGTATGGTTGCTAAATTTGCAGATTACACAAAGATAGGTAGGAAAGTAGATTGTGAAGAAGACATAAGGGGGCTACAAAGGGATATAGATAGGCTAAGTGAGTGGGCAAAAATCTGGCAGATGGAGTATAATGTGGGAAAATGCGAATATGTCCATTTTGGCAGGAAGAATTACAAAGACGCATATTATCTAAATGGAGAGAGATTGCAGAGCTCTGAGATGCAGAGGGATCTGGATGTCCTAGTGCATGAATTGTAAAAGGTTAGTATGCAGGTACAGCACATAATTAGGAAAGCTAATAGAATGTGATCATTTATTGCAACAGGAATTGAATACAAAAGTAGGGAGGTTATGCTTCAGCTATACAGGGCATTGGTGAGACCACATCTGGAGTACTGTGTAGAGTATTGGTCTCCTTATTTAAGGGAGGATGTAAATGCGTTGGAAGCAGTTCAGAGAAGGTTTACTAGACTGATACCTGGAATGGGCAAGCTGTCTTAAGAGGAAAGATTGGGCAGGCTAGGCTTGTATCCGTTGGAATTTAGAAGAGTAAGAGGTGACTTGATTGAAACATATAACATTCTTAGGGGTCTGGACAGGGTGGATGTGGAAAGGATGTTTCCCCTTCTGGGAGAATCTAGAACCAGAGGTCACTGTTTAAAAGGGGTCACCCATTTAAGACAGAGATGAGGAGAAATCTTTTCTCTCAGAGGGTCATCTTTGGAACTCTCTTCCTCAAAAGGTGGTGAAAGCAGAGTCTTTGAATATGTTTAAGGCAGAGGTAGACAGATTCTTGATAAGCAAGGGGGTGAAAGGTTATCGGGGGTAGGTAATGTGGAGCAATCAGTTCAATTATGACCTTATTGAATGGCGGAGCAGGCTCGAGGGGGCGAGTGGCCTACTCCTGCTCCTAATTCGTATGATCACCCCCTCAGATGACTCTTTTCCTGGTGAAAACACCCAAGTTGCTTTAGCCTTTCCGCATAATTCAGACTCCTGAGCATGAATGTCTCCCTTGTTTTCTGACAACCAGAAATGGACCCAGTACTCAAGGTTCAGTCTGACCAAATAAAAACGTACAATTTGATCACAAGTTCCTCTGATTTGTAGTCTGGCTACCTAGCTCAATGTTCTATTCTATTTCAGGAACCAGAGAGATATTGGCAGATTGTAAGGATAAATGTCAAATAAAATTAATGCAGAGAAATGTGAGGTGATACATTTTGTGAGGATAAGTAAGGTACTATATGGTAAAGCCTTTTAAAGGAGTAGAG
This sequence comes from Heterodontus francisci, assembly GCF_036365525.1. Classification (NCBI taxonomy): domain Eukaryota; kingdom Metazoa; phylum Chordata; class Chondrichthyes; order Heterodontiformes; family Heterodontidae; genus Heterodontus; species Heterodontus francisci. The sequence goes on from NC_090400.1 coordinate 45,523,370, forward strand.
AAGCAGGCAGATTATCCACTTGAAGGTCCTGAAAAAATGTCCTTTTAAGAATGAAGACCACCTTTAAGGTCCAAGATGCGTCCAGACTTTCTCTTTCTCACTTTATGGCTGCAGTCAATATTGCCCCCCTACTGTTAGTTGTATATCAATTGTTTAATTATACGCAGGTGGAGGGTGTTAACTGGGGTCTCACTTGAGCATTTATAAGGAGACTCTTACTGAGACTAGTGGAGGGTTTGAGTGAGGAGCTACATGTTCATAATCCTTTTACTCCATACAATAAATGTGAAACTGAGTAAAGATAGGCTCTAGCATTATCCTTTCACAAGAAGCTTTCTGGAATTTAACACCTACTCCTGCTCCTAATTTGTATGTTCAGATGTGACCACATACATGCACACCTGCAGAATTAAAATACATGAGTCTCAGCCAGAATGAAGATGATTGGGTAATTCCCCCCGTCAATCACATCTGGGACTGATTTTATGCACATAATTTGTACTATGCAACTAGCCTCCATTCACTGCATTTTGCTGAAGAAATAACTCTGCTTTTATTGGACTTTGCTGCAGTTTCAGTCACGAATTCAGTCTGTTGTTGTTCAAAGAGACTCTTTTTAACTACACTATGTTTGGCTAGCAAATAGACTTTGTTTGTTGTAAAACAGACAACTTGCTATAAATACTGCCATAAATTTCACCCTACTTCCAACTCATTTACTGGCACAGTGGTCTCAATACTCACTTTGTTAAAATTAAAGGCCCAGATGTTTAGACACTTAGGACGTCTAGTTCCCACTGCACCAATTACTCCTGAACAATGCAGAGAGTAAAAGACCAGCCCTAGCATGTCTCTATATCACAACATTGCCCGACAGTAAATCTCTCATAACTACCAGTCACATGTGTAATGTGCTATGCCAGGTATCAGCTGAGGCTGACCCAAGAAGAGCAAGCCCCCACCCCACTTGCCACCCCACACAGCAGGCTGTGTATATGTTGGAAATCAGACAGAGGTGCAAAATACAAACTATAAGTCCAGTGGGTTGTCTGGGCCAAGAAAAAGAGTGGGACATAGTTGTGCAGTGGGAACAATGCTCGCCCACAATCCAGAGATTGAGTCCAAATCCCTGCTAAATTGTGAATTCAATAAATTCAACAATATTTGGCTCGTTGGTGTGAAAGCCGCTGGGTTGTCATAAAAACTTAACTGGTTCACTATTACCCTTCATCTGGCCTTCGCAAGACTATAGTTGCCTCTAAATGGTTGACTCAATGCCTCATCTCATGGCCTAGCAAGCTACTCAGCTGAATTAGAAAACACTAAAACATCCTCACCACCATTCTTTCAGGGCAATTAGGGATGAGCAATAAATACCCACATCCCAAGAACAAATAAAAAAAAGTGCTTAAATAAAGAAATTCACAACAAACACCATTGCCTTGGTATGTGTAATTAGTCAGCTGCTGCTGGAGATCATTTTAGTTTAAAATACAACAGACCCCTGCCAGCGACTCCTTTCTCCTTACCTCTTGACCTAGCACTGCTGACCCTTCCACCTGTCCGCCTGTGGGAAGCAGGTGCTACTGCTGATAACGGTTTTTCAATTCTGTCAAAAACAAATTGGAGCCTGTTTTAATTTCCATTCAATCCTCCTGATAAACTCACATTATTAAATTTATACATATGAAGTCAGACGAAAATATCTGCTTTCTAATTGAAATTTTTAAAAGAAGCATATAAAAGATCAGTAAAATGTGTGCATATTCAAGTTAGAGTTAGACTAGGCCACTTACCTCCTCATCTTGACACTGCCAATGTCAGTGTAAAGATTCAGAAGAGCCCGGATGCAGATTGGCTGAGCCATTATCTCACTGAGCTGAGGGCGTTTGGAGGGGTCAAGGCTCAACATGCTCAAAATCAACTGCCGCAGCTCAGGGCTGTACTGATCAGATATGGGGGCAAATGTACCACTCATAATCTTCAGCACCAGAGCTGGCAAATTCTAGAAAGACAGACAAAATTGAATAGATGTAAAAGATATTGATGCACCTTGCAGAATCTCTTTCCTTTAGTTTAACAAAAGCTTCAGTGCAGAATGAAATGTCAGCAAGTTGCGAGATTCCAGCAATCACAACAGCTTCCATTAAATAACACTATTCAAAGTAACAGTCTGTGGTTCTCGTCTTTTCCAGTTTTATCAACTCTCCCATAGAGAAATACCACTGAATAAAAATTGCATTTCAACCAGTACTTCATCACAGTGTTAAGTTAAAAGAGCTTTATCTAATTTTTCCTGGCTACAAAATATGCTACATTTCCTTCTGATAGCATACAAATCTTATAAATAGAATGTCATAGCCAACAGTGAAATGCATTAAATATACCCACAGGAATCAACTTCCTCAGAGTAGTTATCTAGTCAGCCTGATTGTGGAGATATTTTTCAGATCTCACCACTGGTATTACCTTGCCTTCTGATCAGTTCTTTTAGCATAAAAAATCTTTCCAGAATCTCTACTGAAATTTTTAATGTAAAATCTTTATCACCTCAATATGCCTTTTCAATGCCCTTGCCTTGTCAAAAGTTCTATTGTAGCTTCTTTTAAAAAAAAGAGTCAGAAAGCTGCATTAGCTGTATTTCAGCAGATAGCATTGACCTTTCTCATGCGAAACACCATCTTCTTCCTCATTATTAACAATATTTTCAAAAATAGGGGAACCTCATCATGCAAACTCCTGATGCCTGCCATCCCAATTAGTCGCCAATATTTTCAAAGTCTTGAGTGTGAATAACCTCATCGCACATCTCTTTTGTTACTTAGACTTCATCTTTTAGCTGAGTAAAGTTTTTTTCGTTACTTGCAGTGTTCTCGGACATGGGTGTTTGTAATCATTTACTTTCAAATAAAGAGCACTCTTAACCAGTTTGTTTAGTCTAATCTTGTACGAAAGGTTTAATTCTGCATTACGTTGCCTTTTGCAGAGAGTATTTACAAAAACTCATGATATAGAGGACAGCAAATTAATATGTGCATTTTGACTAACCAATCTTTGCCAACATGCACTAAGTCAGACATTTCAGGTAGTGATCTGGTCAGGAATCTTCAGTATACCAGCCCCCATTGAATAAAACCTGTTCCATTCAGCACCGATGTCCCGAGTATAGACCACCTATTTGCATGGTTATCTAATTCTGTAGTGGGATTATATAGTGAAATTCAATGCTGTTTAGTAAATGCTTTGGTTTCTTACAGCAGCTTCAAATGCCCTCTTCAGACTGGCCAGCTCGTATAAAACGCAGCCCAGTGCCCAGATGTCACTCTTTTGGTTGTATGGCTTTCCTTCACACAACTCTGGGGAGATGTAACATGGAGTCCCCACCACCTATAAAATGACAAACTCGCTTCAATCAAGTCAAAATTTCTAAATTAAACAGGCAACAGGAAGATAGATCGGAACAGAAAATCAAAATAATTAGAGCAACTCAGTTTTACTTTAGCAACATAATAACAGCTCAAAACAATGGCTACCACCCCTTATGATGATGAATCTGTTTTCATGGCCCCATAACACATTCGCGCACCTAGATAAAACTGGGTCCACATGGTTGCCAGGGAACTATGGAAAGCAGAATCGGCAGCATTAATGCTGGGAGCTGGCACACCAACACCTGAATTAAAACAATATGAAAGAAGCTTAAAATAGCGAGCAGACCACTTGGGTACCAACAAAGGTCCTTACGTGCATTAAAAAGTAAGTCAGACTCGCTAGCTATTGCTTCTTGTAAGCCAACAGTAACAGCGACTGAAATAAACTAGAGCAGGATGAGCAAGAATTACTTCACCTGACACTCCAAAATGCTGTACAAAAAATAAGTGGCAGCAGATACACAACTAAGAATAAATTGGCTTCCACTCAGTACTGAATCGCTTATTTAGACATGTGCAATAAAATATTTTTGGCATAATTGAAGTACTGGGAGGCTGCATGAGCCTAAGCATGGAACTAAAATGTCAAGGTTGCTGCATTTAAGAGGCTTTTCAAACCCAAGTGCATTCAATGGTTAAGCTCTGCCAACAGCTAAGAAAACCAGTCCAACAAGACATTACATTTGGAACAAGATTCCTACAGATTCAAAGAGCGAATGGCAACCTTGTGTAACAGAGTTCAGTTAATTGAAGCAGCTGCACGACAACAATTCAATTCAAACACAAAAAGCAGAAAACACCTCAATGAAATGCATGCCAAATAAGAGAACATACATTTAAGATGATCACAAGGGGGGGAGGGGGGTGATAGTGAGGAGAAAATTCTTTGCAGAGAGTGGTTAGAATGTAGAATTCTCTGCCACAGATTGTTGAAGCAGAGTCCTTACTTTCATTTTTAAAAAAAAGGAATTTAGACAGTTGCTTGGAAACAAGATGAATGTGTATTTTTATAGCTTTAACATAATAAAACGTCCCAAGGCAGTGGGAGCATTATAAAGCAATATTAGACACAGAGCCACATAAGGTAATATTGGGGCAGATGGTCAAAATCTTGATCAAAGAGGTAGGTTTAAGGAGCACCTTAAAGAAGGAAAGGGAGGTAGAAGTGGAAAGGTTTAGTGAGGGAATTAGGACATGGCAGCTGAAGGCATGGCCACCAATTTTGCAGCAATTAAAAGCAGGGATGCTCAAGAGGCCAGAATTAGATGAGCGCAGATATTCCAGAGGGTTGTGGGGATGGAGGAGATAGAGAGGAGCGAAGCCATGGAGGGATTTGAAAATAAGGATGAGAATTTTAAAATTGAGGCTTTGCTTGTCCAGGAACCAATATAGGTCAGCAAGCATAGTGAATGGGACTTGGTGCGATAAAAGATACAGGCAGCAATTTTAGATAACTTCAAGGTTACGAAACTCAGATTGTGAGAGACAGACCAAGAGTGTGTTGGAAACAAGTTTCATTAAAAGATGCGATGCTCAAGCAAAAGAGTGAGATTCTATGTTTGGATCAAATAAGCAGTTATCTGGAATTAACTAATTTTGTTGGATTGGTTTTCTTGGCTATTGGCTGAGCTTAAGCACTGAATCCATTCGGGTTTAAAATGCCTCTCAAATGCAGCATGCTTGACATTTTAGTTCCACACTTAGGCTCATGCAGCCTTCCAGTACTTTAATTTTACCAAAAATCTTTTATTGTACAAGTCTAAATAAACAATTCAATACTGAATTGAAGCACTCCAGTGTTTCATCCTATGTAAACTCCAATGCTACATCTTATCTAGCCTTTAATCAGGGTCTTCCATCACTCCAGTCCTTACCAACCTCCAATGGCTGTGTGCCTGACAGTACATCCTTATCCTCATCTGCAAATCGCTTCATGACTTCAAACCTCTCTACTTCTGCAACCTCCTTCACCTCTATGGGCCAGTGTGAGCTCTCTGCTCTCCCAACTTTGGCCTTCTATGCATCCTGTGCTCCATCATTAGTAGTGTAGTCTTCTTGGATCCTATCGTTTAGAAATAACTGTTTAAACACCTTCTTGTTATTTATCTTGCCACTTTCAAAAATCTCCTGAAAACTTCTCTCTAACTCTGCCTTTGGTCACCTCTCCTAACATCAAGCTTCCATTTTTTTCCTTTAAATATCTTGCTCCATTTATTATGTTAAAGGCTATATAACCACAAGTTCTTGTTGATGATGACGACGAAGGTTTTCAGAAAGGTATCTTACAGTGTAGGCTTTACTTTTGCTGCTTAGGATCTTCGAGATACCGAAGTCACCGATCTTCACTATCATTTGGTACTTATCAAGCAGGATATTTTGTGTTTTTAGATCTCGGTGCAGGATAAGCTTATTGTGCACATGATGGAGGGCCAAAAGGATCTGTACAAAGAAGTGCAAGATGGTCTCTTCGTCTAACAGAGAGTTACGCTTCTGGATATACTCAGCCAAAGTACCTCCTGAAATCAAAAGATTCACAGTGAATGAACATAGCAATAACAGTTTGCAACATCTGAGGTACTAACAATACCTCTTTGACATCAAGTCCCACAAGAATATTTCAGCGTCCTAGGATGTTATTAAAATGTTTTTTTTTAATTAGTTACGGGTGCATTGACACTACAAGTTTAGAAATTGGTCCAAATCGGTTACTACTTCACACTGCAAAAGTAATAAAACTGGAGTTGAGGCTCTACCTAACATTGGAAAGAAGTGGAGTGAGATTCCTTCCTCTTGAGGGTCTCAAACTGCTTTGATTTAGTGTTAGGTCAAGCCCTGGCCCTGATTTAGGCTACATTTATACCCTCATTGTAGTGTTGCTAAGTGAAATTGCTTTATATTAATGCTGTAACTGTACTGCAAAAACACCCTCAAGCACTTCCCTTCCCTATCTCCCTCTGTAATGAACTCTTGAACTTTGCATCCCCCCCCAAACAACCTATCTGTGCTCTTCAGTACCAAATGTAACATATTTCCTCCTTCCTACATGCTAATTGCATTGAAATCATGACTTATTGCACCATCTCATACTCAACTTGTTACAAAAGTGCTTCTATATTTTTTGTTAAGTATTTTTTTTTGAGGACTCAGATCTAAATTGTGGAGATGGATTCATTGGAAGGCTGGAGATGTTATAAATGCTGGACTTTGTTCTGTTGTTGACAAGTCACTGAAAGGACACTGAGATGTCATTTGAAAATAACCTTTGCTGGAAATCGTGCTTTATGCTCGATAAACAACAGAAACCTTGGTGACCTTTGGAAGATGTTTACAGAGAAGCCACATGTCAAGGTTAATGGAGGCCAAGAGGTTGACTTTCTGTTTATGGTTTCACTTCTGAGATATTGCTTTGGTTCAGTTGGGGTGTGAACTGTTTTGAAGACAGTTGGTGTTTTGCCTGCCAAGGAAAAAGAAACCCCTGCTCATTTTGTCTGCACCTCTTTAAGAGACCCTAAGGCAGCCAGTATGTCAGCTCCTCTTTCCTCCTGTTTTTGAGAAAACCCAGTGATTCAAGTGTGTGTTGGCTCAAACTCCCAATGCCACACGCCCTGAAAAGCCTACCAGACGATTTCTCGACATCTCCAGAACAAATTGTTTCTGAAAAGATCCCAGTGACCCGTCTCCGTATACCCAGACAACAGACCAAAAGGGACAACTGACTTCCTTCCATAGCTTCTCTTTTTTTTCCTTTAAGAATTAGCAAGTATTTGGCCAAAGTATTCTATTTTTTAAAAACTTTTTTGTAACAGACCTCTGCAGACAGAATTTCTGTATTTTCTTTTCTGTGTGTGTGTGTGTGTGTGTGTGTGTGTGTGGAAGGGGGGGGGAGTTTAAAAGGGAACTTTCATATTTCAATATGTGTGTTAATGCTTTGCTTCATTACTGGATAAGTCTTGTTTGATAACTAACAGATAATTTTGTTGTTTATTAAAGAAACCTGGTTGGTCTATTTTATGCTGGGATAAAAAGTAGAGTACATGATTGACCAAATCGGCAACTGGCAACATTTTTAAAATAAATTTGTGACTTGCGGAGAAATGCGACTAGAAAAGACAGTGCACTCCTCCCAGCTCAGTCATAACAAACTCATTCAGAATATTTACAGGCAGCAAACGTCTGCAGTAGATTCAAACACAATAACCAGAGATGAAAGGGAAAGTGTTTCAATCCACTGCACCTGCACAGTCTAATGGATTTTTAGTGTTTAATTACAAGTCTGGTCTGCACTTTAATTAACCAAAGTACATTATTTAGCAAGTACAGAGCACCCTTAATAACCCTAACCTTGATAGCTCAGCTTCTGGTTTAAAGCAGCTATTTTCCTCCTTTTCATAAGCAATACCTAATTCTGATGAAAAGGTCACAGACCTGAAATGGTAACTCAATTTCTCTCTCTAGAGATGCTGCCAGACCTGCTGAGTATTTCCAGAATTTTCTGTTTTTATTTCAGATTTCCAGCATCAGCAGTATTTTGCTTTTGGCCTAATTCAATTAGGTGGCCTGTGATACAAGTCCACCCAAGAGATTTTTTTTTACATTATTAGCCTGTTCAGTATTTGTCATAACATCAGGGAACAATAGAATGAGAAAACTGCAGACCTAACATTTGTACCACTACAAATGCACAGTGAATCCTGTGCTGGCACTGACCTCCAAATGTGCCGCACAGTTTATACAGATCTATTGGTTGCAAGGGGAAACCAAACCTCCCCCACAACAGTTCAATGAAATTATCCCAAAGCTGAGCCATCCTGACCAGATTTCGGGGCGATAAAACTGAGATTGCTAGATTTACATTAGCAAGAGTATGAATGGACATGGAACCAAGGTGGGTAGATGGAGTTAAAGTACAGATCAATCATAATCTAACTGAATGATAGAACAAGTTTGAAAGGCTGAATGTCCCACTCCTGGTCCAATACCTTGCCCTTATTTGTGTGTAAACCTAGACTGTGACTGTTGGCAGGCTAATCAAATGCATGGGGCATTACAATTAAATATGATACAGTTGTGTGAAAGTACTACTCAATTTTAGTTTCACCCTATCAGTCCTTATATACCTGGTGCATATTCCATGGCTATCATCAGTGCTTTGTCCTCCAGGAAGTTTTCATAGTACTCAATTATATTTGGGTGGTTGAGAAGTTTAAGTACTTGGCATTCATTCTGAGCAGCCAGTCTCTCATCTTTAGTCATCTGCTCCACAGGAATCTGTTTGAGGATCACCAGCTTTTGGTCAGCTTTCCGCAGACACAGGTGGACAATACTGTTTGGAGATATAAATGGACAGTATGGTAAATGCTGTGAATCATTGGATCTCCTGAATTCAAAGCCACCAATATTATAAACCAGCCATAATTATAAATCAGGAATGTCCAAGTGTTTTGGCTTCATGGAATGCTTCTGTGGACACCATAGTGCCTCACCAGCTACAAAGAGGCCAAGATTTTCTGCTACAATGCTATCCAGCCCACTACAATGAATAGATGGAAAATCGCAGGCTGGTGAGCGCTGGAGTAAAAAACCTCGGCTGTAAAATTTAAATTCATTTTCTCATTCAATCTCATAGAAATCAAACAGCAGGCACTTGCACTTCTTGGTGTCCTGACTTAGAACGTGTCTGCTAGTGAGGAAGCAGAGTTAAGAATGGCCCTTTCTAATTCTCCAGCTCCACAAATATGACAAAGAAATGAGTAAGAAGAAAAGTGGGAATAGACCTGAGTTACTAAGGTTACATGGGTCAGATTGGCTAACGTTATGCACTACATGGCTAAAACATAGGCCTGAAATTTACTGAAAATGTGGACCATAGTAATGGTACGTCTACCTGTACCATATTATTTTATAACAGTGGTTCCTGGAAATTATAGGCCTGGATTTCACAGTCAGCGGCAAAGTGATGAAACTGCCCACAAACATCTAGCAATCTCTGTGGTGTGGATTTCCCCTTTCCCAACATTAATTTGAATCAATTGCCAAGTCAAGGAGATCTCCATCGAGCAAGTGATGTCATCAAGCAGCCAATCGCACTGGTATTCTCACAGAAAGCAAACCAGGAATTAAAAGTACTGATATCCTCCATTTTAAATTTTACAGAGAATGAAAGGCAGGAGCTAAAATATCATGAACAAACTTTTTTTTAAAATTACTATTTTAAAAATGTTTATTTTATTATAATGGACAAATTTGACATTCCACAAATATAAAATTAGCTTTTCAGGGCCAGAGGTTGTTCATCAGTAATTATGAACATAGTACACCGTTAAAAACCCAATGACACCTCATTCAACAAGGTGCAACTTTTAAAAGAATTTTTACAGAGAGACTAAAAACACAAGGTCTCATTAGTTCAATTTCTAATTGATTGCAATCTGTTGGGGAAGTGGGGGGCGGGAGAGAACTTCAACAGCACACCCTACGGGAAGCATAAATCATTGACAGCAACTTCTGGATTTCAACGTTTAACTGTGCATGTGCGGACTACAGAAGTTGCTATCAATTTCAGAGGAGTAATCACAGTGAATGCTGACAGTTGCACTGTCATTACTACCGCAAAAGCCGGGCCACAGCGTGATCTCTTATGCTATTAGTTACCCACTCCATAATTTCCTGGGACTTCTGCACTGCTCTGCCGTTACCACCCCACCCCCTGCTGAAAACAACTAGAAGGTAATTATCATTGCTCCAAACCCTTATAACCGATGGTAATCATGAATTTGCTGCATTTAAGCCATTCTTCACACTGCTACCACTTAGACTGAAAGCTAATGGTGCTGGAGACCTGGCAGCGGTGTGATTAATTTGTTTATTCAAGTTGGTTGAAGCAGGTGTGTCCTTTCTGCTTTTGATGCCTCATTATACACACTTAGTGCACACAAAATCAATCCGAAGAGAATCCTAGACTTATCATAAATGGAAACAGTTACTATTTCTGTTAGCAGAAGCATAGCGTTCAATTTAACAGCCAATAACTCAATAGGCAACGCACTCTCATTGAAATATGTCATATGGTATCATAATCAATCTCACTGTAACAAACATTTGGATAATGGAGCATTTCTTATTACTTTACTGCTTTTGAGTTCTGTGTTTCAGTATTACCAGTGTAACAAAGAAATGACAGCGTTAAAATACTTACTTCAAATGCTGAAATGGAGCACAATTGTCTGACTATGGCATTCATCACCAATATCGCCCATGCAACTAGTTCCAGGCCACAGTGCTACATTGAAGTGTCAGTGGAGATTCTGTCATCAAGTCTGGTATTGGGGCTTGAACCCATGACTTTCACCTTCTGACTCAGAGGCGAGTGTGCTACTGCTGTGCCAAAGCTGACGTCAAGGCCTTGTCAACATTCCAAGAACAAAGCATTTAAAAAGATATTGTCCACTTAAGCAAGGCACCAAGAGGCTGAAGGCAACTGCTTCACAAACCCATTTTGGAAGTAGTATAGTACTCAAAAGAGTGACAAGAATAATGTAGAATTGCTGAGCACAGCATTCGTCTGACTTCAACACTGAGCCAAAGGCTGGCTAAATGTCATTAAGCAGAATTTTAAAATTTCTCAAGGGTAACATTGTATTAAATGCCGCCTTGGCACAGTGGTAGCACTCTTGCTGTTATCTCAGAAAGCTATGTGTTTAAATCCCACTATTAGACTTAAATTCATAACTTAGAATGACACATTAGTGCAGTACTGCGGGAGTGCTGTGTTGCTAGAGGTGCCGTTTTTTCGAGCAGTCCATAAACTGATGACCAATCAGCCTGCTCAGGTGGATGCAAAGATCCCATGGCACTACTTGAAGAAAAGCAGGGAGTTTGCTGTCCTGGCCGATATTCATCCCTAAACCAACATCACCAAAACAGATTATCTTCTCAGTTGCAGTTTATGTAGCCTTGCTAATAGCTGCTGCATCTGATGACAAAACACAGTGATTGTACTTTAAAAGTAATTCATTGTTGTGGCATGCTTTGGGACATCCTGAGGTTGCAAATGTGCTCTTTCAAGTCAGGAAGAAATCCCTGTGTCACCCTGAGTAAACAGCTCACGAAAACAGATACCAGAACTCTGATGACTACTCTCTCTGGAGTAGCTGATGTGACCTTTCAGGGACTCGACTTCAATATTTTATGTGGACTTGCAATCACAAAGCTAGACTTAAATGACCTGACATACTAAAATCTCCAAGAGTAGAGTGCTGTTCTCCCTGATCGCTACTGCAATACAAAACATAACCCAATGTTGAATATCAAAATAAACCTTTCCATCAATTATATCAACACAAAATTAAGTTTGTTATTTACTCAGGTCAGCTCATCAATAATGTGTGCGAAGGCACATCCAATAATGTGCATTCTTGAGAATTTTCTTTAAGGAAAAGTTACCAGTACTAAGAAATTGCCATAGTCAACCAAGAAAACATCAAAAACAGAAAATATTGTTAACACTCAGCATGTCAGACAGTATCTGTGAAGCGATATGACAAGTTAAGATTTCATGCATAACCCTTTTACAGAACTGACAAACATTAATCTCATACCATATAATACTGACAGTGCACAATCAATGGGAAAGATGTTGCCAAATGTAATTTAACTCGGAGTCATACTTAGGTGGCTCTATGGCTAATAAAATGGAAAACAATTATTGTTTATTAGAATGCAAGAACATGAGATCCACACAATTTAAAAATACATAAAGTACTGAAAACATACAGCAAGGCCACAGCATCCAAAAGAGAAAAGTGGGCATTTAAAGGTGTTAGCCTTCAGAACTGGCATGAAGAGGGCCATCTATGCAAGTCTGATGAACCGATACCATCCAAAAGATCAACAAGTCTTTCTCTTTTATGCTTCGACTGATCTGCAAACCCGAAGCAAATTGACTCTGACTGAGTTGCTAACTTTTGGATAGAACTGATTTACAACAACTCATTAACTGTCACACAGAGAGAAAGAAAGCCGAACATAAACTCCAATCTCACCCAAACGCTCCTCGTCCCACCACCTTCATCTTCTGGTATTTCTCCATCACCGTCTCCAAGGAGCTCCGACAACTTCCTGTAAGGGCGCCAGCGAGGTTCAAAGCGGCTCCGCTCGAACGCCGTCATTTCGCGATCCAGCAGCCCAGCTGCTGCACCAGAGCCTTCAGAGGAAGCAGTGCCTAGCCTGAACACTGATAACTGCAGATCCTCTCAAATGCCTGTTGTTCAATGGCTTTCAATGTGAAGCTTCATTCCGTGTGTTATTTTTCATACAATTTTCAACATTTCAATAAAAAGTCAATAAAAAGATGGAGGATTATCCTATGGGCTTTCATAGTGTTCCCAGAGCTGTACACATCTGGAAAATGTTGAGTGAGACAAATTGGAAACCCATTAAAGAAATTCAGTTGTGCTTGTCTTCAAGAATGAGACACATCAAAATAGGTTATATTTTCCCCAACTCTCTTAATAAGTGAGGCTTGATAATCCTGTGGTTGGCTGCTAATGAAAGTATTTCTCAATCTGTCCCATCCTGAGTGCAGAAGTGTCAGGGAACTGTGATACTTTATACAGATGCAAATTGGGAGATAGGACTAGAGAGTATGAGGACTTTTAGAGGCTGAAGAGAAAGCTTCAGAGATGTCACATTGAAATATATGAAGACTATTAGGACTACTGAACATCAGAGGCATGAATGGATTCAAGACAGAGGGAAAAAGTAAGCATTAGGCAAGAAGAGTATTCAAGCACATGGGTACTCGGGATCAAAAGGGTTAAGCAATCACTCTGGATACTGGCATCAGAAGCATAAAGGATGTGGAGGGTTTTAGACAATACATACATGAATATTATCTTGAGCCATATACTAGGAGGTGAGTGAAAGCATCCTGTGGCATTCTAACTTCTGAATTTTCTCTCCCTGTGGGAAACTCTTATGTGCAATAAAGAACAGTAGCTCATGGAAAATAATCAGCATAAGTCACATACTGGCACTTCATGGTGCAGTCATACCTCAATCTCAGATTCTGGCAAAATGTACATTGCAAAATGGCTCCAGTGTCAGTTAATTCACTGAAATAAGGACCACTGGTCTTGGTGGACCATTTGGAGAGTTCCATGCCAATCGAATTACAGAGTGTACTGGATAGCATCAAGGAAGGACAAGAGGATGCATTGGTTAACACTCACTTTAGTATTTAAGGATCATTCTGCTTCCATAAAGTCAATTCTCCCATTCCTCATGAGCAGTCAGAATCCTGTTCCCAGTCCCAGTGATGTAACTGGTGTGCATGCTGACTAGACTGTTATCCCTCCTGGCAGCAATGCAGAGGAGCACACTCAAGCCCCAGTAGAAGGCCTCAACTTTACAGGACCAGGATACCAAGGAGCTTATTAACAAAGAGTCAGCCTGTCCTGTGTTCATCCCAGAACTCAAGGACACTGTGAGGAGAGCCATCTTCATCTCAAGAAGCTCATGATAGGTTGTAGCAAACATCTATACTTCAGAACCCTGCCCCTCAGATAGCAAGTAAAGCAAGTGATAGAATAGGGCCAAAGAAAGGATGCATGGTCAAAACAACAAATAATGCTTTTATGGGGTTGACGTTCCAGGTCAGTGAACTGGTGAAGTATAAAGATTCTAGGCAGCATATTGTGAATTCACATGCAAGAAGCTGTTTCTATCATCACAAATGATCTGCAAATTTAGGGAATTGTAGTCTTTGCAGTTGATATATATAGGGATTTAAGTGTGAGGTCATCCACTTTGCATCCGATAAGACAACTTTGAATATTTTCTGAATGATGAGAGATTAAAAGTAGTGAGGGGCAAAGGCATTTTGCTGTCCAAGTACACAAATCACTAAAAATTAGTGCATAGGTGCAAAAAGTAATCAGAAAGGCTAATGGAATGTTGACCTTTATCTCAAGGGGGATGGAATACAAAAGTGAGGAAATTATGCTTCAATTGTACAGAGCCTTGGTTAAAAAGCCCATCTGGAGTACTGTGTTCAGATTTAAGCACCAAATCTCTGAAAGTTATATTGGCCTTGGGGGTAGGGGGTGTAACACAGATACCAGGCTTTAATGGTTTAAATTATGAAGACATGTTGCATAAACATGGTTTATATTCCCTTGAATTTAAAAAGTTGAGGGATGAGCTAAGCAAGATCTTTAAAACGATAAAAGGATTCTATAAGATAGATACAGATAAATTAGTTTGTCTGTTGGGGAATCTAGAACAAGAGGGCTTAATCTTAAAATTAGAAGTAGGACACTTATGAGTGAAATTAAGAAGCACTTTTTCACATAAAGGGTAGTGGGAATCTGGAACTCTCTACCCAAAGGCTATGGATGGTTAGCCAATTGGAGGTTTCAAAATTTCAAAATCATTACATTTTTGTTAGGTATGTGCATCCATGATCAAAAGCAGGTAAATGGAGTTGGGATACAAATCTGCCTTGATCTTATTGAATGGCTTCAATGGCCTGCTCCTGTTCCTATGCCCATTTTAGGTGTTGTATTGCCACTTTGGTAGAAGACACAAAAAACACTGGGCATCCGGCAATTCTGAAAATATGTATTGCCATCGCAATTATCTGTCTATTGAATTGTATAAATTGAGCTATTCTGGCAAAGAAAGCATTGGTGACTCATGTGCAGTAAATTAACTGATCTGGCAAAAATTCTGTGTCTCTCTGGAATGAACCTATTGCCTAAAAGTTGGGAGCTGTGGTCACTTTCTTTGCCACAGTTTTAGCTTTGTCTATGCTGTGGACCTTGATTACAGATCTGGTTGGACCAGTGAGCAGAAGCTCTTCCAAAGCCTCCTGAGACACAGCTCATGTGAGAGAATCTAGAAAGTGCGCTGGGGTCAATACATCCTACTCAATATGTACCACCAGGATGGTCTGGTGCTGCCTGATTAATCTGACTTCCCACACAGCCTCCTACTCTCCTCTTCTTCCAACATGCATATCATGATAAAATTGGGCAGCCAATTTAAGGCTTCCACAGATAGCTGCAATCAATCCCAGGAAATTGCCAAAACTTTACAAAAACAACCTCACCTTCAACAGCTTCCCTTTGAACAACAACTTCCACCATGATAATCAGGTTCTGGCAGCTATGCCACATTATACAGTGGCTTAAAGTCAAAATGGCGCATAGGAAGGCAGAAGTCACAGAATGTAGTACATTCTGTCATAACTCCGTAATTTATAAATGGCTGCCATTGGCAGAGCAGGTGCTGCTTCATTACACAAAAAACCTGCCAGAATTTACAACCTAGTGCTTTTGGGATAGAATCGCAGCAGATCAAGGGTCTCCAAATTTCCTGCCCCAAACAAGGGTAAATCCCAATTTATGTCCTTTCCCAATTCAGGAACTTATAAGCATGAGTGTTGACTGATGGTTTGACCCAGCTGAATCCAATCCTGTTCTCTCCTGGCTACCACACACACACACTTTCCACCAATGCTCATTAGTTAGGAAAGGGAAGCTTGACCTACAGTTCCCTCATTGTAGCCTTACGTTAATGATACCCCAACTCCTGCCCAACTGAAATCGGCTATTTCAGCAAAGACCTAGAATCAATTTTGAGACTTTCTGGACTGTATAGCTTAGTAGTGCATTGGGTGGTGCCTTATACCCAATAGGTTCTGAACACCATACTTTACGACTGAACTGCAGGTACGTATTCTGTGCATAACATTCACATTGCGACAAAAACTTCTGCTTCCCTAGTAAGTCAGAGGCTGCAGTTTAAGAAATCAATGACTGGAACATATTTAAATGCTTGCAGCCTTTTTCCAGCCATTGATTTTTGTTTGTTCAAAATAATGTATTTTTGTCAATTGTAACTTTGAAATTAATATTGCAGCCTCATATAGAAGCCATTATAGAAGCTCTTATATAGAAGCCATTGATTCGAGGACAATGCACTTTCGTTTTTTATGACTAAATTCTAAACAGTCACGTTGGAAACTGAAGCTATTGTCTTGATCTCTTATAAAGGCGAGTAACATAAAGAAACTGGAGCTCATTGCAAAATATCGAGTGCATTATTGGGTTAGCAACAACATTGATTTATTATGTTATGTTTTGTGTGACATGATGCATTGAGCATTTTGGAAGTACTACCTTACCTGCAAAGGTTTAAAATTGTATATTACATACTAATCTTGTCAGAAGTAATCGAATTTCTGTAAATGTGTAACAGTTTTTTCCCCCCACCTTAATTTGTCTTCCCTCCTCCCCAGAGGGTGTAGGACTTATAGGACGCACTGCAACAACTTGCTGAGTTGCCTTCCACAACCCCTCCCAGTCCTGCAACATCGACCACCGAGAAGGTCAAGAACAGCAAAATCAGGGAAGTACCAATAGTAATAATATCAACATGCATTCATATAGCTCCTTTAATATGTAAAATACTTCACAGAGGTAAAATCAAATGATGGACTCTGAGCCAAAGAAGGAGATATTAGGAGTGGTGACCAAAAATTTGCTTCAGGAGGTTTTTTTTAAAAAGAGTCAAAAGAGGAGAGGGAGGTGCAGGAGTTAAGGAGGGAATTCCAGAGTATTGGGCCTAGGCAAGTGAAGGCACAGCCACTAATGGCAGAACAAAGGGAGGGTGGAATCCATAGGATAAGGAGGCGAGGCCCTGGAGGAATCTAAATACAAGGATGAGAACTTTAAATTTTAGCACTGAAGGTCTAGGAGCCAATGTAAGTCAGTGAGGACAGGGATGATGGCAAGTGGGACTTGATGTGAGAAAGGAGCCAGCAAGTTTTGAATGAGTTAAAGTATAGGAAGAGTAGAGGATGGGAGGTTGACCCAGACAGGTAGAGGTGACAAAGGCATGGGTGAGTTTGAGCAACAGATGAGATAAGAGCACAGATGGTCAATGCTATGGAGGTGGTTGTGGGCGGTCATTGTGATGGAAAGGACAAGAGATTGCAGAATGGTTCAGCCCGAGCCAGTGGCTGGGAGGGAAATGGAAGCAGTGACATTGTATAGAGTTTGTGGCGGGGCTGAAGACTATGTTTTCAGTATTCCCAATGTTTAGTTGGAGGAAATTGCAGTTTAGTCAAGACTGGATTTCAGACAAACAGTCTGAAAGCAAGGAGGCAGTGGATGGACTGAGAAAAGTGTTGGAGAGGTAAAGCTAAGTGTTATCAGAGTACATTTGGAAGCTGCTTCCATATCTGCCCATGATGTCACAAAGAGGTAGCATAGAAATGAGGAAGCCGGGGGCCAAGAATTGATCCTCAGGGCACTCTAGAAATAAAAATGTGATGGTGGGAAGAGAAGCCATTGCTGGAGATGCTCTGGCTATGATCATATGGGTAAGAGTAGAAACAAGCGAGGACAATCCCACCTCAACTATTCACTGAATAAACTCATTGAGCCATTAGGGGACTCATACAGTACCACAGGCACCAATTCTAAAGACAGAAAGAAGAAAAAAAGATTTCCATTTATATATTGCCTTTCATAACCTCAGGATGTCCCAAAGCAGTTTACACCCAATGAAATACTTTTGAAGTGTAGTCATTGTTGTAATCAACATCACTAAAACAGATTTTCTGATCAGTATCACATTGCTGTTTGTGGGCGCTTGCTGGACATAAATTGGCCGCCGTGTTACCTACATTACAACAGTGACGGCACTTCAAACGTATTTCATTGGCTGTAAAACACCAATGTCCTGTGGTCGTGAAAGGTGCTATATAAATGCATGTATTTCTTTTATGTAATGCTTATTGAGGGATAAATATTGGCCAGGGTACTATAGTGCCATGGGAACTTTCATGTCCACCTGAGAGAGCAGATGAGACCTCAGTTTAACATCTCATCCGAAAGATGGCACTTATGACAGTGCAACACTCACTCAGAACACTTTCACTCAAGATAATATAAATTGTCATTTTTACCTACATTTTCAAATACTGGATTGATGGCTGATAGGACTTTTGCCTTTTCTGATGACAGCTAACATAAAGTTTGATTTCTATTAGAGTTTGTGTTTACTTTAAGGAAGGAACTACCTCTACTATCCATGGAAGTTATTACCTTTCAAATGTAGAACATTAAGGAAAAGCAGCAGTGTTAATTAAAGGGTGATCAAATTCATCTTAAAAGGAATTTGCCATTCCCAGTAAGGAAGTTTTGTTTCTGGAGTTGGAATCGGCTCTTTGTCCTGTGATTGGGAATCTTTAAAAAATGTCAACAATAGAGTGCTCGTGTTCATTTGAAAAAGAATTTAGTGACATTCCTGATCTAGACACCTACTGAGATTTTAAAACAATAACAGTAAGTGTCAGTCACTAAGACGCCAATTGTTCCCACACAAAGCTGTGACATGTAAAATGTGAGAAACAGAGCTTCTCATGCTGTGTACCTCCCCATCCACTACACACAAAAGTATTGAGGCAAAACCAGAGACATACTTCTTTTGTCTGGTAAATAATTGAACCCAGCTGAAATCTTGTCTCTCCAGAATTTGACAGGCATTTCCAGAGGTTAGACAGTTCACAGTCTGAGATCAGACAAAATTAGCTGGATCTGTAAATTCATAGAACCAAAGGTGAACACTAATCCTTCTTTGGAACGTCATCTCTGTTGATAGTCAAACAAAACAAAACAATTGAAGTCAACTCCACATAATTCCACTTTCTCCTCACTAGTAAAATGTCTTTGACCTCTAAGAGAAGTACTTAGGCTTGAAAGATCATATTTTGTTGCTGAATTCATACCAAGTGCGAATTAAATTGTAGAGGGAGCTTAAATAAATTAACTGAGATAAAGTCATAAATTTGGTTAGTTTCTTATAAATTCCTCATGAAGTGGGCCTACCATTGTGGACAAATAAGGGTCAAAATGCTTGAGGCAGAAGTGATAGATCTCTGAATCCAGCCCTCATAAGTGCTTCGAGGCAACATGCGTGAGAGTTCAACAAAAAAGTGTTGAGATTTATTAAGTCAGATGGACAGTTCCTCTCCTCAATAGTTGAGTGCTTGTACCTGCAGGTGTCACAACACAGCAGTGATGCTTAGCAATTATCTTGTCATGCTTAACTGTTTGCAAAAAATGATTTTCTGGCTTGCAAACCACAAAATAAAATCAGTAGGCACAAGACCCTTAAGATTACTATGCTACAGGAACGAGAAGATTCGAAGCTGCCAATTACCTTTCAGGCAGTAGATATTATTTTTAAAAGATTCTATCCTCTGCATGTTTTTGTATCTCTTTATTGAAACTGGTATCTTGCTGGAATTTGTCAACTACGAACATCTCAGAAATAAAATGATTATTACTGCTGACACTGCTTTGCTCAAAAATAAGAACGAGGGAAGAATGAGATGTGCTCAGGTTGTTCAGTATTAAGTAAAAATATCAATTGAGTAAGAAATCACCCTGGGATATATTGACATGTATGCAAAGAAGCCTTTTTGATGAAACCATTATGATGTAAAACAGGCCAAGTGCTTTGTTTAGACTTTGTAGCTGAATGAATATTTGAAATTGTCTTGTGATGTTTGTTCTTTAGATGGCACTCTCTATGTGTAGAGACTAATAATACAATTCTTTCCAAACAATCTGCTCCCCTAACCACCGCCTTCAGAAGTTTATTCTCTCTCTGAGCCCTTGGCCCCCTTATACCAGGCGATACCAGGCGACAAAGGGATAAGATAGGCTTCATCCATTGTAACTGAAATGGTTAAGAGGAATATAAAACACAAATTGGGTGATTTTCGGAAGGGGTTTCAGCCAAAGGTCCAGAGGACAAGCAGGAAAATCCCTTGCAAAAACTCAAGCTCATTGACTCTGTCCTCTGCTCCAGACGAGAAATGGGAACACGTTGGGCTGAATTTTATGTGCCCGCCGCCGATTTCGGCACAGCCGCATGTCGCGGAGCCGCCGCAATCTTCCTTGCAGCGGCTCATTTAAATAGCCAGGGCGGGCTGCCCACCACCGCCCGATCACAAGGAGGGGGGGCAGTCTGTCCCTGGCAATGGTGTCAGCTGCCTGTGTGCAGGCTGGCGCCCTTTTTAAAGGGCAGCCAGCCCTGTCGGCACATTTAGATTTTTAAAGAAGTAGCCCATTGTTAGGAAAACCACCACCCCCCGCCCCCCTGCCATCTGCCAAGACTGAGGCACAAATGAGTTCGCCACATGAACATTAAAACTTCAAATTGCAAGTCCCTGACTGGAAAGACATTTGCATAGTAACAGACAGTGTTGGATCAAGGGACAAAGGACAACACCCTGACACATTCAACCAACAATGGACTTTTGATTACCAGACATTGAAGATGGGGGAGCTAGCATTCCAGGTTAACTGATAAGATAGCAGAATCCACAAACACAGAAGAAGTGGTCAGATCAGTTTTAGTCACATGACTAACTGACTGTTAGAGCTTTGAATTTGAACTTCCAACTAGGAATTTAAAATCAGAAGGTACTTTTCTCCTGTCTGCTCTCATCTCGCTCTCACCAGCTTCAGAAACCATTGAAGACATATGAACTCCAAAAGGGAAAAGTCTCCTACAGTGAGCAAGGTTTATGAAGAATACTGGGCTCCAACGAAAAGTAAGAGCTGTCTATGATCAAGGACTCTAAGGCAAGCTGGAAACACAGAATAATTTACAAGAAACCCCCTTTAGAGACTGCCTCAAACCTCTCAATTTTGTTTTTATTCTGCTCTTTTCTGTCCCTATTTGCATGTGTATATCATGTGTGCATGCAAGCATGGGCGCGTCATATATCTATAGGCGTGAACCGTATTAGAGTTTAAGTTTAAGGTTTGATAAATTTAACTTATCTCCTTTAAACCAAAGAAAGCCTGTTTATGCTCAATTCTTTGCCTTATAGTTGGAGAACTGTGAACGGGGAATTCACAAAGGGGGAGCTCAGAACACAGTGTGTTTAAAGTTGAACCCTGTTACAATAAGATCTGGTGAAGACATTGGCAGACCCCTGGACACCTTTCTCATCTGGTCATAACACCCACCAAAATTTTTTTGATTCATTCATGGGATGTGAGCGTCGCTGGCTGGGCCAGCATTTATTGCCTGTCCCTAATTGCCCTTGAGAAGGTGGTGGTGAGCCGCCTCTTGAACTGCTGCAGTCCATGTGGGGTAGGTACACCCACAGTGCTGTTAGGAAGGAAGTTCCAGAATTTTGACTCAGCGACAGTGAAGGAACAGCAATATAATTCCAAGTCAGGATGGTGTGTAGCTTGGAGGGGAACTTGCAGGTGGTGGCGTTCCCATGCATCTGCTGCCCTTGTCCTTCTAGGTGGTAGAGGTCGCAGGTTTGTAACGTGCTGTCTAAGGAGCCTTGGTGCATTGCTGCAGTGCATCTTGTAGATGGTACACCCTGCTGCCACTGTGCATCGGTGGTGGTGGGATTGAATGTTTGTAGATGGGGTGCCAATCAAGCGAGCTGCTTTGTCCTGGATGGTGTTGAGCTTCTTGAGTGTTGTTGGAGCTGCACCCATCTAGGCAAGTGGCGAGTGTTCCACCACACTCCTGACTTGTGCCTTGTAAATGACGGACAGACTTTGGGGAATCAGGAGGTGAGTTACTCATCGCAGGATTCCTAGCCTCTGACCTGCTCTTGTAGCCATGGTATTCATATGGCTACTCCAGTTCAGTTTTTGGTCAATGGTAACCCCCAGGATGTTGATTGTGGGCGATTTAGCGATCGTAATGCCATTGAATGTCAAGGGGAGATGGTTAGATTCTCTCTTGTTGGAGATGGTCATTGCCTGGCACTTGTCTGGTGTGAATGTTACTGTTAAATAAATAAATTTATAACACCCCTTTCCCACTCTCCCAATAACAATTACAGTAAGTATTTTCCCTTCCCCTGCAAAACACTTACCTTTTACATCTGACCTTCCCCCCACAAACAGCACAAAGTTTAAAGGTCAACCCTTCCCACCATCCCCTCCACCCGTTACATTTTTTGACCCCATCCCCCACCCCACTGCACTAGAAATCTTACCTCCTCCCCCATCCCCTTCAGTGTGGTGCCAGGTTTCCCCAGAAGCGGTTTTAAAGGCACGAGAGTGCCGGCCACCGTGCCGAAGATCACGGCCGGCCCTCAAGATCGCAGGTAAGTCGATTTAAATGCATTCATTTTATTGATTTGAATATGTTAATTGAGGTCTTCTCACCCAGGGGCGGGGGGGGGAGAGGGGGGGTGCCGCCATGGAGCCTCGGCGCCACCGTGAGGATCGGGCCAGGCCCTCACAACATCGAGGTCCGTGGCGGGCCTCATCTGGATCCATCTTCAGGCCCCCCGCCCCCACCATGGAACCCCACACCTGGGGGAGAACAAAATCCAGCCCCAGAAGTGCCATGGGATGCGCAATGTCTACCTGAACCACCAGAATGGACAGATCCGGCCCCGGTTTAACATCTCATCTGAAGGACAGCACTTCGAACAGACTGCACTCCCTCAGTACTACAGTATGTGTCCAGGTCCGTGGGGGCAGTTTGAATCTATAATATTCTTACTCAGAGGCGAGAGCCCAACCAAATGAGTCAAACCGACACGTGGAAAGAAGATTAAAGGGGTAGTTTTCCAACCTTGTGCAACAAGTGGGAAGCTTCATCTACCGTCAACACCAATTGGAAATTCTGCCTCATGTTGCGCATGTTTTTTCTGACCATTTAAATTGCTGTTCAGGAAATAGTATCCAGTGTGTAAACCCTGCATTTTTGATACTAGGGCTCACTTTTACTATTGTCATGGAAAACAACCAAATGACTCAAGTTGAACAAAAATCTCAATGAACATGCTATGAAGGATAGGCTTAACCAGCTAAGGCACATGTATATGCCCACTAGAAGCACCTGCAAAAAAGATGCCTGAGCCCAAAGTTATTGGGGCAATTGGGAATTGCGATAAAATAGGGGTCTCAAAAACATGGTTAGCCACCAATGATGGTACATGTGTAAAGGTTTAGACTAGACAAGAAAAAGAGTGGAATAGCTCTACATAGCAGGGGCACCTGGGAAGTAAAGAAGTAGACACATTAATACACATTAATATTTCCAACTGGATAGTCTGTCTGACAGAATATAGTGTGATGGGAGAAAAGATAATCGTAAAGGTTTGCTATAGTATAGATGACTGGGTCAAAACAAAAACAAAAGCCAGCTAACTCCACAAAATGATAATGAAGATATGTGAGAATAGAAAGATTCTTTCAGTATAAACTGGGAATGTCCCAACAGTCTAGAACCTAAGCGAGAGAGACTCACGGTTGGTGTGTTGCCTCCCAGGTGCCAGGGTACGTGATGTCTCTGATCGTGTTTTTGGGATCCTTAAGGGGGAGGGGGAGCACCCCCAAGTCGTGGTCCACATAGGCACCAACGACATAGGTAGGAAGAGAGATGGGGATTTAAGGCAGAAATTCAGGGAGCTAGGGTGGAAGCTTAGAGCGAGAACAACCAGAGTTGTTATCTCTGGGTTGTTGCCCGTGCCACGTGCTAGCGAAGAGAGGAATAGGGAGAGAGAGGAGTTGAACACGTGGCTGCAGGGATGGTGTAGGAGGGAGGGTTTTGGTTTCCTGGATAATTGGGGCTCTTTCTGGGGTAGGTGGGACCTCTACAAACAGGATGGTCTTCACCTGAACCAGAGGGGTACCAATATCCTGGGGGGGAGATTTGTTAGTGCTCTTCGGGGGGGTTTAAACTAAATCAGCAGGGGAATGGGAACCTAAATTGTAGTTCCAGTGTACAGGCTGTTGAGAGTAGTGAGGTAGGGGATAAGGTTACAGGGACGCAAGAGGGCACTGGCAAGCAAGAACTTGGTTTAAAGTGTGTCTACTTCAACGCCAGGAGCATCCGGAATAAGGTGGGTGAGCTTGCAGCATGGGTTGGTACCTGGGATCCTGATGTTGTGGCCATTTCAGAGACATGGGTAGAGCAGGGGCAGGAATGGATGTTGCAGGTTCCGGGATTTAGATGTTTCAGTAAGAACAGAGAAGAGGGTAAAAGAGGGGGGGGGGTGTGGCATTGTTAATCAAGGAAAGTATTACAGCGGCAGAAAGGACGTTTGAGGACTCGTCTACTGAGGTAGTATGGGCCGAGGTTAGAAACAGGAGAGGAGAGGTCACCCTGTTGGGAGTTTTCTATAGACCTCCGAATCGTTCCAGAGATGTAGAGGAAAGGATAGCGAAGATGATTCTCGACAGGAGCGAGAGTAACAGGGTAGTGGTTATGGGGGACTTTAACTTTCCAAATATTGACTGGAAATACTATAGTTCGAGTACTTTAGATGGGTCTGTTTTTGTCCAGTGTGTGCAGGAGGGTTTTCTGACACAGTATGTGGACAGGCCAACCAGGGGCGATGCCACATTGGATTTGGTACTGGGTAATGAACCCGGCCAGGTGTTCGATTTAGATGTAGGTGAGCACTTTGGCGATAGTGATCACAATTCGGTTAGGTTTACCTTAGCGATGGGCAGGGACAGGTATATACCGCAGGGCAAGAATTATAGCTGGGGGAAAGGAAATTATGACGCGATTAGGCAAGATTTAGGATGTGTAGGATGGGGAAGGAAACTGCAGGGGATGGGCACAAACGAAATGTGGAGCTTATTCAAGGAGCAGCTAATGCGTGTCCTTGATAAGTATGTACCTGTCAGGCAGGGAGGAAGTTGTCGAGCGAGGGAGCCGTGGTTTACTCAAGAAGTTGAAGCGCTTGTCAAGAGGAAGAGGGCGGCTTATGTTAGGATGAGACGTGAAGGCTCAGTTAGGGCGCTTGAGAGTTACAAGCTAGCCAGGAAGGATCTAAAGGGAGGGCTAAGAAGAGCAAGGAGAGGACACGAGAAGTCATTGGCAGATAGGATCAAAGAAAACCCTAAGGCTTTCTATAGGTATATCAGGAATAAAAGAATGATAAGAGTTAGAACAGGGCCAATCAAGGATAGTAGTGGGAAGTTGTGTGCGGAATCAGAGGAGATAGGGGAAGCGTTAAATGAATATTTTTCGTCAGTATTTACAGTAGAGAAAGAAAATGTTGCCGAGGAGATTACTGAGATACAGCCTACTAGGCTAGATGGGATTGAGATTCACAAGGAGGAGGTGTTAGCAATTTTGGAAAGAGTGAAAATAGATAAGTCCCCTGGGCCAGATGGGATTTATCCTCGGATTCTCTGGGAAGCCAGGGAGGAGATTGCAGAGCCGTTGTTGTTGATCTTTATGTCGTCATTGTCGACAGGAGTCGTGCCGGAGGACTGGAGGATAGCAAATGTTGTCCCCTTGTTCAAGAAGGGGAGTAGACACAGCCCTGGTAATTATAGACCTGTGAGCCTTACTTCGGTTGTGGGTAAAATGTTGGAAAGGGTTATAAGAGATAGGATTTATAATCATCTTGAAAAGAATAAGTTCATTTGCGATAGTCAGCACGGTTTTTGTGAAAGGTAGGTCGTGCCTCACAAACCTTATTGAGTTTTTCGAGAAGGTGACCAAACAGGTGGATGAGGGTAAAGCCTGGATGTGGTGTACATGGATTTCAGTAAGGCGTTTGATAAGGTTCCCCACGGTAGGCTATTGCAAAAAATACGGAAGTATGGGGTTGAAGGTGATTTAGAGCTTTGGATCAGAAATTGGCTAGCTGAAAGAAGACAGAGGGTGGTGGTTGATGGCAAATGTTCATCCTGGAGTTTAGTTACTAGTGGTGTACTGCAAGGTTCTGTTTTGGGGCCACTGCTGTTTGTCATTTTTATAAATGACCTGGATGAGGGTGTAGAAGGGTGGGTTAGTAAATTTGCGGATGACACGAAGGTCGGTGGAGTTGTGGATAGTGTCGAAGGGTGTTGTAGGGTACAGAGGGACATAGATAGGCTGCAGAGCTGGGCTGAGAGATGGCAAATGGAGTTTAATGCGGAGAAGTGTGAGGTGATTCACTTTGGAAGGAGTAACAGCAATGCAGAGTACTGGGCTAATGGGAAGATTCTTGGTAGTGTAGATGAGCAGAGAGATCTTGGTGTCCAGGTACATAAATCCCTGAAAGTTGCTACCCAGGTTAATAGGGCTGTTCAGAAGGCATATGGTGTGTTAGCTTTTATTAGTAGGGGGATCGAGTTTCGGAGGCACGAGGTCATGATGCAGCTGTACAAAACTCTGGTGAGGCCGCACCTTGAGTATTGCGTGCAGTTCTGGTCACCGCATTATAGGAAGGATGTGGAAGCTTTGGAAAGGGTGCAGAGGAGATTTACTAGGATGTTGCCTGGTATGGAAGGAAGGTCTTACGAGGAAAGGCTGAGGGACTTGGGGTTGTTTTCGTTAGAGAGGAGGAGGAGGAGAGGTGACTTAATAGAGACATACAAGATAATCAGAGGGTTAGATAGGGTGGATAGTGAGAGTCTTTTTCCTCGGATGAGGATGGCAAACACGAGGGGACATAGCTTTAAGTTGAGGGGTGAAAGATATAGGACAGATGTCAGAGGTAGTTTCTTTACGCAGAGAGTAGTAGGGGCGTGGAACGCCCTGCCTGCAACAGTAGTAGACTCGCCAACTTTAAGGGCATTTAAGTGGTCATTGGATAGACATATGGATGAAAATGGAATAGTGTAGGTCAGATGCTCGGCGCAACATCGAGGGCCGAAGGGCCTGTACTGCGCTGTAATGTTCTAATGTTCTAATGAAGCAGATACAGGACTGTTTTCTGATCCAATGCATTAGGGATGCTCCTAGAGGTAATTCACGTAGCAACATAGTAATGACATAGTGGGAATGGAAGTAGTGACATCTCTGGGCAACAACAATTATAATATGATCTGATTTGACATGATCTGGGATAAATCAAGCTGATACTCAGGTATGCAACTTTAAAATGGTTAATTTCAAGACAACGAGGGAAGAACTTAAACAAGCATTCCCTCTGTAATATAGTGTAGGCAGCTCACTGTTTAGGAACGGTGGGCTATCCAGCAGGGCAGCCATATAGTATGGGCCTGCATCAATATGTTGAAGGACAAGGTTGGACCAATCATTTAGATGGGAGGGGGGTGGAAAAAAAAGGGGCATAATAATGGGGCTGAGGACTTTGTGAACAAGGAGCTGATGCTGAAGCCACAAAGGAAGGAAAATAGATATTGAGAAGACCGAAGCGATTGTCTTTGGTCCTCACCATAAACTTCCATTTCCTAGCCACTGACTCCATCCCTCTCCCTGACAACTATCTGAGGCTAATCCAGACTGTTTACAGCCTTGGTGTCGTATTTGATGCAAAGATGTGCTTCTGATCACATATCTGCACCATCACTATGTTACAAAAGGTTTTATTTTTGTACTAAAATCTTCCTCTCTGTGTTTTAAAAAACTGAAAAAAGGATTTTTTTACTAGACTTGGGCACCTGCAAGTAGCTGGAATTTTTGGATGTTGACTTTGTATACAAGAATAGGAGAAGCAAGCAGTTTCAAGGAAACAGCAAGGGGTTTTGACCTCCTTTGAGTGACAGAGGGGTCACTGTTTCTGGACATGTGACCATGTTCAGGAAGGTTTTATTCACTTTGGACTTTTAAAAACCAGTGAGTTGAACAAAGAGCAGGCATTTTGAAACTCAGAACTGACCTGCCTGGAGACTGGAGAAAAAGACCTTTCTCTGTAAAGGAGATTTGCATCTCTTGAAAAGAATTCCTGCATTTGAAAGGTGGCACATTCCTATTGCCTCCTGTCTCTGAAGAATTCCTGTACCCAGAGTGGTTCCTGTTGCCTCCTGTGTTTTGGGAAGTCCTGGAACCTGAATAAAGCTTCTATTGCTGTGTGGCTGTGATGAGTCCTGAGCAGACCAGTTGCTGCACCCCTGCTGAAAGACCTGTGTGATGCCTGCTGCCTTGAATGCCTACCCATCAAAGACTGTTCATCAATCTCGCCTGGAGAGACGTCGAGTGGCATCGACTTTTTGACTCTGGGACACCTCACCGTACCGAAAACATCCTACCAGAATATGGCGAACAGATTTATTTTTATTATTCCTTCTATTCCTAAGAAACAGCTTTAAACCAAAATCCTTTCCCCCCGGTTAACCAGTTTTTTTGAATATATGTGTGCGTGCATGAGGGTTAAGGAAATAAGGAGTTTTTCATATCTATAGATTTATTTCATTAGTAGTTAAGACATTATTTCTTTTCCAATAAATAATTAATATTGTTGTTTAAAGAAACCTGGTTTGGTGTGCTTTATTCTGGGAGAGAAAAGTGTTTAATTTGGCAATTCTTCGGTATGTGGGAAACTTTATTTGATATTCTAAGACCTGTGGAGTAGTGGGACTCTATCAGTACATTTCTCCCACCTTGGTCATAACAACTAAGACTGCCTAATTCCACCTCAGTAACATCACCTGACTCTGACCCTGCCTCAGCTCATCTGCTGCTCAAACCCTCATCCATGCTTTTATTATCTTTAGACTGGATGATTCCAATGCACATCATGCCGGCTTCCCATCTTTCACCCTCCATAAACTTGAGCTCATCCGAAACTCAGCTGCCTGTATCCTAAATTGCACTAAGTCCCATTCACCCATCACCCCTATGCTCGCTGACCTACATTGGTTCTCGACTGAGAAACAACTTGATTTTAAAATTCTCATCCTTGTTTTCAAATCCCTCGTTGTCCTCGTCCCTCCCTATATCTGTAACCTCCTCCAACCATGCAACTCTCTGAGATACCTGTGCTCATCTAACTATGGCCTGGCCTCTTGTGCATCCATGATTTTAATCACTCCATCATTCGTGGCTGTGCCTTCAGCTGCTTAGGTCCTAAGCTCTGCAATTCCCTCCATAAGCCTCTTCACATCGCTATCTCTCTTTTCTCCTTTAAAATGTTCCTTAAAATCTCTTTGACTGAGTTTTTGTCATCTGTTCTAATATCTTCTTATGTGGCTGGGTGTCAAATTTTGTTCGATAATGTTCCTGTGAAGTGCCTTGGGATGTTTTACTACATTAAAGCAAGTGTTTTTGTTGAATAATAGTGAACTAGCTAGAGGAGAGTTCATTGGCGTGATAGTTAAACACAACATTGATCACATCCAACCATTGTAGAAATCAATAAAGCCAATGCTGATTGTTACAACCGCTTCCATTTATTTGTTAAAATATGAGGATTTGTGTTTTAAAACTGGAAATATTCCATAAATGCTGGAACTTTGTGTGTTTTTTTGAAAAAGAGGTCATCAGAATGTCTTTGGACTGAGCTTGTAAACAACAGTCCCTGGAAGAATCAAGGAGCGCGAAAAACAAGCCCTACCTGGAAGGCACCTGTCTTCAGATAATTACCCAGCAGGGGTTTTTTGACTTGGGGAAAGATGTTTACAAAGAAAGAACAGGTCAAGAATTATAGGGATTAGGAGGCTTGACTGTTCTGACATTCTGATACCTTTCGCCCCAAGAGCTATATCTAACTTCTTCTTGAAAACATACAATGTTTTGGCCTCAACTGCTTTCTGTGGTAGCGAATTCCACAGGTTCACCACTCTCTGGGTGAAGTAATTTCTCATCATCTCAGTCCTGAAAGGTTTACCCCGTATCCTTAGACTATGACCCCTGGTTCTGGACTCCCCCACCATCGGGAACATCCTTCCTGCATCTACCCTGTCAAGTCCTGTTAGAATTTTGTAGGTTTCTATGAGATTCCCCCTCCAGCAAATATATTCCTAACCGACTCAATATCTCCTCATACGTCAGTCCCGCCATCCCAGGAATCAGTCTAGTAAACCTTCGCTGGACTCCTTTTATAGCAAGAACATCCTTCCTCAGATAAGGAGACCAAAACTGCGCACAATATTCCAGGTGTGGCCTCACCACGGCGCTGTATAATTGCAGCAAGACATCCCTGTTCCCATATTCGAATCCTCTGGCTATGAAGGCCAACATACCACTTGCCTTTTTAACCGCCTGTTGCACCTGCATGCTTACCTTCAGCAACTGGTGTACGAGAACACCCAGGTCTCATTGCATATTCCCCTCTCTCAGTTTATAGCCGTTCAGATAATAATCTGCCTTCCTGTTTTTTCTACCAAAGTGGATAACTTCACATTTATCCACATTATACTGCATCTGCCGTGCATTTGCCCACTCACTTAACTTGTCCAAATCACCCTGAAGCCTCTCTGCATTCACCTCACAACTCACCCTCCCAGCCAGTTTTGTGCCATCTGCAAATTTGGAGATATTACATTTAGTACCCTCAAGTAAATCATTAATATATATTGTGAATAGCTGGGGTCCTAGCACTGATCCCTGTGTACCCCACTGGTCACTGCCTGCCATTTGGAAAAAGACCCATTTATTCCTACTCTTTGTTTCCTGTCTGCCAAACAATTTTCTATCCATCGCAATACACTACCCCCAATCCCATGCACTTTAATTTTACACGCTAATCTCTTTCGTGGGACTTTGTTGAAAGCCTTCTGGAAGTCCAAATAAACCACATCCACTGGCTCCCCCTCATCAACTCTACGAGTTACATCCTCAAAGAATTCTAGTAGATTTGTCAAGCATGAGTTCCCTTTCGTACTCTGTCCGATTCTACCAAGTGCTCTGCTATAAAATCTTTGATAATGGACTCTAGAATTTTCCCCACTACCGACGTCAGGCTGACTGGTCTATAATTCTCTGCTTTCTCTCTACCTCCCTTTTTAAATAGTGGGGTTACATTAGCTACCCTCCAATCTGTAAGAACTGTTCCAGAGTCTATAGAATCTTGGAAGATGACCACCAATGCATCCACTATTTCTGGGGCCACTTTCTTAAGTACTCTGGGATGCAGACCATCAGGCCCGGGGGGTTTATCGGTCTTCAATCCCATCAATTTCCCCAACACCATTTCTCTACTCATACTAATTTCCTTCAGTTCCTCTCTCTCACTAAACCCTGTGTTCCCCAACATTTCTGGTATGATATTTGAGTCCTCCTGTGAAGACAGAACCAAAGAATGCATTTAGTTGGTCAGCCATTTCTTTGTTCCCCATAATAAATTCCCCTATTTTTGACTAAGGGACCTATATTTGTCTTCACCAATCTTTTTATCTTCACATACGTACAGAAACTTTTACAGTCAGTTTTTATGTTCCCTGCAAGCTTACTCTCGTACTCTATTTTCCCCTTCTTAATCAATCCCTTGGTCCTCCTTTGCTGAATTCTAAACTGCTCCCAATCCTCAGGTCTGTTGTTTTTTCTGGCGAATTTATATGCCTTTTCCTTGGATCTAATGCTATCTCTAATTTCCTTTGTAAGCTATTGTTTGGCTACCTTTCCCATTTTACTTTTGCGCCAGACAGGAATAAACAATTGTTGCAGTTCATCCACGTGCTCTTTAAATGTTTGCCATTGCCTATCCACCGTCATCCCTTTAAGTAACGTTTCCCAATCCATCATCGCCAACTCGCGCCTCATACCTTCGTAGTTTCTTTTATTAAGATTCAGGACCCTAGCCTCAGAATCAAATACATCATCTTGTTGTTTATTAAAGACTCTATTTTGTTGTTTATTAAAGAAACCTGGTTGGTGTATTTTATTCTGGGATAAAAATAGAGTCTATGGCTGACGGTATCAGTAAGTGGGAAAAAATATAAATATATGTTGTGACCTGTGGAGAAGTGGAACTAGAAAAACAGTGCATTCCTCCTGCCTTGGTCGTAACATGATCTATATTGTCAGATCAGTACAGTACAAATCTAAAGCTACCATGCTGACTTTGTTTAGTGCCCTTGTCATGCTGCATCTTGAAACACTCTCTGGTTACCCAGACTCAAGGGAAACACCCATGCCCTGGAAAGGGGTCACAAGGCCGACTCCTAATGTCAGGGAACTAAGTCATGAGGAAAGATGAGAAAAATCTAAAGTGTTTAGCTTTGAAAAGGAAACAAAAGGGGTCAAAATGCAAGTTCAGGACAGGCATAAGGAAACATTTCTTCATCGTGATCAATACCTCAAATGATCTTTTCAGTAAGGTAGTGGAGGCAAAAACTCTGGAGTCATGGATGTTTGAAGGCATGAGATAGATGGACCGAGTGGCACCCTTATCAGTACTTACCTTTGTGACAAGAGACCTCCAGGGGAATCCTTATTTCAACACAAGACAGTTTGACAGGCTTAACTCTGCAATGAAAAAAATAATAACTTTTAAGCAAACTAAAACAAAAACGTACTGTTGTCTACAAGGCAATATTTCACAATGTTGGAAGGTATGTGCGTGGCTGTTGGCTGAGGATATTATCAGGATTATGAGGATATTGGCTGTAGCACCCTCCCATGATCAGATAGTCCACCACTGCTCAGAGGCTTGCCTCACCCATGAGAAATGGACAACTGGATGAGGCCTGCCGGGGGTCAGCACCTTCAGGAGAAAAGCGAATAGGAGAGAAAAAAATTCACGCTGCAATCAGCATGGGAGGAGTAAGTGTGGCAACAAAACCAGAAGCCCTGCTTGTGTTCAGTTAGTAAAGGAACAGGGCGCCATTTTTCAATTTAATAATTGACGTAGAGAAGCAAGTTTAAATGCAACTTTAATGTGTCCTCATTCTCCTGGGAATCACTCTATTTTTAGCTAGCATAGCTCGATGTTATTTGGCCCCATTTCGCTCCACTCTGTCAGTCACGGTGACAGGCATGATAATGAGCATATCAGTCAAGGTCATACTGCAGATGGACAAGAACATCCATCTGCAGTTCGCTAACCTGCCTACACCATGAATATTGTAGCCTTAGTAGATGCAGCTCCCTTGGCCATGATAACATTGCCAGTCATGTTGGAGCAAGAGAAGCAAATTTATATTTTAAAATGGCATGGCCTTCAAGCAAAATGTTTGTTGAACATTTTGTGTAGGTTCTTTTACATTATGCCCCAGTGCAGTCATGGTGCCGGTAGAATGATGCCAGAACAACCTCCCTGCATCGCTCTATCATATTTATAGTTGAGATTTGTGACTGGTCCACTGTACGTCTGTTGGAAGCTTATTGGATTCTTGGACATCTTAATTCCAATGACAGATTGGAAGACCCATGAAAACGTGGGTCGCCAGTACTGCTGGAACAAGGTGAAGTGATTTATACTTTGGTTTCTCGGGAGTCAACAGCACTGCAGTATTGTAAAAGTAACTCCAGTTTAAACCTATCTCTTTGACCAAGATTTTGGTCATCTGACCTAACATCTCCTTATGTGGCTCGGTGTCATGTTTTGTTTTATAATGCTGCTGTGAAGCCGCTATATAAACATAAATATAAGTTGCTGTTGTTGTTGTTGAAGGAGAAGTGGGAAAAGCATTTTTTGCGGCATGTAAGTAACAGCGATTTTTGACACAAGTTTTATCATCACATTGTATGTTTATAAAAAAGCAGAAAGGGATCTGTGGACATCTCTTCTTGAAGACCCTTCAAAAATATCTGGGAGATTGTTAGGGGCAAAATTGTAAAGTTAACAATTCTACCATCAGCACCAGCAGATTAAAACTTGTTGCTCTTTCAGGATTCCATCATTCCTCGATCATGTATGAGATTAGAGGTGTACCATAGAAGTAAGGAGTAGTCGCAATTAGGCCAATTCTGGTTTATTTGGAATGAGCTGGATTTAGCTCAGTTTGGGCAGGTTGAGTTCAGATCCAAATCAGATGGCTGATCTCTCCTGTGGACAGAATATATATATATAATATCTTTTTTCTTTTGGGCCTCCTTATCTCGAGAGACAATGGATACGCGCCTGGAGGTGGTCAGTGGTTTGTGAAGCAGCGCCTGGAGTGGCTATAAAGGCCAATTCTGGAGTGACAGGCTCTTCCACAGGTGCTGCAGAGAAATTTGTTTGTTGGGGCTGTTGCACAGTTGGCTCTCCCCTTGCGCCTCTGTCTTTTTTCCTGCCAACTACTAAGTCTCTTCGACTCGCCACAATTTAGCCCTGTCTTTATGGCTGCCCGCCAGCTCTGGCGAATGCTGGCAACTGACTCCCACGACTTGTGATCAATGTCACACGATTTCATGTCACGTTTGCAGACGTCTTTATAACGGAGACATGGACGGCCGGTGGGTCTGATACCAGTGGCGAGCTCGCTGTACAATGTGTCTTTGGGGATCCTGCCATCTTCCATGCGGCTCACATGGCCAAGCCATCTCAAGCGCCGCTGACTCAGTAGTGTGTATAAGCTGGGGGTGTTGGCCGCTTCAAGGACTTCTGTGTTGGAGATATAGTCCTGCCACCTGATGCCAAGTATTCTCCGAAGGCAGCGAAGATGGAATGAATTGAGACGTCGCTCTTGGCTGGCATACGTTGTCCAGGCCTCGCTGCCGTAGAGCAAGGTACTGAGGACCTTATATATAATATTAATATTAATATAATATATAATATATAATATTATATATAATATATATATCTGCATATGTGGCTGTATCAGAATGTTTCCATCCAGACAACTTTCAGCTGTTGGGAGTAGCAGCAAATAGCAGATAATATTAAATGTTGTCAATATGATTATTCAGTAATAATTTACAAGATTTTTATCTAGATACAGGGGGAGGATGTTATACCTGCCCTTCACTCCTTAAAAACGATCTCTGGATTCCTATTCTTGCCAACAGCTCAAGATTCCTCCTGGCCCACAGTCATCCTTTACCCCCCAGCTTCAATCTTAGTGCAGGGATCAGTCTCACCCCAAAACAGCCCCAGATTCAGCCTCACCCCAATATCTTGGATTCAGTGTGAACCTCAGCTCAATACCCAACTTGTTTGCAGATTGTGGCTTGGTAACATGAGGGAAGAACGTAACTTAAAATTATTTTATCCATGATCCAGGGAGATGCAGTAACTGTTAAGGGAACCCCCCAGAGTACAGTGCATTTGAATCCATTGATTTTAATATGTGCACGTGTCAAGCGAAACTTTGCACCTGAAAGTTTGCCAGTTTTTGACGCTTATTTTTGAATAGGTTCTGTGTGTTTGGTGGGGGATGGGTGGCAGATTTTTACTTAACTCTAACTGTACTATCTGAGAGTGAATCAAGCCACTGACAAAGTTCCACTCTTGCTGAAGCGATTGCTTTCCGTTCTCCATAGGGCATGCCCAGTCCCCATTGCTTATAGTGGACGTTTTCATGTTGACACAATTTGCCTGCTATACGCTGTGTATGAGAAACCAAAAATTGAAGTCACAAGTATATTTTAAACCTTAGCAATCCATAAGATGCTGACTTAGGGGCACGAACACTACCACTGTTCCAAGGCTGACAGGAAGAGAGAGCTGTCTCAGGAATCTGATTGCGGCTGTGAATAGAGTGCAGGTGAACCCTGAGATAAATAATAATTTGTCGTTATATAATATGTAAATGTATAGAAATATGTGTACATGTGCATATATTATATGCATATTTATATAAGAATATTTTTGTGTATATTGTTTTTAAAGTACTTCCATTTTTTAATATTTTGTGAGGATTCGTGTTTCAAAATTGTGGAATTAGATTCCTTTGGAGGACTGAAGAGATTACATAGACACTGGACTTTTGTTTTTAAAAAAAGGTTACTGGAAGGACCTTGGGACTTGGTTTAGGAACATACTCACTGGAAGTCACATGTCTTCAACTAGATAAACAGCAAGAGCCTTGGTGACTAGGTGAAGTTGGTTACAGAGAAGTGACATGTCAAGATTTATGGGGTCAAGAGTTGTCTTCGCTTGGATATTGTTTTGAGTCAGTTGAGGATTAGCCTGCTAAGAGAGAAGATACCAGTTCATCCTTTTTCTACCTTTCTGAGAAACCCTGAGAATCCAGTTTGTGATAGCTGAAACCCCTGATGCCACAATTCACCTGGAAAGCCTTCCAGACTAATCCTCGATGTCGCCTGGAGAGAACTGCTCCAGAAAGATTCCAGTGACAGCCGTCTACACATATTTGGGACGCCAGAATAAAGGGACAACTGATATCATTCCATATCTTCTCCATTTCCTTCAAGAATTAACAAGTATTTGGCCAAAGTATTTTTTGTCTTTCTTTTTGTAAAGAGATCTCTGCAGAGAAAACTTTTTTTATTTGGGATGTGTGTGTGTGTGTGTGTGTGTGTATTGGGCTCATCTAAAAGGGAACTTTCATATTTCAATCTGTGTATTAATGCTTTGCATCTCTACTGAATAAATCTTGTTTTATAATAAGTTAATAATTTTGTTGTTTATTAAAGAAACCTGGTTGGTGAATTTTATTCTGAAATAAAAATAGAGTATATAATTAGCCGTATCAATAACTAGGTAAACATTTAAATATATGTTGTGACCCATGGAAAAGTGGAACTAGAGAAAGACAGTGCACTCCTCCCACCTTGGTCATAACAATATATATCCAGGAGAACATGAGACAACTATGTTTTATAACACATTGCCATTACAAGTCAAATTTTGTGATTCCTGAACAGTCTCATAGGCCCCATGTAAACTGACATCCAAAACCATTGCTCAAACACAGTGAAACTTTGTTGTTGTAAATTCAGCATAGGATGGATGTGAACTGCAATTGCTTTTTCAAGGACTCCATCATTTTGTTAGTATCATTGACTTTTCCAATACACCATTAATTGGCCGGAAGGCTAAGATCGTGCCTTGAATCACTTGAGTTGTTCCTCCCTCAAGTGGGTGGAAGTCCCGCCTTGGGACAATTAAAGCCCGGGGACCAGCAAAGGGTGTCATTTACAATGTACCAATAAGTTGGAAGCATTGCTCCTAAACAATCCCACTGGCAGAGTTTCAAAACAGAGAGGTGGATATAGAGACTGATTGTAAATCTTGGGTTGTAAATCTTGGCTTCAACAAATATTGTTAGATATCATTATGTTAGGACACAAGATGGCTCAGTTGGTAAGTGAGTCTTGGAAATCAGAAAGGTCCAGATGCAATGCTTGGTCTGCACTGACTGTATTGATCTCATCCAATGAAGTACGATTGGCCTCAGAGCTCACAGAATAGATTGAGGGGAAAAAATAATTCAGGGTTCCTGCTCCTAACTCCTTTCCAGTGAGAAGTGGTGGAAATATAGACATTGAGTGAAGAAAGGAGAAATCGGATCAGTTGTGATGCCACTGACAGTAAAATAGCTTGCCAGCATTTAGCATCTAAGATCATGAATCACCACATGGGTGAAGTACTGTGGGAGCATACCTCAGAACAAAGTAGTGCCTTCAGTGAAAACAGGGAAGAGGGTGGAGAGAAAACAACTCAAACGTGTGACCATATCATCTGAATAAACTAAAATTCTAGTGATAGAGTATTCATGACAGAAGAGAAAGGCCATATAGGTAAAAGAGACCCTCTCTTTAATAATGTCTTTGGAAGGTATATAAAAGTATCATAGAGAGGGTCTTAAATGAGCCGTCATCATGAGGGAGCTTGATGCAGTCACTCATTTGTTATATAAAGGACATATTGAGTGCTGCAATCATCAGCTACTTATTTAATTGTTAAAGATATGCCAATTACTCTGTGTATGTTTTGTATATACACACAGTCTTAAGATTTATTTAGACTAGATGAGCTGCAGCTTTCAAAACCATTGAACAAACCAGACGGTCCTCTGTTATTAAGGTTCCACTATTCTCTGTGCTCTATATGTAATTACATTTCTGTGGGATGGCACAGCTTGCAAAGTGCTGATAACAATTAACTCGCTTGCTATGAGACAGAAACATGACAGCGGGGGTGGGAGTTAGGGGGAGGGGGGCTTCCAGCATAAGTATAGTATATCATGTATCATTCCTTCAGGGCCTGTCACATTCCCAATGGGATCATAGGCGTCAGAAGCAGTAGGGTTAAGGGCTCAACGGTTCATTCATTCCCTGTAAACGTCAAACCAGGAGCACATTAAGCATACCCTTAAGCCACCATGATTTTTTGTTTTGCTTTGTACTACAAGTACTCATCACCTCTGCAGTTTGGCTCTCTTAAAACCTCAAATCCTCCTAAAAATGGAGTGTCAGACATTATGTGGTTGCATAGAATTTGCTGTGAGAAGATTCTTAGCTTCAAAGCTTAAATGCTTGACAATACAATACAGTGAGGATTTTCAATGTCATTGAAATAAACTTGATTAGTTTTGTCTGATGGCTTAAATCCATTACCATGTCAGTTTTAATGAATGCATTTCATAAGAAAACAAAGACTGGCCTTCAATCCTTTGAATGCTGATTAGTATCTGTAGTGTCAACATTCATCGACTTTATCAAGAAGTGTTAACAGAAATATGACCCAATGCTGAATGAACACCTATTGCAGAATTATAGATATCCAGAATTTACCTCAACAATGTTCTCCAAATTAGCATAACACTTCAACTTTGAAAGAAAAATTGTATATACTAGCAGATCTCCTGTGACATTGCTCGTGGGATTTTGTTCTATAATGGGATATCTACAAAGTTTGATGGGGAAAATGTTACAGAAAGTAAGTGTAACATTTACATGAAGTACATGCTGTACACAAGACTCTTAATTTATCATTAATCAATCCTATGGGGAACCAAGTCAAAATGTTGTCTTAAGGTGAAGTGAGGTTGCAGGGCAAAACAATTGGATCAGGGCGCATAGACATAGTTCAGTCCCCATTTTCAAGCCATACATTTTTGTCCTTATTTTTGTATAGTACCTTTATTTGATATTATTTATAATTAAATAGCAAATGTGTTGTCAACTTGGGACATAGAGTTGATTGGTGATTCGGCAATACAGACTTTAACGAGCTGGGAGATGCAAAACAGAGGTGCTATAGTGTCACCACTGGTGGGATGGTGTCATTATAACATGATAAGTTGACACAGGCAGTTTCCGTTATAAATGTGGACATTGGAATTACAATAGAAAAATTGACACAATAGTGTATCAAAAATATCTATATGTAGTTTATATGGACTATCAGAAGGCATTTGTCAAGGATCTAATTAAAACACTGTTAACTAGAATTAAAACTCATGGATTTGAAGGCAAATTATTGATCTGGTTAGGAGATTGATTAGGTGGTAGAAGACAGAGACTAGGGATACTGGATATGTACTCGAATTGGAATGAAGTGACTAGTGGTGTCCCACAAAGGTCTGTGCTGGGGCCTTAACTATTCACTATATTTATTAATGACTTAGATATTACAATACAGAGCCATATATCCAAATTTGCCAATGACTCATAGTAGGTAGCGTAGATGGGAACATGAAATTATAAACAACCATTGATAGATGAAATGAGTGGACAAAACTATGGCAGATGGATTTCGACATAGGTAATTACATAGCACAGAAACAGGCCATTCAGCCCAACCAGTCCTTACTGGCATTTATATATAAAAAAGTAAGACTTGCATTTAAATGATGCCTTTCACAATCATAGAACATCCCAAAGCGCTTTACACCTAAGAAGTACTTTTAAAGTGTAGTCACATTTGTAATGTAGGAAATGCAGCAGCCAATTTGTGCACAGCAAGCTCCCACAAACAGCAATGTGATAATAACCAGATAATCTATTTTTGTGATGTTGTTTGAGGGATAATAATTGATCAGAATACTGGTGATAACTCCTTTACAAAATAGAACCATGGGATCTTTTACATCCACCTGTGAGGGCAGACAGGGCTTCAGTTTAATGTCTCAACCAAAAGACAGCACAGCACTCACTACTGCACTGGAGTGTCAGTGTAGATTATGTAATCAAGCCTCTAGAATGGGACTTGAACTCACAACCTTAGAGATAATGAATACTACCACAGCAGACACCAACTGA
The DNA here is from genome assembly GCF_036365525.1 of Heterodontus francisci. Taxonomy (NCBI): domain Eukaryota; kingdom Metazoa; phylum Chordata; class Chondrichthyes; order Heterodontiformes; family Heterodontidae; genus Heterodontus; species Heterodontus francisci. The sequence goes on from NC_090400.1 coordinate 45,563,593, forward strand.
TTCACTGCACTACTGTCCTCGTCTAATTCTATCAGCATAACCCTCTATTCCCTTCCCTCTCGTATGTTTTTGTAGATCCCCCTTGAATTCATTTATACTATACATCTCAATGATGCCCTATGGTAGGAAGTTCGACATTCTCACTGTTCTCTGGGTAAGGAGGCATCTTCTAAATTCCCTCTTTGATTTCTTGGTGACTATCTTATACTGAAGTGGTTCAAGAGTTCACCTACCTAGGCTCAACTATCACCAGTAACCTGTCTCTCGATGCAGAAATCAACAAGCACATGGGAAAGGCTTCCACTGCTCTGTCCAGACTGGCCAAGAGAGTGTGGGAAAATGGCGCACTGACACGGAACACAAAAGTCCGAGTGATCAAGCCTGTGTCCTCAGTACCTTGCTCTACAGCAGCGAGGCCTGGACAACGTATGTCAGCCAAGAGCGACGTCTCAATTCATTCCATCTTCGCTGCCTCCGGAGAATCCTTGGCATCAGGTGGCAGGACCGTATCTCCAACACAGAAGTCCTCGAGGCAGCCAACATCCCCAGCACCCTACTGAGCCAGCGGCGCTTGAAATGGCTTGGCCATGTGAGCCGCATGCAAGATGGCAGGATCCCCAAGGACACATTGTACAGCGGGCTCGTCACTGGTATCAGACCCACCGGCCGTTCATGTCTCCGCTTTAAAGATGTCTGCAAATGCGACATGAAGTCCTGTGACATTGATCACAAGTCGTGGGAGTCAGTTGCCAGCGATCGTCAGAGCTGGTGGGCAGCCATAAAGGTGGGGCTAAAGAGTGGCGAGTCAAAGAGACTTAGCAGTTGGCAGAAAAAAAGACAGAAGCGCAAGGGAGAGCCAACTGTGTAACAGCCCCGACAACCAATTATATCTGCAGCACCTGTGGAAGAATCTGTCACTCTAGAATTGGCCTTTATAGCCACTCCAGGCGCTGCTTCACAAACCCCAATGACCACCTCCAGGCGCTTACCCATTGTCTCTCGACACAAGGAGGCTAAAGAAGAAGAAGATCTTATATTGATAGCCTCTACTTTTGCCCTTCCCCACAAGTGAAAACACTCCGGGCTGAATTTTACGCCACCCCAGTGGGTCAGATGGTGGCGTGGGGCCGGCGTAAAATTGAGCGGGAGGCTCCGGGAGGCCTACCCGCCCCGCTCCCGCCTCCGGACAACTTTACAGCGGAAGGTTGGGGGGGGGGGGGGGGGGGGGAGAATGGCCCGCCCACCTGAGGCCAATCAAGACCCTTAAGTGCCCACTTAAAGCCAGGTAAGGGCCCTCACCTGCCTCCACGGGTATTTTACCCGTGGCAAGCGGGGGTGCTGGGGACGTGAAAGGCCACCCAGTGATAGCTGCCAGCCTTTCCGCACCCCTGGGGGAGGGGGTCCATGGCAGTCAGGCACAGGATGCCTGATTGAGGGCCGCCCCGCCTCCCAACCCACCCCTGGGACCCAAGATGCCCTCCTTCCCCCAAACGACCACTCCAGCCTCACCAGGGAAGGACCAATTCCCCCTGGTGAGGCAAGCCCAACTTACCTTGTCTCCAGGCTCCATGGGGGTCGGCTGGGCTGCAGTCCCAGCAGTAGCCACCCCTCCTGGTGGCACTGCTGGGACTAAGAGAGCTGCCAGCCCGCTGATTGGCCAGCAGCTCACTGAGGTGGGACCTCCTCCCTCAAGTGGGTGGAAGTCCCGCCTTGGGACAATTAAAGCACGGGGACCAGTAAAATATGGGACGGATCCCCGGGCTAATTGGAAGTGGGTTCGCCACCGACTTTTACGTCGGTAGCGAATTCCCTTCCACCTAGGGTAAAATCCAACATTCCTTCTGTGTCTACCTTTCATAATGTTACAGATCTCCATTAGGTCATCCTCAGCCTTCTCTTTTCAAGGTAAAAGATACCCAGTCTATTCATGCTCTCCTGATAACCTCACAGTTCTAGTATCACCCTTGTAAATGTTTTGAACCCTCTCCAGCACCTGTATATTCTTTTTATAATATGGAGACCAGAACTTACACAGTACTGCAAGTTTAGTCTAACCTAGATTCGATACAAGTAAGTGTGAGGTCATCCATTTTGGACCAAAAAGGAATGGATCCAAGAGTTATTTAAATCATGGAAAGCTGGGAACAGAGGAGGTAAAAGAAATTTAGGGGTTCACGTACACAGATCACAAAAAATGTAGTGGTCAGGTACCAAAAAAAGAATCACAAATGCTAATGGAATGTTAGCCTTTATATTTAGAGGGCTACAATGCAAAGGGGAGGAAGTTTTGCTACAGCTATACAAAACCCCAGTTAGACCATATCTGGAGTGTACAGCATCTTAGAAAGGATATATTGGCCTTGGAAGGAATGCAGCACAGAATGTTATTAGGGATCCAAGGATTAAATTATGAGATTTATAAACTAGTCTTTTATTCCCTGGAATATATTAGGTTAGGGATGATTTGATTAACGTTTTTAGGATTTTGAAAGTGATTGATAGGGTAGATAGGGAGAATTTTTTTCTGGTGGTGGGGGAGTTTATAACAAGGAGACGTAACTTTAACATCAGAGCCAGGCCATTCAGGAGAGAAGTTAGGAAATACTTCTTCATACAAAGGGTGTTTAGAACTGTGGAACTCTCTCCCATGAAAAACAGTAGATGCTAGCTCAATTAATAATTTTCAATCTGAGATCAATAGATTTTGCTAGCCAAGAGTGTTAAAGGATATGGAGCCAAGGCGGGTGGATAGAGTTAAAGTACAGATCATAATGATCTCATTGAATGGTGAATCATGCTCAAGGAGCTGAATGGCCTACCCCTGTTCCTATGTTCTTAAGTGCAACAACATGATGCAAGATTTTGTCGGCAGGAATTGGATGCACATGTAAGAGTTTTAATATATTATAGGTCGATATTGCTGTCTTTGAAATGTTAAAGCTTTTATGTCTGACAAATATTTTCCTGTAAAGAAATTGGCATCTTTCCTTCATCGACCCAATTTCTCCCTTCTCAAGGTTGTGACTTATCCTGAGCTGGTGGTCTCCCAGTTCCTCATTTATTTGGCTGCTCTGTATGTGTAAACTGAGACAATGAGTGTCACCAGGCTATTTGACCGAAGAAGAGCATGGTAAGAATTGTTAAACCAGGTACAAATAACTAGCATTAAGTAGAGCATAGGTTGTAGCAGTAATAAGGGTTAATCAGAATCAGACCATGTTCAGACAGAGAGATGCAGGACTAGCACTTAGCTGTGGGATGATGTGCGTGTGGAATTTTAATTACTGGACGACTGCCAGCAGGTCTGAGAAGCCAAAAGGGAGTGTGAAAGGAGAATGAAGCACTCTGTAATAAATATTAATGAGAGATAAGGAAGTGAAGGCTACCCAGGAGAGATGCAGTCACGCCTGGATGAAGAATGTCCAAAGAACAATAAACAGATAGTTGCCCTGGTGAGCATGCATGTATAGGGGTAATGGGTCCATGTGTCTGTTGACGTGATGATATAGTGACTAAACGTACTTACATCCTAACTGCGTGTAGCAGAAACACGCTTACATGTCAACCTTACACTAGTCTTATGGGAACAAAAACTGAAAATGCTGGAAATACTCAGCAGGTCAGGCAGCATCTGTGGAGAGAAAAACAGAGTTAACATTTCTGTGTGACCTTTTATCAGAACTGTTTAGTCTTCCGGGGTTTATCATATAAAGGTACTGCACTTTAGGAACTGTACCTAATCTTATATAGGACCAGCGTGAGCAGTCTGGAGAACATAGATTACGAACCCCAATAGTTTCTCTGAACATGTGTATAATTGGTACCAGTCTCATGAGCTTCACATGTAATGGGCTATAATAGTGTGATTATCCATAAAGATTATTAGTCAATCATCTTGAAAAAATCCAAGAAGAAATGTAAAACTAACATGGAGCACACAATGTTACTTTACAATCTCCACAACAATCTCCACAATAATATCAAAATAGTTCCACTGTTTGCTGAGTTCAACTGAATCTGATTATTTATGAAACATTTAGAATCTCCATTGTGCTGATTGACAGAATGGACAAAGCAGCCTTCAAAGTGTAATATTTATGATGAGTCAGAAATGACGCAAATGAAAATTTAGATGTAGGTTTTTATCAAACCTGCAGTGACTTCTTTCAGCAATTTTTGCCACATAAACATAAATGGCTAAGTGCTACTGAGCACCTCTTATCATTGAAAAATGACTGCTATAGAGAGAGCACCTTCAGAGACTACAATGTGCCTTCCTGTGGGTTTACACAGAACAAATTTACATACCAAAGTAGAAAAATTATAAGCTGTGCTCTGATTTTTTTTTCAGCACTGCAGAAAAAGAATACAATCTTTGGCTCTGTCATTCTTCCACATTTCTAGTGAGGCTAAAATACATATTTGATTTTTGTTTCATTTGGCAGCATACTTGACAAGTTCCTGATTCAACCTCCACTCCAAGACTAGAGCACATAATTGAGGCTGACACTCCAACACAATACTGAGGAAGCACTGAATTATCAGCAGCACCATCCTTTACATGGGACTTTAAATTGATGACACTTTTCTTGTTTTATCAATACATTAAGAGTAAAAGGTTAACTAAGGAGAGTAGGGCCCAAAAAAGACCAAAAAGGTAACCTTTGTGTAGGAGCGGAAGATATTGGTATGGTTCTTTAATGAATACTTTGTGTCTGTCTTCACAAAAGAGGGGGAAAATGCAGATATAGTAGTTAAGGAGGAAGAGTGTGAAGTATTGGATGTGATAAACATAGGGAGAGAGAAAGTATTAATGGGATTAGCATCCTTGAAAGTTGATAAATCACCACGGCCAGATGAAATGTATCCTAGTTAAAAGAAGCAAGAGAGGAAATAGCAGAGGGTCTGACCATCATTTTCCAGTCCTCAATGGAATCAGGTGTGGTGCCGGAGGATTAGAGAATTGCTAACGTTGTACCTTTGTTTAAAAGGGGAGTGAAGGATAGACCAAACAATTACAGGCCAATCAGTCTAACCTCAGTAGTAGGCAAATTATTGGAATCTATTCTGAGAGACAGGATAAACTGTCACTTAGAAAGGCACAGGTTAATCAAGGATAGTCAGCATGGATTTGTTAAGGGAAGATCTTGTTTAACCAACTTGGTTGAATTTCTTGAAGAAGTAACAAGGAAGGTCGATGAGGGAAGTGCAGTTGATGTGATCTACATGGATTTTAGCAAGGCTTTTGACAATTTCCCACGTGGCAGACTGGTTAAAAAAATAAAATCCCATGGGATCCAGGGAAATGCAGCAAGTTGGATACAAAATTGGCTCAGTAGCAGGAAACAAAGGGTAATTGTTGACGGCTGTTTTAGTAACTGGAGGACTGTTTCCAGTGGTGTTCCGCAGGGCTCAGTACTGGGTGCCCTGTTTTTTGTGGTGTATATCAACGATTTGGACGTAAATGTAGGGGTCATGCGGATGACACAAAGATTGGCCATGTGGTAGATAGTGAGGAAGATAGCTGTAGGCTGCAGGAAGATATTGATGGTCTGGTCAGATGGGCAGAAAAGTGGCAAATGGAATTCAACTTGGAGAAGTGTGAGGTGATGCATTTGGGGAGGTCAAACAAGGCAAAGGAATACACGATTAAAGGGAAAATACTGAGAAGTGTAGAGGAAGTAAGAGTCCTAGGAGTGAATGTCCACAGAAGGTAGCAGAACAGGTCGATAAGGTGGTTAAGAAGGCATATGGAATCCTTTCCTTTATTAGCTGAGGTAAGAATACAAGAGCAGGGAGGTTATGCTGGAACTGTATAAATCATTGGTTAGGCCACAACTTGAGTACTGTGTGCAGTTTTGGTCACCTCATTACAGAAAGGATGTAATTGCACTAGAGAGGGTACAGAGGAGATTTACGAGGATGTTGCCAGAACTGGAAAAATGCAGCTATGAGGAAAGATTGGATAGGCTGGGGTTGTTATCCATGGAACAGAGAAAGCTGAGGGGAGATCTGATTGAAATGTACAAAATTTTGAGGGCTCTGGATAGAGTGGAGGTGAGGGGTCTATTCACCTTAACAGAGAGGTCAGTGATGAGGGGGAATAGATTTAAAGTGATTGGTAGAAAAATTAGAGGGGAGATGAGGACATTTTTTTTCACCCAGAGGGTGGTGATGGCCTGGAATTCACTCCCTGAAAGAGCAGTTGAGGCAGAGACCTTCAACTCATTCAAAAGGAGTCTGGATATGCACCTCAAGTGCCCTAAGCTGCAGGGCTACGGACCAAATGCTGGAAGATGGGATTAGAATAGGTGGATCGTTTTTCAGCCGGCACAGACATGAGGGGCCAAGTGGCCTCTTTCTGTGCCTTAAACTTTTTATGATTCTATGATTCTATTTAAAGATGAGCAGATAGTTTTTCCAGCGTCCTACCCAAAACTCCATCCTCGATCAGCCAATCAAGGAATTGTGCAGCGGTATCCTTTGTATTAATCAAGCCAAATAGTTTGCCCTTCAGTACAAAAACAGAAAATGCTGGAAATACTCAGCAAGTCAGGCAGCATCTGCGGAGCGAGAAACAGCACTAGTGTTTGAGGTGCATGACCTTTTATCAGAACTAGAAGAAGTTAGAGATTTAACAGTTTTTAAGCAAGTACAGAGGCAGGGAAAGTATTAGGAGGTGAGAGGAGGTGAGGAAAGAACAAAAGGGAAGGTTGATGATAGGGTGGAAGGCAGGGGTGATTAAATAACAACAGTGATGATGGTGCAAGGCAAAAATGAGTGGGAATCGGACAAGTAAAGAAACAAAGAATAATCTAGAGGATCTGTAAATGGCAACAGCACAACCAATGCTAGCATATGTTGTCCAAAAAAATGGAAGCACCGGTTATGTCCTTCATCTCTGCTGCGCACAAATTGGTTTCTGCATTTGCCTACATAATTAAAGTCACAGAATCACAGGGTCACAGAATCGTTACAGCGCAGAAGGAGGCCATCGTGTCAGCACTGGCTCTCTGAAAGTGCAACTCACTCAGTTCCACTCCCCTGCCCTCTCCCCATAACCCTGCACATTCTTCCTTTTCATATAACTGTCTAATTCCCTTTTGAATGCTTCATTTGAACCTACCTCCGCCACATTCTCAGGCAGCACATTCCAGACCATAGCCACTCGCTGCGTGAAAAAGTTTTTCCTCATGTCACTTTTGCTTCTCTTACGAAATAATTTAAATCCATGCCCTCTCGTTCTCGATCCTTTCATGAGTGGGAACAGTTTCTCTCTATCTACTCTGTCCAGACCCCTCATGATTTTGAATACCTCTATCAAATCACCTGTCAGCCTTCTCCTCCAAGGAAAACAGTCCTAACTTCTTCAATCTATCTTCATAATTGAAATTCCTCATCCCTGGGACCATTCTCATTAATATTTTCTGTACTCTCTCCAATGCCCTCATGTCTTTCCTCATGTGCGGTGCCCAGAATTGGATGCAATACACCAGCTGAGGCCGAACTAGTGTCTTGTACAAGTTCAACATAACCTCCTTGCTCTTGTAATCTATGCCCCTATTAATAAAGCCCAGGATACTATATGTTTTATTAGCTGCTCTCTCAACCTGTCCTGCCACCTTTAATGACTTATGCACATATACTCTTGGGTCCCTCCGCTCCTGCACCCCCTTTAGAATTGTACCCTTTATTCTATATTGTCTCTCCATGTTCTTCCTACCAAAATGAATCACTTCACATTTCTCTGCATTGAACTTCATCTGCCACCTGTATGCCCATTCCACCAACTTTTCTATGCCTTTTGAAATTCTACACTATCCTCCTCACAGTTCACAATGCTTCCAAGTTTCGTATCATCTGCAAACTTTGAAATTGTGCCCGGTACACCAAGGTCTAGGTCATTAATATATCAGGAAAAGCAAGGGTCCCAAAACTGACCACTGAGAAATCCCACTACAAACCTTTCTCCAGCCTGAAAAACATCCATTAACCACTACTCTTTGTTTCCTGTCACTCAGCCAATTTCGTATCCATGTTGCTACCGTCCCTTTTATTCCATGAGCTACAAGTTTGCTCACAAGTCTGTTGTGTGGCACTGTACCAAATGTCTTTTGAAAGTCCATGTACACCACATGAACAGCATTGCCCTCATCAACCCTCTCTGTTATTTCCTCAAAAAACTTCAACAAGTTAGTTAAACATGATATTCCCTTAAGAAATCCTTGCTGGCTTTCCTTAATTAACTCGCATTTGTCCACGTGACTATTGATTTTGTCCCGAATTATTTTTCTAGAATTTTCCCACCACCGAAGTTAAACTGACTGGCCTGCAGTTTCTGGGCTTATCTTTACATCCTTTTTTGAACAAGGGTGTAATGTTTGCAATTATCCAGTCCGCTGGCATCACCCCCGAGTTTAAGGAAGACTGAAAAATCATGGCTAGTGCCTCTACGATTTCCACCCTCACTTCCCTCAGTATCCTTGGATGCATCTCATCCGGTCCTGGTGCTTTATTCACTTTAAGTACAGACTGCCTATCTAATACTTCCTATTTATCAATTTCAAACCACTCTAGTGTCTGACTTACCTACTCTTTCAACATTGCCTGGGTTGCATCTTCTTCCTTGGTAAAGACAGATGCAAAGTATTCATTTAATACCTCAGCTATGCCCGCTGTCTTCAAGTGTAAATCCCCTTTCTGGTCCCTAATTGGCCCCACTCTTCCTTTTACCACCCTTTTATTTTTTATATGCCTAGAGAAAACTTAGGGATTTGCTTTAATGCTAGCTGCCAGTCTCTTTTCAAGCTCTCTCTTTGCTTCTCTTATTTGCTTTTTCACTTCCCCTCTGGACCTTCTATATTCAGCCTGGTTCTCAATAGTATTTTCTACCTGGCATCTGTCATAAGCACACTTTTTCTTCTTTATCTTAATCTCTACCTCTTTTCTCATCCAGGGAGTTCTTGATTTGTCTACCGTACTTTTCCCCTTCGAGGGAACAGACCTTGACTATCTCTTCTTTGAAGGCAGCCCATTGTTCATCTACTGTTTTCGTGCCAGCTTTTGACTCCAATTTATTCGCCCCAGCTCCATTCGTACCCCATTGAAGTTGACCTTCCCCCAGTTAATTATTCTTACCCTGGATTGCTCTTTGTCCTTTTCCATAGTCAGCCTAAACTTTATGATGCAATGATCACTATCCCCTAAATGCTCTCCTACTGATACTTGATCCACTTGGCCCACCTCATTCCCAAGAACCAGGTCTAGCAGTGTCTCCTTTCTCGTTGGACTAGCAACATACAGGGGTCGAAAATTTTCCTGAACACACTCGAGGAAATCTTGCCCCTCACTGCCCTTTACACTACTATTATCCCTGTCTATGTTTGGATAATTAAAGTCTCCCATTATAACTGCCCTATAATTTTTGCACCTCTCTGTAATTTCCTTGCAAATTTGTTCCTCCATGTCCCTCCCTCTAGCTAGTGGCCTACAGACAACACCGCGCAAAGTAACCACACCTTTTTTGTTCCTTAGCTCTAGCCAAATTGATTCTGTCCTCGACCCCTCTGGGACATCCTTTTTCTCCAGCACTGCAATGCTCTCCTTAATCAATACTGCACCCCTCCCCCTTTTTTCCCTTTCCTATCTTTCCTGAACACCTTGTATCCAGGAATATTTAACACCCAGTCCTGCTCTTCTTTGAGCCAGGTCTCTGTTATAGCCACAACATTATATTTCCACGTGGCAATCTGCACCAGCACCTCACCAGTCTTATTAACCACACTCCCTGCATTCACATACATGCACATTAACCCTGATTCAGACTTTATTACTTTCTCCCTTACTCTGACACCTAATAACGTGCAATTCCCTCCTCTCGTACTATCTCCCCCAGTATTCTGTGCACCTTGGTATTCCTCTCTAATACTTGCTCCTGGTTCCCACACCCCAGACAAGTTACCAGTTTTGCTTCCCTCCAATCTGAGCTCCCACTGAGGTTACCATCCCCCTGACAATTTAGTTTAGACCCTCCACAACAGCACTAGCAAATCTTCCTGCAAGGATATTCGTCCCAGTCCTGCTAAGATCAACCTGTCCATCTTGTACAGGTCCCACTTGCCCCAGAACCGGTCCCAATGTCTCAGAAATCAGATGCCCTCCCTCCTTCTCCAGCCACATGTTCAACCGTTCAATTCTCCTATTCCTATGCTCACTTTCACGTGGGACTGGGAGTAATCCTGAGATTACTGCTTTTGAGGTCCTGCTTTTTAATCTCCTTCCTAGTTCCCTAAAATCTGCTTTCAGGAGCTCATCCCCTTTCGTACCTATGTTGTTGGTACCAATGTGGACCACGACCTTTGGCTGTTCACCCTCCCCCAGAAGAATGTCCTGCAGCCTCTCCGTGACATCCTTGACCCTGGCACCAGAGAGACAACACACCATCCTGGAGTCACGTTTACTGCCACAGAAACACTTGTCTGTTCCTCAAACTAATGAATCTCCTATCACTACTGCTCTTCCACTCCTCTCCCTCCCCTCCTGTGCAGCTGAGCCACCTGTGGTGCCACAAACTTGGCTCTGTCTGCACTCCTCTGAGGAACCACCACCCTCACCAGTATACAAAATGGAAAACCGATTAGCGAGTGAGATCGTATCAGGGGACTCCTGCACTACCTGCCTGGTTCTCTTAGACTGCCTTGCGGTCACCCATTCCCTATCTGCCTGCATTGCTTATAACCTGTGGTGTGACCACCTCCCTAAACGTGCTATCCACCTAGTCGTCCACCTCGCGGATGCACAACAGTGTCTCCAGCCACTACTCATGTTCCGAAACCCGGAGCTCAAGCTTCTGCAGCCGATGACACTTCTTGTAGATGTGTTTGTCTAGGACACATGGTGCAACCATGACTTCCCACTGCACCTCAAAGTAATTCACTGTGTGTGGAGTGCTTTGAAGAATTTCTGAGAGATATGTGAAGGTGTAATGTAATCCAAGTCTTTCTCTAATTGTTCTTAGATACAGTTAAAGCTGGGTATGGAAATGGAATATAGGTTGTGTTGCCACATCACTTTTACGAACATACGAATTAGAAGCACGAATAGGCCATTCAGCCCCTTCAAGCCTACTCCGCCATTTAATAAGATCATGGCTAATCTGATGTGGCCTCACCTCCACTTTCCCACCTACCCTGATACCCTTTGACTCCCTTGTTTGTCAAGAATCTGTCTACCTCTGCCTTAAAAATATTCAATGACACTACCTCCATCGTTCTCTGGGGAAGAGAGTTCCAAAGACTCATAACCCTCTAAGAGAAAAAATTTCTCCTCATCTCCATCTTAAATGGGTGACACCTTATTTTTAAACTGTGACCCTTAGTTCTAGCCTCTCCCACAAGGGGAAACATCCTTTCAGCATCCACTCTGTCAAGTCCCCTCAGGATCTTATATGTTTCAATTCGATCACCTCTCATTCTTCTAAACTGTAATGGATACAGACCCAACCTGTCCAATCTTTCTTCATAAGATAACCCCCCATTCCAAATATCAGTCAAGTGAACCTTCTCTGAACTGCCTCTAATGCATTTATATCATTTCTTAAATAAGGAGACCAGAACTGTACACAGTACTCCATATGTGGTCTCACCAATGTAGCAAATGACTGTAGCAAAACATCTCTACATTTATATTCCATTCCCTTGCAACAAATGACAACATTCCATTTGCCTTCCTAATCACTTGCTGTATCTGCATGCCAACCTTTAGTGATTCATGTATCAGGACGCCTAGATCCCTCTGTACCTCAGAGTTCTGCAATTTCTCTCCATTTAAATAATATGCTGCTTTACTATTCTTCCTGCCAAAGTCGATAAGTTCACATTTTCCCACATTATACTCCATTTGCCAAATTTTTGCCCATTTGTTTAACCTATCTATATCCCTTTGCAGACTCCTTAGATCCTCTTCACAGCTTACTTTCCTACCTATCTTTGTGTCATCAGCAAATATAGCAACCATACATTCCATCCGTTCATGCAAGTCATTGATATAAATCGTAAATAGTTGAGACCCCAGCACTGACCCCTGTGGCACTCCACTCATTACATCTTGTCAAGCCGAAAATGACCCTATGAAACCCCTTCATAATTTTTAGACCTTTATTCAGTCACCCCTTTGCCTTCTCTTTTCTCGAGCAAACAGCCCCTGCCTGTTCAGTCCTTCCCGATAGCTATAACATCTCAGTTCTGGTATCATCCTTGTAAATCTTTGATCATTTTATTTAAATTAAATCTTCTGTAAATTTCAAACATAAATTAACTAGAGGAGTGCAAAAATATTAATCTATCAATGACTAATTCTGCAAAACATATCTGAATTGGTTGATCGATTAAACATAGGCCGGAGGTTTTCGTTGGACAGGAGGCCCCGTCCACCAGCTGAAAAGCCAGTGGCGAGCCTGCCTCCACCAAGCCTGGGATTTTTCACTCCCCAGGCCTTTAATTCGCCTTGGGCGGGACTTCCACCTCCTTAAGTCAGGAAGTCGCGCCTAATGGAGCTGCTGGCCAATCAGCGGGCCGGCAGCCCTGAGTCCCAGCAGCACCACCAGGAGCAGTGGCCACTGCTGGGATTACACCCAGCCATCGGAAGAAGATGACGGATGGCCCTCGAAAAAAGATAAGTTCTTAGGGCCTTGTTGGGGATAATCGATCAGGCCCCGGCGAGGCAAAGGGAGTCGGTTGGGGGGGGTGGGGAGAGTGTTGTGCATTGGGGGCGATTGGGGCTTCAGGGACGTCCCTCTGTGGGGCACAGGGTGCCCGATCAGGAGGGCCGCCCCACCCCACCCCACCCCCAGCCCGCAAGAAAGCCACCTGGTTTCATCAGGCGGGCTTTATGAGGCCTCAGCCACCACCAGCCAAGGGTAAAATACCCGCAATGGTGGGTGGAGTCCCTTAAGTGCCAGTTATTTGGCCGCTTAAGGGATTTGATTGGCATGGGGCAGGCGGGCCATTTCTCTCCACCACTGCCCCGCATAAATTGGCAACGGGGGAGGGAGGGGGTCGGGAACGGTGCCCCCCCCCCACCCCTCCCCCCACTTCCCACTCAATTTTATGGCCCCCCACAGCCCCTGCCACCAGCCTGCTCAGTTGTGTGGCGGGGGGCCGGGGGGGGGGGGGGTACATTCTGGCCACAGTAACTTGACATTACAATCTCATTGATGAGCGTGGTCAGTTGCTAATCGGTAAGAAGATTTTTTTATTTATATGGCATTTTCTTGCATGCTCAGGACAACCCAAAGAACATGACAGCCCATGAAAATTGATGAAGTGCTGTTGCTGCTATTAAGTAGACTAAACACAGAAGTCAATTTGCACCAAAACAAGAAATGCTGGAATCACTCAGCAGGTCTGGCAGCATCTGTGGAAAGAGAAGCAGAGTTAACGTTTCGGGTCAGTGACCCTTCTTCGGAACCCCAGCATTTCTTGTTTTTGTTTCAGACTTCCAGCATCCGCAGTATTTTGCTTTTATTTAAGTCAATTTGCACACTAGCTCCCCATGAATTGGAAATGAATGAATGATCAGATAAAATGTTTGCCAGTCCACCAGCAGAACTGACTGTTGGACTCAACTGTTACCCAAATTATCCAAAAGCAAGATGGTCTTTAAAATCCACCAGCCACAATGATTATTGAGTGTTGATGAGCCCATTCTTTTCTCTTTCACCATTTGAATGTGTTAAGATACTGTCATGAAGACCCCACCTCCCAAGAATGAGGCATATTATTTTTGTCACATGAAACATTAATTTTAAGCTGTTGCTGGACTGAAGAGATGAATTGTTTAAAGAGATCAACAGTGGCGGGAAAAATTTGCTTACTAAGAGACAGTTGCCTGGAGAGACAATAGAACGGCTCCCTGATCCAATTAACCTAAATGAATTTTGATCACCAGACATTGAATGTGGAAAAAGCCAGCATTCCATTCCCCCACCACCACCCCTCCACCAACCACTGCGGGTGTCTGCTAAGATGAAAGGAATCCACAAAAATGCAGGGGAGTTTGTTAAAAAAAGAACTAGTCACATGACTAACCTGCTGGCCCAAGTTTGGTTTTGAACTGCTCACATAACATTTAGGGTCAGACTGCAACTGAACCTAAAGAAACAGCCTCTCTCCTGTCTGGCTCCCTCTCATGAATTTCCAGTTCCACTGAAGACACTTAAACCTTAAGAGAGAAGACTCCTACATTGAAACAAGCGTGAAAGCAACCACTGGGCCCCAACGAAATGGCAAGATTTACCTGCAATCAAAGACACTACATCGATCTCAAAGGACTGTAAATAAACCCCAACTATTGCTTCAAATTTTTCTCCTTTATTCATTCTACTTTTCTGTCTCTATCTGCGTTTATCGCATATGCTTGCTACCGTGATCGCGTTGTGTATTCGTGGTCGTTTTAACCAAATTAGAGTTTTAAGGTTAATAAACTTCCACCTTTCTTGTTTAAATCTACGAAAACCTATCTGATTGATTTCTTTGTCTTACAATTGGACAGCAGTGAACAAGGATTCACTGAGGGAGAGCTAAAAACACGGTGTTTTAAAAATTGAATCCTGTTATGGTTAAAACAGGCAAAGGCTGAGAGGGAACCCCTAGACCCCTTTCTCACCTGCTCGTAACAGAAATTTGGGGGCTAGCATCCAGATTTGACCCACAGACAAATGAGAAATTGGAAGGGGGATGTCAAATTGATCCCAATCAAAAAGAGAAAAGATTTCAATATAGGTTTTCTTGTGGTTGTGTGTGCCAGAATACTAACATGTCTGTGACTGAAGTCAGTAACTCCCCAAGCCAGGGTGAAGTAACTTGGGATAAGTTAAAAACACTTTCTATGAAGGAGTTGAGGAAAATGGCTGAGCAGTGTACGTGCCAAGACTAGAACGTCTGAACTCCTAAGACTAGTGACCAATCATTTTTCCCTTGAATCTGAAGAAGCAGAAACAGGGTTAGAAGTAGACTCGGACAGGGTATGGCTAGCAAAGATACAATTGGAACAGAAGAAACTTGAATTAGAAGACAGGGAAAGAGAAAGAAAAAGAGAGAAACAGGAGAGAGGAGAAAGAAAAAGAGAGACGAGCGAGAAAGAAAGAACCTTTCAGAAGGAACGTGAAGAAAAAGAGAGACAGAAAAGAGAGAAAGCAAGAGAGGAGAGAGAGAAAGAAAGAGCCTTCCGGAAGGAATGCGAAGAGAGAGAGCTGAGGCGGCTTGAGTTAACTAGGGGGCAACAGAGTAACCCCAGTGAAAGCATGGCCAATATGGAGGATCATAATTCAGGTCTGGGTACAGAATTGTTAAAATTTTGCCAATTGATTCCAAAATTCAATGAAGAAAACATGGAAGCATTTTTTGTATCTTTTGAGAAACTTGCAAGGCAGTTAAAATGGCCAGCTGAGGCTTGGACTCTCCTGCAACAAAGCAAGCTGTCAGAAAAAGTCTATGAGGTTTATTCCCTGTTGCCAGATGAGAGTTCATCAAATTATAAACTGACAAAAAATGCTATCCTCGGGGCATATGAGTTAGTACCGGAAGCCTATCACCAGAAGCTTAGAACCCTCAAGAAGCAAGCTAATCAAACTTATCTGGAGTTTGAGAGAAATAAGCAGCTGGCTTTTGACCAGTGGCTGAGGGCTTTTAAAGTGCAGCTCAGCGATGAAAACCTCAGAGAGGTAATTTTGCTCGAGGAATTTAAAAACTCTCTCCCACTCTCCCATAAAGACACATGTAGTGGAACAGAAGGTTCATAGAGCCCGGCAAGCCACAGTGCTGGCTGTTGAGTTTGCTCTCAACTGACTAAGCCAGTTCCCCAGTGGAAAACCTTTCTTAGTCATCCCCACAAATCCAAAAAGGACAAAGAATGGGACGGTGATTGAGGCCCAAGCAGTCCTGGGAGAGAAGGAAAAGCAGGAGACACCAGGGGGCCCTCCTCCAGCCAAAAAAGGTGCTGTGAGTAGGAGTGAGACCCGGACACCTGTGTGCTTCCATTGTAATAAAGCAGGGCATCTAAGAACTGACTGCTGGACACTAAAGGGAAAACCTGTGGGGTTAATCAGGGCACACCCGCTCAGTGAAGAAGAAAGGACCCTGATGGAAAGCACAGCTGAACAAGCTGTGGCTTTAACTGTAGTAATAATAAGACCCAGGAAGCCTACTGCTGCAAGTGCAGGAAAACTTAATAGGATTCCTGAAGGTTATCAGGATTTTGTGTCTGAAGGGAGAGTAACCCCATACTCCTCGAGTGGGGCAAGCAAGCCCATAGCAATCCTCAGGGACACAGGGGCCATTAGATCCCTTTTACTGGGAAAAGGCCTGACCTTTCGTCCAGAGAGTGCAGTAAACACCAGAATGGTGGTGAATGGTATTGGAGGGCAGTGTATGCCTGTACCTTTATACCAGGTGCACTTGGAGTGTGACCTAGTTTCGGGACCATTGACCGTAGAGATTGTCCTTAGTTTGCCTTTGGACGGGATTGACCTGCTCCTAGGTAATGATCTGGCGGGGGCGAAGGTGGTAGCTTCCCCAATAGTGAAAGAGAGACTGCAAGAGGTCAGAAAGACAGGGCAGTGGCAGGAGACGGTCCCCTGCAGTTTCCCTGAATGTGTAGTGGATCAGGCCATGATCAAACCAGCTCCCCCAGAGGAGACTGCATTGGCACTGCAGGCAGATGACCATGAGGTCTGCCAGTCTGAGACTTTCTTTGGAAAGTTAGAAGACCCAAGGAATTAATTAAATGAATCTTCCCTAGCTGAGGCTCAGCAAGCTGACCCAGTATTGTGAGAGTTAGCGCAGGTTGCCTGGTCTGAAATTGAAGTAAAGGGAGTTCCTGATTGCTACTATTTATAGAATGAGGTACTGATGAGGAAATGGAGTTCTCCTCACAGACCTGAGAGCAAGGAGTGGACAGTGGTTCACCAGTTAGTGGTGCCACAGAGTTACTGGAGAGAAATATTAAGAATGGCCCATGAGATTACAGTGGCTGTACATGTCGGTATACGAAAAACCAAAGTCCGCATAAGACAGCAGTTTGACTGGCCAAAACTCCACAAAGATGTGGTGGACTACTATAGGAGTTGCCATTTGTGCCAGGTTGAGGGGAAACCCCAACCTGCAGTGAAATCTGCACCCCTAAATCCTGTACCAGTGTTTGGAGGATCCTCAAGCAGAGGGCTGGCGAACTGTAAGGGACCCCTGCCAAGAACAAAAAGGGACAGTCAGGCACAAGGCTGACAAAAAGTTAGAGAAGAAAGGGGAAAAGGAACAAAGAGGACAGGTTGAAGGAGATCCGAGGGGAATCACAAATGGAAACCCCTACTGTCCAGTCAGCCAACCCTGAAATCTATGAAAAATTAGATCCCACATCCTCCTATGTAAATGCAGACACCAGAAGTACACCACCAGACTTGCTCACAGCAATTACAGAAACCCGAAGAGACAAAGAAAGTCCTCAGAGGGCAGCGAAACCGTGAGGGTGATGTCTCATCTAGTCGAAGTACCGCAGGGGAGTACAGTAGACTCGGGACAAATACCTGCAAACAGGGTTATCCCAGAGGACAAAGGGAAGATTAACAAATTATCCTCCCCCACAGTCAGGAGGAAAGGGAATCACCCATCCCCCAAGGTGAAAAGCCCTTACATCAAAGCACTCATCAAAGTTCAGAATGGATCCACCCACGACTGACCTTCCTGAGCAGAATTCCAATTTAGGGCTAATAATCTAGGCTGCGTTTGCTGACAACGCTACCACTAGGTGGCGCAGTGGCACATGCGCAAAGAGCTGAACTCAAGAGGTGAGGTGAGAGTGACTGCCCTTGACATCAAGGCAGCATTTGACCGAGTATGGCATCAAGGATCCCTAGCAAAACTGAGGTCAATGGGAATCAGGGGGAAAACCTTCCGCTGGCTGGAGTCAAACCTAGCGCAAAGGAAGATGGTTTTGGTTGTTGACAGCTCCAGGACATCACTGCAGGAGTTCCTCAGGGTAGTGTCCTAGACACAACCATCTTCAGCTGCTTCATCAATGACCTTCCTTCAACCATAAGGTCAGAAATGGGGATGTTCGCTGATGATTGCACAATGTTCAGCACCATTCGTGACTCCTTAGATACTGAAGCAGTCCATGTAGAAATGCAGCAAGACCTGGACAATATCCAGGCTTGGGCTGATAAGTGGCAAGTAACATTCGCACCACACAAGTGCCAGGTAATGACCATCTCCAACAAGAGAGAATCGAACCATCTCCCCTTGACATTCAATGGCATTACCATCACTGAAACCCCACTATCAACATCCTAGGGGCTACCATTGACCAGAAACTGAACTGGAGTAGCCATATAAATACCGTGGCTACAAGAGCAGGTCAGAGGCTAGGAATCCTGCGGCGAGTAACTCACCTCCTCACTCCCCAAAGCCTGTCCACCATCTACAAGGCACAAGTCAGGAGTGTGATGGAATACTCTCCAATTGCCTGGATGGGTGCAGCTCCAACAACACTCAAGAAGCTCGACACCATCCAGGACAAAGCAACCCGCTTGATTGGCACCCCATCTACAAACATTCACTCCCTCCACCACTGACGCACAGTGGCAGCAGTGTGTACCATCTACAAGATGCACTGCAGCAATGCACCAAGGCTCCTTAGACAGCACCTTCCAAACCTGCGACCTCTACCAACTAGAAGGACAAGGGCAGCAGATGCATGGGAACACCACCACCTGCAATTTCCCCTCTAAGTCACACACCATCCTGATTTAGAACTATATCGCCGTTCCTTCACTGTTGCAGGGTCAAAATCCTGGAACTCCCTTCCTAACAGCACTGTGGGTGTACCTACCCCAAATGGACTGCAGCGGTTCAAGAAGGCAGCTCACCACCACCATCTCAAGGGCAATTAGGGATGGACAATAAATGCTGGCCTGGCCAGCGACGCCCACATCCCATGATGAATTAAAAAAAATGCAGCATGTGCCACTAAAACGTCACAGTCTGCGACTTCAGGCAGCTGCCAGGACTAAAGATGGCGTTGCTCAAATAATCACACGGAGGCAACCTAACCTAAACACATGGCAGCACACAATGGTGGGAGGGAGAGAGCAAGCGAGCGGGCCGGGGACAGGGGGGAAAGGAGCGGGCCAGGGACGGGGATTGTGGGGGGGGGGGCGGGTAGCGGAGCGGGAAAACACTGAATTATGTGCATCCTCGATCTTCTTTGGAGAACGTCCTGGATAAGTGTTGTTTGTGCTAGTTTAATTTGTTTTACGACACATAGCTAATGAAAACAATTAATATGCAAACACGTGCAGTCTGTTCTTAACCATTCCTACTGCCAGAAACAGTTAAACAACCCTTTGTACAAAGGGGTCAATCAAGAACATACTCTAAGACAGTTCCTAAACCACAGGCCGTCTTTCAATTATTTTGTATATGCAAGCTACTTTCTTAAAATGAGAAGTTTGAAACAATAGGTCAAAAGTTTGGAATCAAGACAAGTTATGGAATGATTTTGGTTTTATTGTTTTAAAAACATTAATTATTTTCCACTGCAGCGTTCATTTATCTTAGAGACATAGAGCATTTACAGCACAGAAGGAGGCCATTCGGCCCATCGAGTCTATGCCAGCTCTCCGCAGAGCTATGCAGTCAGTCCCACTCCCCCACTCAATCCCCGTAGCCCTGCAAATCTATTTTTTTTAAGTGTTCGAATATGGGATGTCTGATTTTGAATAGTCTCACCTGACTGCTACTTTGAATAGCAAAGCTCTAATTTTAATAATATGCCCCCTTGTTCTGCACTCTCCCACCAGAGGGGATAGTTTTTCTCTATCTACCCTATCAATTCCTTTAATCATCTTAAACACCTCAATTAGATCATCCCTTAATCTTCTATACTTGAGGGAATACAAGCCTAGTTTGTGCAACCTGTGCTCATAATTTAACCTTATTAACCTCAGTAACATTCTGGTAACTGAATTATATTTTAGTACAAAATTAAAAAAGATACCCTTTCTTATAGATTTGTTTCCATATATTGCAAAGTAAATCTTAGGATAATCTGCTTTTTTTCGATATAAGTGTTAAGGCTTTTGTCAAAATGGCCTAGCTTTTCAAGTATGCTGTCGCTTGGCTGGAATGTTTACACGACTGTTTGCGAACATACAAAAGTTTAAACTGTGAAATGTCATTAATACATTCAGACAATTGTACAGTCATGCCCTGCTTGGCATTAATGAGCCTGATGAGATTGCCCCCTACAGGAGCTGGCATTAACCTCCTGTCAATTAGTTTGTCAAAGTATTAGTGGGAGTACGTCAACTAATGAGTAAATTATTCCCTGTGCCTCTGAATTTTTTTAAATTCACTCAGCTGCTTTGTACTCAGACTTGGTGTTCAGTAATGTCATGTAAAATAGCAGGTAGACTCGCAGCCGAAGCAAAACACTCTCAATATAATTTAATATACAGTTTTGATCAAATACCCTTTCATATTTGGTTTTGTGAGATCTTATCCCCAAAGTACAAGCTTATTTGGGAGGAGGGTAAAAAAAATAATTTGTTCATTGGGAAAGGTGAACTGAGAAGGTGCTTTATCTCAGTGAACTCATCAAGTTCAGACTCATGTGACTATATTATTTTCTCACAGCTCCAAATGTCTCTGATTTGTTCAAGGTCAAACTAGTTCTTTCCAAGATAAGTCATGCCTATTGAAACTGCTGTTTCTCTTCAATTTTCTACTCATTCCCACCACCCCTCACAAACTCATGCTGGGATATCGTTCCACAGATGCCAGAAGCCCTCTAGTATCTCACATAGTTGGTTTTTCCTGATGTACAAGCAGAGGTGGTGACGGTGAGGGTCTGGAGCACGACTGTCTGAGGAATTGTACTCGAGATTGAGTCGCCACATTCAAGAGAGAAGGGACAGAGAGGAAGAGTCTCCATGGGCTCACTCACACAATGGGTGAGTTTCCATGTCTCCCTCATCAGGTGTAAAGTAAGTTGTAGTGAACATGAAAGGCACGGGAAAGCAGGATGCAAGTAGGCTTGTAGAATTTAAGCACATGGTGGTCATGCTTAGAAATCATGGACAAGAGAAAACAGGAAATGCAGACGGAGCTTTTTTTTTTAACTAAAAGGTTGGCAAATATGTGAAACAGATTATGGCAAGGTTGGTGGAACAAGAAACCTTAATGTGCTTCAAGAAGGAACTAGACAGGTTCTTGTCAACTAATGGGATTCAGAATACTGTGGATAGGTAGACTAGATGGGCCAAAAGTCTTCTCCTGCCTGAAACTGATGTTACCATTTCTCATCACTCCTTCCACACCAGTGCCTGTTGATACTCATCTGCTTCTGCACTAGGAAGGCACAGCGTATCAGTATCCTTTGAATACCATGGGGCTATTATATGCTTACATGGAGGGAGGAACATAGCTTATAGCCTATGTTACAGGTATTAGCAACATACCACCTGCTCCAGCTGGTTGGTGCCAAAGATATTGCTGAGCATCTGGCCCCCAATTCAGGACATGACTAAAACAAAATGGCTACACCAGCTTTACTTTCTGATTGAATGGGCTGAATTTTATGAGCACGCTGCAAATCGCAGCAGCACGCTCTGATCTCACCGGCCCGCCCACGCAAAGCAGCTGTCGCTTAGCCCCCACGACATTTCGCGCGGGGGCTCGTTTAAAATGGAGGGGCGGAGCGGCCACTCCCAATGAAGTAGAGAGGCCGACCGCTCTGTCCCAGGCAATGGCGCAGGTGCCATTTTTAAAGGGCTTTAAGCCCTGAGTAGAATTTTGATATTCAAAGGGAACGAAAGTGTGAAATTAAAGTTATACATTAAATAAGATCTTCACTCTCCTCACCCACACCCCCAAGGAATAATCTATTCATTAATAGCCCATTCGCCCCAAAAAAACTTTTATTCAGATCCCGACCTTTAATAAATTTAACCCTCAACCCCGTCCCTTCATCCCCCCCACCAATCCAAAGAGTTTTCCCCGGTGGGTGCGCGGGGGCGGGTGCACGGAGGCCTCACTGCCGCTGGTAAAATGCGGCGGAGCATTCCCGGTGTCGGGTGTTGTGGAGGGCCTCTTCCAGAAGAATTTTACGGGCCCCACCCCCCTGCCACGACCCCCGACACCAGAAGGCTCATAAAATTCAGGCCAATATCTGGGCTATTTCATAAAGGATAACTACTTCCATCAGTTTGTTAAAGGTGAACTCGTTGATTATGGACAGGGGAACAGGAAAATTTGCTGTGGTTACTATGTGTGATGACATGTTCTTTTCAACCCAAGCCATCCTTCCCTCAAAGGTTTCTTTGAAAAACAGAAGACATGGCTGAGGACAATTAGTTTTCTGGCTCCAAGTTCTTTAGTACATGTTGCTCGTGGGGCTTTATATTTACTTACAGTCATGCATTTGTGTGAGTTTCTGAGAACTAATTTCAACATTTTCTGGGGTTAGTCAAAGAAATTAACCCTCATAATACTGAATTTCTACAGCAACTTTTATCCTGTAATATATATTCCACAATAATAGCTTTGTTCCACCTGTTCACCAGTACTTTGCTCAATTGGCCAAACGTTAACCTCGGCACTGCGTGTCAGCAGGTTATTTGACCATGGGAAGCGCACGCATACACAAACACACACAGTGGCGCAGTGGTTAGCACCGCAGCCTCACAGCTCCAGGGACCCGGGTTCGATTCTGGGTACTGCCTGTGCGGAGTTTGCAAGTTCTCCCTGTGTCTGCGTGGGTTTCCTCCAGGTGCTCCGGTTTCCTCCCACATGCCAAAGACTTGCAGGTTTTTAGGTTAATTGGCCATTATAAATTGCCCCTAGTATAGGTAGGTGGTAGGGAAATATATAGGGACAGGTGGGGATGTGATAGGAATATGGGATTAGTGTAGGATTAGTATAAATGGGTGGTTGATGGTCGGCACAGACTCGGTGGGCCGAAGGGCCTGTTTCAGTGCTGTATCTCTAAACTAAACTAAACACACACATATTTCACCAGGATAACCGTCTGGCCAATTCTTTCTCGAACTACCTGCTCGCGGAGATCAGCTAACTCAACACAACACAGGAATCAAACCTAGGACCCTTCTGATGTGTATAGCTCAATTATACTTTACCTTTATCAACCGAGTCATCAGCGATTTGTAGCATTCTGTATAGACACAATTATTATGTTAACCGATAGACTGAAAGTGGAATATAAAGCTGGGATTTCTACAATATTTAGGCCAGCTATTTTCATTGCACACAGTCTTGGCAGTGAAAACATCATGACTGCAGGGAGGGTCTCAACTGAAGAGATTTCACTTGGGGAATGATAGGCGTTGCAGGTCAGAGGTTTATCAAACACTTACTGAGATTAAAAGAAAAATTTGGCAGGAATCACCAGGGAAACCAGAATTCATTTGAACTCTGCAATGCACAGACTATTGCAAAAGACTGAATAAGCATATTAGTAACAGCAAAGCCAACATGAACTGATTAAAGGAGCAGCATCTTCATGAAAAAGTGTTTGACAAACTTTGTTTGTTAACAAGCAAACCAGTGATTTTTTTCCCCACTCCCTTGGCTAGGCCACTGAAACCAACTGTAACATCTCTTCAGTTGCACCCCTTGAAATCACCTAATTCAACAAAGATCAGGAATTGATCCTGGTAGGTAGCTTTGGATTTGCACAGCTTAGTAACACACACTAACATTTTCTTGGTCTACTAGACCATTGGGAAGCTTAACCAATGAATTGCGTTGTGACTGTCATGTGTTGTTCTCCTTTTATCAAATGTTTCATTCCTGTAGCATTTACCATATGTCCAAATGAACTATGAATTGCCAGCAGACATGGTAAAGTCAGTTAGTTTGTCCTACAGAATGGCGAAGGATTTGCTCCAAATATGCATAAGACTTGTATAATATTTTTGGAGGGATGTATTTTGCCTGGATGTAGCAACATGTTAGCAACATGATAACATTAGCAACAGGTCATTGATATTATAAGTGCTTCTCAGAAAAGACTGAATTCTATCTTTTCTTTCTTGATGATTTATAAGCAGATGTAGGAGAATCTATGATATAAGTTTATCTCAGTGAACCACGGATGCATTAGCAAATCTTTCTTTTCCTTCGATTTTTGTGTCTACTTAAAATGAGAGATGCCAGGTCTGGGGAATTAAATATGTTCCATTTGTTTGCACCCAGTGTCATCAGTCAAACACTCCCACATCAGACTCAGCTTGAGTTAGATTCTGGATTAGCCTCCCTATATATGATGCAGCCCAGTGTTTTTATACTTATTTCAGAAGAGCATTCACATTCCCCAGAACAGTTATTGTTTTGGACCTTTATGCGAGAATACTAATTTAGAGCTGGATTATAGGCTGCGGATTCGTAGCCATTAAAAAGTGGGTGGGACCATCTAAAGCATGTAACATTTAGGACCTTTCCATTGGAGAGGGGAGGCTTTCATCCAGTCATTCTGGCATGAATTGAAACCAAGGTCCCAAAGATCAAAAGACACCATGCTAACCAAGTGCAGCACCCAGCCCCTCGTTGTCTTCTTTCATGAGCAGTTTAATTAGAAACTTTACCATTGCTTCTGAACTTGGTTGTTGGGGTTTGGCTGAGCAACAAAGGAGTATTCCGTGGTTAGTTATTGGAGAAGATTCCCCCCCCCCCCCCCACTCAGGGCAACTTAAAACAAAACATGAGTTGGCATTGTGATGCTGCTGAACAGTGTTGATCAGGGCAGTTTACATAAGGTTACGCATTCTGCTTCTTCGTGTGCGGCTGCATCAAGCTGTGTGTAGATCCCCAGTACACAAACTCCAAGTGTCACTATGTGCTGAGGTTCTATCTGTCCCCAGTGTTGCGAAGGATGAACCTGGTCACATTGCCGCGGAACACTCCATGCAGTTGGACCGTGCCGTACCTACTATCCTTCGTGGAGCAGTTTCTGCGGGAAAACACCTTTGACCACCGATCCATGAGGCAGTTGAACTGAGGGGCTGGATCCATGGGATACCCCTCGAACTGTATTGGGAAAATTCTGTCTCCTGTAAAATGTAAAAATGTATCTGGCATGACAAATGTGAAATGGAAGGGTTGTGAGGCAACTCATGATTGTATTGAAGCAAACGGACCTCCTTTGCACTGTTTGTAATTTTTGACTTGGTGCTGTTTGAAACTGTTTGGTAATGTATTTTTTACAGATTTTTATGAATAAAGTATATTTTGGAAATAAAAAAAAAACTCTGCTTCTTCACTCATCTCCATTAGGGAGCTGTTAACCAAAGATCCGGCCACCACCAACAACATATATTTATATAGTGCCTTTAACGTACTAAAACATCCCAAGTCACTTCTCAGGAGCGTTATAGAGCAAAATGTGACACCGAGCCACATAAGGCACATAAGTAGGGCAGTTGATTGAAAGCTTGGTTAAAGAGGTAGGTTTCAAGGACGGTCTTAAAGGAAAAAAGAGAGGTAGAGAGTCGGAGAGGTTTAGGGAAGAAGTTCCAGAGCTGAAGGCCTAGGCAGCTGAAGTTACAGCCACAAATTGTGGAGTGATTAAAATCAGGGATCTCAAAAGGCCAGAATTAGATGAGCACAGATATCTCAGAGGCTGTGGGGCTGGTAGAGATTACAGAGATAGGAAGGGTTGAGGCCATGGAGAGATTTGAAAACAAGGATGAGAATTTTAAAATCAAGGCATTGTTTGACTGGGAGCCAATGTAGATCAGGAAGAATAAAGTTAATCCTTGGCAGTTGTGTTTCTGTGCAATGAATTTAAGTTGGATTTGAATTCAATTATCCAGGAATATTTAATTAAAACTCCATTTTGCATCTCGAAGCACCCTGGGGCCACAGGGCAACACATGTAAAAAGTAATCAGTCATCAGCAATTGAAAAGACAAACGTGGAAAAAGCTCTTACTCAAGAAGACAGATAAGACAGATCGACTCCTTATGTGCTTCACTCTTGCGTAAGGTTAGCGAACAGAAAAATTATGTTAGCTCCAGAATTAAACCAAATGTCATTGAAGGCATCTTTATGGCAGAATCTGTGTTCGAAATGGGCCTATACCATTGGAGTCTAGAAGAATGAGAGGTGATCTTACTGAAACATGAGATCCTGAGGGGACGTGATAGAGTGGATATCAGGAGGATGTTTCCTCTTGTGGGGGAGACTAGAACTAGGGTACACAGTTTAAGAATAAGAGGTCTCGCTTTTAAGATGGTGTTACGACCAGGTGAGAAAGGAGTCTAGGTGATCCCTGGCAGCCTTTTCCTGGTCTGACCGTAACAGGGTTTAATTTTTAAAACACTGTGTTTTTAGCTCCCCCTTGTTCACTGCTCTCCAATTGTAAGGCAAAGAAATCAACCAGACAGGTTTTCTTAGATGTTCACAAGAGAGGTGGAAGTTTATTAACCTTAAGCTCTGATTCGGTTAAAACGACCATGAGTACGTGACGCAACCACGCTAGCATGTAAACGCGATAAGCACACAAGCAGATAGAGACAGAAAAGTAGAAAGAATGAAGGGGAAAAGTTTGAAGCAATAGCTGGAGTTTATTTACTGTTCTTTGAGTTCACTGTAGAGCCTTTGATTGCAGGTAACTCTTGCCGTTTCGTTGGGGCCCAGTGGACACTTTCAATGTAGGATTCTTCTCTCTTGAGGTTTAAGTGACTTCAGTGGATCTGGAAATTCGTGTGAGAGAGAGAGAGAGAGAGGCAGGCAGGAGAGAGGCTCTTTCTTCAGGTTCAGTTGCAGTCTGACCCAAACTGTTCTGTGAGCAGTTCAAAACCAAACCTAGGTCAGCAGGTTAGTCATGTTTTTTAACAAACTCCCCTGCGTTTTGTGGATTCCTTTCATCTTCGTAGACACCCGCACTGTGGGTGGGGAGTGGGTGGGGGGGGGGGGGGTGCGGGGCGGAAATGGAATGCTGGCTTGTTCCACATTCAATGTCTGGTGATCAAAATCCATTTGAGTTAACTAGATCAGGAAGCTGTTCTATTGTCTCTACAGGCAACTGTCTCTTAGTATGCAAATTTTTCTAGCCACTGCTGTGATTTCTTTAAACAAGTTATCTTTTCAGTCCAGCAACAGTTTAAAATTAATGTTCATATGACAAAATTAATATGCCTCATTCTTGGCAGGTGGGGTCTTCATGACAATGGAGATGAGGAGAAATATTTTTTCTCAAAGGGTCTTTGGTCTGTGGAATTCTCTTCCCCGGAAAGCAGTGGAGGCTGCTCATTGAATTTATTCAAGACTTAGTTAGATAGATGTTTGATAGACAAGGGAGTGAAGGATTATGGGGGCAGATAGGAAAGTGGAGTTAAGACCACAACCATGATCTTATTGAATGGAGAAGGCTTGAAGAGCCAAATGGCCTACTCCTGCTCCCATGCCCTATATTCCTAGGCCCGAAAAAGACAATCTGTGTTTTTCTAAGAAATGTGGCAAACAGATAAGCAAATGGAACAGATGCACAATCTGCAACACAGTGCAATTACTCAGGAGCAAATATTCTTTATAGCGCAATTTGGTTATATGCAACCAGTTGCATACGTTGTAAAACCCATTATTTTGGGAGAGCATTAAGTTTAATGATTTCATTCTGGTATCGTAAATGTATTTAAAATAGCACAGCTACCATTCATTGCAAAATGATCAAGCTATAAGTATAAACTATGCTGGCAATGGTGTAAGAATTTCTCTGATTACTACGTATATCAAAATGTTTGTCTCTTCCCCATACTGTTAACTACAGCAATTCTTTTTGTTTGGGTGGGTTCAAAATTGTTCACCAAGTACTAACATTAAGTGCTTTTCAACATACTGAAGAGCTTCAGTGGTGAGCCTGTGCTTTGAACATAGCACTGCAAGAACAGACGTTAAAGAGTTAACTAGTAGTTACTAAATCCTTGACTGAGAGTGGATTTCACTCATCAGATTGTGCCAATTACAATTAATTTCTCTATAGCCTGCAAGCGCACTTCAGCTAAGCAGCAGTTACAAGATCGGCAATTAAGAATTAAATCACATGATCTAGTTATGTTTCAGAAATAATTTTGTGTCCCATTTAGATTCACTTACAATTTCATTTTATGCCTTTCAATATAAATTATTGGTGACACCGAAAGCAGCAAAGCCTCCACAAATAAATCTACGCAAATTATACATACCTAAATTTTTATTCATTCACAGGATATGGGCATAGTTGGCAAGGCCAGCCTTTATTGCCCATCTGTAATTGTCCTTTTTTGAGAAGGTGATGGTGAGCTAACTCCTTGAATACAACTGAGTGGCTTGCTAGGCCATTTCAGAGGGCAATTAAGCCATTGCTGTGGATCTGGAGTCACATACAGGCCAGAACAGGTAAGGACAGCAGATGTCCTTCCCTAAAGGACATTAGTGAGCCGGATGGGGTTTTACAACAATCTGGTAGTTTCATGGTCACCATTACTGATACTAGCTTTCTATTCACGATTTATTTAATTAATTGTATTTTAAATTCCCCAGCTGCCGTAATGGGATCTGAACTCATATCTCTGGAAATTAGCCCAGGCCTCTGGATTACTAGTTCAGTAACACGCATGGTTCTAGCTATTCTGCGGGATTTCAAAAAGTAATCAGCAGAGAGCTTTTGTAAATCATTTTCCTCTCGAGCATTGCAAAGCCACTTTGTATTTCTTTAATATTTCTCTAAAAATATGTTTATTCCTGTCTTTCCCCTTTTGAAAGCAATGGCTCATGCCGGTGTATGGATCTAAGGGCACTGGGACCCTTTAGAATCTTACCAAGTTTCTATGCCTGTAAGTCCAGACAGTGAATGCCAGGAAGCTTATTAACTGTGGGAAAGGTGTCACAGTCAAATTTAATCATGAGTTCAAACAATATCCAGACACATACATTTTCCAGCAGGACTCCTGGATAGTTATCAGGAACAGGAGCTCCATTGATTATTACCCCTAGCTCAGCAACAATGAAGTCAATTGTAATGTGCCTACTATTACCCTGGCTAAGATCAGCTAATTCTACAAAGACCGGGAATCAAACCTGGCACCTTCCTGGTCTGTATGTGTCAAAACCACACCAGGCGGTGATCCATCAAAGAAAACCATTGTTTTCATCATTCATTGCTGAGACAACCAACCCAGACCTCATCCGCACCCCCACAACACTTTCTGCGATGTCTTGTTTCAAACTTCATGTTCGTACACTCAGGGCTTTTCATCAGTGTTTACATATTTTGGCAGTGATTAAACTGCAACATTGCTGAGTTTTACACTTTGATGCTAACTATAATAAAATGCAAAGTCATAACACAAAGCTGCATGTGCAACCACAATTCACCAAAAGGAAAAGATTTACTTTGCACTGACTGTCAGAGCAGCTCTTTAAAAAAGTGCCAAAGTTTGGTGAATCCTCTCAGGTCTCATGTCTATGGCTTCTTCAAGTTTTTTCAATGTCTCTTTCATTCTTCACATCTCTTATCTCAGTTTACCCACCTTGCTCATTCTCGTGCTCCTTTCTCTGCCCCACCCACCCCATCCACCCAGGTAGGGAAACCCACAGACAAAAATGGAAATACTGGCTGGACAGAAGGCAGTATGCCCATGATACTTCACTGTCCATAGCCAAATTTTAGTCATTCCTAAAGCATTTCCCTGTCCAGGACAAAATTAATCTATGTACAGTCATTTCTGAAACTCCACAACATGCAAAAATGTACTTACAGTGATGAGTTGTGCACTAGATTTTACAATATTTGTAAGTCCAAAGAAGTGAACTTTCTCATCAGAAATGAATGGCTTTGGCCTCTTAGGGAGCCAAATCTGAAAGTCAGAGGTTCCGTGGTGGGATGAAGCTGATTCATAGATAAATGGAGTCAGCTTGGACCAGCGGCAAACTAATGTCCAGGATCAGAGATGGGCAGGGAGGGTGAATGAGCTGTTTGAGTGGCAGAGTATGTATGGGTGCACTGCTACAGTTATTCCTGTGGAAGATGGAGAGCCAAGGAGGCATGCAGAATTGACCATGAGTCAGCATAGATTGATGGAGGGGTCCAGTGGAAGTGAATGATGGTCTCGGTGATCAATGACGTACACCAAGGATCCAGTATACGAGCAAGGGGATGACAATGGGCAACAGGTGGAAGTGGCAGAGCAAAGGTCATTTGGCAGCAGTGGAGCAGAATCCCAAGCAGGACAGGAACCAGCAGAAACAGATCAGAGCTGACTCGGGAGATATCCAGCTTTGATCCCTGGGGTTAACTCACCCCAGATGGCCTCACTGCGTCTCAGCTAGGGAAGGGAAGAAATCAGCTGAAGTTCCAAATTACTGATTCCTAATAGTATGTGTATGAACTTTGGCTGAGAAAAGAATTGGGTTTGGTTGCCTCCTGTGGATGATTGGCCTACTAATAGCGGTATACACATGGAGAATGACTAGTTGAGGCAGGCTGTTCTGATGAAAGGTCACTGACCTGAAACAGTAACTCTGCTTCTCTCTCCACAGATGTTGCCAGACCTGCTGAGTATTTCCAACACTTTCTGTTTTTATTTCAGATTTCCAGCATCTGCAGTATTTTGCTTTTATTATAGTTGAGGTAGGCATTGGAGTGGGCTAGCATCTGTAGATCCAGACACCATTGTTGGTCAATGTCTTAGGGAAAAGTGGGATAAAATTTAAGGAGGGGGTAAATAAATAAAATGGGGCTATCAGGTTTAGACATATCAGGAAGTACTAGAGGGTGACAGATTCCTTTCTGACAAGTTTATCAATTACTTTCCAAATCCATTGCCTAAGTGATGTAAATTCTATAATGCCATGGGAGAGGGTGGTTTATTAAGTAAGTGAAATTTGTCAATTGAAGTCAACGTTACTACTAGAAAAGGAACTGGCTGAAAGTCTACTCAAAAATCTAACTAGTTGGTTGGGGCAAGATGACTGCTTTGCACAGGAATGGAACCTTTCAACTGGCAACATGTTTGACTTCAGCGATCTTCCTTTTTCACGTATTGAAAGCAAAATACTGCAGATGCTGGAAATCTGGAATAAAAACAGAACGAGCTGGAAATACTCAGCAGGTCTGGCAGCATCTGTAGCGAGAGAAACAGAGTCAACACTGCCAGATCTGCTGAGTATTTCCAGCACTTTCTGTTTTTATTCCCCTTTTCATGCAACTAGTGTACTGTTGTAGTCAGCACATGGGAGGAGCAGCCTTGTAGTATTCATGTTGCTCTTTGTGGGATCAGAGAATTCCAAAATGAACTGTGGGATATAAAGAAACACAGCTTCAAACCAGCAAATGGAAAATTTAAAAAGATGCGCAGAAGCTTTTCACTCAATAAGTAATTAACTAAAATAATGCATTTTGGAACAGAGTGGTGCAGGTAAAATATCTTAAGTCATTTCAGCAAACGTTGAGTACAGTGATGGAGAGGCCAGTAAGGGAGGATTACTTCAAAGTAGATGGAAAATTGGACAAGGTCTCCTTAACATTCCTCTATGTGCTGCAGCCAGACAATCAAATACATCCAGTCTTAAGAGCAGGAAGATCTGCCCCATTGTCTTTCTGGATGGATGAGCTAGTGTAAACAAAAGATGGATGTATTTCATTGGCTGTAAAATGCTCTGGGAAGTTCTGAGGCTGAGAAAGGTGCGAAATAAATGCAAGTTATTTTTCTTACTTTTAACTCCTATCATATCCTTAGGATGTCCCACAAAGCTTCAGACACAATTAACTATTTTGGTAGTAGTCATTTTTGTGTTGGTAAATGTAGCAACCAACTTGCACATAAGATCCTGCAAAACAGCAACAAGATGAATGAAGTTAGGCTGAATGACCTTGTTATGAGCAAATATCTTATGACCAAAAATCTGTGAATCAGACATTTACACAATGTGGGAATATCGGAATTATCCAGCAATGGCATTTGTAGCCAAAGCTATTAATTGTAGAATGATTATGTGCTGAATTAAGCACTGGGATATCTGGCTCAACCTATATATTATGTAGTGACAATAACTAAAAGGAAAGAGTGTGAGATTTAGCTAATAATTATTAAAATGAGTTGAGACAATCCCTAATATGTATATACAAGATCAATGTAAAGTAACTCATGTTGGCCAGGTAGAAAGAATCTGGTCAACATGTATCCAATATAAACATCTTCAGGCAAATAGGCTTAATAAAGAATCCCTCCAATGTCACCACGATATTCAGCACGGCAGCTCATTTAAATGGCCAGCTTGACCACCCCGCCCCCCCCCCCCCACCCCGATGACATGGAGGGGGTGGGTAGTCCGTCTCCGGCAATGGTATCAGGCTCCATTGCGCAGGCATCGACGCCATTTTTAAAGGGCTTCGAGCCCTTCAATTTCATTTAACTATTTAAAGATAAAGTTAATTAAAATGGATTCAACAAAACGAAATAAACATTTCAGGACCCTCTCCCACCAACCCCCCTAATAACCATACAATTCATCCCTTGCCTTCTTCCCCCAACAAATACTTACCTTGTGCACCTGACCTTTCCACCGCCCCACAGTTCGTGAACTATGCACTTTACCCCTTCCCACCATCCCCTACACCAATCAGATGAGCTTGACCCCGCTCCCCCCACCCCACACTGAGATACTTACCTGCTCCCCCCTCCCCACCAGTGTCGCGCACCGGATCCCCGGATGGGTATCCGAAGGCGCAGGAGTGCTGGTACCAATATGGTACCAGAACAGACAGCAGGAGCAGGTAAGTAATTAATTCACTGATTTAAATAAATTTGTCTATCCAAATTTGGCTCCTGTCGCCGAGTGGCAGGCTGACTGCCACGAGGCCTCACCGCTGTCGGCAATATCGGGGCCTCTGCTGGAGGCATTTTCCAGTCCCCGCCACAACCCCAGACGTCGGGGGAGCTGTAAAATTCAGCCCATTGAGTCCCTGCTGGCTCTCCACGGAGCTATCTAATCAGTCCTACTCCCCGGCTCGATCCCCATAGCCCTGCAAGTCTATTTCCCTCAAGCGGCCATCCAACTTCCTCTTGAAGTCATTGATTGTTTCCGCTTCCACCACCCTTGTGGGCAGTGAGTTCCAGGTGCGTAAAAAAGTGGTTCCTCTTATTTCCCCTGCATCTCTTGCCCAAAACTTACTATCTGTTACCCGTAGTGCTTGTACCATTGATTAATGGGAACAGTTTTTCCTTGTCTAACTTATCCAAGCCTGACATAATCTTGTATACTTCTAGTAAATCTCCCCTCAATGTCCTTTGTTCTAAGGAGAACAAAAACCCAGCGTTTCCAATCTAACCTTGTAACTAAAATCCCCCATCCCTGGAACCATTCTGGTAAATCTCCTCTGCACCCTCTCAAGGACCCTCACATCCTTCCTAAAGTGTGGTGACCAGAACTAGATGCAATACTCCAATCAGGGCATAACCAGAGCTTTATAAGTGCTCAACATAACTTCCCTGCTTTTGTACTTAATGCCTCCAATTTATGAAGCCCAAGATAACATGTATTTTATTGACCACTCACTCAATATGTCCTGCAACCTTCAAAGATCGACGTACATGCACCCCAGGTCCCTCTGTTCTTGCACACTCTTTAGAACTGTGCAATTAAGTATATGTTGCCTCTCCCTACTCCTTGTGCCAAAATGCATCACTTCACATTTATCAGTATTAAATTCCATCTACCACCTGTCTCTCCAGTCCGCTAGCCTATCTATGCCCTGTTGTAGGTGGGTTTTTTTATTCGTTCATGGGATGTAGGCGACTCTGGCTAGGCCAGCATTTATTGCCCATCCCTAATTGCCCTTGAGAAGGTGGTGGTGAGCTGCCTTCTTGAACTGCTGCAGTCCAAGTGGGGTAGGTACTCCCACTGTGCTGTTAAGAAGGGAATTCCAGCATTTTGACCCAACGGCAGTGAGGGAATGCAATATAGTTCCAAATCAGGATGATGTGTGGCTTGGAGGGAAACTTGCAGGTGGTGGTGTTGCCATGTAGCAGCTGCCCTTGTCCTTCTAGGTGGTAGAGGTCGCGGGTTTGGAAGGTTCTGTCTAAGAAGCCTTGGTGTGTTGCTGCAGTGCATCTTGTAGATGGTACACATTGCTGCCACTGTGCGTCGGTGGTGAAAGGAGTGAATGTTTGTGAATGGGGTACCAATCAAGCAGGCTGCTTTCTCCTGGATGGTGTCGAGCTTCTTGAGTGTTGTTGGAGCTGCACCCATCCAGGCAAGTGGAGAGTATTCCATCTGTTTTTTAGAATTAGAACATTACAGCGCAGTACAGGCCCTTCGGCCCTCGATGTTGCGCCGACCATCTGACCTACACTATTCCATTTTCATCCATATGTCTATCCAATGACCACTTAAATGCCCTTAAAGTTGGCGAGTCTACTACTGTTGCAGGCAGGGTGTTCCACGCCCCTACTACCCTCTGCGTAAAGAAACTACCTCTGACATCTGTCCTATATCTTTCACCCCTCAACTTAACTAACCCACCCTTCTACACCCTCATCCAGGTCATTTATAAAAATGACAAACAGCAGTGGCCCCAAAACAGAACCTTGCGGTACACCACTAGTAACTAAACTCCAGGATGAACATTTGCCATCAACCACCACCCTCTGTCTTCTTTCAGCTAGCCAATTTCTGATCCAAAGCTCTAAATCACCTTCAACCCCATACTTCCGTATTTTCTGCAATAGCCTACCGTGGGGAACCTTATCAAACGCCTTACTGAAATCCATATACACCACATCCACGGCTTTACCCTCATCCACCTGTTTGGTCACCTTCTCGAAAAACTCAATAAGGTAGTGTTGTTGGAGCTGCACCCATCCAGGCAAGTGGAGAGCATTCCATCACATTCCTGACTTGTGCTTTATAGATAGCGGACAGGCTTTGGGGAGTCAGGAGGTGAGTTACTCACCGCAGGATTCCTAGCCTCTGACCTGCTCTTGTAGTCACAGTATTTATATGGCTACTCCAGTTCAGTTTCTGGTCAATGGTAGCCCCCAGGATGTTGATAGTGGGGGATTCAGTGATGGTAATGCCATTGAATGTCATGGGGAGATGGTTAGATTCTCTCTTGTTGAAGATGGTCATTGCCTGGCACTTGTGAGGCGTAAATGTGACTTGCCACTTATCAACCCAAGCCTGGATATTGTCCAGGTCTTGCTGTATTTCTACACGGACTGCTTCAGTATCTGAGGAGTCACAAATAATGCGAAAAATTGTGCAATCATCAGCGAGCATCCCCACTTCTAACTTTATGATTAAAGGAAAGCCATTGATGAAGCAGCTGAAGATGTTTGGGCCTGGGACACTACCCTGAGGAACTCCTGCAGTGATGTCCTGGAGCTCAGATGATTGACCTCCAACAACCACAACCATCTTCCTTTGTGTTAGATATGACTCCAATCAGCGTTGTGTTTCCCTCCCGATTCCCATTGGCTCCAGTTTTGCTAGGGCTCCTTGCTACCATACTCAGTCAAATGCTGACTTGATGTCAAGGGCAGTCACTCTCACCTCATCTCTTGAGTTCAGCTCTTTTGTCCATGTTTGAACCAATGCTGCAATGAGGTCAGGTGCAGAGCGGCCCTGGCGGAACCCAAACTGAGCGTAACTGAGCAGGTTATTGCTAAGCAAGTGCCACTTGATCGCACTATTGACGACACCTTCCATCACTTTACTGATGATCGAGAGTAGACTAATGGGGAGGTAATTGGCCAGGTTGGACTTGTGTTGCTTTTTGTGTACAGGACACACCTGGGCAATTTTCCACATTGCCAGGTAGGTGCCAGTGTTGTAGCTACACTGGAACTGCTTGGCTTGGGGCGTGGCAAGTTCTGGAGCACAGATCTTCAGTAGTATTGCTGGAATACTGTCAGGGCCCATAGCCTTTGTAGTATCCAGTACCTTCATTTGTTTCTTGATATCATGAGGAGTGAATCGAATTGGCTGAAGGTTCATATTGTCCTCACTTTTTGCCATACCTCCAAGTTTGGTGGCACTGGCAAATTTTGATGTTCTGTTCAGTATTCCAATATCCAAGTCATTTACATACAACAAAAAAAGCAGTAGTCCTAGCACTGACCATTGGGAAACACCACTGTCTACCATCCACCAGTCTGAAAAGCAATGATTTACTATGACTCACTGTTTTCTGTCCTTAAGCCAATTTTTTGATCCAATTGGACACCGAGCCTCCTATTCCATGAGCCTCAATTTCGTTAACCAGTCTTTTATGTATTACCTTATCAAGCGCTTTCTTAAATAACGTATAAACAACATCCATCGCATTCCCTTCATCAACCTATTCTGTTACTTCACAAAAAATTAAATTAGATTAGTCAAGCATGATGTGCCTTTTGCAAATCCATGCTGGCTCTCCCTAATTAACTCAAACTTCTCTAAGTGTCTATCGATATTTTCCCTGATTATTGTTTCTAAAACCTTACCCACCACTGATGTTAAACTAACTGGTCTGTAGTTGCTAGGACTATCCTTACATCCTTTCTTAAATAAGGGTGTCACATTTGTCACTCTCCAATCCTCTGGCACCTCCCCCGTATCCAGGGAAGATTGGAAGATTATGGCAAGCACTTCTGCTATCTCCATCCCCATTTCCTTTAGCAACCTGGGATGCAATCCATCTGGACCTGGTGACTTACCCACCCTAAGCATAGCCAGCCTTTTTAATACACCGCCCTCTCAAGTTTTATCCTATCCATTGCCTCTACTCTCTCTGCTTCGACTGATATTTTGTCAGATTCCATTTCCTTAGTGAACATTGATACAAAGTACTCATTAAGTATATTAGCCTTGCCCTCTGCCTCTTTGCGTATATTACCCTCTTTGTCCCTAATAGGCCCCACTCGCTTACCATTTACAAGCCGATAGAAAATCTTTGGCTTCCCATCTATGTTGAGTGTCATTCCATTCTCATATTCTTTCTTTGCCAGTCTTATTTGGAGATCACCTTGATTTCAGAGTCTAAATTACTCCTTGCTAGTCAAATTGCACTAAATGTAGAATCCCCAAGGCAATTAAGTAATTTTTGGTCACAGATTTTTATATATACTGTCATGCAGGCCCCCACCTGCCAAGCATGAGGCATATTAATTTCACCACATGGACATTAAATTTCAAACTGTTGTTGAAGTGAAGGAAAGACAAAGCAGCCATTCCCTGTCACATTCAACCCACAATGGATTTCTGATCACCAGACGTTGAAGGTGATCTAAGTAGAGTTTAAGTTTAAGTTTAATAAATATAAACTTTTCTTCTTTATACCTCATTCCATGACAATATGAAAGGCACAATTCAGCATAGCGGCACCTCATCAGAGCCCTTTCCAATCCTGAGTGTCGTGTAACAGGGCTGTGTTCTCGCACCAGCACTGTTTGGGATTTTCTTCTCCCTGCTGCTCTCACATGCGTTCAAGTCTTCAGAAGAAGGAATTTTCCTCCACACAAGATCAGGGAGCAGGTTGTTCAACCTTGCCCGTCTCAGAGCGAAGTCCTAAGTACTGAAAGTCCTCATCAGGGAACTCGTCTTTGCTGACGATGCTGCTTTAACATCTCGCGACCACGCTCTGGAAGTGGTTCAAGAGTTCACCTACCTAGGCTCAACTATCACCAGTAACCTGTCTCTAGATGCAGAAATCAACAAGCGCATGGGAAAGGCTTCCACTGCTATGTCCAGACTGGCCAAGCGAGTGTGGGAAAATGGCGCACTGACACGGAACACAAAAGTCCAAGTGTATCAAGCCTGTGTCCTCAGTACCTTGCTCTACGGCAGCGAGGCCTGGACAACGTATGTCAGCCAAGAGCGACGTCTCAATTCATTCCATCTTCGCTGCCTCCGGAGAATCCTTGGCATCAGGTGGCAGGACCGTATCTCCAACACAGAAGTCCTCGAGGCGGCCAACATCCCCAGCTTATACACACTACTGAGTCAGCGGCGCTTGAGATGGCTTGGCCATGTGAGCCGCATGGAAGATGGCAGGATCCCCAAGGACACATTGTACAGCGAGCTCGCCACGGGTATCAGACCCACCGGCCGTCCATGTCTCAGCTTTAAAGACGTCTGCAAATGTGACATGAAGTCCTGTGACATTGATCACAAGTCGTGGGAGTCAGTTTCCAGCGATCGCCAGAGCTGGCGGGCAGCCATAAAGGCGGGGCTGAAGTGTGGCGAGTTGGCAGGAAAAAAAACAGAAACGCAAGGGGAGAGCCAACTGTGTAACAGCCCTGACAAACAAATTTTTCTGCAGCACCTGTGGAAGAGTCTGTCACTCTAGAATTGGCCTTTATAGCCACTCCAGGCGCTGCTCCACAAACCACTGACCACCTCCAGGCGCTGACCCATTGTCTCTCGAGACAAGGAGGCCAAAGAAGAAGAAGACCTAAGAAAACCTGTTTGTGCTGGTTTCTTTGCCTTATATTTGAAAAGCAGTGAGCAAGGATTCACCAAGGGGGAGGTAAAAACACAGTGTGTTTAAAATTAAACCCTGTTACAGTAAGACCAGGTGAAGGCTGAGAGGGAACCTTTCTCACCTGGTCGTAATAATATATAAAAGAAAGTATGTGTATGTAATAGCCCTTGAGAAGGTGGTGGTGAGCTGCCTTCTTGAACCGCTGCAGTCTATCTGGTGTAGGTACACCCACAGTGCTGTTAGGGAGGGAATTCCAGGTTTTTGACCCAGCATATCTATTAAGTATCATTCTATTGCGTGGGGAGGATTATTTGCCTTGCCACAAGAACATTTAAAGAAATGAACTAAAATTGATTTCTCATGTCAAGTACTCCCATACGAAACCACTCCTTACAACAAAGACATAGATAATAAAAAAACACTCACATTAGTTCCTTAAATAAGTGTAAGTTTATATTCTGATGCTGACTAACATTGCAGATGAACAAGAATCATACTGTTGTCCTGCAGGCCCCCACCTGCCAAGAATGAGGCATATTAATTTTATCATATGAACATTGATTTTAAACTTGCTGGGAAGAAGAGAAGGCCTGTTATAAGGGCTGCCAGACACTTATCTGAAAAACATTTGCATACTAACAGACAGTGCTTGTGGAGACAAAACGAACATTCCCTGACACATTGGATTTTGATCACCAGACATTGAAGGTGTAAGGAAGAGCATTCCAGAGACTGCTAAGGTGATACAATCCACAAAAGCCAGGATGGTTTAACCAGCTGGTCACATGAGTAACTGGCTGGTTCAGGGTTTTTTGAACTAGCCACAGAGTTTTTGAACTCAGAAGAAAGACTGTTTGCTCCTGGAGTGAGAAGACCTCTCCTGTCTGCTCCCATCTCTTTCTCACAAGCCTCTGAGCCAGTTCGGACACATGAACTTCAAGAGAGAAAAGTCTCCCACATCAAACAAGGTTTAAGAAGAATACTGGGTCCCAACGAAAAGCAAGACCTACCTACAATCAAGGACTCTACAGCGAGCTTGAAGAGCAGTAACCAAAACCATCTTCAGATATTGCCTCAAACTTTTCCACTTTATTTCTTCTGCTTTTTTTTGTCTCTATCTGCATGTGTGTATCACGTATGCATGCTAGCATGGGCACATCACATATCCGTAGGCGTTAACCGAATTACAATTTATGTTTAATAAAGATCAACTTTTTTTCTTTAAACCTAAGAAAACCTGTTTGTCTAGTTCCTTTGCCTTATAATTGGAAGTTAGTGAGCAAGGAGGAGCTAACAAAAACCCTGTTACAGTAAAACCAGGTGAAGGCTGAGAGGAAACCCTAGTCCCCTTTCTCACCTGGTCATAACACTGTAAATACTTGGCACCTGGGCAATAGAGACGGCAAGTTCATTTTTGAACCAACATTTCTATTTGGTTCCAGCCTTGTTTTCTTTGCCAACTGTCATTTTTGGAAACCCCATAGCTCAGAACATTTTGGAGGAAGGTAATTTAGTAACTTTGTCACATCTTCAAGATTTATGTTCCTTTTAATCCCCTGCTCTGTATGTTCCAGGGAGCCCTATTCCTCTGCATAATTCTGATAATATAATAATGGTACCAGATCCCTCATTTGCTGTTTGTGGGATCTTGCTATGCAGAAATTGTTTGTCTACATAATAACAGTGACTGCACTTCAAAAGTATTACATTGGTTGGAAAATGCCCTCGGATGCTCTGAAAGGTATTCTATAAATACAAATTCTTTGTTCGGGACATTGTTGAGGCAGTGCAGAGAGAGTTTCACTGTTCCCATTTTTGTTTTTACATTTATTATTGGAATATGTGTGTTGTTGGCAAGACTTGTTGCCCATCCCTTGTTGCCCTTGAGAAGATGGTGGTGTGCCTTCTTTTTTAAGGACTGGCATCCAAGTGGTGAATGTACTCACACAATGCTGTTTGGTAGGGAGTTACAGGATTTTGACCTAGCGACTAACCCTCTGTGCCGCCCGACCTGGAAGTATTTGATGGTGCAAAGAGCAGAGCACTTGGATCCCGCCTCTGGATGAGTTTAAAGTCCTGCCTGGAGGGAAAGGAATTATGTTTGAGAAAAGCTTTACATAAAAATAGTTCAATATCTAAACACACACACTCAAGGCAGAGTAAAGGACAAAAAAAATGTCAGTGGTGAGAAATGGCCATTCAGCCCATCAAAGCTCATTCCTTCAGCACTGGTGTTTCCAACATGACAAAAGTTCTGACAGCTTAGGAAATTGGTATATGTGTTATTTATGTAGTGAAAATTTTTAGACAGTTTGAAACCTATGTTAGGAGATCCATTGTTACAGGCAGATGCACTGTTAAGCAATTCTTGTTCAAATTATGGAACCAGTCTTAAAAATACAGCTAGATCTGGAAACCCTGTAAAACTCACTACAGACCCAACACTTCATATGCTATACTATATTTCACTTTCAAATAAAAATCTTTCCGCAAAACGTATTTGGTAAGTCTTTAAAATAAGTGGAATGATAATCACATTTTACAATAATATATTACAATAGTAGCAGTAATATTAATTGTATAAGATGTAAAGAAATGTTGTATATCCCTTAAAGGGAGCAAATACAACTGTGCCTCATTTAACACTTGGCATTAATCACAGCCTTTAACACACATTGTTTGTGACTACTTCTATAATAGAAAAACCAGTTAACATGCACTCAGAATCACTTCCTTTGCAAGATAACACATTTTATATGGAGTCAAGTGTACATATGTAGTTCACTCTTTTATAAGTTTTAGGTTTCTATGATATTTATAAGTGGGGCTAGCCTATTAACAATGTCTTTAATAGCTGATGCCTGTGTGGAAGGGCCTGCATTATTATCAAGAAGCATTGTCTGTTTGAGACCAAAACAATGGAGATCAGGTGTCGCCCACTTAGTGAAGCCACTGCAAAACTTGACAGGGTATGTATTCAGGAGGGAGTGAATTGCACGTAGCTGTATTACATTGACCAGATTCCAGATTCAAGACAAGTTGAAACCGATGACTGGAGAGAGGTGTGTGTCAACCCCAGGGTGGGTCTGGTGTAAGACCAGTGCTGCCACTGTCTACAATGCATTTTGTTTTCCTGCACTGTTTTCAGAAGTTTTACAGACCTTTGATTTTTCTGTTCTGAATGCAGTAATGTCGGCTGAATGTAATGAACCCAAGTGCTGCTGATGGTGCAATTTACCCAGTGTGTCCTTTTTCAAGCCTGAAACCGTTTCAATAAAAATTTGAATAACCTCACTTCAAATACTCAAGACAGAAAAAGTTTATTTGATTTATTTACTCAGTTGGTTTATTTTAATAACCTGGTTTCTCTTTGGCTCTCTTACAAACAGATATGATTTTCATTTTTGATTTGGATCCAAAATCAGCTTCAGATTTGTGAAATTGAAATTAAATATTCAGTCTTTATGTGCTGGTCTACTAGCTCCTTTAACGATGAAGGAGAACAGGCAAGTCCCTGTATTAAATAGAAGAAACAGGTGTGTACTCAACACCCAGGGTCATACACTGACACACTCTGCTTGACTAATTAGCCCAATAACACCCCTGAGGCGAACAGACGCCAGCTCATGCACCAGACTGGCAGAATCAGGCACTAACACACCAGGGAAAACAAATATGGGTTAGACTGCTTGGGTTGGATACCCCTCCCTGTCCCTCCACCTCCTCCTCCAGATTACCAGAAATTGGATACTCCCCACTGGATCAGGCAGACTTAAAAAGTGCAAAATAAATCTACATCTGTTGCTGTGACTCCAATAATAGATGCCAGATTTGCTTTTGTAGAGAAAGGATGTTGACATTTGCTTTAAAGGGATGTGTAAGCCCAAACTCAGAATAACCCTATAGTTAGGTATTCGTGAGTGAGATTAGTTCAACTTTTCTCCCCTCTTTTCGAGACAATTTTTGCCACCAGGTTTCTCCCCTTCCCTCTCCTCCTGAAGGCAGTTGACTTCTTGCAGAGATATCATGCCACAGGTACCAATCGCCATCTAATACTTCAGAAATTGGTCATTATTCAATAGCAAGGCAGGACAGTGAATGTTGGCAGTTTATTCAACAAGCAAAGACCCCTGAGTCTGATCCTGATCCAATTTCTACACAGAGGGAGTGACTGGGCAGCAATGGGGTAGAATCCCTGACTGATTCTCCCCTCACTAACCTAGAATGCCGAGGTCAACCCAACTGCGGATTCAACTCTTAATGTACTGTTAAAATATCGCATGTACATAGGGAATGGCAGAACACATCAAAAATAAATCACTCCATTTCAGTTTCCAGAGGCTGTCAGATCCAAGGAATCAAACAGTTCAAGATTTGAATTCAAGATACCTGAATGTCACATGGTCCTAATTGAAAGTCTGAATATGAACTCTAATCAATTGTGTTATAGCCTTGAAAGTTCTGCTCGCAAATAGGTTTAAACTGTAAACTTAATCCTGATGGTTACTCTAACAAGCAAGACCAATGTTACTGTAAGTCTGTAATCTTTCTAACTGTTGCTGTTTTAACACTGGCATGAGACATGCTGTCAGCTTCCCCAATGACAACACATTTTTGTAAATGACCTGAAAGAGGGTGTAGAAGGGTGGGTTAGTAAATTTGCAGATGACACTAAGGTCGGTGGAGTTGTGGATAGTGCCGAAGGATGTTGTAGGTTACAGAGGGACATAGATAGGCTGCAGAGCTGGGCTGAGAGATGGCAAATGGAGTTTAATGCGGAAAAGTGTGAGGTGATTCACTTTGGAAGGAGTAACAGGAATGCAGAGTACTGGGCTAATGGGAAGATTCTTGGTAGTGTAGATGAACAGAGAGATCTTGGTGTCCAGGTGCATAAATCCCTGAAGGTTGCTAACCAGGTTAATAGGGCTGTTAAGAAGGCATATGGTGTGTTAGCTTTTATTAGTAGGGGGATCGAGTTTCGGAGCCACGAGGTCATGCTGCAGCTGTACAAAACTCTGGTGAGACCGCACCTGGAGTATTGCGTGCAGTTCTGGTCACCGCATTATAGGAAGGATGTGGAAGCTATGGAAAGAGTGCAGAGGAGATTTACTAGGATGTTGCCTGGTATGGAGGGGAGGTCTTACAAGGAAAGGCTGAGGGACTTGAGGTTGTTTTCGTTGGAGAGAAGGAGGAGGAGAGGTGACTTAATAGAGACATATAAGATAATCAGAGGGTTAGATAGGGTGGATAGTAAGCGTCTTTTTCCTCGGATGGTGATGGCAAACACGAGGGGACATAGCTTCAAGTTGAGGGGTGATAGATATAGGACAGATGTGAGAGGTAGTTTCTTTACTCAGAGAGTAGTAAGGGCGTGGAACGCCCTGCCTGCAGCAGTAGTAGATTCGCCAACTTTAAGGGCATTTAAGTGGTCATTGGATAGACATATGGATGAAAATGGAATAGTGTAGGTCAGATGGTTTCACAGGTCGGCGCAACATCGAGGGCCGAAGGGCCTGTACTGCGCTGTAATGTTCTAAAAAAAAAAAATGGCCAGCCATCAGATAAGCTTGTCTAGCTTGTAACACCTCTAGTATTAAACAGACTTAGCATGAGGAAAGGCTGGCCAGTATCTTGACTACTAACTCGTTGTCATGTTTTCATACAATCATGTTATAATTATGAGTCTTTTACAGCTTTAACAATAACTTGCTGGTTCAACGCAGATACCGGTGCCCAAATGAGAATAGCTACAGCATTAGAATATAATTAGAGTGGCACAGCACTGCAACAGTAAGTGATGTAGCTTCAATGTCCCACATCAGAGACTCCAAGAGAAGGTCAGACATCTTCCCAGAAAGGGCAGGAAAAATAAAAGACAGCATTGTGTCCAGGCTACTGCCCATTCATGCATCCTTCAAATTACATCAAGAAACAGATGACTGAGAATGATAACATGAACACTGGAAGATTAACCTTCAGGTAGAAAACAAGGAGAAAATGATTTTGTTGTTGGCTTCAAGAAAATTATAGCTGAACCAAAACAGAGTGAAAAGATTTCAGTTTCAATCCCCATTCTGTAGTGAGTTAGCTCATCTCAGGTGGCTGGGGGATACAATTGACAGGGATGCCACTCTTGCGGAGGTCAGGGGTGAGAGTAGGATCAGGCACAATGATGATGGCCTCTTTAGTTAGGTAACTGGCTGACACTCACTGCAAGGGCTCATGGGAACATACGAAC
Source organism: Heterodontus francisci (assembly GCF_036365525.1). Classification (NCBI taxonomy): domain Eukaryota; kingdom Metazoa; phylum Chordata; class Chondrichthyes; order Heterodontiformes; family Heterodontidae; genus Heterodontus; species Heterodontus francisci. Next base: position 45,608,345 of record NC_090400.1, read on the forward strand.
TAGGAGCAGGCGTCGGCAACTCGGCCCCTCAAGCCTGCTTGGCCATTCAATGAGATCATGGCTGATCTGATTGTAATCTCAACTCCACATTCCCGCTAACCCCCAATAACCTTTCACCCCTTTGCTTATCAAGAATCTATCTACCTCTGCTTTAAAAATATTTAAAGACTCTGCTTCCACTGCCTTTTGAGGAAGAGAGTTCCAAAGACTCATGGCCCTCTGAGAGAAATAATTTCTCCTCATCTCTGTCTTAAATGGGTGACCCTTTATTTTTAAATAGTGACACCTAGTTCTAGATTCTCCTACAAGGGGAAACATCCTTTCCACATCCGCCCTGTCAAGATCCCCTCAGAATCTTATATGTTTCAATCAAGTTGCCTCTCACTCTTCTAAATTCCAGCAGATACAAGGCTAGTCAGTCCAATCTTTCCCCATAAGACAACCCGCCCATTCCAGGTATTAGTCTAGTCAAAAAGACAAATTATAGCCAAACAGGTGAAGCATAGATGGGTGACCACTATATGTCGAACCCAGCAAGGAATCAATGCCTTCAAGAAGGGATGGTGGATGGAGGGGAGAAAGTAGGAGGGAAATGGCATGTGGTGTGGGACACTGAATAACAACCACAAAAAGATGGCAGATATATTTTTCTGCTAAAGGTTGTCATTAAAAGAGGTATGATCAGAGGTATTGGGATATGCTAGCAGAGTGGTTATGTTACTGGACTTTTAAGTCCGAGTTCAAATTCCCACCATGGCAGCTGAGGTATTTAAATTCAATTAATTAATTAAATCTGGAATTAAAAAGCTGGTATCAGTAATGATGACCATGAATCTACCAGATTGCTGTAAAAACGCATCTGCTTCATTCATGTCCTTTAGGGAAGGAAATCTGCTGTCCTTACCCAGTCGTTACCCTATATGTGACTTTGTTAGTGATGCGCACATCCTGTGAATGAATAAAAAATGGATGAAGAACCAGGAAAGAAACAGTACAGGAGCATCATATGCCATTTGTCATGCTGTTCCTTCACCCCGTGAAGTTATTAATTTTGGCATTATTTTATCACTTACTGCTCAATAATGCCAATTAAGGAGTTATTAATAGTCCCTAATGCTGATTGGAACTGTTTTCTGTTGAGTGCAATAAATTTCTTCAATGGTACCAGTGCTCTTGCCCTAAGTTAGAGTTACGATATCTTTGGGAAAGATAATTACGCTAGTGAGTGTCACAGCATCAGTATATGCTGTCAGTTCACTGAAAGAGAATGAGGACAGAGTGGGAGGACGGCTGTTCGGAAGACTGGAGAGGCCCACATTTGGGGGTTGTGAGTACAGACCTAGAAGCAGTTACCTATCCCAGAGAAAGAGAAGTGGTAAATTACCAAACTAAAGCTGTCCAGGGAAGTGGTTGTTGATCTATGCCACCTCCTGAATGATAACCTAATAGGACAATTTTCATTAAGACTTCCTTTTGACGGTGAAGATAATGACTGCACTCAATTTTTATGGCACTAGTAGCTTCCAGACCCTAAGAGAGCACAACACATGAGTGAATCACCATTTGTTTCACACAGTTTTGCAGTCGTTGAAATTTTAATTTGGGAAACCGATTAATTGGCCAAGAATCACGTTCGCTGCCCAATTAGCGGTGGTGGATGCAGAAAGAGGCGGGACACAGGGAGGAGCAGGCCTGATTTAAAGGACAAGTGGCAGCTGTTGCTATTTGTCTCAATGTTGAAAGCAGAAGATGAAGCAGAGAGCAATGGGTAGGCACCTGCCGCACCCGCCCCCCCCCCCCCCCACCACACCCACCCCTCCCCCATCCCACCATTTTTCTGATGCATCACTTGAGGTGCTTCTGGAGACGGTGACAGCACGGAGAAGCATCCTGTTCCTGGCCAGCAGCATGAGAAAGCCTGCAAGGCTGACCAAGAAGGCATGTCTGGAGGTAGCTCACGCGGTCAGCGGCAGAGGTGTGGTGAAGAGGAACTGGGTCCAATGCAGGAAACATTTCAATGACCTGTTTAGATCTGACAAGGTGAGTCCAAAGAGAGAGCCAGATGGCATGCCTCATGGTCAGCAGTCAGAATGCAAAAGTGAGGGGCATCCTGAGGGCACATAGAGTTCTCCTGACCAATGGAGAGATGAGTGTAAAGCAGCAATGATGACCCATAAGCATCGTTCATTATCGACAGTAGGCTACGGGGAAGTCTGCAATATCCTATGTGAATGAAAAGCTGTAAATGGTGAGGGAGAGAGGCATTGTCTTAAGGGCATCTTTCTTCACCTTGCAGCCAAACGGGAGAACAATGCCAGGGAGAGCAAGAGGGCACACCTGGATGGCAGGGTCCCTCAGCTCGCATCACTGGTGCATTTCGAGGAGCTGGCCCTTGATCTGGTCAGAGTGGCAAGCCACCGGGATGTTGGAGACGGAGAACTGGGAGCCCAATATAGACGGGTAAAAAGATCTCAGCATTTTCAGGTTCAGGGATGCATGTCAATCCTCCCTGTGCGTAAGCTGTCATCTCATTATTTCATGCAGCTGAAACATCGGTTGATCGTACCGATTTCTCATGACCATCTTCTCTTCTGGCTTCCACAGGGCCAGCTGCAGATGGGGAAGAGTTAAGACACCACCAGCCTGTTCTGGAGGAGTTAGAGGAGGAAGACACCTCAGAGTCTGCACAGTCACATCTTTCTTGTGCACCCTCCACCAGTGCAGATACTCGCACCTCAGTGGGTCCTTGTACATTGTTAGAGAGTGTGGCACAGGGTGACGGGCACATCACTTCAGAGCAGGAGGAGATGGGAGGCAGAGCCGTGGGAGTCACGAAACAGGCAGCTCTGTCTGGAGAACCAGAGTGAGATGTGTGTCCACATGTCGGAGTTACCTGAGGCTCTTCGGGTTCCTGTAAATGCCGTTAGCAACTTTGGTGGGGTGCTTCTAAAGTCTTCATTTACATAGGAGGATGTAAGTTCTATCTTTTCACATTTTTCGGGTTGGTTGATCTGACAGTAAGGCTTTTCATCCAGGATGCTTCCCAGACTTCCTTTAACTTGCCCTCTTGGTCACTTTTTCCTGGGATGAAAATGGAGGAGTCCATTCATCTCATGTGCACCACAATGTCTCACTGCTTTGAGTGCATGAGCTCCTCCATTGAGAGAGTGGCCAACCTCATTGGGAGCCATATGCAGCATCACTCAGAGTGGATGCAGGAATAGCACACTGACATGATCAGAATGCATGCCGCCCTCTGTAGCATAGACCGGTCAGTGGCACAAATGGCGCAACAAAGCCTGGAGTAGATGCCAGCTGCACCTCAGCTGGTGGTTCCCTGTAGAAATCAAGATCACCATGAAAGGGCTGAGGTGGCGACAGATAATGATGAGGGAGACACCTCTCATGGGGCTCAGACATCACCATCCATCTCCATGGCCCCTCCGATGGACGAAGCCTCTATAGAGTCACACCCTGTCACAGAGGCTGCCTCTACAGTAATGCCGTGCAGCAACCTTTGGAGGTATCCCTCCCCCGGCAACTCAACGACATGTCCAACCACCATGAGCACCCAGGCAGGCACTGGCAAGCAGTCCACCTCCACCTCATCCTCAGCCACGGCGGCAGCAACTTGTAGGAGTGTCTGTGAGCACAGGCCACTATGTCGGTAATGTCACTTTGTGCATCACTTGGGTGTTTCTGTTGTACATGACATCAAACTGTTATGCGATAAAGCACTGGGAATATTGTTGCACTAAAGCAGACTTGTGTGTTTCCATTTCATCATGGTGAAATGTAGGAGAATGGAAAATAAGGATTAGTGAGACAAAGGAGTGTATTGGGGAAGAGTGTGTCAGGTAGAGACTCAAGAGCTTTGCAATGTTTGTGCCATTGGAAGGTTTGTGACTTTTGTTCTTGACGGATGCTTGCTGTCACTCAGATGAAGGAGAATCTCTTCTCCAAATGTCCTGCAGACTGAGTATCGCTCAGATGAAACATGTCTGGATCAAAGTGGCCCTCGTGTCCCTGCCATCCTGATAAGCACTCCATTTGCTGAGACTACCATGGTGACATCACTACAAAGGATGGTGACCGTTCTCCAGTTCTCCTTCAGCCTACTCCTCTTTCTTGTCTTCCTCATCCTCTTCTTCCTCCGAGGTGCAATGGTATTCCAGTCCATCTCCCTCTTAAAGGTCCACATCTCTCTGGAGGGCCATGTTATGAAGTGCACAGCAGATCATTCCAATGCACTAGACCTTTGAGGGAGTGTACTGGAGGGTGCCACCTAACCAGTCAAGGCCCCTGAACCTCATCTTCAGGAAGCTGATGGCCTGCTCAATGATGACCCTTGTGCTCAGGTGGCAACAGTTGTAATGTCTCTTAATCTCTCAGCGTTACACACCAGAGTCATCAGCCATCTCGTCACAGGATAAGCCTTATCTGCTAACTGCCATCCACGGATTTCCAATTGCTCCATGAAGAGCTGCGGCACCTGTGATTGCCAAAGGATGAAAGCATCGTGGCAGCTTCCAGGATAGCGTGTACACACTGGCATAAACCACTTGTTGCAGTCACATACCAGCTTGGATGTTAGGGAGTGGACTCCCTTCCTATTAATGAATCTCCCTGGCTAGTCAGTCGGTGCCTTGATGGCCACATGGGTGCGATCGATGATCCTCTACACCTGAGGGAATCCAGCAATGGAGGCATATCCCACTGCCCTTTGAGCTTGAGTATCGCTATCTACCTGGAATTTAATGTAATTCCATGTCCTCTCACACAGAGCATCCGTGATGCAATGATGTGCTGCTGCCTGTGAGATTCCGCCAATGTCGATTTCATTCCTTGGAAGGACATGGTTGCAAAAAAGTGCAAGGTCACTGTGACTTTTACAACCACAGGAAGGCCCTGGCGACGGTTCCTACGAACCCTCGGATGACCCTCAACGAGGGCACACAAGTCAACAACCATTGCCTGGACAGAAGCAGACTTCTGTGGCACTGACGCTCTGACATGTCCAGGTAGCTTCTCCTCTGGTGGTACACCCTCTGCTGAGGGTCTCACTTTTGTTTCCATCCTGCCCTTCATTCCTCAGCCCTGCGCCCCTGTTGCCCAGGGCTCTCCCTCTGTTCCTGTAGATGCTGCTCCTTGTCACTAGTTGATCCTATCTTGGAGTAGCTTCATCCCATTTCCTGTTATGTCCTTCCTTCCTTTCGAGTGGAATGTGAAGTCTTCCTGAATCCCAGCCCCTCATGGACCCCTGAGGCCTGTAAGCAGAGGGACCCGTCCACTCCACCACAAAGTTACTCCCCCCAAAATACCCTTGCCAAGAGTGAAGAGATTTGATAGATAATTCTCTTGACTCTGTACAACTGGTTGCCTGTGAATGGGGCCCTTTTCTGAGCCTTCCCTCTTTAATAGTGCCTCTTGCTGCTGTCCCGCCATTCTCACTGGCTCCTCACTGTGTTTGTGCCTCCTCCTCCTCTCGTGGTTGAGACCCTGTGTGGATCCTGTGCCTTGAAAAGAAAATTCATAACTGGCCCTTAAAGAGCTGACAACAAGCTCAGTGGCCATTTACCAATCTCGGGCTCGCAACAGAGTCATTTAAACTTTGAGCGTGTTGGTTTCGCTCCGGGAAAAGGTACATGAACCCAAGAAGTGGATTTAAGCGACCACCCTCCCCATTCCAGGCCTCTCCTTTAAATAAAAATCTCGCACTGTATGCCAGCGTGAGCTAGATGTAGCTCATTTATCTGCGAATATTAATCTCTTCCTTATATGATGCCTCCCTCTCCATTTCACAAAACTCAACTGCCTTTATTGGATGGTCAGGGGCCAAAGTTCCAATGAAACAGAGAAGAACACAGATCTCACTGTGGCATGGATATTAACTATGGGCTCATTAGCATGTACAGGGCAGGTGGCTGCACCTCCACCTTTCCACCACCATCCCACCTCTGCCAAAATTTAGATCAGGGTGGGAAGGCCTCTGAACGGCCTTCCCACCCCGCTGCCAATTGAGGCCCTTAACTGGGCAATTAAACCCAATTAAGGTCCTCTTCCCACCGCAGCCACAATTCAACATGCGGCTGGTGGCCCTGTTGCCACACAGGAAGCACGGCACGAAAAACCGTGTGGGCTGCTTCCTGGCTCTGGGATGGCAGGGGTGAGGGCTGGCGTTCCTTCGTTAAAACGCACTTCGTGCCTGAGTGAAGGACCCAGTTTGGAAAGGGAGGGCCCCACTGAGAGCCACCCCCTTGCCTTTGCTGCCGACCCCTTACACCCCACTACCCTGCAACCCCCACCCCACGAGACCCCTCCTGCCCTGACCTTTCATGAGGCCTGGGTCAATTGGCTCCTCGGCTTCCAGTAGGTGCTGCTCCAGCAGTAGCCACCGCCTGCGCGTTGGTACTACAACTGCCGCTCCCTGATTGGTCAGCAGCTCTCAAAGGCCAGGACTTCCGGCGATGGGGTCTTTGACCCTGTGGAAGGCCCGCTGCTCTCCACTTAAGTGCCTGATTGGCACTAGATTCGGCGGGCCTTCCCAAGGAGAGGCGACACCAGGATCTTGGCATCGCTGTTTCCGGACGTCAAGACCCCCCGCCACCAGAATAAAATCTCGGCCAGATTGTCTGGTCGTTGATCTCTTGCTGCTTCTGGTAACTTGCTGGGTGCAAATTGGTTGCCAAATTTCCATGGATTACAAAATGACTGTAATTCAAAAGTATTTCATTGGCTAAAAGCACTTTGGGACGCTCTGAGGTTGTGAAAGTCACCACCTTGTGTTATGATGGTGCTTCTATATTTTTTGTTAAGTTTTTTTTTTGAGGACTCATATATTTTAGAATTATGGATATTGTTTTATTTGGGAAAACTGAAAAGGATTCCATGGATGTTTTTTTCACTGGGGTCATTGAATATATAGTGAGGACTTGGTATGTAAACAACCCTTACTGGAAGTCATCTGTCTTTAGATAAATACCCAGCAGGGGCTTTTGGACTTGAAGAAGATGTTTACTGAGAAGTGACAGGTCACGATTTATAGGGGTCAGAAGGCTTGACTCTTGAGATTGTTTTTGGTTTTGCTTTGGACAATCAGTTCAGGTTGGGACAGTGTTCTTAAATAAGTTTAAGAATCAACCAGCCAAAGGAAAAACCCCAGCTCACCCTTTTTTTTTAATCTCTTTGAAAAGCCTGCCAGCTTTTCCATCTCTTTGAGAAGATCTTAGAAGCGAGTGCAGAAATAGAGAAATTGATGTTACATTCCTCCTGAAAAGCCTGCCAGAAACCCTGTTGCCACATTTCTTCTGGAAAGCCTGCCAAACTGATCTTCAACATCACCAGAAAAAAAAATTCTAGGAAGATCTCAGAGACAGCCCTCTACGCATATTTGGGATGCCAAACCAAAAAGGGATAACTGACATCTTTCCATATCTTCTCTTTTTTTCTTCAAGAATTAGCAAGTATTTGGCCAAAGTATTCTTTTTTGTCTTTATTGTTTGCAACAGAGCTCCAAAGAAAAATCTGTTTTTCGATTAACCGGTGAGGTGCTAAGGTAAAAAGGGAACTTTCATATTTCAGACAGTGTGTTAATGCTTTGCTTTGTTACTGGTTATGTCTTGTTTTATAATAAAATGATAATTTTGTTGTTTATTAAAGAAACCTAGTTGGTGTATTTTATTCTGGGGTAAAGAGTATCGTATCGGTAACTGGGTAAACATTTAAATATATGTTGTGACCTATGGAGAAGTGGAACTCGAAAAAACAGTGCACTCCTCCCATAGCTCGATACTTTTGTGTGGGTGAAAAACTTCCTAACCCCTTCTATGTTCTAGGGCAGTCATAGGCATATTATTAATCTTCATCCTGGGCACATTGGTGCAGCTGCACAAGGAAAGAGAGGTTTATGAAGGCAGTTGGTAGGGGAGGAAAGAAACCAGGATTATATTTTCTCTCCAGAGAAATAGTGATCGAATTCTATTGTTTAAAATGTCTTCTTGGATTTACTTCTCCAACAGTACAATCAACATTGAGATGCTTTTGTTCTGCACTTGAGTTTTCAAGTCACTGTGTGGCAGTTAATGGAACTGAAATGTACAAGGCCATTTTATCACTAAGTCAAACACAATCACATTTTAGGGACAAAAGGGTAGTTTGTACTCAAACCAAACATACGTTGTTTGTAAAGAACTCACAGTTTGGTATCTCCTTGCTCTGCTACATTCCAACATGAACTTCGAGTTAAGTTTCCGACGAGACAAGACTCTGTCATTTTACTGCCACTAACCACAATCAGATGTTGAAGTAAAGATCTCACGAAAACACAACAATCCAGTCTGCCACTGTCCTGACGTGACTGAACACCCTCTCCACAGCATCACATTTTTATGTGAGCACTTGCATGGTGTTGGTAACAACATCAACTTGCATTTATATACTTTCTTTAACATAGGAAAACATCCCAACACTTTGCAAGAATGTACAGATAAAAATGGACGCTGAGTCAAAGAAAGAGATATTAGGAAGAATGACCAAAAGCTTTGGTCAAAGAGACGGGTATTAGGAAGACTTAGAGGAGAGGGAGGTGAAAGGTGAAGAGCTTTAGGAAGGGAATTCCAGAGTGTGGGCCCTAGACAGCTGAAGGCACGACTGCCAATGGAATGACCTGTCAGAAATTATGATGGAAGCAGAATCCATAACAACTTTTAATCGGGAAGTGGGGGATAAATGTTTGAAAAATAAAAATGTAAAAGGCTATGGGGAAAAGGCAGGAGATTGGGACAAAGCTGAGGGCTCTTTCAGAGAACTGGGGCAGGTACAATGGGTCCAATAGCCTCCTCAGTGGTTTAAAATGTTGTGATTGTGATGTAAGATTGGAGAATTGCTGTGTGAGGAATTGTGGATGCAAAGCTATCTCATACCATTCAATAGGTGCAAGCTCAATTCACCATATCACCTTATCATCCTCACAGATTGAGTCAATATCCTGAAACCCACTTTGATTATTCAGGTGAAATAATATTTATCATGTCTTGTGCTTGTTTGCAACGAGAAGAGTTAGTGAGTTAGCACATGTTAGTGATATTGACACAGGGAGTGATTTAACTCCTCACAGTGCAAAGCATTTACTCACTCAACATTCTAGGATGTACACTTCGGTGTCAGTCAATACCTCGATCATTTTTTGATGTGTACATTGGGGACAGTACAAGGTGCACTTACTTCAGTTAGCTCTTAGAGCAGGAGAAATACTGGGACCTATTTTCATTGTATGTAACAGACCTACCGCATCTTTGATATTCACCCATATTCACGGCCACCCCCTTGATCTTGTCATCTCACATGGACTTGCTAGTCCCATTGTATCAACTGCAGATAAGGCCATCTCTGATCACTTCCTTGCATCACTCACTATCCCCCTTCCGCACTCCAACCCTACCTCATTCTGTATCTGTCCCGGGAAAAAAAAAATCCCCTAATTTACATTACAACTGCACTTTCAAAATCCCAACTGTCTGGCCCTCCATTCACCACAACATTTCTGCAGCTACTGCTTTGCTCAACCACACCCTCACCTCCACTTTTGATGCCCTAGTCCCCAATAAAACCATTATTCTCTCTCACCCCGGCCATTCGTCCTTATCTCCATTCCCTTAAGTCCCTGTGATGCAGACTTGAAAAGATTTGGCGGACAGCTGCTTTAGAGATCCAGATCTGTCTGGAACACTTAAAACACTAACTGGTCCTGCTCTCATCTGCTGAAACTGCTCACATCCTGGAATGCAAAGATAACCCCCAGCTTCTTTTCTCTTCTCCAAGTTGGACGTCCAAATTCAGGCACAGCTGGGACTGAGAACGTGCAGGATTTCAGAGTTTCCCGGATTTTGGACAATAAAATCAGGTAGACTCTCCTAGGCCAAATTCAATGAATATGAGACACACAATGCCATAGGTTCAATAGTACTACATGACAGAGTTATCAACAGATAGCATTGCTCAACTGAGCGTATCTGTCAAGATGCAGAAACCATATAAAAAACAGAACGTGCTGGAAATACTCAGCAGGTCAGGCAGCATCTGTGGAGAGAGAAGCAGAGTTAATGTTTCAGGTCTGTGACCTTTCGTCAGAACTGGCAAAGGTTAGAAAAGAATTAGGTTTTAAACAAGTGAAAGGGAGGTGGCGTGGTTTGGTGGGGAAGAGAACAAAAGGGAAGGTGTGTGATAGCGCAGAGGGCAGGAGAGATTAAGTAACGAGGCTGTCATGGGACAAAGGCAAAGAGTGTGTTAACACTTTTGGTGAAAGACAAAGCATTAGTCCAGAGAGAGTGTTAATGGCAGAGTAATGAGCAGCTCTGACTACATGAAAAAAACAGGAACGGCACAGTGGCGCGATTCTGGGTACTGCCTGTGCAGAGTTTGCACGTTCTCCCTGTGACCGCGTGGGTTTTCGTCGGGTGCTCCGGTTTCATCCCACAGCCAAAGACTTGCAGGTTGATAGGTAAATTGGCCATTGTAAATTGCCCCTGGTGTAGGTAGGTGATAGGGAATATGGGATGACTGCAGGGTTAGTATAAATGGGTGGTTGTTGGTTGGCACAGACTCGCTGGGCCGAAGGGCCTGTTTCAGTGCTGTATCTCCAAATAAAAATAAAATAAAAATAACAGGCACATGGTTAAAAAATAAAATAAAATAATAAAAAAATAGAAACATTTTAAAAAGGCCAGTCATGTTCTGAAATTGTTGAACTAAAGGTTGAGTCCACATGGCTGTAGAGTGCCTAATTGAAAGATCCAGTGCCGCTCCTCGAGCTTGCGTTGATGTTCACTGGAACACTGTCGCAGACTAAGAACAGAAATGTGGGCGTGAGAGTTGCGGGGGGCGGTGGGTGTTGAAATGGCAAGCAACCGGAAGCTCAGGGTCATGCTTTTGGACTGAGCAGAGGTGTTCCTATATTTGGCCTCTGTCTTAAATTAAATGGCATTTTGTACTTAAGGACCGATTGGACTGAAAGTGATCTGTGCAATATTAGGAACTAACACTTATCTCTGTTTAGTGTATTCGTGAAAATTCTTTTAGTACTAGCTTGCTGAGAAATGTAAACACGAGCATGATATTTAAAGACTTGCAGGTTGATAGGTAAATTGGCCATTATAAATTGTCACTAGTATAGGTAGGTGGTAGGGAAATATAGGGACAGGTGGGGATGTTTGGTAGGAATATGGGATTAGTGTAGGAGTAGTATAAATGGGTTGTTGATGTTCGGCACAGACTCGGTGGGCCGAAGGGCCTGTTTCAGTGCTGTATCTCTAATCTAATAATCTAATCTAATCTAATCTTTTCATGATCTAAAAGAGAAAACTGGCAAGTTTTATTGTTCAAGCTTACAATTGCAAAGGACACGAATACTGCTTCCTGTGATGTGGAGGTGGCCCATTGCTACGGCACAACACTGAGTTTCAAGTGGCCTTGGGTAGGGTATTGTATCACACCAGTCACTGAATCATTTTCATGGTTTAATTGTGTAATACACATTCCCTGCTGTCTGACAAAACAAAGTTAGTTTAAGATAAGTCAAATTGTTGCAGATACTGTCTAATTTTACAAAAACATAAGCTGAAATGATGTTTCGCTGTAATTTACAGCAAATTATTCTCTTCCATGCTTGCAGGAACAATATAACAAAGGAGCCCAATGCCTTTCTATGAATATCATTTGCCACAGTCTACATAGCCTGTTTATTCAATGCAACCTCTTGGGAATGCATTCAGTGTGGTTCATCATGACCTGAACAGAATATGAGTCCCTATGGGTTTGTGGAGAGGGTTATTACCGGTGAGTTCATGGGCTGGGTGATATCAAATTAAATTAAATTACCTGCACAACACCGAATCTTTATTCAAAATTTAATTCCGTAGGAGTCTTTTGTATGAGCCTGAGTTGGATCTCCTGCACCAAAGAGTACTAACGGAATGAGATAGGATCTATCACACTGAAATCTCATTTTAATAAATGGCTTTCCCTGTTTAAGACTGTTGATTTGCAGTGAATTCGCAACAAATGCAAATTTTCAATCCAGCATAAATGAGATATGAGAGTCTGGAACACTTGATGTTAAAAATAATAGAAATAACCCTCAATTCTCGCAGCATTCACAAGAATGTTAACTAAGAAAACAAAAAAGAAGAGCAAATGCTGAAAATCATACACAAAAAGAGAATATTCTAAGTGTGTAGCATCTGTACAGAGAAAAGATAGATTCATAAATTGATCCCATATACAGTTTCCCAACCCTCTAGGGTTGTCCCGGAGTTTCCAGGAATGAAAGAGTATTCTCCAGGACACTGCTGCAAGCAAACCTGGAGAAAGATCCTAGGGAAATGGCAAGAATTGTGCGTTTATTTGATTTCCTTAGAACACTTTTGTTTATTAATTCTCAAAATATTGGCGATGAGAGAAAGGGCTGTTTGACTGGGCAGGTCGGTTGGAGGTGGTAGGTTATGTGATGACTCAACCAGAAATATGCTCAAACAGAGCTGGCAACCCTAATTCCACCATTGCAAATTCCTGGCATGGAATGACACTCACAAAGAGCGCTGGCCACGAAATTGCAATGCTTGATTTTCTATCGACTAATTTCTGCAGACTTTCCCTCACTGTGATCATTGTCCTGCACCAGGAGCATTTGACTGCCGAATCAGTCTTCATCTTTCAGTTCGGGGCCATTTACAAGAACTGGGTTTGTTCTGACCAAGAGTCACTAACCAAATCATTAACCTATCATTTCTCTTCAAATATACAGTGATACACACAGTAACATTATGATTTAGTTTTGGACGTTTCCTTTTGGTTTTGTTGAAATCACACTTTGTGCTTCAATTATTTTGTTAGTTGTGCCTCCTTCAAATAAAGTACAAATTTGTTTCTCTGTTGACGTCACTGGACTGACCCAATGCCATCTTTAGGGGTCAATTTAAAAAGTCATACATGGTGTGGTTAATTCTGACAATCTCCTGACAGGCCTGCTCTGTAATCTTATTGATGTAAACTAGGAAACTTAGTAGCTTCCAAGGAAACCAAATTTCTGTCTGAGTCCAACATGTCGCATCTGAGTGACCTCATGTGCATTGATCTCCTGAGACCAGCACTGTAACACCCATATTAAAGTAGGAGTGGCAACTTGTTGGATTCAACAACAGCAACAACAATAACTTATATTTATATAGTGCCTTTAACATATAAAACGTCTCTAGTTGCTTCACAGGAGCATTATAAAATAATGTGTGACACTGAGCCACAAAAGGAGATATTAGGTCAGATGACCAAAAGCTTGGTCAAAGAGGTAGGTTTTAAAGGAGTGTCTTAAAGGAAGAAAGTGATGTGGAGAGGCAAAGAGCTGTAGGAAGGGTATTCCAGAGCTTGGGGCCTGGGCAATTGAACGCGCGGCCACCCATGATAGAGCAATTCAATCTGAAACAAGTATAATTAAAACCAACTACCCCCAGGGGCTTGCTGTACATTACTGATAATTGGGAATCAGGCAAGTTGGTTAAATCCATCTTTAGTACCTTCGGGACTAAAAATGAAGTCTTAAAGTGAGAAACCACTGAGTGCATAAGATAATTACAAAAAAACTATCTGCCGATAATGGTAGCAGAATGTAGTTCTTGGTTTACACAGGTATGACATGAGGTTGGGCTCCTACCAAAATTTATAACAATGAATTTCTTTTGTCGTTATTTAATTTTCTTCCCTGTATACTCCACCTTTCCTATTTTTCAGATGTCTCTGCATCACACATTGTACAATATCCAGCACCATCTGGAGAATCTCAGAATGCCTCGCTTCCCTGTTTGTTCTCCTTTGCCACCAGCATGTTGCGTTTTCTGGTGATGAAGCTCAGATTAGGAAGTCTCTACGTCTATAATCATGGATGTGGGCCCATGTACTACCAGTAGTGTCATAGTATGCTTCAGATCCAATACACTGTGCCATGCAATGTATTCTTTATTTTGTCTCACCAACTGATACTCCAAATTTAACCATATTGCCCATAGACCAACTTTCAGGTTACTTTCTGTTGGATAAACATTAATTGGCTCTTCTCCTTGACCGTATATTGTTTGATTTGATGGGTGAAAGCTGTGCTGACTTTATAAATACACAAGCAAACACCATATTTCATTGAATTGTATGGGGTGTTTGGGAGGAAAGGTGTCTTGTATTGAATTCTTCACACAACTGTGAAATACCAGCTGTACTAATACCGGAAAGTTTAACATGCCTTGTGTACAAACAAAACCATACCTCAAATTCTGTCTGAGTATAGTCTGGTGGGAAAAGCAAGGAATGCAACTTACAGCAAATAATCACAGAACAATTGATGTTTGCAGATTTACTGGGAAAATTTATCCAAGGCAAATGCACAGTGCTGGCGGATGTGGCAAGTTCAAAGGTCACCTCCTCAGTCTGAGCTGGGAGGACAAACTGCTGCAGGACAACCATATAGAATCATAGAATGGTTACAGCACAGAAGGAGACCTTTCAGCCCATCAAGACTGTGCCACCTCTCTGCATGAGCAATGTAGCTAGTCCCACTCTCCAGCCCTCTCCCCTTATTCTTGCAAATTATTTCTCTTCAGGTGCTGATCCAATTCCCTTTTTTTCCAATTCCACTTAGCCAGTGCTTCTTTGGAACTGATCCAATGGAAGGTTCACATCTGGAAATCTCCTGAAATACATGCCTGTTGTTGACGATGGGCCGAATGGCCTCTTTCTGCGCTGTAACAATTCTGTGATACCGCCCAAAATTAGCAAAAGAATTAGAGGTTCATGTGAATTTCCTGAGTCAGTTATTTCAACAATGATGTTAAATCATTTAAAACCTCGAACAAAGGATTTACATACGAACATATGAATTCGGAGCAGAAGTAGGCCATTCGGCCCCTCTATCCTGCTCTGTCATTTAATAAGATCATGGCTGCTCTGTTTGTGTCTCGAATTCCACACTCCCATCTACCGCTGATAACCTTTGATTCCCTTGCCTAACAAGAATCTATCTACCTCCACCTTAAAAATATTCAATGACCCCACCTCCACCACCTTCTGAGGCAGAAAGTTCCAAAGTCGCACAACCCTCTAAGAGAAAAGATTTCTCCTCATCTCTGTCCTTTCATGTAGATACTTTAAATGTGTTTGTCACTAATGTCACACAGTGTGGTTTCAGCTCTTTTGACTCTGAGCTCACTGCACAATAATTTGTCACCCTTGATAGCAAATCTGGACTCCACTGTAGAAAGAGGAATCCTAATTCACACATCCAGTCAATGTCAGTGCAAGCCTAGACTATATATTCAAAGACTGGAATATGGCTCAAACAGGCAATCTCCTGGCTCAGAGATATGAGCGCGACCTACTGAGCTAAGCTGACAGTTTGACTGGTAGGTCAGTGAGCTACCTGCCTATCACAATTTGGTATTCCATTAAATTTTTCATGTCATAGGACAGTTCTGCTCTCCATGTGTATGTTATATTATAGTTCTAAAGCTACTAACAGTCACCAGATGGTTACAACATCAGGGATGCTGGATAGTGTCACCAGATGGAGTTGTAAGATTAATCGCCATCATGGCTCAAGCCCTGGCTGATTTCAACATGCTGATTGGATAACATTTTTGTCATCAACAATATTAAATGTTTGCAGATCAGAGGGGATACTCTCATCAGCATGTTACCAAACTCTACGTGCCTAAAAATGAAAGGCAACCAAGTTTTTATAGCTTTAATGTTGCACTGAAGCTACATCTTCCCCTCCTGGTCCCCATGTTAGCCGATATTGTAAATGATTCTCTCTTTTCAGGTGTTGTCCCTCACTCCTTTAAATCTGCCATCATCATCCCTCCTCAAAAAAACTAACCCTTGACCCCACCATCCTTGCAAACTACCATCCCATCTCCAACCTTCCTTTCCTCTCCAAAGTCCTTGAACGTGTTCTCGGCTCTCAAATCCATTCCTATCTTTCCTGGAATTCCATGCTTCAATCCCTCCAGTCAGGTTTCTGCCCCTGCCACATTACTGAAACAGCTCTTACCAAAGTCATGAATGACATCCTATGTGACTGTGACAAAGGTAAACTTTCCCTCCTCTTAGTTCTCAACCTGTCAGCAGCCTTTGGCACAGTTGGCCATACCATCCTCCTCCAACGCTTCTCCACTGTTATCGAGCTGGGTGGGACTGCTCTCACCTGGTTCCATTCTTATCTATCTAATTGGAACCAGAGAATTACTTGCAATAGCTTCTCTTCCTGCTCCCGCACTGTTACCTCTGGTATCTCCCAACAATCTATTCTTGGCGTTCTCCTATTTCACATCCACATGCTGCCCCTCGGTGACATCATCTGAAAGCACAGCGTTAGCTTTCACATGTATGCTGACGACACTCAGCTTTACCTCACCACCACCTCTCTTGACTCCTCCACTGTTGCTAAATTATCAGTCTACTTCTCTGACATCCAGTACTGGATGTGCAGAAATTTCCTCCAATTAAATACTGGGAAGACTGAAGCTGTCGTTTTTAGTCCCCGCTTCAAACTCTGTTCCCCTGTTATCGACTCCATACCTCTCCCTGGCAACAGTCTGAGATTAAGTCAGTCTATTTGCAACCTTGGTGTCACATATGACCCTGGGATGAGCTTCACATTTGATATTCACGCCATCATTAAGACCACCTACTTCCCACCTTTGTAACATCTCCCAACTTTGCCGTGTCTCAGTTCATTTGCTGCTGAAACCATCATCCGTGCTTTCGTATTTCTAGACTTGATGATTCCAACACCTGGCTGGTCTCCCACATTCTACCCTCCATAAACTTGAGGTCATCCCAAAACTCTGCTGCCCTGTCTTAACTTAGACCAAATCCTGTTCACCTATCACCCCTGTCCTCGCTGACCTACATTAGCTCCTGGTCAGGTGATATGTTGATTTTAAAATTGTCATCTTGTTTTCAAATCTCTCCATGGCCTCGGCCTTCCCTATCTCTGCAATCTCCTCCAGCCCCACAACCTTCTGTGGTGTCTGCGCTGCTCTAATTCTGACCTCTTGAGCAACCCCGATTTTAATCACTCAACCATTGGTGGTTGTGCCTTCAGTTGCCCAGGCCTAAGCTCTGGAATACCCTCCCTACACTTCTCTGCCTTTCTACCTTGCTTCCCTCCTTTAGGACACACCTTAAAACCTATCTCTTTAACCAAGCTTTTGGACATTTAACCTAAAAACTCTTTATGTGGCTCGGTGTCATATTTTGTTTCATAATGCACCTGTGAAACACCTTTGGATGTTTTATTAAGTTAAAGGCTCTATATAAATATCAGTTGTTGTTATCTATGAAAGCCTAGACCTCTCTAACTACTGTTACTTTTGTCCTGTATAAAAGTCACTAAAGCACTCCAATTGGTTTATTAGTTCTCAGAAGAAGAACCTGTCAGATGCTGGGTCTCCAAAAGAACACACGAATTAGGAGCCGAAGTAGGCCATTCGGCCCCTCGCGTTTGCTCCACCATTCAATAAGATCATGGCTGATGTGCTTGTTTCCAGGAAAACAGATAACATTTTGATCATTGTTGACAAAAATATCACTTCTTTTTGTTACCGTTATCAGCGGCTAAGCTGGTCAGGCACTCTTGTCATTCCTTCAACTGTTCTCTGTGTTTCATCTTTCATGATTATCTCTTATGGGCAGTGACTGCTAAGCAGTTTTTCTCTACTGAGAAACCAAAGTGAACAGCCAGGGTCCATGGCTATGACACCATCATAGTTGAAAAGAGTAGAAGAGAAGGTTATATAATTCAAAATATTGATAATTTGATGTGAAAGTTAGCCTTAAAAGCCCAAACATTATAAGAAGAATGGAAGAATAAGGGGAATGAGTAGTTTCACAGTATTAAAATCTTGGAAAAGAATGAATTAGGGTAGGAAATTATGCTACAAGTTCTCCAATATTTTGCGCTATTTATTCTGCTGGTACAATTCTACAAGTGCTAGAAACCCCCCTGTACCTCGCCCAAATGACTATTCATCATGTATGAATTTTGACCATCAGCAGGCTATTCAGCTGCAGAGAGCATTGTGGCTAAGTACAAGCCTGTTCTCACCCAATATCCAGTAGATTCTATAGAAACTATGGCTGATTTTCTCCACCTTGGCTCAGAGATGCTATGGCCAATTGTAGCACTCCAACCGTCCAGATGAAGATCAACTAATTCATCACAGGCTTGGTATCAAGTGTGGGACCTTTACCTACTGAGCCATGGGAGAGCTCTAGAGGTGCTTTTTTGCAGTAATTAGTTGACAGTATCTGGCTAGATGTCAGGATTTAAAAAACATTCTTTCATGGCATGTGAGCGTGGCTGATAAGGCCAGCATTTGTTGCCCATCCCGAATTGCCCTTGAGAAGATGGTGGTGAGCTGCCTTCTTGAACCACTGCAGTCCATCTGGTGTAGGTTAGTAAGGGAGTTCCAGGCTTTTGACCCAGTGACAATGAAAGACTGGTGATATCGTTCCAAATCAGGATGGTGTGTGGCTTGGAGGGGAACTTGCAGGTGGTGTTG
The DNA here is from genome assembly GCF_036365525.1 of Heterodontus francisci. Taxonomy (NCBI): domain Eukaryota; kingdom Metazoa; phylum Chordata; class Chondrichthyes; order Heterodontiformes; family Heterodontidae; genus Heterodontus; species Heterodontus francisci. The sequence goes on from NC_090400.1 coordinate 45,626,947, forward strand.
CCATGCATCTGCTGCCCTTGCCTTCTCGGTGGTAGAGGTCATGGGTTTGGAAGGCGGTGTTGAAGGAAGCTTGGCAAGTTGCTGCAGTGCATCTTGTAGATGATACACACTGCTGCCACTGTGCTCCAGTGGTGGAGGGAGTGAATGTTTAAGGTGGTGGGTGAGGTGCCAATCAAGCAGGCTGCTTTGTTCTGGAAGGTGTCAAACTTCTCGAGTGTTGTCAGAGCTGCACTCATCTAGGCAAGTGGAGAGTATTCCATAACACTCCTGGCTTGTGCCTTGTCGATGGTGGACAGGCATTGGGGAATCAGGAAGTGAGTCACTTGCCACAGATTTCCCAGCCTCTGACCTGCTCTTGTAGCCACAGCATTTATGTGGCTTGTCCAGTTCAGTTTCTGGTCAACGATGACCCCCCAGGATGTTGATAGTGGGGGATTCAGCGATGGTAATGCTGTTAAATGTCAAGGGGAGATGGTTAGATTCTTTATTGTTGGAGATGATTATTGCCTGGCACAAATGTTACTTGCCACTGTTCAGCCCAAGCCTGAATGTTGCCCAGATCTTGCTGCATGTGGACACAGACTGCTTCAGTATCTGAGGAGTTGCAAATGGTACTGAGCACTGTGCAATCATCAGCGAACATCCCCACTTCTGACCTTATAATGGAGGGAAGATCATTGATGAGACAGCTGAAGATGTTTGGGCCTGGGACACCACATAGAGGAACTCCTACACCAATGTCTTGGGGCTTAGATGTTTTGCCTCCAACAACCACAACCAACTTCCTTCGTACTAGGTATGACTCCAACCAGTGGAGAGTTTTCCCCCGATTCCCATTGACTTCAATTTTGCTAGGGCTCTTTGATGCCATGGTCGATCAAGTGCTGACTTGATATCAAGGGAAGTCACTCTGACCTCACATCTTGAATTCAGCTCTCTTGTCCATGTTTGGACGAAGGCTGTAAAGAGCATTGGAGAGCTGGTTATTAATGTGTAAGTGCCACTTGATAGCACTGTCGACAACACCTTCCATCACTCTTCTGACAATCAAGAGTAGACCGATGGGGCAGTAATTGGTCGGATTAGATTTGTCCTGCTTTCTGGAGACAGGACATACCTGGGAAATTTTCCACATTGTCGGGTAGGTGCCAGTGTTGTAGTCGTACTGGAACAGCTTGGCTAGGGGTGTGGCTAATTCTGGAGCACAAGTCTTCAGTACTACAGTTGGGATGTTGTCATAGCCTTTGCTGTATCCAGCGCCTTCAGCCATTTCTTGATATCAGGTGGAGTAAATCGGTTTGGCTGAAAACTGGCATCTCTGATGTTGGGGACTTCAGGAGGAGGCAGAGATGGATCATCCATTCAGCAATTCTGGCTGAAGATGGATGAAAATGCTTCAGCCTTGTCTTTTGCACTGATGTGCTGGGCTCTGCCATGTTGCAGGACTGCAGAGCTTTGATCTGATCTGTTGGTTGTGGGATCACTGAGCTCTATTTATCACATGCTGCTTCACTGTTTAGCATGCATGTAGTCCTGTGTTGTTGCTACATCAGGTTGGCACCTCATTTTGAGGTATGCCTGGTGCTGCTCCTAGCATGCTCTCCTGCACTGTTCATTGAACCAAGGTTGATCCCCTGGCTTGATGGTAATAGCAGAGTGAGGGATATGCCGGGCCATGAGATTACAGATTGTGCTTGAATACAATTCTGTTGCTGATGATGGTCCACAGCACCTCATGTTTGCCCAGTTGTGAGCTGCTAGATCTGTTCTGAATCTATCCCATTTAGCACAGTGGTAGTGCCACACAAGACGATGGAAGGTATCCACAGTGTGAAGTCGGGTCTTCGTCTTCGCAAGGACTGTGCAGAGATCACTCCTACCAATACTCTCATGGAAAGATGCATCTGCAACAGGTAGATTGGTGAGGCGGAGGTCAAGCAGGTTTTCACCTCTTGTTGGTTCCCTCACCACCTTCCGCCCAGTCTAGCAAATATGTCCTTCAAGACTCAACCAGTTTGGTCAGTAGTGGTACTACTGAGTCACTCTTGGTGATGAGCATTGAAGTCCCCCGCCCAGAGTACATTCTGTGCCCTTACTACCCTCAGTTCTGTTTCCAAGTGGTGTTCAACATGGAGGAGTACTGATTCATCAGCTTAGGGAGGGTGGTAGGTGGTAATCAGCAGGAGGTTTCCTTTCCCATGTTTGACCTGATGCCATGAGACATAATGGGGTCTGGACTCAATGTTGAGGACTCCCAGGACAACTCCCTCTCGACTGTATACCACCGTGCAGCCACCTCTGGTGGGCCTGTCCTGCCAGTGGGACAGGACATGCCCAGGGACGGTGATGGCGGTGGCTGGGACATTGGCTCTAAGGTATGATTCCATAAGTATAGCGATGTCAGGCTTTTGCTTGACTATTCTGTGGGACAGCTCTCTCAATTTTGGCACCAGTCCCCAGATGTTAGTAAGGAGGACTTTGCAGGGTCAACAGGGCAGGGTGTGCCATTGTTGTTTCCAGTGCCTAGGTTGATGTTGGGTGGTCCGTCCAGTTTTATACTTATTCAACTTTTCTGTAGCAGTTTGGAATAACTGATTGGCTTGCTAGGCCATTTCAGAAGGCATTTAAGAGTCAACCACATTGCTGTGGGTCTGCAGTCACATGTAGACCAGACCAGGTAAGGACAGCAGATTTCCTTCTGTTAAAGGACATTAGTGAACCAGATGGTTTTCACGACAATCCAGTGGTTTCATGGTCACCATTACTGAGACTAGCTTTAAATTCCAGATTGATTAATTAATTAATTGAATTTAAATCAAATTTGATTTCATGTCCCCAGAGCACTAATTGGGGCCTCTGGATTACTAGTCCATTAACTAGTCACTACGCCACCATCCCCCTAGGATCTGTTCCTTCTTTAAGAGCTTTCACTTGAGGGCCCTTAGCCATGTCACTTCAACTGATGCAGTACAGTTAATAGTACTTCTGGGACTTCAGAGGTTTTCAAAAAGAATTCTAAGTACTCTGTACATCGAATTCAGCTTATAAAGGAAAGTTCACATAATGCAATAAGATGTAAGAATGGTTAAAAAGATAAATATATGATTTTTAAACAAATTGCAGCTACTTTGGAGATAATTATTGTAGTTGCTAAGTAATTTCCTGTGGTCAGCCCACCCCATTACCACAGCAACTGGAATTAAGAATTTAATTGATTAGTTGTGCTGTCAATCAACAGAGCTCCGGATTACTGTTTGTTTGACTCACAGGGAAAGGGAGAGATGTCAAGTGTAACTCGAGCCTGCTAAGTGGCTTTGACCAAATTGAAGAGGGCCTTGGCTCAGTAGACTGTATTTCAATGATTTCAGCCAATTCAGAAATTGTCTCCACTCGGTGCCTGGAGCAATCAATAACATGTTAGAGCGAAAACCCAATCCATAGTTCCAATTTGCTCATTTCACATCCAAAGCCCTCATTCAGCACACACCACCATTAATTACCTCAGATAAGTAAGCCACTGAACAGTAGAAGAAGCTGTCACTTTTGACACTGACAATCTTGCACTGACATTAAGATTGCTGAAGGCAGAAAGAACATAAGGTGCTATTTTGACAGTAACAACAGCACAAGGCAAAGCCAGTACAGACAAATTAAGAGCTGCCGTAATGAACATTAGTAGATGCCAGCATAAACTGGTGTCATTTTAAAAGTGAAATGGGAGGACTTCAGGGTCTCTTTAATGGAGAGGGCAGCAGAAATTACCAAAACTATGTGATGAAATTGAAACATCAACTTGTATTTATTCAACATCTTTATCATAGAAAAATATCCTAAAGTGCTTCACAGAGGCTCAATCAAAAGAAAATGGACACTGTATCAAAGAAGATGATGAGGAGGGTTGATCAAAAGCTTGGTCAAAGGGGTAGATTTTAAAAAGGGTCGAAAGAGAGGAGAGGTTGTAGAAAGTGCTTTATGGAGGGAATTTCAGAAATGGAGTCTCAGTGACGGAAGGCAAAGCCACCAATCTGGGACAAAGGGAAGGAAGGGGAGGACACACAAGGGACCAGAGCCAGAGGAATGGAGAGTTCCTGGGTGCAGTGTAGGGCTGTAGAGATCAGGAGGGATAAGGCCACAAAGAGATTAAAACATGCAAATTAGAATTTTTTTTGTTCATTTGTGGGACATGAGCATCGCTGGCAAGGCCAACATTTATTGCCCATCCCTCATTGCCCTTGAGAAGGTGATGGTGAGCCATCTTCTTGAAAGCTGCAGTCCATGTGATGTAGGTACAGCCATGGTGTTGTTAGAAAGGGAGTTCCAGGATTTTGACTGAGCGACAGTGAAGGAACTGCGATACAGTTCCGAGACAGGATGGTGTGTCGTGGTGTTCCCATGCATCTGCTGCCTATGTACTTCTAGGTGGTACAGGTTTGGAAGGTGCTATTGAAGTTGCTACAGTACACCTTGTAGATGGTACACATTGCTGTCACTGTGCACCGGTGGTGGAGGGAGTGACTGTTTAAGGTACTGGAGAAGGTACCGATCAAGCGGGCTGCTTTCTACTGCATGGTGTCGAGCTTCTTGAGTGTTATTGGAGCTGCACTCATCCAGGCAAGTTGGAGAGTATTCCATCACACTCCTGACTTGTGCCTCGTGCCTGGTGGACAGGCTTTGAGGAGTCAGGAGCTGAGTTATTCACCACAGAATTCCCAGCCTCTGACCTGCTCTTGTAATCACAGTATTTATATGGTTGGTCCATTTATGTTTCTGGTCAATGATGACACCCAGGACGTTGATAATGGTGGATTCAGCGATAGCTATTGAACGCCAAAGAGAGATGTTTGGTTTCTCTCTTGTTGGAGATGGTCATTGCCTGGCGCGAATGTTATTTGCCACTTATCAGCCCAAGCCTGAATGTTGTCCAGGTCTTGCTGCATGTGGAAATGGATTGCTTCAGTATCTGAAGAGTTGTGAGTGGTACTGAGCACCGTGTAATCATCAGCGAACATCCCCACTTCTGACCTTATTTTGGAGAGAAGGTCATTGATGAAGTAGCTGAAGATGGCTGAGCCAAGGAACCTAGGAAACTACTCTGTGGATCTTCTGCAGCGATGTCCTGGGGCTGAGGTGATTGGCCTTCAACAACCACTACCTCAACCACTGAAGGCATTGGGAGATCAGGAACCAATTTGGGCCAGTGAGGACAAGGGTAATCAGGGAATGGGACTTGATACAGGATACAAGCAGCAGAATTTTAACTGAGCTGTTGTTTACGGAACAGGAAGGACGAGATGCCATCCAGGAGAGCATTGAAATAGTTGTGTCTGAAGATGACAAGGGCATAGATAAGGGTTTCAGCAGATGAGCTAAGCCAGGAGGTGCAGGCAATGTTATGGAGGTGGAAGTAGGTGATCTTTGTGACGAAGAGAACATAGGGTCAGAAGCTCAGCTCAGAGTCAAATAGAACATTGAGGCTTCGAATAATCTGGTTCAGCCTGAGACAGTGGCCAGGAGGGGATGGAATCAGTGGCAAAGATATAAAGCCCGTGGTGGGGACCAAAGATGTTAGCTCTAGTCTTTCCAATGTTTAACGAGAGGAAATTGCAGCTCCTCCAGGACTGAATATCATATACGCAGTCTGACAAAAGCAATGGAGGAGTTGAGAGATGGTAGAGAGGCAGAGCTACATATCCGCAACATACATGTGGAAGCTGACTGGATGTCTGAAAATGATCTCGGTAAGGGGCAACAATGTAAATGAGGAAGATGAGGGGGCCAAGGATAGATAAGTGTGGGGTAGGGTTACCAATTCCGGTCAGACGTAATCCTGGAGATTTCAGCACAAAATCTCTCATCTCTGCACCCCCCCCACCCACCCACCCCACACTTGCACCATTGGTTGCCTAACATCCATCCTTGTAATGGACTGCCTTCCCATACCAAGTGTAAAGTGAGCAGACTCTTTGTTACTCAATTAGATGATCCTTGACTGTCAATCAAAAAGCCTATTTTCCCCATCTCCACTATTTTGCCAACTAATAAAGGCAAGTGTCCAAAGCAAATGAAAACAATGTACAATTGTTTTGCTAATGGCTCTATGATTTTTATCTCAGGTTGCTCACAGCACTGTCCCAGAGGTTAATTTTCAATTCCTGGGGACTCCAAGGAATTCCTGGAGGATTGGCAATCCTAGGTTTGGGGTGCGGACAGATAAACCATTGCTGGAGGTGCTCTGGCTACAATCAGATTGGGAAGAGTGGAATCAAATGAGGTCAGTCACATGGAGCTGGGAAATGTAGATGTATTGCAGGAGGATGGTATAGAGGTTAAAGGCTGCACAAAGACCGAAGAGGGCAAGGAAGAATAACACAACACATGGTCATAGTCACGTAACATTGAAAAATAGATTATAATAATATTCATTAAAATTAGATTATAAGGAGGAGTGCCCTCTTTATGACTGCAAAGAATAACTGAGTCATACACCTAGTTCCAATCCCTGGTCTGTGCTGACTTAGTGGATTTCAAATTAACACTCTGGTAGGAGCACTGCAACTGGATCCTCTAGTTTCTGTAACCAATGCATATCCAGTGATGGACACATGCATGTGGACCTCAAGTCAGGACAGGATCAAATTCAGCTGTGATGCCCATCCCTCCCCTCCCCTCCTACCCCCCAACCCTTCCCCACCATGATCTACCAGCCTGATCTTTATTTGCATTTCTTTCAGTGAAGATTAAATTCAGATGGTGTCTATAATGGGCTGCCAGTTTTACACCCAGGTGGGAAGTTGAAAATCTAACTCACACTGACTCAGTAATCTGGCTCACACATTGACGATGGCCACTTTGGGGACAAGTGCCCAAAAGCACAGGAACTCATGTAATACTAGGAGGGAGTCAAGGTGTTCAGGAGAGGAAGGGAGGGAAGATTATTGGCAGAGGAAAAGAAAAGAATGGAAGTCTTGAGGGCCCAGGCCCATTGTTTCCTTCCTGACCTCACTCATATTGGGCTACTATTATTAGTGCAATAGCTAACATGTCAGTAGGCAGCAAGTAAGCTGTTGAATGTGAAACAGTGCTACAATAAAACTGTAGAGTAAATTATTTGTTTATTGACTTCCATATGGAAAATAATGACTTTTCCCATCCACATTTGATGGACTTGGGTCATTTTTTATATATTTTAAAGTATAGGTCAGGGACCAAACCTGCAACTTTATGGTATCTACAGCTAGTGTTACACTGGCTGGTGGGACACATGCTGGGCTATCTGGAGAAGGTAGAGCTTGCATTCATAGAGAGCCTTTCATTTCATTTCTTCAGCATGCCAATTAATTATTTTGAAATAAACACAGCAAGTGCTTGAAATACGCAGCAGGACAGGCAGTGTCTGTGAAGAGAAACAATGTTAATGAGCTGAATCTTGACAGGTTTAGCATCCAGTCAGGTGGGGAGCATTTTGGAGGAGGCCACCAGGGTAAGTTGCTTGCTGCTGCTACTTGAAGAATGGGGTGGGGTCTATCACAATAAGGGGTCCAATCCCCCACCCCAGTATGAGGGGGATGGTCTGATCCCTGACCCCAGAGGAGGGGGTCTGATTCTGGGATGGGGATTTTTGGGTACAGGGAGCAGTGCGGGGGGGGGGGGGGGCGGGGGGGGGGGTGTTCTAATTAGCTTGGGGGCCAGAGTTGCGGGAAGCACTTACCTTTTCCCCAAAGCTGTCCTCACCTTCAGAGTTTCTTGAGGGCAGGGAAACCCGGCAGGTCAGGGTTAAACTGCAAAGCAGGTTAAATCAGAGGCTGCCAGCCTCATTAAAATATTTTGTTGTCCAACCCATCCCCTGGGAGCAGACTGGTTGCCCATACCATCCGTTGTGCTTCCATTAAAACTGGAATTAGGTGGGTTGGAGGTGGGTTGGGTTCAGGTTTAAGATCTTTGAAGTTTTAACATCTCACCCAATCCCAACCCAGCCATTGCGGGTTAATTTCAGCCCAGCATTTCAGGTTGATGTGCTTTCATCAGAACTGGCAGAAGTTAGAGATGTATCATGTTTTAAACAGGTACAGAGGCTGTGAAAAGTGGGGAGGAGAGGAAAGAACAAATGGGAAGGTCTCCGATAGGGTGGAGGACCAGGATTAGTTATTTTGAAGTATTAGCACTGTAGTTATGTCGGAAAACAGGGCATTTTCAGCACAGCAAGGTGTCACAAAAAGCAATAAAATGAATGTCTAGTTAGTCTGGAGAGCTAATCCTCCAGTTTAAATGGCAAATTGTGTAATGCTTTATGTACTGTTAATGGGTCCTTCTCGTTGATGCTCAGAAAGTGAATCTGACTTCCTCTGTTTGCTTTTCAGTCATTTCCTCCAGTTCGCATACTTCAGGTCCAGGGACCTCTCTGATATCTGGCTTTTGCTGGGGGGGGGGGGGGGGGGGGGGGGTAAAGTGTTTTATAATTCTAACATACCAGAAAGCAAATTAACTATAAAAGATTTGAAAACAGATATGTACAGAACGTTCTCTGTTACGGAATAATGGCTCTCTCATTTTCAGGAACAAAGTGATACAGGAGGTACATTCCTTCCTTAGAATTACAAGCTCCTCTAAGTCTACCCAGACCATTCTGGATGGCATGCGCCAGCGGTTCTATACATTAGGAATTCACATTTGTACTGGACAGAGTGGGGGAAGATAAATTTCCATTTTTTTTTTTAGAAAGATTGGCCTCTTTGCAAGTCATAAAAATGATGAACAGTTGACAAGAGCCTAAAGCAATTTCTATATCAGAAGTGTCTCCCACTACCACCATCTCACATCTCTGGGAATGTTAATCCCCAAACAATGTTCTATTGTTTGAACAACTGATTCTCAGAAAGAGAAACAGCCGTCCACTGCCGTATCATGTGTAGAGAATGTAGTGGGCACGAAGAGGCATTTCCAGTTAACTTTATTGCTTTTAGGTCCTCTATAATGGGGTCAACCTGGACGAATATATAATTTTCCATTTTATCACCCATATATTTACTAAACTGCCTGACTTGTGGGCATATGAGAACATTTTATCCTGGGTCTATGGGGGAAGGCTTTGCGCTGCTGTTAAATATTGTTTGCACACACTTTACAATAGTGCTGGTGAGGAAAGCTGAAGCTTCATCCAACGCCTTGCAGCTGAGACACACAGTTGGTGTTAATGTGTGACCATGTTCTTCAATTCAAACAGTGTGGAGTTATTTACTTAAATTAAACATATGTGAAACTTCTCCTGATCTCGGTGCAGATCAAGGCTGCGAGAGTTGCCATTTGGGAGACACAAATCAGACTGGCACAAAAGAATCTGCTGAAAATCTCCTACTTGCTTGAATTTTCTCTTCTTGTCAATGATCTTCCCTCCTTTTCCCTCTTGAACTCTTTAGTGCTAGGCATCCTCCATTACCTCATCTGAGTGACCATTTTTAACGGTATATTTTACTGACCTCGGTGACATCATCTGAAGATACAGCGTCAGTTTTCACATGTTCCCTAACAACACCCAGCTCAACCTCACCATCACCTCTCTTAATCCCTCCACTGTCTCGAAATTATCAGACTGCTTGTCCGACATCCAGTACTGGATGAGCAGAAATTTCCTCTAATTAAATATGGGAAAGGCCTGATCCCCACTACAAACTCTGTTCCCTAGTTACCAACTCCATCCCTCTCCCTGGTAACTGTCTCAGGCTGAACTAGACTGCAAACAACCTTGGTGCCAAATTTAACCCTGAAATGAGCTTTCGACCACATATCCCTCCATCACTAAGACACCCTATTTCCTCCTCGTAACATCACCCAACTGCGGCCTTGCTTCAGCTCATCCATGCCTTTGTTACCTTTAGACTTGACTATTCCAACACACTCCTTGCCAGCCTCCCACATTCTAACTTGGTAAACTTGAGGTCATTCAAATCTCTGTTGCTTGTGTCCTTATTCACACCAAGTTCTGTTCACCTATCACCCCTGTACTCGCTGAACTAATTGGCTCCTGGTTAAGCAACACCTCAATTTTAAAATTCTCATCCTTGTTTTCAAATCCCTCCATGGCCTCCTCCCGCCCTCCCTATCTCTGTAATCTCCTCCAGACCCACAACCATCCAAGATCACTGCCCTCCTCTAATTCTGGTCTCTTGAACATCCCCGATTTATTGGCAGATGTGTCTTCAGCTGCCTAGGGCCTAAACTCTGGGACTCACTCCCTAAACCTCTCCGCCTCTCTACCCCTCTTTCCTCCTTTAAGATGCTCCATAAAACCTACCTCTTTAACCATGCTTTTGGCCATCTGTCCTAATATAGCCTCATGTGACTTGGTGTCAAGGTTTATAACTCTCTTGTGAAGTGCCTTGGGATTTTTTATTACATTAAAGGTGCTATATAATTGCAAGTTGTTGTTGTTGACTATTTGACGGTTGGGAGGGAGAGATGGATGAGAGTCACATCATAGACATAATAAAATAACAACTTGCATTTATATAGCACCTAAAACATCTCAAGGCACTTCACAGGGTCATTATCAAACAGAATTTGACACTGAGCCACATAAAAGATAGTCGGGCAGTTGGTCAGACAGGTTTTAAGGGCCCGAAAGCACAGCCGCCAATGGGTGATTGAAACTGGAGATGCACAAGAAGCCAACATTGGAGGAGCACAGATATCTCGGAGGGCTGTGGGGCTGGAGGAGATTACAGAGATAGGGAGGGGGCGAGGCCACAGAGGGACTTGAAAACAAGGATGAAAATTTTAAAATCGAGACAAAGATGCAAACCCAGCAGGAATCATTGAATGTAATCAGTATTGGAAACCCTGACTAAATTCCAACTGGGATCAGTTAACAACTGTGCAAATCAAAGATCGAGTTTAGGACAATCCTGGTCTGTGCAATTCAGCTACCCACTGGATAAAAACTCTCTGAGCCACCAGGCGCAGCAGCACACAACCTCGATAATTAACTTCACACCTATTAGTATATGAACTGGCCAGCCATCTGTAAAATGCCTACTGTATTGTATTCAGTCTGGGTCATCCCGCTCTGAACTGTATTAAACCTGCCAGGGTCAGAGTATAAACAAGTCACAAAGTCCTCAGCCCTATAACCACCCAGCTTAGAGGAGCTAACTTAGCAAAAGGCTAGGGTTTAAACCTGGGGCCTTTCTGCCCGTGTGGTAAAGCTACAGGCTGGTCAATGTACTTTCTAATGAAATCAGTGGGACATTCTCACCCTGGGCAAGTATGATGGCTCACAGTGGTCTTCAGTCTGCTATGCACTTTTGCCTCAATTAGTATCGAGAACAAAAGTGAATCTACTTTTGAATCTGATTCCTCAAGTCCCGAAAACACCCTTCTGAAATTTGGCAACTAGGTGAGTACATGACTGCCACTTCCCATGTCTGTTCCCTTTCTTCCATGGCTGACTCAGAGCACAGAACACTGGTTTTACCTTGACTTACCATGGCCACTATGGACAGACTAGTGAAGACAACCCAAGATAAAATAAACATAGAAAATTCTTCAAACGTGCGTGGCCAAGGTATGCAGGGGAAAATAGCAATACTATTGTGCATCACAATACAGACACTCCCCACTCATCTGAAGCCAAGCAATCTCTTGGGGGAACCAGATAAAAACCCAGGCCAATTAGTGGAAAAGAAACCCGAAAATTCCCCTCCGGCCCCCTTGGGCGATCGAAAACTAGTCCGGGAGACAACTCTGGCCCTGACTAACATTACCAGGTACTTACCTGATCAACGAGAGCTCCACCCCGGCCAGGACCAGCTCATGCTTGAAGGAATGTAGTGAGTTATCCATGTTCACCACATGAGCTGGCAGCCTGTTCCACAGGTTCACTATTCTGCAGTATTTTGCTTTCATTTCACTATTCTCTGGGTTGGGTTAGTGAGACCACCTGCTGAGGTGAATGTGGTCCAGCTCCACGTTTATTTGATGTAAATTTGTCAAACAATAGCAGGTTCAGCAAATTTGCATCGAAATCCAACATTGATAGGGAATACTCAACATAGTATTAGATCAGAATCTAATGTAGCAGCTATGAATCAGTCAATTTTAGACCTTCTTGGTTTATACCTTTATAACTTGGGCACAATTGCCTTTGTTCTCTTAGCTCTCCAGTGCACTTTCAGTAAATATATTGAGCGATGGGACTGGGTGCTGTCATGTATTTGAACAGGATTTATGGTAGAAAAAACTTGTTGGGTGAAAAAATAGGAAAATGCTCAATTTTCCCACCCACTTAAAAAAGGCTGGCAAAATAAATCTTTATCCACTGCTGGCGATAAAGTGGCAAGGATAAGAATTTTACAAATAATAATCATTTTTGCAGCACTCTTGTGCTTCTAAAGATTTACCAAATTCATCCAGCAATATAAACATCACAAAACCTAATGGAGATTAAATTTGTGATGTCTCTGAAACTATTGTCACATTGGAGGAGTGCAGCCAGTCGAAGACATGTGATTCTTCAATCATTGCCTGCATTCCTACGAATTAGCACAAAATCTATGCTGACACTGTCAGAGGTGCAGTCTTTCAGACGAGACCTTAAACCGAGGCCCCAGGCTAAATCTTGTGAAAGTTTTGGCAGTCGGGACTATTTTTGGATCCTGATCCAGCAGTTCGCCTTCCAAGGCAATTTAATGGGAGGCGCACAATTTGAGAGGCTACCTCCAGGTTTGCCGTCCCATTAGGGATAGCGAGCAGGTTGTGGAGGCAGGAGGGCGGATCAGCATGTGAGACTGCAAGGCCGGCCGGCAGCCTTCACTGTGTAGGCCGTGAGAATGCTGCTGGTGTGCATGGGAGACGAGACAAAATGGAGGAGTGAAACAACTGGAGGCAATTGTCGCCACTTCCTCAGCACCAGCACTCTACCTTACTGCAGGCTCCAGGAGATTGGAAGGAAACTGCAAGCCTCTGCCCGCAGCTTGCTGATTTGCATCTTAAGGTGATAGATTTCATTTACTCGTCATGTCGCTCCCACCTCGCGCTCTGCATGCGCCTCTTGTTAGCTGGTGAGCTGCAGACACAGCGGCGGCCCCTTCCAATGCTAATAAAATCTTATTCACAGCGGGAAAATGCTGCTAACTGGTTGCTGATGAGCCTTAATGGCTTCCCGCCACTGCCGGGCGAGTTGCCATCGCCACACTGCAGCCGCCTCCAGGAAAAACGCAAGGAGGTGGGAAGACATCGGGGATCTGCAATTTTCCCAGCTCCCCATCTTCAAACACGCCTCCGAGTCCCTAGGAATATCGCCCCACCACCCCGTCTTCCCTCTCAGGTGAACATAAATGATGGCACCATTTCGAAAAAGAGCAGGGGGAATTCTCGCCAGTGTCCTGGGCCAATAGTTATCCTTCACCAAAGATCATTAAAAGCAGTTTATCTGGTCATAATCACATTGCTGTTTGTGGGATCTTGCTGTGTGCAAATTAGCAGCTGCATTTCCTACATGACAACAGTGCCTACATTTCAATGTACTTCATTGTAAAGCGTAAGGTTGTGAAGTGCTTTGGAATGCCTTGAGGTTGTGAAAGCCACTATATGAATGCAAATCTTTCTTTAACCATTAGCATCATAGGCCCCAAATAAGTGAGCTACCAAATTACATTGTCTTGCACTCGCAGAGTATGCACTTGCACTCTGGGTAGTGTACAGCAGAATCCAGCACACACGAGGGACCAGCACCCAATGGAGACTAGCAGCTGAAGGAGAGCAGTCACTGATGGAAATGTACAAAAGGGGAAGCAGGGTAGGAGGTCTCTCTCCCCAAACAGAACCATGACAGGCCTATTGGCCTCCTTCTGTGCTGTAACCATATGATTCTATATAAAATGTCTTGAGATTTAAAGGGGCAATGCCATGTGTTTAAGAAATAATTCCGCCTTGAGGAATTCCTGGAACATGTCGCGGTGCATTCTGAAGGAAACCTCATATTGAAGGACTTACTTTGTATCAGTGAATGTTTCTGATGTAACATAGTCCAAATTTACTCATTTCAGGGGAAGTTTTAAATGGGAAAATATATTTGGCCTTTAATGCAATGCATTCTTTTACACAGCATGTTTTGTTATGATCTGGAATGCACCTGAAAGGCTGATGGAAGCAGATTCAATCATAGCATTCAAGAGAGAATTGGATAAATACTTGAAGGGAAAAAAATAACAGGGCTATGAAGAAACAGCAGGGGAATGGGAGCAATTGGACAGCTCGACCAAAGAGCCAGCACAGGCACAGAGGGTTGAATAGCTTCCTTTTGTGCTGTATCATTCTATGATTTCTAGAAGGCTGGTAAGATGTGCTTAATGATAAGAGAGAAAGAGCTATGTATATATTCCCAGGACACTTTGAATTGAAGTTCCCCTATTTCTCCAGTACATTGGAGCCATACAGACAAGGCAGCATCGTGGTTCTATTCCTGATCTCATTCAAGACAGCAGCAGAGGTGTAACAAGAAGCCTTAGCTCCCCTTGCATTAAGGAAGGTAAAATCCCACTCCCACTCCTGACTGCAATCCAGCAACAGTTGCAGGAAATGTAAGCATGTGGCTGTTAAGTGAGGACAGGCTCTGATTAGCTGTGATGCTCCACGAGGTAGAGTACCCGGCTGATGATGCTCACAGATGAATAACGGTGATTTGAATGAGATGCTGGAGAGAGTTCATGAACCAAACTCTAACAAAGGACACAATGCCTTCAGCAGAGGAGAGGAGAAAACTGGCTTAAAACACTTAGCATGCAAAAAAGTGTCAATTTAAATTATATTTTGTTTCAATAATGGGAGAGCATTGGTGATGATGAATTAAGCTTACTCTCACCGACCTCATACTTTATCGGAATCCTATACATTGACTGAAAGGGGCAATAACCTTACAGGCGTTCAGGAAATAACAAAATATCATTCACCAGTTTTTTTTTTCAAATGTAAACATCTCAAGCCTTCTTCTGTGCTGTAAGATTCCCTGACATTCCAATGTTAGGGTGCCTCCCTGACCTTCCCACTACCTGCACAGTTTAATGAGGGCCAGCATTCCAAAGGGGTGCCAAGCTGTCAGGTTGTTTGCTGTGGAAACAGACTTCATTTGTCCACCTGCAAGCAGCATTTGGGCCTGAACCTATGCAGGAGGTTGGCCACCAGTGACTTAATAAGAAATGAAGCTGATGGCTTAATGCAGTCCACATGACAGGCACCGATACATGCTGTTTTCACTGAATAACAAATTTTATTTCTAAAGACTTGTGAACACCATTTTCTGATTCTTTGTTTATCATGAATAGAAACACTAAACTAGAGTTAGAATAATAAAGCCTTTCTGATTGGTTGCTTTCTCAGTGTAAACACTGAACCAAACAGATGCTGGAGAAAAATAACACATTCCTTTCAACCACCATTTCACAGCGACCCATGAAATATAGAAGCCCTAATTCACCTCTACGCTTGACCTACCAACTCTACCTCACAGCCTCATAACTTTTGATGGCAGCATCTTGACCACTGTCCCCGGCCATATCCTGCTCTGCTCCCTGAGCCATATGCTGCTGCCCTCCCAGTCTTTCTGTCCTGTTATAGGTCAAGGCCCTGGTCTGCCACTTACTGTCCTTTTTTCCCCACTGACCATCCTCTCTCCAGGGATTCTGTATCTCACTTGTTGAGCAACACTGCAGTCGATCCCCCAGTAGGTATGAGCTTTCTTTAGCTGTTTTTCAGACGTCACATTTGAACCGAGGCCCCATTTCCACTCGTAGGTGGACAGTAAAAGATTCCACATTACTATTCCAAAGAGCAGGGGAGTTCACCTCGGTGCTGGCCAATATTTATCCCTCAACTAATAACACTAAAAAAAACAGATTATCTGGCCATTGTCACATCTCAGTTAAAGAAAATTAATTGCCCCACGTCACTAAATATTATAAAGGAAGTTGTCTATAAACCACTGTCTATCTGTCTTTTTTTTGTTATTCATTCGTGGGATGTGGGCATCGCTGGCCAGGCCACTGTATTTAATGTTTTAGAATGGCTAGTTAGATATAGCCTGGATCGAAGCAGACATTTAGCACAGAATTTCCTTAATTTACACCATCAACACAATGAATGAGAAGGGAAGGTGTGGGGAATACTTTCCATTTGTGATATAACAGTGTGGGGAGGGCAAATTGCATCGTTTGGAGAATTCTAGTTAAACAGTTACTCCCAGGCTTTGTCTACAAAGTGATATTAACATAAAACTCCAATAATGAGAAGTTATTGATGTTTCGTATTACAACTGGGACACAGTCAGCAATGCTCCTGTCTGACTTATAAGGGTTTGGAGTCAGGAATCTCTCAATCCCGCTGTTGTTCATTGCACGTCACAGAAAAATCTTTTTTTTTTTAAATGACCGGTGTTTTTGGAAAAAAATACACTTGGAAATTTATAGCTTTGGTGAGGGGTCCACTGGGGAATTACTGCCACCTATTGGTGAGGTGATGTAATTACCAGTACATGCAATTTAGAAACTGAAACAGCAAATGCTGGAAACACTCAGCAGGTCGGCCAGCATCTGTGGAAAGAATAAATGAGATAATGCTTAAGAGAGTAGAACCTTCATCAGATCTGTTCGGCTAATCCCTCTGTTTTCTCCACAGATGCTGCCTGAGCTGTTGAGTGTTTCCGGCATTTTCTTTTTTTTTTGCTTTTTATTTCTAATCAGGAATTTTAGAAATTGCTTTCACTCCACGCAGTTCAGACTGCATCAAAAGATGTCCATCTGGTCTGATAGTGCTCCTGTGAAGCGACTTGGGACGTTTCACTACATTAAAGATGCTATATAAATACAATATAAACAAGAAATGCTGGAAATACTCAGTAGGTCTGGCAGCATCTGTGGAGAGAGAAGCAGAGTTAACGTTTTGGGTCAGTGACCCTTTTTCGAAACTGGCAAATATTAGAAATGTCAAAGGTTATAGCAAGTAAAGCGGGGGTGGGGCAAGAGATAACAAAGGAGAAGGTGTAGATTGGACAAGGTCACAGAATAGCTGACCAAAAGGTCATGGAGCAAAGGCAAACAATATGTTAATGGTGTGTTGAAAGACAAAGCATTAGTACAGATAGGGTGTTAACGGACTGAAGATTGAACAACAGCAAGTACAAACATGAAAAAAAAGTGGGTAAGCAAACTGAACAAACTAAGATGAAATGAAATAAACATACAAAAAAAATGTAAAAAAGAAAAAATAACTAAAAATAAAAGTAAAATGGGGGGCCCGTCATGCTCTGAAATTATTGAACTCAGTGTTCAGTCCGGCAGGCTGTAGTGTGCCTAATTGGTAAATGAGATGCTGTTCCTCGAGCTTGCGTTGATGTTCACTGGAACACTGCAGCAAGCCCAGGATAGAGATGTGAGCATAAGAGCAGGGGGGAGTTGAAATGGCAAGCAACCGGAAGCTCAGGGTCCTGCTTGCGGACTGAGCGGAGGTGTTCCGCAAAGCGGTCACCCGGTCTGCGTTTGGTTTCCCCAATGTAGAGGAGACCACACTGTGAGCAGCGAATACAGTATACTACATTGAAAGAAGTACAAGTAAATCGCTGCTTCACCTGAAAGGAGTGTTTGGGGCCTGGGATAGTGAGGGGAGAGGAGGTAAATAGGCAGGTATTAAATCTCCTGCGACTGCGGGGGAAGGTGCCATGGGAAGGAAACGAGGTGGTGGGGGTAACGGAGGAGTGGACCAGGGTGTCGCGGAGGGAAAGATCCCTTCAGAATGCTGACAGGGGAAGGGAGGGGAAGATGCGTTTGGTAGTGGCATCACGCTGGAGGTGGCGGAAATGGCAGAGGATGATCCTTTGGATATGGAGGCTGATGGGGTGGAAAGTGAGGACAAGGGGAACCCTGTCACGGTTCTGGGAGGAAGGGGAAGGGGTGAGGGTAGAGGTGCGGGAAATGGGCCGGACACGGTTGAGGGCCCTGTCAACAACAGTGGGGGGGAATCCTCAGTTGAGGAAAAAGGAAGACATATCAGAAGCGCTGTCATGGAAGGTAGCATCATCAGAGCAGATGCGTCGGAGACGGAGAAACTGGGAGAATGGAATGGAGTCCTTACAGGAGGCAGGGTGTGAAGAAGTGTAGTCGAGATAGCTAAGGTAGTCGCTGGGCTTATAGTGGAAACTAGTAGACAGCCTATCCCCAGAGATGGAGACAGAGAAGTCGAGGAAGGGAAGGGAAGTGTCAGAGATGGACCATGTAAAGGTGAGAGAAGGGTGGAAATGGAAGCAAAGTTGATAAAGTTTTCCAGTTCGGGACAGGAGCAGGAAACAGCACCGATACAGTCATCAATGTACCGGAAAAAGAGTTGGGGAAGGGGGCCTGAGTAGGACTGGAACAAAGAATGCTCGACATATCCCACAAAAAGACAGGCATAACTAGGACCCATGCGGGTACCCATAGCAATACCTTTTACTTGAAGGAAATGAGTGGAGTTGAAGGAGAAGTTGTTCAATGTGAGAACAAGTTCAGCCAAGCGGAGGAGAGTGGTGGCTTATGGGGACCGGGTGGGCCTCTGTTCAAGGAAGAAGCGGAGAGCTCTCAAACCGTCCTGGTGGGGGATGGAGGTGTAGAGAGATTGGACATCCATAGTGCAGAGGAGGCGGTTGGGGCCAGGAAACTGGAAATTGTCAAAATGATGGAGGGCATCAGAAGAGTCACGGATGTAGGTGGGAAGAGACAGGACTAGCGGAGAAAAGATAGAGTCAAGATAGGAAGAAATAAGTTCAGTGGGGCAGGAGCAGGCTGACACAATGGGTCTGCCGGGACAATCCCGTTTGTGGATTTTTTTTTCATGTTTGTACTTGCTGCTGTTCAATCTTCAGTCCGTTAACACCCTATCTGTACTAATGCTTTGTCTTTCAACACACCATTAACATATTGTTTGCCTTTGCTCCATGACCTTTTGGTGAGCTATTCTGTGGCCTTGTCCAATCTACACCTTCTGCTTTGTTATCTCTTGCCCCACCCCCGCCTCAGTTGCTTATAACCTTTGACATTTCTAATATTTGCCAGTTCCAAAGAAGGGTCACTGACCCAAAACGTTAACTCTGCTTCTCTCTCCACAGATGCTGCCAGACCTGCTGAGTATTTCCAGCATTTCTTGTTTTTATTTCAGATTTCCAGCATCCGCAGTATTATAAATGCAAGTTGTTGTTATTGTGTTATATTCAAAAAACAATGTACAAGTTCCACCCATGCATGGTGCTCAGGAACAAAGCATTTTTCTTGTCCGAACATGGCATCATGGTTTTTTGTATTCATTCATGGGATGTGGGCGTTGCTGGCTAGAACAGCATTTATTACTCATCCCTAATTGCCCTTGAGAAGGTGGTGGTGAGCCGCCTTCTTGAACCGCCGCAGTCCACGTGGGGTAGGTACACCAAAAGTGCCGTTAGGAAGGGAGTTCCAGGATTTTGACCCAGCAACAGTGAAGGAACGGCAATATAGTTCCAAGTCAGGATGATGTGTGGTTTGGAGGGCAACTTGCAGCTGGTGGTGTTCCCATGCATCTGCTGCTCTTGTCCTTCGAAGTGGGGGAGGCCGCGAGTTTGGAAGGTGCTGTCTAAGGAGCCTTGGTGTGTTGTTGCAGTGCATCTTGTAGATGATACACAATGGTCACTGGTGATTGTCCCCTGGTGTTGAATAAAAAGGGTGCTCCATTAATCTGCTGCTGTCTGTGCAGGGAGAGTCACCTCTGGAAATCACGAGCACAGGCTATGATCCTCCATCTATTCATCTCACTGGATCGAAAATCACTGTTACCTGTCCGCTGTTTTCCAAGAAGCATTTCCTGTGAGCACTGCTTCCCTATGGGAGCACTGGATCATGGAATCACACTTGAAATGTTACACCTGAACATGAAGGATAGTTGTAAAACGGAGATATCATTATAATCAACAGTCTTATACTGAGAAGCAATTAACATCTCTTAGAGATATAGTACAGGTACACTGCGCCAAATGGTCTCTTTCTGTGCTGTAACATTCTGTGGTGTGGTTAAGGTTGATCTGAATGGTTGCATTTTAACTGAGTACTTCTCTGATGTTTCCATGCAGCAACAATCTAAAAAGGTAAATACTTGGGGAAGCAAAACTGGATTCCCATCATCCTACATTCCTTTTTTCTTTTTTTTAACAGATATAATGACAAGCTTACGATCGCTGCACCTTCCGTTTATATAGACACAGGGTGCATCACAGACGTGTAATCAGACAAAAATGCATACTAAGTCAGAGAAGGCAATATTAAGAGGGGTCACCCAAAAGCTTAGTCAAATAAGTGGGTTTTAAGGAGGGTCTTAAGGAGGAGAAGGAATTGGAGAGGTGGAGGGGTTTAGGGAACAAATTCCAGACTGTGGGGCCTCAGGCACTTAAGAGTTTACTGCCTGTGGTTTAGGTCAGCATAGCTTTCCTGTGCCTCATTTTTTTCCACAAAGGAGACAGGGAGATACAAACATTCATTAGAACTTTGCAGATCATTGTTCCCAGAGAAAGGAATTTAACATACACACGAGAGATTTACAATAAAATGCTGCATTTCACCTTAACTGCAACATATTTATTGCCTTTTCAGAAGAGCTCGGTGTTCAATTTGTGCTTAACAAATATCCAAGCAGTTCTTGCCTCAAGCAAATGGCCTCATTATCTGCAATAAGCAAAGAACAGATAATTAATGAAGCTGTAAACATTCATCACAGTTTCCACAGGAGTCTCAGAAGTTTATTCCAAATGGATTTGTTGGGGTTGGGGGAGTGGGGGTGGGGGGAGGTTTGTGTAATCAGGAGACAAATATAAACGGTGGCCCATTTATGCAATCGCCAAAAGTTACAATTATCCTGAAGGAGTTTATTTTTCTCTGTGATTTGTAGCATTTGAATTTGGTTGTTGGAATCATAGAATCATAAAATGGTTACAGCATGAAAGGAGGCTCATGTTGGCTCCCTGCGAAAGTAATTTAGCGAAGCCCACTTCCCTGCCCTTTCCCTGTAGCCCATTGGTGCCGATATGGACCATGACCTCTAGCTGTTCACCCTCCCAGCTCAGAATGTCAACTGCCAACTCACTGACATCCTTGGCCCTGGCACCAGGAAGGCAACATACCATCCTGGAGTCATGTCCCCTTGAAATCTGTAGCTATCCTCCTCACAGTTAACTACACGTCCAAGTTTGGTGCCATCTGTAACTTTTGATATTTTGCCATGTACACCCAAGTACAGGTGTCAAGAAAAACAGTGGTCCTAGTGCCAACCTTGGGAACCCCACTATACACCATACTCCAATCCGAAAAACAACCATTCACCACTACTCTCTGTTTCCTGTCACTCAGCTAACTTCACATCCATGCTGCCACTGTCCCTTTTATTCCATGGGCTTCAACTCTGTTATTGGGGCTATTAGGGGCACTTTATCTAATGCCTTTTGGAAGTCAAATGTACACCACATCAACTACATTACCCTCATCAACCCTCTCTGATACCTCATCAAAAAACTCAAGTTAGTTAAACATAATTTGCCTTCAACAAATCCATGCTGGCTTTCCTTAATTAATCTTGTCTAAGTGACTGTTAATTTTGTCTGGATTATGATTTCTAAAAGCTTTCCCAACAGCAAGGTTAAACTGACTGACCTGCAGTTGCTGGGATTATCCTGACACCCTTTTTTGAACAAGGGTGTAGCATTTCCAATTGTCTAGTCCTCTGGCACCGCCCCGTTATCTAAGGAGGATTGGAAGATCATGGCCAGTGCCTCCGCAATTTCCACCCTTACTTCCCTCAACATCCTCAAATGCTTCTCATCCAGTCCTAGTGATTTATTAACTTCTCGTACCACCTCTTTATCAATTTTTAGCCCATCCAGTATCTTAACTACCTCCACTTTCATTCAGACTTTGGTAAAGACAGATGAGAAGTACTCATTTAGAACCTCAGCCGTGCCCTCTGCCTCCATGCTTATGTTTCCTTTTTGGTCCCTAATTGCCCCCACTCGTCCTCTTGCTACCCTTGTACTATTTATATGCCTAGCGAATACTTTTGAATTTCCTTTCATGTTATTGTAAATACCTCTGTGGATATCAGTTATCAGTCCAAATGTGGGAAAGGTTAAGTGACAAAGTTGAGATTTGTGCACAGAATGAGACCAAATATGAATTACAATGGCTATAACCTCACAAATTAACATTGTAAATGGTTCTTGCTCATCAAGCATTTCTCCCTTCCCTTCCAAACTGACATCAACTCCTTCCTCAACAAATCCACTTTCAATCCCTCTATCCTTGCAAACAATGCCCCACCATCTTTCCTCCAAGCAGTCCTCGCCTGTGTTTCGCCTCTCAGATCTGTGTCCATCTTTCCCATAATTCTCTGCTTGAATCGATCCAATCAGTTTTCCACACCTCCCATTGCAACAAAACGGCCCTAACTAAAGTCATGAACGGCATTCTCAGTAATTGTGACCATGGTGCATTATCACTCCTCGTCTTCCTCAACCTCTCTGTAGCCTTTGATAGGGTTGCCTACACCATCTTCCTCCATTATGCAGCTCAGTGGGATGGCTCACACTTAGTTCAACACCAGCAATGGTGTCCCTTACCAGCCCTGCACTCTCACCTCAGGAGCCCCCCAAAGATTCAGCTTTGCTTACTCTTCTTCCTCATCTACATTCTTCCTGTTGGTGACATCATTCAAAGACATGGTGTCAGCTTCTACATGTACATGCAGAACATCCAGCAGAACCTCTCTTGGCTTATCCATTTTCCCGTGTAGTCAGACTGCGTGTCCTACATCCATTCTTAGTTGAGCTGCAATTTCCTCCAGCTAAACAATGGGAAGTCCGAACCTATTGCCTTTCACTCCCAAAACCTCTGCATCCTTGCCATTGATTTGAACAACCTTCCCAGCCACTGTGTCAGCTTGAACCAGACTGTTCACAACATCGGTGTCCTATTTGATCCTCAGCTGAGGGTCCAGCGCCATACCCTTGTCATTCCACATTCGTGACATTGTAATGCCTCTTCCCCTGCTTCAGCCCATCTGCAGCTTGTTGTTGACACCTCCAGACTAATCCAGAGCTCTCCTGGCTGCTCTCCCATCCTTCACCCTCTGTACACTGCAGCTCATTCTAAAATCTGCAGCACATATTCTATCCCACACTTGCTCATCAACCTTGTCCTCAGTGACCTACATAGGGTCCTGCTCCCCAGCCCTCATATACAAGATGCAGATAATGTGTGAATAGCTGAAGGAAGTGGAGAATGAGGCAGGGAGAAATGGAAGCATAATAAAATGCTAAAGCAGAACAGACTCCAGTCGCCCAGCCTTGTAGGAAATGAAAGAAGATAGACAGCAAGGGTGGAGTCCACCTTACAAGCATGGTGTCCTGATAGAGGGTCCTCACTCCAAGCATCCCACATCACCAGCACTTACTGCTGAGGAGAAAGTGTTTAATATCATATATGATTGACCTCATGCAAACATCAGGCCTCGATATGTCATCTCTCACTGACAGTAATGACAAAACTCCTCATCTCCTGTCCCAGAATGTACAGCTACTGCTACAGGTACACATCACTGTTCTCTGCTTTCTGTGAAAGACACAACAGTCTCTTTAATCTCACATATTAAGTCTTTCTCATGAGGATATTGGGATTCACACAGGTTCACAGCCTGTACCTTGAGAGATATTGGAAAGTGACATAAACCTTAAACCAATGTTTATTGGTGATTAAGAATATATAACCTGTGACAATATAATAACCAGTGAGGGAGAGGGGGATGGGACCTGGTTCATACAATGCCATGAGTGAGCTGATATTATTCTTGTTCTCGGGGTGGGGTGGGGTGGGGGGGGTGATGGTGGGTAGTGGGGAGAGTGGTCACCCTGGGTTGCTGAATAATAATACTTGCCCAGGAGACTGATAAACCCACAAGCCCCACATTCAGTACAGGCAAAAGTTATCTGTTCAAATAGGTCTCAGTCATCGTCCCTCTCCATGCGAATTGAAGATTGAAATCACTGAAACAAAATCCACTTGTCTCACAATGAATGGGCATCACCCACTAATAGTTTAAGGAGTTTAACCTGTGAGGATCTGGGCCACACAGACTAGGAAAGCTCCTGGGCCTGTTTCACAACCAAAGTGCTGCACAGCCAATGATGTACTTTTTGAAATGTAGTCACTGTCATAATGTAGAAAACAGGGCAGCCAATTTGCACACTGCAAGCTCCCACAAACAGTAATGTGATAATGACAAGATGGTCTATTTTTGTGATGTTGATTAACAGGACACCAACTCCCCTGCTCTTCTTCAAATTAATGGCCATAGCACCTGAGAGGGCAGTGAGGACCTCAGTTTAACGTCTCATCCAACCATCTTCAGCTGCTTCATCAATGACCTACCTTCAATCATAAGGTCAGAAATGGGGATGTTCGCTGATGATTGCACAATGTTCAGCACCATTCGCGACTCCTCAGATACTGAAGCAGCCTATGTCCTTATGCAGCAAGACCTGGACAACATCCAGACTTGGGCTGATAAGTGCCAAGTAACACTCACGCCTCAAAACTGCCAGGCAATAACCATCTCCCCTTGATGTTCAATGGTATTACCATCGCTGAATCCCCCCACTGTTCACCATTGACTGTTCTGGACCAGCCATATTAATACCATGGCTACAAAAGCAGGTCAGAGACTGAAAATTCTGATGCAAGTAACTCACCTCCTGACTTCCCCAAAGCCTGTCCACAATCTACAAGGCACAAGTCAGGAGAATGATGGAATACTCTCCACTTGCCTGGATGACTGCAGTTCCAACAACACTCAAGAAGCTCGACACTACCTACCCACATCCCACCTACCACCTTAAACATTCACTCCTTCCACCACGGATGGACAGTGGCAGCAGTGTATAGCAGATACAAGATGCAATGCAGCAACTCACCAAGGCTCCTTCGACTGCAACTTCCAAAACCGCGACTTCTAGAAAGACAAGGGCATCAGATGCATGAGAACACCACCACCTGCAAGTTCCCCTCCAAGCCACACACCGTCCTGACTTGGAACTATATCGCTGTTCTTTCACTGTCGCTGGGTCAAAATCCTGGAACTCCCTCCCTAACAGCACTGTGGGTGTACCCGCACCAGATGTACTGCAGCAGTTCAAGAAGGTAGTTCACCACATTCTTCTCCAGGGCAATTAGGGATGGGCAACAAATGCTGGCCTTGCCAGCAGTGCCTACATCCTGTGAACGAATAAAGGCAAATTCGAAAGATGGCACCTCTGACAGTGCAGCACACCCTCAGTACTCCAGTGGAGTGTCAGCCTAGATTGTTGCGATCAAGTCTTGGAGTGGGACCTGAACCCAACAACCTCCTGACTCATAGGCGAGAGTGCTACCAACTCAGCCATGGCTGACACAATTTTATCAATTACATCAGTATGCCCGTTCTAGGGCAGAAAAAAAAATCAGCCCAATTCTCCCACTCCTAATGGTTACTGGAAAGTATGTAGAAGTCATATGAGGATAAGAGCAGGCTGGCTGTGGTACCCCTTGTGATGGAATAGCATGGCAACACCCCCACACGAGTAATGGCAGCTTGAGTGAGGTACAAGCACCCACCCGCCCACCCCCATCAGACCCCCGCCTCGTGGAACCATACCCAGCAAGATGTCAATGGCTTCAGGACTGGAAGGAGAGGAGAAAAAAAGTAGCAAAGAACCAGAAAATGAATTTTAAAATATCTCCGTTCAAGAGTAATTGACAGAATCGACAGAAACATGAGGGGAGTAAGAAGAAAGACAACTCACCCATTCTATTGAGGTTAGTATGTTTATATTCGCTGTGGCTTACATTGTGGTTGCTTACATTGTTTGTATCCCTATTACTGGAAGCTCATCAAATTCTGCTACTACAACATTTCGTATCAAAACAAGTGTGGAGAATGTTTCCTGATGCCATATCATCACAAAATCAATTTGGACAATCGATAGTTTGCAATTACCTTCTGTTCAGTGCGATATAGAGAAATGCAAGGGAGCAAAAGACAATCTTTTTTCAATGAATCACATGCTGTATTTTAATACATCACGCACATCTCATCAGTAATCAATGCATCACAGCCAATATTTGAGGGTGTCTTGAGGGTCTGTCTGATTGCTTTGGGTAGATAGTGCATTCACTGAACATGGGTGAATTTGGGCTCCCCACACAGATATAAAGTGGCTGCAAATCATCCAATCTCATTTCTGACAGGCTCCAGTTTTGAATTAAGAGCTGAGCTCCAAATTACAAAGCTGATTCCAGTTCAAGTTCGGTTTTAACTATTTTTTTTTTAAACAGGACAGAAGGAGTATAATTATGTAATGAATGGCTCCAAAAGAAATTAACAGCCTTAGTGATCACATTTTTTTGCAATGAAGTACAGAAATGTGAGGCCATTCTGATTCACGTGAATTGTCAATTCCAACAATAAAAATGAAAGACATAAGTTTCTTATTTTTGTCTGTCCCATTATCTTTTGCTTTCTAATTCCCCCCT
This sequence comes from Heterodontus francisci, assembly GCF_036365525.1. Taxonomy (NCBI): domain Eukaryota; kingdom Metazoa; phylum Chordata; class Chondrichthyes; order Heterodontiformes; family Heterodontidae; genus Heterodontus; species Heterodontus francisci. Next base: position 45,653,538 of record NC_090400.1, read on the forward strand.
CCCTTTCAAAAGGCCTCATACTGATATATGTTGTCACAGCAACCCGTTTCCTTCCAGTACCTCACTCATAGATGAGCCTTAATAGTCACTGTTGGTAGCCTCCAACCATAGGGATGCATTATACCTGCTGTGCCCAATTCTGTCCTCACTTCACATCAGCACAGATTTCAGCAGGGGTGACTGGATAGCGATCAGCAGTGGAAGCTCTCTGTAATGTATTGCAGTGGTGACTCCACCTTTAAGAACCTTTAAGAGATCAGGGCACTGGCGCAACTGATGACATCATCATACATATATAAGCAGATACCATTTTGAGAGGCTTGCTCAGCACATGGCTTTACAGAGAACAAACACACACCAGCGAGGAAAAGACCTGTACCTGGATCATGCAATGTAGATAAGTAAGACAATAATTAGCGTTTGTGTTGAATCTGGATCTAAAGCCTGCGGTTATCTTTAATAAAGACTTAAGAACACAGCACAGCTCAACATCCTCTTCCTGGCTCTGCAGCCAATCATGGCACCTCTACTGCCACACCAATTGCAGTCAACTAACAGCAGAGACAGGGAACCAAACCTGGGAATTTCCATGTTGGTGTTGCTCAGTTACCCATTGTGTAAAATGACTGGGCTACCAGGCTATTCATATAACTCTGTAATGCAATTCAACTTCAATTCTGACGAAAGGTCATTGACCTGAAAAGCTAACTCTGTTTCTCCCTCCACAGGCACTGCCTGACCTCCTGAGAATTTCCAGCATCTTCTGTTTTTATTTTGTCAAGCACGGAGAACCCCTTTGAAAGTGAAACGAGCACTATTGCATACTGATAACCCCTAATTGACATGAATGAACTAACAAAGGGTGCTAGAGACAGACTGATTCACAGCCCAAGCCAAAATGAAATAGGAAACAAACGTGCCAAATAGCACCGTGTTAACAGAATGGTCCCCATTCAGACGTCAATCGATAGCCATGGTTTTCCCATCCTGATCCATTGTGTAGTCACACCAGGGGATCCAGCCATGTGTCTCCTAACAGAAATTCTAATGTGATGGATTTTTACCTTAAAAAGGTAGCCCTCTGGAGAGTGAGAGAAGTTCAAGCCAACACCACAGAAAGCCAGTCCAGCCAGAGGCTGTGCAAGAGATCCAGCCAAGCGGGAAAAAACTCTGAACAACAACTGGAACTGCCACCACAGCAGAGACATCAAAGTGACTTTGAGACCCTATATCTGTGAAGGTAACAAAAATTCACACCACCAGCTTTGTGCTGGGTTGTAACCACTAGAACTCTACAATACAGCAACATGTTTAAGACCAGAAACACCCAGGCCTGCACCTTTAAAAAGACTCTCCTCCTGAAACACTTACTTTGGACTTTAAACTACATCCTACCCTTCTTTCTCTCTCTGCCTGCCTGCCTGTCTGTATATCTATCCTTGTGTGTGTGGATGAGCTTGCAACCATTTCGGGAATTGTGTAAAAATAAATAATTATCTTATTTTTAACCTATGAGAAAACTTGTCATTTATCTGTTTATTTGACCTTAACGACATTTTGAACAAGACATGATTGCGGTCAGTTAGGAGGTGAACAGTGGGAACCACCCACGCCCCTTTCCACCTGTCCATTTATTGATCATCCCTAACTGTCCTTGAGAAGGTGGTGGTGAGCTGCCTGCTTGAACTGCTGCAGTCCTTGGGGTATAAATAAATAAATAACTTTAAATATTTCATCATATAAATAAATCTATGTATATAAGAGAATGGATTTCAGAAATACACTGAGAAGCAGAAGCAATAATTATTCAAAGAAATAGGAAACAAACTAAGAAAATCTGAAACAAAAATGCCACATATCAGTTAGCAGCTGTGGAAAGCAACGATGGGCCCACATTTTGGCCTTGATTGAAACTCCAACTACTTTATCGCTGGCTGACTCACTGGGCAGGACTTTTGTTTTGAAGTTGGGACCCTGCAACGGGACCATTTCCAACTCCCGACCCTGCAACGCAACAATGCCTGAGGCCTGACGCAATTTTTGAGTGGCTGGCCAATCGGTAGCCAGGGTGTGTGCTTGTCACCCAATTAAGCACAGTGGGTGAGCTCCCGAGGCTGGAGGGCCAATAGGAGACTATCCATCCCTGAGGGGTCGACAGCCCCACCATCAGAGGTGGACTGCCAATGTGGGTGAGAGAGAGGGGGCTCAAGAAGGAGCTGCCCTCCTAACCTTTTAATAATATGAACATTTATAACGGCCACAGCTACCAGACCCCTCCACAGAACAGCTTATGGCCACAGCTGTGGCCAACTCAGAGACACGGCCATGTGGGATCGGGGTGGGGGGGAATGGGTGTTGTAATAAAGTTATCTGGAGTGCTGGTCCCCCAGTCTGCTGCCGGGTGGTCACCTCCATGCATCGGTCAGTATACGGCTGCCGCACGGGGTGCGACTGCCAACTGCTAATTTCCAGTTGGCGACCCCCGGTGCCCCTAATATGCACTTGAAGAGCCTTAATGGGTTACTTGCCGCTTGCGAGCAGGTCGCCATCTCCCTGCCCACACCCCCCACCACTCCCCCCAATATCCACTTTTAAAATGGTCCGGAGGCATGGACATGTCGGCCAACTGGGAAGCTGCTCAGGCGCCAATTTTTCCAGCCCTCCCACCTCCAGTCCCACCTCCAACACGAATCAAAAATTCTGGCCATTGTGTATTTCCAGAATTTACTGTCCTCGTTACCAATATAGAATATGTACCACAATGTCCAAATACGCTGTGAAATCCAAAATTATTCATGCAATTCAGCATAAAATTTAAACCAATGTGAAAAGATTTGTCTTCACTGATTAAAAGGTGTAAAAGTGACTGCTGTTCCAACTCCACTAGCTCTTTAACAAGAATGCAACTGAAAAGCAGCGTGTCTGTCATTGGCGTATACCCCTGCTACACATTCTCTTACTTGACTAGGATTAGAAGCTTCTCAAAAATAAACTGTAGTGCTGAAGAATTATATTTACACCTGGTAAGTGAAGAACAAAGTGGGGGTGGGGCACTCGGCATCCGTGTTAGTCGATATGTAAATGGTTCTCTCTCTTCAGGTGTTGTCCCTCTCTCCTTTAAATCTTCCATCATCACCCCTGACCTCACAAAACCAACCCTTGACCCCACCACCTTTGCAAACTCCCGTTCCATCTCCAATCTCCCTTTCCTCTCCAAAGTCCTTGAATGTGTTGTCGCCTCCCAAATCAGTTCCCATCTTTCCCGGAACTTCATGTCTGAATCCCTCCAATCAGGTTCCACCCCTGCCACAGTATCGAAACAGCTCTTATCAAAGTCACAAATGACTCTGACAAAGGTAAACTTTCCCTCCTAGTCCTTCTCGTCCTGTCCGCAGCCTTTGACACGGTTGACCACACCATCCTCCTCCAACGCCTCTCCACTGTCATCCAGGCGGGTGCTACTGCTCTCACCCAGTTCTATTCTTATCTATCGAATCGTAACCAGAGAATCACTTGCAATGGCTTCTCTTCCTACTCCCGCACCATTACCTCTGGTGTCCCCAAGGATCTATCCTTGGCCCCCTCCTATTTCTCGGCTACATGCTGCCCCTTGGTGATATCATCTGAAAGCACAGCATTAGTTTTCACATGTATGCTGAGGACACTCAGCTCTACCTCACCAGCACCTCCCACGACTCCTCCACTGTTGTCAAATTATCAGACTGCTTATCCGACATCCAGAAATTTCCCCCAGTTAAATATTGGGAAGACTGAAGCCATTGTTTTCAGTCCCTGCTCCAAACTCCATTCCTTCATTACCAACTCCATTCCTCTCTCTGGCAACAGTCTGTTCACAACTTTGGTGTCATATTTGGCCCAAAAATGAGCTTCGGACTTCATTTTTTAAAATTCATTCATTGGATGTGGGCATTACTGGCTATGCCAGAATTTATTGCCCATCCCTAATTGCCCTTGAGAAGGTGGTGGTGAGCTGCCTTCTTGAACTTCTGCAGTCCATGTGGGGTAGGTATACCCACAGTGCTGTTAGGAAGGGAGTTCCAGGATTTTGACCCAGCGACAGTGAAGGAACAGCGATATAGTTCCAAGTCAGGATGGTGTGTGACTTGGAGGGGAACTTGCAGGTGGTGGTGTTCCCATGTATTTGCTGCCCTTGTCCTTCTAGTTGGTAGAGGTCGCGGCATATTCATGCCATCACTAAGACTACCTATTTCCACCTCCATAACATCACCAGACATCGCCCTTGCCTCAGCTCATCTGCTGCTGAAACCCTCATTCATGCCTTTGTTACCTCTAGTTTTGAATATTCCAATGCACTCCTGCCTGGGCTCCCACATTCAACTCTCCGTAAACTTGAGGTCATCCAAAACTCTGTTGCCTGTCTTAACTCGCACCAAGTCCCATTCCCCTATCACCCCTCTGCTCATTGACTTACACTGGCACCCAGCCAGGCAACGCTTTGATTTTAAAATTCTCATCTTTGTTTATAACTCCCTCCAAGGCCTCACCCCTCCCTATCTCTGTAATTTGCTCCAGTCCCACAACCCTCCAAGACATCTGTGCTCCTCTAATTCTGACCTCTTGTGCCTCCTGACCATTGGTGGCTGTGCCTTCAGTTGGCTAGGCCCCAAGCCTTGGAATACTCTTCCTACACCTCTCCACCTTGCTTTCTTCCTTTAAGATACTCCTTAAAATCTACACTTTGACCAAGATTTTGGTCATCTGGACTAATATCTCCTCAGTGTCATACTTTGTTTTATAATACTCCTGTAAAGCGCCTTGCGACAAGTTATTACGTTAAAGGTGCTATATAAATATAAGCTGTTGTTATTTCTTAGTCCCACTATGGAATGGTGACAGTAGAGATTAGGAGCGTGTCTCCTGTGTTCTCTGAGACTGGAGTATTCTGCACTATCCCAGGAGAACCTGTGATGTTTTCAATGGGGAAAAGTGAGAAAAATACACAACTTGAATTTATATAGCGCCTTTAACATGGAAAATGTCCCATTGGCATGAACAAAAGAAGGATGCTAAACCATGGCAGGAGTTATTGGGAGGGGTGGCCAAACACTTGGTCAAAGAGATGGGTTTTATATGAGGAGTGGAAGATGGAAAAGCTTCAGTGTTTAGGGAGGGAATGTCAGTGCATGAGGCTGAGTTGGCTGAGTTCACTGCTGCCATTGGTAGGGGGAAGGATAGGGGGAGTCCATGAGGCCAGAGTGTGGAAGGGGGAAGCTTATAAAGCTCAAAGAAATGATGGAGATTGTAAAGGGCAATGCCATGAGGGAATCTAAACATAACATTAACTCTGACAAAATGCTCCTGTGATGGCCTAGTGGGTAAATGCTCATTCAGTGTGTGTGCTGCTCAGCAATAAGGGACCAGATAACTCCATAAGCATGCTGTGCCGAGTTAACTGATCTCAGTTAGAGCAATGCTAGAGGTGGTGGAAAAGGTCACAGCTCCTCTGGACTAGGAAAGGGGAAGAAATTCCACTAGAGTTCTGCTAATTTGAAAATTACATGAGAAGATTTTCCATTTAAAGAAAGAAAACCTGTGCCTTGTCCCAAAATGCTTTACAACCAATGAAGTCCTTTTGAAGCGCAGTCACTGTTGGAATGTAGCCAATTGGCACACAGGAATGTCCCACACAAACAGCATTGTGATAATCACCAGATAATCTGGGTTTTTTTGTGATGTTAATTGAGGGTTAAATATTGTCCAGGATACTGGAGACTCCCCTGCTCTTCTGCAAATATAGTGCCATGGGATCGATTACATTTACCAGACGGGGGCCTGAGTTTAATATCTCATCCGAAAGATGGCACTTTCTCAGTACTGCACTGGAGTGTCAACCTAGATACTGACTCAGAGGAGAGAGGGCTACCATTGAGCCCCAGCTGACTCTAGGTAGGGCAGAGGAATCTTTCGGAATTACACATCTGAGTCACCTGCATTTGATGAGTCATCATGTTAAGAGTGGCACACAGCTCCCCGTGATTCCTCTTGGCAAGCACTGTTGTTTCCGCATGAAAGCAGCCCCCTTTAAAGTCTAGGAAATAACCAAAGTGAACCTGGAGGATGTTGTTACTGTTGGTGATGTCAACAATTTCAGTTTCTCTACTATATTTTGCACTTCTCAAATTGCAGCTTTTTTGGCAATAGAAACATAAGCACAAGTCAAATGAAACTGCTCCAGAGACTTGCATTAGCCTACAGAGGTTTCGGGAAGAACAATTTGCAAAATATCACATCAAGACCTGAAACAGAGAACTGCTATTTGTGTGTCTCAGAGAGTTGAAGTTCAAAATACACCATGGAAACATATGGGCGGGGCATCAGATTTATTTATCTCCTTCTAAGCTGACCTGTTTACATTGGAAGAAATAATTCCACAGTATGAGGTTACAGAACACAATATGAATAAAGAGCCTCAGCCTGCAAACTGCATTGAAACTATCTCTTGGATGAGATGTTAAAACAAGGTCCCTAATGGCTGTTCAGGTGAAATTAAAAGATCCCATGATGCTATATGAAGAGGTGCAGGGAGTTATCTTGATGCCCTGGCCAACATTTATCTCATTACCAACATTATCAAAAACAGATTATCTGGTCATTTATTTGTTATTGACAGAACCTGGCTGTGTGCAAATTGACTGCCAGATTTGCCTACATAACAACAATTACTACACTTCAAAAAGTAATTCATTGGTTACGAAGTGTTTTTTGAGGCGGTGATAAAGTATTATTTAAGTACAAGTTCTTCTAAATGGTTTTATAGAACACAGATTTTTGCTGCACATCCACATAATGGTGGAAAATTATATTTACGGAAAATATTGAAACATACTGCAATTATCTTGAAGTTAACTACATATTGGAATGACTCAAATTGAATACTTTAAAAGGAGCAATAAAAATTGTGGTCCATTTGCAATCTTTAACATGTTTTGTAAAGCAAGTACAGATTATAATAAGCACAAATATTGGTGTTCAGTTGGCAGGAGAGCAAAACTCAAAATGAGTCATGCATCTCATGCAAATGTGTCACGGCTTGTAATAGTGATGGTATTTCACAGGATCAGCAAAATAAACCTGTAACAGAGAAGAAGAATTCCAAGATGGATCAGTCTAAAGCTGTGAGGAAGAAGCACTGGAATTCAAGGAAGGAGCATGTTATACATACAAAGTAAAGAGATTTGAATACAGACAAAGTCATAGTCAATTGAGATGGTTGGAAACTACTGTAATATCACACACAATTCAAGGCTGATGTTTGGTTTCACTGCTTCATGCTGGCCTCATTCTGTATTATTAAAGAATATCATAAACTCAAAGTGTAACAATACCTTACTCATCTTACAGGTAAATAAACCATCTGTATGATGCAACTCATGGGACCCTTTGCAGATGTGAAATGTAATATCTCTTGGCATTAATACATGTCCCTGTGCAACCATTACTTTCCACCAGTTACCTTAGCGCACCCAAATCACTATCCCTAAACCCTCCAAAGTAAAGAGTTTGCACCAAGTAATTTTCACAAAAAGTGCCATTAAATGAGTCAATTCACTTTTGAGTGCTTAAACAAAGATAGCAGTGCACTTTTAAATGTAATACAAAAAACAGAACTTGCATTTATATAGCTCCTTTCACAAATTCAGGACAAATTCAGTGCTTTACAGCTAATCAGGTACGTTTTTGAAGTGTAGTTACTGACGTAATGTAAAAATCTTCTTTTGGGCCTCCTTATCTCGAGAGACAATGGATACGCGGCTGGAGGTGGTCAGTGGTTTGTGAAGCAGCGCCTGGAGTGGCTATAAAGGCCAATTCTGGAGTGACAGGCTCTTCCACAGGTGCTGCAGAGAAATTTGTTTGTTGGGGCTGTAAAAATCATAGCAGCCAATTTGTGCACAACAAAGGTTACCTAAAAAGCAATGTGATAATGACCAGAAAATCCATTTTTAAGTATTGGTTGAAGGATAAATAGTGGCCAGGACAGAGGGGAGAACTCTCCTGTTCTTCTTTGAACAGTAGCATGGGATCTTTTACTTCCTAAGAGGGCATATGGGGCCTCAATTTAACATATTAGCCAAAAGACAGCACCGCCAACAGCACAGCACTCCCTCAGTACTGCACTGGAGTACTATGAAATAACTGAGGTAAGCAAAAATATTTAGAAAAAGTGAAGAGTTACATGCACAGATGTTCTTTTACACTCCCGACATCTGCAGGCATTGGTGAACTATAATGATCTTTGGTTGTGAATAAACAGAATAGCACCTTGTTTAATGACCTTTTTCTATTTTGTTCAGAAACGCCCTCACCACTATATTTTTCCTCTCGACCTGAAAGCTGCGTACTTTTGTTGAAGTGCAAATTCACAAGTGACAGAAATCTTTCGACCCTTCATCCAAACGTCCATTCTTCACAACAGTAAAGGCAGTGAGTGTCAGCAGGATGTATCACCATTAGACTTATCATACCCAGCCTAAAGCTGTCTTTCCCTGGCACCCACAGATCACAGAATCATAGAATGTTGCAGCACAGAAGGAGGTCATTGTGGCTGTGCCAGCACTTTGAATGAGTTATTCAAATAGTTCCACTCCCCTTCCCTTTTCCTTATAGCCCTGAAAATCTTTCACCTTTGATTTCAATTCCCTTTCGAAAGTTATTATTGAGTCTGCTTCCACCACTGATGCACTTCAGATCATAACTTGCTATGTGAAAAAATTCTCATATCTTTGCTGGTTCTTTTACCAAATACCATAAAACTGTGTCCTCTTGTTACCAACCCTTCTACGACCACGAGAAACAGCTTCTCTTTAATTATTCCATCTTAATCCCTTTGCATTCTCATCAGGAACCACTGCAAATTGAACAGGACGGGAACCCTGGCTGATTTGCCCCTCCATGGTGTGAGGTAGTCAACTGTAGCACCTCTACAGAGATCTAGCAACTCATTACAGATCCTAGGATTGGACCTGGGATCTTCCTGCTCCATATGGCTCAATACCACACTGCAGCTAGGTTGGGTAACCATTAAAGTGAATTTTACAGATGTGAAAAAATTCATAATTTTATTATAGATCGGTATGTAATGAAAGAAAGACTTGTATTTATATAACACCTTTCACCACCACCAGACATCTCAAAATGGTTTACAGCCAATTAATTACTTTTGAAGTGTAGTCACTGCTATAATGTAGGAAACGCAGCAGCCAATTTGCACACAGCAAGCTCCCACTAACAGAAATGTGTTAATGACCAGGATAATCTGTTTTGGTGATGTTAATTGAGGGATAGATATCAGACCAGGACACCAGGGATAACTCCAATGCTCTTTAAAATAGCGTCATGGCATTGTTTACGTCCAATGACAGCGCCTCCATTTAACATCTCATGTGAAAGACGTTGGGCTGGATTTTAAGGAGCCCTCGAAATCGGGATCTGTGGTGGGGGGGTGGGGGGCCTGAAGATGGCCCCGGATGAGGCCCACCACGGACCTCGACGCCGGGAGGGCCCAGCCCGATATTACCGGTGGGGGTGAGGCCTTGTGGGAACCCCGCCACGGCTTGGCAATGGGATCATAATTTGAATATTTAAAATCAATGAAAATAATTAATTTAAATAAACTTACTGCGCCTCCCAATGTCACACTGCGATCTTCGGCCCGGCAGCCAGCACTCCCGTGCCTTTGAATCCCCATCTGGGCAAACAAGGCGCAACACTGATGGGGAGGGAGGGGGGAGGAAGTAAGTTTCTCAGTACGGGGGTGTGGGGGGGGGGGGGGGTGGTGGGGGAACAGGGTCAAATTAACGTCATGGGTGTAGAGGATGATGGAAAGGGTTGTAGTTTAAAGTTTGTGCAGTTAAGGGGGGGGAAGGTCAGATGGCAAAGGTAAGTGTTTTGGGGGGAAAGAGCAAATAATTAATTTAATTGTTATTGGGGGAGTGGGAGAGGGGCAAAAGAGATGTATTTATTTAATTTCATTTAAAAAATGTCTCTTTAAATATTTAAATATGTCGGTAGGGCTAACAGCCCTTTAAAAATGGTGTCAATGCCTGCACACAGGCAGCTAACGCCATTGCCAGGGACGGAAAGCACGGGCAGGCCGCCATATTTTTCGCCCACCACCGATTTCGTTGGCGAGCATATAAAATTCAGCCTAACATCTCCAACACTCCCTCAGTGCCGCACTGGAGTACCAGACTAGATTTTTGCATTCAAGTCCTGGAGTGGGACTTGAACTCACAACCTACAGACTCAAAGGCAGGAGTGTTACCAACTGACACAGTAAGTATCAAATCCATATATGGCTAAAGAATAACTCCCCTTAGCACATGTTGCCAGGACATTCCAGAACAGCTTATTCTAGCAACACCCTGTGTGTGGTCAACCTTACTTTGTTTATCTCCCTGCATGTGCACAGCATGTTTCCATACCTGCTGAGAATGTTATTATACTTTTACCTACTAGAAACCCATACGATAAATGAGCCCAGCTAGAGCCCATCCTGAGAGACCTGAGGTGGAAAGCCAGGTGCAGGCCTCAGGGTTAAGGGGGAATCCAGGAAATAAATAACAAACTCAAAACTTACCATCTTCAATAATAGCAGCAGCTGTTAACAGTTAACACCTCTTGTCATACCTGAAAACTACAGGAAACGAACAATGAAACCTAAACCCAAGGTGTGTTGAATCATGAATGGGACAATCACTGGTCCATTCTCTCCAAGAGTCCAGCTGGTTTAACTTCTGACCTCCCACATGCCACAATTCCAAGATCGGAATGTAAATCTTACAGGCATGGAGTGGGGAAATCTTTGCTACCCCCCAATTATTGGCAGTTGCAATAAGTTTCATTGTAGAACAGTGAAATCTTAAAAGGACTGTACAGGATGTGACGTTAGTAGAAATTGCATTCTGCACAATTGTTTTTATGAATAGCAACCATGAGGAAGCCCACCTTCTATATTTATGCAGTAAGAAAATGAGGACACAGAATCTAAAAAAAACCACATTTGTGGGAACATTCCAGAAACTGAAAGCGCTAGGTAAAAAAGCTTCCATAGTTTAAATATCATAAAAGAGAATGCAGCCTGACAAACATTAATCCCTCAAGCAACATCACTAAAACAGATTGCCTGGCCATTTATCTCATTTTTTTTTTAATTTGTTCATTCATTCGTTGAGCAAAAGATAACAAAGGAGAAGGTGTAGATTGGACAAGGCCACATAGCTGACCAAAAGGTCATGGAGCAAAGGCAAACATTATGTTAATGGTGTGTTGAAAGACAAAGCATTAGAACAGAAAAGGTGTTAATGGACTGAATATTGAACAGCAGCAAGTGCAAACATGAAAAAAAAACAGTGGGTAAGCAAACTGAACAAACTAAGATGAAATGAAATAAATGCAAAAAAAGGTTGTAAAAAATTTTAAAAAGAAAAAAGAAAAAACAACTAAAAATGAAAGTAAAATGGGGGGCTGTCATGCTCTGAAGTTATTGAACTCACTGTTCAGTCCGGCAGGCTGTAGTGTGCCTAATCGGTAGATGAGATGCTGTTCCTCGAGCTTGCGTTGATGTTCACTGGAACACTGCAACAATCCCAGGACAGAGATGTGAGCATGAGAGCAGGGGGGATTGTTGAAATGGCAAGCAACCGGAAGCTCAGGGTCCTGCTTGCGGACTGAGCGGAGGTGTTCCGCAAAGCGATCACCCAGTCTGCGCTTGGTCTCCCCAATGTAGAGGAGACCACATTGTGAGCAGCGAATACAGTATACTACATTGAAAGAAGTACAAGTAAATCGCTGCTTCACCTGAAAGGGGTGTTTGGGGCCTGGGATAGTGAGGAGCGAGGAGGTAAATGGGCAGGTATTACATCTCCTGCGATTGCAGGGGAAGGTGCCATGGGACGGGGACGAGGTGGTGGGGGTAATGGAGGAGTGGACCAGGGTGTCGCGGAGGGAATGATCCCTTCGGAATGCTGACAGGGGAAGGGAGGGGAAGATGCGTTTGGTAGTGGCATCACGCTGGAGGTGGCGGAAATGGCGGAGGATGATCCTTTGGATATGGAGGCTGATGGGGTGGAAAGTGAGGACAAGGGGAACCCTGTCACAGTTCTGAGTTTGTATTTAGTTGTATTGGAGTACATGTATCATAAACTATCTGCAGTTGTTGGCACACTTATCTGCAGTGACCATGGACAACTGCCTTCAGTACAGAGGAATCAGAAGATTGGACGAGCAGGCATTTTGCGCTCAGTTTTTCTGGTGGTCATTTCCCTTGGGCTGCATTTTGTGTGCTAGAATGAGTGCACATATTTTCTGCTGTAGCCTCATTAAGGGCCAGAATACATGCTAAAATATTAAATAATTATCTGATGCAATTTCCCAATTTACACATTTATGCACCTACACATTTAAAATGTAAGTTGAAGGTCACTACTAAGTCTTACAAGCATGTGCATATGATGGGCAGGAAAAGGCCAGCTGATCCATCAAGTCTGCCCCATATTCAGGATGCCTGGAGGACTCTGAACAGACATTATGGGCCGGATTTTCAAAGGGCTGCGAGTTGGAAAGTGTTGCAGGCACCATTTGAAAATCGTGGTCCCGGAGGTCATCTCATGATTCTGAAGCCTTTGGCACAGTTTCGAATTTTCAAAGAGCTGATGGGGGTGAGGGAATGGGGACCCTGGATGCCACCAAAGAGGAGCCCATTGAGCTCCTTTAGGAGCATGTTAAAGGGCTGGGATATTTGAGAAGGCAATTTTTAAAATCGGATTTCAGTGATCCCAACCAGTCGAGTGCACACTAGTACACAGTCACTGGGCTTACTGCAGGGCAAAAGCATATATGTTTCTATGTGCGGTGAGATTAAACTCGAGGGGCCAACTAGCGCCGGGTTACATGCTCTACCTTCACTTGGCATTCATGGCCACTTTCCACCATCGTTATCCACCTGGTCCTTTCATGAGCTGCCTGCTTCCTCAGCAAGACAGTGGCAGTCCCCAACATGGCTGCTGCCTGCCTTAATCACTGGTGCCAAGTAGGCAGCTCCCACCTCCTGGAGGCACTCGGAGCCTCTAATTGGGAGCCCAGCTTGCCTCCTGCCCAATTAGGGTATTAGCATTCAAAGATTGCGTTGCCAGAACGACGCAGCTGAAGCACGGGGTCGGGATCCAGAATTCGTCAGGGTGTCGGGGTCCTGACCCCGCTTTGAAAATCCGGCCCTACATATCAGTCACTGCTGGAACAAAAGCTTTTTGGAGGTGCAATTAGTGGAATGCTCATCCGGGTCACTACCTGAAAGAAATGTCCAACCAACTTGAGTGGAACTCGATGCTCAACAATCTTGCTGTGTAGTGTGTTGGATTGACTGCGAGGTGATCTGACTAGTAAAGCACCTTAGAGCTGAGCAATGAGGCTTGTCAACAGACTAGGAACACCAACATGTTCAACAAACTGTGTCCTGGTTCCTGACATCATGTAATGCAAGGTAGTTGTATCCTTATGGAGATGGGGGAAGCCACTTTGCACAGTAACTAAAACATAGTCGATGTCTCCAAACTTGGAACACACCCCGCTTCCTGACAGATTAGGGTGCAATTGTTGTTCGGACAACTCCTGACCACTGTATTTCTACCTCCATATTTTCCAAATGATGTGTTGCATGGCCTTGGGCCTTTGGATGTGAGGGCGATCCTGCTTGTGGACTGATATCTACCAGCTGCCCAGCCTGTGGCCTGCTCCTGACACGGTGAATATCCAGGATTTGTGATAACTCCTTTATCTTTCTTCCTCCTCAATCAGGGCAACTGAGCTTTCTTCCAAGATGCAGTCACTGAGTGAGATATGGAGGAGCTCATCTTGGTGGATATGAAAGATTGATTTATGAATATACAACCTTGGATTGTGCTTTTTCTGAGGAGACTTTGTTCAATACTGCTGTTCAAAATAGTTAACCTTGCTAAGCATCCTTGAACACAGATAACAATGTACAATGAACAGCACTGGCATTCCTCTGTGCTTTGCAATGCCTTATATCGACGCACAATGTATTTTTGATATTTTTATACAGTCAGCGACTGAGTAGAATGTAGGAAAACATTACAGAATAAACTCATCAACGTCCCTGATAAATTTGAGCATCCAATCCTGAAAATGAGGGTGATATGTTAAAGTGTACGTCCAGGTGATGGGCAATGCTGAAAAATATAACTTGAGCTCCACAATGCCTCAGTGAGTTTATGCAGGGAGTAACTGACCCCTCGAGATCAGGAGGTCTTCCTAATTCAACAATCGATCTGTGTTGAGTTGGTTTATCCCAGGCGGGAAGTAATATTCTAGCCTCAATGCCCGAACTGAGGCAGGACCAAAATCCGGCCAGGATTCCTGCATCTGATTGGCATTTGGAGACACCTGGTTGAGTCGTGCATGTTTCAACAGCTGACGGAAAGGATTGTGTTTGACTCTAATGCCACCTTGTGGTCAAATAGCCAGTTAACATCCACCATCAAGGATGACACATGAAGGGCTGGATTTTACCAAGCCCATGGCATTGGGCTCCATGGCGGGCCACCGCCGGACTCATCTTCTGGTCCCCCCTGCAACGGATGCCAGGAGGGCCTGGCCTGATCTTCCCGGCGACGGCAAGGCTCCGTGACAGCACCCCCCCCGCACCCGCTCGCCGCTGGGCAACGGGACCTGCATCTACATATTCAAATCAATAAAATGAATACATTAGCATAAACTTAACTTTAATCTTCTGGGCCCGCTGCGATCCACAGTGCGGTGACCAGCACTCCTGCGCCTTCAGTTCCCTGACCCGGAAAAGCCAGCGTGACACTGCTGGGGAGGGGGGGGGAGGAGTTAAGATTTCCAGTGTGGTGGGGTGGGGACAGAATCAAATAAACATAATGGGTGTAGGGGTTGGTGGGAAGGGGTGAACTTTAAACTTTGTGCAGTCTGGGTCAGGGGGTGATGTTCAGATTTAAAAGTTGAGTGTTTTGGAGTGGGGGAAGGGCAAATAGTTAATGTAATTGTTATTGGGGTGGGAAAGGAGCGTTAGAAATGTATTTGATACATTTTGGGTGTAGTTTTAAAGATTTAGATGTGCTGGCAGGGCTGGCTGCTTTTTAAAAATGGCGCCAACGCCTGCGCACATGCAGTTGATGCCATTGCCGGTGACTGACAGCCCGCCTCGTCCACGTGACTGGGGGGAGAGCAGGCCACGCCAACTATTTAAATGAGCCAGAGTGTGGAAGATGACAGCGGCTCTTAAAATCCAGCCTGAAGAATGGTGACTTACCAGAGGCCTCCCATACAGGACACGGATGCGATGCACGGGGCCAATGGCATCACTTACAGAGATCCATCGCGGATTCGAGATGGAAAAGGCCCAACTGCAAGTGAGTGGGAGATGACGAGGGAGTGGGGGTGGAAAAAAAATATGAAAACCAACCTCTGTTTTGTGTGTCCCGGTCAGTTTGAGGCTGCTGCAGATGGGGAAAGGAACGAGCACAGGCCCTGTGGTGCTTCACTGTGATAAGTGTACTAAGGCACAAAATACTGGACAGAAAGCCATCCGGTACTGGAGAGTGGCCATACCGGCTAAAAGGCAGGCTGTCCAGTATAAAACTGGATGATTGGCCACCCTACCAGATGTTGGTGCCTGCACTGTAACTTAGCAAAGAGTCAAAGGCCTCATTAATTATGCGGAGATGGTGAAGGCGCGGAGGAGTGCAGCAGAGTGGGGAAACGTCAGCAAGGCCCAGGATGCGGAGATCCTGCCGAATTTAATGGCAAGACTGCCTTGTGAGTTGTTCCTTCTGTTACCCGCCATGCAGCCGGACGGATTGACAGACTGCCCGACTAGCCGGACAGGAGAGCAAGGCTCAGGAGGTGGCAGGGGACACCAGAGGAGGGAGGGAGGGAGAGATTCTGTGCAAGAGAGACAATGGGGGCATGTGGAGGCTTGGGGACATGTTAGCCATTTTAAGGTCTATAAAACCACCTTTCAACCCTCTCCTGCCCATAATATCATAGAGTCATAGAGAGATACAGCACTGAAACAAGCCCTTCGGCCCACCGAGTCTGTGCTGACCATCAACTACCCATTTATACTAATCCTACATTAATCCCTACCACATCCCCACCTTCCCTCAATTCTCCTACCACCTACCTACACTAGGGGCAATTTACAACGGCCAATTTACCTATCAACCTGCAAGACTTTGGCTGTGGGAGGAAACCGGAGCACCCGGCGGAAACCCACACGGCCACAGGGAGAACTTGCAAACTCCGCACAGGCAGTACCTAGAGCCAAACCCAGGTCGCTGGAGCTGTGGTGCTAACCACTGCGCCACTGAATGTCTTCGGGAGAGGATGAGAATGAGGTGGGGAAGGGAAAAAAGACTAGCTAAAAAAAAAAGAGAAATATAATTCATAGAAACACAGATACCAACAAGCTGTCTCAACCCACCAATCAACATTGCACACAGTTTGCTGAGAGCTGTGAATGTTTCAGTAGACTGCTCCCGCAAGCAATATGGGATTAAGATTCTCAAATGTCTTCCTAAAATACGTGATGGGTACATTTTTAGGAATTAAATAAAAAGCAAAAATAAAGATCAGAAGTCAAGTGGAACATATAGCTACCTGTTTCTTCAAAGCTTTGACTTTGGGGGTTAATACGTACAGGAGCGCAGGCGGAGAGAGAAAATTAAATTCCCACAGCTGTCATTGTTCTCGTTTCATAAAGATTACAGCAGTATCTCATCAATGTTCCTGGTTTGAGAGTTCAGTAGATGAATGCATCACATGGTGAGATCCTGAGCCACGAGGAATGATGAAGCTCTCAGATTTGATCAATGATCTGTGATACCAATCTCAAGGCTGGGGTTACAATTGGCCTCAGTGAATGAATGCAAGGGAAGCAAAAACAGCCGTGGGTCCCATTCCTTCATTACGATTCAGTGACCTGTGTATGTGCGTGAGTCTGGGGGGGGGTCATTGAATGAGGAAAGGATCAATCTCAGCAATGACGGCCTCAACGGTGAACAGCCTGCTCGCTGTTGCCAGCAGTTTTCACATTTTTCTGTGCACTGCTGCATGTATTATCACACCGCCCCTGCCTTATGTCTGAAGGCCTTGATTTTACCCTACCCCCACAGCCAAATCTGGGTCCTCAGCTTTCTACTCCCACCCGCCCTCCAGGCAGTCAATCTGGCCAAGGGTCTGGTGGGTGTCAGCAAAGTCATTTAAATGAGAGCCTGCCGTTAGGGGATATGAGGACAGTGTGGGGAAAAAGGCATTGAAATGGATGATCAGCCATGATCGTATTGAATGGTGGAGCAGACTTGATGGGCTGAATGGCCTACTCCTGCTCCTATGTTCCGATGTTCCTAAGTGTTGGTGGAATGGGCGGGCACGTGGCAGATGATATTCAATGCAGAGAAGTGGGAGGTGATACATTTTGGTGGGAAGGAAGAGAAGAGGCAATATCAACTAAAGAGTACAATTCTAAAGGGATGCAGGAACAGAGAGACCTTGGGTTATATGTGCACAAATTGTTGAAGGTGACAGGGCAGTTTGAGAAAGCAGTTAAAAAAGCATATGGGATCCTGAGCTTTATAAATAGAGGCATGGAGTAAAAAAACAAGGAAGTTATGATGAACTTTTATAGGACAATGGTTTGGCCTCAACTGGGGTATTGTGTCCAATTCTGGGCACTGCAATTTAGGAAGGATGTGAAGGCTTTAGAGAGGGTGCAGATAAGATTTATGAGAATTTTTCCAGGGATGAGGGACTTCAGTTACATGGATAGATTGGAGAAGCTGGGGCTGTTCTCCTTAGAGAAGAGAAGGTTGAGAGGAGATTTGATAAGAGTTGTTCAGCATCATGGGGGTTCTGGACAGAGCAAATAAACAGAAACTGTTCCCATTGGTGTAAGAGTTGAGAACCAGAGGACGCTGATTTAAAGTGATTAGCAAAAGAATCAAGAGTGACATGAGGAAAAACTCTTCTATACACTGAGTGGTTAAGATCTGGAATGCACTGCCCGAAAGGGTGGTGGAGATAGATTCAATTGTGGTTTTCAATGGAAATTGGATAAGCACCTGAAAAGAAAAAATGTACAGGGATATGGGGAAAGAGCAGAGGAGTGGAACCAGCTGGACTGTTTTTGCAGAGAGGTGGCTCAGGCGCAATAGGCCAAACGGCCTCTTTCTATGCTCTAAGCATTCTTCTATGTGCAAGCAAGTTGTTCAGTGAGGTCTCTACATTCTCAGCCTTGGCAGGTTCATCGCTTGCTACCAGGCTCCCCCGCATCCTTCCCACTCTCTTGTTAATATCAAGGCTGTAGTGCCACCTACCCAAAGGAAAACAATGCTATCTTCGCAGAACATATGTTTTTGTCAGCATACAGTGACAGAAAGAACAAGCTGGTACATTATAACTATAGAAATCCAGGGACATATTGGACTGAAATCTGATGGTCAGGGACAACTCCTGGCATCCCATGGTGACTCCCCACAGAGTTTAGGCGCCCATGGTCTAGGCCGACCAATGGAAAATGGATATTTGGGTGAGGTATCCGCTGCTGCCACCTACGTAACTGTACTCTTGAGGAGCCACTTGCACCAGGAGTGTAAAAGTAAGGGGAGAATGTTGAAGGGAAAGTTACAGGAGTGGTTGAAAGGCAGAGCTACACCGTTATATGTTCCTTTACGTCAAAGAGTCATTGATCAATAGAGAGATCAAACCTTGACAGGACGTACCCCCATAATAGTAAAACGATCTCTAATCCCCTAGACTGATAGGGACAAGGTTTGGTTCTATTCAATATGTAGGAGACCCATTAGAAAACCTTTCAACAGGACTAGTTGAGTGTATAAACACATCATCTCAGAGGAGAAAGCCTGACATGTTGGCAGCTCAATCTGTCTGCTGTCCTATGGTTCTTGTTGTCAGCTCCTTCCCCTTTCCAGTTCATTAGCACAGTTGCCCTCAGGAACATGTGGAATTGGCACTGGTTGAGTTTACAGCAACAGAGACTTGTCTCCAGAAAATGTTTGTACCTCTCCCGGGAAATCCATGGGAGCCATTAGCAAACAGTACAATGTAAAGTCAGGAAATAACTTGGTTACAATTAAATAAAACATGTGTTGGTTATATACAGGCACTTAGAACAAAATATGGTTTTACAATTTTACAAAGATTTACAGCCCGTGATATACGATCACTAAGTACGGTTTGAGATTCCTTGGAGGGGGAAGTGGAACCAAGGATATTCAAACAGATTTAATTCAATTTACAAGCGAGCCTGATCAAAATCACTGGGAACATTGAGAGAAACAGTGGGGGTTAAGTAGCTATCAGAGTGATCTTTTCATGCAGATGATGAGCGCCACAGATAGGGGTTGGGAGAGTTCAATGGCACAAAGAATCCAGGCCTCCCCCCATACATGCCTGGATTTCAAAGGGAGAAGAAATAATAGAAAAATAGTTACAGCACTTGAATAGAGAAGGAAAGTATGGCTACATGAATTCTATTGTGCAAGCAATTCATTAATCAATTCAATTAATTTGGTAATTGTAGCTTGGTGATGATGAATATAAGCATCCTTGTAGTCACATGCCCGTAGTACATTCCCACCCACATCCCACTCAGTACTGTCTTTGCCATTAGCTTTATCAGTTCACTGCAGTCCCTGTAGGATTGAAATTCCTCTTTTAACAAAAATAGGACAGTGCTCATTTTTCTTTTTGTGACTGATGTGCCACTAATGGAATTGCAAGTTTGGAAGTGGCACTTATCAAAGCTGCGTGTTGCTGTGACCTTGTGACCTGGTTGTTTTTATGGAGAAATACAAGAGTTAGAAAACGGTGCTACTTTCCAGTGAAAGAGGAACTTCAGTCCCTCACTGGGTGGAATAACTCCAAAGTGAAAGTCAGTACGAGTCACTTGTAAGAACTTTACTTATTCATGGAGTGGGCATCAGAAAGCACTGTTGGTAAAGTATCAGCTATTATGTACAAACTGTATCAACTACAGAGTGAAAAGGAACAGTCTTTATTTACAAAGTACATTACACTTCTACAATGACACAGCTGGATAAGATAAAAAGTAGCTGATCCGCACAGATCAAAAGAGACCAGACCAGGCCGAGTTCCTGGTCTGAATTGGCTAAGGTGCAGTAAAGGCACTACAGTTTCTCCCCTCCCCCTGGATATATAAGGAGAAACTGTCTCCAGTGGCAGCAGGGTTGGTAACCAAAGGACGCAGATTTAAGGTGATTGGCCAAACAAGCAAAGGTGTCAGGAGGAAAAGTCTTTATACACAGCGAGTTATGATGATCTGGAACGCACTGCCTGAAAAGATGCTGGAAGTAGATTCAATAGTAACATTCAAAAAATAATTGGACAAATACTTGAAGGGAAAAAAATCATAGGGCTGTGGGCTAAAATGGGCCAAATGGCCTCTTTCTGTGCTGTTTCATTCAATGAAATGCTGATTTCCAGGATTCAGTTTTCTTTTGATCTATAATGTTTGTTACTTTTAATTATTTTGTGAGAAGGTATTCGGTATTTTCTCTTCTGCTTCTGTTCATTTCCCTGCAGCATGCATCATTCCTATTTGAGAGAATGGGCCAGGAGCTTTCTCCCAGTCCTGACCCTGCTGTTCTACGGTCAACCACCAGGAGGTGCAAGAGAGCAGCCTGGCCTTTCTGAAATATATCAAAAGCAGTAATGAAGCCTCAGAGAGGGATGTGAGAGGACGGCAATGCCTCGTTTCTGTCACCTATAACTCCAGGGCTACCTCCTTTGTTAGCTCACCTCATTTGTAAACACTGTAAGCGCACTGTATAAAAAAAAAGATTTAGAATGCATAAATTTAATCTCTCTCCTGCTTGCACTGCATTAGTCTCCAATGGAATGCATCAGTTTATATCGTCTCAAACTGGGGGCATGTATTGATAAGTCCCACAACAAGAGCATGACCTTGGATTCAAAGTAAATTGTTTACTCTGCCTACCTCGTTTAAATCCAATTAATTTGGATTACTTTATTTACAAAAAATCAAAAATGATCATGGATCTTTGTTCCATTTCCCATTTCAATTCCCTATGGCATGGCTTCTTTAGGGAGGCCAACGCAGACTGCAGTCTGCAACTTGATCCCACATTTATGACACCTGGCGGTCAGCTAATAGGAAGCTTGTTTCTTCGAGCAGGGCTGGCATTGCGGGCATTTCTTTCCTCCCGAGATGGTGCCCACTGTTGCCACAATGGTAAAAGTTCACCCAGCAGCACAGATACACATGGAAGCTGGGGTATGGATTTGGAGGGCCCCAACTGGGGGTTCAAACTCATGCCATTAGAGCTGCTGTTTCCCTCTGTTGTACCGAATCTATTTTCTCTCAGATACAAAGGGAAATTGTTGGAAATACTCAGCAGGTAATGGCAGCATCCGTGGAGACAAAGAGAGTTGATGTCTCGAGTTGGCGATGACTCTTCTTGTTGTCAGTTGGCATTGGATGCAGGAAGCGTATGCAAGTTAACTTGCCCTCAAACTGCCCTCTCTCAGTGAGGCAAGCTCCCTTGTCTTCACATGATACCTCCTCAGATGTCCCTTGCAAGCCATGGCCATTTGATAGCAAAGCAAGTCAATCAAGGGAGCTTTGCTGGCAGTTTTCAGACTGGAACATTTACAAGTTCAAATTGATTTTAATTTATAGCAGTTCAGACTTTTTTTCTTAAGTGTAGCAAATCAAAATTTCCCCACCTCATCCTCCATGGTCATCGTCACATTGCTGTTTGTGGGAGCTTGCTGTGCACAAATTGCTGCATTTCCTACATTACACAGTGACGACACATCAAAAGTACTTCATTGGCTGAAAAATGCCTTATGAGATCATGAAAAGCCTTTCTTTCTTTCGCCTCCTGCTGCCAATGCTGAGCGGGTGTGTTGTAAGTGAATCGACCAAACCGCACAGTGACACATTCAATCAAAAGTAGATGGCAACAGGAACTGGCCCACCAAGATTTTGTTCAGTAAGGATAAATCAAGGGATATGAAGCAAAGGCTGATAGAAGGGGTTGAGGTACAGATCAGCCATGATCAAATTTAACAGTGGAGCAGACTCAAGGGGCTGAATGGTCTACTCCTGTTGCCATGTCTCTTATGTGGCTCAGTGTCAAATTTTGTTTGATAACACTAATCGAAGCCCCTTGGGATGTTTGACTACGTTACAGGCACTATATAAATGCAAGTTATGTTCCTAATACTACTGTGGTACTCCCTCCACCCCTCCCCCTCGCATCCCCTCCTCCCACCGGCATCATCCTACACCTGTGTAGGGGCCCTAACAACCCCACTGCCTTGTGGGCATCTCGGGAGAGACCAAGGCTAAGGGAGTAAACCCTAACAGAAAATCCGGAGCGGAACCTCGTAGGCGGTCATGTGTCACCTTTGGCATGTTTCCGGCAGTTCCTGCAGCCATACCGGTGCCAAACGTCGTGCTCTGCACTCCTTTGGACCCCACCAGAAAGGCCAAGAGGGGGGTTTTGACGACTGGGCAACTCTCAACCTCCATAAATTTGCCCAGGCATGCGCCATGGAGAGGTCACTCCATAGTTGCCTCACAGCGACTGAAACAACACGGAAGGTAGCAGTTACGGGTTATAAGTCCAGATAAATTGGCATAGAAACTGGGCGCCACGGGTTGCCTTTGTCAGTGGGAGAGGTCATCGCACCTCACTGGACAGCTACCGCCCGCCTCAAACCGGGCAGTCCCCGGTCAATAAGGTTCTGTCCCGCCACAGTCTACCTGCTTCAATGGGTGCTTGGAGCTCAGGGTCATTGCCTGAAAGGTGGACTGAAACACCACACCAAACAACATGAAAAAAGGAAAGAAGGTACCAGACCTTCGCTTTGCAAGCTGGAACGTCAGAACTATGTGTCCTGGCCTGTCGGAAGACCTTACACAAATCAACGATTCTCGGAAGACCGCCATCATTAACAACGAGCTCAGTAGACTCAATGTAGACATTGCACTTCAGGAGACACGCCTCCCCACGAGTGGATCTCTAGCAGAGCAAGACTACACCTTCTTCTGGCAGGGCAGGGATCCTGAAGAACCAAGACAGCATGGAGTGGGCTTCGCCATCAGAAACTCCTTGCTCAGCATGATAGAGCCACCTTCAAATGGCTCGGAACACATACTGTCCATCCGACTGCTCACCACCTCTGGTCCAGTACACCTACTCAGCATCTATGCTCCAACACTCTGCTCCCCACCTGAAGCTAAAGATCAGTTCTACGAGGAACTCCATAACATCATTAGCAGCATCCCCAACACCGAACACCTGTTCCTGCTGGTGGACTTTAATGCCAGGGTTGGGGCGACCATGACTCATGGCCCTCCTGCCTTGGGCGCTATGGCATTGGAAGGATGAATGAGAACAGGCAGAGACTGCTTGAGTTGTGTACCTATCATAACCTCTGCATCACCAACTCGTTCTTTCACACTAAACCTTGTCACTAGGTTTCATGGAGGCACCAAAGATCGCGTCTTTGGCACCAGCTAGACCTCATTGTCACATGGCGAGCAGCCTTAAACAGTGTTCAAATCACACGCAGCTTCCACAGTGCGGACTGCGACACCAACCACTCCCTGGTGTGCAGCAAGGTTAGACTCAGACCAAAGAAGTTGCATCATTCCAAGGGCCACCCACACATCAACACGAGCAGAATTTCTCACCCACAGCTGTTACAAAAATTTCTAAATTCACTTGTGTCAGCCCTTCAAAACACTCCCACAGGAGATGCTGAGACCAAGTGGGCCCACATCAGAGACGCCATCTATGAGTCAGCTTTGACCACCTATGGCAAAAGTGCGAGGAGAAATGCAGACTGGTTTCAATCTCACAATGAAGAGCTGGAACCTGTCATAGCCGCTAAGCGCATTGCACTGTTGAACTACAAGAAAGCCCCCAGCGAGTTAACATCCGTAGCACTTAAAGCAGCCAGAAGCACTGCACAAAGAACAGCCAGGCGCTGCGCAAACGACTACTGGCAACACCTATGCAGTCATATTCAGCTGGCCTCAGACACCGGAAACATCAGAGGAATGTATGATGGCATGAAGAGAGCTCTTGGGCCAACCATCAAGAAGATCGCCCCCCTCAAATCTAAATCAGGGGACATAATCACTGACCAACGCAAACAAATGGACCACTGGGTTAAGCACTACCTAAAACTGTACTCCAGGGAGAATGTTGTCAACTGAGACTGCCCTCAAGGCAGCCCAGCCTCTACCAGTCATGGATGAGCTGGACATACAGCCAACCAAATCGGAACTCAGTGATGCCATTGATTCTCTAGCCAGCGGAAAAGCCCTTGGGAAGGACAGCATTACCCCTGAAATAATCAAGAGTGCCAAGCCTGCTATACTCTCAGCACTACATGAACTGCTATGCCTGTGCTGGGACGAGGGAGCAGTACCCCAGGACATGCGCGATGCCAATATCATCACTCTCTATAAAAACAAAGGTGATCGAGGTGACTGCAACAACTACCGTGGAATCTCCCTGCTCAGCATAGTGGGGAAAGTCTTTGCTCGAGTCGCTCTAAACAGGCTCCAGAAGCTGGCCGAGCGCATCTACCCTGAGGCACAGTGTGGCTTTCGTGCAGAGAGATCGACCGTTGACATGCTGTTCTCCCTTCGTCAGATACAGGAGAAATGCTGCGAACAACAGATGCCCCACTACATTGCTTTCATTGATCTCACCAAAGCCTTTGACCTCATCAGCAGACATGGTCTCTTCAGACTACCAGAAAAGATTGGATGCCCACCAAAGCTATTAAGTATCATCACCTCATTCCATGACAATATGAAAGGCACAATTCAACATGGTGGCTCCTCATCAGACCCCTTTCCTATCCTGAGTGGCGTGAAACAGGGCTGTGTTCTCGCACCCACACTTTTTGGGATTTTCTTCTCCCTACTGCTTTCACATGCGTTCAAGTCCTCGGAAGAAGGAATTTTCCTCCACACAAGATCAGGGGGCAGGTTGTTCAACCTTGCCTGTCTCAGAGCGAAGTCCAAAGTACGGAAAGTCCTCATCAGGGAACTCCTCTTTGCTGACGATGCTGCTTTAACATCTCACACTGAAGAGTGCCTGCAGAGTCTCATCGACAGGTTTGCGGCTGCCTGCAATGAATTTGGCCTAACCATCAGACTCAAGAAAATGATCATCATGGGGCAGGACGTCAGAAATGCTCCATCCATCAATATTGGCGACCACGCTCTGGAAGTGGTTCAAGAGTTCACCTACCTCGGCTCAACAATCACCAGTAACCTGTCTCTAGATGCAGAAATCAACAAGCGCATGGGAAAGGCTTCCATTGCTATGTCCAGACTGGCCAAGAGAGTGTGGGAAAATGGCACACTGACACGGAACACAAAAGTCCAAGTGTATCAAGCCTGTGTCCTCAGTACCTTGCTCTATAGCAGCGAGGCCTGGACAACGTATGTCAGCCAAGAGCGACGTCTCAATTCATTCCATCTTCGCTGCCTCCAGAGAATACTTGGCATCAGGTGGCAGGACCGTATCTCCAACACAGAAGTCCTCGAGGCAGCCAACATCCCCAGCTTATACACACTGCTGAGTCAGCGGCGCTTGAGATGGCTTGGCCATGTGAGCCGCATGGAAGATGGCAGGATCCCCAAAGACACATTGTACAGCGAGCTCGCCACTGGTATCAGACCCACCGGCCGTCCATGTCTCCGCTTTAAAGACATCTGCAAACGCGACATGAAGTCCTGTGACATTGATCACAAGTCGTGGGAGTCAGTTGCCAGCGTTCGCCAGAGCTGGCGGGCAGCCATGAAGGCGGGGCTAAAGTGTGGCGAGTCGAAGAGACTTAGCAGTTGGCAGGAAAAAAGACAGAGGTGCAAGGGGAGAGTCAACTGTGTAACAGCCCTGACAAACAAATTTTTCTGCAGCACCTGTGGAAGAGTCTGTCACTCTAGAATTGGCCTTTATAGCCACTCCAGGCGCTGCTCCACACACCACTGACCACCTCCAGGCGCTTACCCATTGTCTCTCGAGATAAGGAGGCCAAAGAAGATTCATGTGGGTACACTAACTGCACATTTTGCTGACATCTTAAGTTCACTTCAGGCAAATGAACATCTGGATTGTGACTAAGCAATGACTTTATGTGATGGCAGGCAGCAAAGTTCTCCTTTTTAAAGCCCTACTCCCTAAACTCATGGTGGCTGAACATACAATTAAGTGTCCAGCACAGACAGACTGGAATAACATTAACTGTCTCAGACTCGATCCAACTGGTAGGTTAAATGCTCTATGTAAAATTCCAAATGGCTGCTTCCTTAAGAAATCTTAGAGTTTCAAATTGAGATTCATGTGAATCATTCGAATTTTAACTGCACTTACAGTGTCTTGAATTGTTTGTATCTTTTCTGTATGTGTTGATTTTCTGTCATGGTAATTCTGTTGCTGTTTACTAATACCAAATATTTTTTGGTAAGATAACATTGAGGTAGATTTTATCTTGGGGAGCTGGTTTCAGGCAGCTGGGGACCGGGGCAAAAGTCAATCCACCCCTTCCCCTCTCCCGCTCCACTCCCCCCACTGACATCATGAACTTGAGGTCCAAGCTAATTTAACTCCCAGCCTCAGTTGCACCCCACCTTCCAGCTGCCCACATGAAATGAGCTTAAGGAAGCCACTGGTGAGAATCAACTCGGGTAAGTTGTGTGGGGGCGGAGGGAGAGTGGTGATTAGTTTTGGTAGGTCTCACAGGTGCACGGGGGTGGTGGGGGTGGTAGGTGTGGGCAGCCCTGGGAGGCGAAGGGTGGGGGTGGAATGGAGTGGGCAGCGGCCCAGACCTTCCTTGTGGGACCTGGATTTTAACACTTGCCATGCAGGCCAGGTTTCATCAAACAGGGCAACTGCAATGGCCAATCCACTATCGCCCATTTCATGCTGCTATCACAGTTGAATTTCAGCCCAATGGTACACCTCTCTGCCCAATCTTCCTTCCTTTCCCCTCTAATAGCCTGCCCAATTTCTCGCAGGATAATGGAGGAACATCCAGCCTAAAATGTCATCGTTGGAGCAATGCCTCTTCCAACGTTGCAGAATTACACAGCCACAAATATTCCAATAATATTGTACACACATTTCAAAGCTATGGAGAAAGATTAAAGCTTGGAGTAATTTCCCTGTTTGTTAGCTTCCCTGACACAGGCTGCAATGCATGTTAAAGCTGATACCAACCAGTACTAATTCAATTTGGATCAGTGTCATAGCAACAACAGTTCTATTCATGAGATGCACAGACCCTTTTGTAGCCATCTCTTCAGAAGCTGAAGCCATTTAAAACAGCTTAAAGTTTAAAGGCACACTTAAACAAGGAAATCTAGGATTAGCCTGGTCAGAACAATCTGATTCTTCTTTGACTCACACCTTGTAAGGATCAGGAAATCGTATGTTTTGTTAATTTGCATTATGAATTGCTTCTAAGCTGGAAATCCACATAACAGGTCCTACAAGAAATTTTGCATTTAAAGAATCATCATTTACATTACATATTCTGCAGCTAGTAGGAGTCTCAACTTCAGAGTAATATAAATGAGATGTCACTGGTGCCCCATTGGCCTGAAGTAGCAACTAAAGAGTCAGGCCTACTATTGGAGAGGAGTATTTTTCTGGCCATGGGCCGCTGAACACTCAGCCCATACGTACAGGCCAGTAATATGGTTTTTGGATTGCTGGCCTGTAGGGACCATCAGGGCCAGAAACATATCCCAACACATAGTTGGGAGAACTCCTGGTGCAGTTAATGTGTTAATCCTCTCTGGGATGTTGGCTGAACTATTACCAGCCCCGCAGAGCCACCACACTCACCCCCTACTAATACCATTAGATATCCCAGAAACGGGTGTGTATCTGTCAGGATGTGGTGATGCCTAACCCCTTTGCCAGCGCCTTTGTGCTGCCTCCTTCCCCATGTCATGCTGCCTCCTGCATAGCCACATGCAAGCCCCAAAGAGGCGCGAGGTATGGA
Source organism: Heterodontus francisci (assembly GCF_036365525.1). NCBI lineage: Eukaryota > Metazoa > Chordata > Chondrichthyes > Heterodontiformes > Heterodontidae > Heterodontus > Heterodontus francisci. The sequence goes on from NC_090400.1 coordinate 45,681,660, forward strand.
GCACTCACCTTAGCGGAACGAATGAGGTCATTGACTCCCTTCCTGTGCTGCACCCATGTTCGAGGGGTGACCCCATGGCTGTTTACCTCCTCTGCCATCTCCATCCCGGCTTGCTTGGTCAGGCGGGAGGACCTCTTCTTGCCATCACTGGGGCAGAGGACCTCCCGCCTTTCCCTTTCACAGGACAGCCTCCAGGGAGGCTTCGCTAAACCTTGGGGCCACCTGGTGTCTTGCCTTTGCTATAGTACGCCGTCCATCCACGGGTGGAGGGAGGTGGGGTTGGGGGGTGGGGGAGAGTCCAGCAGTCACTGCCACACTGGGTTCAGCAGCAAGCAGCAAAGAGTAAATGACTCAAAGGCAGCAATGCAAGCAGGGCTTTATATATGGTGCCACCACCTGCTCCAGAGTCATCTGATGCCACAATCAGTACCTCGCAGCCTACTCCCGTCGCGTAATTGGACGGGCTCCGCACCTCCATTATGATAGTTGGCCACCCACCATGTGATTTCAGTGGGCCCACGTAACATGCGGCAATGGCGCCCACTTCCAGGTCCGTAACCGGGACCCGCGACAGGTTAATTAAATTCAGCCCACTGGGTTTTACATTGAATTGTGCACCATTAAGCCATTTTTTCTCTGGTGCAAATAGGGCACCGGAAAGGTGTTGAAAGTAAATTCATCTAGTAGATGGCATTTTAAAAGCTTTCTAATAAAATTGTGAGATTTAAGCAACAACACACAGAAGGCAATATGCCAGCATTAGTATCAACATACATGGTAACAACTGAAGCTCATCAGACTCTGTACTTAGGACTGCTGAATAGCAGCTAGGTGCTAAAACTACTTATAGGTCCCAATTTTACAGAGTTGGGATTTCCAAGCAGAGTGGGGAGGAGTTCTGCTCAGGAAACCTGGAGGACAGGGTTTAGTTCAAGGTGGTGGCGTTTACACAGCATATGTGCTTCTTTATCAATAGGATTCCAGGCCAGCAGCCAGCCTGATTGGCAGGCTTGGCTCCCTGTCAGCTGAGGAACGCTGCTGAAGAGGTCATAGCCCAGGAGTAGGTAGGTTTCCTGCTACTGAGGTAGAAATTGCAAGGGTAGGGTAGGTACAGCGTGGCTTGACGGGTGGGTGGATGATCATGGGGAGTCAGAGATAGATCAGGGCAGAGATGGGGTGTTGGGGGAGTGGTTGGTGATTATCGAGGGATATTGGATTGTGGGGAGGGGGTTTTGGTGATCATGGTGGAGTCTGTGATCGTGGGGAGAGGCGGGTCAGTGATAGTTGGGGGGGGTGATAGTGGGGGACTGTTAGTGATTGGGCAAGTGGATCCAATCGCGGGGAGGGAAACAGGTTAGATTGGGGGCTGGGGATGGGAAGCATTCCTGCTCTTCCTGGCCCACAAGCAGTACTGTAAAGGCACTTACCATTTTCATGCAGCAGTCCTCGCCTCCCTTTAGCTGCCGGGTTTCCCGAGGTCCAGGAGACCTGGCCGGCCAGGGTTAAACCTAGAAGAGTGATACCATATGAGGCACATAGCCTCACTAAAATACTTCAATGAGCAATATGCCTCCTGCCCCCTTGTCCCACCCCAATTAAAACCAAAAGTTGGTGAGCTTGACGTGGGTTGGGTTTTAGATTTTTAACATCCCTCCTGACCCAGGCCCACGTGTTTTGGGGTGTTAAAATTCTCGTCATAATCTCCGATCTAATGACTTGGTCCGCTTGCACCAGAAAGGGTGTATTGGCTTAGAAATGGCCATCATAGAAGACATTATTATCACATGCTATCTTTTTGAGTGTTTTGTGCACAGTTTTGACAAGGGACAATAAAAGTTTGAGTGAGTAGTTCCCTGCGCCCCTTCCCCAAATGAATAATAATTTTAGTGGAGCTTTTTTGTTCACATTTTGAAATTTTACAACTTGAATGCTCCTGAGATAAAACACCAGTGTAACCAGAACTGACTAAAACCTTGTGTTGAATCAGCAATTTGTTTTTAATTGTACAATAAAGCTGTGTATTGCTGTGGTTGAACAATCCTCACAGTTGCACATTCTTCAGATTACATCCTAAAGTATTTAAATATGCTTTGTTGAATGATTTTTATATCTCCATCTATATATAGAAAGAGGGACAGACAGAGAGGGGCAGAGAGAGGGAGAGGGACAAAGAGAGAGAGGGACATAGAGAGAGAGGGACATAGAGAGAGAGGGACATAGAGAGAGAGGGACATAGAGAGAGAGGGAGAGGGGGGGGAACAGAAAGAGGGAGGGAACAGAGAAGGACGGGGAGACGGGGGTGGGGGGAGACAGGGTCAGGGAGAGCGAGGAGAGGGAAGGGCCAGCGAGAGACAGAGAGGGGGAACAAGAAAGTAAATCAATAAATTCGTTTTGCGTTTAAAGCTTCTTCACAAAAATGTACATTTGTTACTGTTTTGCTTAATAGTAGATAAATTTTAATGCCTTTATCTTTCCAAACTTGTCTCACCGGCCATCATGAAAGACAAAAATTATAATGCGGTCCCCCACGCGAAAAGATTGGTCAATCCTGATATATATGCCGTTTCACACAACCATTAAAATGGCAAATTTAAAGGACTATGTATTTATATAGCAATTTTGGAAAGAGCTGTAATTTGGCATGGATAAATGTTAACATTTATAGCCCCAAATTTCCTTTGTGCTCCAGCATCAGCAGGTGGTTTATGGGACAGGACTTCTGGCCGTTCTTTATCTGTTCCCCTGATCTTGCCCCACTTTCTCAGTTTGAAGGTGTTTATGTATTTCATCTAGACACCTGCGCCATTTATGGAGCAGCTGAACTTCCCCCTGAAGGCAGAGGGTTGGTGAAACCTCACTCAAACACCTAGCTTAGGTAAGGCTGGACGTACTGCAGCATCAACTTTTTTTCAAATTGGCCAATTTCTGTACTGCAATCGACCGCAGAGCAAATCTTCCTTTTTAAAGTTTAAATACCCTACCAACACTCTTAGCAATGCTGCATGTCAGGGACACACAGGCATGTCTTGTGCTAGGAGACAAATGACAGCAAACCTATCATTTAATTTATTTCCTTTATTTGCACAGCCTCATAATACGTCCACCCCAAATCTTGGCATGAGGAGAAAGAACCACAGACGCGCTACGACTGACTCCTGGATCAATAATTGCCACCTGCCCAGATTACAGCGCTTGAATGATGAGCTGACAGAGAACAACTTGGATCCATGATATTTTTCAGATTTTCATTTTAACTTGCCTTTCTTTATCTCTCACACATATGCACACTCACACTCCAGCAATTCTACAGCACATGGTAAACAATTGGACACTGACTTCCAACACACACTATCCATGTGAAATGTGGATGTTTGGTCTGTATGCATAACAGGAAGGCATCGGGAGAGGGGAACTCCATTTGCAAAATGGAGGCAGAAGAAGCTATGGACAAAGCACCATTCAAGGGGCGCAGTGGCGCAGTGGTTAGCACCGCAGCCTCACAGCTCCAGGGACCTGTGTGGAGTTTGCAAGTTCTCCCTGTGTCTGCGTGGGTTTTCTCCGGGTGCTCCGGTTTCCTCCCACAAGCCAAAAGACTTGCAGATTGATAGGTAAATTGGCCATTATAAATTGTCACTAGTATAGGTAGGTGGTAGGGAAATATAGGGACAGGTGGGGATGTTTGGTAGGAATATGGGATTAGTGTAGGATTAGTATAAATGGGTGGTTGATGTTCGGCACAGACTCGGTGGGCCGAAGGGCCTGTTTCAGTGCTGTATCTCTAATCTAAACAGCAGCCGCAAAGTAATAAATCTGTAACCAAAGAACTTCAGATAATGGCATTGGCCAGTGGGGGGACTGCACAGCTCTTTCCTTGAAGGACTGAGTAAGGAGCTATCAGCAGATAACGCAGTATTGGATCAAGAGCAACAGCACAATCAAAAGCACATAATGCAAACTCAGATAAGTTGAATCTTTGTGAATGGGCCTGGTTATCGTAGTTTGCATCAATTTAGATTCTTCTTCCCTTTCCATGTTTTATGTACATGACAGGTGCTACAGCAGATCACGCAGAATTTATCTCAGAAACCGATTGCAAAGTCTGCATCCAAATTCCTTGCCTTTTTACAGCTTTTAATCTCTGTGATTGTAGATTTAACGGATTAATGCCATCTATTCGGATGCTTGCAAACAATCAAAATTGTGTTATGAATTAGAACTCATCGATCTCCCTTGGCATTGCACACTGATCGTCAAGACTAATTTGAATTTTTCAGCTCATGCAGAATACGAAGGTGAGGGATAATGGAACCAAAATGAAGAAGCAGAGAGGAGGAAGGGGGAGGAGTCAAATAGGTGGGCAAGGGGAGAGAAGGGGAGGGAGAAACAGTGGGAAGGGAGGGAGAGGAATTCATATCAGTGGGGTAAGGGAATGAAGGCATGGGACAGCCAGAGTGAGGGAGGAGAATACAGCCTTGTTGGGGGAGTGTGGAGGTGGAATAATGCTGTAAATGGGAAATGCAGTTGTGGGGCGGGGCGGGGCAGGGTTACTGTAAAAGGGGGAATTAAGCAGGTTTGGACTAGCTTGTAAGGCACACTGCAACCAATCGGGACTTATAGGGGAAGGATTGGCAGTGAGAGGCTGGTTTGAAACAGGAAATGTAGTCAATGGGGAAGGCAAAAGGGAAAGGGTTGAGATCTTCATCAGCGGACAGGAGAGAGGTATCTGAAATTTTGGTCATCATGGGGGATGGTGGGGTGCAGGTTTGTGCAGGGGGGATTGACATTTGCTAACTTTTTGAGTGGACGGAGGTGCGGGCTGGAGGGGAATGAAAACCTGCTGAGTGGGGAGGAGGGGCTCAATTCGACACAAGAGGTTGATGGTTGAGATTTCTACGTACTCACTTGGGGGCTGTTACATAAATCGGCTCACATTATGACATTGTCAGCAAGCTTTGAGATCACTTGGTTCTCTGTCTGGCAACAGGAGCAATACAAGTTAGAGTGTCTAACTTGTGAACTTACACAGAACTTTTCTCATACCATGAAGCCTTGCTTTAGAAAAGGCACTTTCCGTAAGAAATGGGTTGAAGAAACAAACTGCAGTGCTGTGGCCAGTAAACAATCATACTGATGTAGGAGTTTGAAGCCAATTCCCTATAATTTTTGTATGTCAAGTTAATCAATGGAAATTATATTCACCCACACCCCTCCCCCGGTCCCATTTATAAGCTATTTCTTGCCGTACAACAGATCTCCTTGTATTATGCGCCTCATGTTTGAACTGGAGGAGAAGAAAATAAGTGGTGCCAATGGTAGACTTGTGTTATACAGAAGAGAATGCATCAGTGATGTACACTGATGCCCCCTGCAGCAGTCACTGAGGGCTCTGAATGCAGACCATTGTGATAATCTCCACCATGTAGTCTATCTCCAATGAAGTTAGAGCCACCTTTTCAGCAATGTCAATATCCAGGCCTTTTTGAATGGTGAAGATCTTCAGGGTAGCGACTATGTGACACACAATCTGGAGCATACCGCAGAGCCCCTCACAACCCATGCAGGCAACAAAAGCGTACCTTTAAGACCTCAATGGTCCTTTTAATGACCAATCTTGTAAAAGAGTATGCCTTACTGCAGCTTTCCTCTGCTGCCATTTGGGATACTCTTAAAGGGTTAATTATTCATGGGACCATGTGGCAGGCTTTCTTATCCACAAACCATTTGCTGGCTTTTTTCCTGAAGAGAATGGCTAAATTTCAAAGGACGAACACATCGCTACATCTTCCAGCATATCAGACATTGACGGCAGGGTATCTTACATGTTGCTACACACAAACTGTGTATTCAAGTGAGGGAAGCACTTCCTGTCAAAGTAGTTGTGGGGAGGTTTTCTATAGAAGCTCGTAAATTAACATGGGAGCTACCATTTGTACCCAGGACATTTGGGAAAACGAGCAACCCTGTAAATCTGGATGGCTCCATCAAATTACTGCCATGCTGTGATACCAAAGGTAATGAGTTCCTCAGCTATTGGCCACCTGACAAAAGTGTGCCCTCACGGCAGCTTTGCTGATTTTTAAGAGATCCCCCCAAGGTGCCCGAAATGAGTCAGTGCCATTCAAGTTGAGTGCCATGATTATCTTCCTAGCCAAACAGTACTGCATGTAGGCAGATGATCATGGCTACAGGTTCTCATGCTCTTCTTACAAACATTTCCTCACTAATACCTCGACATGAGCTGTGATGTCCATATATGTCAGGGGAGGCAGTGTTAATATCTGGTGGGATGCATCCTCCTACACTGCAGACAGTCTCTTCTTTGCTCCAGCTTGTGCTACTCCACCACCTCCTCCATTATAAAGGTATACAAGGGGATATTCATAGAGAATGGCATGCCTGCTCCTGAGAGGCACTGACTGCAGGTGGGGATCAGGGTGAAAGTGTCCCAGTGCTTTTCCATTCAAGGTTTTATCTTTGATTCTCAGCAGAAGAAATCTTGTCACACCGAGTTGAGGGAAAGATCAGAGCTTAGTCTTCATTTCTGCTGTTGTTTCTCTTTCTCACTTTCTGAGGAGGTGCGTCTGAGGCCGTTAGAGACTCAAAGACCTCACTCTCCCCAGTCAGATAGAGACAGACTCCATGTTGAGGCATAAACTCCTGCAGCCGGAGGGGTTGGCTGACCTAGGAACAATTAGTTTGAGTTCTGCCATGAAAGTGACAGTCGTGTATTTTATTATTACTTTTCTATGACATGAGGAGCAGTAGGAAATAAATGTATTTCACTGAAAATCTGCATTAGGTTCATTCATATACTTCAAGCATAGTAGACCAGCTTTTATTTACAATCAGCTTACCAGAGTGCATTTCAGTCCATCTTCAGAAAAGATGGGAGAACGTACATGGTAGCACGGGAGATCTGTGTATCCAGCAAATGCAACAAGGAGTCTGTGTTACCATCCCCAGGAGGCATTGTTGCTTAACTAGATATTGTGCAGCAATGGTGTACTCCTGGTCATAAGGGATGTGAGGTTCACTAATGGGAGTGACTAGTAGCACTAAATCCAAGAAACAATCTACTATAAACCTCTGAAAGTGGCTATACACTGTTGGTAGCCCCTCTCCCACACCAATCCTGGACCAAAAAGGTGAATATGTGACATGGTGTCTGGCTTCTGTCACTATCAAGGAAGAAATCTACAGTGGCTTTCCTGGTAATATTCCCTGTTGGCTCATGGTCACTCCATGTGTTGAGACTGGCATCACATGACCTGAATTTAGCCTGCTGCCCAGTGCAGACAAATTAGGAAATTCAAATTTCACCCTTTGTGCACTGGAGGTGGATTCTACTGACCACTGATGGTCACAAGTCCAGAAAAAAAAATACTTTTTCGACAGCCTGAGTGGTTTATACAGTGAACTGTAAACCGGAGAGTGCCAGACATTGGGGGCACGGTTGTTGATGAATGAATGGAACATTCCTCACAGCAGGCCACCTCCGACCTATGATGACAAAAGTGCCCATATATCTTTAAAAAGTGACAGACTATCTGCACAGCACACTATCAGGTAACTTAGATTAGATCGTCTCGCTCCGGGCAGCACAGTGATTCATAAATGGTAAAAAAAATACAGTCTAATAAGTCTCTGGAATTTCTCTTGATGTTACCTATCATTTACTCTGCTTTTATAAATAAGTCCCACCCGTACATTTCACTGATAAATGAAAATTATAACCGGCCGAGAGTAATGAGAGCCCATAACTCAGTAAAGGGCCTTCAGAAAGGACTATCCTGGAGGCTTTCCTTCTCATATTGCTGCTAATATCCGCTAATATGTAGGAAGACATTAATAATAATACTTTACAACCTGATGATCCCTTTTCAATTAGATTACAAGTTTAGTTGTGTCAAATGATAACAACCATGACAGCAACTTTGTTCCCAATGCAGCATGAGATCGCTGCAGAATTCCAACAATGTGGAAGACCAATAATGATAGGCTTCAGCTCTCAGCTGCAGGGTGACAGCAACTATCCAAAGAATCCTCTAGTGATGGTGGGAACTGTCAAGTAACGTGAGGGGACAAAAGGACAGGACACATGTTAAATTGCTTGAAGGATCTACCAGGACAAGACTGCACTTGATGACAAATAGATACAGCAGCAGAGGACAGAACCATTCAACACTAAGGGCTTAATGATCGCAATTACTAATACTGCTGCCAGGAACCCTGTCACGCTATCATTGCCTATCTTTTGTGGCCAAAGATTTAGATTCGTTTAAGTACCTCCATTTTGTTACCTTTCTCTTAGCATGTGATTTGAAAAGATGGAAAGTTTTGACAATGAAAAGCCAGCCTCAGAGGACCTTAATTAGCTGTGGACATACTTTGACATAGAACATATCCCACTCATCTATCTTTGATTTACTGTTAAGAGCTCCCATTAATCTTCATTTTCCTTCTCACATTACAGTATCTACTTAGCAAGCTTACTTCAAACCCCTGAAGTCTAAAACAGTATCGACGCAAGGTTTTTGCATTCTTTCAAATTACACAGGAGTATTGGCCATAATTTTTGTTTTCAGCTGATCCGATTTCCTATTGAAATACAACAATACAACGAGTTAGCTGATTTCAACTGGGGTAGCAATAGGGATGTTGCAATTGGCCTCAGTGTTTCAGCCAGGGCTCCCACTCCTGAGTGCTATCTGCTAACCTTCGCTGGAAAATGCGCATCAAATGAGGGTAGGAATGGATTTGGCTGCGGTGTGCTCTATGGTTAATAGGCTAGGACATGTGCCCCCTGCCAATGGTTCAGTGAATCAGGGACTTGCAGGAGCAGAAACATATTCCACAGAGTACCTGCCCCGTTGCCTCTCGTGTTCCTGAAAACCCGTCCCAACAACGCAGAATACGCCTGACTGTACTCCCAACAGCTGCATTTAAAATGATATTCTGGGTTAATTTTCTCTATAGCCTTGACTTTCATACATACCTCTATGAAATAACCTGTGAGACACATATTGTCCAGAATAGAAAAAGCCCAGGTTTCCCCAGTATTTCCTCATTACTAGTGTTGATGGTCATATAGAAAGTCAGCCATTAACTGAGAACCCTGACAGTGAGAATCTTTTCTCCGTACTGTCTCCAATACCCTTGAATGTGTCTCTACTTTCTTGGTGACCAGAGCTGGGGCATTGTTCAAGGTGTGGTCAGTCTAGAGGTCTATAAGCTTATAGTATTACCTCCTCTGGCTTATGTTCTACTGTTTTAGCTATGCAGTTCTACATCCTTCGGTGACTACTGCTCGGAATTCATTGGATATGTTTACAATTGAGACTATTAACATACAAACATATGAACTTATGAATTAGGAGCAGAAGTAGGCCTTTCGGCCCCTCGAACCTGCTCCGCCATTTTGCGTCTCAAATTCCACACTCCCATCTACCCCCGATAACCTTTGATTCCCTTGTCTAACAAGTATCTATCTAGCCCACCTTAAAAATATTCAATGGCCCCACCTCCACCACCTTCTGAGGTAGAAAGTTCCAAAGTCACACAACCCTCCGAGAGAAAATATTTCTCCTCATCTCTGTCCTAAAAGGGTGATCCCTAATTTTAAAACAGTGCTCCCTAGTTCTGGACTCCCCCACAAGAGGAAACATCCTGTCCACATCCACCTTGTCAAGATCGTTCAGGATGTTATAAACTTCAATCAAGTCTCCCCTCACCCTTCTAAACTCCAGTGAAAACAAGTCCACGTCCAACCTTTCCTCATAAGACAACCCACTTATTCCAGGTATCAATCTAGTAAACCTCCTCTGAACTGCCCCCAACGCATTTACATCCTTCCTTAAATAAGACTCCAGGTCATTGGTCCTTAGCCATTTCAGCACCATTCATGGAGTATGCGTGTCATTTTTGTTTCCTACGTGCATCATCTTTTCTTTGTCTAGGTTAAATTTCATCTGACGTTGTTATCCCCACTTACATATTTTTACCAACTCAGTCCTCATTCTGTAATTTCTGAACTGCCCTTCCAATTCCACTACTCCCCTTAGTTTGGTATCATTTGCAAATTTGCATTGTGTTTCCAAATCCAAATCATTTATGTAAATTAGAAACAAAAGTAGTTCCAGCATTGAGCCCTGAAGCACCTCGGTCAATAGATTCCTCCAGCCCCCACCCCCCACCCCCTACTACCCCCCATACTGGCATCACTCTTCAACAAGTACTCATGCCCAGATTTTAATCAAACCCACCCGCGGGACACTGACGAGACCAGAACGTATACCCGTTCTACACCCCACCCAATTTCAATTTCCACAACTCCAATATAAAATAAAACAGGGTATAAAACGGGTGGCTGATCTGATCCCGTCAGCTTCCCACTGGACAGATTAGGTTAAACTGGCCCCCTTATATTTTTCCTACCCTTCAGTCAGTTTCTTATCCATTCCCAGAATTTACCCTGAATCCCCACAGCTTTGAAATGAATTAATAGCCTTTCGTGATCATTGACAATGACTCAGGGATTGGAATTACACCGCGTGATATTAAGATGTTGGTAATAAATGCGTGAGTGCATTGGTATGAAATTCCTTTGTCTACTGCTCTAATTTTAAGCTCCTTCATTAAAATAGCAGATGGAAAGGTTTCAAACCAGCACATTAAGCAATTTTATTACTGATATTTTAGAGTGTAATTTTGAACCCCGGAGACTCAAAAATACTGGCAGTGACTTTTATACAATTTTTGTAGAAACATTTTAAAATATGGTCACAAATTATCATTTGGAAATAACTGGAAACCCTTCTTAAGAGCTTTATCTGAATTCTAGCCCAGTACCAATATTGCCAAGATCAGACCTTCAGGCTGAGTGGGATTTTCTTGCAGAAAGAAGTGGCATAGAATGCAAATTAATCAAGATCAAAAACAAGAAAGGTTCTTTCCAAGGTACGCTGGTAAGTTGAATGCTCACGTGCTCCAATTATTAATGCTATTAATTTGTTCTTTTATCTGAAGAAAAGTGTTAAATATTATGTTAACATTAATCTGTTGAATTCTAACAAAGTATAACATTTCAACTGCTTAATACAATGTTTTATGCATTCCTAAGATAAAATGCAAATGTTCTTTTCTAGACATCATTTGGAAAAGTAAATTGGGTCATAAAAACATTGAAATCTGGTATTAATGATGTGTAAGCAATGTTACAACTACAGCTGAAAAGGCAGTGTAGCTCATTTCAAATCATGATACAACCAATCAGAAGATCATCAATGTCCAGTTAAAGGTTACAAAATGTGGGATTAGGTTACATTTCTGGGTAAAACGATCCTTTGCTGGACCTGGGCTGGAAATCAGCCCAGAAAAGTGAGATGAGGGTCTCTCCTCTCTAAACCTTGTTGTTAATGAGTTTAAACAATCTCACCCAGTTCCAAATGGTAGCAAGGACACAGCAAAAGGAACACCACCCAGAATTTAACACTAATTGGAATTAAATTGGCAATTTTATTCCAGGAATTCACAAGGATAGCTGGTATAAGAAATGGAAAATCCACATGGGTGCAGTCTGAGGTGTTCCTCAGAGTGGAGGTTAAAATTAGGGAATTGCAGGTGGAATGTTAACTGGTTTCAACCAGGCCAGATGCAACATATGATAAAGCACTCTTCCAATATCATAACAGCTGGAGAAAAGGTTTGAATTATAAATGACAAAAAGCCCATGAGGTTGAAAAAGGGAACGTAGTCAAATGCTAAATTAACATGTTCTAGAGGTACTCATTAAATGAGAATGTGTGGACAAGTTAAAGGAGCTGAAGACAAACAAAACTCCTGGACTTGATAGCAGATATCCAATGGTATTGAGAGAGACCAAGGACAAAACTTGGAGGAAAATGATTAACGCCACTCAACTACTCCCTGTTGGCAATTCATTACATGCTCCAACAACTTTCTGCGTGAAGAGATTTCACATAACCTCTGTTCTCATTCTCAGTGATAATTTTAGATGAATGTCCCCTCATCACCGACACCACAACAAGAGGGAATAGTCTTTCCATATTCACTCCGTTGGTGTACTGTGATAACCCAAAGGAGCCGTGGGTATCAGTGGAACTCCACACACGAAAGCACAGACTACTTCAGGGCATTCTTGGGAAACTCAAACCAAAAATGCTCTTGGCTAAAACACATTGAGTTATGAGATCTTCCACTGACATGCCTTCTGAAGCGTTAGTTCCCATTGTATAACTTCATTTGTGAGTAATGATGGGGAAATGTACTTCTTTCCTAGCATCACTACGGACATTGATAAATTATTGTAATTCATTTCCAAAATGGAGGTTTTGTCAAACATTAATGGCTTTAAAAGTTATGCAACATGTCTGCAAATAACAACTTACTTCTTTCAGCAGATGGTTGATAACTCTGTGCTTGCAAGTGGGTTTAATGATATTGGGGAGTGGCTGAGTAGCCTGTAGATACTTATGTTCCTATGTTAGACTGTCTAAATGCATTTTGTGTTCAGAGAAAAGGCTTTTGTCACATCAATCTGGGCTAAGTTTGAACCCAGATCTTGAAGTTGAAAGGACAGAATTCCAAATCACCCAGTGATTTAATTTCTGTATCCAAGCAGCACATGAATTTTGCATTGACTCTGAAGGTACAGACAGACTTCATCTTGTTTAGGACAGATAGTGCTGGCTTCAAATAACAACCCTTGCAACTGATAGCAAACATTCCCAAGGAAATAGCTATTAATGCACACAGGAGATATATCACACATTCAGGAACAACCAAAACAACATCAAACAATACTAAACCAATCAGAATAATATTTAGGGTTGAGCTCAAAGGCTGGTTTTCTTTACACATTCCTTCTCTTAGCACAACAAAGAAAAAAAGCAATCAATTGGTTGATTTGATTGTTCATTAAGCCCACATATTATTGGCTGTTGAGGAGGAGTTGGCACAAGGTGTCATTAGCTTAACACGAAACCAAATCAATGTTTGGAACAATACCAATGTTGTGTGACACAATCCATAAATCTAATCTTTTATTCTCAGTTGAGGTTATATTTATTTTTTCAATATCATGCTTTGTTACACATACAAGACTTCTTGATATGTTCCCGTGTCGGCAATACTTTTAAATGCATATTTCTACCTAAAAATCCATGTGTATGACTCAGTCTGGAGGAAATTTACTATCACATAGTTCTTTTCCCTTGTAAATGCATATTTTACATTAAAATAATGCCCAATGGACTTTGCACACTGTATGAATCATTTTCACAGTCAGCCATTGGAACACAGTAGACAGATAGGCCAGCAAGATCTCCCCACCCACCCCCTCAACAATGCAGTACTCAGTTGACCAACACAGTTGCTGTCCTGTTCCACTCCCCTGAAAAGCTGGAAAGTGGAAAGCTGGCCTGCAGTGTGTTTATCAGCACTTGACAAGATAGTTACAGATGAAGACAGCCATTTTGCTTATATAATTTCATCCATCTAGGAAGATCCTAAACTCCCCCATTGTAATGTCCAACTGCTTCCGAAATGCTTCCAGAGTTTTTGCCTCCAAATTCTTTTTGGAAGTCTATTATGTAGCTCACTCTATGTGATGAAGAATTTCCTGATATCAGTCCTAAATTTACCTTTAGTTAGTTTGAACCTATCTCCTGTGAATCTGCTCTCACAGTTTAATTTAACGTAACGTAACCTTTCCTTATCATTTACTATTTCATATACTCCTATAATATCACCTTTAGCCTCCTTTTCAGGCTGGAAAACCCAAATCTCTCTGGTCTTTCTTCATGACTACTATTCCTAACACCAGAGCTCATCCTCATGACACTTCTCTGTATTGCCTGTAATATTTGAATATCTCCCATGTGTCTCAGCGACCAGAGCTGGACACATATTCGAGGTGTAGTTTGATCAGAACTGCCTCTGATGTATATTCCACTGCTTTTGTCATTACATAGAAACACATAGGCTAAAAGAAGAAGGGTCACTGACCCGAAACATTAACTCTGCTTCTCTTTCCACAGATGCTGCCAGACCCGCAGAGTATTTCAAGCATTTCGCATTTCTTGTTTTTATTTTAGACTAAAAGCTTGATAGTCCCCGAAAACAGACATGACAATTGTGATGTGTGACGCTGTTGAGTGGATGCATGCTTCAGCAGGGGGCCCATGTCCATGCGGGGCTAGCACCACTTAAAGTTAGCCAGCACTACACTAGGCCCTACAGGTGTGGAAAGAGATGCAGTGGTTTTTGTCAAGGTTCATCCCAAGCAGCTCTGTAACACAGGAGTCTGTGCTCTACGGGCTGTTCCCAGGGACGCACACCGAGATAAACATCAACTGCTGCTGGAGGACTATCAATTCGGTGAAAGACGCTCTTTGGTCTGCCCGAAACCTGCTGGTCTTCCAGCGCAAAGAGTTGTCCATGACCGAATGTTGCAGACTGGTACATTCCAAGGTCTAGGACTACATGCTGAGGGACGCACTAAAGCTTGGGGCAGCTGCAGCAAAGGCTCAATGGGGAAAGACCACTGTGTAAGGTCCCCCCACCATAGTGAACTGAGGGGCTGGATCCATGGGAAACCCCTCGAACTGGATCGGGAAAATTTTCATTTGCTGTAAAATGTAAAAATGTATGTGGCATGTCAAATGTGAAATGGAAGGGTTCTGAGGCAACTCATGATTGTATTGAAGGAAACTGATCTCCTTTGCACTGTTAATATTTCTTGACTTGGTGCTGTTTGAAACTGTTTGGTAATGTACTTTTTTACAGATTTTTATGAATAAAGTATATTTTGGATATTAAAAAAAACTATACACTACTATCTCCATCTCCGAAGTTAAGGAGGTGATGGGCAGTCGCCTCCTCGTAGCAGATGTAACGTACAACAATGCTCCGCTCCGGTTGATCATCATGTACGCCCCGGTTCAATGCAGCGAGTGGCTGACTGTCTTCCAGCAGCTCCCACTGCTGCTGGCGACATCCAGGCCGGTCATCCTGGGCGGTGACTTCAACTGCATCATCGATGCAGCTGGACGATCCGGCAGAGACGACAGCAAACTGGACGCTACGTCCAGATTCCAAATAGAAACAGTAAAAGATGCCAAACTGCACGATGTCTGCAGCAACTCTGCAGATGGAGCGCAGCGTAGATACACCTGGTCAAGATCGGGCGGGTCTGCCCGTTCCAGGATTGACTTCCTGTTTGTGTCCCGTGCTGTCACAGTCGGATCCACCGACGTCAAGTCGGTGTTCTTCTCCGAACACTGCCTCTTACTGGCCGACTGTCACTTACAGGATGACCAGCGGGTTGGCAGGGGGACATGGAAGCTCAATGCTACACTGCTAATCCCAGAGAACGTTGAGGAACTCAAAAGGGATTACAAAGGTTGGAGGACCGTGAAACCCCTCTTTGAGTCTCCAGTTCACTGGTGGGAAGCGATCAAGGAGAACTTCAAGAGGTTCTTTATCCTCAAAGGTGTTCAGAGGGCGAGAGAGAGACAGAGGGAAATGTCCCGACTCCAGAAAAGAATGCAAAATCTGCTCCAGCTGCAGTCGATGGGGGTCGAGGTCAAGGAGGAGCTCCAAGAGGTGAAGAACCAGCAGGCCTCGCTCTTTGCCACGGAGGCCTCCAAGATCATCATCCGGTCCAGAGTCCGCTTCATTGAGCAGGATGAGACGTGCTCGAGTTACTTCTTCCAAAAGGTACACAGAGAGAGCTCTGTTATCAGCAGTCTGAAGGAAGAAGATGGCTCCGTAACGTCTTCGCAGTCCGACATACTAACGATCAGCAAATCCTTTTATGCTGGGCTGTATGACGCGAAGCCCACAGATAGGAGAGCCTCCCAGTCCTTCCTGTCATCTATCACAGAGGTCTTAGATGACAGCAGGAGGGAGAGACTGGACGAGCCGCTAACTCTGGACGAGCTGACAAAGGCCGTCGAGTCCTTCGAGACGAGTAAAACTCCCCGAATCAATGGCTTACCGGTTGAGTTGTATTCGGCTCTGTGGGACTGGGTCGGCCCGGCCCTGCTGGAAGTATACAAGAGTATGCTCCTGGCCGGCAGCTTGTCAGAATCCATGAGGAAAGGCATCATCACCCTCATATACAAGCGGAAGGGGGAGAGGGCAGAAATCAGAAATTGGCGGCCCATCTCACTGCTTAATGTTGACTACAAGATTCTGTCCAAAGTCATAGCCAGTCGAGTCAAGTCTGCTCTGGAGTTGGTGATCCACCCTGATCAGACCTGCACTGTACCCGGCAGGAAGATCTGCGATAGTCTTGCACTACTCCGGGATACGATCGCCTGTGTACGGGACAGGAGGGTGGACACCTGCCTCATCAGCCTGGACCAGGAGAAGGCTTTTGACAGGATATCGCACACCTACATGATGGACGTGCTTTCCAAAATGGGGTTTGGGGATGCAATCTGCAATTGGATCAAACTGCTCTACACAAACATCAGTAGCGCAGTCTCAATCAATGGGTGGGAATCGGAAAGTTTCCCGATCCAATCTGGAGTCAGACAGGGCTGTCCTCTCTCCCCTGTCTTGTTTGTTTGCTGAATTGAACACTTTGCTGAGTCTATTAGGAAGGATGCGAGCATAAGAGGGGTGACAATCCCAGGCAGTGGAGGCACTCAGGTTAAAACCTCCCTGTACATGGATGACATCGCGGTCTTCTCCTTGGATCTGCTGTCTGTGCGCAGACTGATGAGCATCTGCGACCAGTTCGAACTGGCCTCGGGAGCCAAAATTAGCCACGGCAAGAGCGAGGCCATGTTCTTTGGGAACTGGGCTGACCGATCCTTTGTCCCCTTCACCGTCAGGTCAGACTACCTGAAGGTGCTGGGGATATGGTTCAGAAGGGCCGGGGTGTGCACCAAAACCTGGGAGGAGCGAGTAGCCAAGGTACAACACAAGCTGAGCATGTGGAAGCAGCGATCTCTCTCCATTGTGGGTAAGAACCTGGTCATCAGGTGCGAGGTGCCTATGTTGTTGCTATACGTGGCGCAGGTCTGGCCCATACCCCACTCCTACGCAGTTGCGGTCACCCGAGCCATTTTTCGCTTCATCTGGGGATCCAAAATGGACCGAATCCGGAGGGACATGATGTTCAAACCTCTGGATAAAGATGGGAAAAATGTACCCAACGTGGCCCTCATCCTGATGACTACCTTCGTGTGCGGCTGCATCAAGCTGTGTGTAGACCTCCAGTACGCAAACTCCCAGTGTCACTACGTGCTGAGGTTCTATCTGTCCCCGGTGTTGCGAAGGATGGGCCTGGTCACATTGCCGCAGAACGCTCCATCCAGTTGGACCGTGCCATACCACCTATCCTTCGTGGAACAGTTTCTGTGGAAAAACACCTTTGACCACCGATCCATCAGGCAGTGGTCTGCACGGAATGTCCTCAAGGCCCTACGGGAAAAGGAGATGGTGGATCCTGTCGGATGGTTCCCCGAGCAGAATGCCTCATCACCAGAACTTTCAAACAAGCACCAAGACGTAGCTTGGCTGGTGGTGAGAAGAGCCCTCCCCGTCAGATCCTTCCTGCATGCCCAGAGCCTCACCCCCTCTTCACAATGCCCTCGTGGTGGCTGTGGTGGGGAAGAGACGGTTGCCCACCTCCTTCTGGAATGTGTCTTTGCAAAGCAGGTGTGGAAAGAGATGCAGTGGTTTTTGTCGAGGTTCATCCCAAGCAGCTCTGTAACACAGGAGTCTGTGCTCTACGGGCTGTTCCCAGGGACACACACCAAGATAAACATCAATTGCTGCTGGAGGACTATCAATTCGGTGAAAGATACTCTTGGTTTGCTGCAAAATGTACATGGCATGTAAAATGAAATGGAAGGGTTGTGAGGCAACTCACTCCTGTATTGAAGGAAACTGATCTCCTTTGAACTTTTTGTATTGTCAACTTGGTGCTGTTTTGAACTATTTTGTAATTTTTTTTTTTTTACAGATTATGAATAAAGTATATTTTGGAAAAAAAACTATGGGCTGTTCCCAGGGACGCACACTGAGACAAACATCAACTGCTGCTGGAGGATTATCAATTCAGTGAATGACGCCCATTGGTCTGCCCGAAACTTGCTGGTCTTCCAATGCAAAGAGCTGTCCATGACTGAATGTTGCAGACTGGCACATTCCAAGGTCCAGAACTACATGCTGAGGGACGCACTAAAGCTTGGGGCAGCCGCAGCAAAGGCTCAATGGGGAAAGACCACTGTGTGAGGTCCCCACACCAAGGTGAACCTAGGGGCTGGATCCATGGGAAGCCCCTCGGGCTGTATCCAGAAAATATGGGTTTGCTGCAGAATGTACATGGCATGTAAAATGAAATGGAAGGGTTGTGAGTCAACTCACTCCTGTATTGAAGGAAACTGATCTCCTTTGCACTCTTTGTATTGTCAACTTGGTGCTGTTTTGAACTGTTTTGTAATGCATTTTTTTTTAAAACAGGTTTTTATGAATAAAGTATATTTTGAAGAAAAAAAGCCCTACTTAAAGCCACTTAAGGGCCCTCGTCCGCCTCCACGGGTATTCTACCTGTGGCAACCCGGTGTGCTGGGAATGTAAAAGGCTGCTCAGTGATAGCTGCCAGCCTTTCCGCACCCAGGGGGGGGGGGGGGGGTGTTGGTGGGGGCACGGCAGTCGGACACAGACTGCCCGTTTGAGGGCCGCCCCTGCCTCCCAACCCACCCCCGGGACCCAAGACACCCCCCTTCCCCCAAACGACCACTCCAGCCTCACCAGGGAAGGACTGATTCCCCCTGGTGAGGCATGCCTCTACTTACCCTCCCTCCTTGATCCATGGCGTCGGCTGGACTGCAGTCCCAGCAGTGGCCACCGCTCTCGGTGGCACTGCTGGGACTAAGAGCTGCCGGCCCGCTGATCAGCCGGCAGCTCACTGAGGCAGGACCTCCTCCCTCAAGGGGGCAGAAGTCCCGCCTCGGGACAATTAAAGCCTGGGAACCCGTAAAATACGGGAAGGATCCCTGCGCTAGGCGTAAGCGGGTTCACCACCGACCTTCACATCGGAGTCCGACTCCCGTCCATCCACTGTAAAATTCCGGCCACTGTGTTTTGAGCTCCCCCTTGGTTAACCCTTGTTCACCACTTTCCAATTATAAGGCAAAGAAATGAGCATAACCAGGTTTTCTCAGGTTTAAAGAAATAAAGTGAAATTTATTAAACCTTAAACTTAAACTCTAATTTGGTTAACGCCAACGGATACACGCCACTAGCATGCATACGCGATACGCACATGCAAATGGAAACAGAAAAGACAAGAAGAAAAATAAAGTAAAAAAGTTTGAGGCAATCTCTGAAGAGGGGGTTTTTACTAAGCTTTGAGCTCGCTGTAGTCCTTGATTGTAGGTAGTCTTGCTTTTCGTTGGGGCCCAGTATTCTTCTTAAACCTTGTTCACTGTCGGAGACTTTTCTCTCTTGGGGTTCACATGTCTTCAATTCCGCTAGAAAGAGATGGGAGCAGACAGGAGAGATATCTTTGCAGTACAGGAGCTAACGGCCTTCTCCCCTGTGGCAAGTTCAAATTCAAACAGCCAGTTAGTCATGTGACTAAACTGGCCTGACCAGGTCTTCTGTGTATTGGCAAAGCAGGGACTGGGTCATAGAAACATAGAAAATAGGTGCAGGAGTCGGCCATTCGGCCCTTTGGGCCTTCTCCGCCATTCAAAAAAGATCATGGCTGATCGTCTAATTCACTACCCTGTTTCCGCTTTCACCCCATATTCCTTGATCCCTTTGGCTTGAAGAAATATATCTATCTCCTTCTTGAATATATTTAATGACTTGGCCTCCACTGCCTTCTGTGGTAGAGAATTCCACAGATTCACCACCCTCTGAGTGAAGAAATTTCTCCTCATCTCGGTTCTAAATGGCATACCCCATATCCTGAGACTGTGACCCCTAGTTCTGGACTCACCAGCCATCGGGAACATCCTCCCTGCATCTAGCCTGTCTAGTCCTGTTAGAATTTTATAGATTTCTATGAGATCCCCTCTCATTCTTCCAAACTCTAGTGAATATCGTCAAGTCGACCCAATCTCTCCTCATACATCAATCCTGCCATCCCAGGAATCAGCCTGGTAAATCTTCTTTGCACTCACTGTCTGCCAGTATGCAAAAAAGGTCTTTCCGACGAAGGGCCTGGCAATTCCTTGTGATCGGCCCTCTTTTCTTTCCAGTAGCAATTTTAAGTTTTAATGTTCATGTGGCAAAACAATATGTGCCTCATTCTTGGCAGGTGAGGGCCTGCATGACAATGGTATATAGAGTACATATGCTGGGTAACAGATAGTGAAGCACTGAAGAAGTGCCACCTTGTCAAGAGATGCTGCCTTTCAGGTGAGGTATTAAATCAAAGCCTCATATTACCAATTCAGCCAGTTGGAAAAGATCCTATGGCATTATTCAAAGAAGATCAGGGTGTTCTCCCAATATCCTGGCCAGCATTCATCCTTCAATCAATATCATCCAAAAACAGGTTAACCATTCCTATCAATTGCTTTTTGTGGGATCTTGATGTACACAGATCGACTGCTGGATATATTTAGATCACAACAGTGACTGCACTTCACAAGTAACTCAGTGGCTATGACGCCTCTGCAACATACTGAGTGATAATGCGTTAAACAAATGCAGGTCCTTTCTTTTATCTTTCTGCCAAGACCTCACTCCTCCCCAGGTCCATGATTTCTTCTGTCTCCGCATGCAGCCTTTGTGTACTCCAACCCCACCCTATTCTCATTCCCTGATCTACCATTGATGGCCACCCTTCAGCCATCTCGCCACTATCCTCTAGAACCCCCTTTCCGCAGCATCCCCATTTTGTCATTTCCCTCCCTGTCTTCAAAAACCTCCGTGAAAGTCTGCTTTTCAACCTCGCTTTTGTCCCAGCTTGTCAGTTCTCCTTTCATGCCTCTCTCCGATTGGCGTTCACTCGCTATCTAACAACTTGAGAACTCTTGTGGAAAGTCAACTCCTTTGTATGCGATAAATTATACAGAAATCGTGCTGGTGCAGAACGCCTTGTCACTTCCTCGTGACAATCCCTGCGCTTCCAAACAATTGATTGTGTGAATTTCTTTGAGATATTTCAGCATGATAGAGTGCTGTAAAAATTAAAGTGTGAAATTTATTATTTATTTACCTTTGGCTTATTCAGACTCTCCCACATTTGCAGAATACTTAACAGGGGACAAATTCGAAACAGCTCCTCCCGGGCCTGTCAACTGGCAGCTTGAAAAAACAACTTTTCAGGCTTTTATGCAATTTGTTAATGAGATGATTTATGTCCTCAGGATCTAGCACGTTGAAGCAATAAACTGTTACGCAGGCACTATATTGTGAAGACAAAACTGTTTTACGACAGCTCAGAGATCTTTTATTGGTCAGCCAGAGGAACACTGATCAATGTCATTCAGACCGACATTATCCTTAAAGACGTTCTTCTGCTTGTTAGAGATTTTCTGTACAGCTTTCACACTTCTAAAGGTTTTAAGATCTGATGTCTATTGTTAGCAAAATGCCGACTCTACATTCAGTCTGTATAATTGCAACTTGCAGAATTCAGATTAATTATCTTAAGACATTTCTCTGGGAAACATTATGTTCTTTAAAGGTTGGACTGAACTCAAACGTCTCAAGGCTCTTTATTTGAAACCCTATTTGGCAAGTTATTTACTCCCTCACAATTAATCCTGAGCAAGGAAGCAATGTAATACTCCCCTTGATCGGTTCCCCCTCTTTAACTCGGGGTGCCAAGACCAATTGCAGCGCCCCCTATCGCTGCCCCAGCTGAGGTCAGTTAATACATCATAGTCTGTAGACCAAGCCTCAACGTTCCTGATCTGTATGCTTATCACTGAATAAATTCTGAGCAGCCCTGTCTGTTTTCAAAGGGCACATATTTCAGTTTGCTGCATCTCAGCAAGTATTTATTAAGTATGAATGGCAATGCTCTTTTTTTGAAAAAATTCTTGCCAACATTTTACTTTGCGTTATGCTCTCCTGAAGGATTCCTTGCTAGGGTGTGTTTCCACAGGTAACAATCAGTTTGCTATATGTCTCCCAATGTCCATTATTCATGTGTACGGATGGGCAGCGAATGTTGACAGACTATTCAGAGTGGGAGGTGGGGATGGGGAGTCAACTCTTGTCTTCACCTGACATCCAATAGAGAGTCACTGGAGAGCCATGAGGTGCAGATGGCCCCACCTTAAGTCAGGGGTGCTGAACCCACTTGTAGGAAGATCCCAAATTCCACTCTGGCTGAACAGCTTGGTTCACGGTTGGAAGCTGCCGAACTTTCAGTTTGTTTGCCTTCCCACAGGAGAAATTCGCTGAACCGGTGAATTCTTAGGTTAAAAAGAATTCTAAAAATATTTTAGTTTGTTCTGAATTTTGTCCAAAATCACAACTTGCTGAATGCAAAAGTAAATTACTCATTCTGGGAGTTATATAAAAGAATGAAGCTTGATTTTGAGCCCCCACCAGGGCTTGGATTGGAGACGGGCGAGCACTAAAAATAGCGCTGCTGGCCTGCATGCCGACTCCCCAACTCAATCCTGCCCCTGGGCTATTTTCACGGAGTGGGGGTCGGCAGGGCAGCCTGCCCGCATGCGGCAGGTAGCATCCAGCTTGTTAACGGCCACTTAGGGCCACTTAAAGGAGACTGACTGGAATTGCGGCTCCATTTAGCTGCCTGGAGGTGGCCTTCCGGCGGCAGACCAAGAGGCCAGTGCTCCAGGTGGACCTAGAGACCCTGCCTGGCTGGGTGCAGCAGCAGCCACAGATTGCCCTGTACAGGGGCTCCCACCACCCCCACAGTGGTGGCAAAAGCCATTTTTCAGTTTAAATTTAAAAAAGTTGGAGAGAGGCTACCTCCATTTTGAAGTCCCTTACTTAACTTCCATAGCAGCCTGCTGCTGCTTTCAAGCTGGAAGGCCTCTGATTGGCCCTCCAGCTTCGAGAGCCCGATCGCCATCCTTAATTGGACAATGAACCTGTCCTCTGGCCATTAATTGGCCGCTCTGGGGAAAATCACAATGAGTGACTGTTTCCCCACACAAGTAGGCTTGCAACCCACATTTCAGCCTGACGGCTGAATCCCACAGGGAAAATCCTTCCCTTGGAATCATACAGCTCAGGAGCATGACATTCAGCCAATCATGACTGTGTCAGCCTTTTGAAGTCCTAGCCAATTATTCCCACTCCCCTGCTCTTTCGCCATAGCCTTGTAAATCTTTCCTTTTCAAGTACTTATCCAATTCCCTTTTGAAAGTTACTATTGCATCTGTTTTGCCCACCCTTTCATTCCAGATCATGACAACACGCTGTGTAAAAAAAATTCTTCTCGTCTACCCACCCTGGCTTTTTTGCCAATTATCTTAAATCTGTGTCCTCTGATTACCGACCCTTCTGCCAATGGAAACAGTTTCTCTCTTCAAACTCCTCATAATTTTGAATACCTCTGTTAAATCTCCCCTTAACCTTCTTAGTTGTGCAAAGTGGCAACAGGTCCTTTTTGTGAACGATCAACTGTAATTTCTTGGTGTGTATAGAGCTGCAAGGAATTGAAAATTGGGATTATTTTGAAAAATATACAACCACCACAGGTACTCTTTTCTATTTACAAATAGGGCTCAAGGAAAGGATCAACGTGTGACACATTGGGCTTGATTTTCAATTTGTCTCCTGGAAATGAAAATGGGTGGCTGAACAGCAATGATAGTGTTACGTCAGTGCTTCACGTTGAAAATCTACCTCACTGAATTACAACTATCCACATGGCATTGCATTCTGACAAAAGTGGAGACTTCTGTTTTACTTCAGTTCCAGATTCCTTTCATTTCAAAATGGTTCAGAATGGTTGCCCTTGGAAAATCCCAAAAGGTGGAAGGTGAAGGTGGAAATTATTCTCCTTTCACTGTCACGTGGTTCAATGGGCAAATCTTTGAAATAGAAAACACAACAACAAGTCAGGAGCATGTTGGCTGAAGATAAACTGTCCAACAACAATGGAAGTGATTCAGCATCTCAGTCCATAGAAAGCAACAAGACAAACAATCCTTGCAGTATTACTGCTTGGGTCAATATCTAGTTTGCAGCTATTTAAAAGCAATTCATATCCTGACATCCATTACTCTGGAAGAGCGAGCTCCAGTTTCAACCCAGCTCCATCTCACCACCACCTGTCTCAGTCCTGCCTCTGAATTATTATGCTGCTGGGGTAGAGAGGAAGGTCCGCCCACGAGGGTGGAAAATTGGGCAGGCCCTTTTACAAAGATGGATTTATCCCTTTGTGACTTTTCTGTATTTGCTGTGCTTGGACAATCCGGGCTGCCCAAGCATGGGAGTTGGAAGTTCTGATCCTATGAATTAATTTAAGGAAAATTTGTGAAGACTTTGAAGATACAAATATAAAAAGATACCAAGAAAGCTTAGGGAAAGGGGATTAGAGTAGGTGGGAGGGGGAGGTGGGGGGCAATGTTCAATTGCTGCCCGCTCATTTTAGAACATAGAACATAGAACAGTACAGCACAGTACAGGCCCGTGGGCCCACGATGTTGTGCCGAACCTTTAACCTACTCTAAGATCAAACTACCTACATACCCTTCATTCTACTGTCATCCATGTACCTATCCAAGAGTCGCTTAAATGTCCCTAATGTATCTGCTTCTACTACCACCGTTGGCAGTGCATTCCACGCACCCACCACTCTCTGTGTAAAGAACCTACCTCTGACATCTCCCCGAAACCTTCCTCCAATCACCTTAAAATTATGCCCCCTGGTGATAGCCCTTTCCGCCCTGGGAAAAATTTTGCAACTGAAAAATGGGTGGGCAGCAGAGCAAAATGGGGGTGGGGGCAGGAGTCTCGGCTTCCCGTAGGATGCCCAAGGTTAATTGTCAGGTGGGCATGTAAATGTAAATGGGTGTACAGCAGGCCCACCCCCCCCCCCCCCCAACACCTGTTCAAGGCTGAACGCTGTTTAAATATGCAAATTGGGAGTCACGGCATTGTAGGACTTTGACTGCAATTTTGAAGTACAAATGGGCAGAGGGCACACGTCACATGCTTAATTCATTTGTACCAGGGAGTCCGCCGCTTAATCAAGCGTGCCTTAAAGGGACCACAAGCAACTGTGCCACTAAAGGGTCAGGAGGAGCAGGATCAACCTGCCACCTTGCTCAAGACAGGAGCCAGTCAGATCCCCACCCTTCCACAAGCGGTGAGTTGCAATGGAGTACCTGTTTGAAACTGGTGGCTAATCAGCTGCATTCAAATGAGGCCCCGGCCAGAAAAGTGTTCAGGCCTCCTGATGCCAGCTTCAGCCTCTTCACCGTCTTCACTCTAGTTTTGGGTGAAAGTTGAAAATTCCTTCTGCTGTCTGTAGTGTGGAGCTAGTACCAGCAAAGGAACAATGAACCAAATGGTCACCTTCTGTCCCGTAGTTGCTATGATTAATCGTGAATAATTTATTTTCTTAAATTATACAGGATCTTAATTTCCTACCTGCTAATTTACTATAGAGCCTCTGTCGGCTAATCTGGTTTCTTGCACAGCGGCAATGTCAACACCAAGCTTGCATAGCTCACGGTCAATCAGGGCTGTCTTGCATACACTAGCTGTGGAGTGTGGGTAGTTGTTCATTCCTGGACACATAGTGCTCACATTCCAGTTGCCAAGTTGAAAGGTTACCTTTCTTTGTTTGCTGCGTAGCTTAGGCATGGTTTTAGGAAGTGCAGACTTGCCTAGCATCTGCACCCCCCTCTTGACCTGGTAGGCTGGTGTCCAGAGGAAAGACAAAAACCTATATGTCTGGGGACTATTTGGTTGCAGGAGCTGCTGGAAGGTGCCTAGCCGACACAGGCTCTATTCGAGAGGCTAATTACACCACCTACTGGAATGGAAAGTGTGCTGAAGATCACTGTGACCATGGTGTAGGCTTTGCAGTGAGCAACTGGCTGACACAATCAATTAAGCCACCAGTAGTAATCTCAGAGTGCCTCTTCTCCCTGCGGTTATTCATCTTATGGCGGCACAGTCAACATCATATGCATCTAAGCAGATAAAGAGCATGTCTATGACTCCCGGGGTGATGTTCTGAGCAGCGTCCCCAATTGTGAAAGGCTATTCATCCTGGGTGACTTCAACCGCACATGTTGGGGCAGACAGTGATTCATGGCCAACATGCTGCTATCCTCATGGGGTGGGCAAGATCAATGATAATGGACAACGCCTTCTTAAGGTTGTGCCTTGAAGGAACTCTGCATCACCAATATCTTCTTCCAGGGCAGACATCGCCGCAAGGTATTATGGCGCCACCCGAGGTCTGGACTTTGGCACCAACTAGACCTAGACATCAAAAGGAGGTACGATCTGCCCAGTGTTCTACACGTCTGCACCTACCATAGCGCAGATTGTCACACAGACCAATTTCTTATCAGCAGCAGAGTGAAGGTGCACCACCAAAAGTTCCACAGCTCCAAACACAACAGCCCGCCACACATCAACATCCCTTGCACAAGCAACGGTGCCAAATACCAGCACTTCGCACTGTCGCTAGAACGCTTGCTTCCCACCAATACCTTAACAGGAAGCACTGATGCTGGCATTGATGAAGCTTGGAAGTCATTAAGCTCAATTATCTATGAAGCAATAGAAGCATCATTTGGTAAAGGCAGAACCTATATCAAGGGCTGGTTTGAGACCTACTCAGCTGAGATGATATCAGCCATTGATGCAAAAAACAAAGTCTACATGATGCACAGCATAAACCCAACAGCTACGACACTGCACGACCTGAAAGTAGCCAAGACAGCCATGCAAAGGAGAAGGAGATACTATGCAAACAAATATATGAACATACAAACTAGGAGCAGGAGTAAGCTATTCAGCCCCTCGAGCCTGTTCTGTTATTGTATAAGATCATTGCTGATCTGTTTGTGGGCACAACTCTACTTTCCAGCCTACCCCCAATACCCTTTGACTCCCTTGTTTGTCAAGAATCTGTCTACTTCTGGATCAGCTTATGTCAAGAAATCCAAATCTATGAGATCTACTATCTAGAGGATGCAGTGAATATATCATTTTTATTTTGAATGGGGAAATTGTTGTCCAGCTGGGAAGATAAGCCAATCAAGTCTGTTGCTATCAGTGACCAAGCTAGCCAACATGATGATGCATCAACACAGAATCTTCCACAGGAAGGTACATACAAATAATGTTATTGAAAACACTGCTTGTAGAACTGTGACAAGCTTGTTCATGCCAGCTGGTTCTGACTTGTAAGATAGAATCATAGATTCTTGTAGTACAGAAGGAGGCCATTTGGCCATCATGTCTGTGCCAGTTCCTTGAAAGAGCTATTGAATTAGTCCCATTACTCTGCCCTTTTCCGATAGCCCTGTAAATGTTTCCTATTCCCTATTGAAAGTTACTACTGAATATACATCCACCACCCTTTCAGGCAGTGCATTCCAACAACTTGCTGCTTAACAAAAAATTCTCATCTCCCCTTTGGCTCTTTTGCTATTTATCTTACACCTATGCCCTCTGATTACCCACTCTCCTACCAGTGGAAACCTTCCTATTTGGTGATGCGATTAAACTGCAACTGGTGATTGTCCAAAAATAAAATTCTGCTGAGGAGATGGTACTTAGCATTTAGCTTTCTGACTCCAGTAAATCTGTGGAACACACTGAGCTGCCAGGCATCGTATGGTGTACACTGGCATCAGTATTGGGTTTACCTACATGTGAGCTCAGTGCCAAATTATCCTGTGCTGCATCATTGTGTGGTACCTCTACCGATTGAAGGACACTATCTCTTCATATTGTGTCTAAATCAATTGACCCACTGTTTCTTCAAAACTTTCATAATCGACTGTACAGCACAGTGCATAGCAATGATCATTTGCAGTACATTGCAAATTCCTTTAAACTGATTCTTTCAACTGATTCATTCATTTTAAGGCCGTGTCTTTATCATATTTTATGCAGAATATGCATATCATCAACTTTAACTTAAAAAAATGAAGGCTAGGCAAAAAGCTTCTGCAATGACCTAAGGGTCATGGCCAAATGCATTTACAAAAAAAAATGTATTTTAATATATTTTCTCATATCAATCTGCTAATCTTTGTGGGTTATCTCTTTGAAGATACTGACAGGGAACACAATTTACTCCAACAAAAGTTTTAGTGTTTTCCTGATTCCCATTCCCCCTTCTCTAAGATTGATAATATATATATATATCACATGTGCTGCAGAAAAGATTATAAACACTTGAGCTGAAGTCACAGCTTTCCATGGTTCCTTTGTATTAAAAGGTCAGCAAAGTTATCTGACTCTATCATGATCCAAGCAAAAATCACTATTAATAGATCTGTCTCGTTCAGCTTCAGAAGGGAGTCAACAATCAATCTTTTTTTTACAGGCTGTCACTTTGTAAAACCTTGGAAGAGTGTGAATGAAGCATTTTAATTATGAAGCAAACAGGGAAGGACATCTTAATTTTTGTAGCAATTATTATTTGTATACTTTCATAAATAGGATGTAGGTGAAAATAGTGTTACAGTTTATCACTGCCCTCTTTCAGTCACTACACCATCTCCTCCAATTGATAGCTAAATCCACCTTAAATTAAAAACGATTGAGGAAAGCGGACCTAAAACTGAGTGAAATGAAGGTTCACAGGAGTTGCTGTTGGATATTTGTTTCACATTCTAGATTGAGATTTGTAAAATATTGCCCCTTTATCTAAGCTCTCCTGTGCCCCACTCCCTTCCTCAAGCCCCCACACAGGGACATTGAATGATGTGGTTGGTGCTAATGATTTCATTTTTGTACAACATTTCTATTTAAATTATTAATCAACAGCTTTAAACAACTAAAATTCAACGACCAAGACCTTCACCAGTTTAAAGGTGCAGTGCCTCTTTGGAAAAATATTTTTCTGACACTGTTAAATTAATGACTCCATGTCACTGACTCTCTGACTAGAGGAAATAATCTCCTATTCCTATCCTATTCTAGCATGTTTGTCATGATGGTACAGCACAAACATGGCAGGATGCGCTTTCCAATGTGATTAACACCATTCTCCTTGTGTATTTGTAAATAAGGGACCGGAGCATTAAACAGTTTGATTGTAGCTTGTTCAAATTTCCTCTGTTTTTGCTATATAGTCCAAAGTTCTGCTGGCTTTGTTGATTGCTGTACTGCAAGGGTTGGACATGTTCAGCATAGTGGCCAGAAAAACTCTGAGATCTCTTTCAAATTCATCCTTCGTATTTCAACATCTTTCACAGAATATTTGGGTTGCCTATTTTTCCTCCCAATGTATTTTATTTACTCTTGTCTGTATGATATAGGCTGGAATCTAAAAGAGGGGGTTAGATAGTTTATATATAGAATTATAGGAACCCAAGACTGAGTTTCATATGATTTAATTTTATATATACATATACATGCCAAAAATCAAACTTGCTGTTGTCATGATTTTTGGTCACACTTTTTGGGCTGAATTTTCAGGTCCTGCCAGGGAGACAGGCAGGGATCAAAAATACCAGTGCCGACTGGCATGTCAGTTTCCCAATGTCATCCCCGACGTCCCATTCCTTGCAGGCACAGATGGCAATGGATTTCGCTGCCATCAATTGATTCCCCCGGGTGCAGGGTATCAACATTGCACCCATGTGGCTATCAAGGCACCCAGTAACCAACCAGTCAGATTCATCAACAGGAAGGGCTTCCAGTCCCTTAAAGTTCAGCTGGTCTATGACCACAACAACAGCTTCCTCCATGTGAGTGCTCAGCTGCCATGACTCCTTAACCTGCACCAGTTCAGCTGCGCAGCTCTTCACTCTAACCCCAAAGGTCTGTGGATGGATTCTAGGGAAACAAGAGATATCTCTTGAAGAGATAGCTACTTACCCCTATATGAAAGCCCCAAAGGCACAGAGGCAAAATAACCAAAGCCATCAACTCACCAGGACCACCATTGAGCAGGCCATCGGCTTCTGAAGATTGAGTTTCAAAGAATGAGAGGTGCTTGGACCAGTTGGGTGGCGCCCTGCAATATACTCCTGCAAGGGTCTTGTTCAACTTGGTGGTCTGCTGTGCTCTCCATAACATGGCCCTCCTTGAGAACGGTGAGGCCCTGAAAGGACGCAACTCATCAGAAGAAGAGGAGGACATGGAAGAGGAGGAGGAAGAGCATGGGAGAGGATGCAAAACACCAAGGTGCTCAGTTGCACAAGGAGGTGGCCAAGCATGGTGTGGACCTTGATGGTCTTGTCAGAATGCCATGAATGTCAGGGATCATTTGATTCAGGAACATTTCAACTGAGCCTCTTTGACTCAGGATGATTGGCATGTTATGGAACTTACTCTGAGCTGCCTGTGCTATTACACTTCCATTGAGGATGCAGCCTGGAACCTGTCACGAGTTTCTTTGTGTTATCCTAAGCAACACAATGAGGTATGTGGATTCCAGTTCCTTGAAGATCTCTAGAAGGTTTATTAACAGTTAAACTAATATACACAATACAGAGCAAACTATATACGGAACCTTTGTCCAGATTGTTGCAGTGCAGAGTGACTATGGCTTCTAGTCACATGACTATCCTGGTACTTATCTCATTAGCATACTGAGCTGATTAAAAGGACATCTCTATTAAAGCGATCATACAACATCCCCTTTCTTTCCAAAGTCTCTTAGGCTACAAGTAAAAACACATAAAAGTGGATAATATCAAAATTAGTTACACAGGGATAGAGATTATAACATTTACAAATACAAAGATATGGATTGTGAAATTTACAAGGGCAGAAGCTTAAGAGTCCGTATATCATTTCGGTAGTTTGGCAACTCTTCCAGATCTTGTTACAGTATAACCTTCTGCGATGTGGATTTCACCCTTGGCTGTTTTTGGTTTGCAGACATGTTGTCAATGTTTTGGTTGTTCTCCTGTTGCTCTGTCACTGCATATTGGTCATGCACCATCTTCATTCTCCCTTGTTTTTCGAACAGTGTCTCCTGTATCTCGAAGAATTTGCATCTAAGCTGTTGCTGTTTTTTTCTGAAGTTTCTCCCTCACTGCATTCAGTTTCTGTTTCTCTGCCTTCAGCCTGCTAAGATACTCTGTTGCTTTTCTCAGGATGACCACATGTCATTCTTGGAAAGTTCCAGCAGCTCATCTCGAAGAGCCAATAGGCAATGCTTCAACTTATTCCTCGTCTGCCTCTGCAGGGCATTGTGTGTCCTTTGCCTCTCCTCATCCTCTGCATCTGAAGGCCTTGGGCTCAAAGTTGAGGACTTGTTGGGGGAGGAGTAGTTGGCCTCATAGAGGTACCTGTCTGTTCTGGCTTATTTTGGTGCTGGCAGTTCTCTAGAAAGCAGAGGTGAGGGCCCAGCACAGTTGTGCTGTTGCTGGATTTCCAGACTGCACCGTTTGATGCTGAACATAGTTTGCGAGCAGGTTCCAATCCTTAGATATTTCCCCTTGGCAATGCTCCCCACTGCCAACCTTTGCTTCTCAATGGTTACATTGTCAATCTCTTCTCTGAGTCGCTGGAGTGCAAGGAAACACTGTCTGTTGACAAAGAACTTTCACCATCTGAGTTCGGATCTTCATTCTGTTGGGGTGGTGGCTCTGAAAAGGAGCTGATACTTTTCAAACCAGAACCACTGATATCCTGGAGGAACTGTGACTCAATGTGGGTACCCTTGGTCTCTTCTGTTGTAATGGGTACCTTAGTGATCTCATGAATTGTCACGATGTAGAGAGCCTTACACACTGGTAGTCCTGCCACTGTTGGTCTGCTCGTGTCTACCAGGTAATATATTTGTGGTTTCCATGCTAACTTGCCGTGGCTGCATTGCACTGTTAGTGTGCCACTGCAAGGGATGGGTAAACCTTTGCATACAGTTAACTTTGCAGTTATCAGTTGCATCGTTAATTTCCAATTACTCCGGTACATATCCTGCAGGATTTGGACTTGTAGGATATTTGCACTAGCTCCCTTGTCAATCATAGTCCTGAGTGTATGTTTGCCAACTTTCTTTGGGCACATGATATTAATAGTAGCAAAGGTTTCCAGTTATTTGACTTCATCAACACAATATGTCAGATTCACAATGTGAAATGCCTGCTCGTCTTCTGGCTGAGAATAGCTCCACTCTGAGCTTTTTCTCAGGTCTGTTTCACTGTGGACTTTGTGTATCAGTTTGAGTTTACGCAGGTCTCTAGCGCTCTCCTTGCTGCTGTTGCCATGCTGCTGTTTCTGTCTTCTGTTTGTTTGTGTCCTATTGTGGCTTCTGGCTGTGGCTTTGGTGCTAGATGTCTTGCATAGGCGGGCCCAGTGTCCTTTTGTACTGCCCGCCTTGCACAGATCTTGAAATGCAGGACAATTTCACGGTGAGTGGGACAAACCACATTTACCACACAGCTTGTTTGATTTTTGTGACCTGGTTATCGTGTTGATACTGTCGGCTGCAACTATTGCTTGCAGATGCTGTTGTCCAGCTACAATGGCTTCGTATTTCCTGCCATCTTCTAACAGCGCAGCAATGCTGTGACCTTTCTTTTTTCCCAAGAGGTCTTTTTGAAAGGCTTCAATAGGTTTTGAGACAATTACCAGCTCCTTTATTCACTCTGACAGCTCAGTTGCTGGAAAATCACATTCGTTGCCCTTACTATGCCATCTACTGATGAATTGATCTGTTAATACCTGAGGCTGTTGCATGTAGGACATCAATTCCAGGCGATGAATTCTCAAATTCACTTTTACCTGAAGCTGATCTTCTAGCACTTTCCATATCTTTGCGGGATCTTTCTCATCCTCTTCAGATAAGCCAGAGGTATTGATACTGTATTATCCCTCATTTCCAACTGCTATCAGTGTTTTCACAGCCTGCTTCTCTAGTTCTGCAACCATTTTTTGTTTAAAAGTTTGAACTCGGATAGGATATCAATGGCCTTCCAGTTCATGCTGGGAAATTTGATATCCATCCTTCTGCTGTTCTTTTGCTTTCTGCTCTATATTTAACTTTATTCAGCTCTGTGTGTGCCTTCAGCACTTTGTTTTCTATTTGTGGCTTAAAACCTGTTTTAAAACTTGTTCTATTAACTCTGCACTGTTTCTCCTTTCAGAAATTCTTTTTTTTCAGGCTAGCTGCTTTGATGTAGTCTAACAGGTGCTTCATGGTGTTCTCTGTTTTGTTCTTTTTCAGCACTTGGCTTGTATGTGTACACAGCTGTTTGATAGGCAATTCAAGGGTTGTCCCCTTTGCTTTTTTTCTGCTAGAGTTTATTTATCTTCCTCACGCTTGACTGGTCTAATGATTTTTTCAACTTGACTGCTTTTATGGAGACTGCTGTGTTAGGGGTTGCCATGTTTTTTTAAATTGATTTTGTTTTTTGTTTAGTTCACACGTTTTCAGGGATTTCTCCTTTTTTCCCTCTCACTCATGGAGCCTTCAGAAAATTAATTTTTAAAAACTCTTTAAGGCTTTTTTTAAAACTGAGATTTGTCAATCGTCAGCACAATGATTCACTGGATTGTTTTTCAGCCACACTTCCATTCTATGGAGCTTTTCTCAGCCTTCTAAGGTATGTAGCTTTCTTTCACTTTTTTCAGGTACTTGTTTTAAGGTTTCTTCAGTTGTTTTCTGTATTAACCATGGTCATTAATCTTATAGCTTGTCTTTTCACCACCGCTGCCACCATATCCTGAGTTTCTTTGTGTTACCTTAAGCAACAATGAGGTATGTGGATTTCAGTTCCTTGAAGATCTCTAAAAAATTTATTAACAGCTAAACTAATATACACAATACAGAGCAAACTATATACAGAACCTTTGTTCAGGGTTACAGTGCAGAGGGACTATGGCTTCTAGTCACATGACTACATCCTGGTACTTAGCTCATTAGCATGCTGAGTGCTTAAAGGGACATCACTCTTAAAGCGATCATGCAACAGAACCCAGAGGCTTTGCTGTCACTATTCAGGAACCCTTGATCTCCTTCACTAGCTCATAACCCTTTTATTGTTCCACCAACAATAGAAAAGGAGTCTCTCACGTTCAAGTGTCATTATTTACATGATGTTCAGAAATGAAAACAGTGCATAGTGACAGGAGTGACACCCTCAGTGCTCCATGCATTGACCTCTGCATTCAGCCATTTTTACGTGGTTCTCCCTTTGTGGGCTTGGAGGAGGTGGAGGCAGCCTGCTCATTTGTCTTGGATTGTGGCTGAGATGCATGTGGCGGTCATCCTGATTGTGAAGGTGCCCATGGGGGCTTCTCCAGAGGCTCCTGCACCTGAATCATTGCAGGAGCATCCTCTGTCATTTGGCCCTGCTACAGATGCTCACTCTGTCAGAGGGGCCTAGGATGCTGAAGATGATGATGGCACACTGTGAGGGGTGGCACCCTCATCGTCCTTGGTGACATCCTCAGCCCTTGGCTGGCGCTCTGGATGGCCAGAGTGGAGCACCAACTGGGGCACAAGTAGCATTACTTCCAAACATCTCACCGCCTCCTGCGCCACTGACCGGTCCAGGCTACATGGTGTGGCATGCATCCTGTGTATGCCAGTCCACATTTGCTGCTTGCATTTCAAATGCTGCCGCATATGGCTCTCCATGAAGTTGGCCACTCTCTCAATGGAGAAGCTCATGCACTCAAAGCCCTGAGTCATTGTGGTGCACATAAGCTGGATGGACTCCTCCATTCTCAGCCCATGACCCCGCACTGCCTCAGGGAACTAGGAGCACATCTGTTGCTGCTGGTCTAGGTACTGCCTCCATTTCAGTGACTCCTGAGGCCCTGCATCTGTGCACAGCTGAGCAGGGCTGTGTCTGTCATCCCTCCTCCAAGGGGAACTGCCCTGAACTGCCTCAGGCACCTCTTCCTGCACACTAGTGATGTGCTCCTCACCTAGTGCCAACCTATCTAAATGTGCATGAGGATCCACTGAGGTGAATGTATCTGCGCTGGTGTATGGTGCACTTATAAGTTATCACGAGGCTTCTTCAGAGGTTTGCTGATCCCCTTGGCTTGGTGATGGTGAGGGAGGAGGTCTCCTTGGATCGATCTATGGGAGATACAAGAAGAGAAGATGAGAGCTAGCCTCAGAGAGCAGAAGCTTCTGCAGAGCTGAGGGTTCCCAATGCAACTCAGAGAGGGTAGTGAACGCATTACCCTCTCTAATCACCATTTCCAACATGAGTGCCCACCTTGCCCTGGCCGACTTCCTCATGGTCTGCGATCTTAGCTATTTCCATTGTTTCCTCCTCCATTGATGTGATGATGTAAATGTAGGGGACACCTCGATCCGTTTGGGCCCTCTTACGGGAAATATGTGCATGTTTCTGCTGCAAGGACAAAAGAAAAGTGAGATAAGGCACTGCTGGCCTCTATGGCCAAAACCAGCTGCTCCAATTCATTAGAAGGTGCATGTACCAGTGGTTACAGGTCCTCAGCAGCACTATGGCTCTCAGCCATTCTGAGGGGTTAGTAAGTGGCCTGTGCACACACCACTCCCATGTTCAGGAGCAGCATGTGCCCTGAGGCTCCTCAACTTGTGTGTCTGCTGGAGGGTGAAGAGTGACCTGTCCTGAAGGTAGCATTCACCTTTCCTACACTGGCTCCAGGTTCTTTTTACCACACTTCTGCCACTGGCTGGGACAGTGTTGTCCAGCCATGCCTGTTTGACCTCCACCTGCTACCCTCTGGGAAGTGGACTTCTTTCCTCTGCCTCACAGCCTCCAACATGATCTCCAGGTCTGCATCTGAAAATCGAAGGCTGCTCAACCCTTGGTTCCTCTAGCTCTGTTGAGACATTGTGCAAATCAAGTATTCTGAGATAGAGACATAGAGAGATACAACACTGAAACAGGCCCTTCAGTCCACCGAGTCTGTGCCGACCATCAACCACCCATTTATACTAATCCTACATTAACCCCATATTCCCTACCACATCCCCACATTCTCCTACCACCTACCTACACTAGGGGCAATTTACAATGGCCAATTTACCTATCAACCTGCAAGTCTTTGACTGTGGGAGGAAACCAGAGCACCTGACGGAAACCCACGCGGTCACAGGGAGAACTTGCAAACTCCGCACAGGCAGTACCCAGAACCGAACCCGGATCGCTGGAGCTGTGAGGCTGCGGTGCTAACCACTGTGCCGCCAAGATCTCTCACTTCGCAGTATCAGTACTCAAACGGAAGCCACAATAATCACTACCGTGGTCAGTTTAAATCAGGACCACACTTGAGTTGTACTGCCTCTATTCTTACTCCCGCAGCCGTTAATTGGCCTCCAAACCTGCCTCCATATCAATTAAGGGGTCGCCCCCATGGAACTCAGGGCCCATTGGTGTCCCCCCCACCCCGCCCCCCCCACCAAGGGGCAGGTTCAGGACCCGGAAATAGTCCCGACTTCTGTTTCTGCCCCAGCTGCAAAACCCTAGCTCTTTAAGTTAGTATTTAACACAAAGTTATAATGGCAATTCCCTATGTAAACAAGTCCTGGTGATGCTGCTACTTGCCATTTAGCTAGCTTTGTAACTCAACTATCCTTTACCACTGTATTTACTGACAAACTATGAGCACTGGTACAGGAAACCTAGCAATATATTCGAACTATGGATGTCTGAGTGAGTTAAAAGCTAGAATCTAATTGCGATATTCAGACAGTATATGATGTTCACAGCAACAGATACACAGGGGTCAGTTACCAACTCTGAACTGGTTAAGGGGTTTAGAATATTCCCTCTATGATTGATCTGACATTTGGATTTTTATGTAAATCTTCTCACAATTACCCATAAAGATCCCCATCAAGAGTACAACATTGAGCATTTTTTAGTGGGGGACATGAGCAGATCTCCTCAGTCTTGTGCTACCTGTTGATATAGGACATTTTGTTAATTACGTTAAGGTTCCATTGAATCAGCAGGGCATGCATTTACATTTTGTAGAAAGCTTTAGATTCTGTGCCCAAAACATCTGATTTTGACACCAGATTATCCAGCTTCTCCCCAAGATCAAACAGTGACTCTTTTGTGTTATACTGTGAAGACAAGTATCATAGCTCTAAACCCGCTTAGTTTATAAGTAGCAGTTCTTTAATCTACACACATGCGCGAACGCACAGCATGTCAATGGCTGGAAAGATTTTCAGAACGTAAAGTTATACAAATTTACAACTCTGAATTTTGTGTACCTCCTACATACAAATTTTTTTATTTTAAGTTCAAAAATCTAGGTAAAAGCAAGGACCATAGTGCAGGATGCAGTTTTTGAAAAAGACAAAGTAAATCAGTTAGAGACACCAAGCTCAGGTTGTAAAAGGCTGATCAGTGTAGGGGAAGCAAAACCTGAGGGAGCAACGCCCCTGGCAAAGAATAAGGGTAGAGGAAACATTGCTGTGAGAGACTGGAGGAAAGAACAATGTGCAGGATGGTTTACTTGATGCTGAGAACACAGAGGATGGTCTAGAACAACGTTGTCCAATAGAAATCATTGACTGAATACAGGTGTGGCTACAGCAACACCGTTTTTGCCATTTTAAGCTGTAATTGAAGGTGTACACTCTGGAAAAAGCTGATGAGCATGGACTGGAATAATCACCAAGACAGTGAACCTGGTTAGATGATAAGTGGAAGAAATCAATGATATGAAGATGAGAGTGTGAGAGAGAACAGATTTGGGAACCCCTTAGCTAGTGGAATAAAATAGAGGAGCCATCAATTACAGCACAGGTAGAGTGATTTGAGAGGAACTGGATAGAAATGGCCATAGCTTTGGTGGCAGAATATATAATGCTAACTAGTTTAGAAGTCTATGGTGCCAGAACTTGGAGATGTCCAAGGTTTTGAATGTCCTGTTTAATAGCACAGGTCCTATGCAATATACGCCATTGTCCGTATTTGCCAGTGTGCATAGGGGCTTATAACAATCATGTCAGCAGTCATCCGCTCCAACTCATACCAAGATTACTTTGGATTTATCCAGTTCTGTTTGTACTTTACTTATAGGGTCAACATCTTGAGGATATTGCAAAAAGAACAGAGCGAAATCTAGCGAGTGTAACAGTGGCATCTTGAAATAAACATGAACAATATGTACAGAGGACACAAATTTAAGGTAATTGGCAAAAGAACCAGAGGTGAGATAAGGATTATTTTTTATGCAGTGAGTTGCTATGATCTTCAATGCACTGACTTGTGATGGAACAAGATTCAAGAATAATTTTCAAAAAAGAATTAAATAAATACTTGAAAAGGAAAGAATTTGCAGGGCAATGGGGAAAGGGCAGGGGAGAGGGACTAATTGGATAGCTCTTTCAAAGTCCAGCACAGGGACGATGGGCCAAATGACCTCCTGCTGTGTTGTATCATTCTATGATTGCATAAAAGATTCACACCTACCATCTGTCAGTATTTTGTGGGCCACGCCTGCATAATCATTGCAGACCGGGCTCCTCTCTCCTCAGTTCCACCCTGAGTCCTGATGCTAATGAAAGGGATTACACACATTCAATACTGTAGGCAAGAATTCTCACAAGAAACATGCAACAGCCAGAATAACTTCCATTAGCAGCAGCAAGATCCCTACTGGGAATATTGCTGAGTGAGAAGAGACAATGGTTATTGGGAAACACATGGCAAAAAAGGGAAGAGGAAAGGGGAAATGGATTGAAGGAGAGACGGATAAGGAAAAATGATTGGGCAAATTCTACAGTGCTCCGGTGGGACCTCACTTTGAGCCCAGTCAAGACGACTGAGACAAAAGGAGACACCAAACTTGTCAACCCTCACCAATTTTCCATGAGTCGCAGGGAATTGTTGTCCATCTTGCACTCACTTTAAACTCACAGAAAAGCTTTCAGGCAGTGCCGCATCAACACTACATTACCTGCCTTGCAACGTGTAGTATGGTAGTATTTCACCATCACCTGCCATGGATTGAGAGGGACTGTGCCTTTAGTCAGCTGTCAGCTGCTCATAAAGTGAAGTGTTTCTAGACAAATGTGACAGCCACTTTATGTAAAGCAACATCCTACAAACAGCGATGAGACAAACGATCAGTTGATCTGGTTTTGGTTGAGGGATAAATTTTAGCCAGGACACAAGAATTTCCCTTAATATTGAATTTTTAAAATGGAATGTAAATTCTGTTTCCCCCCACTAATCTCTGAACATCAGTGTTGATTGCTAGGATATCAGCTTGCCTTGGTCTTTGCAGTCATGTTTGTTTAACTTGAATGGGTGCAGAATTAAAGGACATCTGTATAAAATTAGCAAGCCTTGGGAAAGATGTGAGATTTGAAACAATATTTATTTCTCTGCTCCGTAGCGGTATCTGGAGCAGACTCCAAATTAAAAGCTGTGCCGATTAATGCCTTTAAAAGAGCTGGATAATAATGTGATTGGCAATAGTGCTCATGATTGTAAGGATTAGTAAAGGTAGCAATGATTGAATATCGTGATGGTTTCTGAGCTGCTGGAAGCATGAACCAAGGGAGGCAGCCCTTAAATGAAGAGCATAGGGCGGAAGATTGGGTAAATATTCTACAATTAGCTTTGATTTGCGGAGGCGAGGAGGAAGTTTGCAGAACTTATCTTTTGAAGATTAAATGGGTAGAGTTGGTGAATGAGTGGATTATGCACGGCCTATGGTTGAAAGAAGCTTGATGCCCCATTGGTCTTTCCTTGTCCATGTTCTCTAATGTTCTAAAAATTGCACTTCAAACCCAAGGTCAATAAGTGATACTGTCTGAAGTCAAAAAAGTACTTCTCTCACAGCCATCTAGGTAATCTGCACATGCCATTAACGTTAAACTTGCAGAAAGATGTATTTAATCTCTTCTGAAAGTCTCTTTGTCCAAAACAGGAGCTGAGTCACCAAAGTGGCATTTAGTTTGTTCAATCATCTTTCACAAAGCCACACACAGCTTCAGAAATCATGTCCACAAATGCTAGTCTTTGACAGCTTGTTTTGTATCCCTGAGTCTTACTGCAAATGGGCATGGAGAAAAAATATTGACTTTGGGCTCCATCCTTTGACTAAAAATGGATACTGCAACTCGTGTTCAAAATGGCAAATCAAAAACAGGATATTGATAGGTTATTGCGCTGTCAGAGGCCCTCAACAGTCCCTAAAACTCCAACACTATTATGACTGGAAACTTCTGTCCTTCAAACTGTGTTTCTTTCAATTACATGTCCAGCTTCACTGCCCAGTGCAGTGCTAACAGTGAAACATAAAAATACATAATTGTGAACTATTGTGTGATTATGTGTGATTGCTTTCAGCGTGTTGTTGTTTAAGACCACCTGAGCTTCTTAGGTCATTATTTTACATGGAATAAGTAAAAGGGCTCAAACTATTTTTCCCCGAGTGTTTGGGTATAAATATATGACAGCACTTCAGGGAAAATTGCAGTTTTACCCAATGACACTATTTTAAAAAAAAAATTTTTTTCTCCCCAATTTTATTCCCTCCTCTCTTGAAGTGTTGACTCCTCATTGGTGTATGGTTCCAAAAGGCAGGTTGCCCCCAAAATTCCACAGGGCATTTTACACTGAAATCTGGTTCCTTTTGCCGATGCTGTCCAGCATTGACCCTGTTGTAACTTTCAGGGGTCAGTTCATTTCAATATCCATTCAACGTTCAGCAGAGCAAGTCCTATGGAACATAGGAGTAGTGTATGGCATCTGGAAAATTAGAGCAAAATCTTTTAAAATGAACAAAATGGCTTAAGAGTGTGGCAAGAGGATGGGGGAGAAGTAGGTAATTAGGAAATTCTTTGGCCAAATGATTTGATTGTCAGGTAGCTGTAATTGATGGGTCATGTCTTTAAGTGGAGGACATGGCAAAGACACTGAAGAAGGGATCAAGGAGGTACAAAAGAAGACCTCAGTGTCAATGGCATTCTGGATGAAATGCAACCAAGAAAGACTGCTGGGTGCCTATCAGAGGAAACTTCAGAAAAATGTCTTGCACGCCATGTGGTGGTGGGGGGGGGGGGGGGGGGTGGCAATGGCACTGAATGCCGCGTCTCTCTTATTCCCTGAACCACAGACCAGTGCCAGAAAAAGATCAATGACCTGACGAGGGCAGGCAAGAGGTAACAGACCACTTGCTGTCCTTTCTCTTTTTTGGGCTCCAACACACTATTTGCCCGTTAAAATGAATAGCTGCACAAGTAACACTTCACATTACATCATGGTTAACGGGGCACTA
Organism: Heterodontus francisci; assembly: GCF_036365525.1. Taxonomy (NCBI): domain Eukaryota; kingdom Metazoa; phylum Chordata; class Chondrichthyes; order Heterodontiformes; family Heterodontidae; genus Heterodontus; species Heterodontus francisci. Next base: position 45,722,994 of record NC_090400.1, read on the forward strand.
ATTCAGACTCTTACAATACATTTCAGCAGCTTCCCTAACAGTAATTAGTTACACGCAAAACTTCACAACCCCTTCCTCCACTTTATCAGGATGATAGCAGCAGATCTACTACATCAGCTGTCCGTTGTCACCTGGGAGACACCCCTCAAATGCTAGCCCACATCTAATTCCCTCAATGTAATTACAGGAATATCTTGCACACAATGCCCATGAAAGGCAGGGAACTGGAGGAGGCATCCAGGACATTAGACAGTTGATTCCCTACAGGGTGCAAGCTATGGAGCTACTGGGAAGGCACCCTGCTAAAGATGTAGAAAATGGAGAGATTGGGACAGTGCAGACGGTAGGTTAATGGTGCATACCTACAGAGTCACCACTAAACCTCTGTGCACTAGCACAGAACCAGAATCTTCCACAATGTTTTGTGTCTTTGCCTCCTAGGTCTTAAGGGGTTAAAGCTTATTTATTCTTAGCTTATGTTCTCCCTTTCTGCAGATTCATTACAGTAACAGGGGGCAAAGACTGATCAAGAGGATGATGATGATTTGGAGGAGCAGAAGAAGGAGAAGAAAATTATTTGATGGTAATCACTAGTAAATAGGGGAATTGGGGAGACCACCAGTAAATGGGGAATTGGGGGAGGATACCAGTAAATGGGGGAATCGAGGAATGGCACCAGTAAATGGGGAATTGGGGGAAGGCCAGGAGGCAAGTTGCTGTCTCTCAGGACTTTCAGGATCACACAGCTGCCATTTGGTCAGTCAGGGCCCTGGTCATCGGGATCACAGATTCATGGCTGACGGAATGATGATGCCGCAGGCAGCTTCAATGAGGCTGTTGACTCACAGGACTGCAGCACACACTGACAACTCTTTTTTTTCACATCCTACAATGCATGTCCTCCTCCACCTCCTGCATTAAAATTGCATACAAGGGAATCCCATAGCGGGAGCTTGCAATCAGAACATCTTACTCCTCTTTGGGGCAAACATTTTTCCAGAGTCTCTGTGGCTTTCAGGCTGTCAGAGGCAAGTCCAACTCAATCTAGGTAGAAGGCAAAAAAACACTGCTTCTGTAAATCTGGCAATTTCCCTTGAAAGTAAAGCACTTCCACCAGTATCTAATGATATTGGTAACAAGTAGGGCAACTTTATTTAGTTATAAATTGTCCATTACCCAAAAAACTAAATTGTCAGGGGCGTCCAAAGTTTTCCCTATGGGAACCACATAGCTGTATTCCATATAGCTTTAGGAGCTATTAATAAAGTTTAAATCCATGTACTTAAGCCTTAAATTGATCATATTAACAGATCTTGGTGTTTAAGAATTATCTACCAATAAGGCAACATCAGTACAAAAAGCCTGTTCCAAGCCTCCAGGCCTAAAAATTCAAAAGAAAACTCCAGTTAGTAAGACATATCAGAAAAACATAGATTTACCTGAGCTACAAGGGCCTGATTGGCAAGGTTCAGGGACGACTTGGGTTACAAGTTGGATACTCCTGGCTTAAAATACTCCGAGGTTTATGCCTCCACCATTCTATCTGCAATTCCATTCTCACTTGTGTAGCCTGTTAGCTGCTGGAAACTGCATTCTTTACAAATTTTGCAGGTAGGCAATACTGAATCTACTGAAAATCTACAATGTGTATCATGTTGAACAAGAACCAAGTCTCCATCTTTCATTTCAGTGCTTCAGCCTTCCAGTTGCAACTGTAATGTTTAAGGACCTGGATAGTGAATTCTGTAGAAGGGAATATGGCTTCCTGCATTGAATTGGAGGAAAATCGGGTGTACGTTTACCTGATGTTGACCTAACTTAACTAACCAATAAAGTAGTCGTGTACTGCAACCCAATCTAACCACCAGTCATGACGTAAAGAGAAGTGTCTCGACCACAGACATATCTCAGCAACACTTTATGCTGAGAGTCAGGAAAAAAACTGGTTTGCCAACTCTGAAGACCTCACAAGAAACAAAGTATCCCCTGTGTAAACACACAAACTAAAAAACAAATCCAAATAAAAGTAAATTCATGGTAACTTGTTGATGCAAATTGTTTCCAGGTCCTTTACATGATCAATAATGATAAAGTCAGTCCTGTTATATGTATGTCTAAGTAGTGTTGAAGTACTCAGGAACAATAATAATATTCTACGTTATTGAGCTTCACCAATTGGGACCACACTTTTCACAAGCATCTATCAAGATTTATGCCTCAAGCCATTTTTTGGTGAATCATTGCCGATGATGATACAAGTCAGTTAAAGATGTTTGATGGCACATTCATTATGCCAAAAGAGCACAGATACCATTGGAAACGTCACACCTTACAAAACTCACAGGCCAACGATACAAAATTTACTGAAAATTCACAATGTGTATTGTGGTTCAAATGCTTCTGAATTCAATCTCCCTTTATTGCTCTAAATTGCACAACTCCACCCAAACTGTTGATGTGCCAACATACCATCTCAAATCTCACAATCCCTGCCACTAAAGAGACTGCACGGGCATTGCTTGCCTAGGTTTAAAATGTTTTTCTTTGATGAATTTCAAATGCTTGTTCTTGGTCATATCCCCTAATTTTTTCAGGAACTGTTTTTCAATTGTTTCAAACAGTAAGCTTCAACCTGCAAAACACTGCACCTCATCATGCCTGTCAGAGTCTGCTTTTGCAACTGATTAATCACTTCTGTGATAGATTAACTTTTACTTTAGTACATATCCTATTATGCTAAAATGCATGTAAATTAATTTAGCAGGAGCTGGGTTGTTTCTGCACAACTCTTTGCTGTAGGTACAATCACAATGGACAAGGATTAATTTTCATTCATGTTTTTTAACATGGTCTGATTGCAGATGAAGTGCTATCTTGAAGTGCCGTTGAATTACAATAGCAGATCCAGCCCTGCACAAATAAATTATAGGTGGTGATCTCTGAAGGTGCTTTAATTTTTAGGCGTTTTAGCAAAAAGAAATGTATAAGTCTCCCACTGCACTTCACAGTACAGATGTCTCAAGGAAGCCAAAGGCATCACAGATCCAGAAAATATGAGTCTATGAATATAAGGACTGTTAGATTAAATAAGGCAGTTTTAGGAAAGTAAACATGCGAAACCATTCTCCATATCTGGCTGACAGCAACTGAGCCCTTCATATTACATGGCAGAACCCAACACATTAGGCTTTTGAACTGTAAAAGTAAAGAGGGGTGAATTACACATAGCTATCAACCTTCCAAAGGAGGTACAGTTAAGAAATACAACAGAAAATCACCCTGAAATTGCTCAGGGAATATATTTGCTGGCTACAATGTGGTGGTAGATGTCTGACTCTAAGATAGGGAGACACTAACAGAACCAAGAAACAAAACCACTATTGGTAGCTCGTGAGATGTCTATCACATGAAACAAGGCACTGTTTGTTTAAAAATAATGGTTGTATAGCCTTCCATAACAAAACAGAAGTAAAAGCTATAGTTTTCACATTTGATTCAATTCATTTCATTTCAATTAGATTAGAATTGTTAAGCATTTTGGTAACTTTGAGGCAATTTAATTTAACCCACACTAAGTAAGAAATGGTTATTTGTTTCTCTCCTCTCTAAAGGTCTGAACTTATGTTTTTATGGATAACAGTTAATTAGGATCAGGGGTTTTGAAAGAAGGACTTGCATTTAGTGGCCCTCTATCACATCTCTTAGAAACATATCAAACCTATCAATACACTTATAGTTGTATATTTTGAAGAGCAGTGACTGTTGTTGGGTAGGCAATATTTATTGTCACAGAAGTCAGTTGTGAGTAAAGGCAGACTTAAAAATATGAAAATAGTTAATAATATTGCTCTAGAGCTTCAAGTTTTGTTTTATATAATTAGGTGTGCCCACCCCTGAAAGATAGCATTGCATCATATAAAAGGAACTATGATCCTAACCACACCCACCTGATTATAAACACATTTAAAAATTTCTGAGTCATGTGGTGAACAGATAACATCAATGTTGAAACAGAATGGCATTTTCTGATTTAAGATGATCACTTCAAAGGACTGGCTAGCAGAGTGAGTCACCACATACACTGTAGGCACATTTACAATTAACGTTTCTATAGTATGGAGCTGGACATCCACTGTTGGTGCAGTGTTTGCCCTGGAAATGGGTTGCAGATCAGCTTGCATGTGGCTCACTTCCATCACGTTCTTCCTGGTTAAACTTAGGCTTTAAATACATTATTTGTTGGACAGGTCCAGGTAAGTTTATCTTTCCTTATATATGTAATTAGGAGGGTAACAGTGAGTGGGAACTGTCCTTCTCTAATGTAATATGGCATGCCTACTATTTCTGCATTATGTCAGCCATGGCTCAGTTGGTATAATAAGTCAGAAGGTTGTGGGTTCAAGTCACATGCCAGAAATCACTCAGTTAAATCGGGATTCCCATAGAGATACCCATGACCCCAGGAGTAGCTCTTTAGCAAAAACCAAGTGCTACAAAACCTCTTCAGCCACGGAGTTAGCCAAAAATAAAACGAAAAATAAGAAGACCAGCAAAAGCATCAGAAATACAATCTGAAAGCTCACCTGAAACATTCAGGCTGTTTGTTTAAATTACCTTGTATTTAAGGGCACAGTATAGCAATCCTGAGCACCCAGTTTACATAGGAGAAAGTAAGAACCTGTGTACTCCTAGCTCCGCATCAGCACCTAAGCAACATCACTTCAGTGCATTAACATATTTTTAAAAAAGCTCCTGCTGGGAGATGCCTGCAACATTCATTTATTCCACCAGAAGTTTGCATCAAGTGCAGTGAGTGGAGGCCCAGTGTAAATCATTTCCACCCACATTTCCACACCACCACATCATTATTGTGCAGAGTGTGTGGATGTTATAGAAACTGAGTTAAATAAAAATATTTTTGTAAACTATCATAAATGTGCTAGCTTTACATAAGGCTGCATAATTAATGTGAAATATTGAATACTTAATGTTAGCATTATCAGAATTTTGAAAGCGTAAATATATCATTAAACCTCAATAAACTATAAAGGTAAAAAAAAAATGGAAAATTTTACACTTGTGAAAAACAACACTGCATGTTTAACGCTCCAGTGGGAGTCTTTGGTTTACTCTCAGGAGGGTACATAGCAACTCCAATATAAGGTAAGCATTAAAACCTAGCAAAGCTTCACTGTAAATGTGTAATAAAAATTAACAAGCTGGAATTGTGCCAGCAAGTCTGTAGTAAAGTTCATCTCTGGTTCTCTCACTTTTTCTCTCACAGTTCCTCAGCACTCTTTTTCAGTTCCATCGCTGGCTATTTTGGTAATTTTAATGCTTATAGACTGGAAAGATCCTGGTCTTAAATAAAAACAAAAACTGCTGGAAAGACTTAGCAAGTCTGGCAGCATCTGTGGTGAGAGAAGCAAAGTTAACGTTGGTCTTTGTTGACTTACTGAGCCAGGGTGGAGATATGGATGCTGCAATTGGTCTAGATGCCCTGAGATAGGTTTGTTGGCATCCTTCCATCTATGAAAGATGACGGACACGCAGCAAACAATCCATTTAGGTGGGTGTCTTCTCTTGGTGCATCTTTGCTGATGGCTGTGAAGGCCAATCCTTGAGAGGCAGGTTCTGCCACAAGTATTGCACGTGAAGCTGCCAAGTGATGCTGTGAGTTGTTGTTTTTGACGTTGGCGCCTGTTGCCAAGCTGCTGTAGCAACTGGTTATCATGGTAGTGCACACCAGTCCACAGGGTGTGTCACCATTTCCCCCTTTTGCCAGCTCGTGACTCCCAGGTGCGATAGTCAACATTTAGGGCCTCCATGTCACACTTGCAAGCATCCTTGACGTGGAGCTTTAGGCACCCCACTGGTCATCTGGCCCCGGCTACCTCACCATACAGGAGGTCCTTGGATATGCGACTGTCTTCCATTCTGCAGACGTGTCCGATCCACCGAAGCCGCCTGTTTGATTAGTGCCAATTCACTTGGCAGCTCTGCCTTTGAGAGTACTGCCGCATTTGTGATTTTGTCCTGCCAAAATATACCTATAATGTACTGCAGACATCGAAGATGGAAATTATTGAGCATCTTTCCCTGGTAGCTGTAAGTCGCCCATGTTTCACAGCCATACAGCAAGGTGCTGAGAACACAGGCCTGGAATATGGAGGAGGCAAATCAGCAAAAGTTCCCCCCCACCCCCACCCCCCCGTTACTAATCCAGAAATCCCTGATGGAATATGAGTGTGTGCATATTCATATGGCATGTCCATGCATGAACTTTGGGTGAGGACAGAATCAGACTCGACTATGTTGCCTTCCTGTGATCAAAAAGCTTGCCGATGCTCATTGACTTATGTAAAGATTGGTGACCTGGGAGAGGTACCAGAATGTTCCCAGTGCCTGTGGAACTCTACGCCAATACACGTCAGCTCCTTGAATAGAGAACGGAAATTGAAAGAAATACTTTCCCTTTCTTGTTTCACAGGACTTCAGTTCTGTATCTTTACCTCCTTGCAAATGTGACTTCAATCATACTGCTTCACTACTATTATGTTATAGACCAAAAATGAAACGTTTGTTTTACACAGAATGAACTACAGCTACTATTTTGATGTTACATCAAAGATTGGTGGCACCATTTCTGAAGCACTTTTTTCTCTTTGCAGAGAATTAGTGACTGAGAGCTGCCGAAATAAACTGCAGGCCTTTACTAATTACTTATTTAAAAAGTGGTGCCATTACCATGATGAAAGGTGGTTTACTCTGTGTGCTCAGACATGTGTAGTCAGAGATAGGATGGACAAATTGTATTTTTTTTAAATCGCTTAATTAAGTTATTTTAGTTTTCCTTTCCCTTTATAGTTTCCCTCTTTCAATGTTGCCATGTTCTTTAATACTGGCCTTGTTTATTTGTAATTTTTAAAAATAAATGTAGTTTCAATTTACAAAAAGATTCCTCCAGTTTTAATGGCTTTCTTCTCCTGAAAGCCCTTACTCGTAGTGCAATTTAACAGGTGTCAGCCACTCTGTGATGCCTCAGCCAATTGGAGATCCATAAAGCATGAGCCTTGGCAAAATTCATTCATGTGTGGAGGTGGGGCATGGCAGCTGTGTCACTTCTTACCCTCACCTGGCACTCATGCCCATTCCAACAGGGATTAGTGATCAGGAACAGGATCCCGGTTGATTTTTTCCTCCCTAACCTGCAGCACTTTGGCTAATTGCAGTGCTCCTACTGCTGCCCCAACTGAGATCATCTGCTCATCACACAAAAGGAACTGAACCTGGGGCCTCTTTAATCTGCTTTGCTCGATAACACAAAAGGCAGTGCATTTATTCCCTGAACTACCAGGGAAGCAGTGTCAACTTCCTATTAAATCGCTATTTACTCAAAATGATTACAGGGTACACTGGAGCCAAATGCCCTTAATGCATTATCCATGAGGGAAAATGCGGCTTATGCTATACAGAGACCAGAAGATGGGGCAGGCCTTTACAAAATCAAATTGTAAGGCCTGTTAAACACGGGTTTCTACGTCATTTGCTAACACACATTTGTGCAAATGCAATTAAAGTGCTGCAGTAAAAATGAAGCAGGATTGCACTTTGTAACATTGTTCTGCCTTTAAAAATATTTTTTCTTCTTTATGATTTTATCTTGCTGTTCTCAAACCAAATATAGGCACGTAAGATTGAGCAAGTGAACTGAATTCAAAACGGCTATTGTAACCATGAGTTGCAGAAAATCATGTATTACTGAACAAACATCAACTTGATAACCTCATAGCCACTGAATTCCACATTGAAGTAAAAAGATCAATAAGATTGTTCCACCAGGTGGCACACCCAGTGGCCTGGTACATTATCCTTCCACCTTTGGGCTCTTGATTTGAATCCAATTTGAATTCATGGAGTGAGGTCTGCTCTGTAATGGATGTTCTTCACCATAATTCTCCCTCGGAAAGGCACTGATTCCTTTCTGGGTTGCAGTTGCTTCTACCACAAGGCTCAAGCAGTTATTATTCATGTGGGAACTTGGGCAGTGAGTGTCAGTGGGCTTTTTGACCAAAGAGCATCAGAGTTGAGCCCAATCCTGTGTCCCTATGTGGACACTTGAAGCTGGGTAGCAATCAGGGGTGGCAGCTTTAGTTGATTTTTGATCTCTCTGACCAAGGTTTATTGGATCAATTTAGCAATGTAAACACAGATTACATGCTTCTATGTGTACCTCTTCGACCATATGGGTGTATTTCTGCATTTTATAGATGCCTGGCTGCCTGTGGAAAAAACAGTAGATATATTTAGCAGAAACCAGTGTTGCGTGTGTCCTCTGTGTGGCCACTGGAATTCCACCGTCTGCCACTCATGCTGGCAGCAAATTATCAAAGTATCAGCAAGGAGGCTGTTTTACACCCCGTAAGTATCTTAACGGCCATTAATAATGCAGTAAGGTGCCTGAAGTCGCTGAAGCAACTGTCAGGAGTGGAGGTTTTCAACATTCTAGTGGGAGAAGAGTGTAACAGGAAAGTACAGTTTAGCCAACCACTACTGCCATCTTGCATGCGTCTCTGAGGCATGTGTAGTGTACCCCTACTCCTGGTAATCCAGTGAAAATGTTGTTTAGGTCACAGAAACACTGCTCGATAAGCAGCCTGGTTTTGGGATGGGGCTCACTGCATCACTTCACTGCCCTGCTGGTTGTCATGCCAACTGAAATCATTAAAAAAGAGCAAAGGGAATAGCCAGAACACTCACAGCAGAAATCCATCTGGCTTGGCATCTCTATGAAGCACAGCTTGAATGTTCAACTCATGCAACTCTGTGAATACTTAACAAGGATAGTCCCAGTGACGTTTCAGAATATATGCATACTCACTGAGTGCTATCCTTTTCTATTTCTGTAAGACACCACATGGCCTGAAAGAGCTCAAATGGACACATCTGTGCAAGTAATGATACTCTGAAGTTTTGGGAACCTAGCCATTTCAAGAAGACTTTGCTGCCTGGCTATCCACTGCTGGTACTTGATGCCAAGGTATTTGAACGAGAGCTCAGGATTTAGCAATCTTTATGATGTTCTTGATGGCGCACTGCGCTAAGGAATAATTAAATCTCCTATAGAGGTCTGAGACACAAAAATGTCACGGTTGTGATGATTTTAAAGGCCAAAGGATGAGTTGTGTTGATATTGGACTAAACCTTCCAGTTTGGCTCATACAAAATGGCAGAGCTCAACAAACATTTCCCTGGAAAACTTGTTTGCAATCTTCTGCAGTTATATTCAGGCAGTTAGCTTTGAGGTGGTACACACATTCCTGTTAGTGCCTGATGTGAAGTATACACTTTCTTCCCATATAGTCTTACAACCACATGGTGTGATGTGGATGGTTCTTGCTGTTCAACTCCCCACCAGACCGCAGAAAGTGTATTTGTATTAGTGTTTAGCCCTGTGTGGTTTCATTTTTCAAATAGACAGACAGTGACAAGTTTTCTAGTAGGTTTTAAAAACAGAAAGTTAATTGTTTATTGATCAATACATTTTATCTCGAAATTGTTGCAACTGCAACCACTCACGCATTCACTCACTTGCGCACACACACCCACACACAAGAGACAGATAGAGAAAGGAAAAGGGAAAGTGACTTTTAGTGGGGGGGGGGTGGGGGGGAAGGAAGGTTACGATAAACCTGTTGACTTCTCTTGGAAATCAAGTTCTCGATGGATACAGGCCTGAGATTTCTCTCTTGATTGAAGGTTCTGTTGAAGACAGTGGGTTACTTCTAGCTTTCTCTGCTGTATATTGTAGATGTTCTACAGCAGGGCAGGTGCTCTCTGGCTTGGCTGGAACACAAGCTGCTAGGAATCTGTTTCCTTCTTTCTCTCTGGCTGCCTTTAAGATAAAGCTGTTATTTCTCACCTCCTGTAAGGAGAATCTCTGTCTTCTTCTCCATGGTGATTGCACAATGGCCGAGGACATGGCTACTTCACATCTTCTTTGTTTCAGAAGAAGACATTCAATTCCGGAAATTTTAGGATAGGTGTGGGATGGGTTCAATTGACACCTTTTAGCTTTGAAGATTTGTCCTTTGTTTTTGTCTGACAATTTGAATACACAAAATCCCCTTTTCTTCGGTGGCCATTTTGGACCGTTGTTCACTTTTTAAAATAAAGGTTCATTTTAAAAAGACACAGTCAATTTTACCTAACTCTTCAGAGTTAGTCCATGATTGTTGTATCATCGTACTTCCGGTGTGCGTGACAATAGACGAACCCCTCAGGTGTAGATTGACAATAGGAGAGAATGAGTTATCTATTTAAATGGAGAGCCACAAGTAGACAAACATATATTTTAGCTTCTGTGGGACAAAATGTTATATTTTTGAATTCGTATTTTTGTTGAGCATTTATCCTAACCTTCCATAACTTCTGAAAGCACTCTCATATTAGATCAAATTATTCTATACCTATAATCTATAACAACTTAGTCAAGAAGCTGAATTCCTCACAAACGAATTCCTATTCCACTGAAATAAAGAGATCAGTATAATGCCTTATTTTGTTACCTTGTCACATATTCCTTACTTTTACATTTAATTGCTGGTCCACCAAATGAAACTGCTAACTATAAGCCTGTCATTGATTCTATTGACTTCATGATGGTCTGATCCTCCCAACATACAAAGACCTTAATTAAAAAGATAATGACTTACTCGAATGTTCTGCCTTTGCAATTATGCAATTTTGCTTACAGTTCTCTCAAGTTTGTGATCAACAGACACAGACATGCTCCCAATTAAAGGATCCCATTAAGCAGATGATTATTCATTATAAAAACCTACTAGCACTGTAAGGGTCAGCCTCATGTCAGAATTTCAGTGGTCACCATCTTGGCATTGCTGCGCAGCTATATAATTGTAAAACGTGAGGCTAGTTCTTGCTGGAGTGGGGCAATCTTCTTGAGGGATCAATATAGAGGGTGGAGGCTCTCTAGGGGCTAGCAAATGCTCACCTTTGATTTTTATGTGGCATAGCTTGGTAACAGGATGGGGAGGAGATATGTTACCAAGAGGAGCTGAGAGAAAATAAAGGGAGATAGAGATAATGGGCTCGGGTCCAGAGCCTATCTGGAGCACATGCGAATGGACACAATAAGAATTCAGCTTAAATGGGTATGGGAGAGATTAGGAGCCACATGATATGATTGTAAACAGAAGATGGGGATGAGATAATATGAAACAGTGCAAGGTTAAAATCTGAGTCCCTGTGGTGGGATGTTTAAAATCATTTTGAAATTGAACACAGGATTGTCCTTTTCAGATAAATATTCAAAACCAAGGTCACAATAGGCCCCTTATCATGTTGCATTCCTTCAAATCAGAACTCAATCCCACAATTTTCCAATATGTGCTAGCTGTGGGATGAAGCTGGCTTTCAGACAGCATGGAGTCAGCTTGGACATCCCATGAACCAAATGTCTGGGTTCAGGGAGGAAGTGGATACAGGAACTACTTGAGTAGCAGAACATCAATGGGCATACTGCTGGAGGTGATGCAGTGGAAACAAAGGACCAAGAAGGAATGGAGAGTCGACATGAGTGAACAGAATTTGATCCTCGAGGCCTCAGGTGTTAGTCGTGCACACTAGCTGAACCAGTGGACCAACAGAGGAATTAACCAAGAGCAGTGAAGACCAGAAAGAGTGAAGAACAAGTCTCGGGCAGTCGCCAGAGAGGGGGATGGAATCAGTGGCAAGAGAAAGGTGCTCGTGGCTGAACACAATTCAGTCTTCCCAATATGTACAGTCCTGAATTCCAGAAAGTAACAGCAGCAGATGTGGGATGGGCACTGCATCCTGGATCAGATTACCTTAAACTTAAAGAGATTGAATGCAGAGCAGAGTCATGGCAGTCAACTCATACAGTGTAGTGCAGGTGTGCAGCACAGTCCTGATGGCAGAGTTCAACAATTCAAATCTGAGCTATCTCAGCCATTGCAAAGAGCACAGGTAAAAGGTAGGCTGGGGGAAGAGCAATGTGCTTTGTACAAGTAGCTTTAACATAGCTTAAGTTAAAGTCCACGCAATATTAGAAGCAAGGGGGCATAAGCGATGGAGAAAAGGAGACTGAGGAGGAAATGAGCAATGGATGGGCATGGTCGGACTTGCAAAGGAGGATAATGGTAGTGAGCTGCTAGTCTGGGAGCCTTCTTCCAACAGCATGTGGCATATGTGTGTTACCACTGATGTCAGGTGTAAGTTCTGCTGCTCTGAATGAATAGTTATATTGCCAGATCCAGCATGTTACTAATAACATGAATGAAATTTACTACACCTGATGACATCCAACCTGCTATTAACATGGCATGATTAAATTTGAATTTCTCATATAATATTGGCATTCCAATTGTGGATGCAAGGATGCCTGAACATCATATACATTCACAAGATGTAATCTCTCAAGCAGACGCTGAGCAGAGGCAGGATGTGGCTATGGCTAGTGACGGTTCAGGAATGCTTATTTGTATGTTTCATCATTTTTCCATTTTACTTACAGTGGAACAGAGTCACAATTTTATAAATATCATGACTATATGCTGTGCTTGTAAAGATACACCCTGTGTAACTTGCACTACTTAATGGCATTAGAGACTAAAGCAAAATAAATGCTGCATGTACACAGCTGGTCCATCATTACCTGAATATAGAAAGAAAATAGGCTAGCGTTTCTGGAAGAAATCCATCAGCAGAACTAATAAGGGTTTCTACCCAAAATGTTATTTGTTATTTTCTCTGTTCAGATGCTAATGGTCCTGCTGTGTGTCACATAAAATTCCATAGATTATATAGGACAGTAACAGGCCATTCAGCCCAACTAGTCTGGGCTTGTCTATACTCCACACAAGACACCACATTTCAGCCTATCAGTATATCTTGCTATTCCTTTTCTCTCACGTACTCGCCTAGCATTCTTTTAAAATCATCTAAGCTTTTTGCCTCAACCACTTCCTGTGATAGCGAGTTCCACATTCTAACCACTCTCTCGGTAAAGCAATTTCTCCTCATTTTCCCATTGGATGTTTTAGTAACTATCCTGTATGTATGGCCCCTCACAAGTCAATTAGATTCATTAAGTGCCTTGTTAACTATAGTTAAAGGAGGCTAACTGGGATTTCCAGTGACCTCCAGCTCCCAATGCGACGGGGCCAGTTCAACTGCCTGGATGTGGGCATCCCAGTGGCAAGCCAGGGGTCTAGTGCTCCAGGCAGGCCTACAGGCCCTCCCTACCTGCCAGGGTGCAGGTGCAGCCAAAGGCCGCACTGTAGAGAAATTTCCCCACCTGTGGTGGCCTGGCTGTTTTATCTAATTTTTTATTTAAATTCTTTTTAAAGTTGGTGAGAGCACACTTTCATGTTGAAGCGCCCTCTCAGTTACTTACCCTTTACTGCAGCTGGCTGCTCCTCTGATTGGCCCTCTGACTTCAAGAGCCCACCTTCCGCCCTTAATTGGGCAGGGGATCTGTCACCATGCCAATTAAGGGGGTGGCCCAGTCAAAATCCCAATGAGTGATTGTTTCCCTGGAAGGGGGCAGCTCCTGTTTCCTGTCCCAATGTGGAAGTTCAGCCCCAGAACTGTGCACAATCCTCTAACTGTTGCTGACCAGGATCAGATATAAGTTTTGCCTGTAGTTGCAATTTTCCCAAATTTATATAATTTGGAATTATTTTTCCTTTTCAGTACCTCGCTACATATTCCATGTATAATATGGTAGAAATTTCCATACCTGCTGTTGATGCACATCTTACAATTTCATCCTCATCATTTGTTCTACGAGTCAGTGTATCAGTATCTTAGCCGATAAACTATAAACAGGGCAGCAAGGGATACTCCCACAGTAATAATTCCACAATTTTCACAAATTTCTATTTTTCACAGTTAATAAGTTATGACTGTGGAAATTAGTTAATGCAGGGCCTCGCAGGGGATTCCTGCACTTTTATCGGAGCCAATCTGAATAAAAAGCATTAAAGGTGCAGACGCCAAACTGAAGAATTAGCAAATTTTGTAGATTTCAGTCATTAAGCTCATTTGCACACATTCTGATTGACACCTCAGTTGTGAGCTGTATTGCATATAACCTCACAGATAGTGCTATGAGTGGCACTGACTTGCAAACATGCTAAAAAAATTAACTCTCATTTAGTAAAGTCTGCACAAAGATGCAATTAACCCCAATATGCCATTTAAAATTCCGAACAGTAGAAATGTCACCGCCTAGTGCTGTATAATATGTATTACAATTAGCTAAAAAATAGGTGTCTTATCAATTTTGAGTTTAACCCATTTTTTCTTTCAGATGTTTACTCACCTGCTCTGAATTTCTAGCATTTTTCTTTGCTTTTAATGCACTTAGTGTTATTTGGATATCAGATTCAATGGATGAATCATATGTCAGCAGCTACACCATGAAACATATTAAAAGCAAACAGAACCCTGTTTTTAATTCAACGCCCACGTGCATATACTTTCAACAGGGGTTAGTTACTGGAACTGGAGCTTTGGACGATTTTCCACTCCCAATTCCTGCCACTCAGTACTTGGCACTTACATCATCTGGCACTCCCAATTTGTCAGCTCTTGACTTTAATGACTGTAAAATCAGGAGCACCATGAATTGGGAATGCTGACTTCCATCACTCATTTTCTGATCTGAGTGAACTCCGCGCTGGCAGCAGAATCCTACAATTTCCAGGCTACAGAACACAGAACAACACAGCATTCACTCGTGTTTAAAATGTACTATTAATACAGAGTCCCGCCGGAAGGTCCATTAACTCTAACTTCCTTTCTTCGCAGCTGTTGCCTGAGCTACTGGATGTTTCCAGCATTTTCTGTTCTGAGTTCCGATTTCCAGTATTTTGCCTTTTATTCTCTCGGTATACTGCTGTCTTATAACACACCCGTCTATACATCATCGGGTGTCAAATTTCAGTTACCTGGAGTCAGATTCATTAATTTCTTGTAAAATCTTGATATTTTAACACGTGGAAAAATAAGTTTGCAACCGGTCTCTTTTTTTTTCGATCCATAATCTCACATTATCCTGTTTTAGACAACTATATATATACCAATAGTGATCAGCATGAGCTTCCCTTTGCGTTAAACGGTGTTGCAAGTTTTGTGGCATTTACAAAACGTGGTTATCCTGAATTTTATTGCAAAATAAAAAACATCCTTTACGCTAGGATATGTTGTAATAAATAGGCTTTCAACGAAGCAATCAGCAATGCTCCACACAAAACCTTCAGTCCAACTCCCAATTTGGCTGAAGTGCTCCGTTTTATATTGCTGGCTGTAATACACGCGGTTTCTTTCACCCTCGCCAATTGAAGACGTTTCAAAATCGCTGTAGCAAATAACATTTGTGGGTTGGACCTTCTCTACCAACAAGGGATCAGGGAGAGCACGGCGCTCAGCCTCGCTGTATGGAAAGGGAGGCGTTTCCACAACTACCGCTCCCACTGAATTGAAAGTGCTGCTCCTCTCGGCGCCGCAGCCCCAGCCATGATCGTCCAGAGCCACCCCATCCTGTCTATTCTTTTCTTTGCGTTGGGTTTCAAGACGCTGCGGGTCTTCTTGCGAACGCGGAGTTTCTCTCGCCCCCCTAAACAAGTGGAGGAGAACAAGACCAAGTCTTGGAGATGGACGAACCTCAGCGTCTCCCTTGTGCATTCAGCAATCACAGGACCGTGGGCTTTGTTGTGGTACGTTGCTTAAAATAACCATCCACATGCACATTTACAGGCAGAAGCGTAACCGACTCGAACCTGCTCTAATATGCTGGGGGGAAATCTAATCGTAGCGTGTTTGCAATACTTTCCTTGGTTGTCAGCACAACTCGTGTTCAAAATCTGAGTTACTTGACGATGTTTTGTTTGCATCCGTAAGTAAGCCTGTGGGATGCCTTTTTTTTTAATGACAGCACTGTTTCTTATCCAGTGTTACAAACTATCCTGCTTTATTAACCACTGGTGGAGCTTTACCGATGATGCTAATTTATGTTTTGTCATTTTAAAGATAAAACAGGACTAACACCTTCTCTGATGGTTTCATTAACGCAGGAGCTCGACGATCTGATTTCAGAAAGTTGAGTTCCCCAGCGCAATATGGAAAACCATCTTAAAATTGAACCCTGATTGGCTGAAAGGTATCGTCATTGGGGTTATTTTGATGAAATCAAAATGTTGCTGTTTTTTTAAGAAAGTTAAACCCATGTACTCCATGACGTAGGTTCAACCCCTGTACTCGATGACGTAGGTTCAACCCCTGTACTGTACAATGTAGTTTTTCAAACTGGGACCCACATATCCTAAGGGATCCACAGGGGGCTGTGAGGTAAGCAGACTTCTGCTCAGATGTCGTCACATTTTGGTTTTGTTGTTTTTATTAACAGCATATGATCTCTGCTGCTGCTCACTACTAAAAGACAAAATTCTACAATTGATTACATTCTTTTCCTTTGGGTCACTGAGACTGTTAGAAAAAGGTTAGTATGCAGGTACATCAAGTAATTAGGAAAGCTATTAGAATGTTATTGTTTATTGTGAGGAGAATTGAATACAAAAGTTATGCTTCAGTTGTACAGGGCATTGGTGAGACCACATCTGCAGTACTGTGTACAGTACTGGTCTCCTTATTTAAGGAAGGATGTAAATACATTCTCTGAAATACAGTTCAGAGAAAGTTTACTAGACTAATACCTGGAATGGGCAGTTTGTCTTATGAGGAAAGGCTGGAAAGGCAAGGCTTGTATCCGCTGGAGTTTAGAAGAGTAAAAGGCAACTTGGTTGAAACATATAAGATCCTGAGGGATCTCGACAGGATTGATGTGAAAAGAATGTTCCTCTTGTGGGAGAATCTAGAGCTAGGGATCACTGTTTAAAAATAAGGGGTCGCTCATTTAAGACAGATGAGGAGAAAATATTTCTCTCAGAGGGCCGTGAGTCTTTGGAACTCTCTTCCTCAAAAGGCAGTGGAAGCAGACTCTTTAAATATTTTTAAGGCAGAGGTAGATAGATTCTTGATAAGCAAGGGGGTGAAAGGTTATTGGGGATAGGCAGGAATGTGGAGTTGAGGTTATAATCAGATGAGCAATGATCTTGTTGAACGGCAGAGCAGGCTCGAGGGGCTGAGTGGCCTACTCCTGGTCCTAATTCATATGTTCAGAAAGTGGGCCAATATTTTCAGGAGATCCCTAGGAGTGCATCAATATTTGCAGGGGATACTCAGGAGTGTGTCTGTATTTGCAAGGAGACCTTAGGAATGTGTAAGTATTTTCAAAGGGCCCCCAGGACTGTGTGAGTATTTGAAGGGAATTCTTGGGCATGTGCTTATAATGGACAATAAGGAAATGGATGACTTGTTAAATGGGTACTTTACTCCAGGACATGAGCACAAAAATCAAGGCTGGCAGTACTGAGGGAGTGCTGCACTGTCAGAGGTGCTGTTTTTGGATGCGAAGTTAAACCAAGGCACCATCTGCCTGCTCTGGTGGATGTAAAACATCCTATCGCACTATTTTGAAGAAGAGCAGGGGAGTTATCCCCAATGTCCCGGCCAATATTTATCCCTCAATCAACATCACAAAACAGAGTATCTGATCATTATCACATTGCTGTTTGCGTGAGTTTGCTGTGTACAAAGTTGGCTGCTGTGTTTCCGACATTACAACGGTGACTACACTTCAAAAGTACTTCATTGGCTGTAAAGTGCTTTGAGACATCCGGTGGTCATGAAAAGCACTATATATAAATGCAAGTCTTTTTTCTTTTTGTATCTGTTTACAGTGTGGAGGAAGAACATAAATCACCAGCGATACAAGGGAACTTATCAAAATACATCAAGGGGAGGAACGAATGTAGTGGATTTAATATGAGTTTTTTAAAATGGTAATGGAGAAAATAATGCGGCACAGTGGCGCAGTGGTTAGCACTGCAGCCTCACAGCTCCAGGGACCCGGGTTCGATTCTGGGTACTGCCTGTGTGGAGTTTGAAAGTCCTCCCTGTGTCTGCGTGGGTTTTCTCCGGGTGCTCCGGTTTCCTCCCACAAGCCAAAAGACTTGCAGGTTGGTAGGTAAATTGGCCATTATAAATTGTCACTAGTATAGGTAGGTGGTAGGGAAATATAGGGACAGGTGGGGATGTTTGGTAGGAATATGGGATTAGTGTAGGATTAGTATAAATGGGTGGTTGATGGTCGGCACAGACTCGGTGGGCCGAAGGGCCTGTTTCAGTGCTGTATCTCTAATCTAATCTAATCTAAAATTGCCAAATCTCCAAGACCTGATGGGTTCCATCCCAGTGTATTAAAATAAGTAGGTGACAAGTGCCAGTTACCCAAAGGAAAACCATGCAATTAATTATAGAAAACTTTTAATAGATGTCTTAATCGTAATTTTCCAAAGCTCTCTAGGTTCAGGAATTTGTGCCTTTGGATTGGTAAATTACAAAAGTCACTCCATTATTCAAGAAGGGAGGGAGTGGGAAACCCCATAACTACAGACAAACTACAAACTACAGTTCAACATTAGTTGTGAGGAAGTTAATGGAATCGATCATCAAAGCTAGAGTGACTGAGCCAAAAACAAAATACTGCAGATGCTGGAAATCTGAAATAAAAATAGAAAATGCTGGAAATGCCTAGCAAGTCAGGTAGCATCTGTGGAAAAACAGAGTTAATGTTTCAGATTGACGACCTTTCGTCAGAACAGACAGGATTTCTGTTTGTTTCTTGCCCCGGTTCTAACGAAAGGTCATCGACCTGAAACATTGGCTGTTTCTCACTCCACGGATGCTGCCTGATCTGCTGAGTAATTCCATCATTATCAGAGTGAGCAATGAACAAGTATGAATTGATCAAAGCATGGTCTTGTGTCGGGTAGGTCATATCTGACTAATCTAGTTGAGATTTTTGAGGAGGTTACTAGCATGGTGGATAGAGAGGTGACTATGGATATTGGTTATATGGATTTACGGAAGACATTTGATAAGATTTTGAATGAGATTATTAGCAAAAATAAAAGTGCACAGAATTGGAGGCAGTCTTGTGTCTGGACTGGTTAGTGGTTGAGATGTAGGAATCAGAAAATAGGAATCAAGGGAACATTTCCTGATTGGCAGATGTGACAAATTAGGTTTTCCAGGGCCTCATTCAATATATATTGATTATTTAGCTGAAAAAATAGAGCTGTATGTCCAAATTCGCAGGTGTCCCTAAGTTTGGGAGCCCAATCAGTTGTGTAATTGTAAACTCAATGCCAGCCTCCCATCTCCTTCATGCCCTCTGTGATCATGGAGCTGCCCAGGAAATTGGCAGGCAGGGCTCCTGCCAGAATGAGGCCATATCCTCATTACTGTATACAAATTGAGCTCCAATGTCATTCAAAGACCGTAATGCAATTTTAAAGTTAAACTGCGAAGTACATGTGTGAAAATCGGGGAGGTGGTGGCGTAGTGGTAATACCATTGGACTTGTAGCCCAGAGGCCCAAGCTAGTGCTCTGGGGATATGAGTTTGAATCCCACCACGGTAGATGGTGAAATTTGAATTCAATTAATAAATCTGGAATTAAAATGCTAGTCTAATGGTGACCATGAAACCATTGTCGATTGTTGTAAATACCCATCTGGCTCACTAATGTCCTTTAGGGAAGGAAATCTGCCATCCTTACCTGGTCTGGCCTAAATGTGACTCCAGATCCACAGCAGTGTGGTTGGCTCTTAAAAATGCCCTCTGAGATGGTGCAGCAAGGGATGGACAATAAATGCTGGCCGAGCCAGCGACGCCCACATCCCATGAACGAATAAAACAAAAGCAGCCAAATCAGCATCCCATAAAGGATGTAGGTGAGTGATGGGTTTTTGGGGCTTAGAGGATCCTTAAATTTTCTTCCTGCGCCACCATAAAAACCTGCCTGACCACTGCCAGATCTTCCACTACCCCTTCCCCTGCCTCCCGACTTGTCTTGCATCTCATCACTCTAAGGGTCCCCTGCTGACTTGGCTCTCGAAATGGGATGATGGACTCCTCCTCGTCACCACCCCATCCCTCCCCCCACTGACCAACAAGCTGCCTATCAGCACTCCTTTAGCGCTGGTAGTTTGTGAATTTATTGTGAAGGGGCCCAAATTTAAATGTGATTCAGGCCTCCAGTGAGTTTCATCAGTTTCTGCTTCCTGCTTTCCCGTTCTGCGCTCCACAGCAAAATCTACCCCATACCCTTGAAATTTTGCACAGAGTCTATGTCAGTGAGTATTTTTTTTCTAATTTTAAATAATCTATAGTTTTGTGCTTTAACATCCAGACCCACTGGGAAGTGGACTGAAGCTGTCGAGCTTTATCTACTACTCTTGCATGCAACAAGAGGAGACTTTTCATTCTCTCAGCCTAAACTTTGGTTTTTAGATATTGATCTTATATCATTCATATTGGCACTCTGAGTCAGAAAGTCATGTTTTAAGCCCCATTCCAGAACCTTGAGCACATAATTTAGACCGACACATTAGTGTAGTACCGAGGGAGTGCTGCACTGTCAGACGAGCAGTCTTTCGAATGAGCTGTGAACAAAGAGCCTCTAAGGTGGATGTGAAAGGTCCTGTGGCAGTATTGAAAGAAGAGAATGTGAGTTCTCCTAGTGAGCTGGCCTACATTTATCGCTCAATCAACGCCACTGAAACAGGTTATCGTGTTCTTTATCTCATTGTTGTATGTGACATCTTGCTCTGTGCACCTTGGCTGCTGTGTTTTCCTACATTACAACAGTGACTACATTTCTAAAATACTTCAATGGCTGTGAAACACTATGGGCCATCCTGAGGAAGAGAAAGGCGCTACATTCTAGTCCTCTCTCTACATAAACACAGTGAAGAATCTTGCAAGGCACCAGTTACTATGGCAGCAACAGACCTAGCAGCAACAGTTGAAAAAAAATCAAAGGAGACCAATAAAATCAGGAGCTTCACAATATGCAAGATCAAACTGTTTTTCCAGTTACTCAATAGTCAGTAATGTTGGAAAGTTCACCGTTAGCCAGGGTGTCAGAGGGTGTTGCAGAAAAGAACCAAATGCCTTACATTACATTGTTTAAAAAAAAAATCACATTGCATAAAGCAGTGATCTGGTTACCAGCAACGAGAATACACATTTGCTTTCCTAACAGCAGATGTCTAAATCAGTAATTTCGGGCTGATGGCCAAAAGAGTCAGAATTGTAATTCCAAAACAACAGTTATACAATGGCTAGAAATATTTAAAAAATTAACTGCAGTTGCTGGTAAGTCCATGCAGATTCTTTAGCGTTTAATGTCACAAACTCAAGGGACAATAAAATGGCACTCAGGATCATACCACTGGTTCCTGTTAAGGGGCCTCTGTCCCAAAAACAAAAACACTGAGAGTGCCAGAACTTTACCCCAACCTCATGGTAATTTATGCTTATACAATGTTGTTTTACACAGTGATAGAGGGAATTTTCTCTCAGATAGTCACCACTCAGATCCCCGCAAGTGCTTGATGTTAATTCTTTTAAATTGTTTCCATCTAGTTTTTAAAAATAACTTCTTGCAAATGGTTAAGTGGAGCTGATAGCTTGCAAGATACATATTCGGTTCCTTTTAGCTTATTCACATTTCTATAGTTTTAGGTAAGGGTATCAAGGAATATGGAGGAAAGGCAGGTAAATGGAGTTGAGATATCATAGCCATGATTTAAGGGATTGGCACAACTGGTGAATAGCCTACTCCTGTTCCTGTGTTTCCAGAAATCCACAGTCCCCGCCCCCAACCATAGCACTGGACTGTTTCTTAAAACTGGGTTTTATCTCTACCATCCAATCCACAGTTTGATCATTCCTTATGTGAAGAAAATTGTAGCAGCACTAATTTGTCTTGCCTTGTTCTACTGTCACAGTTTAATTTAAAGTCGTGTTTGAGATTTACCTATTCGAATCTGAAATACCTCTACACGCCTCTCAGTTGTCTCCTTTCAAGGATGAAAAGCCAAAGTTTGATCAGTCTTTGCCTTAACTCACTCCTCTGGTGCTCAGAATCAGACTTCCAGCCTAGACTGTCTCAGAGATGCTAACCTTTAAGTAACCTCTCCAAAATTTGCTGGGACAACTGAGGGTCTGAGTGATATCCAAGGTTACAACCCCTGTGTGGGTCCATGGGGTAAAGCCCCTGTCCACTCTTGAATTTTAAGCATTTTTGGAGGCCAAAGAATGGCATTCCTTCAGGTTAATGCTTTTTTTTGGACATGTTAGTGTTCATTGAAACCACTGTGAGTCAGTTTAAAGATCGCAAAGTGTGATGGAGATTGGAAATCCACTTAACATTTGGAGTTATGTTTATAGCAGAATAATTACATTTTTAAAGCAAATTCAGTGACTGTGGATAAAATTTGAAAGTTCTCTAAATGGGTTAGTAAATTTCACTTATTATAGCGGAGGGCAAATAAAGCGGGGGAATACAGAATGAACGGGAGGATATTGAGATGGGTAGAAGAAGTGAGTGGCCTTTGAGTGTATATCCACAGGTCCTTGAAGGTGACAGGAGAGATAGACAGAGCGGTGAAGAAGGCATATGGAATGCTTTCCTTTATTGCCCGAGGTATAGAATGCAAAAGCAGGGATGTAATGCTGGAACAGTATTAGAATTAGAATTAGAACATTACAGCGCAGTACAGGCCCTTCGGCCCTCGATGTTGCGCCGACCTGTGAAACCATCTGACCTACACTATTCCATTTTCATCCATATGTCTATCCAATGACCACTTAAATGCCCTTATAAAAGGCTGGTTAGGCCACAGCTGGAGTATTGCGTACAGTTCTGCTCACCACATTACAGAAAGGACATAATTGCTGTGGAGAGAGTACAGAGGAGATTTATAAGAATGCTGCCAGGGCTCAAACGTTGCAGCTGTGAGGAAAGATCGGATAGGCTAGGGTTGTTTTCCTTAGAACAGAGGAGGCTGAGGGGTGACTTAATTGAGGTGTACAAAATTATAAGGGGCCTAGATAGAGTAGACAGGAAGGACCTGTTTCCCCTAGCGGAGAGGTCAATTACCAGGGGATACAGATTTATGGTGATTGTTAGAAGGATTAGAGGGGACATGAGGAAAAGCTTTTTCACCCAGAGGGTGGTGGGTGTCTGGAATTCACTGTAAGGAGACAGAAACCCTCAGTTCTTTTAAAAGGTACCTGGACATGTGCCTGAGGTGCTGTAACCTGCAAGGCTACGGACCAGGTGCTGGAATATAGGATTAGATCAGACGGCTAGTTTTTTTCGGCTGGCACGGACACGATGGGCTGAACGGCCTCCTTCTGTGCCAAAATATTTCTATGGTTTTATATCAATACTGCAGCAATAGGGTTATGATTTTAAGAAATACATAAAACTTCTTATTTAATACATTCATGACATCACCAAGTGATTAACTCCTGACAAACTGTAACTTCACACACTTACCAAACATTAGACAAGTTCTTTCCAAAGCATTACTCAAAACATATGCTGGCCTGCTTCACTGTTCTGAGATTCTTATAAACCCTTGTCAGTTATAAAATGTTAGCATTTCCATATCTGAATCCCCAATTTTTTACTTGGTTCAATGATGCCATGTGACTAGCATCACAACACAACACAACAGAAACAGGAAATGCCAGAAATACTCAGCAGGTCAGGCAACATCTGTGGGGAGAAAAACAGTTAATGTTTCTGGCCTGTGACCTTTCATCTGAAGTGGCAAAATTTAGAAATATAATAAGTTTTGAGCAAGTGAAAAGGGAGAGGGGGAAAGATGAAAAAAGGGAAGGTCTATGATAGGGTGGAAGAGAGGAGAGATTAAATGACAAAAGGTTTCATGTTTAACCAATTTATTGGAGTTCTTTGAGGGAGTTATGTGTGCTGTGGATAAAGGGGAACCAGTGGATGTATTGTACTTAGATTTCCAAAAGGCATTTGATAAGGTGCCACATCAAAGGTTACTGCAGAAAATAAAAACTCATTGGGTAGGGGGTAACATATTGGCATGGATAGAAGATTGGCTAGCTAACAGGTAACAGAGAGTAGGCATAAATGGGTAACTTTCTGGTTGGCAAGATATAATGAGTGGTGTGCCACAGGGATCTGTGCTGGGGCCTCAACTTTTTACAATTTATATAAATGACGTGGATGAAGGGACTGAAGGTATGGTTGCTAAATTTGCTGATGACACAAAGATAGGTAGGAAAGTAACTTGTGAAGAGGACATGGGGGCTACAAAGGGATATTGATAGGTTAGGGAGTGGGCAAAGACCTGGCAAATGGAGTATAACGTGGGAAAGTGTGAAATTGTCCACTTTGGCAGGAAGAATGAAAAATAAGCATATTATCTAAATGGTGAGAGATTGCAGAGCTCTGAGATGCACAGGGATCTGGGTGTCCTAGTGCATGAATCACAAAAGGTTAGTATGCAGTTACAGCACGTAATTAGGAAAGCTAATAGAATGTTATCATTTATCGTGAGGGGAATTGAATACAAAAGTAGGGAGGTTATGCTTCAGCTATACAGGGCATTGCTGAGACCACATCTGGAGTACTGTGTACAGTACTGGTCTCCTTATTTAAGGAAGGACGTAAATGCTTTGGAGGCAGTACAGAGAAGGTTTACTAGACTAATACTTAGAATGGGTGGGCTGTTAGAAGAGTAAGAGGCGACTTGACTAAAACATATCAGATCCTGAGGGGTCTTGACAGGGTGGATGTGGAAAGGAAGTTTCCCCTTGTGGGAGAATCTAGAACTGGGGTCACTGTTTAAAAATAAGGGGTCGCCTATTTAAGACAGAGGAGGAGAAATTATTTCTCTCAGAGGGTCGTGAGTCTTTGGAATTCTCTTCCTCAAAAGGCGGTGGAAGCAGAGTCTTTGAATATTTTTAAGGCAGAGGTAGATGGATTCTTGATAAGCAAGGGGGTGGAAGGTTATCGGGTGTAGGTGGAAATGTGGAGTAATCAGTTCAGCCATGAACTTGTTGAATGGTGGAGCAGGCTC
Organism: Heterodontus francisci; assembly: GCF_036365525.1. NCBI lineage: Eukaryota > Metazoa > Chordata > Chondrichthyes > Heterodontiformes > Heterodontidae > Heterodontus > Heterodontus francisci. Next base: position 45,748,076 of record NC_090400.1, read on the forward strand.
AAAGGGCCGAGTGCCCTAATCCTGCTCCTAATTCATATGCTCATATGGTGCAAAGGCAAAGGGAATGGTAATGGGACAAGTAAAGAAACAAAAGATGTGTCTGGATGAGGTGTAAATGGCAGGAGAGCAGCCATCTAAACACAAAATAAAAGGATTAAGAAAGAAACAAGAAGGGGGAGAAACCGAACCAGCAAAAAAAAAAGCAAAAGAAACAAGAAAAAGGAAACCAGAAAAAAGAAAAAAAAAATGGGGGCAGAGGTTATGAGCTAAAATTACGAACTCAATGGTGAGTCCAGAAGGCTGTAAAGTGCCCAGTTGAAAGATGAGGTGCTGTTTCTTGAGCTTGCGTTGAGCTTCACTGGAACACTGTAGCAGGCCAGAAAGGTCAGAGTGGGAGCAAGGTAGAGAATTGAAATCACACGCGACAGGAAGATTGAGGTCACGCTTGTGAACTGAATGGAGGTGTTCCTCAAAGCGGTCACCCAGTCTGTGTTTACTCTCCCCAATGCACAGAGGACCACAGTGTGAGCAGTGAATGCAGTATACTAAATTGAAAGAGGTACAGGTATATTGCTGTATCACTTGGACACATTTGCTCTCTCCCAGCTCAGGTCCAGGCTGTCTATGAGATTTTAAAACATAGCCCTCGTGTTGATCGCAACCAGAGTTGTAAATCAATCAAACTTTGCTTTATCAGTGGCAGACTATTAGTCATCTCAAAGCTCAATTCCTCTCAATTACAGCAGGTTATAGTGAAATACGAACACAGTGAGGAAAGCTGCTGTACTACGCAGGGCAAGACAGGTAATGTAGTCATAATGCTTTTTTTCCTAAAATATACTTTATTCAAAACAGCACCAAGTTAACAATACAAAGAGTGCAAAGGAGATCAGTTTCCTTCAATACAGGAGTGAGTGCCTCACAACCACTCCATTTCATTTTACATGCCAGATACATTTTGCAGAAAACCCTTATTTTCTGGATACAGCCCGAGGGGTTTCCCTTGGATCCAGCCCCTCAGTTCAGCTTGGTGGGGGGACCTTACACAGTGGTCTTTCCCCATTGAGCCTTTGCTGCGGCTGCCCCAAGCTTTAGTGCGTCCCTCAGCCAGTAGTCCTGGACCTTGGAATGTGACAGTCTGCAACATTCGGTGCTGGACAACTCTTTGCGCTGGAAGACCAGCAAGTTTCAGGCAGACCAAAGGGCGTCTTTCACCGAATTGATAGTCCTCCAGCAGCAGTTGATGTTTATCTCGGTGTGTGTCCCTGGGAACAGCCCGTAGAGCACAGACTCCTGTGTTACAAAGCTGCGTGGGATGAACCTTGACAAATACGACTGCATCGCTGTCCACACCTGCTTTGCAAAGACACATTCCAGAAGGAAGTGGGCAACCGTCTCTTACCCACCACAGCCACCTCGAAGGCAGTGTGCAGAGGGGGTGAGACTCTGGGCGTGCATGAAGGATCTGATGGGGAGGGCTCTTCTCACCACCAGCCAAGCTACATCTCGGTGCTTGTTTGAAAGTTCTGGTGATGAGGCATTCGGCCAAATGACTTTGGCAGTCTGCTCAGGGAACTATCCAACAGGATCCACCATCTCCTTTTCCCGTAGGGCCTTGAGGACATTCCGTGCAGACCACTGCTTGATGGATTGGTGGTCAAAGGTGTATTTTCGGAGAAACTTTTCCACGAAGAATAGGTGGTACAGCACGGTCCAACTGCATGGAGCGTTCTGTGGCAATGTGACCAGGCCCATCCTTCGCAACACCGGGAACAGCTAGAACCTCAGCACGTAGTGACACTTGGTGTTTGCGTACTGGTGCCCTAAGCACAGCTTGATGCAGCCGCACACGAAGGTGGTCATCAGGATGAGGGCGACGTTGGGTACATTTTTCCCGCCCTTATCCAGAGGTTTGAACATAGAGTCCCTCCAGACCCGGTCCATTTTAGATCCCCAGATGAAGCGGAAAATGGCTCCGGTGACCGCCACAGCGCAGGAGTCGGGTATGGCCAGACCTGCGCCACATACAGCAACAATGTGAGCGCCTTGCACCTGATGACCAGGTTCTTGCCCACAATGGAAAGAGATCGCTGCTCCCACATGCTCAGTTTATGGTGTACCCTGGCTACTCACTCCCTCCAGGTTTTGGTGCACGCCCCGGCCCTTCCGAACCATATCCCCAGCACCTTAGGTAGTCTGACCTGACGGTGAAGGGGACGAAGCATCAGTCAGCCCAGTTCCCAAAGAACATGGCCTCACTCTTGCCGTGGTTAACTTTGGCTCCCGAGGCCAGTTCGAACTGGTCGCAGATGCTCATCAGTCTGCAAACGAACAGTGGGTACAAGCAAAAGACGGCGACGTCATCCATGTACAGGGAGGTTTTAACCTGAGTGCCTCCGCAGCTTGGGATTGTCACCCCTCTTATGCCTGCATCCTTCCTACTAGACTCAGCAAAGGAATCAATACAACAAACAAATAAGACAGGGGAGAGAAAACAGCCCTTGTCTGACTCCAAATTGGATCGGGAAACTTTCCGATTCCCACCCATTGATTGAGACTGCGCTACTGATGTTTGTGTAGAGCAGTTGGATCCAATTGCTGATTCCCTCCCTAAACCCCATTTTGGAGAGCACGTCCATCATGTAGCTGTGCGATATCCTGTCAAAAGCCTTCTCCTGGTCCAGGCTGATGAGGCAGGTGTCCACCCTCCTGTCCCATACGTAGGCGATCGTATCCCTGAGTAGCGCGAGACTATCAGAGATCTTCCTGCCGGGTACAGTACAGGTCTGATCGGGGTGAATCACCAACTCCAGAGCAGATTTGACTCGACAGGTCTGACTTTGGACAGAATCTTGTCGTCAACATTAAGCAGTGAGATGGGCCGCCAATTTAGGGCGGCACAGTGGCGCAGTGGTTAGCACCGCAGCCTCACAACTCCAGGGACCCGGGTTCGATTCCGGGTACTGCCTGTGTGGAGTTTGCAAGTTCTCCCTGTGTCTGCGTGGGTTTTCTCCGGGTGCTCCGGTTTCCTCCCACAAGCCAAAAGACTTGCAGGTTGATAGGTAAATTGGCCATTATAAATTGTCACTAGTATAGGTAGGTGGTAGGGAAAAATAGGGACAGGTGGGGATGTTTGGTAGGAATATGGGATTAGTGTAGGATTAGTATAAATGGGTGGTTGATGTTCGGCACAGACTCGGTGGGCCGAAGGGCCTGTTTCAGTGCTGTATCTCTAATCTAATCTAATTTCTGATTTCTGCCCTCTCCCCCTTCCGCTTGTAAATGAGGGTGATGATGCCTTTCCTCATGGATTCTGACATGCTGCCGGCCAGGAGCATACTCTCGTATACTTCCAGCAGGTCCGGGCCGATCCATTCCCACAGGGCCGAATACAATTCGACCGGTAAGCCGTTGCTTCCGGGAGTTTTACTCATCTCGAAGGACTCGACGGCCTTTGTCAGCTCGTCCAGAGTTAGCGGCTTGTCCAGTCTCTCCCTCGTGCTGTCATCTAAGACCTCTGTGATAGATGACAGGAAGGACTGGGAGGCTCTGCTGTCTGTGGGCTTCGCGTCATACAGCCCAGCATAAAAGGATTTGCTGATTCTTAGTATGTCGGACTGCGAAGACGTTACCGAGCCATCTTCTTCCTTCAGGCTGCTGATAACAGAGCTCTCTCTGTGTACCTTTTGGAAGAAGTAACGCGAGCACGTCTCATCCTGCTCAATGGAGCGGACTCTGGACCGGAAGATGATCTTGATCTCCGTGGCAAAGAGCGAGGCCTGCTGGCTCTTCACCTCTTGGAGGTCCTCCTTGACCTCGACCCCCATTGACTGAAGCTGGAGCAGATTTTGCATACTTTTCTGGAGTCGGGACATTTCCCTCTGTCTCTCTCTTGCCCTCAGAACACCTTTGTGGATGAAGAACCTCTTGATGTTCTCCTTAATCGCTTCCCACCAGTGAACTGGAGACTCAAAGAGGGGTTTCACGGTCCTCCAACCTTTGTAATCCCTTTTGAGTTCCTCAACGTTCTCTGGGGTCAGCAATGTAGCATTGAGCTTCCACATCCCTCTGCCAACCCGCTGGTCGTCCTGTAAGTGACAGTCGGCCAGTAAGAGGCAGTGGTCGGAGAAGAACACCGGCTTGACGTCGGTGGATCCGACCGTGACAGCACGGGACACAAACAGGAAGTCAATCCTGGAACGGGCAGACCCGTCCGATCTTGACCATGTGTATCTGCGCTAAGCTCCGTCTGCAGGTTTGCTGAAGACGTCGTGCAATTTGGCATCTTTAACTGTTTCCATTAGGAATCTGGACGTAGCGTCCAGTTTGCTGGCGTCACTGCCGGATCGTCCAGCCGCATCGACGATGCAGCTGAAGTCACCGCCTAGGATGACCGGCCGGGACGTCGCCAGCAGCAGTGGGTGCTGCTGGAAGACGGTCAGCCGCTCGCTGCGTTGTACCGGGGCGTACACGTTGATCAACCGGAGCGGAGCGTTGTTGTACATCACGTCTGCTACGAGGAGGCGACCGCCCACCACCTCCTTAACTTCGGAGATGGTGAAGTTACCTCCCCGCAGCAGAATACCCAGGCCGGAGGAACGGCAATCAATACCCCCAGACCAGATCGATGGCCTGTGGGACCACCTCCGCGACCACTGCCTGCAGGTGCTGAGGAGTGGTATTCCACACTCCTGCAGAAACAGTAGGTCAGCTTTGACCTTGGCAAGGTAATCCAAGGTTGAAACACATCGCGTAGTAGATTTAATGCTACGCACATTAATGGAAGTAATTCTTACACCCATTTTTTAAAGTTAGTTGTGGCTTCCCATATCATTTGTCCTTGATAGTCCCAGTCCTTCGGGATGTTCCTGCATACCCATCGTGTGCGCAAGCAGTTTCACGTTGGTTGGGCTCAGAAACCCCTCCTGGTTTTTCATGCAGGGTTTGTTCCGCTGGGGTGACATCGGGGGGGTCTTGTAGGCAGAGAGGATTGGGTTGTCCTCAGCTGCTTCCATCTGTTCCTCCTCGAAAACATCACAGCTCCCGGTCTCCCGGAGCTCAGGTGCGCCAGACGTGTCTTTGCTCTCGGTGTCCCGGAGCTGGGATGCGCTCTGGCCGTGTTGTTTGGTGTGGCGCTTTGGGGTTGGGGCACGCCGGGCCCATCACAGCTTCCAGTGCCCGGGGGCTGGGATGCTTTATCTTCCATCTCCTTGGAGTTCTGCCGCCTCTTTTGAAGGGGCTGTCGTTCCAGCATTCCCCCGTCCAGTGAAGAGGAGTTGTTGCAGTCTGATTCAGAAGATAGCCTCCTCGCCACTGGTTTGGGTGGTGGCCTGTTCTGCTTTGGGATGTTTTTTCTTTGTGGTTTTCCTCGGACTGCTTGCCACTGACCTGTTTGTCCATCTGCTGCCTCCTCCTCCATTGATTCTGTCGGTGGAGAAGGGGTTTCCGAGTGCAGGGAAGGTGCTGAGTCGCTGGTTTCAGCTGCCTCCCCTTCCTTCTCCTTCTCAGGTTGAAGTTCCTCACTGCGGAGAAGGTTGCTGGTCTCCTTTCGGACACCGGATGCCTTCGTCAAACCTTCTCCCGGCCTTTCCTTGGACCTTGCCGCCACAAGGCCACTGATCATTTTTTTTTTTTTATTTCCAAAATATACTTTATTCATAAAAATCTGTAAAAATTACATTGCCAAACAGTTTCCAAACAGCACCAAAAAATACAAACATTGCAAAGGAGATCAGTTTCGTTCAATACTGTCATGAGTTTCTTCCCATCCCTTCCGTTTCACAATTGTCATGTCAATTACAGTTTTACATTTACAGCAATTGAGAATATTAACGATACAGTTCGAGGGGTTTCCCATTGATCCAACCCCTCAGTCCATCTTGGTGGGGGAACCTTACACTGTGGTCTTTCCCCATTGAGCCTTTGCTGCGGCTGCCCCAAGCTTTAGTGCGTCCCTCAGCACGTAGTCCTGGACCTTGGAATGTGCCAGTCTGCAACATTCGGTGGTGGACAACTCTTTGCGCTGGAAGACCAGCAAGTTTCGGGCAGACCAAAGGGCGTCTTTCACCGAATTGATAGTCCTCCAGCAGCAGTTGATGTTTGTCTCGGTGTGCGTCCCTGGGAACAGCCCGTAGAGCACAGACTCCTGTGTTACAGAGCTGCTTGGGATGAACCTTGACAAAAACCACTGCATCTCTTTCCACACCTGCTTTGCAAAGGCACATTCCAGGAGGAGGTGGGCGACCGTCTCTTCCCCACCACAGCCAACGCGGGGGCACTGTGCGGAGGGGGCGAGACTTCGGGTGTGCATGAAGGATCTGACGGGGAGGGCCCTTCTCACCACCAGCCAAGCTACGTCTTGGTGCTTGTTTGAAAGTTCTGGTGATGAGGCATTCCGCCAAATGACTTTGACGGTCTGCTCGGGGAACCATCCGACAGGATCCACCGTTTCCTTTTTCCGTAGGGCCTTGAGGACATTCCGTGCAGACCACTGCCTGATGGACCGGTGGTCAAAGGTGTTTTCCCGCAGAAACTGCTCCACGAAGGATAGGTGGTACGGCACGTCCCAACTGCATGGAGCGTTCCGCGGCAATGTGACCAGGCCCATCCTTCGCAACACCGGGGACAGATAGAACCTCAGCACGTAGTGACACTTGGAGTTTGCGTACTGGGGGCTGCTCTACAAGGCCACTGATCATTTTTTTATTTTTTTTATTTCCAAAATATACTTTATTCATAAAAATCTGTAAAAATTACATTGCCAAACAGTTCCCAAACAGTACCAAAAAATACAAACATTGCAAGGGAGATCAGTTTCCTTCAATACTGTCATGAGTTTCTTCCCAACCCTTCCGTTTCACAATTGTCATGTCAATTACAGTTTTACATTTACAGCAATTGAGAATATTAACGATACAGTTCGAGGGGTTTCCCATGGATCCAGCCCCTCAGTCCAGCTTGGTGGGGGAACCTTACACTGTGGTCTTTCCCCATTGAGCCTTTGCTGCGGCTGCCCCAAGCTTTAGTGCGTCCCTCAGCACGTAGTCCTGGACCTTGGAATGTGCCAGTCTGCAACATTCGGCGGTGGACAACTCTTTGCGCTGGAAGACCAGCAAGTTTCGGGCAGACCAAAGGGCGTCTTTCACCGAATTGATAGCCCTCCAGCAGCAGTTGATGTTTGTCTCGGTGTGCGTCCCTGGGAACAGCCCGTAGAGCACAGACTCCTGTGTTACAGAGCTGCTTGGGATGAACCTTGACAAAAACCACTGCATCTCTTTCCACACCTGCTTTGCAAAGGCACATTCCAGGAGGAGGTGGGCGACCGTCTCTTCCCCACTACAGCCAACGCGGGGGCACTGTGCGGAGGGGGCGAGACTTCGGGTGTGCATGAAGGATCTGACGGGGAGGGCCCTTCTCACCACCAGCCAAGCTACGTCTTGGTGCTTGTTTGAAAGTTCTGGTGATGAGGCATTCCGCCAAATGACTTTGACGGTCTGCTCGGGGAACCATCCGACAGGATCCACCGTTTCCTTTTCCCGTAGGGCCTTGAGGACATTCCGTGCAGACCACTGCCTGATGGACCGGTAGTCAAAGGTGTTTTTCCGCAGAAACTGCTCCACGAAGGATAGGTGGTACGGCACGTCCCAACTGCACGGAGCGTTCCGCGGCAATGTGACCAGGCCCATCCTTCGCAACACCGGGGACAGATAGAACCTCAGCACGTAGTGACACTTGGAGTTTGCGTACTGGGGATCTACACATAGCTTGATGCAGCTGCACACGAAGGTGGTCATCAGGATGAGGGCCACGTTGGGTACATTTTTCCCGCCCATGTCCAGAGATTTGAACATCGTGTCCCTCCGGACCCGGTCCATTTTAGATCCCCAGACGAAGCGGAAAATGGCTCGGGTGACTGCCACGGCGCAGGAGTGGGGTATGGGCCAGACCTGCGCCACGTAGAGCAACAACGTGAGCGCCTCGCACCTGATGACCAGGTTCTTACCCACAATGGAGAGAGATCGCTGCCCCCACATGCCCAACTTTTGTCGTACCTTGGCTACTCGCTCCTCCCATGTTTTGGTGCACGCCCCGGCACTTCCGAACCATGTCCCCAGCACCTTCAGGTAATCTGACCTGACGGTGAAGGGGACAAAGGATCGGTCAGCCCAGTTCCCAAAGAACATGGCCTCGCTCTTGCCGTGGTTAACTTTGGCTCCCGAGGCCAGTTCGAACTGGTCGCAGATGCTCATCAGTCTGCGCACGGACAGCGGATCCGAGCAGAAGACGGCGACGTCATCCATGTACAGGGAAGTTTTCACCTGAGTGCCTCCGCTGCCTGGGATTGTCACCCCTCTTATGCTCGCATCCTTCCTAATAGACTCAGCAAAGGGTTCAATACAGCAAACAAACAAGACCGGGGACAGAGGACAGCCCTGTCTGACTCCAGATTTGATCGGGAAACTTTCAGATTCCCACCCGTTGATTGACACTGCGCTACTGATATTTGTGTAGAGCAGTTGGATCCAAGGCCACTGATCATGGTCTCTCCCCTGCCAGGTTAGTATCAAATGTCGTCTTGATGCGACAGTGCCCCAAAAGCCGTTCAGTGTGTTTAAAGCACATTTAGGTAAGGCTGAGATATGACATCACATCCATGTGACTCACGGGAAAGTTGTGAGAGTTAACATGTCTGGTGTCTCCTTTTTGTCTCAGTAGCCAGGACTGGACACAAAACTCAAAAGTGTAGTCCCATCAGGGCACTGTAGAATTTAAGCATGACTTATGCTGACATTATTCTATTGTTTGGGCTCAATACCACATTTGCATTGTTGATTGCTGCTGCAGAGTGGTTGGATCTCTGTCAACTTGACCCTTAGCTATTTTGACACCACTTATCACTTACATTTCTATCTAGATGCAGTGCTTTACATTTGTCCATATTAACTGTTCCACCCACTTACATATTTAACCTTTGTAATTCTTCATCTGCTTCCTCAGATTCAACTCTGCGCTCCTCATTTTGGTGTCATCTGAAAATCTGAGCAGTATGAATTAAAATTCTGAATCCGGGGGTCCCAATAGGAATATATGGGACATTCCACCCAGCAATTCCCTGCACATTGATATCATTGCACTAACAAGTATCCTCTATTTCCTACCTTTCAGCCAATTACTTATCCATTCCCCTCCAAGTCACACATCATCATGACTTGGAACTATATCACTGTTCCTTCACTGTCGCTGGGTCAAAATCCTGGAACTCCCTTCCTAACGACACTGTGGGTGTACCTACTTCACATGGACTGCAGCAGTTCAAGAAGGCAGCTCAGCACCACCTTCTCAAGGGCAATTAGGGATAGGCAATAAATGCTGGCTTAGCCAGCGACACCCACATACCATGAATGAATTTTTTTTAAAATTCCCAAGTTTTACCTTGAAATACCAGCTAAGTGTTAATAGACATAGCTACACTGCACTTGGGATTGTCACTTCCTCAAATAGAATCCAGAAAATGATCAGACAGCATTATCTTCAACTGAATCTATGTTGAATGTTGTTTACTACATTATTGTCCTCAAGTTTACTTCCAGTAATTGATTCTACTATTTTTACAAAGTTCAAAGTGACAAAAATTTTCAGTACGTCAACAGGCCTTTCAGCTCAACAGGTCCATGGTAGTGCTTATGCTCTACACTTTTTTTTAATTTCCAAAATATACTTTATTCATAAAAATCTGTAAAAATTACATTACCAGTTTCAAACAGCACCAACTCAAAAAATACAAAGAGTGCAAAGGAGGTCTGTTTGCTTCATTACAATCATGAGTTCCCTCACAACCCTTCCATTTCACATTTGTCATGCCAATTACATTTTTACATTTTACAGCAAATGAAAATTTTCCCGATACAGTTCGAGGGGTTTCCCATGGATCCAGCCCCTCAGTTCAGCTTGGTGGGGGGACCTTACACTGTGGTCTTTCCCCATTGAGCCTTTGCTGTGGCTGCCCCAAGCTTTAGTGCGTCCCTCAGCACGTAGTCCTGGACCTTGGAATGTGCCAGTCTGCAACATTCGGTGCTGGACAACTCTTTGCGCTGGAAGACCAGCAAGTTTCGGGCAGACCAAAGGGCGTCTTTCACCGAATTGATAGTCCTCCAGCAGTAGTTGATGTTTGTCTTGGTGTGCGTCCCTGGGAACAGCCCGTAGAGCACAGACTCCTGTGTTACAGAGCTGCTTGGGATCAACCTCGACAAAAACCACTGCATCTCTTTCCACAACTGCTTTGCAAAGACACATTCCAGGAGGAGGTGGGCAACTGTCTCTTCCCCACCACAGCCACCGCGGGGGCATTGTGCGGAGGGGGTGAGACTTCGGGCGTGCAGGAAGGATCTGACGGGGAGGGCTCTTCTCACCACCAGCCAAGCTACATATTGGTGCTTGTTTGAAAGTTCTGGTGATGAGGCATTCGGCCAAATGACTTTGACGGTCTGCTCGGGGAACCATCCGACAGGATCCCCCGTCTCCTTTTCCCGTAGGGCCTTGAGGACATTCCGTGCAGACCACTGCCTGATGGACCGGTGGTCAAAGGTGTTTTCCTGCAGAAACTGCTCCACGAAGGATAGGTGGTACGGCATGGTCCAACTGCATGGAGCGTTCCGCGGCAATGTGACCAGGCCCATCCTTCGCAACACCGGGGACAGCTAGAACCTCAGCACATAGTGACACTGGGAGTTTGCGTACTGGAGGTCTCCACACAGCTTGATGCAGCCGCACACGAAGGTGGTCATCAGGGTGGAGGGCCACGTTGGGTACATTTTCCCCGCCCTTATCCAGAGATTTGAACATCGTGTCCCTCCGGACCCGGTCCATTTTAGATCCCCAGATGAAGCGGAAAATGGCTCGGGTGACCGCCACAGCGCAGGAGTCGGGTATGGGCCAGACCTGCGCCACGTACAGCAACAACGTGAGCGCCTCGCACCTGATGACCAGGTTCTTACCCACAATGGAGAGAGATTGCTGCCCCCACAAGCTCAACCTGTGTTGTACCTTGGCTACTCGCTCCTCCCAGGTTCTGGGTCACGCCCCGGCCCTTCCGAACCATATCACCAGCACGTTCAGGTAGTCTGACCTGACGGTGAAGGGGACAAAGGATCGGTCAGCCCAGTTCCCAAAGAACATGACCTCGCTCTTGCCGTGGTTAACTTTGGCTGTCGAGGCCAGTTCGAACTGGTCGCAGATGCTCATCAGTCTGCGCACAGACAGCGGGTCCGAGCAGAAGATGGCGACATCATCCATGTCCAGGAAGGTTTTAACTTGAGTGCCTCCACTGCCTGGGATTGTCACCCCTCTTATGCTCACATCCTTCCTAATAGACTCAGCAAAGGGTTCAATACAGTAAACAAACAAGACAGGGGAGAAAGGACAGCCCTGTCTGACTCCAGATTGGATCGGGAAACTTTCCGATTCCCACCCATTGATTGAGACTGCGCTACTGATGTTTGTGTAGAGCAGTTTGATCCAATTGCAGATTCCCTCCCCAAACCCCATTTTGGAAAGCACGTCCATCATGTAGGTGTGCAATATCCTGTCAAAAGCCTTCTCCTGGTCCAGGCTGATGAGGCAGGTGTCCACCCTCCTGTCCCGTACGTAGGCGATCTTATCCCTGAGTAGCGCGAGACTATCAGAGATCTTCCTGCCAGGTACAGTACAGGTCTGATCGGGGTGGATCACCAACTCCAGAGCAGACTTGACTCGACTGGCTATGACTTTGGACAGAATCTTGTCGTCAACATTAAGCAGTGAGATGGGCCGCAAATTTCTGATTTCTGCCCTCTCCCCCTTCCGCTTGTAGATGAGGGTGATGATGCTTTTTCTCATGGATTCTGACATGTTGCCAGCCAGGAGCATACTCACGTGTACTTCCAGCAGGTCCGGGCCGACCCAGTCCCACAGGGCCGAATACAATTCAATCGGTAAGCTGTCGCTTCCGGGAGTTTTACTCGTCTCAAAGGACTCGACAGCCTTTGTCAGCTCGTCCAGAGTTAGCGGCTTGTCCAGTCTCTCCCTTGTGCTGTCATCTAAGACCTCTGTGATAGATGACAGGAAGGACTGGGAGACTCTGCTGTCTGTGGGCTTCGCGTCATACAGCCCAGCATAAAAGGATTTGCTGATCCTTAGTATGTCGGACTGCGAAGACGTTACCGAGCCATCCTCTTCCTTCAGGCTGCTGATAACAGAGCTCTCTCTGTGTACCTTTTGGAAGAAGTAACGCGAGCACATCTCATCCTGCTCAATGGAGCGGACTCTGGACCAGAAGATGATCTGGAGGCCTCCGTGGCAAAGAGCGAGGCCTGCTGGCTCTTCACCTCTTGGAGGTCCTCCTTGACCTCGAGCCCCATCGACTGCAGCCGGAGCAGATTTTGCAGACTTTTCTGGAGTCGGGACGTTTCCCTCTGTCTCTCTCTCGCTGTCTGAACCCATTTGAAGATAAAAAACCTCTTGATGTTCTCCTTGATTGGAGACTCAAAGAGGGGTTTCACGGTTCTCCAACCTTTGTAATCCCTTTTGAGTTCCTCAACGTTCTCTGGGATTAGCAATGTAGCATTGAGCTTCCATGTCCCCCTGCCAACCCACTGGTCATCCTGTAAGTGACAGTCGGCCAGTCAGAAGCAATGGTCGGAGAAGAACACCGGCTTGATGTCGGTGGATCTGACCGTGGCAGCACGGGACATAAACAGGAAGTCAATCCTGGAACGGGCAGACCCGTCCGATCTTGACCATGTGTATCTGCGCTGCGCTGCGTCTGCAGGTTTGCTGAAGACGTCGTGCAGTTTGGCATCTTTAACTGTTTCTATTAGGAATCTGGACGTAGCGTCCAGTTTGCTGTCGTCTCTGCCAGATCGTCCAACCGCATCGACGATGCAGTTGAAGTCACCGCCTAGGATGACCAGCCTGGACGTCGCCAGCAGCAGTGGGAGCTGCTGGAAGACGGTCAGCCGCTCACTGCGTTGTACCAGGGTGTACACGTTGATAAACCGGAGCAGAGCGTTGTTGTACATTACGTCTGCTACGAGGAGGCGACCGCCCACCACCTCCTTAACTTCGGAGATGGTGAAGTTATCTCCCCGCAGCAGAATACCCAGGCCGGAGGAACGGCAATCATTACCCCCAGACCAGATCAATGGCCCTTGGGACCACCATCGCGACCACTGCCTGTAGGTGCTGAGGTGTGGTATTCCACACTCCTGCAGAAACAGTAGGTCGGCTTTGACCTTGGCGAGGTAATCCAAGGTTGAAACACATCGCGTAGTGGATTTAATGCTACGCACATTAATGGAAGCAATTCTTACACCCATTTTTTTAAAGTTAGTTGTTGCTTCCCATACCATTTGTCCTTGCTAGTCCCAGTCCTTCAGGATGTTCCTGCATACCCATAGTGTGCGCAAGCTGTTTCACGTTGGTTGGGCTCAGAAACCCCTCCTGGTTTCTCATGCAGGGTTTGTTCCACTGGGGTGACATCGGGGACGTCTTGTAGGCAGCAAGGATTGGGTTGTCCGCTGCTGCTTCCCTCTGTTCCTCCTCGAAAACATCACTGCTCCCGGCTTCCCGGAGCTGAGGTGCGCCAGACGTGTCTTTGCTCTCAGTGTCCAGGAGCTGGGATGCGCACTGGCCGTGTTGTTCGGTGTGGCGCTTTGGGGTTGGGGCACGCCGGGCCCATCACAGCTTCCAGTGCCCGGGGGCTGGGATGCTTTATCTTCCATCTCCTTGGAGTTCTGTCGCCTCTTTTGAAGGGGCCGTCGTTCCAGCATTTCCCCGTCCAGTGAAGAGGAGCTGTTGTAGTCTGTCTCAGAAGGTAGCCTCCTCTTGCCACTGGTTTGGGTGGTGGCCTGTTCCGCTTTTGGAGGTCTTTTCTTTGTGGTTTTCCTCTGGACCACTTGCCACTAACCTGTTTGTCCATCTGTTGCCTGCTCCTCCATTGATTCTGTCTGTGGAGTGGGGGTTTCCGGGCACAGGGTAGGTGCTAGGTTGCTGGTTTCAGCTGTCTCCCCTTTCTTCTCCTTCTCAGGTTGAAGTTCCTCACTGCGGAGAAGGTTGCTTGTCTCCTTTCGAACACCAGACACCTTCGTCGAACCTTCTCCCGGCCTTTCCTTGGACCTTGCCGCCTGAGCATAACTGAGGCAGCGTTTGGGGCAGGTTTTGTAGAGATGGCCTGCCGCACCGCACAAGTTGCAACACTTAGTCTACTTACAGTCCTTGGTCTGATGGCCTTCCTCCTTGCAGTTCTTGCAAACAACCGTGCTGCAGTTGGCTGCCACGTGACCAGATTTGCCACAGGTGCGGCAAACTCTGGGCTGCCCAGCGTAGACCAAGAACCCTCGACTTCCCCCAATAGCGAAGCTGGAGGGAGGGTGGATGATGGCCCCACTGGGATCGACCTTCAAGGTCACCTTGACCTGCCGCTTGCTGGTCCAAATCCCAAAGGGGTCCTTGAGATCAGTGCTATTGCCGGCCAACTCGACGTACCTGGCGAGAAAGGTGAGTACATCCACCACCGGAACATGGGGGTTGTAGAGGTGAATCGTCACCACCCGGTCCCGTTGTGATGGAAGCGTGAAGAGCGGATCCACTTTGAGGATCGACAGTGGCGCCCGGTCTCCTTTCTCCTTGAACGCCTTCAGGAACTTGATGCATCCCGCCACGTTCCGGAACGTCACGTCGAAGTATCCACTGCTGGGGAAATCCTGCAGGCAGAAGACATCCGTAGCTTGAAATCCACAGCAATCGAAGAGGGTTTTCTTGATGAAGAAGGTGCGATCGACCGTTGCATCTCCTTCCTTGTCCTTCACGACCACCCGAACGGTGTTGCGCACTCCCTGGCCTGAAGCTCGAAGATTTGTTATAGCCATTTTACTCAAAGCTTACCCAGGATCAAAAGGCAATGATCATGGTCTCTTCTCTGCCAAGTAAGTACTGATAAGAACAGGTACTGCACTTGATCTTAGCCAAAAGGCCGAGAACTGTGTGCTTATGCTCTACACGAGCCTCCTCACACCCATCTTCATCTAACCTCATCAATATGTCCTTCTATACCTTTCTCCCTCATGTGCTTATCTAGCTTCCCCTTAAGTGCATCTAGTCACCTCAACTATTTCCTGTGGTAGCGGGTTCCACATTCTAACCACTCTCTGGGTAAAGAAGTTTCTCCTGAATTCTCTTCTAGACTTATTAGTGACTATCTTATATTTATTGACCCTAGTTCTGGTCTTGCTGCAAGTGGAAACATCTTCTCTACCTCCACCCTATCAAACCCTTTCATTAGCTTTAAGTCTTCTATCAGGTCACCCGTCAGTCTTCTCTTTTCTACAGAAAAGAGCCCCATCCTGTTCAGTCTTTCCTAATAGGTGTTACCTCTTAGTTCTGGTATCATTCTAGTAAATTTTTTTGCAGCCTCTCCTTTCTATAATATAAAAACTAGAACTGTTCACGGTACTCCAAGTGTGGTCTAACCAAGGTTCTATACAAATTTAACAATAACTTCTCTGCTTTTCAATTCTGACCCTCTAGAAGTGAATTCCAGCACTTTATTTGCTGTTTTATGACCTTATTTTACCTGATATTGGTGTGATGCTGATGCATTTTTAATTGCCGGTCTGGTACAGGGCCCCAGGTATTTTGGATCATCTGTAATGCTCCACTTCCTCCATCTGTCTGGTACTGGATCTAAAGATTGGAGTCACAATGCTAATTAGCTTTCTCTTCTGATGGTATTTTTCACAAAGTCCTGTAATACTTCCATTTTTTGGTAAAGTAAATGGATACAGAATGCCTGTAATGCCTTGGGTGCATGAGAATACAAGCAGGATGAAAAATCTTGCAATTCTCTGAATGTAGATAGAAAATTGGAACCTGACCCAATTTGGATTTGCAGGAACACGATTCTTTAAATAAAATTGAGAATAGGTGTGTCTAGGTCGAAGGTAGTAAAATACATGTTGAGTTACACTGCAGTATGTTTAAGGCAGTTGTACATGAATCATGCCTCCACACAATGGAGACATCAAGAAACATAATGAAGAAAAATAGAAGCGAATAAGCTTTTGGTGATGTCTGCTAGAGAATTACCTATGAATTCCCATGAAAATGTGTAACCTAGTAGCTTTAGTGGTGGACTAACTACTGAGAGGTTCTGAGTTCAAATTGCAAACAGACAATTAAAAATTCAATAAATTTGGGAATTTGTGGACTGGGACCAGAAAAGATCACTGGGAAAATGTCAACGCCCAACTGATTCACTAACATC
Source organism: Heterodontus francisci (assembly GCF_036365525.1). Taxonomy (NCBI): domain Eukaryota; kingdom Metazoa; phylum Chordata; class Chondrichthyes; order Heterodontiformes; family Heterodontidae; genus Heterodontus; species Heterodontus francisci. Next base: position 45,764,373 of record NC_090400.1, read on the forward strand.
TTTCTGAGAGGGACCTGCCATACCTGTCTGGTCTGGCCTACATGTCATTCCAGTCCCATAGTAAATACTGCCTAGTCAGTGTTGCCCACATCCCAAGACAAATAACAACAAAGAAATAGAAAAGAGCTTGAAAACAATTCTTTGTGAAGCATGACCTTACAAAAAGAAAGTGCCTGCAATAAATAGCACACGAGGTGCAGTTGCTAAGCAGGTTTAGTCAGGTTAATTTAGCTGGCTTTGGAGCCCCGCATTGCACACTGTGGAAACATGGTTTCTGTAAAATAAAATTCAACAGTGTAACATGTCTCTATTTTTTCTCTTTTGCAGCGTCTACAACTCTCCTGAAATGTTAACTGAAATTTTAACGTTCCAAAGTTCCTTTTCATACTTGCTCGTCTGTGTTTCCACAGGTGAGAATCTCAGTCGTAAAGAATGTCATTAGCAACATGAAAAATAATGGCTTTAATCCACAGCTGTTTGCTTGTGCAGCATGGACAGGTCTCCCTTTAGCAATGGGTGACCCCCTTTTTAATAGTATTCTAATTTGTCAGTATTGCAGTGGCAACAGCCATAGTTATTTGCTGATAATATTAGCATGGTAATTGTCATATATTTGTATACACTACATAATTAGAAATTAATATAATTAATGCTGCCCTGTTGTGCTGGTGTCATAAAGTTAATTAAACTTCCAATTTTCTATTGGAAAATTATTGTTTTTAACTGGGTATTAGTGGCATTCTTCCTGTTGTCTTGTAGTTGTAACATTGCTGGAGCCAGATTCCTTCATGAAAGCCATACAAACTTATAGGTTTGGCACAATGCAGCAAATACCAAAACTAACCACGGAAGAATAAAAACTCCTCCCTATGCACTGCAGCTGGAGTCTCATTTTATATTCAGTATCACATTTCTTTGAGCTTATTCAAATGGGTTTAAATGGACAATAAGGCCCTCAAAACTATCTTTCATTTTTAGCTCTGTCTTAATTGGATTGACACAACAACTTGTATTCAGGGAGATGATCTGGGCATTTCCACTCCTTTATCCACCCCTCTTATCACATTTCCAGACTCATAAGTGCAGTTTTTTTTCTTCTGTGTCTATAAGACTGCTGCCAGGATAAGGTCACATAATTTCATAATGTAAATGCCAGAAGACAGTATTTTGCTAATCTGCCTGGATCCAAACTAAAATAATAGCAGAATGAAAAAAGGCTATAAAAGAAATCTGCATTTTGTCCTCTCTGGAGAGCTGAGCCAATGTAGTTTCACTCTGAAATGGGATAGAATTTGGGACTGGGGAAATGTGTATTAGTATACTGTCCTTTTACACCTATTGAGAAATCGTACTGACTTTAAAAATCATGTGTGAAAGCTTCTTGTCATTACGCTAATATTTTTAACCAGATTTTTTCTGGCTCACCTAATTGTTTTCTTCTGCCTCTGGGATATTCCCAAAATGCATGAAGAACAATAGTTCTTCATACAATATTGCAGCAGTTCAAGAAGGTGGCCAAGAACAACTTTCTCAAGATAACTAGGATATAAATTCAGTCTTGCCCCTGTCACCCACATCCAGAGAATCAATACAAAAGAAAACTACACAGGATAGATCTAGCTGAAAATAAGAAACTCTTTTTCATACCCACAAAGCCATTCAGAAATGTAAACAAAGCTGACCGATCTGCCTATATGCAAATAAGTCTTTTGACCATAACCACAAACAACGGTGAACATGTGAAAGCAGATAAACGGAGAAACATTTAAGGGAAAAGCAAATAGATAACAAAGGAGTGCTTGAGGGGAGTTTGAGTTTGGGACTGGCCAGATAGTCTGCAGTATCATTTAGATTCTGCACTTTCCTACCTTCTTATGTTCTGATTAGTAGAAGAATTTTAAAACCGTTCTTTTCACCCCAAGGGAGCTTCGGATCCAAATTATGTTCGGTTGATACACAAATACAAATTTATTTGGGATCACTAACAAAACTTACCTGTTAACTGTTCTTGAAAATTATTTTATGAAAAGTCATAGGATTATAGAATAAAATCTCGCTTGCTGTTTTAAACTTGATGCTATGCAGGCTTAGAACATAGAACAGTACAGCACAGTACAGGCACTTCGGCCCACGATGTTGTGCCGACCCTTTAACCTACTCTAAGATCAAACTACCTACATACCCTTCGTTCTACTGTCATCCATGTACCTATCCAAGAGTCGCTTAAACGTCCCTAATGTATCTGCTTCTACTACCACCGCTGGAAGTGCATTCCACGCACCCACCACTCTCTGTGTAAAGAACCTACCTCTGACATCTCCCCGAAACCTTCCTCCAATTACCTTAAAATTATGCCCCCTGGTGATAGCCCTTTCCGCCCTGGGAAAAAAGTCTCTGGCTATCCACTCTATCTATGCCTCTCATCATCTTGTACACCTCTATCAAGTCACCTCTCATCCTTCTTCGCTCCAATGAGAAAAGCCTTAGCTCCCTCAACCTTTCTTCGTAAGACATGCCCTCCAGTCCAGGCAGCATCCTGGTAAATCTCCTCTGCACCCTCTCTAAAGCTTCCACATCCTTCCTATAATGAGGCGACCAGAACTGAACACAATATTCCAAGTGTGGTCTAACCAGGGCTTTATAGAGCTGCAGCATAACGTCACGGCTCTTAAACTCAATCCCCCTGTTAATGAAAGCCAACACCCCATACGCCTTCTTAACAACCCTATCAACTTGGGTGGCAACTTTGAGGGATCTATGGACGTGGACCCCAAGATCCCTCTGTTCCTCCACACTGCCAAGAATCCTATCTTTAAGCCTGTATTCTGCATTCAAATTCGACCTTCCAAAATGAATCACTTCACACTTTTCCAGGTTGAACTCCATCTGCCACTTCTCAGCCCAGCTCTGCATCCTGTCAATGTCCCGTTGCAACCTACAACAGCCTTCCACACTATCCACAACTCCAGCAACCTTTGGGTCATCGGCAAACTTACTAACCCAGCCTTCCACTTCCTCATCTAAGTCATTTATAAAAATCACAAAGAACAGAGGTCCCAGAACAGATCCCTGCGGAACACCACTGGTCACCGAGCTCCAGGCTGAATACTTTCCATCTACCACCACCCTCTGTCTTCTCTGGGCTTCTCTTTGAAATTTCTGCTGATGGGCTGTGACACCTCAATATCTTGTGGCAGACTGGCTACACTATTCTAAATTCAAGATGAACATATTTGAGGCAAGCATTAATACAGCAGCAGTACATCTAAGCATGAAGTACTCCCCCATGCATCTGAAGAAAAAATGACTTGTATCTGTGATAGATTTCAGTATTACCAGAATCTTCAATTGAACCCCTTCTTTGCAGACCCTATAACCATTCATCATCAGTCAGCAGCTTCAGTGTAGCCTTGGCTTATGATAAAGAACACCACCATTCAGTTTATCCTCTAACCATCAGTGGCTTTTGTGGCACTTAAAATAAAAGTGGATTAGGATTATTGTTTGTTATATCTGTTCTTAGAAGTTCACAGTATACAAGAGCAAGCTAAAAAGACGAACTAAGTGGTGCCTTCTAAGATTGTGTTACATGCACGCTCCCAGTGACTGAGGAGTGATATAACACCCAATATATCCCAGGTTTAATATCCAGTCTGTTGAGCTTAGCTGATCTCAGCAAGGGTAGGAGTTGGGATACAACATTTTGTCTTAGCATTCCTGGCTAGATTGTGGGATGCCTGCTGATAATGACTGTCTAGGCCAGGGGATGCTCCTGCTGCTTCCTATTCCTCTCCATTACTGTGCCAGTTCCTATTATTCCCTGTCCTTCCCCATCAAAAGGCCTGTGCCTCTTGCTCTTCCTCCCCAGAGTACCATCTCCCACTATTTCTGCTCCATTGCAGTGCCATCTCCCACTACTTCCTCTCCCACAGTTCCATCTCAAACTACTGTCTCTCCACATCACATTGCCAGCTGCCACTACTTTCTCTCTGTTAGAGGTCTGTCTAAATCTAATGCAATCCTGTTTCTTTGGAAAGAGACAATTCTAAAAATGCCTTGTTGAAATAAACTTCTCTCAAAAGGGGAAAAAAAATGGACTAGGAAAAATAGTGGAAGGAAAGAATGAATTATTACATAAAAAATATATTTTCTCTGGAAGAAATCAGTTGATGCAAAGACAAACTATGAGAAGAATGAGTGGGAAGATAGTAACCAAAATAAATGCAGCATCCCAAACAGCTTGTTTTCTATGCTTTCAGACGAAAGTACATAATTTACAAAACTGCTGGAGCATCAAAATGGCATAATGGCACAAATAACTATTATTTTGCAGGTGAGGTAATGAATACTCCTTTAAATTAAAAAATTCCACTTACATTGGTTCTCCTTTCTTACTGTACAGGAGGACTTATTAATATCTATTGAATTGATCTGCAATAATTTTTTTAATGATGTCCTTTTGAGCAATATAATTAACTAATTCTAATCATGTGACCTTTTCAATTGTGCCACTTTCAGGGAATTTCATGAGTCAATAGTGATGATCTAAAATTTTTAACTCAATGTTGAGTCCAGTAAAGTGCCTAATCGAAAGATGAGATGCTGTTCCTCAAACTTACGTTGAGCTTCATTGGAACAGTGTAGGAGACAGAAGACACACAGGTCAGAGTGGGAGTGGAGCGGATAATTAAAATGATAGGTGACTGGAAGTTCAGGGTCACACTTCACTTGCGAACTGAACAGAGGTGCTCCACAAAGCAGTCATCCAATCTACCTGATGTAGAGGAGACTGCATCGTGAGCAGCAAATAAAATGTACTAAATTGAAAGAAATTGCTGTTGCACCTGGAAAAAGTGTTTGGGACCTTGGATGGTGAGAAGGAAGGAGGTAAAATGTCAGTTGTAGCCATCTCTTGCCCTTGCATGGGAAGGGGATGGGGTGTTGGGGGTGGTGAAGGAGAGGAACAGGGTCTAATGGAGGGTGGTCCCTTCACAATGCTGCAAGGAGAGGGGATGGGTAGAAGTGTTTGGTGGTGGCATCATGCTGGAGGTGGCAGAAATAGCAGAGGAACATGTGTTGAATGTGGAGGCTGGTGGGTCGAAGGTGAGGTCAAAGGGAACCCTATTGTGGTTCCAGGAGGGAGGGAAAGGGGTGAGAGCAGAAGTGCGGAAAATGGAACGGATATGGCCGAGGGCCCTAACCACAGTGAGGGTGAGGAAAAAGGAAGACATATCGGAAACGCTGATATTGAAGGTTGCATCGTCAGAACAGATGCGATGGAGACGAAGAAACTGGGAGAATGGAATTCTTACAGGAAGTGGGATGTGAGGAAGTCTGGTTAAGATAGTTGTGGGAGTCAGTGGGTTTATAGTGGATATTGGTGACTAGCCTATTGCCAGAAATAGAGACAGAGAAGTCAAGGAAGGTAAGGGAAGAGTCGGAGATGCACCATGTGAAAGTTAGAGAAGGATGAAAACTGGAAGCAAAGTTGATTAAATTTTCCAGATCAGGGCAAGAGCTGAAACGGCACTGAGACAGTCATCAATGTACCGGAAAAAAAGGTGAGGGAGGGGACCTGAATAGAACTGGAACAAAGAATGCTGCACATCTCCCACAAAAAGGCAGGCATAGCTAGGACCCGTATGGGTTCCCACAGCAACACTTTTTATATGGAGGAAGTGAGTGGAGTTAAAGGAGAAGTTGTCAAATGTGAGAACAAGTTCAGCCAGGCGGAGGAAGGTGGTGGTGGATGGGAACTATTTGCGCATCCATTCAAGGAAGAAACAGTGAGCTCTAAGACCATCCTGTTAGGGGATGGAGGTGTAGAAAGATTGAACATCTATGGTGGAAAGGAGATGGTTAGGTCCAGGAAACTAGAAACTGCTAAAGTGGTGGATGGCATCGGAAGAGTCGTGGATGTAGGTGGGAAGAGGCTGGACAAGGGAAGAAAAAAAGAGTCGAGATAGGAAGAAATCAGTTCTGTGGAGCAGGAAAAGACTGAAATGATGGATTTACCAGGGCAGTCCTGTCTGTGGATCTTAGGAAGGACAGAGAAGTGGGCGATATGGGGTTGAGGGAATATGAGGTGAGAGGTCATAAAAATAATGTGTCACTAGTTTATGGTAATCTCAGCATTACAATGAATGACCTCACAAAGACAAACAAATATTGTTGAACAGTTTGTTGATTGTTCTTGGGTTATATGTAAAAATTCCTTCAAACTATGTTAAAAGAGTCATAGAATGACAGGAAATATACAGAAATGCAGTAAATATGCTTCTACAAAACTTTCTGTGCAATAGTGATTTTATGGGAGAACTGGATCTTCCAGAGCTACATTCAGTCGTTTTGGGAAATGTTCAGCCAGACATAATTTCTTGGAAATTGTCTGTTCTTTTAATTTCCTCAATCTGTTGGCAGTCTGAAACATTCATACTGCAATAAATACTCATGGAGGTTCTGCCAGTGGCCTGGAGCCTTATTGCTGGCCTGGATGGTTCAGAATATGAGGCCTCGCACTTTACCTGTCGGATTAACAATACGCCCGATTTTCTGATACATGATTTTGAGCAGAGTCAGTGCTGCTGTCAAGCACTGCAATATGCAAGTCGACCCCCACTCTGAATATCATTGCCACCGCACACATCACCTATATAAAACAATTTCATGTTTGGGAAACAGACCTGCTCTAATTTGGAGCATCTCTGAAAGCAAAGTTGTTGGTGAGAAGAAAGTTAAAGAGGAGAGAGCAGGAGAGCGATCCTAACGAATCCAGGACAGACAGGAGATTAGGGCCAGGCCAGAAGCAGATGAGTGTGCACCCCCAATGTGAGCTACAGCATCAGCCAGACACCCAAGCATCATATGGAACAGTCAGTGCCAGAATGGAGAGAAGGAGACTGGGAAACGTGGTATTCGAGAGTCCATGACAAATAGGAGTTCTACACTGGATTGGAGAAGGTGTCTGCTCCCCCAAGTGAGATACAGCAATTACAGCAGCTGGAGAGATTTTTGGCAGATTCTGGGCCAAGAGCTCCGAGGATATCTAATAACCCTGGCAATGTTCTTTGACCCAAACCAACCCAATGGCTGAAAATCACCAATGGAAATTTTTGGTAGGTCAAGGTTATGAATGAAGACTTTTAAGCTTAATATGCATCACTTTGTACTAATGTACAAAGGCTAAAACAGCCCATGCTTGCAGATATTTTTAAAATGATGATTCTGGTACTTTTTTATTTTCTTTTATATTGTTTTTGTTCCTCAGCCACATTTTCAGCATTCCTCTTGAATGCGCAGCGTAACCTCAGCAATCTGATGACAATGTCAGATACATTTCCACAAAGTGAAATCTTTCCACAAGGCGGCACAGTGGCGCAGTGGTTAGCACCGCAGCCCCACAGCTCCAAGGACCCGGGTTCAATTCTGGGTACTGCCTGTGCGGAGTTTGCAAGTTCTCCCTGTGACCGCATGGGTTTTTGCCGGGTGCTCTGGTTTCCTCCCACGGCCAAAGACTTGTAGGTGATAGGTAAATTGGCCATTGTAAATTGCCCTTAGTATAGATAGGTGGTAGGGAATATGGGATTAATGTAGGGTTAATATAAATGGGTGGTTGTTGGTCAGCACAGACTTCGTGGGCCGAAGGGCCTGTTTCAGTGCTGTATCTCTAAATAAATAAAAAGCCAAGTATGTGCCAAGATAATGTTGCTCCCAGAACTGCCAAGCTAGGTAAATTGTTATTTGAGAATGATTGAAATATGCCACAAAAATCACTAAAATTCCTTCCAGTACCTGACCAAAAGGCCACTTTCCTCCATAGTTTGTATTAGGTTGTTTGACTTTGGGAGTTAGCACACTCAAGCCCTGTGCTGCCATTCATACTCACGTTCTACTATGTGTAGGCCCATATTCTAGCTAACACCAATGCTCCCTCTAATATTTCTTTGTTGTGTGCAGGCTGTTTATTGCACTGTGCGGTACATTCCAGATTGCTACAAGTAGAGGGAATGTTAGCTAACACTTCAGTGGAATACTGAGAGAGTGCTGCATTAGCAGAAATGCTACTTTTCAGATGAGATGTTAAACTATCTGCCAATTAAGCAGACGTAAGAGATCCCTTAGTACATATTAAAATAGAGCAGGGAGTTCTCCTGATGCCATGAACAACATTTTTCCCTCAACCAACATCACCATAAACAGTTAATCTGGTCCTTTATATATTTGCTGTTTGTGGGACCTTGCTGTGTGCAGATTTGCTGTGTGCTACGTTTGCCTACAAAACAACAGTCACTACATTTCAAAAAGAAATCACTGGTACTGAAATACTTATGGACTCCCTGTAGACGTGATGATAATGTGCTGTACAAATGCAAGTTCTCGCTTTCTAACTCTGGCTCAAATGTAATTTAATCCAGAATACTAAAAATTCAAGGAGCAGCCCAAATGCCGAGTACACAAATAAAATACATTTGCATTGGCTCCCGGCCAAGCAACATCTTGACTTTAAAATTCTCATCCATATTTTCAATTCTCTCCATGGCCTCGCCCCTCCCTATCTCTGTAATCTCCTCCAGCCCCACAACCCTCCAAGATATCTGCGCTCCTCTAATTCTGGCTTCTTGTGCATCCCTGATTTTAATTGCTCTACTGTTGGTGGCTGTGTCTTCAGTTGCCAAGGCCCCAAGCTCTGGAATACCTTCCCTACACTTCTCCACCTCGCTTTCCTCTTAAGAGACTCCTTAAAGCTTTTGGTCATAAGACCTAATAACTCCTTTTATGGCTCGGTGTCATGCTTTGTTTTATAATGATCCTGTGCAGTGCCTTGGGACGTTTTATTACGTTAAAGGCATTATATAAATATAGCTAGTAGTTGTTATTGCATTAATCAAACTGGAGAGATTTCAACTATTACTGTTACTGAAGTTTGGGGCTGTCTGATCTGATTTGGGTCCTTCTTCCTCTTTTTCTAGAAGACTGTAAATAATGTACAAATGGTGATTCCTATTCTACCAGCCTGCACAGTGAGCAATGGCAGATTATTCAATCACTAGAGGCAAGGCAGTCCTGTCTTCACAGTTGTCGACTCCCAGCCAAGTCACTGGGCATCTATCAGAGACAGCAGCTCCAGCCATTTGTGCTCGTCCTCTTCATTCCCCATCTCAAGTAGCACTGGGGCCAGCTGTAGCAAACTGTACTGCCACCCAGGCTGTGATCAGCTAACTCAGTGCATGTTCAAGCCTGGGGCTTCCTGGCCTTTTGATCTCACCAGGTGGTGAACCTACTCACTAAACCAGTGGGTGGGCAACATTTTTGCATCTAATTTCTTAAACCATTCAGTTTCCTCATGATCCAACTATTCGAGAAAGTATTTTGCAGCTCTCGTCCTCAGTGGCTTTTAAATAATAAATTAATAGCTTTTTGAACTGTTCCTTCCAGGTTATTTTATCCAAGATGTGGCTGATATCATCATGAATGGCCAGTCTAGAGCATCATGGGAGTTCCTGTTGCACCATACGTTGGTAATTATACTGTGTAATTTATATACCACATAGAAATTCAGATCAGCTTTTAAGTTTAAAATTTGTACTTTTTGAAGTAAATTATGTTGGAAGGGTAAATCAGTTCTGTGAAAGCACTAATACTAGGTTTTAGTCTGCACTCATGCTCAATATTGAGAAAGTATCAGTTGTTATAGCAACTGACAGCAATATCTACTGTTGCAAAACAGGGGCTAATTTTATGAGTCACACTGTCAGTGGGAAACCTTGTCTGCCAAAGGCACATATCCAAAATCAGGGAGAATGCAGCACACAATTTTTCAACCATTCCTTTTACCGTCTCATCCCACAACATGGTTTCTGTCCCTTTATCTTCCTGCACCACCACTGCTTGTGTGTCTCTTTCTCTCTTGGCCCCCTTCCCTGCTTTAAGTGGATGTCTCCCTCCCATCAACAATTTCTCTCTCTGCACCATCCCCAACAATGGGGCATTGGTCCTTCTCCTTGCCCACACTCAATACACTAGTCACGCACACCGGAAGTGCGATGATACAAATTATGGACTAACTTGAAGAGTTATGAAAAACTGACTTTGTCTTTTAAAAAATGAACCTTTATTTTGAAAGCAAACAATGGTCCAAAATGGCCACCAAAGAAAAAGGGATTGGCTCTTTGTGTATTCAAAATGTCTGACAAAGACAAATGACAAATCTTCAAAGCTAAGAGCTGTCAATTGCACCCCATCCTAAAAACATTCCAGAAGTGAATGTCTTCTCCTGAAACAAAGAAGATGTGAAGTAGCCATTGTGAGATCACCATGAGGAAGAGATGAGAATGTCTCCTACCAGGAGGTGAGAGGTGACACAGTTTTACTTCTTAAAAAAAAGACAGCCAGAGAGAGAAGCAATATCCTAATCGCTTGTGTTCCAGCCAAGCTCAAAGGCATGTGCCCTGCTGCAGAATCCTACATCTACATTATACAGCAGTGAGAACTAGAAGTAACCCACGGTCTTCAACTGAACCTTCGATCAAGAGAGAAATCTACAATCATCTGAAGCCTGCACCCACCGAGAACTTGATTTTCAAGAAAATCCAACAGGTTTATTGTGACCTCCCCCCACTAAAAGTAACATTCCTTTTTCCCTTCTCTTTCTGGGGCTTCATTTGTGTGTGTATCCATGTGTGTGTGCGCACATGCGAGCGAATGCGTGAGTGGATGCGGTTGCGACAATTTTGGTGTGAGGTGTATTGATCAATAAACAATTGATTTTCTGCTCTTAAAACTATAAGAAAACCTGTCGCTGTCTGCTTATTTGAAAAATAAAACACCAAGGAACTAAACTCTAATAAAATTACACTTGCTGCAGTCAGGTGGGGAGTTGAACAGTGGGAACCACCCACATCGCATTGCGTGGCTGTAAAAATGCTCTTTTCCATTGCCCCTCCCTGTTTTCTCTTCCTTGCTCTTTTTATCTGTCATTTCTTTTTGAGACACCTTTTGCCTGCTATTTTCTGCAGTGTCTGCACTGCTGCTTGGGGTGGGGTGGGGTGGGGGGGGGGGGAAGGGGCGGGGCAGGGGCAGTATGGACTGGTGGAGGAGGGGAATGGGCTGCAGTAAAAAAAAGATTGAAAAATTAGGAGGAGGGTGTAGTCCATGTGGAAAGAAAGCTCAGAGTAATTGGGAGGGAGGATAGCCTGCATTTGCGGGTTCCCCCCCTCCCCTTTTAATAACCTCATGATGGGGAGAGTGAACTTGGAAATGCTCCTTGAAACTGTAGTCATAATCCAGCAGAGAGACTCATGGGCGTGTGCTGGCTCCTTGGCGGTCGTTCCTGTAAATTATAGTCTGGGAGGGCCAGATGTACTCTGGTGGGGGAAGGGTGTATTTGGAATCTAGTATGTTCAGAAACCTGGTAGAGTAGATTGTGTAGTTTGTGGAGGATGGTGGGTGGCAGGAAGGGAGGGGCAGAGTGAGTGCACATTTTATGTGAATGTTGTATGTGCCTGTTAAATGATAAATGTTGCTTTCAGCCTGTTCATATTGTTATGCATGAGGCACTCTATCTTGGAATTTCTTTTTGCTGAAATGTGATTGTGATAGATTTGAAATTTGGGAGAGTGGTTATGCAGATTATAATTGGTGAATAATTCCAGTGGCAATTAGAAAGGAGGAAAACACCAGACTTAAAACACTTAACTAATAATCAGGAAAAAGAAACAGGCCTTTGGCTCAGTGGTCATGACAAGTAACAGACTTGATATACATGACAGAGAAAGAAATTTGAGTATTGCTGAAAAAGACATATTGTCGAAGCTTTTCGTGTTGCACTTATTAAGACAGACGCAAGAATGCCAAATTTCAAAGGGAGCAACAGTTTATACTGCTTGAGAAAAGGATGCTCATTGGTTGGCAAGTCATCTCTGGTGGAGGCATTGCCATGCAGAATGCACCAGGGGACTACTGTCCCCACTCTTTTCTTTTGTTCAAAAAGGTGCAATGCCTGGACATGTTCCTTTTGCCTGCAGGGGAGAGGTCCCTGCATATGAATATATGTAGCGTTTAGCAAGTGTAAGTGAGCCACATTGCGAGCCCGATTGATAATCTTAAACTGGTAATTTGAGCAACAGGTGAAGCTAGCTGCTTCAAACTGCTACTGTGCAGTAACAACACAAGTGGTATTCTCCACTAACAGGATGCTGCCATCAAGCCAAACCTTCTGCCTACCATACAAATGAGTGATGTGGTATATGAATTAGAGTGCTGGCACGATGCCAGGTACGTAAGCCGTATGTCCCAACAACTGGTGGATCGTATCAAACAGCACGTCCCTTTGGCTGTTCGCAATAGGCAGAGCACTGACCATACTCAACCAGACCGTACTTGCAAAACTCAGAACACAATGTCTAACGTTAGCTGTGATTCCACAATTGGGCAGCACTTACTGAACAATCTCGAGTGTGCTAAGAATTACACTAACAACCAATTGAAGATTATCAGTTGGGCTCGCAAAGTGGCTCACTTACGCTTGCTGGAAGCTACATGTATTCATACACAGGGACATGTCATCTGCAGGCAAAAGGAACATGTCCAGGTATTGCGCCATTTTTGAATTAAACAAAAGCGTGGGGGACAATAGTTCCCTGGTGCATTCTCCATGGTAACGTCTCGACCAATCAGCATCCTTTTCTCATGCAGTATAAGTTGTTGCTGCCTTTGAAATGTGGCATTCTTGCGTCTGCCCTGATCAGTGCAAGATGAAAAGCTTTGATAGCATGTCTCTTTCTTCAGCAATGCTCGAGAAAAAATGATAAAACATTAAAATATTACAATTGCCAGAATTTTAGTGCTCTAAAATTCAGTACTCTCAGTCATATGACTTACAAATCAGTATGATAAACATTAGCATTCTAAATACAGTATTTCATTGCTGCAATAAAAGGTTTGGATATGTGTCTGAAGTTTATTTTTAGGCTTTGGCTGGTTAAGTTGTTGACAATCTGTCATGTAAATTTTAACATTAGTATGTAGGTTAATCATAAGATCACTGCAGACTGGAATGTTACAGATCAACCAGGCTGCAGATAAATTTACATAATGACAATCAGCCCTCAGCAAGACATTGAAGAAATCGCTAGAGAACAGTAAAACCATTTTGTTTCATGCACTGTAGATGAATGAAAAGGCTATTTAGTACATACGCCCTTGTGCTATTAGTACAATTGTGAACAATACTATTTCTGTCATCATCTAAAAGAGCAAGGGACTAATTTAAAAGCAGCAAGATATAATGCCATTGAGGGCAAAATAGATAAACCGATGCCAATCTTTAGCCTTTGAAATTATGTTGTGCAAATATTAAGATTCTAAATGCCTGGGGTAATTTCATTGTATGCACCTAGTGGTGAGCCTTGCCCACTGAGAGCAAAGACAGGAATTCTGGTACTGGCTGTGCATTATTCTCCAACCACATTTTAAATGGTCTGAAAATCAGGTATGGCTTGCACTGATATCTCTGATATGTGCTTTCAGAGGGCAAAGCTCCCACTAGGATCATAGCACTGGGAAAAATCACCCTCTACGCATTAATATCTTAGACTTGATTCTGCCCTTACTCCTTTCCAAAAAAACCTAAATATCTGCCAGTTCCTCCCCACAACTCAGTGCTGATTCTTTTTCTCCTTTGCACTGTATGTATTCTGGGGCATCTTTCTGAAATGAGGAATGCTTCAGCCTTGAGATTAGTTGAATTTATTTGGTCTGCTGTTTTAGCAGAAGCATTAACCTGTTTATAATTAACAGACTAGCTGCTATATTCAACTAGCAAATAGAGGAGTTTATACCAATGCATTGAGCTGATATTTGCACTGCAATATTTCAAGGTCATGGTTTTTTAAAAAAGTGAAATAAAATTCTAAAGCATTTGGTATTTTTCCAGTTATTATGGCAGACCATTGAGGAGGACCAGAAATTATATACAATTAAAACAATGAGTTGCAAAGAGGAGTAATGCAACTATTGACTGGTAGGGTGGGTTCTTATTAGGAAATAGATGCAATATCTCTAAAATGTGAATAATATGCTAGTATTCTGATTATATGTTGCTATTTCTGGTGGAGACATGCCTTCAGCTAGTTCAACAAAATATGGGATGGCAATCATCAAAGGGCCAAAGACATCTGTAGTTAATTGGTGCATTATACATCAATTAACCTTAGATGGCTCAGGGTCTTTGTTGACTGTTTTCTTTAATTATTACAGCGATGTCATAAAACAGCAGGTTTATTCTACGTGCCTGTCTGACTAAGTATGGTGTGGTGTTAAAGCACAATAGGTTTGCTCCATGTATGTGCTTACTACATGCAGCTAGCCTGGATGTAATTAAAATGCAATAATTTGGGGTTATGTTGTGAGAAATAGAAATTGCAACATGCTGCAAACCGGAATAAAGATATTAAAGGTTGGTGTCCTTTACTGGTATCAAAACTGACTGGTAATATTAGACAAGTTTACTTGATGTCTGAGTCTTAACAGGCTTTCCTTTCTACTCTTTAACCGAATGAACATCAAGTAGCAAGAATAGCAATTAGATACTGATCTGGGCTGAAGAAGCCTGCTTGCCAAGGGTATTAAGGGATATGATGCCTAGGCGGGTGGATGGAGATAGGATGCAGATTAGCCATGAGCTCACTAAATGGCAGAACAGACATGAAGGGCTGAATGGCCTGTTTCTGTTCCTATGTTGTAGCACTGGTCCCAATCTGAACTGGCTGAATTGGATTAACAGAGGTAATTTAATTGTTTACTGTAGGGATTTTTTTTCAGTTTGCACTATTAATAGGAAGCTTCATATGCCGGCTGTGCTTGTTAGGAGATCACAGCTATGCCAAACCCAATCTTCAGTCTGTTCATTTTACTGAATTGAGAGGCATTGTCGAGACACAAACGTTTAAGACCATTATTTAATCACTCTTTAACCCAATTGGTATAAAGTTGTCATTAGAATTATTTTTTGAGGGGGGGGGGGGGTGGCGGTCACTGCACTGTATTCTGAGATTGAGTAAAACAGAGAATATATCTTTATAAGGTTTAAAACTTTATTTGTAGCTGCTCTGATCAATCCCTTCACGGCCAAGTCTCTCTCTTGCTGAAACCTCTTCCAGCGCTATAACAAGCAACCCAGCACCCGCTCTCCCCCCGCCCCCTCCGTTGGGTGCCCCCACAGAAACCCCCAAACTCTAGTTGTCTGGCCTCTTGTGCTGCTCCCTCCCACGCCCCACCATTAGCAACCATGTCTTAAGACTTCTTAGCCCCATGTTCTGCAATGTCTTCCCTTAAATCCCTCTGCCTTTCCACTTCCCTCTCTGTTTTTAAAACCATCCATAAAAACACACTTCCTTGAGCACATGTTTATCCTTCCTATTATTTCCTCTTTGGCTAGGTGTCTGTTTTACATCTCTGCAAAGGGCCTTAGTACATTTTTCTATGTTAAAGCAGTGTTGCCCATTACATTAGGTACTAGCCACAAGTGGCTAATTGGAAAACCAGATTGCATCTCACATTAGTAAATAAAAAATGAGTAATTGTTACTGTCAGTGGGCATGTAATCTCAATAGTCATATTCCAACTGCGTACACATGTCTTCTTTAACCTTTTTGTGCATGTGTTTGTAAATCATTAAGATGAAAATCTAGTTATATGGGTATTTTTGGCAATTGTGAGTGCTTTACTTCCTTGGTTACGGAATGGTGGTTGATGTTTATCACATAAATGCATGCATTTACCTGTACTGTGTACAAAAAACATTTTCTATTAAAATTAGTGCATGTGGTTAAAATAGTGTTGTCATCACCTCTGTTGTGGCTAGTCAGCAATTTATATTGGAAAACACTATATTGAAGATGCTACGTAAATGCAAGTTGTTATTGTTGCAGTCTTCATCTAACCAGTTGCTTAATTGCTAGTGTCAGAATCTGGTTGTTAAGGAAGCATCTCTGTTACTAATTCAGACAAGACCTTGGGCATATTTTCCAAACACTACTGTATAAACAGATATACATTTACACATAAATCTTATGAAGCCATTGTATACTTAAAATAGCAGCATTTTTAATGCTGTCAGTGATTCCGTATTGTTTGAAAGAGTAAGTGGGGGTGAAATTATTCTTTGGCAGTAGCACAAACTGGGCAATAGCAAATCAGCAGCCTATTTTACATGCCGCTCAATTTTCTTTACCATTAAAGTCAACCTAGATTATGAAAATAGATTACACAGGCACCTAAGTGGGTACTGAACATGGTGAAAGGGAATCGTTTTGGCTCTCATAACCCAAGAGGATCTGCTTCATTGCTGTAAAATGGAAGATATGTCAAGTTCCACAGAGGACATACAGGCTCCACAGAGTAAATGTAAAATATATAGGGTTCTAAGAGGATTGTACAGACTGAACATGGCAAATGGAGGATCTATAGAACACAAGAAATAGGAGCCAGCATAGACCATATGGCCCATCAAGCCTGCTCCGCCATTCAAATATCATGGCTGATCTTACGATTCAACTCCACTTTCCCGCCTGCTCACCATACCCCTCGATTTCCTGAGAGATGAAAAATTTGTCTATCCCAGCCTTAAATGCATTCAACAACGGAGCATCCACAACCCTCTTGGGTAGAGAATTCCAAAGATTCACAACCCTTTCAGTGAAGTAATTTCTCTTCGTCTCAGTCCTAAATGATTGGCCCCTTATCCTGAGATTGTGCCCCTGTGTTTTAGATTCCATGACCAGCCGAAATAATCTCTGTGTCTACCCTATCCAGCCCCTTTAGAATCTTATGTTTCAATGAGATATGTTCCAGAGAGCAACTGTAGTATTCCAAGAATGACATACTGGTTCCATAGATTAAATGTACAATATATTAAGTTCCAGACAAGATATGCATCTGCACAGAACAAATCGAGGATAATAGGAGTCCATGATTGAGCCCCAAATATGAACATTTTAGAAGTGAATGTTAATGGGTTAAACAAAGTTAATCTTTACCATTGGGTACTTCATGTTACTTAATTATAGAGTTGGTGCTTCCTTTAATTGACATGCATGTCATGACACTGTTAAACAAAAATCTATTTGTCCAAAAAGTATCTAAAAGCAAAATCATAGATTACAAATAGTTAATAATGCTAATACATATTTCTCTACCAAATTTGGAATAATTTGGATCAATCCACTGTATCCAATTACCTATGTTAACAAAGACTGGTCCTAAACACGCACACAATACAAATCTAAATACCTGACAATTTTGCTAATGAGAGTGCATTGAAGGAGGCAGGGTAAAAATGGAGAAAATAAACAGCAGCATGCTTCAAATGCTACACATCCCTGCAGCATTTAACTAAAAAGTCAATTGTGTTCCTATAGAGCCCAGCTGCATGACATGGCTAAGGCTGCGTAGATGAATAGGACAGTGGTACAGAACTGTACTGTCTGTGGTACTATAGCTTTAAATTGTTGCTGTTAGTATCACACTGTCACCATTGTTCAGCCCCTACTGAACCCAAGTTACTCCAATGTCTGACCATCTCACTGCAGCACACCCCTGCCTCGCAACAGCACTTTAACTGGCAAATTTATTTAAAAGGCAACTGTTTAATTCAGATTTTTCCAATCTACTGTGCAAATATAATCTGACTGTCAGCCAAAATTACATGCTTTCCATCTTTTGTGGTGCTACAATTTGATTGATAATGTCTTGACAATGAGGGGAAAAAAAGGATGGTGAATAAAAATGTCAGAAATGAAAATGCTAAAATGTGCAATAAGACTGAGAATGCTGTGTAGGTCACCATCTCAAAGACATGGATAATTTAGTCTTTGAGTGGGCTTTACATCAGAATGCAGTTTTCTAATGAAGGGTTGCACCCAAACTTTCAGATGCTGACTGATTGGTAACATATTTCCTCCACTTTTGGCAGAAAAAAGAGATGCCCATTCAGAAAGAGGAACAATGAGGAGGATGGCAGATAAGGGAACCAAATCATAGTAATCTTGGACTCCAGTAAAGTTTAGCTTACTGATAATTTTTTTAAAACTTCCTTAATAAGTTAACTGTTACAAGGTTCATTGCGTTTCTCCCTGGCAATTAGCTTAAAGCTTGATATTTCAAGGGTGAAAAAATAGTAAAGACATCCTTAATGAATTTTTATTCTTATAATCCTGAACAATAAATGGGGCCACTGTTGTATGCTACTGGACCAGCAACCCAAAGGTCATCTGTTCTAATCCCACCATGGCAAATTGTAAAATTGAATGAAATAATTGTGTCGTGACCATGAAAGTTGCTGGATTGTCATCATAACCTGACTGGTTCACTGGTGTCCTTCAGGGAAGAGAACCTGCCACCCCTACCAGGTCAGGCCTACATAAGACTCCAGTCCCGTACGATGTAATTGACTCCTAATGCCCTCAGGGCAAAAAATGGTGCCTTGCCAGTGTTGCCCACATCCCAAAAACTAATTTTTAAAAAACACAGAATCCGCTTAATACTAGATGCTTTTACGTCCCCTAATTACAGACTGGGTTCCAATGCCTCTGTCGTGGAGATATAGCGGCAAGATAGCACATCCGTAACAAAGCCCACCAGACTTTCTGTCCCTTTAAATGAACAGATGAAATATTGGGCAAACTGCATTACGGTCATGTATCTCAGTGTGTTTTTCATTTATGTGCTCCGCCCATGCAATAATTTATGTCCAAGTGCTAGGGGGAAAAATCCAATATCTTAAGTGCTTTTTACCTAAAATCTTAACTTTGAAAGCTTTTCCAAAAGGCCCTATATGACAAAGGGATATTCAAACCCTGTCTATCATTAGAGGATTAAAAAGCATCTAACATTAAATGAATTTTTATTTTTTTTGTGATCTGTTACCCTCTGTAGAAGCCCCTCCCTTCAGCCTTCGCAAAAAGCAGGGACCAGAACAAGGTAGTAAAAATCCATAGAAGAATGGGAAGAGCGGCCAGACTTTGTAGCATAGCCGGGTGAGCATTAAGAAGCTGCTCAAGAGCAATAAGCAGGCACGGGAGGGCAAGGAGAGCCTTGAGTATCCAGTGCAGAATTGGAGGTGGCAACCCATCACAAAGAGCCAGAGCCCCAGACTGCAGCATTGCTGATTCTGAAAGAACAGAGAAGTAAATGTCTTCCCTCCCCCTCAGCTGATAGCAAGATCCCCCAGGGGAGGCAAGACAGTTACTGCAGCTCAAGCTGATTTGGTACACCCCAAGGGAAAAAAAACTATGTATTTATGTACAGTGTGTCTACAGCTGCGTTGCTTTTAGATTTTAAAAAAAAAATCACAGTTTTTTCACATATTCTCCTGAAGGCATTGGCTTTCGCTGGGGTTTCCAACAGTTGCTCACCCCCTTTCATTTGTAGGCCTTGTTGATGGGCTAATATTCAATTGTAGGATGCATCACAGACAAGGCCAGTCTTGTTCCTGCCTGACTGCTCAACTAACAGCAAGTTGTGAATGGGTCAAAATTTCCTGCAACTAAGCACAGGCGGAACACTGAACATTTCTGACCACTGCTATAAACACTACTACTTTGCAAATGTTGCACCCCTGCTGGTATTTTGGCTGAGACCAGCAAACTCATTGCCAATGTGAAATCAAACCTGGGACCTATATGCTGGAGCTATCTCAACTTTATCCAAACAGTATTAAAAATAAAATTGGAAGTAGCATGAGATGTAATCCGCAAAGTGACTACACAATGACATCATGCCATTCCACCCTCCCATGTGAACAAACCAGGTAAAGTGTCTTGCAAGAACTCCTGAAGATTTTATGCTGAAGAAGTGGAAGTATTTGAATTTTGTTTCACATGTTGCTACACACAAAGCGCACCTGACATTTCAGATTCATTTCCAACACAATGATCAGCATAATAGGATAAATTAGATGAATATATGGAGTCACACCCACTAGGAACACATACTGGGAAATAGTGTACGACTTAGTAATTTTGCATTTATTAATCTCCTACGAAGAGACTTAGTAGTTGGCAGGAAAAAAGACAGAGGCGCAAGGGGAGAGCCAACTGTGCAACAGCCCCAACAAACAAATTTCTCTGCAGCACCTGTGGAAGAGCCTGTCACTCCAGAATTGGCCTTTATAGCCACTCCAGGCGCTGCTTCACAAACCACTGACCACCTCCAGGCGCGTATCCATTGTCTCTCGAGATAAGGAGGCCCAAAAGAAAGAAAAAAAAAAAGAAATCTCCTAGGACTGGACAATCGTGGAATTTATCCTTGTCCGTGAAAATAACTTTGACTTCCAGTCCAGTGAATTTTTTTGCACGTACTTAATTGTTGTGAATTACATTTCAGTAAAGCATTATGGTGGATGTGTGACATGTTCATTATGTGTTCACTTAAACTGTAAAACAGCTGGTAGTACATTTAGAATTTTTATATGTGTAATGATTTTTCAAATTTGGGTTGCCTCCAGAGACTGTCCACTCCTAAAGATTCACTTTTTGCTAATATTTTTAAATTATTCATTAATCTGAATTAAGCAATGAAAGCAGAGTGGCAACTTAGTGCTAAAAGTTTGATAAATCGAATAATTTGAATTAACCAACTATGAATTAAGAAGAGGAGAAACTATTTTGAGTTATACAACACCAGAATAAAGTCCTAATGTTGGTAATAATGGGGCTAATTAGAGGTCTTGAAAAAGCATATCACAAGCAGTGTATACCATCTACAAGATGCACTTCAACAACGCACCAATGCTCCTTAGACAGCACCTTCCAAACCCGCGTCCTCTACCAACTAGAAGGACAAGCAAATGCATGGGAACACCACCACCTGCAACTTCCCCTCCAAGTCACACACTATCCTGACTTGGAATTATATCGCTGTTCCTTCACTATCGCTGGGTCAAAATCCTGGAACTCCCTTCCTAACAGCACTGTGGGTGTACCTACCTCACATGGACTGCAGCAATTCAAGAAGGCAGCTCACCACCACCTTCTCAAGGGCAATTAGGGATGGGCAATAGCCTAGCCAGAGACGCCCACATCCCATGAATGAATTTAAAAAAATTATCAGCCTAAGTCCAACCAATAATATATGAAATACTCTTAAATAATATAACCTTTTAAGTGCACATTTTCCTCTAATGTACATCTGGATTTCAGGCCTGTACCCCAATGCAAAATGGTGTTCCTGTATGTAAAACGTTATGATAATCCATGATATTATGAGCTTTTAATTGAGGAGACATAATACTTTAAGTAAAATTACACAAGAATTATAGTACAAGTAACCAGGATTGGCATGAATATATGGAAATAAAGCAACTCACAATGATAACCCAGTTGCTGCCATTTCACAAGATGCATTTTCTCCCCAGGTAATTTCCACTTTCCTGTATATAGTGCTGACCCATCACTATGTCGCTGGAGCTGCTGTTGCATTGTTTGTTGAGGTAAACAGCATTTTCCTTCATACCCGACTGCTTCTAAAACTGGCGAATGCACAGACCTCTCAGCTGTACCACTACAACAAGTACATCAATGTCTTCACCTATATTGTTTTTCGGCTGTCTGCTCAGTTTTACCTCACTTGGTTCATGATGAAGAATTTACGCGTCCTCCCGGATGCAGGCTACATCAATCTGTCCTTGAATATAATGAATGTCATGATCTTGGTTTACTTCTACCGTCTGATCCGTACAGATTTCTTCAGGAAGCCAAAGCACTACTTACAGAATGGGAATAATAACACAAAGTTTGTGGATGATTAAAAGACTCTTGCATTTAAGACTGATGGTTTAGGCTGGAATAAATACTTAGAGCAGAATAACTTACATTTTAACACTGCTGTCTGTCTAAGATTGCATTTCTAATGTAATATATCTAATGGGGTGAGTCTTATGGCTGCTACGGAAGGAAAATAACACAGCCAGTACAATATGTATTATTCTTTATTAGCCAAAATGGCTACATTGGGTAGGACAAGAATTGTAAACAAACAAAATGTTAGAGGGATAAAAACTGTACATGTTTTCTCATAATGTATAAAAACACAGGAAATAAAAGATGCAAGTGTAATAATACAATTAAGGAGGACTGACACAGCTACCCCTTAAATTTGGCAAATTTATCCTGTGAATGGATGAGCAATATAAACAAGGAACATGTTTGATGCCTGGTTTGTGTTGAGTCAGTTGATCTCTGCTGAGACAGTGTTGGGGGGAACTACATGGTTTCAGTAATCTTGGGTTAGACAGGTAAAAAAGAACTGAGATTCCTGCCTCTAATATACAGTCGAGTAATCCCTGCTGAAAGTTCAGGTCTATGGCTGTCAGGCGAAGGGCAGGGTCAGGATTGGCTGTGGTGTCCCCTGTGGTGAATAATCTGCCAACACTGTGGACTCTGCAGTTGTGGAGTCCTGACATGCATGCATTTGGTGGGGTAGGAGCCTGCCATAAGGATGTACCTCTGATGCTTAACAATTTTCCAGAGTCAGACTTTGGTAGGCCTCAGTCAGGGAGTCTGCCTGGAGCAGATGTGGAAAATGGGTGCAGCAGGTCATGGAAGCCCACCACAGTTTAGTGTCATCAGCATCCTCCGTGCTGTCTTAAGATGTTTAAAAATTTGTAAACTTTTTTTTGAAAAGTACCTTCGCCTATGTAACCATTGAGCAGCTATTGGCCTTCCAGTCCCTTACCAATGAAATAGTGCCTCTGCATTCCATAGCAATGTTGGAGGCAGGAACAAACAGGCTCTTTATTCCAGGGTTGCTGACGTTACAAACGATGGGAAATCCATTATATGGTGTATTCATATCTATTTTAGGGTAATAATAATTGTCCTGCCCGTATTATAGGCCTATTGGTTCCTCTGAAAATGCCAGAATGGCAGGGGTGAGTTGGCGGATCATTTCCTTAAGTGGTTTCCGCCTCAGTCTACTGGAGATAGGCAAGATTCCTAATGTAATTCCCACAGAAAATATCACGATCTAAATTCATGCATAAATTTCAGGCTACTCAGGTGAGGTACCATAGCACCTTTGACATGTTCACATTATATAATTCCAAAACATTTAATCTTTAATTATGTGCAGATGACTTCATAGCATTAATATTGCATTAAGCACTTACAGTGTTTAACTGCATTCATAAAATTAAAACTTACCTTAAAATTGATGCAAAACTAATTTACTGCATTTTATTTAAGATATCAAAAGATATTGCAGTGGAGAACAGTAGGATACTTAAAATTGCTTTGCTCTAGCCGTAGTCCCAAAGGACCATAGGCATCTCTCCCCATTAGGGAAAGACAGTTGGTGATGTATAGCTTGAGGGTAACCACTCCGCAAGCGTGGTGCAAGGTGAGGAGGCAGGCCTCCATGAACTACCACATCCTGTACGGGGATTGAACCACGCTGTTGGCGGCTTGATACTTAAAATATATGTATATTAATTGTACAACTCATGTCAAAAGATTACAAGCCATTGTCTACACAAAATGGAAATAGCAGTTATGCGTAACCTTGATGTCTTTGAAGGCACTTTCTTTTGTCTTGCAAGGAGATTGAGAAAGTAGTGTACTAGTTATAATGTGTTAGCATTACCTGTTAACATACCAGCACCACAAATTCATTAAAGTGCAATATCATAGCAGAAATGCAATTCTACTGAACTGTTTCAATATATCTATGTTTTGGAAGAAGTAAACAAGTAGAAAGAATTTATATTTTGCATTTTTCAAGTTGCCCAAGTATATTTATTCTAAGTTTCAATGGGACTGCATTTCACCTGCCTTCTTTAGCTGCTCCAAAACTTGCTAAATAGGAAATTCTAACTTGCAAGCTAAACATTCCTAAAGACATGTGGCTGCAAATTAATGTCAGATGGGTAAAGCAAAGACAAATGTAAGGAGAGGAATTGGCATTGATTCTCTCGTGTGATTTGTAGCATTATTGGAATAGCTCCGACAAGTGGTAACCTGGGAGCTTTGTCTTGGTCGAACAGCTCTGGCTGTTCTTTTAATGCATTTCAGAACTCTTGTGGATTATTCCCAGTCGCATTTCTTTCTCTAACTTTTATTAATATTAAATGCAAAGTTTTCTATCATCTGTCACTGTAGCACACTCTCCCAAATGTCAAAGTGTAAACTCTTGCCTAATTATGGAACTGCATCATTATTTTTATACGCCATATCCTCTCTAATTTTGTAGAATTAAATGAAACATTGCAGATTGCTCTATAATGTTATTTTCCTAATAATACTTTCTAGAAATGTCCAACTGCAGCACTGCATTCCTCTCAGATGAAAAATGAGAGTTGAGTCTCCATAGTTTTCTATAGCTTTGGCATCAACTTCCCATGGTTATAAATGGACAGATTCAGTTCTCTTTTATGGTGGTATACCACACAAATTGACTTTTTATAAAGGACTAATGCAACTTATTGCATGTGTCACAGATTAGTTTGACAAGCTGAGTAGTCCGACATCTGAAAGCAACCTAGCTATTATAACAGTGTGCATTGTTGTTTGTGATTTCTTCAATAATAGGCAAATTCTGCAAAGCCTCCTGCTACTAACACAGCATTCACTGCACTAAGCTTATTCTGTTCCAAAAAATATTAAAAAGCTGGCCTGGAATATTATAAAACCAAGCATGAATTAGGTGAGTTACTCTATGGGTGACAGTTACTATCAACAGGATATTGAACATCTAATGAGAATCTGCTGTGTTACAATTAAATCTAGTTTGCTGACGAGGAGTAAATTTAACTATATCTCTCTTTTAATCCAACCGGGATGACAGGCAGATGTTGGGATATTATGAATCTGCCCGAACTGGTGGAATCTATGTTCTTTTCATTAAAGTCATTGGTGCTGCTAATAGCATTTGTTGCCTAGTATAAAAAGAGACAATAAAATGTAGAGTTTTCTATGTTTTTCAGAATCTTTGACAAATAAAATTACATTCTGTGAACTTCAATGCATTATGTTTTCAAAAGAGACCATCTTAAAAATGAACAATGTCCACTGGGACTGCAAATATGCTAATACTGCAGGCATAAGTAATATATGTGCTCACAGTTTAGTGTTTTGTCTGAAATCTACAGTTTGAAGAATTTGCATTTGCACCAGAAATACTTGTATTAAAAAATTGTTCACCATCTCACGTTTTAGAATCCTGGTCCAAAGTTTTATATTTATCTCAGAAATTCTTCATTAAAATGTGGTTTAGTGGAGTCCCATTGCATTATTTCGGGTTACTCCTGGACAGCAAGAGGATTTTTCCAATTCAGCTTACTTCTACATGGACGGGGTGAGTCTTTCTCCAGTCAAACGCACTTTCCAGTGCAGCAGACAAGGGGTGATATTGAGAGTATCCACAGAGATTTCTGCAGATGCTCCCAAGTAAGGAGCACTGTGTGTCTGTGTAAGGCTCCACTCCGATCCTGAAGGGAGCTATAGATGAAACAGAAATAAAAACAACAAATGCTGGAAATACTCAGGTCTGGCAACATTTGTGCAGAGAGAAGCAGAGTTAACGTTTCAGGTCACTGACCATCAGAACTGAAGAAGGGTCACTGACCTGAAATGTTAACTCTGCTTCTCTCTGCACAAATGTTGCCAGACCTGCTGAGTATTTCCAGCACTTCTTGTTTTTATTTCAGATTTCCAGCATCTGCAGTATTTTGCTTGTATATTAATATAGATGAAACAGCTCTGGGTACCGTTTTGTTTTGCACCTGATTGTAAAATGGGCCACATGTATAAAACCTGAATTTAATTAAAAACCATGACTAAGAACCACAGATATTTTTAAAGCCCCCAAACCTTTTACATCTGAACTTACTGCAACACATACACCACCTAGTGAAATTATTCAGTACAGCACAGATATAGAGTGGTGTCTACGTTTTAGTAGGGGGTCAGTTAGCTAGACAGCTAGAGTGCATTGCAGAAAGATGCCAATTGTGTGGGTTCAATCCCTGAACCTGCTGTGGTAGTTCATAGAGGCCTGAGTCCTCGCCTTGCCCCAAGCTATACACTACCACTGTCTTTCTCTAATAGAGAGAGATGCCTATGATCTTTTGGGACTCTTCTTTCTTCTTTGGCCTCCTTGTCTCGAGAGACAATGGGTAAGCGCCTGGAGGTGGGCAGTGGTTTGTGCAGCAGCGCCTGGAGTGGCTATAAAGGCCAATTCTAGAGTGACAGACTCTTCCACAGGTGCTGCAGATAAAATTGGTTGTCAGGGCTGTTACACAGTTGGCTCTCTCCTTGCGCTTCTGTCTTTTTTCCTGCCAACTGCTAAGTCTCTTTGACTCGCCACGCTTTAGCCCCGCCTTTTTGGTTGCCCGCCAGCTCTGGCAATCACTGGCAACTGACTCCCACGACATGTGATCAGTGTCACAGGACTTCATGTCGCGTTTGCAGACGTCTTTAAAGCGGAGCCATGGACGGCCGGTGGGTCTGGTACCAGTGACGAGCTCGCTGTACAATGTGTCCTTGGGGATCCTGCCATCTTCCATGCAGCTCACATGGCCAAGCCATCTCAGGTGCCGCTGGCTTAGTAGGGTGTATATGCTGGGGATGTTGGCCGCCTCGAGGACGTCTGTGTTGGAGATACGGTCCTGCCACCTGATGCCAAGGATTCTCCGGACGCAGCGAAGATGGAATGAATTGAGACGTCGCTCTTGGCTGACATACGTTGTCCAGGCCTCGCTGCCGTAGAGCAAGGTACTGAGGACACAGGCTTGATACACTTGGACTTTTATGTTCTGTGTCAGTGCGCCATTTTCCCACACTCTCTTGGCCAGTCTGGACATAGCAGAGGAAGCCTTTCCTATGCGCTTGTTTAATTCTGCATCGAGAGACAGGTTACTGGTGATAGTTGAGCCTAGGTAGGTGAACACTTGAACCACTTCCAGAGTGTGATCGCCGATATTGATAGATGGGGCATTTCTGACGTCCTGTCCCATGATGTTCGTTTTCTTGAGGCTGATGGTTAGGCCAAATTCATTGCAGGCAGCCTCAAACCTGTCGATGAGTTTCTGCAGACACTCTTCAGTGTGAGATGTTAATGCAGCATCGTCAGCAAAGAGGAGTTCCCTGATGAGGACTTTCCATACTTTGGTCTTCGCTCTTAGACGGGCAAGGTTGAACAACCTGCCACCTGATCTTGAGTGGAGGAAAATAGCTTCTTCTGAAGACTTGAATGCATGTGAGAGCAACAGGGAGAAGAAGATCCCAAACAGTGTAGGTGGGAGAACACAGCCCTGTTTCACACCACTCAGGATTGGAAAGGGGTCTGATGAGACGCCGCTATGCTGAATTGTGTCTTTCATATTGTCATGGAATGAGATGATGATACTTAGTACCTTTGGTGAACATCCAATCTTTTCTAGTAGTCTGAAGAGACCACTTCTGCTGACGAGGTCAAAGGCTTTGGTGAGATCAATGAAAGCAACGTAGAGGGGCATCTGTTGTTCACGGCATTTCTCCTGTAGCTGGCGAAGGGAGAACAACATGTCAATGGTGGATCTCTCTGCTCGAAAGCCACACTGTGCCTCAGGATAGACACACTCAGCCAGCTTCTGGAGCCTGTTTAAAGCGACACGAGCGAAGACCTTCCCCACTATGCTGAGCAGGGAGATTCCACGGTAGTTGTTGCAGTCACCGTGGTCACCCTTGTTCTTATAGAGGGTGATGATATTGGCATCGCGCATGTCCTGTGGTAC
This sequence comes from Heterodontus francisci, assembly GCF_036365525.1. Lineage (NCBI taxonomy): Eukaryota > Metazoa > Chordata > Chondrichthyes > Heterodontiformes > Heterodontidae > Heterodontus > Heterodontus francisci. The sequence goes on from NC_090400.1 coordinate 45,792,139, forward strand.
TGCTCCCTCATCCTAGCACAGGCAAAGCAGTTCGTGCAGAGCTGAAAGTATAGCAGGCTTGGCACTCTTGATGATTTCAGGGGTAATGCCGTACTTCCCAGGGGCTTTTCCGCTGGCTAGAGAATCAATGGCATCACTGAGTTCCGATTTTGTTGGCTGTTCGTCCAGCTCATCCATGACTGGCAGAGACAGGGTTGCATTGAGGGCGGTCTCAGTGACAACATTTTCCCTGGAGCACAGTTCTAGGTAGTGTTCCACCCAGCGGTCCATTTGTTTGCGTTGGTCAGTGATTGTGTTCCCTGATTTAGATTTGAGGGGGGCAATCTTCTTGACGGTTAGCCCAAAAGCTCTCTTAATGCCATCATACATCCCTCTGATATTCCCTGTGTCAGAGGCCAGCTGGATATGACTGCATAGGTGTTGCCAGTAGTCATTTGCGCAGCGCCTGGCTGTTCTTTGTGCAGCGCTTCTGGCAGCTTTAAGTGCTATGGATGTTAACTCGCTGGGGGCTTTCTTGTAGTTCAGCAGTGCAATGCGCTTAGCGGCTATGAGAGGTTCCAGCTCTTCAATGTGAGATTGAAACCAGTCTGCATTCCGCTTCACACAATTCCCATAGGTGGTCATTGCTGAGTCATAGATGGCGTCTCTGATGTGGGCCCACTTGGTCCCTGCATCCCCTGTGGGAGTGTTTTGGAGGGCTTTTTCAAGTGAATTTAGAAACTTGCGTAACAGCTGTGGATGAGAAATTCTGCTAGTGTTGATGCGCAGGCGGCCCTTATGCTTGGAGTGATGCAGCTTCTTTGGTTTGAGTCTAACCTTACTGCACACCAGGGAGTGGTCGGTGTCGCAGTCCGCACTGTGGAAGCTGCATGTGACTTGAACACTGTTTAAAGAGGCTCGCCTTGTAACGATGAGGTCCAGCTGGTGCCAACGACGTGATCTTGGGTGCCTCCAAGAAACCTGGTGACAGGGTTTAGTGTGAAAGAATGAGTTGGTGATGCAGAGGTTATGATAGGTACACAGCTCAAGCAGTCTCTGTCCATTCTCATTCATCCTTCCAATGCCAAAGCGCCCAAGGCAGGAAGGCCATGAGTCATGGTCAGCCCCAACCCTGGCATTAAAGTCCCCCAGCAGGAATAGATGTTCGGTGTTGGGGATGTTACTAATGATATTATGGAGTTCCTCATAGAACTGGTCTTTAGCTTCAGGTGGGGAGCAGAGTGTTGGAGCATAGATGCTGAGTAGGTGTACTAGACCAGAGGCAGTGAACAGTCGGATGGACAGTAAATGTGTTCCGAGCCATTTGAGGGTGGCTCTATCATGCTGAGCAAAGAATTTCTGATGGCGAAGCCCACTCCATGCAGTCTTGGTTCTTCAGGATCCCTACCCTGCCAGAAGAAGGTGTAGTCTTGCTCTCTTAGAGATCCGCTCGCAGGGAGGCGTGTCTCCTGAAGTGCTGCAATGTCCACGTTGAGTCTACTGAGCTTGTTGTTGATGATGGCGGTCTTCCGAGAATCGTTGATTTGTGTAAAGTCATCCGACAGGCCAGGACACATTGTTCTGACGTTCCAGCTTGCAAAACGAAGGGCTGGTACCTTTCCTTTTTGGGTCGTGCTGTTTGGTGCGGTGTTACAGTCCACTAGTCGGGCAATGACCCTCAGCTCCAAGCTCCCATTGAAACAGGTGGACTGTGGCGGGACAGAACCGTACTGACCGGGGGCTGCCCAGTTTGAGGCGGGCAGTAGCTGTCCAGTGAGATGCGATGACCTCTCCCACCGACAAAGGCAACCCGTGACGCCAATTCAGCTGGACCTATAACCTGTAACTGCTGCCTTCCATGTTGATTTGGTCGCTGTAAGGCGACTATGGAGTGACCTCTCCATGGCGCATGCCTGGGCGAATGTATGGAGGTTGTGAGTTGCCCAAGCGTCAGAACCCCCCTCCCGGCCTTCCTGGTGGGGTCCAATGGAGTGCAGAGCACGATGTTTGGCACCAGTATGGCTGCAGGAACTGCCGGAAACATGCCAAAGGTGACACATGACCGCCTTCGGGGTTCCGCTCCGGATTTTCTGTTAGGGTTTACTCCCTTAGCCTTGATCTCTCCCGAGACGCCCACAAGGCAGTGGGGTTGTTGGGGCCCCTACACAGGGGTAGGCGGATGCCGGTGGGAGGAGGTGGAGGGAAGGGGGGAAGAGGGTGTGGGCGGGGGGGGGGGTTGCGAGGAGGAGGAGTGCGGTGGGAAGGGGTGGAGGGAAGGGCGTGCGGGGGGAGCTGAGAGGGGGGCTGCAGGGGGTAGGGGAGAGGGGTGCAGGGGGAGGGGGTGCGAGGGGAAGATGGTGCAAGGGGGGACCTGGGAAGGGGGTGCGAGAGGGTGAGCTGGGAGCAGAGGGGCGAGGGGGTGCAGGTAATAAAACATTGCATCAGCTCCCACCATTGTCCCTTTTACAATGGTGTACTACTACTGGGATCGGGATCAGGATCCGGGAGCCGAGCCGGAGTTGTGTGGAAGCAGGCACATCTACAGTATTCAGTGATTTCTGGAAGATGTGTTCCAGAATTCCTGCAATTTCCCCCTTTATTTTCTTATGGATACTTGGATGAATCTTAGCCAGCTCCTCAGATTTAGTCACCTCGCTTATGCACAGCTGTTCAGGTAGTAATGCTGGTAGTAATATGAAGAGCAGCGCGGAGTCGCCGAGTGAGCGGGAGCCGCTGCCGGGACCATGTGGCCGCTCTTCCTCCTGATCGTCGCCGTAGACGGGCTCCCCGAACATAGCCAAGTGGCCTTCCAAGCTTGGCCACAACTGGCAGGGTCTTTGTCAGCAGTCCTCTCCCGGATTGCCAGCCGTTCACCCTCTCTCTGCGGTGAATTCCTTTCCCAACCTTACGCGACCACCGTCCTGGACGCCGCCATCAAGAAGGTAGAAATGAAAAAAAAAAGAAAAACAGCTACAACAACAATATTTTAGTCTTTTTATTAGGATGTCAAAAATGCATACTGACCTGATAAATGACAATAGATTCACTTTATAATGCTCAGCCTTGCACCTCAATCTTTGATATAAATTCCATGTTTTGTCTTTCCCAAAGTCAAATAAATCAATTTACTACATTTCCATTAGTAGAAAAAAGATGAGTTAATGATGCCAACATTATAAAGAAATAAATTGTAGTCATTCCTGTTTACTCTATAATCCCTCTTATAAATTCCTATCAAAAGTCTTTATTTCCACAGATTACATTTGCATACAGTTATAGACAGTAATATAAAAATAGCAATATGTTGCAATATCTAACCCACTACAGCAAGTTTAAAGTAATAAAAATGCCCAGAAACCTGAATTTTTATGCATAGCTAATGACTTGAAAAATTATTTTAATATTTTTATTCTAAGTGAACAGCTGCCAAATTATTATGAGCTGAGGGGGAGTTCCTAATCTCACAAAACTATTTCAAGATTAGAAATTCTATCATGCAACTTACATCAGAGATTCAATCCCTCAGCTCCCCTCTATCCCACTACCCAACCAGCAGAGCAGCAGTATCAAGTGAGGATGAGGGTAGAATCAGATGTTATGACTATGCGAGAAGGGGTCTAGGGGTTCCCTCTCAGCTTTCACCTGGTTTAAGCGTAACAGGGTTTAATTTTAAAACACTTTTTAGCTCCCCCCTCAGTGAATCCTTGTTCACTTGTAAGGCAAAGAAATCAGACAAGTTTCTTAGATTTAAATAAGAAAGGTGGAAGTTTATTAATCTTAAACTATAATCCGGTTAATGACCACGAATATGCGACATGACCACGCTAGCATGCATATGCGATGAACGTACATGCAGATAGAGACAGAAAGGTAGACAAGAGTAAAGGGGAAACATTTGAGGCAATATCTATTAGTTATTTACTGTCTCTTGAGTTCAATGTGGAGTCTTTGGTTGCCGGTAAGTCCTGCATTCGTTGGGGCCCAGTGCAAGCTTCAAATTGTTTCGATGTTGGAATCTTTTCTCTCGAGGTTTACGTGTCTTCCATGTGTCCGGTGGCTTGGGAGAAAGCGAGAGAGAGACAGCCAGGAAACAGCTTCCTTGTTCCAGCTTCAGTTGCAAACTGCCTTCTGTCCCTTTCTGTGTGGCACAATTCAAAAAACCAAGTTGGCCAGCAGGTTAGTCAGGTGACTTACTGGCTTAACCATTCCTGTGTTTGTGGATTGTATCATCTTCGCAGTCCCTGGAATGTGCTGCCTTACACCTTCAATGTCTGGTGTTGAAAATACCATTTGGGTTAATTCGCCCAGAGAGTAGTCCTTTGTCTCCACAAGCACCGTCACTTAATATGCAAATGTCCTCCAGTCAGAAGTCTGGTGATCTCTTTAACAAGTCATTTCTTCACTCCAGCAACAGTTTAAAATCAATGTTCATATGATGAAATTAATATGCCTCATTATTGGTAAGAGGGGGTCTGCATGACTGAGAGATCAGTGTAATTGGATTGAACAGTATCAGCAAAAAGTACCTCCATAAACTGGGGAATATGTGTGAACTGGGAAGAGAAATGAGTGTGGGGTGAACTCTGCTTCAACTAGGTGGAAGGGGCCAGTGTGACTTGGAGAAGGAGTTAGAAGGGTTCCTCAACGATCTAGAGGGAGCAGGGAGAACAGTGCAAGTGTGAACTGGAAAGGGGAAGTGAGTTTTTTAAATTATTTGTTTGGGGGATGTGGGTGTCGCTGGCTAGGCCTAATTGCCCTTGAGAATGTGGTGGTGAGCTGCCTTCTTGAACTGCTGCAGTCCATGTGGTGTAGGTCCACCCACAGTGCTGTTAGGAAGGGAGTTCCAGGATTTTGACCCAACGACAGTGAAGGAATGGCGATAAAAGTTCCAAGTCAGGATGGTGTGTGGTTTGGAGGGGAACTTGCAGGTGGTAGTGTTCCCATGCATCTGCTGCCCTTGTCCTTCTAGTTGGTAGAGGTCATGGGTTTGGAAGGTGCTGTCGAAGGATCCTTGCATCTTGTATAAGGTACACACTGCTGCCACTGTGTGTCAATGGTGGAGGGAGTGAATGTTGAAGGTGGTGGATGGGGTGCCAATCAAACGGGCTGCTTTATCCTGGATGGTGTTGAGCTTCTTGAGTGTTGCTGAAGCTGCACCCATCCAGACAAGTGCAGAGTATTCTATCACACTCCTGACTTGTACCTTGTAGATGGTGGACAGGCATTGGGGAGACAGGAAGTGAGTTACTCGTCACAGAATTCCCAGCCTCTGACCTGCTGTTGTGGCCACAGCATTTATGAGGCTTGTCCAGTTCAGTTTCTGGTCAACGGTGACCCCCCAGGATGTTGATAGTGGGGGATTCAGCGATGGTAATGCCATTGAACGCCAAGGGGAGATGGTTAGATTCTCTCTTATTTGAGATGGTCATGGCCTGGCACTTGTGTGGTGTGAATGTTACTTCCCACATATCATCCCAATCTTGGATGTTGTCCAGGTCTTACTGCATATGGACATGGGCTGCTTCAGTATCTGAGGAGTCACAAATGGTGCTGAACATTGTGCAATCATCAGTGAACTTTCCTACTTCTGACCTTATGATGGAGGGAAGGTCATTGATGAGGCAGCTGAAGATGGATGAAGAAGCATATCTGTGTTAACTAAAAAGGGAAGGTGAGAAGATTCTCAGCGTGGATTGATGGGGGAAGAGTGCCTTTGTGAACATACCGAATGGGGTGAAGAGCAACGGCATGAACAGGGTGACAACACCAGTTTTAATCAGAACAGAGATGGATAAGAGTGCCATTTGTGAATTTGAGGTAGAGGGGCAGAAATAAGTCCATGTCACTGTACCAATTGTACAAACTATTTTAAATCCATTCAACCATGAGATTTTACCACAGTGCATTTTATATATATTTTATATTTATTTCATATATATATTCACATTTCGATGCAAAAATGAGGGGCAATTCCATATATTTTTGCCTTCCTAAATGTGTAAAATAATTAATGGAGGATTTGTGACAACGCAAAACTTGTTGGTGAGGCTAAGCCCCAGAATCACTAATTATTTTTACATAGAATTTATAGTTAATAAACAGGCCATTCAGCCCATCTGGTGCATGCTGCAAGCTGGTATCCTCCCACTCTACTTTATCTAAACCTCTTTTCCTGCTTTGCAACAGTGACTACACTTCAAAAAGTACTTCGTTGGCTGTAAAGCGCTTTGAGACGTCTGGTGGTCCTGAAAGGCGCTATGTAAATAGAACCATTAAAAAGTTCCAGCACAGAATGAGGCCATTCAGCCCATCGTGTCTGCGCTGGCTGAAAAAACTAGCCGCCCAATCTAATCCTACCTTCCAGCACCTGGTCTGTAGCCTTGCAGGTTACAGCGCTTCAGGTGCATGTCCAGGTACCTTTTAAATGAGCTGAGGGTTTCTGCCTCCACCACCAATCCAGGCAGTGAATTCCAGACACTCACTACCCTCTGGGTGAAAAAGTTTTTCCTCATGTCCCCTCTAATCCTTCTACTAATCACCTTAAATCTGTGCCCCCGGTAACTGACCTCTCCGCTAGGGGAAACAGGTCCCTCCTGTCTACTCTATCTAGGCCTCTCATAAATCTGTACACCTTAACTAAGTCATCCCTCAGCCTCCTCTGTTCTAAGGAAAACAACCCTAGCCTATCCAATCTTTCCTCATAGCTGCAACTTTCAAGCCTTGGCAACATTCTTGTTAATTTCCTCTGTAGTCTCTCCAGAGCAATTATGTCCTTTCTGTAACGTAGTGACCAGAACTGTACGCAATACTCCAGCTGTGGCCTCATCAGCGTTTTATACAGTTCTGGCATTACATCCTGCTTTTATATTCTGTACTTAGGCTAATAAACGAAAGCATTCCATATGCCTTCTTCATCACTTTATCTACCTGTCCTACCACCTTCAGGGACCTGTGGACATGCACTCCAAGGTTTCTGACTTCTTCTACCCCTCTCAATATCCTCCCGTTTATTGTGTACTCCCTTGCTTTATTTGCCTTCCCCAAATTCATTACCTCACACTTCTGCAGACTGAATTCCATTTGCCATTTCTCCGCCCACTCAACCAACTATTGACATCATTCTGGAGTCTACAGCTATCCTCTTCACCATCAACAAATGGCCAATTTTTGTGTCATCTGAAAATTTCCCAATCATGCCTCCCACATTTAAGTCCAAATCATTAATATATATCACAAGCAGCAAGGGACCCAACACTGAGCCCTGTGGAATGCCTTCCATTAGCAAAAACATCCGTTGACCATTACCCTTTGTTTCCTGTCACTGAGCCAATTTTGGATCCAACTCGCCACATTCCCCTGTATCCCATGGCCTTTTACTTTTCTGACCAGTCTGTCATGTGGGACCTTGTCAAATGCCTTACTAAAATCCACGTAGACAACATCCACTGCAATACCTTCATCAATCCTCCTTGTTACTTCCTCAAAAAATTCAATTGTTAGTAATACGCGACCTTCCCTTAACAAATCCATGCAGACTATCCCTGATTAATCTGTGCCTTTCTAAGTGACAGTTTATCCTATATCTCAGAATTAATTTTAATAATTTGCCCACCACAAGGTCAGACTGACTGGCCTATAATTATTTGGTCTATCCCTCGCACCCTTTTTAAATATGGTACGTTTGCAGACCTCCAATCCTCTGGTACCTCACTTGTAGATAGTGAGGATTTGAAGATGATCCTCAGAGCATCTGCTATTTCCTCCCTGGCTTCCTTTAACAGCCTGGGATACAATCCATCTGGCCTTGGCAATTTATCCATTTTCAAGGATGTCAGACCCTCTAGTACTTCCTCTCATTATGCTTATCATACCTAATATTTCACAATCCTCCTCTTTAACTACAATGTCTACATCATCCCTCTCCTTTGTGAAGACACAGACAAAGTACTCATTAAGAACCCTGCCCACATCTTCTGCATCCACGCATGTTACCTCATACATCTCTGAAAGGCCCTACCCTTTCCTTAGTTATCCTCTTGCTCTTAATGTACTGATAAAACATCTTTGGGTTTACCTTAATTTAATTATTTTATTTTATTTAGAGATACAGCACTGAAACAGGCCCTTCGGCCCACCGAGTCTGTGCTGACCAACAATCACCCATTTATACTAACCCTACAGTAATCCCATATTCCCTACCACCTACCTACACTAGGGGCAATTTACAACAGCCAATTTACCTATCACCTGCAAGTCTTTGGCGGTGGGAGGAAACCGGAGCACCCAGTGAAAACCCACGCGGTCACAGGGAGAACTTGCAAACTCCGCACAGACAGTACCCAGAATCGAACCCGGGTCCCTGGAGCTGTAAGGCTGCAGTGTTAACCACTGAGCCACTGTGCCGCCCCAAATTACCTTCCAATATTTTTCATGTCCTCTGCTTGCTTTCCTAATTTCCTTTTTTACTTCACCCCTGCACTTACTTTATTCCTCTAGGCTTTCTAAAGTATTACGTTTTTTGTGGGCTTGTACAGGTCCCACCTTCCCTTGAACCGGTCCCAATGCCCCAGAAATCTGAAGCCTTCCCTCCTGCACCCTCTCTCTGGTCACGCATTCATCTGGTGTATTCTCCTATTTCTATACTCTCTTTGAGGTCCTGCTTGCTAATCTCTTTCCTCACTCCCTAAACTCAGCCTGCAGGACCTCATCCCTTTTTCTACCTATATCGTTGGTACCAATGTGGACCACCACCTCTGGCTGTGCGCACTCACCCTCCAGAATGCTGTGTAGCCACTCAGCGATATCCATGACCCTTGCGCTCAGTAGGCAACACAGCATCCTGGAATCATGTCAGCAACCTCAGAAATGCCGGTCTGTTTCCCTAACTATAGTATCCCCTTCCACTATTGCTCTCCTGTCTTTTCTCCTTCCTCCCTGCACAGCTGAGCCACCCATGGTGCTCTGGTCATGACTCTCGCTGCACTCTCCAGAGGACCCCTCTCTCCCATTGGTACTCAGAACTGAATACCGGATAGAAAGTGACGTGCCCTCCAGGGTCTCCTGCACTATTTGCCTTGTCCTTCTTGTCTGTCTGACAGCCACCTAGTCCCTCTCTGCATGCGCTCTCTTAAGCTTGGGGTGAGGACCTCCTGAAATGTGGTATCCACGTACATCTCATACTCACACATGCACCTCAGTGACTCCAGCTGCTCCTCGAGTTCCAAGATTCGGCGCTCAAGTTTTTGCATTAGGTGGCACTTTCTGCACATGTAATTGTCCAGGACATGGGCAGGGTCCTGGAGTCCCCCCATGGCACACAATGCAAGTCTTTCCTTTTAGCCTCATGCAGTTGTTTAGATTACAGTTTAAGTTCATCTGAATCTAAATTTGGATACCCTGTGCACTTAGTTCAATCATAACATTTTGATTGGGTTCGAAGCTCTAAAAATACTTCAGCAGTCTACTTTTTCACCCGCTCTCTTGGAGCCTGACTCAACCCTACTTACTCTCCGGCGCCAGGTGATGCGGCACTTTCCTCATCCCAGCCAGCGGGGGCGCTGCTGAGGGAGCACGTGATCTTTCCCGCGCGGGCTTGTGGCGGCGGATTCGAAGAGTCAGGCGTCGTGTTTTGAAGTCTCCAACTGTGGGATATTATCGCCTCAATCTCCACACCAACAGGCTACCATCTTCAACAAAAAAAACTTTCTCCCTCTCCTCTATTGTTAGTTTTTTAGGAACCCTAAATCATTTTTTTAAACTTCTGTTTTTATTATTTTATTCGGGCCTTCCTCCCGGGTTGCCATGGCGACCCTCCTCTGGGGCCGGCTACTGTACGTTGTTGTACTTTTCCATTCTTTAATGGGGTCCAAGCTGAACGTCCCCAAAGTACTGCTGCCTTACTCTGCAACCGTGAAGGTGAATTTTACCCTGGAGGCCGACGAAGGGTGTTACCGATGGTGAGCTCTGTTTCTGAGTTGGTTTTCAGAAGGGGACGTCGCCTTCCTGCAAACTCTCCATGGTTTGAGCAGCGGGAACAGGCCGGGAGACTCTCGTCAGAGGAGGTCGTGCCCGAGTGGTATAGTTAACTTCATGTCATTGTGCCATGTGGTCAAACACAAAACCTGTGTTTCCTAAAATGCTGTGTTATGAAGACATTTTAAACAAAGACTTCGGATATATAATCGGATATTTTACATTCTTTTTGATTATAAAGCATTTGAACTCATTTTAAAGATTGCAAAAGGACAAGTAGGCAGCTCTATTCGTTTAGCATGGCACCTTGCAACTCCATTTTTGTGGCTTTCTTTCCTCTTTTACGATGCTGCTTCAAACCTATCTACTTGACCAAGCTTTTGGTCATCTCCTTCTGTGGCTCGATGTCAAATTTTGTTTGATGACCACCCCTGTAAACTGCTTTGGGATATTTTATTGTGTTGAAGGTGCTTTCTAAATGTAAATTATTGTTCACCGACTTGTCCAATATTTTCTTTGTATTTCAAAAGCACGAGCTGCTTGGGAGCAGCTGTGCTTTTGGAGGTTAGGTTTTTGCAAGCACGTTTGTGTGAGGTTGTGGCCATGTTTAAAACTTTGTCTTTAAAGAGTCGAGATGCTGTAAGAAATTGACAGACTGACCAAAATAAATACCTCACAGATGACATGGGCCTGTGTTGAACTTGGGAAAGTTTGTAAGTGTGATCACCTGATTCTAATACAAACTTCCAAAACCTTATAAAATTATTTTCAAATTGTATTTTATACATATTTCTACTAAAGAGTAAAAACTGAAAATGGTGGAAATACACAAGTTCACCAACCTCTGTAAAGGGATACACCCAAAGCATCAACCTTCTTTTTCTCTTTGCTTTCTTTTTTTAATTTCAGTGAACAACATTTTCAGGAAATCTCACCTTTCTCCAGACTTGGTTGGTCCCAGAGCTTGCGTTTATATTATAGTTTTACAGCTGCTGCACTATGTATGCACACTAAAGTTTCAGTGTAAGTGCAGTGTAAGAGTTTTTAAAAATCACTTCAGTCTCTGCTTTTAGTGCTAAAATTGGAAGGAAACCTAAAGAAATAGTACAGTTGGTCTTTTAAAAGAATCAAATGTTTCTTTGTTGGATAAATTACTTTTGTTTAAAATCGGCGCAGTGGTTAGCACTGCAGCCTCACAGCTCCAGGGACCCGGGCTCCATTCTGGGTACTGCCTGTGTGGAGTTTGCAAGTTCTCCCTGTGACTGCGTGGGTTTTTTGGATCTGGAAAGAACTTATGTACAGGCTGAATTATATTGCATACAGAGGGTAATGACAGCAATGAGTGGCTGCAAGACAAACATAGGGACGCTGTTGGGGAAAAAAGAAAAACAAAGTCAGATTTGGACAAAGCAGGAAAGTCTGAGCCATGTGAAAAGTAAAGGGCACTGATATTTGCCCATGTGCAGTAGCTGAGAAGAGTTATTGAGCAAATTGAGCTTGGGAAATAACTAAGAATGGTTACTTGAGTCAGTTATTGAAGTATGTCATACGCTTTTCAAGTATGATGCCCTACATATACTTTTGATTTTATTGATTTATTAACCTATTGATAGTTGTGTGCTGGACACTGCTTTTAGTTGTCGTTTGATATAGTTAAGTCCTAAATATACATATGGAAGCGTTTAAAGTTGGGTGAAATGCAGCTATGCATAACTAAAATTAGGAGAATAAACCAAAAAAATTAAAACAACAAAAATGTTAACTGGTTAAAGTCTTACAACATATTTAACTTAAAAATAATTGCACTTTTATATGATAGTATTTATCTGGACCCACCCTCTAATTAATAGAATTATACTATCGTAGTGCTAATTAGAACCAGAGTGCTTATTAAATGATTAAATTCTTGTCATTCAAATTTAAAGTGTAGTGTTTTAATGAGAGAAATTCTGAAGTTGTGCTTAAAGTTTGCATTGCCTGATTAAAAACTGCAACTCAATCATCAGGTCTTGCAAATGACACATCCAGTATAATTAACGCAGCTAATTAACTAATGTAGTAGTAAGAACATAATAGACCTACATAATTCTTTTCCATGCTACAGGTTTTCAACACGACCAGATGTAGCAATTATTGAACCTGTGTATCAGAATCATACTGAATGTTCCAATACAGCAGTGGTATCTGTTCGCTCAACTCAGCCTACTCGCCTCACCAGCATAATTATAGCTGAAGAAACAGGTATTACATCATATTATTTTGATTAATGCATAGGGCTGGCAGGAATTTGAAAATACAACTGGGAAGGCTGCAATACGCCTCTTAGTATTTGAAGGAATGAGCTTTTGAATTACCCCAGTTATAAAATCTAGAATATAGTTGATGAAATGCCCATTGTACACAGAACAGACACTAATGGCTAGTTTTAAGCCTTTGATTTAACAGGTGTTATAAGCAGGAAAGAAGATATGAATGAAATGACTCTACTGACAGTGCAAACCTTTTCCTTTGGCTTTTAAAGTAGATAGATGTTTGTGAATGCTTATTATTTTAGGAAGTAGAACCTTTTATGTTCTCAAAAAATTTTTTTGTGTTAAGCGGTATCTTTACAATTTTTTTTGTGCCTCTGAAATTGAAAGCTGAAGTTGTGACTGGTATTTCTGAATGAAACTTGGCATGCAGTTCAGTCTGTTGGTCCAACATGTTACAGCATTAGTGCAGTGCCACAGAATAGTAAGGTTTCCACCTGCAATTCCCCACTAAGGGCCATATTTAAAAAGGAGTTTTTCATAGATTTTTATGACCTACAAGAAAAAAGGAGGCGTAATTATTTTTTCAGTGGTGCAAGGAATAAAGCAGATATGCAGGTAATGAGCGGGCTGATTTTCATAGTCACTACCCCTTGTACCAGGTAGGAGCAGTGAACCCAAAGTGCAGCCCCAGAAGTCATGGGATTTCCTCCCTTGGTCATTTCCAGAGAAGTGCTCACCTTCATTTTTCAGCATTAATTGGTGATTCACTTGAATCCCTATAAATAGACACAGACATAAACTGTGGTGGTTGGGTTAGGAGGTATATGCTTGTAATGTGTAATTCTGGATAGAACTGGAGCCAATCTGTACACACATTTGCATTTATTTACAGATTTTACTGGTAAGGTAAAATAAATGAAATAAACTTGCATTTTTCTAGCACCTTTCACAACCTCATGCCATCCCAAAGTGCTTTGCAGTTAATTAACTACTTTTGGAGTGAAATCATTGTTGTAATATAAGAAACGCAGCAGCAAATATGCTCACAGCAATGTGATTATGGCCAGATAATCTGTTTTAGTGATGTTGGTTGAGGGATATGTATTGGCCAGGACACTGGGAAGGACTGCATTGCTCTTCTTCGAAATTGAGCCATTACTTATGGCACTACCAAAAGTTAGAAATACCAGTGTATCCACAAGGTCCTGCATGTTGCAAGAATTCCAGTGGAACCACAAAAGGAATAATTCGATTACTTTAAAAAGTACATTGTTACACACAATTGGATTATTAAATGGAAATAATATTTGTTTTTCACTTCATGCAATGGTGAATATTTAGAATCATAGAATAGTGCAGCACAGAGCAGAACAACATTCTATTATCTACAGCTTTCAGAAGGTAATCAAAAAGCTAAATTAACGGAGCTGAATACGTACGGGTCTCATTGGGCTTGTCAGAAGGTTGTGGGTTCATGTCCCACTACAGGGACTTGAATATTGCTATGTGCAAATTTGCTGCTGCATTTCTTGCATTACAACAATGATTCACTCCAAAAGTAATTCATTAACTGCAAAGGGCTTTGGGATAGCCTGAGATTGTGAAAAGGTGCTACATAAATGTGAGTTTATTTTATTTCATCTACCTTGCCAGTAAAATTTGAAGCACCATTTAAATCATGCTCTCCAATATTTGTACTGTAAAATAGGTTAAATTCACAACTGGCCCTGTCCTCCCAAAAAATAATGAAATTTCTGTGTGCAACATTATTTATTAAACATTGCAATTTCCATCTATGTTTTGGCCATCACTAGCTCTTCAATTTTAATAAGGGGCCTATTTTGAAATGTTGGTGCTTTGCCTTTCCTCAGATGACTGAGCATGGAGAAAATGATCAACAGGTACAGTAACCAACTGGTTAACAATCAACATGTGTTCTGCTCATGGGCATTGTTTAAAATTACACTCTAAAGTGACAGTAAACAATGCTGGTTACTGTGCTAACTGGTAGTTTCCTCCATTTTCAGGCAACCAGGGAAAGGCAGAGCAATAACATTTTAAACAGGGCCCTAATGTGCTGATGAAATGTAAGAATGCTGCTGTAAATTATGGGGGGGGGGAAGGTAATTTTTTTACTTCATGACCTGGACAGTAATCTGTCAGAGTGGGTTGTCTGCGTGATGTACAACCTGCCCAGTTTTCAGATCAATGGAATATTTTCTTTTTTAGAAATGTAATCATTCTTTTTGTTCTAAAGAGTGGCGATCCACGCTGCCAGGTTACTGCCCCTACAACTGCCAGTGCAATATTTTGTGGAATGTGTGACTAGTACTTAAATATGAAAAATATCTTCAGCACAATCAAGGACTGGTTTCCAAATATTTCCAATTTTAATGTATTCCCAGTAGATGAGCATTTCAGTTACAAATCTAGAATCTTGAGAATAAAATGAAAAGATATATTTTATTTTCATCATAAGCTGACTGTAAAGTATACTTTATTATGTGAACTGTAGGACCCTATGGGATGGAGAAATGCCATGTTTTTTTTTCTGTGGTTTGAAACCTGTAAATGGACTGTATTGTGTTGTCCAAACAACTGCATATCCAAAAAGACCAGTACAGATGAAAACAATGTGTTTTCATCCGTGTCAACTTTTGCAAAATTGCTATGCTGTACCGACTTGCTGATTTAACTTTTATGGTACGTTTCTGAAAAGTGGGTGATACCTTGAAATCCTTCATTAAACTCAAGGCTAATCTGGAGCTCAGTATTTGCTTCTTTTGGCAAATAAATAGTTTATTACCAGTTTCTAACGCTCTTGCACCCCTGTTTATACATGTCTACTGTTTTTTTAAAACTAACGCCCTTAGGAAAATATTGGACTTAGTGAAATACAGATGACAGCTACAATGTTGTTGGGCTGGTGCTTCCCACAGTGGAACAGGTACAATTATCTCGACAGTCATTGAAGGTCACTCATATGTCTCCTAGTTGGTAGTCATGGAGCAGCAAAGCTTCAAGTCATTTTTGTACCTCTTTTGTTTCAGTGACAGGGCAAGTGTTGCGCTGTGATGTAATGGTTGATATTATAAATCAAATTGAAATTCTATCGACAACACGGGAGCTTTATG
This sequence comes from Heterodontus francisci, assembly GCF_036365525.1. Taxonomy (NCBI): domain Eukaryota; kingdom Metazoa; phylum Chordata; class Chondrichthyes; order Heterodontiformes; family Heterodontidae; genus Heterodontus; species Heterodontus francisci. The sequence continues at coordinate 45,807,476 of NC_090400.1, forward strand.
TGGATGACTCTCTTCTAAAATTAACAGTCAGAGCCTTGGATGTAGAAGGTATGAACTGTACTTTGTAAACCTATAGACATGCAGTTATCATATTTACAAATAGTACTTTTTTTCTAAATTCACACATCTGATTGAATATGAAAGTCACAATCTTACATAGTTACATACAGCCTACAGCACAGAAACAAACCATTCGGCCCAACTGGTTTGTGCTGGTGTTTATGCTCCACAAGAGCCTCCTCCCATCCCTCTTTATCTAACCCTATCAGCGTATTCTTCTATTCTTTCTCCCACATCTGCTTATCTAACTTCCCCTTATTACCTTTTGAGCACATCTGACTGTAATGGCACTAAAGCTAGCATGAGGAGCATGTTTATGATGAACAAATATTGCATTAGTGTTTATTGTGATGAGGTTTCACTGCACTCCTTTATGTAGTCATTTTTTGCTTTATGCTGCCTGAATTTTATGATCACTATCACTTCTGTAGTAATTGTACCTTTATTCTCCGGTGATAGTAATGTAATGGAATTATCCTGCCTGTTTTTAAGGCAATACTTTTAGCAGTTTAGAAGGATTTATTTTCGAATGGAGCATTGTGAAGAATGAAGACATGGATAATAGTGCAGAGTCGCCAAGTAAAATTAGGTAGGCACCAGTTGGGCTATTACTTTAAAATATGAAATAATGCTAATTCAGTATTTTCATATTGACTGTAATGGGACTAGCTTTTGGTACAGTAAATGTATTCTTTATTGGTACAATTAGGTGATGAATGAAATAAATTAACATTCCTAGCACTTTTATGCCTTAACTGTATAATTTAATCTAATCAAGTGTTTTTCTTAGCAGTGGTTTTTTTTGACGTGTTTGTTTTTGGAAAATAGTTTCTCCTAGTTCTGTAATTTTATCTGTCATATATCCTTCCTTAATCAGACTGAAAATGATGTGTACCTCAGTCTCTGTCAGTTGTGCTGTTGAAGCAATTACTGGATATATCTGACAATGTCATGGGACGACTCCTAATTCCAGGTTTCTCTGTACTCAGAAATACCTGTTTGACTGAGATTAAAAGCAGCCTATGTGGAATTGTAGGGATGACCCCACATCCTACCACTCCACTGTAGACCATGTTGATGTGCCAACATGCAACAGACTGCTGTTATGCGGTTCTTAATGGCACTTGTCTTAATCAACAGTTGAAAATGAGTTTTCCAGTTTTACTAAGATGCATGTCTAGCAAGTTTGAGAGCATCACAGTGGTCCAGGTAATTGATTGTTTGACATATAACAGACTGAATTATCTGCTTTTGAACTTGGCAAAGTCATTCTGCAAGACGCATGATTCCCATCAGCTTCCACTAATGATTTTGTGTCTTTTCATGTATTTTTATCAGAATATTAAAATTTTTAGAATCCACCTATTTACCACCTATGCATATAGCAACAATGGAAAAAGAAGGAAAACAGGGAGACATCATTCTTGTATCTGGATTAATGACTGGTACTGCTAACTTGAAAACAAGATTGCAAGAAGCTCTGTATAAGGTACTGGTTATGTTGCAACTTTTCATTTAGCACAAAATAAATTTAAAAAAAATTATTTAGCTATTTTATTTTTACCGTGTCAGTCGAAAGGAGTGTGCATATCATTTTGATAAATGTCAAGGCATCATACTTTCATTGGTATGTAGTAAATCCTTTATACATTACATTATCACTGTGCAGTTTCCTGAAGACATACATAGATATAATTTAAAAAACATATACAGAGAATAAAGTATTCCATTAGTACTGGCATATGTCAAGAGAACCTCGATATGAACGTGTTTGTATGAGGGGGATCTGCAGGACGTAGCAGAAATATCCTCATCTCCTGTTGTAGATTCTCATGCATGTTTGTGGTGCTCGAGAGAAGATGCTACAGAAGATCTAGAGACAGATGACAGGTCATTCTGCTGCACAGCAGTACACTGGATTCCTTTTTCTGGATGGCAAGTGCTCAGTAGCTGTTGAGAATTCAGGCCTACAGTGTCTTGTTGTTTTCCTCGGAGATGATAATTGCCTCTTTTTGATATAGCTGCCTAAATGGAAACAATGGGCTGGATTCTTTGGGGGCGGTGGTGGATCCGACGATGGGCAAGAAAGCCGGGAGCTATCTGTCTCAACCATTTGGGGAGTCCGGGCAGGTTTTTTGCCAATTTAGCAGCTGCCATTGTGGCTCCTGTCCCTCTAAGGGCGTCCATCTCCAAGAGCTGCTGGCCAGTCAGAGGGCTGGTAGCTCTTCAGTCCCAGCAATGCCACCAGGAGCGGTGGTCACTGGTTGGACTGCAAGACTGATCAATGGACAAGCCTCACAGCAAGGTAAGTGGTCCCAGTGAGGGTGGGGGGGTGAGCATTACCTATGGGGGTCCCCCCCGCCCCGAGTCTTCAGGGAGGTTGCCAGGGTTCACCGGATGATCTCCCCACAAGACAGAGGGCCCACTCGCCATTGGCAAAATACTAGCGGTAGAGGGAAACAGCCCTTAATTGGCAACTAAAGTGGCAAAATTGGCCTCTCCTCCTTCACCTCCTCTGCTGTTGGTAAAATGCCATGGTGGCAGGAAGGCAACGGGCATGCCATCCCCACATTCCTTCGCTATTTTCCACCCCACCTCCCAGCCCGCTCTTGCAGGCCCCATAAAATTCAGCCCACTGTATCAGTGGGTGGAAGAAAATATTATGTGAATTGAGACCACAACAATTTCTTACCTGAGAGTGCGCATGTAATGGAACAGATGTCAGTCGAAGAATAATATTTGCAGTTCAGTGCAGCTGTGCAATATTTAGGAACAAGAATAACTTGTATTTATACAGCATTTTTAAAATAGTAAAGCAGCAAAAGGCATTTCACAGGAGCATAATTTGACACCAAGTTAAAGGAGGAGGTATGAAGGTAGGTGTCAAAAGCTTAGTCAAAGACATAGGTTTGGAGGAACATCTTAGAGAGAGAGGTCGATTTAGGGAGGGAATTCCAGAGCTTTGGAGCCTGGACAGCTGAAGGCATGGCTGCCAAGTTTTGGGCAAAGGAAGTCAGGAATGCGCAAAGTCAGAATTGGAGGGACCCAGAATTCTCAGAGGGTTGTAGTGCTGGAGATTAAATTACGAAGGACTCACTACATGTGCTTTTACAGCCTTGTACAAAGTGCAAGCTAATTATTGGAGACATTATAAGCAGTGCTTTCCAATTTTTTGTTGTGGCAGAAAGCTGTAAATATAAAAATGCTGTCTTTCCTCGTTAAGAGATGGTTGCAGTGGGATTTTTCGTGGACAATTTTGAAAGGCATAGCTATTACTTTCTCGCGTACTTTTTGAAAGTGACTTAACTATATTCACCTTATTTTCTTAATATCCTGGAAGAAAAATGGTTCTTGTAATTGTGTGTTGACTTTTGGATCTTATATCAGCTTTAAGGTACCTCTTGCCTTACATGCTGGAATTCCCTCCAAAAGATCCCAATGTCTCCAACCTTTAAGACCTACCTTTGTCATCCAGTTTGTGGTCAGCCTTCTTTATATTTCTTTTGACTCAGTGCCCATTTATTCTATTATGCCTCTGAAGCGCCTTTTGGACATTTTTCTACATTTGATGATTTTATACCAATGCGAGTTGTTGCTATTGTTTGTCAGAATTATAAGTATTTCCATACTTGATCTAAAATTGCACTGCTGCCGCTGCAGAACAGTGTAAGTGCATATTTGTATTGAAGTATAATTTCTTGAAGCACATGGCAGTTAGAAAAACAACTGTTGCTATTTTTAGTTCAGAACTAGCAGCTTTACTCCAGGTGGCTGAGATGTTTCCTGATGGTCTACAAAAGCCAGCAAGACCAAAACCACATTGTTGCCCTGTTTGTGGTACATATATCCTGGGCCACTCGGGCCTCTGGTGCTCAGAATGGTGGTTATCTCTGATATGACCCCATACATTTTATTGGCGTCAGCGATGGTACTATATCTGGATGCAACTAAGTAAAATCAATACTTTTGGTGGGTCCTCGAACCACCAGAGGTAGCATTGCAGCCTCATTTACTTCATTGCATTGCCACAAATATCGATAGAAGTATGCAAATGAAAATGTGCTATAAAGACCTGTAAATCAAAATGTTACTTTCTTAATTTTTTTTTTATTTCCAAAATATACTTTATTCATAAAAATCTGTAAAAATTACATTGCCAAACAGTTTCCAAACAGCACCAAAAAATACAAACATTGCAAGGGAGATCAGTTTCCTTCAATACTGTCATGGGTTTCTTCCCAACCCTTCTGTTTCACAATTGTCATGTCAATTACAGTTTTACATTTACAGCAATTCAGAATATTAACGATACAGTTCGAGGGGTTTCTCATTGATCCAGCCCCTCAGTCCAGCTTGGTGGGGGAACCTTACACTGTGGTCTTTCCCCATTGAGCCTTTGCTGCGGCTGCCCCAAGCTTTTGTGCGTCCCTCAGCACGTAGTCCTGGACCTTGGAATGTGCCAGTCTGCAACATTCGGTGGTGGACAACTCTGCGCTGGAAGACCAGCAAGTTTCGGGCAGACCAAAGGGCGTCTTTCACCGAATTGATAGTCCTCCAGCAGCAGTTGATGTTTGTCTCGGTGTGCGTCCCTGGGAACAGCCCGTAGAGCACAGACTCCTGTGTTACAGAGCTGCTTGGGATGAACCTTGACAAAAACCACTGCATTTCTTTCCACACCTGCTTTGCAAAGGCACATTCCAGGAGGAGGTGGGCGACCGTCTCTTCCCCACCACAGCCAACGCGGGGGCACTGTGCGGAGGGGGCGAGACTTCGGGTGTGCATGAAGGATCTGACGGGGAGGGCCCTTCTCACCACCAGCCAAGCTACGTCTTGGTGCTTGTTTGAAAGTTCTGGTGATGAGGCATTCCGCCAAATGACTTTGACGGTCTGCTCGGGGAACCATCCGACAGGATCCACCGTTTCCTTTTCCCGTAGGGCCTTGAGGACATTCCGTGCAGACCACTGCCTGATGGACCGGTGGTCAAAGGTGTTTTTCCGCAGAAACTGCTCCACGAAGGATAGGTGGTACGGCGCCGCCCAACTGCATGGAGCGTTCCGCGGCAATGTGACCAGGCCCATCCTTCGCAACACCGGGGACAGATAGAACCTCAGCACGTAGTGACACTTGGAGTTTGCGTACTGGGGATCTACACATAGCTTGATGCAGCCGCACACGAAGGTGGTCATCAGGATGAGGGCCACGTTGGGTACATTTTTCCCGCCCATGTCCAGAGATTTGAACATCGTGTCCCTCCGGACCCGGTCCATTTTAGATCCCCAGACGAAGCGGAAAATGGCTCGGGTGACTGCCACGGCGCAGGAGTGGGGTATGGGCCAGACCTGCGCCACGTAGAGCAACAACGTGAGCGCCTCGCACCTGATGACCAGGTTCTTACCCACAATGGAGAGAGATCGCTGCCCCCACATGCCCAACTTTTGTCGTACCTTGGCTACTCGCTCCTCCCATGTTTTGGTGCACGCCCCGGCCCTTCCGAACCATATCCCCAGCACCTTCAGGTAATCTGACCTGACGGTGAAGGGGACAAAGGATCGGTCAGCCCAGTTCCCAAAGAACATGGCCTCGCTCTTGCCGTGGTTAACTTTGGCTCCCGAGGCCAGTTCGAACTGGTCGCAGATGCTCATCAGTCTGCGCACGGACAGCGGATCCGAGCAGAAGACGGCGACGTCATCCATGTACAGGGAGGTTTTGACCTGAGTGCCTCCGCTGCCTGGGATTGTCACCCCTCTTATGCTCGCATCCTTCCTAATAGACTCAGCAAAGGGTTCAATACAGCAAACAAACAAGACAGGGGACAGAGGACAGCCCTGTCTGACTCCAGATTTGATCGGGAAACTTTCAGATTCCCACCCGTTGATTGACACTGCGCTACTGATGTTTGTGTAGAGCAGTTGGATCCAATTGCAGATTCCCTCCCCAAACCCCATTTTGGAAAGCACGTCCATCATGTAGGTGTGCGATATCCTGTCAAAAGCCTTCTCCTGGTCCAGGCTGATGAGGCAGGTGTCCACCCTCCTGTCCCGTACGTAGGCGATCGTATCCCTGAGTAGCGCGAGACTATCAGAGATCTTCCTGCCGGGTACAGTACAGGTCTGATCGGGGTGAATCACCAATTCCAGAGCAGACTTGACTCGACTGGCTATGACTTTGGACAGAATCTTGTAATCAACATTAAGCAGTGAGATGGGCCGCCAATTTCTGATTTCTGCCCTCTCCCCCTTCTGCTTGTAAATGAGGGTGATGATGCCTTTTCTCATGGATTCTGACATGCTGCCGGCCAGGAGCATACTCTCGTATACTTCCAGCAGGTCTGGGCCGACCCAGTCCCACAGGACCGAGTACAACTCGACCGGTAAGCCGTCGCTCCTGGGAGTTTTACTCGTCTCGAAAGACTCGACGGCCTTTGTCAGCTCGTCCAGAGTTAGCGGCTTGTCCAGTCCCTCCCTCCTGCTGTCATCTAAGACCTCTGTGATAGATGACAGGAAGGACTGGGAGGCTCTGCTGTCTGTGGGCTTCGCGTCATACAGCCCAGCATAAAAGGATTTGCTGATCCTGAGTATGTCGGGCTGTGAAGACGTTACCGAGCCATCTTCTTCCTTCAGGCTGCTGATAACAGAGCTCTCTCTGTGTACCTTTTGGAAGAAGTAACGCGAGCACGTCTCATCCTGCTCGATGGAGCGGACTCTGGACCGGAAGATGATCTTGGAGGCCTCCTTGGCAAAGAGCGAGGCCTGCTGGCTCTTCACCTCTTGGAGGTCCTCCTTGACCTCGACCCCCATTGACTGCAACCGGAGTAGATTTTGCATAATTTTCTGGAGTCGGGACAGTTCCCTCTGTCTCTCTCTCGCCTTCTGAACACCTTTGTGGATGAAGAACCTCTTGATGTTCTCCTTAATCGCTTCCCACCAGTGAACTGGAGACTCAAAGAGGGGTTTCACGGTCCTCCAACCATTGTAATCCCTTTTGAGTTCCTCAACGTTCTCTGGGGTCAGCAGTGTCGCATTGAGCTTCCACGTCCCTCTGCCAACCCGCTGGTCGTCCTGTAAGTGACAGTCGGCCAGTAAGAGGCAGTGGTTGGAGAAGAACACCGGCTTGACGTTGGTGGATCCGACCGTGACCGCACGGGACACAAACAGGAAGTCAATCCTGGAACGGGCAGACCCGTCCGATCTTGACCATGTGTATCTGCGCTGCGCTCCGTCTGCAGGTTTGCTGAAGACGTCGTGCAGTTTGGCATCCTTAACTGTTTCTATTAGGAATCTGGACGTAGTGTCCAGTTTGCTGTCGTCACTGCCGGATCGTCCAGCCGCATCGATGATGCAGTTGAAGTCACCGCCTAGGATGACTGGCCTGGACGTCGCCAGCAGCAGTGGGAGCTGCTGGAAGACGGTCAGCCGCTCGCTGCGTTGTACCGGGGCGTACACGTTGATCAACCGGAGCGGAGCGTTGTTGTACATCACGTCTGCTACGAGGAGGCGGCCGCCCACCACCTCCTTAACTTCGGAGATGGTGAAGTTACCTCCCCGCAGCAGAATACCCAGGCCGGAGGAACGGCAGTCATTACCCCCCGACCAGATCGATGGCCCGTGGGACCACCATCGCGACCACTGCCTGTAGGTGCTGAGGTGTGGTATTCCACACTCCTGCAGAAACAGTAGGTCAGCTTTGACCTTGGCAAGGTAATCCAAGGTTGAAACACATCGCGTAGTCGATTTAATGCTACGCACATTAATGGAAGCAATTCTTATACCCATTTTTAACTAAAAATTAGTTGTTGCTTCCCATACCATTTGTCCTCGCTAGTCCCAGTCCTTCCCCTTCGGGATGTTCCTGCATACCCATCGTATGCGCAAGCAGTTTCACGTTGGTTGGGCTCAGAAACCCCTCCTGATTTTTCATGCAGGGTTTGTGCCGCTCGGGTGACATCGGGGGGGTCTTGTAGGCAGAGAGCATTGGGTTGTCCTCAGCTGCTTCCATCTGTTCCTCCTCGAAAACATCACAGCTCCCGGTCTCCCGGAGCTCAGGTGCGCCAGACGTGTCTTTGCTCCTGGTGTCCCGGAGCTGAGATGTGTTGGCCACGTCGTTACGTGTGGGGAATTGGGGTTGGGGCACGCCGGGCCCATCACAGCTTCCAGTGCCCGGGGGCTGGGATGCTTTATCATCCATCTCGGAGTTCTGCCGCCTCTTTTGAAGGGGCTGTCGTTCCAGCATTTCCCAGTCCAGTGAAGAGGGGTTGTTGCAGTCTGATTCAGAAGAGAGCCTCCTCTTGCCACTGGTTTGGGTTGTGGCTTTGGGATGTTTTTTCTTTGTGGTTTTCCTCTGGACCACTTGCCACTGACCTGTTTGTCCATCTGCTGCCTCCTCCTCCATTGATTCTGTCTGTGGAGGAGGGGTTTCCGGGCGCTGGGTAGGTGCTGGGTCGTTGGTTTCAGCCGCCTCCCCTTCCTTCTCAGGTTGAAGTTCCTCACTGCGGAGAAGGTTGCTGGTCTCCTTTCGAACAGCGGACGCCTTCGTCGAACCTTCGCCCAGCCATTCCTTGGACCTTGTCGCCTGAGCATAGCTGAGACAACGTTTGGGGCAGGTCTTGTAGAGATGGCCTGCCGCACCGCACAAGTTGCAACACTTAGTCTGCTTACAGTCCTTGGTCTGATGGCCTTCCTCCTTGCAGTTCTTGCAAACAACCGTGCTGCAGTTGGCTGCCATGTGACCAGATTTGCCACAGGTGCGGCAAACGCTGGGCTGCCCAGCGTAGACCAAGAAGCCTCGACTTCCCCCGATAGCGAAGCTGGAGGGAGGGTGGATGATGGCTCCACTGGGATCTACCTTCAAGGTCACCTTGACCTGCCGCTTGCTGGTCCAGATCCCAAAGGGGTCCTTGACATCAGTGCTGCTGCCGGCCACCTCGACGTACCTGGCGAGAAAGGTGAGTACATCCACCACCGGAACATGGGGGTTGTCGAGGTGAATCGTCACCACCCGGTCCCGTCGCGACGGAAGCGTGAAGAGCGGCTCCGCTGTGAGGATCGACAGTGGCGCCCGGTCCTAGTTTCTCCTTGAACGCCTTCAGGAACTTGATGCATCCCGCCACGTTCTGGAACGTCACGTCGAAGTATCCACTGCTGGGGAAATCCTGCAGGCAGAAGACGTCCGTCGCTTGAAATCCGCAGCAATCGAAGAGAATTTTCTTGATGAAGAAGGTGCGATCGACCGGTGCATCTCCTTCCTTGTCCTTTACGACCACCCGAACGGTGTTGCGCACTCCCTGGCCCGAAGTTCGAAAATTGGTTATAGCCATTTTACTCAAAGCTTCCCCAGGATCAAAAGGCAATGATCATGGTCTCTTCTCAATCAAATAAGCACTGATAAGAACAGATACTACACTTGATCTTAGCCAAAAGGCCAAGAAGCGGCCACTTAGTTTTGCCTTCATTACGGTACAGCAAAGGGTTTCAGCATGAGGTAGCAGCAAATAAAGGAATGGTCACAAAATTAAATTCTACAGAGTCAAAACTGTATCCACCGTGAGTATCTGCTTATTGGTCATTGCGGCTTTTGTTTAAGCTACTGTAGCAGGTTAGGTGAACTTTTAATATTGTCAATTACCTTTTTCAAAGAGACCTAGGTGGGTACCATTATAGGAAGCTAATGAGAACACCTTTCTCAAATAATTTAAATCTGCTTCAGTTGAGATGTTGTTCTAGCTTATTTGCATGTAGCCATTCCTGTTTGGCTAATTTTGTGTTTAAAATCTTTTGACACTTACCATTATATGTGATTAATCATTGAACCAATCTTTGAGATATTCATTCTGTACACGTATCTGGAAAACCTAGTAACTGATGTACACTAATGTCTAAGCTGTTAATTTATTAACTAAGTCCTAAGATTCATTAACATGCTGTGCACATAAGCAAACATATTTTGTTGCCGAATTCTCAGCCATTGCTTTTCAAAACTTGTGACCAAATTTCCCATTCTTGGTGACAACAGTAAAATGTCCATTGTCTTTGTGGTACAGTATCCATTGAATTCGTAGTAAGACATCCCAGCAGATTAACAAATAAGCCAAAATTAAATTTATTCTGCAGTCATTTTGTGTGTGGGGTAATACTTTAAAAAAATAAAATAAATTCTTTGGCTAATGTGTTAGATCATCATTGTGCACCATAGTACTGGGGGACATAGGCAAGATATGAGCCTTGCTGCTCTAGGAGGCCTGAATTCAAACGTTCCTCCACACTGGGAATTGAACTTCCTTAATAGGTTCTTATCTCATGCACCTCCCAACAGCTGGATAAGAGATAAAATGGCCTGATAAATGTGACATACAAGTGACTTGGGGGCATTGGAGTACAGTGGAATAATGAGTAACTTTATTTTACTCATGCATGTGTACACAGACGAATTCAGTTAATTCTAACTTGTCACTCTTCTTTCTAGAGTGTTCCTGCTGCAACAATACGCCTCATTATTCTGGAAAACATAATTTTGAGTCCAGCCTATGATATTTACCTGTTGGTAGGAGCTTTCATTCGCTACAGAGTTGCCAAAATAGTAAATGGGAAAATGACAGGTAAATTTCTACTATAAACTAAATGGGAATTACTGAATCTATTTTGCTTCAAAGCTCAGTACAATACAAATAACAGAATCCTGTTTATTTTGCCTTTAATGTAATCCTTTTGTGCCTGTTGGTCATAACGGTATTTTAGAATGTTTTCTAGCATCAAATACGCATATCTATAACTGAGATGTTAAAGCAATGCGTTCTGATTTAACACATCTGAACTTACTTTTAGCAATGAACTAAAACATTGAACTAAATGTTAGTTGATTTTATTCAAATTTACTGCTCTGACAACGTCGTTTCACTAGACAGTGAATATGATATATCGTGGTGTCAATAAAGAGCAGAAAATGGCAATGAAAGAGATGTCACCCGGCAGACCAGATTTTAGTGATGCTGAAGTCTTTGTGGTAACAAAACTAGGAGCATGTAAAACATCCAGAAAAGACAATCGAAAGGTCTGGGCCATTCATGTAGTTTTCAATGTGCAAGATATGCAGAGGACTGCAGAAAACATATTTAAAATAGCATACAATGAAAATAAATTCCCGAGAACCAAAAAATGTGCAAAGAGAATTCTCAGTTGTCCAGTGAAAATAGTAGTGAAACAATTTAGTCTTCGGAACAAGACAGACAGCACATCTCTAGAGTCTACTAATTCTGGACCACTCTGAGCTCTCAAGTCTTCTGAAATCCACTATGTGAGGTTACAGGGCCTGCATCCAGATCTTCTGTGGCTAGTGTGCCGCCAAAGCCAGAATATGAGCCTGTGGCAGTTTCTTTCATGCCAAAGCATATATTTTGCATTATAAGATGTTTAGTTATCACTCCTTTTCCGGCAATAGTCTTATCAGCAAGTATCATTTTGACTTGGAGCAAGCAAAGTTCTTGAGATGAAAATATTTGAAAATCATGTCCTTTGTTGCTGTGAATGTTTTTTATATTTTAGTTGTATTATTAACTGGGAAATATGCCAAGGACATTGTTTTGGAAAGTGTTTTTTTTGTTTATGCTTTAGGACTTCCTGTCATTTTCTGCATTGACTTCTTGCTAACCCCTCCAGATATTGACACTCGCAGGGGTCCTATATTCCGAAAGACAGCATCAGAAACCTAAAGGAAAACAATGCCATCATTGCAGAGAAAGTGTTCTTAAGTATGAAGCTCCATAAATAAATATAATAGTAAGTCACCAAATAGAGAATGAGGCATAAATCTGATGGTGGAGACATCTCGGCGATTCCTTAACTAGAGGAACCCAGTTTGCAAACCTAAGTTGGAATACTGGAAAAATAATTAGCTTTGTTTCAGGATGTCTCCTATATCATAGAAGGTTTTCAGCACAGAAAGAGGCCACTTGGCCCATCGTGTCTGTGCCAGCCAGAAAACGATCCACCCATTCTAATCCCCCTTCCAGCATTTTGTCTGTAGTCCTGCAGATTACGGCACTTCAGGTGCATATGCTGACTTCTTTTGAATGAGTTGAGGATTTCTGCCTCAACTACCCTTTCAAGCAGTGAGTTCTAGACCCCCACCACCCATCTGGGTGAAAAAAATCTTCCCTCCTCTCCCCACCAATCATTTTAAATCTATGCTCCCTAGTCACTGACCTCTGCTAAGATAAATAGGCCCTTCACCTCCTCTCTATCCAGGCCCCTCAAAATTTTGTACATTTCAGAACTCCCCTCAGCCTTCTCTGTTCCGAGGAGAACAACACCAGCCGATCCAATCTTGCCTCACAGCTGCATTTTGTTCAGTCCCAGCACTGTCCTCGTAAATCTCCTCTGTACCCTCTCTAGTACAATTACATCCTTTCTGTAATGAGGTGACCAGAACTGCACACAGTACAATGCCTAACCAGTAATTTATACCGTTCCAGCATAATCTCACTGGTCTTTATATTCTATACCTCGGCTAATAAAGGAAAGGATTCCATATGCCTTCTTAACCACCTTATTGACCTGTCCTGCTACCTTCAGAGATCTGTGGACATTCACTCCAAAGTCCCTCACTTCCTCTGCACTTCTCAGTATTTTCCCATTAATTGTGTATTCCTGTACCTTATTTGACCTCCCCAAATGCAACAGTCAGGGTTAACACTTATTTTGTATTTTAAATTCTGTCAATTATTAAGAGCCTGTAGTAGCAAATACTAATGCCTCATACGGACCTGTTTTTTGGATGCACTGTCACTGGGGAGTCTATCCCCAGAAACCACACACATTGAAATTGTGGGTTAGTGCACATTCAAAATATTTACCCATTTGTGCTGGAATGGATGCATGTTTTTAGAGAAAAAACCGAAGGTGCAGTGTTAGTTAAAGGAGAAAGAAAGTCTAGGAAAAGTACTTTTTTGTTCAAAGTATATTCATTCTATATCAAAGTCTAGCCATCATTTTATTTCTCATTTTTGTAGAGATGTTAATTATAATGCTAGCATGGAGACCCCTGAGTGGAGTTTACTTAGTTGCTCACTAGCCCTTCCAGTGATGTGACTGACAGGGAGCCTGTTGGAAACTACAGGAAGCAAGGAAATTATGCTACAATTTGAAGAAGATATTTCCACTTAGTCTGTTTGAAATTTGCTATGGAATTGCTCTGGGATGCAACTAAAGCAGCCTAGCGACAAAGAAAACCTGACTTAGAGTCATAGAGTTATACTGAATTGGGAATCTACATCGGCAATACGATTGATTATTTTTGCAAAAAAGTAAATAATGTGATGGTAAATCTTCTGTAGAATGTGGGACTAATTTGAACAGTAAGTGGCAGCCTAACTTTCCTTCCACTTTAAGTTAATTGACTAAAGTGTCAGAAGTGTCCTCTGTGGAGTGGACTGAAAGTGTACTGCCAGCATGAAGGATGTTGGGAGTGGAGAACAAACTGTATAAGGCTTATTACAGCCATGGAAGTATTTAAATTAAGTATCTGCCCTATAATGGATTGGGCCATTCATCACACTTCCCTACTGGAATTGCTACTGAAAGGGAGGCTGTAATCAAATATTAAACATCTCGCCTCGCTGGCCTTCTGCCTTTTCACTCTCCCCCCCCCCCCGCCCCCCACCACCACCACACTTAATCCACATTTCTTTCTCCTCAGTGCCTCTCTCTATCCTCTGCATCTCCCCCTCTTGATAAAATAACAGCGATCTACAGGCAGTCATTATCTATCACTGTTTGCTGGCACCCCACATTCTAATTGCTCCCACTCACTTCATTTATAAGAGCAGCATAGGCCGTGCACTAGGCACATCAGAAAAATATTGAATCATGTTGTCAACTGCTATATAAATGTGTGTTAAATGTCAAAAAAGGACATTTGAGACTGACCCACATAAGTTAAATATTTTGTTCCTTTTTCCCTCTCAATTTCTTTTTTATCATTTAATAGTGAGTTAGTGGAGGGGTGTGGTAAACTGTACTGCAGTAATATCAAATGGCTAAAAGCCAAACAGTAGTAATGTTACTTGTGCATTAGATGTCTGGTTGACTTATCATTTATTGTCCTGCAGGGAGGTTGAGACCATTCGTCAGGCATATGCCAGTGGTTTATAATGGACAAGCAAATGTTCTTGTAGGAGGGCAAGGTGCACCAGCAGTTTTTCCTTGGCCTTGCTGATTTCTGGCATATAGTAGAAAAATGTCTCATAGACTTCAGATAGTCTTGTCAGGGGAGGGATGGACTTAAAACATAAAGCCTCAGAATAAAAAAAATTACGCATGTGGCCAGACTAGATAGGAGTTGTAAACCTCTGCTACTCTCATCTGTTGTCTGTTTTCTCCAGTTCTTATTGTTACAACCAAGACGGGAAAAATGCACTGTCAATTCAGTCCCACTACTCCACAGGTCACAGCATACCAATAAATTTTCCCACCTACCGAAGAATAGCGAAGAAGGGCGGCGCAGTGGTTAGCACTGCAGCCTCACAGCTCCAAGGACCCGGTACTGGGTACTGCCTGTGAGGAGTTTGCAAGTTCTCCCTGTGACCGCGTGGGTTTTCGCCGGGTGCTCCGGTTTCCTCCCACAGCCAAAGACTTGCAGGTTGATAGGTAAGTTGGCCATTGTAAATTGCCCCTAGTGTAGGTAGGTGGTAGGGAATATGGGATTACTGTAGGATTAGTATAAATGGGTGGTTGTTGGTCGGCACAGCCACAGTGGGCCGAAGGGCCTGTTTCAGTGCTGTATCTCTAAATAAATAAATAAAATAGCCAAATTAGGCACACTATTCGTCTCCCAGAATAAAGCACACCAAACCAGCTTTCTTTAAACAACGACATTAACTATTTATTGGAAAATAAATAATAAGTCTTAACTATTAATGGGATAAATCTATATATATGAAAAGCTCGTTAGTTCCTTAGCCCTCATGCATGCACACATACATTCAAAAAAAAAATGATTAACTGGGTGTCATGGAAGTTTTCCCCCCCTGTTTAAAAACAGTGTGCCTTTAAGACTGAGAGTTGCTCTTCCTTTGAAAACAGGGTGCCAGCAGCAAGACCATTTCTTAGGCA
Source organism: Heterodontus francisci (assembly GCF_036365525.1). Lineage (NCBI taxonomy): Eukaryota > Metazoa > Chordata > Chondrichthyes > Heterodontiformes > Heterodontidae > Heterodontus > Heterodontus francisci. The sequence goes on from NC_090400.1 coordinate 45,822,638, forward strand.
ACAGCAGGAGAGAGAAGCCACGTGCTGTACTGTATCAATTTGACTGTAAAGACTGGCTAGAACTAGTTTGATCTGGAGATCAGCAAAGCGTGCTGTCTCTGAAAGGAAGGATCCCACTCTCTCTTAGCAGAAAAACTACATTGAACTACAGGCTGTGTATTGCCTAAGGAAAGAAAAAACCCTGGAAAAGAACATTTGCATTGTTGGAGGTAGTAAATTCCTTTTTACTTCCAAACTCTTGAGAATTCTGTCAGGAGTAACTCTCTGTTGTCTTTTTGTGTTTGCTGGAATTCTCAGTAAACTTTCTACTGAAAGACTGCCAATTTTAAAGTCCAAGTAGACCTGTTGCTATACTCCTTGTTGAAAGAACTGTGCGATGCATGCTGCAACCGAAGTGCTTTGAACGCCTATCCCATAAAGGCTGTTGGTCGAATTCGCCCGGAGACATCGAGTGGCAACTGACTATTCTACTTTGGGACACCTCACCAACTGGGAACGTATATCACCAGGACTTACAATACAGCTGCTTACTTATTCCTAAGAAATATTGTTTTAAAACCAGTTAACCATTGGTTTTTGAATGTATGTGTGTGCATGAAGGTTAGGATAAATAAGAAGTTGTAAGGTCTTTAGACATAAATTTATCTCAATAGTGTTCAAGATTTAGTTTATTAATAAATAGTTAATTTGTTGTTTAAAGATACCTGGTTTGGTCTGCTTTATTCTGGGGGTTAATAAAGTGTTTAATTGGGCTAATATCTGGTAGGTGGGAAAACTTTAATAATATGCTTTGACCTGTGGAGTAATGGGACTGAATTGACAGTGCATTACTCCTGCCTCGGTCGTAACACTGGGGAAAAAAGGAGTTTGGTTTACAGCTGTTTCTTAGGTATAAAAGGAATGTTAAAAATACATCAGTCCATGTTCTGGTAGGAAATCTTTGGTTGGTTGAGGTGTCCCAGATTTGAATAGTCGGATGCCACTTGAAATCTCTGCAGGCGAGGTTGATGAACAGTCTTTGATGGGTAGGTGTTCAAGGCAATTCGACTACAGCAGGCGTCACATAAGTCTTTCAGCAGGGCGTAGCAAAAGGTCTGCTCAGAACTCACAGCAGTAGAAGCTTTGTTCAGGTTCCAGGATTTCCCAACACAGGAGGATACGGGAACCACACTGGATGCAGGAAATCTTCAGCGACAGGAGGCAATAGGAATTTGCCACCTTTCAAATGCCGGAGTTCTTTTCAAGAGATGCAAGTCTCCTTTACAGAGAGAGGTCTTTTTCCCTAGTCTCCAAGCAGGTCAGGTCTAAGTTTCAAATGCCTGCTCTTTGTCCCACTCACTTTTTTTTTGTAAAAGTTCAAAGTGAAAGCAAAAAGCCTTGCTGAACCAATCACATGACCAGACAGAGTCTTGCCTGTCATTCAGTGTTGCTCTTAGGAGGTCAGAACCCCTTGCCTGTTTCCTTGAAACTGCTTGCTTTTTCTCATTCTTGTATACAAAGTCAACATACAAATATTTCAGTATTTGCAGGTCAAAGGGCACTGAGCAAAATACTTTTCACAGTTTTTAAAACACACAGAATTCTAGGATTTTAGTACAAAAATCTTCTTTGGCCTCCTTATCTCGAGAGACAATGGGTAAGCGCCTGGAGGTGGTCAGTGGTGTGTGGAGCAGCGCCTGGAGTGGCTATAAAGGCCAATTCTGGAGTGACGGGCTCTTCCACAGGTGCTGCAGAAAAATTTGTTTGTCGGGGCTGTTACACAGTTGGCTCTTCCCTTGCGCTTCTGTCTTTTTTCCTGCCAACTGCTAAGTCTCTTCGACTCGCCACACTTTAGCCCCGCCTTTATGGCTGCCCGCCAGCTCTGGCGAATGCTGGCAACTGACTCCCACGACTTGTGATCAATGTCACAGGACTTCATGTCGCGTTTGCAGACGTCTTTAAAGTGGAGACATGGACAGCCGGTGGGTCTGGTACCAGTGGCGAGCTCGCTGTACAATGTGTCTTTGGGGATCCTGCCATCTTCCATGCGGCTCACATGGCCAAGCCATCTCAAGCGCCGCTGACCCAGTAGTGTGTATAAGCTGGGGATGTTGGCCGCCTCGAGGACTTCTGTGTTGGAGATACGGTCCTGCCACCTGATGCCAAGTATTCTCCGGAGGCAGCGAAGATGGAATGAATTGAGACGTCGCTCTTGGCTGACGTACGTTGTCCAGGCCTCGCTGCCATAGAGCAGGGTACTGAGGACACAGGTTTGATACACTCGGACCTTTGTGTTCTGTGTCAGTGCGCCATTTTCCCACACTCTCTTGGCCAGTCTGGACATAGCAGTGGAAGCCTTTCCCATGCGCTTGTTGATTTCTACATCTAGAGACAGGTTACTGGTGATAGTTGAGCCTAGGTAGGTGAACTCTTGAACCACTTCCAGAGCGTGGTCGCCAATATTGATAGATGGAGCATTTCTGACGTCCTGTCCCATGATGTTCGTTTTCTTGAGGCTGATGGTTAGGCCAAATTCGTTGCAGGCAGCCACAAACCTGTCGATGAGACTCTGCAGACACTCTTCAGTGTGAGATGTTAAAGCAGCATCGTCAGCAAAGAGGAGTTCTCTGATGAGGACTTTCCATACTTTGGACTACGCTCTTAGACGGGCAAGGTTGAACAACCTGCCACCTGATCTTGTGTGGAGGAAAATTCCTTCTTCTGAAGACTTGAAGACTTACAAAAATAAAACCTGTTATAACATTATATATAGTCCCATCCTCAGCAATGGTCTCTTACACAGTAGGTAGAATTTTAATATTTTGTCCTGCTAGGAGTGGGGGATGCCCAGTAGCACATAGGAACCCAGATGTATCTACAGCATGTTTGTTTGTGTCTTTTTAACCCAGCCACTGCTTTTGTATCTAACTTCTGGGTATCCTAACCGATTAGTGTATGCAGGTGTGATGATGGTCTATTTCATCTGAACTATTTGAAGGGAAACTACAAAGGTGACAGTTGAAGGATTGAAGGTGGGGAACAGAGGAAGTAACTGCACTAATATTTTGCCCAAGTGGCAAGGACACACCTTGGTTCACAGATACCTCCCTAAACCTGGTGTTGCAGTGTGTTAAGGTCAGTAGGCAGATACCTTTCCTGCCAACTGGAGGAAAATGTCTGCCTCAAGAATGCAAGAAACCATGGCTGGAGATCGCAATTGTGGTGCCATGCTCCTGGATACAGTGCCAGAACTGTTTAATGGCTTAATCAGGGCATGAGAGGTGAGTACGATGGTGCATAAAACGACATCCCAATGTGTACATCACTCCTCGCACCAACTTAACCTGCAGGTGCACCCCTCTCTATGTATGCACATTCTCACATCCACATCCGATCATTCATCACTTGCACTCAGCCTCATCTTAATGTGATTTCATGCCTATTTTTCACAGTAACCCTTAACAAATATTGACCATCCATCCATTTGCCACATTCCATTAGTCCTCTTTCTTTATTTGCAGGAGAAGAGAGAACAGTAGGAAGAGGCAGACAATTGGAGGTGGCCCTCCAATCATCTCAATACTTATCTTTAAAGGAGCTTGCACTGAAGAGGAGCCAAGTCTCGACGTGTCTGACCATCAGAGATGCAGAGTTGGGGAGCCTCCTCCTATAACTCGCCTTCTATATCATACAGCCACATGGCATATAACATCACTCATGTTGACATGATGTCATCAGCCAGTGAAATATAATCATGTGCACAATGTTCACTTAATACCTTCTAACCATGACAGCTCTAATTCATGTCTTTAATCTGCCACAGAACCAGCAAGCCTCCCACAGGAGGAGGATGAAAATTTCTCCCAGGATATCACTCAAAATGAGGATGAAGTATCGCAAGATTCTTGCAAGCCATAAACCAACTCAGATGCATACATCTTGATGGGATCAGTAAGACAGGTAGTTGGGATTTTACCTGGTGTATCGCACATCGCAAGTGAGCAAGCACAGATGGTGGGGCAGGGACAGCAGTGAAGAGTCCCCATTAGGGCACGCAGGATGCTTCAAGCTCTGCTTAGCTAGATGCTGATCCTCAAGGCCATCAATGAAGAGATTAATTCAGGAGCAGCAGCAAAAAAATGAAGTACTGGCAGACTTTCTACTGCCACTGTGCGCATTTGGGAAGAGATCAGATGAGCCTCAGGCATGAGTGCCAGGATGTTGCAGGCCTTTGTGATGCTGTCTTTGTCCATGGAAAGAGTGGCCACCTGCATGGAGCATCAAACATGGTACTCCAACAATTGTATGCTGGTCTTCACCAATGGCTTTCACACTTTCAATGCAAACTTATAGGATTGATTAAAATGTCGCCATTGCCCTTCAGCACCCAACTGCTGTGTAGGAAGGTGCTCTCCAGGAGATTGTTAGAAGGGAAATGTGGGTGGATCAGGAGAGGGAAAATGGAGAAAGAGAAAGTGGAAGTAGGGATTCTGTTCAAAGTGTTTCCACATTTCATCTGTTGCGCTGCACCCCACCCCCACCTTCAGTCAGAGTCTCGTGCTGCGTCATGTCCCAATGTTCGAGTCTGCTCATGCACAGGTCTTTGTCGTTCCCCATGGGCTGCAAAACCCAAAGGATGTCAGCCAAGAGCATCTCAGCACAGAGCAGGTATCTAAGCAGCCCCTACCTCAGCTGAAGGCACGGGTTGCACCATGTAGGAGTGCAGAAAATGGAGGCAGCAGGACGTCATCCAGCAGGCATTAAATGTCTCTGACCTGACAGAATATCCTGAGCCTCCTGAGGAGCTGCGATATTCAGACATATCGAGGAAGCTGATCCTCTGCCTATACACCCTATGTTGCAGATATTGTTCCTGTGAGCTGCACTGCATGCTCATCCACTCCTGTGGAACAGCAGGTCTGTGAAGAGGATGGTCCTGCTGGTTCCCTCTACTGCTGGTGCTGTTGCTGCTCACCTGGGATGAAGGTAAAGCAGCATAAGCAACACCCAAGCTGACCTGATGTATAACAACTGAAAAGCGATTAGATGCACAAACCTCCAAAGTAGTGGAAGAGACCTCCAGTGTAGTGCAAGTCACCTCTAAAGTCGTCCCAATGACATCCAAAGTATTGGAAATTGCTTTCAAAGTAGTGAGAACACACTTTCAGCACAAATAGTATAAGCAAAAGTCTTTTATTTAGGGCAGGAATGAGGTGTGAGGTCTCAGTATTTTTTTGCCTGTCATTTCTTCAACTCTCAGTTGACTCTGCTCTCGCTGTGCTTTCACTGGCCAGTTCCAGAAAGCACGGGAAACCTGGGCCTGAATGCTACACCCTGCATAGGAGCAGGCTGGAGATGAGGTCGGAGATGGTGGTGGGAAACGACGTAACATTGAGTGGGAGGCGTGGGATGCGCCATTCCCGTCACCACCTTGCTTCCGCTGTCATTTGATGAGTGGTGGGGAAGGTGACAAACTGCTTGCCCATCCAGGCCAATTAAGGCAGTTACGTGGCCAATTAATTGCTACTTAAGGGTCTCCTCCTGCCGCTGTTGGTATAGTACCAGCGGCCGATAGTCGGCTCAGCACCTCAGGAGTCTGGCCAGTAAAATCTGCCGGCCTCCTTCTGAATGGGGCCCTCCTGATTGGGCAACCTGTGCCCATGTAGAGACCGCCCATGGCACAAGCCACCACCACTGGAGCACATTCCTCTCTCTTCCCCATCCCCCACCCCCCAATCAAACATATTAAAATTGGCAACCTGCCTCTCCCGAGGGGTTTCACGAACAAAGCTGAAAGACCTGTAGTTAAATGTGGAAGTCGGCGTGTTGAAGCTGTTAGCGTTTTTAACCACCACCTGCTCCCAAACGCACTCGCTCTTTGAAGTTAAAATTTCCCCTAGTCTTTTCCCAACTGGGATCCATTCTATCACCCACTGAAGATACTAACCTTCAGTCATGCCCTACCTATCACAATCTTCTTGCCATAACACACCATAACTATAAACAGATTGCCTGTCATTACTTCCATGTTGCTCACTCTGTTCTCCCAGTTGATAACCAGCATCCTTTTAAAACAGAATGTTCCAGAAGCATCCACTCTCTGCTTCTATGCCTTTTCAAGGTAGTTGATACTTCCTATCATATCAAATGTTAATTGAATTACTATTCTTGAACTGTGCAGCCACGTTTAGCACAAAGATTAGAAATGATGTAATACACAAAGGATACATGGTGAGCAGCTGTGGAATGCAGAAAGTCTATCTAATGATGGCCTGGCAAGCCTAGTCTCGCCCATGAATGACACAGTATTCTGTTTACATCCTTTGATAGTGTTGTGAACAAGTAAATTTCGTTGTGGGTTGAATGAAGTTTATTGAACAGAAACATCTGAGAAGGCAGAGTAATACCCAAGTAATACACCTATGTGTATTCCCCTAATGATTCGCAATCGGACAGGTACCTTTTACTGTTGCTATGTTGCCTTGTGAACCAGCAGGCATTCATGAAATTTATTATTTTGGGTATGGTAGTGTCGGTATGGTATTGCACTAACAACCCAAAGGTTATGAGTTCAACTCCCATCATACAAGCTATGAAATGAAATCAATAAATGGTAATTTGTGTACTGGCACCAGAAAATGATTGTGGAAGCTGCTAGATTGTCATTAAAAACCCAACAGGTTCATGAATCACTATTGGGGAAGGGAACCTATCTGGTAGGCCATGATTCCAAACTACACGCTTGACTCTAAATGCTTCTTTAAGTGGCTTCTGTTGTACAAACAATTGCTATATCAAGAAGACAGCCCATCACTATTTTTTCTAACTAGGTTTAGGTAATAGATGCAGACTTGTCAGTATCACCCATATCCTGAAAATAAATGATAGAAAAAGTTATTGGAATTTTAAAATAATTTGGTGGAAATAGCTCAATGGACATTCAGTGCAGCTGGAATTGTTAATGAAATCACTACAATGATGCATTCCTTATACAGCTTCCAGGTGTTATTAAAACAGTACTTATCCACTCATTTCAACTAGTTTTCATTAGGAACATTTGAAATGTTCCATATGCTTTCTTATTACTCTCTTGCAGAAGTTGAGATGCCATCAGAACAGTACCGATTGGAATTACAAGGTCAAGTGAGCTCCGATGAAGAAGAGGACGTAACAGTTGCACAGTTGGATCCTGACTCCTGCATTGTTACAGCACTGCAGACGGGGCAGACTAGCTTAGTTCTTATGTATAAGAGTATCCTTTTTCCATAAACTTCCTTTCCATCGTAGTATTGTCGAGGCCAACTTATTTCCAATTATGAAGTGAACATACTGCACTTTTTAGATAAACACTACAATGCAAAAGAATCCATTTACTTGTAAAATGTCACTTTCAGCTTATCAAAAGGCTTTGGTGCAATAGTACAAATTGTATGTTGTTGATGTGGCTTTTGTTGAGTGGTTGTTTCTTTTATATTACAAGTTGTGAGAGCGAAAAGTGCTATTTTATGTAAAGTATGTAATTGAATCAATAGCAATTTTAAGGACTCTGCTAAAATGATGCCTGAGAAATAAGCTACTGCATGGTTGTCAAAACTTGACCAAGCTGGACATAATCTATCCATAGGGTTTTCTAATGAAATATTTAAGTCTTAGAAGAAAACAATCTATTTTCCACAAATATTATTGATTTGACAAGCTAACAAAAAGCCCTATTCCATGACTTATTTGGTGATTGTAGTGAAAACATAACATTTTAATAACTAATTTCAAATAAAAAGTATCTGTGAGCACACAAAGGAAAAACAATCATTTTGAAAACATTGCTGTAATTTTGGGGTCAAAAGTTATTTTCTGGGTTATGAGTCCAGAATCCATATGCGTAGAGAATTAGTAGCTACTAGTAGCGGCACAGTGGCGCAGTGGTTAGCACCGCAGCCTCACAGCTCCAGCGACCCAGGTTCAATTCTGGGTACTGCCTGTGTGGAGTTTGCAAGTTCTCCCTGTGTCTGCGTGGGTTTCCTCCGGGTGCTCCGGTTTCCTCCCACATGCCAAAGACTTGCTGGTTGATAGGTTAATTGGCCATTATAAATTGCCCCTCGTATCAGTAGGTGATAGGGAAATATAGGGACAGGTGGGGATGTGGTAGGAATATGAAATTAGTGTAGGATTAGTATAGGTGGGTGGTTGATGGTCGGCACGGACTCGGTGGGCCGAAGGGCCTGTTTCAGTGCTGTATCTCTAAAAAAAAAAAAGTACTTTCATAAACACTTATGCAGGTACAGTAATCAAAAAAAATGTTGACTTGGGATACCTTTAAAAAAAAAATTATCTCTTCTATTGTCTTGTTTTAATTTTGTTTCTTTCATACAGTAGCTTGACAATATGAGTAAAAGAGAAAAAATACTTGTATAGTGCCTCAACGTGTCTCTCTCAGACATGTTCCAAGGCACTTCAGACAAATTGCTCTTGGAGTAATAGTCACAGTTGCTATGTAGGCAAATTTGGCAGCTAATTTGAACACCCCAATATCCCACACAAAAAAAAAAATATATAACCAGTTATTCTGTTTTTGGTTGTGTTGATTGATGAATGAATGTTGGCCAGAAAAAAGTGGGAGCTTCTAGCTCCTCCTCAAAGAATGTCCATCTTTAATGCCCATCTGAACAAGCAGTCTCACCCAATGGCAGCCGACGATACAGAATTCCTCTAGCGCTGCACGAATGTGTGGACGACCTCGAGTAGAATTTGAACTTAAATCAGAAATAAATACTAAGGAGTGTGTAGATAGCAAATAATAGAAAAGCTAGTAATTAAAAGGTAATTGATTATTGAAATTCTAACAAGGTTACAAACAGTTTGAACTTCAATCTTCCAGTTAAGGCAATATCAAGCACCCCTATTGAATTGCTGCCTCAAATTTCACTGGCAGCCATCTATTTTATCTATATATAATAATTCCAGAAAAAAGTATGCAGTGGTGGTGTGGGTTGAGAATAAGAAAGCACAATAGGGCCCCAGTACCAGTATTACCAGTAATGTATCCTTAAGTGCCGCAATATGATTAAGATTCTGAAAATGTCCCAAAGTGACTGCCCAGCACCAAGGACACTCGGAGCCTGTGCATACAATGTTGAAACAAAATTGAAATTAAGTGGCCTCTCCACAGGGTGTTTGGAATGCCTGCGTAGTACTTTAGCCACATAAACATCTATTTGGAATGGGGCCTTGGGGGAAGGCAGTCCCCTGTTTGGTGCCTAACCTGACCCTATCCCACCACTTGACTGGCTGCAGGCACCAAAAATTCTGCTTCCTGATCCTCCTAGCAGTGAGCCAGTTGAGATTATGTCAATGAGCTGACCTCTGTCAGAGGATAAATTCTGCTTTGGGAGCAAGCACAGCTCTTGCTGCACAGGTAATGTATCTGGCATTGCATAGTTGGGATTGTATAATTAGTCCATAATGTTAGGTATTAGATTATTGGTTGGCAGGTTATTAACAAAATTTCCATTACTGTAATTCCATCATGTGTTGCGTAACGTAAAACTTATGCAGCCTATGGTAGTTTCCTAAGAAACTACCGTAGTTACCAATTATTTATATATTTGCATTCAGTAGTCAGTATTGAAAGAAGTTATGGTCTCTTTAACTAAATTATAGACATTCACATGCAAGCACTTTCTCATCTGCCCAACTGTACAATATATGTTGTAGAGGCTGCTTTTCTAGGTCAGTATTGAAACATAGAAACATGGAAAATAGGAGCAGGAGTAGGCCATTCTTCCCTTAGAGTCTGCTCCACCATTCATTATGATCATGGCTGATCATCCAACTCAGTCGCCTGTTCCTGCTTTCGCCCCATACCCTTTGATCCCTTTAGGCCTAAGAGCTATATCTAACTCCTTCTTGAAAATGTCCAGTACTTCTTAACACCACAGTAAAATTTACATCATTAAATGAAATGATTTTTGCAATATTAGCACACAAACAATTGTTTTTTATTTATTTGCTATTTTAACAGAGGCATTAATAGATGATAAACCTTAAATGGATTAAAATCATGGGTAAAATGGATTTAATATGCAAATATTTGAAGTTTCAGACAGTGCAATTTCATGGGCTTAGTCTGCCTGTAGACCCTGATTATTGACATTTAATGAGCTGTGAAAATGTAACAATATGTACAAGCTTTTTTAAAAAAAAACATTGGCTGGAATTTTACTGCCCCACCCCCAACCTTGGGAGCGGACTGGAGCTGAGGGTTGGTCAGGGGCACCATGCCCGTTGCCTACCTCCCCTCGATGCTACCTTGTCAGTGATGGAGGAGGTGGCAGGTGGCCTGCCTGTCCTTAGGTCAATTGAGGTCTTTAAATGCCGATGAATGGTCATTTAAGGGCCTCTTGCCACCACTGCTAGTGTTTTACCAGTGCCAGGTAGGGCCCCTCCTGATGGGGCCCCTCTGTGGAGCTCAGTGGTGCCCCCCAATAGCACAGACACTAACTCTTTCTTCCCCCCCACCCCACCGGCTGAAATATCTCAGATCCCATCCCCTCTCCCTACCCCCCGCCCCCCCAATTTTCACATCCCCATCTGCCCCCTCCCCCACCCAATCTTGCCTTGCTCAGATCTGGCTGATTGACCCCCATTGAGGCTCGACTCCATTTTCCTATTCTGAGACCAGCCCCTGGCCAGCAGTTCTTGAAGGCAGGGCATCTTGCCTCAGAGGAGCAGAAGTCATGGCTGCAGGCATTTAAGTGCCTGAGCTACACCAAATAGCAGTGTGGCCTCCAGGGCCAGTGGAGACAGGCACGCTCTGGCTTTCTAGCCAATGGGCAGGGCCAAATCCACCTCATAAGATTCTGCCATTAATTTAGTTGATTGATTCATATAAAGGGCACATAAAAACAGGTAATGAGATCTTTTGAGTTTTCAAGTATTGCTCTCGTGTAGGACAAAGAATATCCCATTGGTGTATTCTTACACACTCTGAAAATTTGATATTTGGAGGTTCATCTGTTCTGAAGGTTTTTTTTATAAATTGTGAAGATTGTTCTAAAATTTGCCCTGCTGATTTATCTAGGTTTTTCTGTCTTTCCCGGAGACAGATGGGTATTGGAAGTAGGAAGAAAGTATGAATTTACAGTGGAAGTTTATGACAAAAACAGCAATAAAGTTTATTCATCTGATGTAAGTTGTTAGGTCAACCAATTGTGTCTCTTTGGGCTTGTTTCTGTTTTTATGCTCTTGACTAATAACCATTAATGCTACTCTATCTTTGGGTGATATTGATGCTTTTCTTGGAGCACTTATTTATTTACAGACTAATTTATGTTTGTATGTGCACAGTAGGAGATTCTACCATAAAACATTTACAACATAGAGGAGGCCATTTGGCCTGCCATGTCTTTGCAAGCTCTTTGCTAGAGCAATCCAAAACTAATCCAACTTGCATTGTCTCTCCCTATATCATCTGCAAATATTTATCCACTTTTTCTCTAGCAATGGTCTGGTGTCTGAATCCTACAGTAGCTGGCATTTACTGCCTCCCAAATCTGCAAGTAGCAAGTTTCCAAGCACAGGTAGTAATCATGCTAGGAACTCACAAAGAAACTGAAGCAAGGCAGATCTAGAAACATTTCCAAAATCACTCGGGCAGGTGGAAGTCTAACCCTGGCACAATTTCTGACTGCAATCCTTTAAGAGCTCCAGCTTCACTACATGAGCCCCTCCATTGAAAGAGTGGGCAAGCCCATGGAGAGCCATATGCAGTAGCATTCTGCATGTAGGAACTGGGCACAAATGCATGCCACACTGTGCTGCATGGACTGGTCAATGGTGGTGTTGACACAGAGATATTTGAAGTGGATGCCAGTTGCACCCTAACTGGTGCTTTGTTTCAGCCATCTGGAGCACCGACCTAGGGCTAAAACAGTTACTGAAGAGGATGAGGGTACTACCCCTCACAAAATGCCATCTTAATCATCGGCCTCCTTGGTCCCTCTGGCTGAGGGACCATCTCTGCAGCAGGGCCCAGTGACTGAGGCTACCTACGTTGATGCCAATACAGCAGCCTCTGGAGGGGCCCATTGGGCACCTCCATGACGAGGAAGACCACCACATGCGTCTTAGTTGCAAGTAGACATAAGTGAACGATTGCCTCCGCCTCATCTGAGGCCACAAGGGGAGTATCATGTAGAAATGGCCGAGCAGAGGCCACCACATCAGACCGAGCACTGAGTGGTACACTGGGGTTTTCCTCGCCTGTAAGTGTGCACTTTTTCACTTTTTGAACACATTGTAAGCATTGGCACATGACTCCAGATGTGTGAGCTTCCATTCTTTTTAATGGAAAAACTCAAAGAAGGAAAAGGTGGTGAAGGGAAGCAAAGGTCTTTGAAGGGGGACAGTGAGACCTCTGGACAGATGTGCATCATTCATTGGTGGTAAGAGTGGATCCATTCAAGGCTGCATCTTCAATGGAAGTGCTCTCACAGACAGCTCAAAGTGAGTCTAGAGCTTGTATCCCCCTGGGTTAAAAAGGCTCAGCTGAAACATGTCTGGATCTGGTAATCCCTGACAATGGTATCCTGATAAGACTCTTGAGTTCTGCGCTAGTCCCGGCCACCTCCCTCTGCAGGTGGATCTCTGTGTTCTGCATCTTCCTGCTCCTCCTCATTGTCTTCCTCTTCCTTCTCCTCCAATGAGCTGTGTTGACCTAGCACCTCACCCTCTTCAAGGTCCACTCCCCTTTGGAGGGCCATGTTATGGCGAGCGCAGCGGACCACCACAATGTGTGCGACCATTGTAGGAGTGTACTGCAGGGGACGCCTAACCAGTTCAGGCACTGGATACACATTTTCAGAAGCCCCATGGCCTGCTCAATGGCGGTCCTTGTGAGTAGGTGGTTTTAGTTATTGCTCCTTTGTGGCTCCACCTTGGGATCACATAAAGGGGTGAGTAGCTGTCTATTCAAGGGATAACCCTTGTCCCCTAGAATCTAGCCATGGTTTGGGGGATGGAATGAAGAGCTACCTCACCCTGGACTGAAGATGGCTGAAGGAGTCATGGCAGTTGCCATGAAAGCAAGCGCTTGCATGCAGGAAGCTTTTGTTGTGGTCGCAGACCAGCTGAACTTTGAGGGAGTGGATGCCCTTTCTGTGATGAATCTCATTGGCCGGTTGTTCCGCATCTTGATTGCCATGGGTGCAATCGATGATGCCCTGCATCTGGGAAAATCCAGCGATGGAGGAGAAACCCACTTTCTGCCTGCGTGGCACCATCTTTCTGAAATTGGATGTACTTTCTAGCTCTTGCAAATAGGGCATCAGTGACTTGCAAGATGCATAAATTGGAGTTTGTGAGACACCACCAAAGTACGCAGTTGATCCTTGGAAGGAGCCAGAGGTGAAGAAGTTCAAGGCCACAGTAACTTTGAGGGCTACTGGCAGAGCATGGTGAGCAGTGCTGTGAGGTTTGAGACCTTCTGCCATGAGGACACAAATCTCAATCACGATCTGCCTGGAAAGGCGCAGTCTCCCGGGGCACTGGTTCTCCGACATGTCCAGGTAGCTCCATTTTCGTCGGCAAATCCTATGCTGTGGCCCCTGTTGTCTTTCTGCCCCTCATCCCTCTCCTCTGCCCTCTTCATACCCTGGGGTCTGCCTCTGCTGCTGAGAATGTTAATCCTCATTGCCACTGGACCCAATCTCTGAAACGTGCTCCCATTACCAGCCACTGCCTTCCTTGCACTCAGCTGGACTCCAATAACGTCTGCACGCCTAACCCCCTCTTACCCTTCCGCATTGCCAGGAAAGTGACAATCCCCTGCACTGCCCAAGGGTGTGAAGACCACTCTCCCTGCAGCCTCTTCACTCCTGATGGCAACAGTGTGCCAGTTGCTGAGTTTCTCAGCCATGCTCCCATTTATGGGCCCACCTAATTTCAAGGAGCATGACTGGCTCCACACCATGTCACTGCCACCTTATACCTGGTCTGTCCCTGACCCAGTGTGCAACTCCCACCAAAATCCCAAACTACCCCTCAACAAGCTGACAGTGAGCTCGTTGACATTAATTAGCCTCATTCCTGAATCAGGTGATTTCCGGGGCCCGCCTTCCCTCATCCACAGGAAACTCACTGGCGTGCTTGTTGACGCCACTATTTTTAGCACCTGCCCATCTCCATTCTAACTCTCATCCGGATCGAAAAATCCTGCCCTTGAATGTTGATAACTGCTAAACTAGAAAATTATGATAATGCTTGCTTTATGGAAAATTTTTATCTTTTGGGATCTTGATATAAATTTAGAAAAATTGTTTTATTTTTTGTCAGTTGTGAGAGCAGCAAGTGAAGTAACACTGACAATCTAAATCCATTTCCTATCGATACAACACAGAGCTGACCATGTTCCTGTACAAATTGAGAGTCTCACTCTTGGCGCCTTGCATACAGCATGCAACATCAGAAAATTGCATGTTCATAGGCATGGGCGGCGCAGTGGTTAGCACTGCAGCCTCACAGTTCCAGGGACCCGGTACTGGGTACTGCCTGTGTGGAGTTTGCAAGTTCTCCCTGTGTCTGCGTGGGTTTCCTCCGGGTGCTCCGGTTTCCTCCCACAGCCAAAAAGACTTGCAGGTTGATAGGTAAATTGGCCATTATAAATTGCCCCTAGTATAGGTAGGTGGTAGGGGAATATAAGGGATAGGTGAGGATGTGGTAGGAATATGGGATTAGTGTAGGATTAGTATAAATGGGTGGTTAATGGTCGGCACAGACTCTGGGCCGAAGGGCCTGTTTCAGTGCTGTATCTCTAAATAAATAGCCTGCAATTTTCCATTTCTTATGGTGGAATTTTCCCAGCCCATTGGCAACAGGCTAGGATGCAGAAGGGCTGGCAGAATGGAGGGGGGAGGCGTTGGGAGGGGAGCCCAATGTTTTCCTGCTACCGTGCCATATTGCCAGTGACAGAAATGTTGGTAGGTCGGTCGGCCACCTGCTGGGTGACCAATTAAGACATTTAAGGCCCACTTCCTGCCTCTGTGGGCATTTTGACCGTGTCTGGAGGGCCCACCGCCACATGGGGAGATTGCCCAGTGAAGCCTGGCAGCCTTTCAGCGAGCTCCGGGGTGGGGGGAAGGGTGTTCTGCTTTATGGGTACTCCATGACCCATTGAGGGGCCCCCAGCGGCAATAGCTGCCCTTGCGGCAATGCACGACACGTGCTTTACAACCCCATCTCCGATCATTGGGGCCTGGCTGCCATGCCCCAGCTTCCCCAAATGACCTCAACATTCTTCAAGGGCGCCCCACCCATCTCGGCGCCCTCTCCCTGGAGTTGCAGCCTCAGCAGTGGTCACTGCTAGCAGTGGTGCTCATGATGGCCCTCTGGACAGGCAGCTCTTGTGGGGCGGGACGGGGTCACCATCCTGTTAATTGGCCACTGCTGGCAATATGCCGTCCTGTCTCCTGCCACCCGCCGAAACAGAGTCACCTCCCTTTTTCAGCCCTGGTGGTGGGACTTGTTGATAATTGGCAAAATTTAGTCCCAATTTCAACAGGTGGGAAATTGCAGACAGGACATCCATGATTTTCCAAATAGCATGCAAACCTTACTAATGCTGTGGGGTTTTTGGATAATTTCACTCAGTCTACAGATAGAAGGTGAGGAAAATGGTAATGTTGTGTTGGTGCAGTAATGGCTGTTTTCCTTTGGCTTACAGTTGAGGCATTATTTTTCTCAGAGTAAAACCCCAGCAAGGTTGATGCTATACTTCACTTGACTGTGCTTAGTGCTGCCACTGAAAGTAAGGAGTGTTGAATGTTCTGTTCTAAAGCACTGTCATTCATCAACTTAGAGGGCAAAATAAATCTGTTTTTAATAGATTGCTTTTGTGGAATAAAAGTGAAGATAATACTCTTCAGGAAGCATAGCCAGAAGATACTAAATACAAAAGACTTGGCTCATAATTGTGTTGAAGCATTCTTTGAGCAATGGAATTCTCTAACTGATCGTCACTAGGTTTAATGTGTACACACAATGTTTGATTGGAAAGCTTGTTTTTGTAAATATTTTGCCATATTTAATCAGAATTAATCATAGAACGTTTACGGCACAGAAAGAGGCCACTTGGCCCATTGTGTCTGTGTTGGCTGAAAAACGATCCACCCATCCTAATCCCACCTTCCAGCATTTGGTCCATAGCCCTGTAGATCACAACACTTGAGGTGCACATCCAGGCTCCTTTTGAATGAGTTAAGGGTTCCTGCCTCAACTACCCTTTCAGGTAATGAGGTCCAGACCCCCACCACCCTCTGGGTGAAAAGAAATTCCTCATCTCCCCTCTAAGTTAAATTAAGTAAATTGTTTGCATATCATATTAAATTATTGAATTTTCTGGAATCAAAACCATCAAGAGAGCTAGCTCAAAACTGAAACTTTAAAGTCAGTCATTGTTCAGAAATATGGGTAACTTGTGCTGTACAAAGTAATGATGCAATTTGGAGTAAATACCTGTAGCTTTAATGAATGGTATTGCTGTAGTGAAGGGCTTGGTTGCCATACTTACAATTTATTCCAATCTTAACACCAGTATTTGAAAAAGCATATTGTAGTGAGACAAAATTAATTTGTGAAAGAAAACATGCTGTTGGAAACATAGTGGAAAATAATTTCTTATGCTCAGAATCTTATTTTTTCCAGAATTTAAATATTGCCACTGCCCTTCCAGAATTGTACTTCTCAGCCCTGAGTACATCCAAGAATAGATCTTATCATTATGTCAACGTTTTATTGGATGGGCAAGTAGTAATTAAAGCTACACTATTTGGAGTAGATGGAGAGGTATGGATAAAATGTGTAATTCAACAATGTCATACACAAGATATTACAAGACACATTGCTGTTAACTGATTGAAGCAATTTATCAATGTCATCAGAAGCCAATTGTGCAATCCTTCAAATACGCTCCATCCATCCATTGTGTTTTATTCCATATAATGTATAGGTGAAGTTGTTTAAACTAGTTTTTTTGTGAGCTGTTTTTGTTAGTGGATCATGATCCACATTAATAAATGTTTCTTTCGTTGATGGGTTTCTTTCGTTGATGGGCACTGGAAACAAAATTGATGAGTCAGACTTTCCTGAAACGGGATTTTTAACTCGCCTATTTTCATGTTTATGCAGCTCCGCAACAGATTCAAAACTATTCAATTTTATTTCTCTTTCATAAATGACTGTCAGCCACAATCATTATTCTGCACATTGGAACAATCAAAAACATAAGACATTTAAAAATGTCATGTTTGCTATATTTTGGTAAAATTGTGATTTTAATGTTTGTATCTGAAAATAAAGTTCAGTTGTAGATGTTTTTGAGAATATTTGCTGTCTATTTTAGTCAGTAATTATTTTCCAGCTATTAATAGTAATTGATGAAAGCTTAGGAATAGATTGTCCACCGGAATGTTCAATCAGCAACATTATAGGGCAATGGGAAAGGAAAAATATCTTTTAAAGTGAGTCTCAGTGTTAACAGAGTACACCAAGGTTTTGTTCAACAGGAAGTGTGAAACTCGTACAAAATATTTATTTCACATCTTTTCTTATGAATGAAAAGATAAATCCTATTCTGTGTGGTATTTTTATGGAATAAAAACATTTTAAATCCCATTGGGCACCTCCAATGTACAAGTTTTGTTGACAGTCTTCAAGCTCATGGAGGTTATGAAACTATTTGAGGCACACTAAAGTTGCTGGTTACTTTGCACTTGTATTTTACATACTGTTACGACCAAGGTGGGAGGAGTGCACTATTAATTCAGTCCCACTTCTCCACGAGTCACAACATATTCTTTAAATTTTCCACTTCTTGTCAATGGAATACACTATTTTTCCCCCAGAATATAGAACACGCTAACCAGGTTTCTTTACTGAACAACAAAATAAACAGTTTATTATAAAACAAGACTTAACTAGTAATGAAGTAAAACAATAGCACTTAGATCAAATTTTAAAATATTCAACATTAAATTTTAAGATGTCCTCTTTTCTACCTTAACCAATTTGAAAGTCCCTTATTACCTTAGTCCCTTCACATTTGCACTCACACGCACACACATATATATATTTATATATATATTCCTATACATAAATCAGTCAACTGGAAAAAATAAAAAAGGATTTTTAGATCAGAGCTCTGTGACAGACAAAAACCCCCAAATAGATCACTTGCTGTTTTTTTTTTCTGAAGTAAATAACAGATGAGATATGTTGTTCCAAACTGGCATATAGTCCAACCTTCTGAGCACACAAATTTTTAGGATCTTTAGAATCTACCAGAAATTAGTTCTCTTCAGACAGCATTGAAAGTAATTTAGCAGGCCTTCTTGAAATACAGGAAATTAGACAAATTCACAGTGGACTTCACAGGATCCTTCAGAAAGTGGAAAATGAAGCTGGATTGTGGTTTTCTGTTCTTTCTTGACTTCTCCAGGCTTGTTGTACGCACTAACAACTGAACAGCTTGACAGTTTTTGCCCATCCAGATGTTCTGTGCCTGTTACTAGGCTTGGCTAATCAAAGGAGAGTTGTCAATTTTCTGCCCCTGTTGCCATGGCTTCTGCCCTAAGCCTAGCCCAAACCAGGTGACAAACAGTAACACTGTTGCCAATGCAGCCCTCACTGTCCTTGATTGAAACATTTATTTAGCTTAACTAAAAATTCCTTTTTAAAAATTGTGTTTTAACAAAACAGTCACTTTCATAACAACACACACACCTATTTTAAATATCTTTTAAGCAGTTATGTTTTGACAGATTTTGGGCACATAAGTGTTCAGGGACAACTTAATCACCTGAGGGAACTCGGGTACACATTTTGATCATTTATTCAAGCATATGCAAGGAGAGTTCATCTGGGGCAGTCCATGATAGTGCTCTAATTTTACACCACAAGGATACGAACTTATATACTGTTTTTCTCACGCAATATGGTCAAACAATGGATGATCAATCATGCACTCTATTGAATACACTGTTCTAGTCTTTATCAGTGCCCACTCCAGATGTCTCCAGCCTGAGTCCATTATCTCTTTGTTTCACATTCGTCAAACATTCCATAGTTCGCTGATTGTGAAGTCTATACAGATCCCAGCTATCAACCTTCACTCCCTAATCCTGCCTTTGCCCTAGCAGCTTGTCTGTTTCTTTCTCATCCTGACTTAATTATATTCTGTTGAGGTGCCTTTTTAATACATTGCTTAATTCTGCTTCACCCTTTCATAAGTAACAATTTTACGTATGCCAAATTGCTGTGAGTCAATTATCAGTGACAATATTAAATAGACAGCTGTTCAAAAATGATATTTCATTTGTCAAAGTAATTGCTATACATAAACACAATTGTTGATGCAAAGATCAAAATGATAGCACTTTTAGGTATCATAAGTTCAGCTGGCTTAAAAATGTGACGTGTTTTGCTTGCTTAATTTTTGTTTTATCTTGTTATAGAACCTGATTTCTCCCATTACCAACCATCAAGAAGTAATTATTTATAAACCAATAGTCCTGAGACCAAGTATACTTGTGTTCCCTTGGCATCCCAAACCCCGAAGTTATCGACATCTAATTCAGGTACAGCACTCCGAGAATGCGTGAATTGCACCTTAATTTACAGAACCTTCTATAATTTACACAAATAGACAGATGTGCAATACATCAAAAAGCATGGTGGATTGAGACGTCAATCACTATGTAACTCATTCAAAGTAGCATGGGGGAAAGAGTGAAATAATTGACAATAGATCAAAATTGATTTGCTAAACTCTATCCTAATTAAAAGGAGCCTAGTCATAAATAATTTGTATGTGGAAGTTTACAACAGAGTCCTCATGTATTTAACAAACCCAGTGACAGAAACATGAAAGGTCTATGCTTATATTATCTGGCATCACAGTGTTGATGCCAGTGACATATTCAATTTATCAATGATGGGACTCCATTATGATGTGAATTGCACCATGATTCATAGAAGCATGTGTACAGAATACAAATACAAAACAATTACTGGTATAGCTGGTGGTATCGGCCATGGATATAACTTAGTAAGCAGGTTATGTGAAGTTCTGAGGTCACTTAGCAGTGGGCTAGCTGCTTGGCTTGCCTACCTTGGGTTGTATAATAGTATAACTTCAGGCATTGGATTTGGTAGAAGCGTGTTACAGCACTTCCCATAGCACATAAATGTTTACAAGATGCATCAAAAATAGGAAGATGTAAATTACATTATAAATCAGATTTCAGTTCCGGTTCTAGCATTACTCTTCATTGGAACAGCTTCAGTTGGGAAGTTTCATGAACCTTAAAGAGAGAATTCCATGTAAAGGTATAATCACTATGTACTTACCCTTGTATTAGTTTTTTTTTGCTGTTGATTTGTTGCATTTCTGTAAGAGTGGTGTAGCTGTGCTGTATTGCAGCAAATTCAATCCAAGGTTTGGCTTATTGATTTACTGCAGCCACATTTCAGGATCTTTATTATAAATTGCCATTATCCCTGTGAGTAATTGGTAGATTTTAGCACAAGATAAATTCATTTACTACTACTTTAAAGTTACTGTTGAAGTATAGCTGGGCTACCTTTCCTGAAAGCAAGGGATGAAACCAGGACCATGGAATGGTATTGATGATTTGATGAGGTCCATGACTTAACACCTGTCCAGCCACACATCTGAAAGATGTTTGCAGACAAACATCCCGCAGGTAGTAAACACCTTTTACTAGTGAATTATAAAGTAATAAAGTAATAAACTAATAAACACTGAAGGATACTCTCAGAACTGGTGAAATGGGCAGGCACATAGCAGATTAAAATAAATGCAAAGAAGTATGAAATGATGCATTTTGGAAGGAAAAATGAGTAGAGGCAATGTAACTTAAAAGGTAGAATTTTAAAGCGTTGCAAGAACAGAAAGACCTGGGGATTTGCAAACACAATTCTTTGAAGATGGAAGGGCAAGCTGATAAAGTATATGGGATCTTTTGCTATATGCATAGACGCTTAGAGTACAAAAGTAAGAAATTTATGTTAAATCTTTATAACTCACTGGTTAGACCTCAGAGTACTTTGTCCAGTTCTGGGCACCACACTTTAGGAAGGATATCAAGGGCTTGGGGAGAATGCTGAGGAGGTTTTCCAAAATGCTACCAGGGATGAAGGAATTGTGGAAAGATTTAAGAAGCTGGGATTGTTCTCCTTAGAGAAGAGAAGGTTATGGGGGGATTTGATGAAGATTTTCAAAATTAGAAGTATTTTACTAGATTAGATAGGAAGGAACTGTTTCAACTGGCAGAAGGATCAATACCAGAGGATACAGATTTAAGTAAATTGCCGAAAGAATCCAGGGGAGAAGTTAGATTTTTATTATGGTGCAAGTTATCTGGAATGCACTGTCTGAAAGGGTGGGGGAGGCAGATTCAGCAGTAACTTTCTATAGGGAATTGGATGTATACTTGAAAAGGAGAAGTTTGCAGGGCTATCGGCATAAAGCTGGGAAGTGGAACTAATTAGAAAACTGTTTCAAGGAACCGGCAGACATGTTGGACTGAATGGGTTTCTTCTGTACCATATGATTCTATGAATTATCTTGCTTTTTCATTGTTTCTGTTCCTTTAAAAAACAGCAGAAAACTGACATTTAGTTAAAAGATTTACTTTACATCTGAGGACACACTGGATTGCTCAGAAACATACTGCTACATAAATGCTTCTGTTACATGGTTAACTTTCTGATCTATTGCTTCCAATGAGCAATCTTGATTGCCATGAATGTTTGCTGGAATTTCCATTGTGTGTGCATAGTAGGAAAATAGTTTATAACATACCAGAATTTCCACTATGCACTCCCAACAGCTGAGGTTCTTGGCAAGTGAAGCTCCCCATCTGGAGCACAAGGTTAGAAGATTATCCCTAACTTGTTTTTATTGCATGGACTGCACAAGTATGTTTTATAAAATATCTTAAACATGTGTTTGTATTCTACAGGTTAAAGGTGGAAGTGGGAACTTTACATGGTCATCAGGTAATGAAACTGTTGCTCTGGTGACAGTAAAAGGCTTGATAGCAACTGGTGATAACCGAGGCTTCAGCATTATACAGGCTAGGGATGTGGAAAATCCAATTCACTTTGGTGAAATGCAAGTAAGTTTTAAAGAATGGTTTCCTTAATCATTTAATGTTAAAGTCCAGATTTTCAATCTGTTAATTTTAAGGCTAATGTTAACCCATTTAAAATTAGTGAGATAGCACTGGTGTTAAGTAATGCCGATTCGAAGGTCTAAGATCTTGTTCTCTTTGAAGTCCACACAAAATTTTTATGTTCCACTTTCTTCTTGTCCTTCCTTAAAGGGCTTTCAACTTGCAGTTAACATGGGCACAACACTCACTCAAAGGTTTGTGCCTCATTTGAATTTGCAGGAGCTGTCTGCATGAGTCATGCTGGTAATCGGACATCTCACCTGTGGGAGGGGGTAAGGGAGATGTACTTTAGATGGGCTGGTATCCATGCTGATTGACCTGCATCTGTGAGAGGTGAGAGTCTTCATTGTGGAGATTAACTGAAGGCTGCTTGTGTAATGGAAGACATAAAATGCTGACTGAGAAAGCAGTAAGATTCTGCAGTAATGTCTCGGAGGTTATGGTGAAGGGAGTAAGGGAAGAATGTCCTATTTACATCAGATGGGAGAAAAATGTCCCACCAGGGAAAAAGGTGGTCATTTTTGGATGTTTAGCTACTCAGACCTGGAAGCAGTGCAGAAAGAATTCAGTGACCTGACCCAGGTGCTAAGGTGAGACTCTCATTCGCAGTTTTGCTGTCATTGTCAACAAAGGCCTTCATCACAACAGCAGTAAAATGGTTGACCTCCCTCACTTCACATTCCTCTCATTCTGTCATTGCGACACCCTTCAATGGGCCTCTTGCTCCCACTTCCAAATGCTTCCACTGCTCTCAATTAATGACCTTGTATGCAGTTGATGCTTCATACATCAGACGAACTATTCTACCTGTACACACAGATGTTCAGAACTCTTCCACACTCACTAATGCAATCCCTTTCCTCTTGCAGGACAAGTTACTGCACATTGTTAGAGAGAGGACCTGCACAGGAAGAGGGACTAATTTATTTCACATGCTGCCATTTGCTGAAGATATTGCTCTGGAAATCCTGTAGGAGGGACAACCACACTGTTGCAGAGGGCGAGTTCAGCTGAAACAAATTTCTCTCTTCCCTCTTTCCAGGGCCAGATGTC
This sequence comes from Heterodontus francisci, assembly GCF_036365525.1. Lineage (NCBI taxonomy): Eukaryota > Metazoa > Chordata > Chondrichthyes > Heterodontiformes > Heterodontidae > Heterodontus > Heterodontus francisci. The sequence continues at coordinate 45,845,917 of NC_090400.1, forward strand.
CTGGGTCCATTGGTAATCGAGGAGGAAGAAGAATCTGCAACTAAAGATGTACTGTCACTGTCACTCACTTCTAAATTTGCCAACAGCAGCTTAAAACGTGATCCCCCTGACCTTTAGATAGTGACTTGGAGGAGTCAGTACTGGTTGATGTACCACCCACGTATGCAAGAGGAGAGGATACAGCTCATTAGAAAGCGAGTATACATCTTTGCCCGTAGAGGACAAAGTTGATAACTTCCAGCGCACAGCTTTCAGAAGTAGTATCTGCATACCAGGAATTGTCTGGTGCAGTGAACTGCCTATTGTGGTAAAGGTGGGTGTGACTACACAACATGATGGAAAATGTGGGTTTGTAAATTGTGTATAACATTCAAGCATAACATCGAGTCACTGCAGACTTCTGTAGAGCATATGGTGATCTCTATTCAGGCTTCATTTGAGCCCCTATTCAGGGGTTTCTGGCACCAGTGGTAGCATCTGTCAGCTTCACGTAGCAAGGACACGCAGGCTGTGGGCTCCACCATTTTCTGCAGCTTTCTAAGTTTGAAGACCAGCATTGATAGGGGCTTCCAATATGTCAAAGCACTCCTACTGTCTGCTATTCCTCTAATCAGTGGGATTGCTGAGGTGGTGCCCTATGCAGGTGGTATTGGCACCATGGGAGAGGTGCAAGATGACCGCATGTCTGCTGTCCCGCTACCCCCTCATTCACTGCCAGTCCTGGTGCAAAGCCAGTTGTCCAAATTACCTCGGCAATAGCCAAAGTACTACAGTCTGCTGCCACGCCTTCTCACGCCTGCCCTCCTTAAAGTCGCTGGCTATAGCTATATGATGTTCCCTCATTGTAGGCTCAGAAACCTTCTGTATCACATTGGAGAGGTTGGGGGAGGCATCTCATAGGAGCATGAGAATAGGTAGATGAGTACTTACAGAAACACCAAATGGAGGAAGTATAGTCAATGATGTTGTAAAGATTATTCTTTTTTTGAAACTTTTCTTGTACAGAGTTTGTTTAGTAATTGATGACCACACAATGGGCTGAATTTTGTAAGGTCTCTGACGCCGAGAACGGTGGCAAAGGGAACATGAAGATTGCAACGGATGAGGCCCGACACCGGCAGGTTCGACAATCTCGGCGGCGGCAGTGAGGCCCTGTGGTGGTCCCCTTGCTGCTCGGTGACGGGACCTGCATTAAAATATGTAAATTGTACTTACCATTCATTAATATGCAGGCCGCAGCGATTCAGGCAGCAAGTTGTGATCTTCATTCGGACGTACGGCAAAACTAGTATGGGCGATGTCATACCATGCCATATAGGTGATGGTTGAACGCAGCTGAAGCACCCAATGTACATCACTGTCTGCCCTGATAGTTGCCATTGATCCATTGAAGGCACCGAGTTCACCTGCAGCATTCAGATGGGGCTGGACCATCCTGTCTCTCTCGATCCAAGTGCTGTGAGGAGCCATATCTGCCAGAGGACGAATCAACAGGCAGGTAGAGCCCACATGGAAGGGAGCAGCAGCAGCCACCATGGCGCTATCGATGCCTGTTAATACAATGGGTCTGCAGGCCCCGCATGACATATCGGCACATTGTCAGAGTGCCAGTGTCAGAGGCGGTTGCGGTTGTCCAGAGAGGCGGTGTCGCATCTCTGTGCCCTGCTAAATGATGACCTGCAGATAAGAAGTTTGCTGGACACCTTATGCCTGTGGCCCTCAAAGTCACCACAGCTTTTCCTTCTACGCCTCCGCATCATTCCAGAGAGCCACTGGCGACCTGTGTGGCGTTTCACAGTCATCAGTGCACAGCTGCATCAGAGAGGTCACAAATGGCTTGTACAGGAGGGCCGCTGGATATGTGCTTCGGGACAGACCCTGAGTCAGTCCCAAAGGGCTGTCGGATTTGGGGCCATCGCGGGAGTCCCATAGGTGCAAGGGTTCACCGACTATACACATGTGGCCATCCAGGCTCCTGTCGGACAGCCAGCTGCATTCCTGAATAGAAAGAGCTTGTACTCACTCAACCAGCAGCCAGTATGTGACCACAGGAAACATTTCATGCAAGTGTGTGCCCACTTTCCAGGCAGCTGCCATGACTCATTCATCCTGCGCTGGACCCAGGTGCCAATGCTCTTCACTGTCCCAGCTTAGATCCAGGGGTGGCTTTTTGGGGACATGGCTCCGGACATTGGTGAGAAATACCACCAGCAATACAGAGCGGAGATACAACGTCTGGCAGGGCTCAACTCGAGCTACCATCGAGCAGGCCATTGGCCTGAAGGGTAGCGCGCATTGTTGCTGTGTGATGCGCTCTGCACAAATTCGCAATACAGAGGGGGGAGGCCTTGCAGGAAAGGTGGAGACAGGAGCAGGAGACATGCTGGGACGCTAAGGTCACAGAGGAGGTGCAGCAGCATATGCGCATGGGAGGACAGAGATCATCGAGACATCGCAGGCAGGGCGAGCAAAGAGCAAGGGATGTTCGGCAACACCTTATTGCTGAGTGTTTCCATTACCCTGAGGAGCAGAATATTCTCCCCACCTCGCAGAGCACCCTGCTGCATCTGTGGCATCTGTGTCACCATTATTACTGGCAGCAGATGACTGAGCTATTGCCCATGTGACTGCACCATGCAGTGCATTCACCATGCATATTGGCATGACGATGTTTTACCAGGGCAATGATGTCATGGGAGGAGACATAGTCTGCACATGCTGGCATGCGTCATTAACACATAAAAAGGAGACACCTGTTCGCAGCTTGACGAGAAGCAGGCTGCTGATCAGGATGCCCTTTGGCTTTGGACGACTTGGGTGGTCATCCTCTGGCTGCCGAGGCCTGGAGGGCCCCGGCTGCCTGAGGCCCTCCTCAGACTTCATGGCTGCTGGAGCTGGACTCACCAGCAGAGGGGCTGAGGAGCCAGCGTCCACATTTGAATCGTCCTGAGGGGAGACCCCACATATGGACGGATGGCTCACTTTCTCCCTCACAAGGCTCTTGGGAACCTCGCTGCTCTCCTGAGAAGGACCAGGTGCAGAAACAGTGTCCAGACCCCTGGTCCCTCTGTCACCTAGCCACTGCTGCATCCAGCTCATGGCTGAGGCGATGGTTTGCAGGTCAGCACACATCTGTGGCATGTAGCTCTCCATGAGGGTCGCCATCCTGTCCATGGAGGAAGCTATGCGCTCATTTTCCCGGAACATTACAGCTCTCGTGGCCTGAATGGACTGCCCCCCCCGCCCCCATCGTCCGCTCATGGTTGCACATGGCCTTTGGCATCTCCACCAGTTGTTGCCTTGCCTCTCCCTGCAGCTCCAGCGTGCCCTGGGGCTCAGCATGGGCCCAGCCACCCACAGTCCTCCGACTCTCAGAAGCCTCAGATGGCTCGGCCTCAACCAGCTGCTCGGGCACGTGTATGGTGCTCTCACCAGCTTGTGACCCAGACTCTGGAGCTGAATACATTCTCACTGAAATGAGTGTCTCTGCGCTGGTGGCAGGTGCGGGAGTGTCATGAGACGGTGCTTCGTCTGAGTTTGTCCCCTCAGTGGCGCTGGCACTCTCCGGGGCCTCTGATGCCACTTCGGAGATAATGCAAGAGACAATGTGAAGAGCACAGTTTTAGGTTCACTGGTGTACATATCACTAACATTATGGCATTGTGTCCAGTAACGAAAAGTTTCTGGTAACAATTGTGTTTGTCAAGAGATGAATGATCACCCCGGAAGCCCAAGCTCCACTTCTGAAACTGGACGCCTTCCATGACCCCCACGTAGTTTGAGGGCTTCCTGCTCAGCCTGTGTCAGTGGTCGGATGTCATGCACCCCTCCTCCAGTCTTGGAGGATTCCCTCGCATTGTGTGCACTATTTGCCTGGAAGAGCAAGGATGCAGATGTTAAATGTTGGTATACAACTACATGACACTTTGCACAACAGGGGCACAACAACAAAAGGTGGGTGACAGTCAGTCTGTCACACAGACCCAGCCTGCCATGTAGGTGCCATGCTCTGGTGTGCAAATGAGGGATTGACTCTTTCATACATGCAGACCCCCATGTGGCATCAATCCTCCCCGCCCAGCCTCCCTGTGTTTGACACAGCAGTGGCACCCATCTACCACTCTGTAGGAAAACCCGGGTTAGATGAGGCCTAAAGAAAAGTGCCATTTACCTTTGCCAAGCGAATGAGATCGTTCATCCTCTTGTGGCACTGGAACCAGTTGCGGTGGCAACTTACCTCCTCTGCAATCTCCATCCAGGCTTGCTTGGTCAGGTGGGAGGGCCTCTTGCCATCGCTGGGGAAAAGGACCTCCCACCTTGCCTTTGCAGCCAGAGGGAGCAGGGAGGCATCGCTGAACCATGGGGCCACACTTCTTTGCTCCTCTGCCATCTCCTGTGCCTTGCTGGTGTCCTGGTTTCAGTGTCCTTCAGGAGCTCCTGTGCTGGCTTCTCAGCTTCAGCACAAAGGTTTTCAAATTGGATCTGTCTGACTGCAGGGTTCACTGCCATTTAAATATGGTGCCAGCACCTGATGAGTCATCAGCTGACTCTGTTTATGACATTGTTCAGCCTGCCGCCCGTGTTATGTGGGTGCGGGGGGCGGGCGCCGTGACCATGCTAATGAGCCACGGAGTTTTGAATCACGGCGGCTCCACGACGTGCAGCCCTTGTGAGTGGGCATTCTTTTTTTTGGTTTAACATCCAGCCCAATGTATTCTGTTTGAAAGCCCCATTCTTGAGTTGGGGTTCATTGCAGTTATAAGGGTGTTGGAAGGACTGAACTGATGTTGGGAGGGACAGTTGGTACAGGAAATAATATCTTTTCAGCCAAAGTGCTTTTGGATGAGTTGCTGTAAGGATAGGAGGGCCTTGCTCTTCCTCATCATCCTGAGTTTCTTCCTGCCACCCATGCAACTTGCCTCCACATCTTCCTTTACAGCTGGTTCAATAGCTTGGTCCTTCTGGATGGCAAAGTTGTGCAGTATAGAGGAGACATTGATGATCTTGGAGACTCTTTGGGGGCTGTATTGCAGGACATCTCCACACCTATCTTAACAGCAGAAACATTGCTTCAGGATGCCTGTAGCCTTTTCTGTCATGGCTCAAGTGGCCCTGATTGTACTTCATCGCTGTATCTGTGCGTTGCATGCGAAGAGGTGTCATTAGCCAGGTTTGAAGAGAATAACCATTGTGCCCAGCAGCCACCCTCTAACTCGATGCTCAGGGTGAAAGAGAGGAGGGATTAAAGGCTGGCACATAATGAAGGCATACTGGCAATTGCCAGGAAACCTGGCATAGACCTGCACGATGCATTGCTTGTTGTCACACGCTTATTGGGCATTTAGTAAGTGCAATCACTTCCTGCTTCTGTACACTCCAGGAAGTTTTATAAATTGTGGTATCGTTGATTGATGGAATAAAACTCTTACTCAGTTTGCTGCAAGAACGAGAAGTGTGATGAATTTTCCTAATGTTTAGTCTAGAAATCAAAAATAAAGGTGTTTTGATAAGTGAGTGAAAAGGTAGGTAGTGCACTACTATTTTGTTATCCAAAGCAACTGTATAGAGATTTTTCTGGGTTTGTGAGTTGGTGCACTAGATTATCAGATATTTGAATATTTGCCATTTTGGACATATCTGTATAGGAACCCATCTATTTCCTTTCCATTTAAACTAATACACTGGGACCCTGCTATAATGTGGACCCATCTTGCACCCCAAATTTTTCATTTAAATTTTATCATTTCGGAATGTATTTTAGAACATTGTTGAAGTATAAATGCTCCACAAATGATTTAGAACCAGCCAGTGAGATGGCAGCTCCTGACGGAAGTGCTGTTTTTCTCTATAAATACGGGTCAAACATGCACCAATACCCATATAATGACCAACGCAAAATCATGTGTACTGAATCATGAATGAGAAAATCTGACACCGTTGCCAAGAAGCTGAAAATCATTGCCCAGACCAAGGAAGGCGCTACACAAGCATCTGTTTCGCAGAGAGTGGGGATTGCTGAATCAACACTTCATTGGTGACTTAAAGATGAATGGAAGTTGAGAAGGGTTTTTAAAAAATTAATTCATGGGATGTGGGTGTCGCTGGCCAGCATTTATTGCCCATCCCTAATTGCCCTTGAGAAAGTGATGGTGAGCTGCCGCCTTGAACTGCTGCAGTCCATTTGGGGTAGGTAGACCCACAGTGCTGTTAGGAAGGAAGTTCCAGGATTTTGACCCAGCGACAGTGAAGGAACAGCGATGTAGTTCCAAGTCAGGATGGTGTGTGACTTGGAGGGGAACTTGCAGGTGGTGGTGTTCCCATGTATTTGCTGCCCTTGTCCTTCTAATTGGTAGAGGTCGCAGGTTTGGAAGGTGCTGTCTAAGGAGCCTTGGTGCATTGCTGCAGTATATCTTGTAGATGGTACAAACTGCCGCCACCGTGTGTCGGTGGTGGAGGGAGTGAATGTTTGTGGATGGGGTGCCAATCAAGCGGGCTGCTTTGTCCTGGATGGTGTCGAGTTCTTGAGTGTTGTTGGAGCTGCACCCATCCAGGCAAGTGGAGAGTATTCCATCACATTCCTGACTTGTGCCTTGTAATTGGTGGACAGGCTTTGGAGAGTCAGGAGGTGAGTTACTCACCGCAGGATTCCTGACCTGCTCTTGTAGCCACAATATTTATATGGCTACTGCAGTTCAGTTTCTGGTCAATGGTAGCCCCTAGGATGTTGATAGTGGGGGATTCGCGATGGTAATGCCATTGAATGTCAGGGGGAGATGATTAGATTCTCTCTCGTTGGAGATGGTCATTGCCCGCCACTTATCAACCCAAGCCTGGATATTGTCCAGGCCTTGCTGCATATCTACACAGACTGCTTCAGTATCTGAGGAGCTGCGAATGGTGCTGAACATTGTGCAATCATCAGCAAACATCCCCACTTCTGACCTTATGATTGAAAGAAGGTCATTGATGAAGCAGCTGAAGATGGTTGGGCCTGGGACACTACCCTGAGGAACTCCTGCAGCTCAGATGATTGACCTCCATGGAGGTAAACAAAGGTGGCCAAACACGAAGCAAGAAAGAAAGCCCGAAATGCCAACAACCCACCTCTCGTTGAAGCCGTATACACGTAGTTCACGCAGCAGAGAGCCGGGGGTGTACCAGTGTCCGGTCTTGTTATTCAAGTTCAGGCTAAGATGTTTTGCCACCAAAAGAATGAAAATACCTGCGCCCCAGTAGAGTTTGGAGCCAGCAAAGACTGGTTAGCAAGATTCAAGAACCAGCATGGCATTCGCAAGTTTCTATAAGAAGAGAACAACTGTCCATGGACGGGCCAGCGCAGTATCATTTCCTGCTGAATTCAAGACGATTTTACATGAAGGATACAGCAAAGAATAAATAGTCATCTGAAAATATGCCAAACCACGCTGCTTCCATCATCTAAACCTAAAATCACTACTCTGCCAACGATCAAGTAGTGCTAAAGAATCACAGAATTGTTACAGTGCAGAAGGAGGCCAATCGGCCCATCGTGTCCACACCGGCTCTCTGAAAGAGCAACTCCCTCAGTTCCATTCCCCTGCCTTCTCCCCATAATCCTGCACATCCTTCCTTTTCATATAATGGTCTAATTCCCTTTTGAATGCTTCTATTGAACCTGCCTCCACCACGTTCTCTGGCAGTGCATTCCAGACTTTAACCACTTGCTGTGTAAAAAAAAAAAGGTTTTCCTCCTGTCACTTTTGCTTCTGTTACCAAATACTTTAAATCTGTGCCCTCTCGTTCTCAATCCTTTCACGAGTGGGAACAGTTTTTCTCTATCTGTCCAGACCTCTCATGATTTTGAATACCTCTATCAAATCACCTCTCAGCCTTCTCTTCTCCAAGGAAAACAGTCCTAACTTCTCCAATCTGTCTTCATAACTGAAATTCCTCATCCCTGGAATCATTCTCGTGAATCTTTTCTGTACTTTCTCCAATACCCTCACATCTTTCCTCAAGTGTGGCGCCCAGAATTGGATGCATACTCCAGTTGTGGCCGAACTAGTGTCTTATACAATTCAACATGACTTCCTTGCTCTTGTACTCTATGTCCCTATTAATAAAGCCCAAATAACTGTATGCTTCATTAACCGCTCTCTCAATCTATCCTGCCACCTTCAATGACTTATGCACATATACACTTAGGTCCCTCTGCTTCTGCACCCCCTTTAGAATTGTACCCTTTATTCTATATTGTCTGACCATGTTTTTCCTAACAAAATGAATCGCTTCACATTTCTCTGCATTGAACTTCATCTGCCACCTGTGTGCCCATTCCACCAAATTGTCTATGTCCTTTTGAATTTCTATACTACCCTCCTCACAGTTCACAATGCTGCCAAGTTTCGTATCATCTGCAAACCTTGAAATTGTGCCCTGTACATCAAGGTCTCGGTCATTAATATATATCAAAGAAAACAAGGGTCCCAACAGTGACCTCGGGGAACTCCACTACAAACCTTCCTTGCGCCCGAAAAGCATCCATTAACCACTACTCTTTGTTTCCTGTCACTCAGCCAGTTTTATATCCATGTTGCTACCGTCCCTTTTATTCCATGAGCTACAGGTTTTCTCGCAAGTCTGTTGTGTGACACAGTATCGAATGTCTTTTGAAAGTCCGCGTCCACCACATCAGCAGCATTGCCCTCATCAACCCTCTCTCTCACCTCCTCAAAAAAAGTCCAGCAAGTTAGTTAAACATGTTTTTCCCTTAAGAAATCCTTGCTGACTTTCCTTAATTAACTCGCATTTGTCCACGTGACTATTGATTTAGTCCTGAATTATTTTTTCTAGAGGTTTTTCCACCACCAAAGTTAAACTGACTGGCCTGTAATTGCTGGGCTTCTCTTTACTCCCATTTTTAAACAAGGGTGTAACGTTTGCAATTCTCCAGTCCTCTGGCAACACCCCCGAGTCTAAGGAAGACTGAAAAATTAAGGCCAGTGCTTCTGCAATTTCCACCCTCACTTCCCTCCGTATCCTTGGATGCATCTCATCTGGTCCTGGTGCTTTATCCACTTTAAGTATAGACAGCCTGTCTAATACTGCCTCTATTAATTTTAAACCCCTCTAGTTTTTGATTTACCTCCGCTTTCAACATTGTCTGGGTTGCATCTTCCTTGGTAAAGACAGATGCAAAGTATTCATTTAATCCCTCAACTATGCCCTCTGTCCCCATGTGTAAATCCCCTTTCTGGTTCCGAATCAGCCCCACTCCTCCTTTTACCACCCTTTTACTATTTATATGCCTACAGAAAATTTGGGGTTTCCTTTAATTCTAGCTGCCAGTCTCTTTTCATGCTCACTCTTTGCTTCTCTTATTTGCTTTTTCACTTCCCCTTTGGACCGTCTACATTCAGCCTAGTTCTCAATCGTATTTTCTAAAGCTTGGATGACTTCATCAGTTTTCCAAGACTGGTTCCACCATGAATTTGTACCAAACAACAGAAAACAACTCAGACGGAACAAGCTACCAAAGAAGGCCACCTTGCTGCTTGACAACTGTCCTGCACACCCACCCCCAGAAAACCTGGTAACATGGTAATCGACCATATCAAAAATTCCAGAAACATGCCTTGGGTGCTACATTCGAGACAGAAACCAATAACGACAACAAAAGGATTTCAAAGGCGTCACTGAAGAAAAAATACTTGAAAGCGAGAAGTGGGTTGTGGATTTCAATGGATTCAATGCCCATGATCTAAATAACACCAGGTCTGAGCCTGGAGCCCAATTAGATACTGATGGCATCAATGCATGGCTGAATATCAATGCCTAAGAACCTACCAATGAGACAATGACAGATGATGACAAAAACCTAGAAGAATCACTAAGATGGTTGGAAGCCAACGAAATATCAACTGCTGTAAGTGTGACACAATTTGGCACGCTCACAAGAAATGCAGCGATGAAAATACAGACCCAAACTGAACAGATATAAAAATTAGAACAACAAAAAAGCAATTTTTGAATTCCAGCAAGGCTGAGACAGAGAGAGAGATTGGTTCCAGCCAGCACAGTTGAACCCTACGGAGACAAGTTGGAAGCTAGCTGAGGGGATCACACAGGTTAATCCTGAAACAATAGACTTTTACAACCTGAACTCTGAGCTCCTCTTACCCTGCACTTTTCTATTTATCTTCTCTTGAGAGTGCATGTGAGAGTGAATGCATGCGTGACTAATGTTGCAAACATTTTCAGGGAATAATGAGTTCTGTTTAATAAATATTTAATCTGTCGTTTTAAGCCTACAAGAAAACCTGTCACTCTATGTTTATTTGATAAATAAAACAAAAACACTTGCTGTGAACAGTTGGGGAGTGAACAGTGGAAGCTAGCTATGCCATCACCCACCTGGCCTTACCAATTTCAGAACATCCTACATCTAGCAGAGGCAAGGAGTAAATGTGAACAGCTAAAAATTACAGCTTTCTTCAACACGCGTCCATCCAATCAATAATGACTGTGATTATTCAATAGTCCGATTGTACATGTATATTCACATTTCTGTTACCAGAAGAAATGAAATTTAATTTATTTGAATTGATTGTCTTCATTTGTTTGTTTCATTATTCTAGTTACTGGACTGGTGCTTTGTAATGCGGTCATGCTTATGCTGCAGCCTTAAGGTGTGGACTGCGTTATTGCGGGGTCCCAGTGTAGTGTGCCTGGGCACAGACTCCGGAAAGTCTTGCCGTATGAGTTATATGAATGAATTAACCTGAAGTAATATTTACTCTAGTTTATGTTATAGATTTAAATCAGTGTTTTATATGATCCTTAGGTCAATGTGCTGAGGCCAGTCAGTATAGAGTTTGTCCAATCCCGAGTAGAGATTGAGGTTGGTCAGACCCTTGACCTACCTATCATGGTTTATGGACTCTTGGATACAGATGCCATGGAAACAGTTCCAGTGAATGACTGCAGATTAATGAACTTGGCAGTGGAGATGGACAAGCAGGGGGTATTCAGAGTCATTCAAGGTAATATAGAAAAGCAGGATATTTTGCATCTATTAGTATTACTTAAACAGTTAAACAGTAAACAATTATCCAAGGCTCTGCTAATTGCATGGTGCCTCATTGGTGGCAGATGCAGGTTTGAAAGTCCTGGCATTTTGCCGTACATGATTATTTTTAGGGGGGGCGGTTGCAGAATGAGACTTGGCTACAGTCATGTGTGAGTCTAAATATCATGGAATATTTAGTTACATTTAGTTCCATAATGAATTTCATGTCTTCAGGTGAGGTTCCGCACAGAGAACACATTTTTCCCACATTAAATGGGCAAGTGAGAAGAGCTGAACCAGTCTGTGTAAAACAGACTACTTAAAGGTAGACTGTTAGTTGAATTCCTATTAAAATTGCTTTTTTGTATGTTCTAAAATACATTTGGCTATATCCCTTTGGTTTTTCTGGATAGTCTTCCATTTTTGTACTTTTTGGATTTTCTTTATTCTATACTTTGCTTTATTATTCTTTGCTGCTGTTACTATTTAAATAGCACTATACAGTGAATGGTCAATAAGGTTCTGTCCCGCTACAGTCCACCTGCTTTAATGGGTGCTTGGAGCTCAGGGTCATTGCCCGAAAAGTGGACTGCAACACCGCACCAAACAACATGAAAAAAGGGAAGAAGGTACCAGCCCTTCGCTTTGCAAACTGGAACGTCAGAACCATGTGTCCTGGCCTGTCGGAAGACCTGACACAAATCAACGATTCTCGGAAGACCGCCATCATGAACAACGAGCTCAGCAGACTCAATGTAGACATTGCAGCACTTCAGGAGACACGCCTCCCAGCGAGTGGATCTCGAGCAGAGCAAGACTACACCTTCTTCTGGCAGAGCAGGGATCCTGAAGAACCAAGACAGCATGGAGTGGGCTTCGTCATCAGAAACTCCTTGCTCAGCATGATAGAGCCTCCCTCAAATGGCTCGGAACGCATACTGTCCATCCGACTGCTCACCACCTCTGGTCCAGTACACCTACTCAGCATCTATGCTCCAACACTCTGCTCCCCACCTGAATGTAAAGACCAGTTCGACAAGGAACTCCATAATATCATTAGTAGCATCCCCAACACCGAACACCTGTTCCTGCTGGGGGACTTTAATGCCAGGGTTGGGGCCGACCATGACTCATGGCCCTCCTGCCTTGGGCGCTATGGCGTTGGAAGGATGAATGAGAATGGGCAGAGACTGCTTGAGTTGTGTACCTATCATTTGCAGCAGACAGAGCTCAGAACAACAGGCTTTCTAGGGCGGCACAGTGGCGCAGCCTCACAGCTCCAGCGACCTGGGTTCAATTCTGGGTACTGCCTGTGTGGAGTTTGCAAGTTCTCCCTGTGTCTGCGTGGGTTTCCTCCGGGTGCTCCGGTTTCCTCCCACATGCCAAAGACTTGCAGGTTGATAGGTAAATTGGCCATTAGCAATTGTCCCTAGTATAGGTAGGTGGTAGGGAAATATAGGGACAGGTGTGTATGTGGTAGGAATATGGGATTAGTGTAGGATTAGTATAACTGGATGGTTGATGGTCGGCACAGACTCAGTGGGCCGAAGGGCCTGTTTCAGTGCTGTATCTCAAAACTAAATATAACCTCTGCATCACCAACTCGTTCTTTCACACTAAACCCTGTCACCAGGTGTCATGGAGGCACCCAAGATCGTGTCGTTGGCACCAGCTAGACCTCATCGTCACAAGGTGAGCCTCCTTAAACAGTGTTCAAATCACACGCAGCTTCCACAGTGCGGACTGTGACACCGACCACTCCCTGGTGTGCAGCAAGGTTAGACTCAGACCAATGAAGTTGCATAATTCCAAGCAGAAGGGCCACCCGCGCATCAACACGAGCAGAATTTCTCATCCACAGCTGTTATAAAAATTTCTAAATTCACTTGTATCAACCCTTCAAAGCCCTCCCACAGGGGATGCTGAGACCAAGTGGGCCCACATCAGAGACGCCATCTATGAGTCAGCTTTGATCACCTACGGCAACCGTGCGAAGAGGAATGCAGACTGGTTTCAATCTCATACTGAAGAGCTGGAACCTGTCATAGCCACTAAGCGCATTGCACTGTTGAACTACAAGAAAGCCCCCAGCAAGTTAACATCCGTAGCATTTAAAGCAGCCAGAAGCACTGCACAAAGAACAGCCAGAAGCTGCACAAATGACTACTGGCAACACCTATGCAGTCATATTCAGCTGGCCTCAAACACCGGAATCATCAGAGGAATGTATGATGGCATTAAGAGAGCTTTTGGGCCAACCATCAAGAAGATCGCTCCCCCCTCAAATCTAAATCAGGGGACATAATCACTGACCAATGCAAGCAAATGGACCGCTGGGTTGAGCACTCCCTAGAACTTTACTCCAGGGAGAATGTTGTCACTGAGACTGCCCTCAATGCAGCCCAGCCTCTACCAGTCATGGATGAGCTGGACATACAGCCAACAAAATCGGAACACAGTGATGCCATTGATTCTCTAGCCAGCGGAAAAGCCCCTGGGAAGGACAGCATTACCCCTGAAATAATCAAGAGTGCCAAGCCTGCTATACTCTCAGCACTACATGAACTGCTTTGCCTGTGCTGGGACGAGGGAGCAGTACCTCAGGACATGCGCGATGCCAATATCATCATCCTCTATAAAAACAAAGGTGACCGCGGTGACTGCAACAACTACCGTGGAATCTCCCTGCTCAGCATAGTGGGGAAAGTCTTTGCTCGAGTCGCTTTAAACAGGCTCCAGAAGCTGGCCGAGCGCGTCTACCCTGAGGCACAGTGTGGCTTTCGTGCAGAGAGATCGACCGTTGACATGCTGTTCTCCCTTCGTCAGATACAGGAGAAATGCCGCGATCAACAGATGCCCCTCTACATTGCTTTCATTGATCTCACCAAAGCCTTCGACCACGTCAGCAGACGTGGTCTCTTCAGACTACTAGAAAAGATTGGATGTCCACCAAAGCTACTCAGTATCATCACCTCATTCCATGACCATATGAAAGGCACAATTCAACATAGCGGCACCTCATCAGGCCCCTTTCCTATCCTGAGTGGCGTGAAACAGGGCTGTGTTCTCGCACCCACGCCTTTTGGGATTTTTTTCTCCCTGCTGCTCTCACATGCGTTCAAGTCTTCAGAAGAAGGAATTTTCCTCCACACAAGATCAGGGGGCAGGTTGTTCAACCTTGCCCATCTAACAGCGAAGTCCAAAGTACGGAAAGTCCTCATCAGGGAACTCCTCTTTGCTGACGATGCTGCTTTAACATCTCACACTGAAGAGTGTCTGCAGAGTCTCATCGACAGGTTTGCGGCTGCCTGCAACGAATTTGGCCTAACCATCAGCCTCAAGAAAACGAACATCATGGGGCAGGATGTCAGAAATGCTCCATCCATCAATATTGGCGACCACGCTCTGGAAGTGGTTCAAGAGTTCACCCACCTAGGCTCAACTATCACCAGTAACCTGTCTCTAGATGCAGAAATCAACAAGCGCATGGGAAAGGCTTCCACTGCTATGTCCAGACTGGCCAAGAGAGTGTGGGAAAATGGCGCACTGACACTGAACATAAAAGTCCGAGTGTATCAAGCCTGTGTCCTCAGTACCTTGCTCTATGGCAGCGAGGCCTGGACAACGTATGTCAGCCAAGAGCGACGTCTCAATTCATTCCATCTTCGCTGCCTCCAGAGAATACTTGGCATCAGGTGGCAGGACCGTATCTCCAACACAGACGTCCTTGAGGCGGCCAACATCCCCAGCTTATACACACTACTGAGTCAGCGGTGCTCGAGATGGCTTGGCCATGTGAGCCGCATGGAAGATGGCAGGATCCCCAAAGACACATTGTACAGCGAGCTCGTCACTGGTATCAAACCCACTGGCCGTCCATGTCTCCGCTTTAAAGACGTCTGCAAACACGACATGAAGTCCCGTGACATTGATCACAAGTCGTGGGAGTCAGTTGCCAGCGTTCGCCAGAGCTGGCGGGCAGCCATAAAGGCGGGGCTAAAGTGTGGCAAGTCGAAGAGACTTAGCAGTTGGCCGGAAAAAAGACAGAAGCGCAAGGGGAGAGCCAACTGTGTAACAGCCCCGACAAATAAATTTTTCTGCAGCACCTGTGGAAGAGCCTGTCACTCTAGAATTGGCCTTTATAGCCACTCCAGGCGATGCTCCACACAGCACTGACCACCTCCAGGCGCTTACCCATTGTCTCTCGAGATAAGGAGGCCAAAGTAGAAGAAGTGAATGTTTCTCAGAATGCTCAACAGTTTAGATGATTAACATAAATTCATGAAGGGTCAAATATTGCAGATGCACTGACCCTTGAGGCCCTATGTCTACACCCATCACAATCCTGGCACTTCTGTTTGTAGGTCTGTCGGTATAATGTTTAAAAATTTATTTCATGGGATGTGGGCGTCGCTGGCCAGGCCAGCATTTATTTCCCATTCGAGAAAGTGGTGGTGAGCTGCCTTCTTGAACTTCTGCAGTCCATGTGGGGTAGGTGGACCCACAGTGCTATTAGGAAGGAAGTTTCAGGATTTTGACCCAGCGACAGTGAAGGAACGGCGATATAGTTCCAAGCCAGGATGGTGTGTGACTTGGAGGGGAATTTGCTGGTGGTGGTGTTCCCACGCATCTGTTGTCCTTGTCCTTGTAAGTGGCAGAGGTCGTGAGTTTGGAAGGTGCTGCCTATGGAGCCTTGGTGTGTTGCTGCTGTGCATCTTATAGATGGTACACACTGCTGCCACTGTGCTTCGGTGGTGGAGGGAGTGAATGTTTGTGGATGGGGTGCCAATCAAGTGGGCTGCTTTGTCCTGGATGGTGTCGAGCTTCTTTAGTGTTGTTGGAGCTGCACCCATCCAGGCAAGTGGAGAGTATTCCATCACACTCCTAACTTTTGTCTTGTAGATGGTGGACAGGCTTTGGGGAGTCAGGAGGTGAGTTACTCGCCGTAGGATTCTTAGCCTCTGACCTGCTCTTGTAGCCACGGTATTTATATGGGTACTCCAGTTCAGTTTCTGGTCAGTGGTAACCCCCAGGATGTTGATAGTGGGGGATTCAGCGATCGTAATGCCGTTGAATGTCAAGGGGAGACAGTTAGATTCTCTCTTGTTGGAGATGGTCATTACCTGGCACTTGTGTGGCGCGAATGTTACTTGCCACTTATCAGCCCAACCTGGATATTGTCCAGGTCTTGCTGCATTTCTACACAGACTGCTTCAGTATCTGCGGAATCACGAATGTTGCTGAACATTGCACAATCACCAACGAACATCCCCAACTTGTGACCTTCTGATTGAAGGAAGGTCATTCATGAAGCAGCTGAAGCTGGTTGGGCCTCGGACACTAACCTGAGGAACTCCTCAGTAATGTCCTGGAGCTGAGATGATTAACTTCCAACAACCACAACCTTCTTCCTTTGTGCTCCAACCAGCGGAGAGTTTCCACCCCGATTCCCATTGACTCCAGTTTTGCTAGGGCTCCTTGATGCCATACTTGGTCAAATTCGGTCTTGATGTCAAGGGCAGTCACACTCACCTCACCTCAAGTTCAGCTCTTTTGTCCTTGTTAGAACCAATGTTGTAATGAGGTCAGGAGCTGAGTGGCCCTGGTGGAACCCAAACTCAGTGAGCAGGTTATTGCTAAGCAAGTGCTGCTTGATAGCACTGTAGACGATACCTGCTATCTCTTTACTGATGATTGAAAGTAGACTGATGGGACGATAATTGGCTGGGTTGGATTCGTCCTGTTTTTTGGGTACAGGATATACCTGGGCAATTTTTCACATTGCCGGGTAAATGCCCATGTTGTAGCTGTACTGGAACAGCTTGGCTAGGGGCATGACGAGTTCTGGAGCACAGACCTTCAGAACTATTACCGGAATATTGTCAGGGCCCATAGCCTTTGCAGCATCCAGTGCCTTCAGTCGTTTCTTGATCACATGCGGAGTGAATTGAATTGGCTGAAGACTGGCATCTGTGATGCTGGAGACTTCAGGAGGAGGCTGAGATGGATCATCAACTCAGCACTTCTGGATGAAGATTGTTGCAGATGCTTCAGCCTTATTTTTTGCACTGATGTGCTGGGCTCCCCCATGATTGAGGTTGTGGATATTTGTGGAGCCACCTCCTCCAGTTAGTTGTTTAATTGTCCACCACCATTCACAACTGGATGTGGCAGGACTGCAGAGCTTAGATTTGATCTGTTGGTTATGGGATCTCTTAGCTCTGTCTATCACTTGCTGCTTACGCAGTTTGGCATGCAAGTAGTCCTGGGTTGTAGCTTCACCAAGTTGACACCTCATTTTGAGGTATGCTTGGTGCTGCTCCTGGCATGCTCTCCTGCACTCTTCATTGAACCAGGGTTGGTCTACCAGCTTGATGGTAATGGTAGAGTGGGGGATATGCCGGGCCGTGAGGTTACAGACTATAAATATAGGAATTATGTTAGCTATACACCAATCCTCTGGCACTTAACTTTTTTCAAACAAATTATTAAATATGTGTAGTAATGCCGTTGCTATCTCTTCCCTAGATTCTTTTAAAAAGCATGATGGAATCCATCCAAACCAGGGGCATTATCCTCTTTGAGTTTAGCTAGATTATTCAGTACATCCCTTTTTTATTTTAAATGCACTTACGTCATTAATCAGCTTAATGCCATGTCTACCTGTACTATCTCCCTGATGAATATTTTTTGTAGCATAACTTCCACCCTTTGAATTTCAGCCCCCTTGAGATACCTGTCCACTGTTTTTAATAATTTCTGCACATGGACCACCATAAACATTCACTTCCTCCACCACCAACGCACAGTGGCAGCAGTGTGTACCATCTACAAAATGCACTGCAGCAATTCGCCGAGCCTCTTTCTAAAGCACCTTACAAACCCGTGACCCTACCACCTGGAAGGACAAGGGCAACAGGTGCATGGGAACACCATCACTGCATGTTCCCCTCCAAGCCACACACCTTCCTAACATAGAACTATATTGTCGTTTCTTCACTATTGTTGGGTCAAAATCCTGGAACTCCTCCCCTAACAGCACTCTGTGCCTATATGTACTCTCGGGCAATTAGGGGTGTTCAACAAATGCTGGCCTTGCCAGCGATGCTCACATCCCTTGAACTAATTTTTAAAAAAATCTTTCTACTCGCCCACAGCTCCCAGCTTCTCACTGTTTCAAAAATATCTATCTATCTTGGGTCCAGGGTTGATGACTGCACACTTCCCTACATTGAAGTCTGTCTGCCACAGTTTTGCCCACTCAGTTAATCTCGCAGTTACCCTTTTGCAACTTACTGCTCCCATTTATATTACTGTGCCACATAACTTAGTATTGTCAACAAACTTGGATACATAGCTGTCTATTTCTTCCTCTAAGTCATTTATAAATATACTGAGAAAATGAGGTCTCAGTACAGAACCCTGAGGGACAACAGGAGCCATATCCTGGCATTTTTAGTGCATATCCATGTAGACTACGCTCTGTCTCCCAACCAATTCCCAAACCATTTCCAATGGTTGCCTCCAATTCCATGCGCTTCTATTTTTCCCAAGTTTCTTGTGTGGAACCTTATTGAATGCCTTCTGGTAGTGCATATAAATAAATGCATTAACAGTCCCATATGTACCACAATGACCTCCTCAAAAAATTCTTCCAGGATAGTTACACAATTTAGCCATTAAAAATGGAAGCAGGCTAATTTTTTTTAAAAGGGTCTACGGTTTACCAAGGAAAGTCTGTTGTAACAATGACAGTTTTTTAAAAATAGGTTAATTATGGGCTTTGTTAGTGCCTGTGCTGTTGTTTATCAGCTACGTAACCTTCAAGGACCTGCTAATAATTTCTATGGTGCTGTGAAGAATTTACACAAGTGCGTTAATGCATCTTTACACACAATCAAGTTTTAGGTCAACTATAAAGAATATTGAAACCAAAAAATACTGAAGGCAGTTAAACAGTGTTTTCATGCCATAATGAGCAAGCATTGATACCAGAATATTTTGATACTATTTAAGAATCTGCATCAATATTCGGTTTTTAAAAGGCTCGAGAACAAGACACAAAATTATGCATAAAACATAACTGGTTTACATATAAACTGGAAAAAGCATTATCCATTCAGACCATATGACTCTAATGACCATGATTACACTAATTAATATTTCACGGATTACACTAATTAATATTTCACAAGACTCAAGAATCTGAAGTTGAATAGATAAAAAAAAACAAGTAAATACACACAGCCAAGTACAATACTTTACTGCATAATATTTAATATTGTACAGTATTCGCATAATTGTACACTTGCTTGGTCATACCTTTAGTAAATCAAAGTCTTAACACGAATTGACAACTTTGTCAATTATTTTCTACCAGGAAGATTAGAGCCGGATGTTGCACACTGTACTGGGATATACGTTCAAGCAGAGACACCAGGGCATACGCTACTAACGGCTGGTGCTGGATTTCTGGAGGTCCATTTTAGCAGCAGTGTCACCATTGCTTCTTACCATCGATTGAGAGTAAGCATCTATGACACAACTATGATGGAATTTATCACCAAACCATAATATTGCATTCAACATTGATATTATTATATCAAAGCAAAGTTTAATTGGGTACACTGGCTTTATATGGTTGTCTTTTAAGATGATAGTTAGCTGGTGCTAGTACATATTTCATTTGTCATTTCCTACATACTCTGGATAGGTTGCCTGTCCAGCCAGAATAAGTCCTTTCTCATCAAGCATCTTTCAAACAGAACCACTTGATCGTTCCCATTTTATATTATGTGAAAATATTTGATTTAAGTTGTTTTTCTCCTATGCCATTTACTGTATGTATGTGCTGTACCATGGAAGAATGTATAGCATTTGTTTTTGCTCCTTATACGTAAATTTCTCATTTTTCTCAACACCCCACAGATTCCAAAAAGCTAGTTTTTTCGATTTTAAATTCTGCATTTAATGTAGAAGTTTGTTCTCCATATTGTTACGACTGAGGCGGGAGGAGTCCACTGTTAATTCAGTCCCACTTCTCCACAGGTTACAGCATATATTTAAATTTTTCCACTTACTCGTCAATCAGATACTCTATTTGTCCCCAGAATAATGCACACCAACCAGGTTTCTTTAATAAACAACAAAAAAATTATCCATTTATTATAAACCAATGTTATTATTAACCAATAACAAAGTAAAACATGCACGAATTGAAATATTAAAGGCCCTTATTTTTTATCCTAGCCCTCTCACACTCACATATACAACTGGTTAACAGGAAAAGAAAGGGATTTTTGTTCCAGCTGTTACAAAGAAATGGACTAAAAAAGACACACTAAAGAGAAGAAATGGAAGTCCTCTTTTTTGGCGAGTTGTCCCAAAGGCGAATAGGTGATTGCCACTAGGAATCTTTCTAGGCAATGTTGATTAACAGTTTGGGTAGACTTTCAAGAAATGCAGCTCCAGAAGGCTTCACATAGGTCTTACATCAGGTGTACAGCAACAAAAGTTTCATTTCTCACACATTTGATGCAAGGTTTCTGCAACCATTCAGGATTTCTTCAAAATACAGGAGACAGCAGTACAACTTGGTGCTGAATTTGCTTTTCAAGAGCAGGGATTCTTCAAAGATGCAGGGAGTCTTCAAAGAGAGAGAGATATCAGTGGCTGGATCTTCTGTCCTCCTAGCAGGTCAATCAGCAAACTCCAACTGCCTGTTTCTATCCAAACCAGCTGGCGTTTTTAGCAGTTCAAAATTAAACAAAAAACTTTGCAGAGGCAAGTCCTATGACAATCATAAATCCTGACTTGTCAAAAGACGAATAGCTCTCAAGTCAAACCCCCTGCTGGGTTCTTTACAAACATCTGCTTTCCAGTAAACACTTGTTTACTGGTTAACCTTCTGTTGACATTCCTTTTTTTAAAAAAACACACCCAAAGTTTAGCTTCAAGATTCCAGCATCCATGAGATCCTTTTCAGTTTTTTAAAATATAGAATTTCCATTTTTAACAAAAATGGAAACCTTTGAAACAATATCACTGACCTTCACCTTGAACATGATTCCATGTTTTGAGTTCTCTTGATAGATTGTGAGAAGAAATATAAAAGATTTCAGCTTATGTCAATCTGGATTCAGCCAGTGGTGGCTGGAATTCAAGCAAAGAACTCATTGCAGAAAGCCAAGAAAATCAATTTAGTTGAATTCTGGGGCCAGAAATTCTTCTTCTACTAAAAATAATGGGTATGTTCCTGTTTTGCTTTACAGTTAATGATCCATAAAAATAATTGCAGCTTTGAAATGTCTGGGAGTGTGCAGTTTTAGTACTAGCGCATTGTTAATTACAATAAAAAAGAAATTCTCCAGTTTACATCTTGGGAGCAATTTCTTCCCCTTTATCCTTGTCAGATTTACCAAAATAAGAACATTCACATTGAGGATCCATGTTTAAGTTATGCTTTTTTTGTCAAGCTGAAGAAAGGCTGGTTAGCCAAGGGCAGCTTTCCAAACTCAGCTTTGTGCTGTAGAAATGGACTGGCGTCTCACTGCTCAGTACAGAGTTACAAGGATAAAAGCTTCTAGAGCTTTAAATAGAGTGTGGCATGCTGGCTCCTTTTGACATATCTGATCTGCTGTATCCTCAGTCTGCTCCAAGAACACACAAACATTGAATCCGTTATAAATGGTCATTCACCTTGCCACATTCCCAAACAAGAGTCCATTGGGAAAATATTCTTAGCTGCAGCGTTTCTTGTTTACAACGTGATGGATATCAACAAAAGTAATTTTTTTGCTGGTGACACCAATCTCTACAGAGAGGTTACATCCCTATCTGAAGGACACATTTAAACCAAATTCCTGCATGTAGATGTAGACAGAATTGGACAGGGAGTTGACAAACTATAGTTGATTTTTCCAAATCATTGCAAGCATCATGATGGCTTGCATGCAACAGGCATAAATTGTAAAATCATGGGACCAGTGCCCACAGCTTCTGTCTGTTGACATTTCATGCAGTGCAAAGTGAGAGGACTAATAAAACTGACCTAATATGTTATCCTTAGTCCTAAGAAAACAAATTAATAATTTTGACTGGAAGGCTGAAGTCCAGTTCTTTTAAACAGTTATTATTTCTTTCACATGCCTGTAAGTGGAAAATCCCAACCATGAAAAGTATCTGGAAAATTCTATGATTCTTTAAATCTATCATTCAGCATTGTCTCGCACACCTTTTGCTTCTGTTTAAGCCCTGTCGATACCATAGATTGCAAGAACTAAATTGGAAGACAATGGCACTCTTAGCTCTTCTGAGTCAGTGGTCCAGACAAGAATTAACACTGAAATGCAGATAAAGACCCCAGAAAGCTAATGATACAATCAAATATGCATTTTTGGGATCAGAGCATGGGAATATGATGAATGAAGAAAGGTAAATTAACGTGAGTGTAAAAAATTACCATTTTAAAACCTCACTCCACATTCAGTATTTCCTGTTCTGTGCTTTTGAAGATTGTTTTGTAGAGTACTTGACTGTATGTATTTATTTGAATTTTTTTTATATCTGTTTAACTTCATATTCTCGAGTCTTGTGAAATATTAATTAGTGTAATCATGGTCATTAGTGTCATATGGTCTGAATGGATAATTTTTTTCCAGTTTATTTGTAAACCACTAATGTTTTGTACATTTTGTGTCTTGTTCTCGAGCCTTTTAAAAACCTAATATTGGTGCAGGTTTTTAAACCCAAAATGTTTTTTTCAAGTAAATTTGTTTATTATTAACATCTATGCTATAAATTCCATTGTCATGCAGGAGGGGGGTTTATTTATTATCCTTCCATCTATGGTATGGGAGAGGGGCTGTATTAGTCTTACCATTAAACACAACGCCAAAATACTTCTATGATACTTAACTTAGCCATGAAAAAATAACATATAGGTCCCCAGTAGTTCAGCTAAATGGCAATGATTAGTCAGCTGTACAGACCAGAATGGTCTGTGCTGTTAGCTGTTCTCAACCAAGAGACACTACAGTTAGGGAAAATCATCCAGGGCTTCCAATCCCAGTATCCCCTTTGGTCCAGTAGTCTGCCAATTCTAACTGGGATTATAAAGAATAACCACATCGGCAAAGTACCAAAGGGTAACTGGTGCATCTGAAACTGTATCCGGCAAGGAGTCAATGGCTTCAGTAGAGAATGAAGGAAGGATAGACAATTGAGAAAAACGAGAAAAATGTGTTTTTATAACAGGGAAATTAACTCTGCAGGATTTGTATGGGGAAGGGGACAACTCTGCATGATATGTGTCGGGAAGAGGGTAAGGGGTCAACACTGTACGATTTGTATGGGGAAGATGGGAAGGGGTATAAAAAAAAGGGTGGCGCAGTGGTTAGCACCGCAGCCTCACAGCTCCAGGGACACGGGTTCAATTCTGGGTACTGCCTGTGCAGAGTTTGCAAGTTCTCCCTGTGACCACGTGGGTTTTCACCGGGTGCTCCGGTTTCCTCCCACCGCCAAAGACTTGCAGGTGTTAGGTAAATTGGCCATTGTAAATTGCACCTAGTGTAGGTAGGTGGTAGGGAATATGGGATTACTGTAGGGTTAGTCTAAATGGGTGGTTCTTGGTCGGCACAGACTCGGTGGGCCGAAGGGCCTGTTTCAGTGCTGTATCTCTAAATAAAATAAATTGTTTTATTACTTCTTAACCTGCTGTTTGTTGCAACAGAGGGTAATGCTTGGATAGCCAAAATGTTGTCTGTTAACCAGAAAATCAGCCCTCCATTGTTGCTTACCCCAGTGATGCTGTTTATTGTGACAGTTCGGCGGTATGATTTTCAAAATTTATTTCTACAATGTGTGCCAAATGCTACTTCAGGCAAATCATATGACGCAATTTTAGAAATTATTTTGATAAAGATTCTACTAACAAGAACAGTGAGTCTGTTTTTATTAATACTTTAGATTTCATCCAAAGAGAATAGTTCAAGGATGTTTACTATTCTGCTCCTAATGCCAGGCTATTGATCCAGTTGCTGTTGCTATAGTCGCATTGACTTCTTCAAAAGAAATGCTGTTCGAAGGAGGTCCTCGACCTTGGGTATTGGAGCCATCAGGATTCTTCACAGATTTGAGTGGTGAAAAGGGGGAAGCAATAATCATCAAACAACAACGAGCCCCATTGGTAAAAAAGAAAAATCACCATGGGTTTAGAGTTATTTGTGTAACTTTAGGAGAGCAGGTAAGTCGTTTTGCAGGAGTGGTGTAAAATCCGGTTTTCCAGTATTATTGAATGAATCTTACCAACGCAAGAACTTAGATTGTCAAATAAAAATTGAACCTCATAATTTTACAAACAAAGCTGTTGGTCATGCTAATTTCTAAATTTGACATACAAAGAAACATTGAGAGTTTGTACATGTTGATCACGTGGTGCTTGTGGGAGAATAATTGTGCATCACGTTTGTTGCCAGAGTGTGCGTGCACTGAGGGCCACGTACATTTATGATTTAAGGGAGTTCATTTGTTTATAAGGGGTTAATTTGGTAGTTGAACAAATAACCTTTCCTGTCTCTGGAAGACTTTCGATCCTCCATTGGTATGTTTAGAGGTGGTATTGATGTTTTGCACAAGCTTCCATATTGCCTGCCATTCCCTAATCCTCAACAAAACATGGATTAATGTAATGCTCTTCACATAAAAGAACGTAAGTGTTTCGAAAAGTGATGAAGTAGAAACCAAGTAAGAGAAATCCAGTGGGGAGAAATTGCCTTGAGGAAAATTTTAAGTCTTGCTTGATTTAGTGTTGAACAGGCAGTCAGAAAGTATAACAGCCCTGATATCAGTGGACATGGCAGAGTTGTTTTGAATGTCATCAGCATCCATATGGAAGGTGACATGGTACTGTGCTGAGCAGTGGCATGTATGTGATCAACAGGATGGGACCAAGTATGGAGAACTAGGGCACAGTGTAGAAGATATATGAAGGCAGAAACATTTTGATGTTTTGTGGCTTTGTTGGGACAAATAGGACCAAGAAATGGACCACAGGAAATAAGCAGTGGATGAGAACAGACTGATCAGTGGGATCAAAGGCAACAAAAAAAGGTCATGTAAGGAACAAGGGGCACTGAATCACAGTCATTGTCACACAGGATGTTAGTGTCGACCTTGACTTTGGCAGTACGGTGTTGAAAGTAAGGTGACAATGTATTGAAGGGAATCAAACAGCTGGTGATGAAAGAAGTGAACGTGTTGTTGCCACCCATTTGCATGTTGAAGAATTGTGGGGAGAAAAAGAAACTAGGAGATGAGTGGCAATTATAGAAATTAGACTGGTTATGGGTAAGCTTTATACGAAGGAGGTTATGTTATGGTTTTGAAATGGGTGAAGATAATGGCATAGGATAGGAAAAAACATGAGCCATCAAGAAGATAATAGTGTTGAGAGGGGGTGAGGTTGAGGGAGTAGATGGTGGGCTTCATGGAAAAGGTTAATAATTTGGAACATACGAGTTAGGCCACTTGGCCCCTTGAGCCTGCTCCACCATTCAACCAGATCATAGCTGTTCTGATTGTAACCTCGACTGCACATTCCTGCCTACCCCCGATAACCTTTCAGCCCCTTGCTTATCTACCTCTGCCTTAAAAATATTCCAAGATTCTGCTTCCACCACCTTTTGAGGAAGAGAGTAGTGAAGACTCACGACCCTTTGAGAGAAAACATTTCTTCAATGGAGCTAGTTCTTGTTCTGTTCTCAACCCAAAACATATTCTTGTCTTTTGCCTTTCAGATACTATCAGACCTTCAGTATATTTCCAGCATTCTCTATTTATTGTGAACCCAGTTATGATCCTTACAGCTTCCTGGTCCACTGTTCAGAATGGTTGATGCAGAGGCATGATCAGCATGCATATAGAAGCTTGCCTGGCTATACTTCCTCCAGCAGTTATCTGGCAGGGAATGGTGGTATTTTGTAGTTTATGTGGAGTATAGTGTATTTTTTATTTGATCTTGTATTGGCCCTTGCTTATTTAGTTGGGATTTCTGTTTCCATTTGTTTCATTCTTCACCCTTCCTTACAACTTGTGAATGCAACAGTTCAAAGTTTTGTTTTAAAGATAAACTGGAACTGCAGTTCAATCAACTTTTCAGCTTTGAGCTTTTTATAGACCATAGAAAGACGCTAACCCCTTTGTTTCCTGGGTCATTTTTGCTGGATAAAGTGAATACATTTATAGTGTAGACTATTTTTTCAAAATTAAAAATAAATCCCGAGCATAATTGGTCTCTGAATATTGTCATTTCAATCTTTTCTCAGTTTTTGACATTTAAAGTTGGTAATCAGCCAAGCTTACTGAACCGCTATCCAGCCATTGAGCCTATTAAAGTGAAGTTTGTCTGTGCTGTGCCTACTAGTGTCACTTTGGCTCCTGTTTACAAGTCGCGTGAACTTGGTCTTCCGTGCCCTCTGTTACAGCACAACAAACAGTTGGTAAGATTCAACAGAATTTTGTTTATATAATTCAAATATATTTGGTGGCGAAAAACAATGATCTAAAATAAAACACAAGCCTTTATAACCAACACAATGGAAAGGAAAGTTTTCAGGCAAACAATTTAAATTTAAATCTATTACTGTATTGCAAAGAATTTGCAGCCCAAAACAGGCCCGACTGTTCTATATATCTTTATATTTTGAAAATATATTGGATTATTGTATAAATTGATTTCAGGAAAGTTGCAGTTAGTGCAGTTTTGATTGTTTTCAACCTGAAATTATGGTAGGAAAATAGAAAAACTTTAAGGAAAACATTGTACAGTTTATGACTCGGCTTTACTGTTTAACTGAAATTGCCAAAGGTTTTGTTTCAATGTTCTCATTTTCATGTCAGCATTACTTCACTTAATTTCCATTCACTGCAGTAGGAATTCAAAGCGATTGAAGCTTCACTACTCAGAATTATTATGCTGTACTGCCAAAAATTCAGTAGTTTTAATTCAGCAGCTGTATTTTTTATTTAACAGCATGCAATGCTGCCACAACATTTGCATACAATGACTTTTTAAGTATTGTACATTTATTAGTAAAATTAGGAAATTACTTTGTGATCAATCAAAAAGGCTATCTAAGTAGATTCACAGAAATCAAGAATTGTTGATTATATAGTTTTACAAAACTGCCAAGAGGTTTTATTCTGTCCAATATTTTAGCTTTACGATTTCTTACAATTGTAAGAAATGTATTTCTTTAACTCTTAGAGACATTCTAGATAATCAACTTTAATACTGTTCATTTCAAAAATACATTAAACTACTGTAACTCTTTCTTTATATTTATTTTTGTGGGGTTTTTTGTTTGATTAGGTACCCGTTTCTTACTGCAGGAACACCATTTTGGAGCTGACAGCATATGATCAATATGGACGGAAATTTGATAACTTTACCTCACTGCAAATTAACTGGAAATCATCCAACATATCTCTGGGCAGTTTTCATCCAACGATACAAATGGAAATGTTCTTAAGAGATGATGGGAGTGGACAGAAGAGGTTACATGGTGATGTATACTGAATACAAATACCCTAAAATATAAAAATAATGTGAAAGATTGTAGTGGGATACCAGAGTGCCTATGGACACCACTGTGTCAAACAATGAGTTGCATTGTGTCAGCCACTGAGTTGGAAGTAGGGTGGGACTTACAGCAAATAGTCTATTTTACAGCAAACAAAGTCTATTTACTCAGCAAACAGAGTCTGTTTAAGTAGAGAACTACAGAAAACAGTCAACAGAGTCTATTGAAAAACAGTCTACGAAGTACAGCAGACAGATTTCGTGACTTAAACTGTAGCAACATCACCTGATAAAAGCAGGCAGATTTTCTCTAGCAAAGTGCAGTGAGTGGAGGATAGTTGCAAATTGATTATTTCTCCTACAAAATGCAGTGAGTAAAGGACAGCTGCATAAAATGTAATCTCCTATAATCTCTTTAGTGAGGCACATTCTTTTCATATAGAGATCATAACAGAAATCTTTGTGAGATCTGCATGGACTGTAAGTTCTTGTTGTGGGGCAGAGCTTTTTAAATACTGACTCACTCTCATTTCCTCCATTCTGTATAGTTTCTGCTCCTAGTCTGTTAAAATAGAGAACAAGAGAATGTCCATTGGAAACACTGTAAATTTAATGGAGCATTTTTGGTTGTAGAGAAAAAGCTTCCAATGGTATCACAGGTCTTTGGGCTGTCAGAAGGAAGGTCAACACTGTTGAGGCACAAAGCGAGGAAAAATATTCAAAAAGCTCACTTGTAACTCCAAAAATCACATTTTATAGCTTCAGGTTACAGGCTCTAATCTAAAGCATTTTTACCAGCATCAGCTAATGCTGGCAAGAGGCATGCCTCTTACTTTGTCATGAATTACCCTTGGAACATTGGGACTGCAAATCACACAGGTATTAGAACCTCTTTCATTTGAATATATTCTGAAGAGATCTCAGTCTCATTAGCACACTGTCAGAAGGCCTCGGATCCACACGGAAATGGCAGTTTGGCTATTATAGGACTGAAGCAGAATCTGTATCCAGTTACAGGCTTTATTGGGTATAAACACCATTCCAGGACCAAAGAACTGCAAGAGGTGGTGTGCTAATTCATTGGGCCAAATTTTGGAAGGCCTCTGAAGGGAGGAACAGAGGCAGATGGGCCCAAAATTTCCCACTGATGGCAGGTGTCCCAGTTTGCCGGCATGTTCTCACCCCGGGGCTATTTCCGAAGAGGCTGGTTGGTGGCAGGGGAGGTGATGGGGAGGCGGGTGTCCGCCTGCAAGCAGCAAGTAGCCAATTATGCCCCTTAAAGAGCCTATTAAGGCCAATGGCGACTAGAATTTTCCAGTTGGTAGTCGGGCCCCCTGCAGAGGCCATATCCCGGTTGATGACTAGAGGTGGCCTACCCGCTGATGGGGTCAGCACTCCATCTAACATTTTTAACGCACTCTTCTTCGCATCCCCACCTCCCACCCTCAGTGCCACACAACAGACTTGTGAGCAAACTTGCAGCTTATGGAATAAAAGGGATAGTAGCAATGGATACGAAATTGGCTGAGTGACAGGAAACAAAGAGTAGTGGCTAATGGATGTTTTTCGGGCTAAAGGAAGGTTTGTCATGGAGTTCCCCAGGGTTCAGTGTTGGGACCCTTGCTTTTCTTGATGTATATTAATGACCTAGACCTTGGTGTACAGGTCACAATTTCAAAGTTTGCAGATGATACAAAACTTGGAAGCATTGTGAACTGTGAGGAGGATATTGTAGAACTTCAAAAGGACATAAACAAGTTGGTAGAATGGGCAGAGAGGTGGCAGATGATGTTCAATGCAGAGAAATGTGAAGTGATGCATTTTGGTAGGAAGAACATGGCGAGACAATAGAGAATAAAGGGTACGATTCTAAAGGGGGCGCAGGAGCAGAGGGACCTAGGTGTATATGTGCTTAAGTGAAAAGATTCACGGGAATGGTGCCAGGGATGAGGAATTTCAGTTATGAAGATAGATTGGGGAAGTTAGGACTGTTTTCTTTGGAGAAGGCAAGGCCGAGAGGTGATTTGCTAGAGATATTCAAAATCATGAGGGGTCTGGTCAGAGTAAATAGAGAGAAACTGTTCCCACTCATGAAAGAATAAAGAACGAGAGGGCACAGATTTAAAGTATTTGGTAAGAGAAGCAAAAGTGACACAAGGAAAAACTTTTTCACGCAGCGAGTGGTTAAAGTCTAGAATGCGCTGCCTGAGAACTCGGTGGAGGCAGGTTCAATTGAAGCATTCAAAAGGGAATTAGACAGTTACATGAAAAGGAAGAATGTGCAGGGTCATGGCGAGAAGGCAGGGGAATAGAACTGAGGGAAGTGCTCTTTCAGTGAGCCAGTGTGGACACGATGAGCTGAATGGCCTCCTGCACTGTAACAATTCTGTTATACTGTTGAAAAAAATATCAAAAGTTGTAGATGTTTATTATAATCATTTTCCAAAGATTCTCAGCCCAAACTAAGTGTGCATATTATATTCAAAGATTTACCATAGTAAATCTTTTTGACCAACAGGTCATCGGATGGTTATAGTTTACAAGAGGAAAGGAACAGTGTCCATTTCAGTATATTTGGTTGGTTATCAAAAGACTGTTGCTGACATGACCCAGAACACTATTGTAAGTTAATGATAAAGTAATTTTGAACTATGTTAATCCAGTGGTGCATTTCAATATCTGAATAATATACATTTTTAAAAATTATTTCCAGTCAAATGGTAGGGTAAAACCAGTGTTTTTTTGGGGGGTCAATCCTGTCATAGATATATCAGAAGAATTTGAAAAGAGTGTTTCTCTGCTGGTACTAAATTGTACTTTCACAGTGGGAATCCATATCACTATGTGAACTTGAGTAGTTTTGAAAATTTTAATGTATGTCTTTGACTATAAAACTTGACAATTCTTTTAAAATTACGTTGCCTAATTAATGTAGAGTTCTGCACTTCTATTCACTATCTAGTAACCTCTGCTGGAAGTATACATCACATTAGGGGAGAACAAGCTAGGGTGTGATGCTCCTTTCAAACAAATAGTCTACTTATTGTCACAATTCACGCATTGTTAATGATTATTTGAGCAAGGTGCTGGAGGGCAACTGACAACCACATCACTGTACTCCAGCAAGATAGTGGGGAGAGAATAAAATCAGTAAGAAAAAATGTCATAGAGAAAATGTTAGAAACTATTACTAAAGATGTGATAGCAGGGCACTTAGAAAAACTCAAGATAATAGGACAGAGTCAGATTGGTTTTGTGAAAGGGAAATTATGTTTAACCAATTTATTGTGGTTCTTTGAAGAAGCAACCTGTGCTGTGGATAAAGGGGAACCCGGTGGATGCACTGTACTTAGATTTCCAGACGGTATTTGATAAGGTGCCACATCAAAGGTTATTGCAGCAAATAAAAGCTCATTACGTAGGGGGTAACATGGATAGAAGATTGGTTAGCTAACAGGAAAGAGAGAGTGGGCATAAATGGGTCATTTTCTGGTTGGCAAGATGTAACAAGTGGTGTGCCACAGGGATCAGTGCTGGGGCCTCAACGTTTTACAATTTTAGAAATGACTTGGATAAAGGGACTGAAGGTATGGTTGCTAAATTTGCTGATGACACAAAGATGGGTAGGAAAGTAAACTGTGAAGAAGACATTTAAGGAGGCTACAAAGGAATATAGATAGGTTAAGTGAGTGGGCAAAGATCTGGTAAATGGAGTATAATGTGGGAAAATGTGAAATTGTCCATTTTGGCAGGAAGAATAAAAAAGAAGCATATTATCTAAATGGTGAGAGATTGCAGAGGGATCTGGGTGTCCTAGTGCATGAATCGCAAAAGGTTAATATGCAGATACAGCAAGTAATTGAAAAGGCTAATAGAATATTATTGTTTATTGCAAGGGGAATTGAATTCCAAAGTAGGGAATTTATGCTCCAGCTATACAGGGCATTGGTGAGCTAATTGGTGAGCCACTATTTAAAAAGGGAGGTAGAGAGAAAGCAGGGAATTATAGACCAGTCAGCCTGACGTCGGTAGTGGGGAAAATTCTAGAGTCCATTATCAAAGATTTTATAGCAGAGCACTTGGAGAACAGCGGTAGAACATAGAACAGAAAAGTACAGGCCCTTCGACCCACGATGTTGTGCCGAACCTTTAACCTACTCTAAGATCAAACTACCTACATACCCTTCATTCTACTATCATCCATGTACCTATCCAAGAGTCGCTTAAATGTCCCTAATGTATCTGCTTCTGCTACCACCGCTGGCAGTGCATTCCACGCACCCACCACTCTCTGTGTAAAGAACCTACCTCTGACATCTCCCCTAAACCTTCCTCCAATTACCTTAAAATTATGCCCCCTGGTGATAGCCCTTTCCGCCCTGGGGAAAAAGTCTCTGGCTATCCACTCTATCTATGCCTCTCATCATCTTGTACCCCTCTATCAAGTCACCTCTCATCCTTCTTCGTTCCAATGAGAAAAGCCCTAGCACCCTCAACCTTTCTTCGTAAGACATGCCCTCCAGTCCAGGCAGCATCCTGGTAAATCTCTGCACCTTCTCTAAAGCTTCCACATCCTTCCTATAATGAGGCGACCAGAACTGAACACAATATTCCAAGTGTGGTCTAACCAGGGCATTATAGAGGTAGAATTGGACAGAGTCAGCATGGATTTACGAAAGGAAAATCATGCTTGACAAATCTACTAGAATTCTTCGAGGATGTAACTAGTAGAGTTGATGAGGGGGAGCCAGTGGATGTGGTTTATTTGGACTTTAAGAAGGCTTTCGACAAAGTCCCACATAAGAGATTAGCATGTAAAATAAAAGCGCTTGGGATTGGGGGTAGTGTATTGCGATGGATAGAAAATTGGTTGGCAGACAGGAAACAAAAAGTAGGGATAAATGGGTCTTTTTCCGAATGGCAGGCAGTGACTAGTGGGGTACCGCAGGGATCGGTGCTAGGAACCCAGCTATTCGCAACATACTTTAATGATTTAGATGAGGGAACTAAATGTAATATCTCCAAATTTGTAGATGACCCAAAACTGGGTGGGAGGGTGAGTTGCAGATCTCAAGCTCAAGGCAGCAGTGGCAAGGTGAGAGAGGGACAGGGGACCTGGAGTTACCACCAGGTCCTCTACCCTCTCAGGTCTGCAGGGAGGCACACGTTTGCCATGCAAGGGAGGAGGAGTGGCTGCCCACTGCTGCTGGAGGCTCCTCCCAGGCTGCACCTGGCACGGCCAGCAGTACCTCTGCTTTTCTGCCAGTGATGCCAGGGCTGCTGTCATCCCTGACGACAGAGGATGCTACTGCTTCTATGCAGGAGGCCCAGGGATAAGGCAACGAGAGGACCAGTGCCGAGGTCATCCCTAGCCAATGAGCAGCAAGGTCAGCAGCCTGCCTGCACCTCAGCTGACAGCACAAGGGGAGCACCTCGTAGAAGTGCATGCAAACGAATCGTATAACTAAGGTTTTAGATAAGGCTTTAAACTAAATAGTGGGAGGGGAGGGTTCAATTGAAAGGAAGTTTAAAAAGTCGAAAAGTAACGAGAGAGCAGAGGTGAAGGGTAGTGAAGGAGCATACATTAATCAGAGAGTGACAGGAAGGGACAGAGAATACAAGTATAAGAGTACAGCAGAAATTAGAACCAGAGTAGGTATAAATGGTAAAAAGTCAAAGCTTATGGCTCTTTATCTGAATGCATGTAGCATTTGTAACAAGATAGATGAGCTGACGGCACAGATTGAAATAAATGAATATCATTTGATAGCTATCATTGAGACGTGGTTGCAGGATGACCAGGACTGGAATCTTAATGTTCAAAGATATTCGACGTTCCGGAAGAATAGGCAGAAAGGAAAAGGAGGTGGGGTAGCTTTGTTATTAAAGGAAGGGAAGGGATCAGTGCAGTTGTGAGTAATGATATAGGTGTAATAGATCGTGATGTAGAATCAGTTAGGGTGGAAATAAGGAATAGCAAGGGAAGGACATTACAGGTGGGAGTGCTTTATAGGCCCCCGAAGCGTTGCCTCTCTGTAGGACAAGATATTAATCAGGAAATAATGGAGGCGTGTAATAAGGGCATTGCAATTATCATGGGTCATTCTAATCTGCATATAGACTGGACAAATCAAATTGGCAAGGGTAGCGTGGAAGACAAATTTGTAGAGTGCCTCAGGGATTGTTACTTAGAGGAATAAGTTGCAGAACCTACCAGGGAACAGGCTGTTTTAGATTTGGTATTGTGTAATGAGGTAGGATTAATAAGAGATCTCGGTTAAGGATCCTTTAGGGGGAAGCGATCATAACGTGGTAGAATTTCAAATTCAGTTTGAGGGTGAGCAACTCTGGTCTCAAACGAGTGTCTTCAACTTAAACTAGGGCGATTACAGAGGTATGAAGAAAGTGTTGTCTAAAGCAGGCTGGGAAGTTAGACTACAGGGGATGTCAGTAGATGAGCAGTGGTAGACTTTTAAGCAGATATTTCATAACACTCAGCAAACATTTATTCCGGTCAGAAGGAAGGACTCAGAGAACAATGAACCACCTGTGGATAACAAGGGAAGTTGGGGAGAGTATCAAATCAAAAACAAAGGCGAACAATGCGGCAAAAACCAGTGGTAGGCCAGAGGATTGGGAATTTTTTAGAAACCAGCAGCGCATGACTAAAAAAACGAATAAAGAGGGAGAAAATTGATTGAGAGTAATTTGGCAAGAAATATAAAAACAAACAGTAAGAGCTTCTATGGGTATATTAAAAGGAAGAGAGTAGCTAAAGTAAGTGTGGAACCCTTGGAGGATGAGACTGGGGAATTAATAACCGGGAAAAGGGAAATGGCAGATAATTTAAACCAATATTTTGCATTGGTCTTCACGGTAGAGGGCACTATAAACATTCCAACAATAATAGATGAACAGGGTGTAAATGAGAGGGAGAAACTTGTAACAATCTCTATCACGAGGGAAAAGGTGCTGAACAACTGATGGGACTAAAGGCAGACAAGTCGCCAGGACCTGATGGCCTGCATCCAAGGGTTTTAAAAGAAGTGGCTGCAGAGATAGTGGAGGCATTGGTCATAATATACCAAAACTCTTTGGATTCTGGTGGGGTACCAGTGGATTGGAAAATTGCTAACGTGACACCCCTATTCAAGAAAAGAGGGAAACAGAAAGCAGGAAACTACAGACCAGTTAGCTTAACATCAGTCATTGGGAAAATGCTAGAGTCCATTATTAAGGAAGAAATAGCAGGACATTTAGAAAAACATAATGCAATCAAACAGAGTCAACATGGTTTAATGAAAGGGAAATCATGTTTGACAAATCTGATGGAGTTCTTTGAGGATATAACCAGCAGAGTGGATAAAGGGGAACCAGTAGATGTAGTGTATTTGGATTTTCAGAAGGCGTTTGATAAGGTGCACGTAAAAGGTTATTGCACAAAATAAGAGCTCAGGGTATTGGGGTAATGTGTTGACATGGATTGAGGACTGGCTAACACACAGAAGGCAGAGAGTCAGGATCGATGGGTCTTTTTCAGGTTGGAAAGCTGTTACTAGTGGGGTGCCACAATGATCAGTCCTAGGGCCTCAACTATTTACTATCTATATTAATGACTTAGAGGAAGAGACAGAGTGTAGTGTATCCAAATTTGCTGACGATACAAAAGTAGGTGGGAAGGCATGTTGTGATGAGGACACAAAGAATCTGCAAAGGGATATAGATAGGTTAAGTGAGTGGGCAAAAACTTGGCAGATGGTGTTCCATGTGGGAAAGTGTGAGGTAAGCCACTTTGGTAGGAAGATTAAAAAGGTAGATTATTATTTAGATAGGTTAGGCCTTTATTCATTGGAGTTTAGAAGAATGAGAGGTGATCTTATAGAAACCTATAAGATTTTAAGGGGGCTTGACAGGGTAGATGTTGAGAAGATGTTTCCACCAGTGGGGGCATCTCGAACTAGGGGACATAGTTACAGAATAAGGGGACATACATTTAAAACTGAGATGCGAAGGAATTTCTTCTCTGAGGGTGGTGAATCTCTGGAATTCTCTGCCTCAGAGAGTTGTGGAGGCTAGGTCACTAAATGTATTTAAGGAGGAGATAGATTTTTGAAATCTCGGGGAGTCGAGGGTTAGGTGGAGCAGGCCCGAAAGAGGAGTTGAGGCCTGGGACAGATAGATCAGCCATGATCTTATTGAATGGTGGGGAAGGCTTGAGGGGCTGAATGGCCTACTCCTGCTCCTAGTTCTTATGTTCTTAAGAAGAGCACCTAGAAGCATGGGGTATTCATGACTGAATGTGTATTGTACATCAAAAGGGTAGCATTTGTTGTCACTGTCGGCAAAGACATTTTTTCAAACAGACAAGATCTCCTTCCTATTCCGTGTGGTCTTTGGCGTTTCATTTCAAGCCTGCCTCTGTGAAGAGGCTCAAGGCGAGGGATCATGCTGCAAGAGGTCCAGTCTAGTGCCTTGCCAACTGAGCGCTGCACAACTGATCAATGAGCGATTGTTTCCTGAAGGAAAGAGGATGACAACAGGGGTGCATAAAGATGAGTCTTTTGGTCAATGTACAACTGGCAGTAAGGATCAAAGGAAATGCGAATGTACAAGGGCACCCCGAGCCTCCTTTGCATATATTTCATGGCCTCTATCCTGTTGTCCCTGGGATCCTTCATCTGGTGATGCTTAGCCAGTTTCCTGCTCTGCATCCTCATCGTCCGAGGAGGCAGTACACACCTCTCTTTCCTCATTGTTCATCACCTCTTCCCTCTGTCGGGTTATGCAGTGCACAGCAGACCATCATGATACATGAGACCCTCATCGGGGTCTAATGAAGGGCTCCACCAGACTGATCTAGGCACCTGAATCTCATCTTCAGACCAATGACCTCTATGGTTGCTCGCGTTGTCCTTTGGCATGTGTTGTACCTCTGCTCTGCATCTGTGCGAGGACACCTCGCAGGTGTCTATAGACATGTCCTCAGTGGGTAGTCCTTGTCTCCAAGGATCCATCCCTGAAGGTGGAAAGAAGGCTGGAAAAGCTTTGGCACCTGGGACTGCCTCAAAATGTGGCAGCTTCCACAGAAGCGTGCAGGATCCATTTATGGTGGTCGCAGGCCAGTTGCACATCAAGGGAGTGGCAGCCCTTCCTGTTGATAAAGGCTGCTAGCTGGTATTCAGGAGCCTTGATGGCCACATGCATGCAGTCAATAACACCCTGCACCTGGGGGAATCCAGCGATGGACCTCTTAGCTTGAGAGTTGGGATCCGTGCGGAAGCAAACATAGTCACCCGCCCTCCTGAAAAGGGCATTGTTGACCTCCTTGCTGCACTGATGGGCTGCTGACTGAGAGATCCCGCATGTTCCCCAGTGGATCCCGTAGAATGGCAGATGTTTAGTGCTACGGTGACTTTCAGCGCCTATGGCGTTGGACTTCTGCCAAGTCCCCTGGAGAAGCGGAGTCTTTGTTGGCACGGCTTCTCAGACATCTGCGGGTAGTTAAGCCTCCACCGGTAGACCCTCTCTGGAGGGTACCACCTTCTGCATGGGGAAGCCACCTGTCTTTCCCCTTTGATGCCTTCATCGCTGTTTGGAGGGTGCAGCTGATACTCCTGTAGGCTCAAATCTCACTGCAGTTTCACTGTAGGTGCCTGGACCTCCCCTCCATTCTGCTGCACTTCCTCTTCAATGGGGTCCCTGAAGCCTGGATGAATAAGACCCTTGATAGTTAACCTTTCCCTAAGTAAAAGGCCTTCACTGCCAGATGCCCCCCTCCTTCCTTCCACTTGTCATCTCTGAAAAAGTGACAGTTGCCCTTTACCCCATTGGAATGGCATCCCCCACAGTTCTGGGATCTTTGCCCCCATTCCTCAAACGATGCTCAATGCCCTCCCTTCTTCACCCTTCCTGGCAGATGCTGCCTCACCCAGTTGCCTCCCATTGCAGCCAATAATGAGCTCTGGTCTCCAGGTCACTTCCCTCGACTAGGGAAGGCTATGAAGCCCGGAGATTCCAGTGTGCCATTAATAAAATTTAAAACTGAGAATAAAATCACTGTTATTTGGCCTCTTTTAAGTACCTCAATTGCCTGCCCACCGCGTTGATTTCAGATCTCCGCTCTCCATGTTTGCCGCCATGCACAAAATCTGGATGGGACATTGCAATGTCAGACTTCCTGTCTGACGTCTCCCATCCCAATTTTATGCCCCCGCCCCACCCACTGCCTCTATTCCTGGTCTTGAGGTCCATACAAAATTCAGTCCTTTGTTTCTGAGTGGCACATGAGTATTTTGATAAGGCAGCGGTGAAGTTTTTATTTAACAGGAATTTTTTTAAATTCATTTATGGGACGTTGGCATTGCTGGCAAGGCCAGCATTTATTGCCCATTCCTAACTGCCCTTGAGAAAGTGGTGGTGAGCTGACTTCTTGAATTGCTGCCCTTATGCAGGTACTCCCTCATTGCTGTTAGGACTGGAGTTCCAGGATTTTGACCCAGCAACAATGAAGGAACAATAATATAATTCCAAGTTGGGATGGTGTGCGACTTGGAGGGAAACTTGCATGTGGAGGTGATCCCATGAGCCTGCTGCTCTTGTTCTTCTGGGTGGTAGAGGTCACAGGTTTTGAAGTTGCTGTCGAAGGAACCTTGGCAAGTTTGCTACAGTGTATGTTGTGGATGAACACTGCAGCCACGTTGCAGCTGTGGTGGAGGGAGTGAATGTTTAAGGTGGCGGATGGGGTACCAATCACATGGGCTACTTTGTCCTGGATGGTGTCTAGTTTCTTGAGTGTTACCGGAGCTGCACTCATCCAGGCAAGTGGAGAGTATTCCATCACACTCTAGTGTCTTGTAGATGGTGGACAGGCTCTGGGGAGTCAGGAGGTGAGATTGAGCTGAAGAATTCCCAACCTCAAGTATGTATGTGGCTGATCCAGTTAAGTTTCTGATCATTGGGACCCCCAGGATGTTGATTGTTATGCATTCAGCAATGGTAATGCCGTTGAATGTCAAGGGGCGATGGTGAGATGATCATTGCCTGCCATTTGTGTGGTGTGAATGTTACTTGCCACATCGCTTCAAACCTGAATGTTGTCTAGTGCTTGCCAGATACAGCCATGCACTGCTTCATTATCTGAGGAGTTGTGAATGGAATTGAACGCTGAACTGAATGTCCCCACTTCTTACCTTATAATGGGACAAAGGTAATTGATGCAGCAGCTGAAGGTGGTTGGGCCTAGGACACTGCCCTGACAAATTCCTGCAGCGATGTCCTGGGGCTAAGATGATTAGCCTCCAGAAACCACAACCACCTTCTTTTGTGCTAGATATGACTCCAGCAAGTGGACAATTTACTCTGATTCCCATTGGGCTTCAATTTTACTCGGGCCTGTTGGTGCCACATTCGGTCAAATGTTGCCTTGATGAAAAGGGCAGCCACTCTCATCTCACCTCAGGGATTAAAGAATAACTTTTTTTTAAGGTAAATTATCAGATGAGCATTTCATTTATTATCGAAAGAATAAAAGAAAAACAAATATTTGCATTTTTGGTTTACAATAAGAATATGTTACGCTTGGCGAAACAACTGACTTAGATCTATATGAATCCATTTCACGCGTATAACCATGTCACAATAGGGTGTCTTGTTTTACACTGCAGGATGTTTTGTTTTTGCCAATAACTGCTACTATTGATTTATTGCTGGTGGATGACGTGTCCTTGGTACCCAAAAATCTCACTGTGTACAATCATCCTGATATTCTGGTAAGACATGCTTTAACTATCAAAGAAAAAGTAGTAAAATTATGGATGAACAAGGTTTGTGTGAAATCCAATATGTTAAATAAACAATAGGTAATTTTGAAGGAATGCGATACAAACAAAATGGTTGTGTAAATCCTTAAATTCCATTTGTAGAAACTGAATTTCATTTAACCAGTCATTGTAAACCAGTAGCTCTAATTCTAAGCAAATGGAATTTTGGAATGTAATGCACAAAACTCTGATAATGATTCCTGAAACTCAAATTAGGAAAAGACAAAAGTTTACTTATTTGGTCACTATAAATTATTTCTGCAGGTAAAGCTTGGCAAATAACTGTGACAAAGGCACAGATGAGGTTTGAGACCCTGTGTTCTATTGTAGCACTTGTCATTATCAATTGCTTTGTAGCTTTACCTAACCCTAGAAAATTTCCTGACATTAGCATATGTTTGCCATTATATGTTGTACCTGTGGAAATTTCTTTTGTATTGAAATATTTAGTAATAAAGTTGTTAACTGTCAACCTGACTTGGTTCATAGCAATGTTAAGTCAGAAGGCCATGGATTGTAGCCTCTCGAGAACTTGAATGCATAATCTAGGTGGTAAACTGCATCGTGGAGGTATTCAAGTTTGTCGATAACTCAAATATTGGTGGTGTATAGTAAGTAGTGTAGACGGGAACATAAAATTGCAAAGTGAAATTGTTAGATTAGCTGGGTGAAACTGTGGTAAATGGATTTTAACACCGATAAGTGTGGGATGAGAGCAAAATACTGCAGATGTTGGAACTCTGAAATGAGAACAGAAAGTGCCAGAAATACTCATCAAGTCTGGCAGCACATGTGTAGAGAGAAACATTGTTAATGTTTCAAGTCTGTGACCTTTTAGAATATGAAGGGGAGGGCATTTTGCTGCAAAGATATACAAAGCCCAGGTTAGACTTCATCTGGAGCACTATGTACAGTTCTAGGCACCAAACCTTCAAAAGGATATATTGGTCTTGGAAGGAATGCAGCACAGAGTACCAGAATGTTACCAGGGCTCCAAGGGTTGTTATGAGATTACATAAATTTGACTTTTATGGCCTGATTTTTAAGCAGTGATTTGATTTGAGGTTTTTAGGATTTTGAAAGGAATTGACAGAGTAGATAAAGAAACTTATTCTGCTGGTGGGGGAGTCTGAGGGAACATAACCTTAAAATCAGAGCCAGGCCATTCAGGAGGAAAGTTAGTTCTTCATGCAAATGGTGTAGAACCGTGGAACTGTCTTCCACACAAAGCAGTAGATGCCAGCACAGTTGATAATTGTAAATCTGAGATCATAAATTTTTACTAGCCAAGGGTATAAAAGCATACGATAGCATAATGGTTATGTTACTGGGCGAGTAATCCAGAGGCCTGGACTAATGGTCCAGAAACATAAGTTTAAATCCCATGAGGGCAGCTGGAGAAGTTAGATTCAATTAATGAAATAAATCTGGAATAAAGTCTAGTATCTGTAACAAAGTATAGCCTGGCTACCCTACCCAACAACGTGCGTCGGGTTTGGGTCGGATCTGTATTCTGCGTCCAGCATTTGGGCTCGGGTCGGACAGGACTGTACTGTTTGTATTGTTTTCATTTTAATCTATGATTTTTTTCTGTTTCATTAATATATTTGTTATTTTGGGTCGGGCCAGGCATTTAAAAAATTAAAGAACTCTGGCCTAGGTTGGGTTCAGGTTGGCTGCTGTCGGGTCGGACCCAGGTCGGGTTTTAATTTTGTACCTGAGTCAGGCTTTACCATGAAACACTGGATTGTTGTAAAAACCCAGCTGGTTCACGATGACCTTCAGAGAGGGGAATCTGCCATTCTTACCAGAACTTTCTCAAGGTAGTTGGGGATGAGAAATAAATGTTGGCCTTGCCAGTGATGCCCTCATCCCAAAAAATGAAATAAAAAATATGGAGCTAAGGCAGGTGGGTGGAGCCAAGACATGATCTCACTGAATGACAACAGGCTCGAGGAACTGAATGAGCTATTCCGATTTTTTCAGCTGAGACATTAACTTGAAAATATCTGCCTGGTCAGACGGATATAAAAGATTCCAGAAAGAGCTCAAATAGCATTCGTCCCTCAACACCACCGCCGAAAGCAGATTAACTGGTCATTAATCTAATTTGCCATTTACAGGTCCTAGCTTTGTGCCAATTAGCTACTGCATATGCCTGTATAACAATGGTGACTACGCTTCAAAAGAACAACTTCGGGAGATCCTGAGGACATGATAAAGGACTACATAAATTAAGTTTCTTCCTTCTTTTGTGAGCAGGTTATAGACTAAATTTGTGAATCTGTAAACAAAACATTGCCAGTAACCTCTCTCTTATTTTTCCTTAGGAAATAATTTATTTAACTGAGGGCTCTGGATATTTTTTCATTAATACTACTGACACTGAGATTTTGACTAGCACATATCTGGAGGCCAAAAACTATATACAAGTCAGTATCAAGTTCTCAAAAACTCTTTCTACATTTTTTCTTTGTTGCTAGCATTGACACTGCTACCCTTGTTGCTGCAGATAAGACCACTGCAACCTGGAATTGTGACAATGAAAGCATATGACCTGTGCCTGACATGCAAAGGTCCA
Source organism: Heterodontus francisci (assembly GCF_036365525.1). Lineage (NCBI taxonomy): Eukaryota > Metazoa > Chordata > Chondrichthyes > Heterodontiformes > Heterodontidae > Heterodontus > Heterodontus francisci. The sequence continues at coordinate 45,887,943 of NC_090400.1, forward strand.
GCCAGAGCAGAGATCCATGTTTCAGATATATTAGATTTTGAGCTAGACCTTATTCACAAGGTAAGTACATTGAAGATATGCAAGTGCAGTGAAAAACATAATGCTAAGCTTTTACTACTTCTGAGAATTTAAACTAATTTCTGACTGACTTTTTTTCCAAAAATATACTATATTCATAAAAAACTTGAGAAAATACATTATAAACCAGTTCAAAACAGCACCAAGTTGACATTTCAAAAAGTGCAGAGAAAATTAGTTTTCTTCAATACAGGAGTGAGTTGCCTCACAACCTTTCCATTCCATTTTACATGCCATGTACATTTTATAGCAAACCCATATTTGGTGTATACAGCCCGAGGGGTTTCCCATGGGTCCAGCCCCTCAGTTCACTTTGGCGGGAGGACCTTACACAGTGGTCTTTCCCCACTGAGCCTTTACAGTGACTGCCCTAAGCTTTAGTGCAGGCCTCAGCATGTAGTCCTGGACCTTGGAATGTGCCAGTCTGCAATACTCTGTTGCGGACAACTCTTTGCACTGTAAGACCAGCAAGTTTCTGGCAGACCAAAGAGCGTCTTTCACCGAATTGATGGTCCTCCAGCAGCAGTTGATGTTTATCTCGGTGTGCATCCCTGGGAACAGCCCGTAGAGCACAGACTCCTGTGTTACAGAGCTGTTTGGGATGAACTTCGACAAAAACCACTGCATCACTTTCCACACCTGCTTTGCAAAGGCACGTTCCCGAAGGAAGTGGGCAACAGTCTCTTTCCCACCACAGCTACCTCGGGGGCAGTGTGCAAAGGCGGTGAGATTCCAGGCGTGCAGGTCGGATCTGACGGGGAGGGCCCTTATCACCACCAGCCAAGCTATGTCTTGGTGCTTGTTTGAAAGTTCTGGCGATGAGGCATTCTGCCAAATGACTTTGGCAGTCTGCTCGGGGAACCATCCAACAGGATCCACCATCTCCTTTTCCCTTAGGGCCTTGAGGACATTCCGTGCAGACCACTGCCTGATGGATTGGTGGTCAAAGATATTTTTCTGCACAAACTTTTCCATGAAGACTAGGTGGTATGGCACAATCCAACTGGATGGAGTGTTCTGTGGCAATGTGGCCAGACCCATCCTTTGCAGCACAGGGACAGATAGAACCTCAGCACGTAGTAACACTTGGCGTTTGCGTACTTGGGCTCTACACATAGCTTGATGCAGCCGCACACAAAGGTGGTCATCAGGATGAGGGCACTGTTGGGTACATTTTTACCACCTTTATTCGGAGATTTGAACATCGTGTCCCTCCGGACCCGGTCCATTTTGCATCTCCAGATAAAGCAGAAAATTTCTGACTGAATAAAAGTTATAATCCCATACCTGTAATATTAGGAAAATTAATGCTACCTGCAACCTATACTGGTTAACTTTCTTGGGATCACATTTTAGTGATCTATTGCTAAACTAGTGCTTCTAGTGCCTTTATGTAGCTCATTAGCACTTTTGGGAGCATGGGGGGGGAGCTCAAGGAAAAATCTCTCCGTTAGTAAATGGTGCAAAAGAGTCTAAATGGAACGATGGTTGGAAAATGAGGAGGAGGTTGTAACTAAATGAGGTATTTCATCATGTGATCCTACAGATTGAAATTGGAAAATCTGTTCCAGTTAATGTCAGAGTCCTGGATTTCTTCAAGAAACCCTTGTTGAACAGATACTTTCATTACATGAATATCAGCCTACAGGCAGCGTCCCCAATTGTCACTTTAGAGTAAGTACCAAACAAGAATCAGAAGGTCTAATTGTTGAGATTTTAAATAGACTAAAAATAAAAATATCAGAACTGAAATTCATATTTCTTTTAAAAGCTATAGTGATCTGTTTTTTGTTGCATGAAAACATTCATTTACAGCACAAATATGTATAGTTTGATTAAAAAGCATTTGCTACTTACCACAGCTGTGGTTCTCAAACTTTAGGGCATAAGACTTGTCCTGTCCTAGTACTTCTCATCCAATTCCTGGTCTGCCTGATATCTCACTCCTGATCAGTTACCTCATACCTGACTTTTCCAATACACGAGCTCTAGCCCAATTCAACCTCCCATTGTCAAGGGTTGGTACTAATACGGGGTGACTGGGTCTGTCTCATTTTAGGTACAAAAGGGAAGGACAAAAGGTAAAGTGTAAAGTGAGAGAGGAAAGACATAAAGGAACATACAGGGGGAGAGAAACAGGAGCAACATAAGTGGAAGGTGAGAGAAAGAAACGAGTGAAGGAGAGCGAGGGGGAAAAGAAGTGAAAAAGACGAGATAGCAAAATAGAACTGAAAGAAGAGAAATGGAAATAAAGAACAAGGGTGAAGAGCAGGGCTAAAAAGTAAGAATTTTGACAATATTGAGTTAATTTTCTGAATTCGTACTACCAGTGGGGGAGCCTTACCCATTGGCTGTGCATACTTTGAGATTGTGGGCATCCTGCTTTCAATTCCAATATATGTGGTTGCTAGACATTTTTTCTGCCCTGCTTATAGGGCACAATGTAATAATTTTTGGTGGGCTCCAACCAGAAAAGGTTTGCATACTTATGCACCACTTCATAAATGTTGAAAATTTGCTTGGAATTTTAGGAAGCTCAGTGGTTGTGCACAAGTCTCTCGACTTGCAATCAATTGAAAGAGTGGAATTCATATTGGCATAGGAAGGGATAATTATGGTTTTCTGTAGAAACAATTGATTTTCTTAGCTTGGGAATGGGGATGAATTTTATTCTCCTGCCGCCGCGATCTAGCGCACAGCGGCTCATTTCCATACGTAGGGCAGTCCTCTACACCACCGCCCCCTCCCCCCGCCAAATTATGTGGCGGGGGCGGGCTCTGCAACACTGGCAACAGCATCAGCTGCCTCTGCAAGCGCTGGCACCATTTTTAAAGAACTGCACAGGGCGAAATAGTTCAACCCTGGACCTCCCCCTTCCCCCTGCCCCACCGAATTCACTGTACATAAATGTGTGACCCGTACTCCACCCTCCCCCAACCCTCGCCAATACACACAAAATAAATGGTAGCCCCATTTCCCTCCCCCTCAGCCCCCCCACAAACCCACTTAAATTGAATAGTTGACCTCTTCCCTGCTTGTCCCCCCAAAACTGTACAAAGTGCAGAGGTCACCCCTCTCTTCCCCCGCCCCCACTGCACTAGAAATGCATTGACTCCATTTCTCTCCATTTTCCACCCCCCCCCCCCCACTCCCCCAACTATACTAAAAATCCTAAGTCCCCCACTTCCCCCTTCCGCACCTCAGTGGCGCCAGCTTTCCCCGGACAGGAAAGTGAAGGCACAAGTGCCGGCCGTCGCACGGAAGATCGCGGACAGCCGTTAAAATTGTGGGGAATGATATGTTAATGTATTCATGTTCATTATTTTAATATTTAAAGTTGTGTCCTGTCCCCGGGGAGGGGGGCGGGGGGGCACTACGGAGTCTCACCACTGCCGGGAAGATCAGGCCCAGCAATCTCTGTGGCGGGCTCCCCCCGCCCCGCCATGGAGCCCATCGCTGAACACAATTCAGCCCACGTGTGCCATTGACACTATTTAATACCTGTTGACGGTAGTTATGGAGGGACTCATGCTCTCAAAATGTCGGATTGAAGAAGAATGTTTGGTGTTGAACATATCCTGTTAGGATAATTTATGGGGAGGTGGTGGAATATGTTGTAAATCACAGAATTTTCATAAACTTCTTCATTTTCAGAGCATTTACTGACATAGATAAACATGCTGCAAGTTACATAATGAGAGCTGTGGCTTTGGGTCAGACCACTCTTGTAGTAACTGTCAGAGACAAAAATGGTCGAAAGTTGAGCTCTGCTCCACGTCAGATAGAAGTGAGTGTGCTTTCTTTTGTTTTTGTGAATACAAGTTAGCTAGCATTATCCAGTTTACCCACAATCCAAACTGTAATAGATTTGAACACCCTGTGAATGTTTTGTACAGTTTCAACAGAATGACACTTTCCCTTAACAGCAGAGTAGCAGAGCCTATCCCAAGGTGATGTTCATGGTAATATAGAAAACCTTACTTCTGAAGAAAAAGATGTGGATTTTCCTCCACTATAGCAGCAGAAATAGTGGGAAAATTAAACTAGGAGGCCTACCACCCCACTTGAATTTTCCTTCTGGGACGAAAACTGCTGGCTGCTCCTTCACTGCCCTAATTTATATAAATAATGGAGGGATGCTGCTTCCAGTTTCCCTTCTGGGGTCTGCTGGGACGGGTATTTCCCATAGGCGATGGGACTAGCATGTTGGAGGAATGGGGCCTTTAGTAGTGGACTTCTCTCCTTCTCAAGGGCCCCTCACTTATTCTTCAGAAATCCCATAACCTCGAAGGAGCATTAGCCAGATTTTAAAAGCAAGTCTTTGGGGCTCTCTTGCCTCATTAATAGTGGCTCTTGCCGCCTCTTGTCTTGAAAGGTGTGTTCAGTTCCGCACTGGTCACTTTTATCTCTTCACAGCAGTGGATTCTGTCTTGGTAGAAATTTTGCTGTCCTGCATAATTAAACAGGCCGCAGGGAGAAAACTGGGCTGAGGCCGCAGCAGGCAGAAGTCTCACCCCAACCCTCCATGAGCAGCTTGAGGGGAATCCAGCCCAAAGTATATCTGTGAAAGAACCTGTTTCAGAGCTAATGAGGACATTCTGGTTTCCTGAAGAATATTGCATGTGCCATATAGGTAGTATGCTATTATTGGAAAAATGAAGTATTTTGCACAAATGTTCATTAAAATGGTACGTGGAAGAGGACAACTGGAAAGATTTTTAAAATAGTTAATTGGACAGGACAGATTTTTGTTGCACTATTGATTTGAGGTTTCATGCCACTTTTAAGTTTTGTGACATCAATTATTTGACAATTGTCCCTTTGTTCTTAAAACTATAGAACCATGTTGCTTTCTAAATCAGTGACATGGGTTAATGATGCATTTGTACATATTTTTGATTTTGATTTAGAGATACAGCACTGAAACAGGCCCTTCGGTCCACCGAGTCTGTGCCGACCATTAACCACCCATTTATACTAATCCTACACTAATCCCATATTCCTACCACATCCTCACCTGTCCCTATATTCCCCTACCAACTACCTATACTAGTGGCAATTTATAATGGCCAATTTACCTATCAACCTGCAAGTCTTTTGGCTGTGGGAGGAAACCGGAGCACCCGGAGGAAACCCACGCAGACACAGGGAGAACTTGCAAACTCCACACAGGCAGTACCCAGAATTGAACCCAGGTTGCTGCAGCTGTGAGGCTGCGGTGCTAACCACTGCGCCACTGTGCCGCCCCAAGATTTTTGTGTGTAAAATTTAGAAGATGAATGAGCCTTTATAATAGATTGCTCATGTGATGCTAACCTATTTGCATTGGCTTCAGGTATTCCCACCTTTTAGACTATTACCACGGAAAGTGACTTTGATTATTGGTGGTATGATGCAGGTTAGTAGACATAAGTAAATTTGTAAACACTTTTTGCATGAATACAGGATTTCTGAACACCTGTGATTTGGAACCAAACATTTTCAGAATTATAGTATAAAATATAATATATAAAAGATCAGAAGCCAGCGTACATTTATAATATAATTGAAAATCTTACAGCGAGGGTGGGATGTACTTTAGAAATTGCATAAAATGTTAAAACATGCTGTGGAAAAACTGTAGCATTATGTGCTGGCTTTCCAACATACTGCACAATTGTCCTGCACTGGCCCTATTTTTTTGTTTTATTAAATAAGGAAACTGATAGGTTAAGAACTGCACTTTATATTTGCTTAGAGCCACAAGGACAGTAGTTTTGGCTGACCTCCATTTGGTCCTTGAGTGAATTACTGATATTAATTGAGATAGCTGGAATAGGCAGGCAGAGAAAAAAAGAATTTTCATTTATGTAATGCAAGTGCCTCAAGATGGCCCTAAATGCTTCAAGATGACCTTTGTGCCTCCTATGCATTTATTTGGTTCTTGAACTAGTGAACTGTAACTTATCATTCACTATAACTTCTTCATTACCACTAGATGTCTTTGTTGTATAGTAGTTCAAATTAGAACTCAGCTAAGACCCAAAAAAGACTAGTTACAAGAGCTGGATATTTAAAGCCCACTGGGTGCCGGGCAGGCGCGAGCGTGATTTAAAGATTGTGTTCTCAGAGGTCGGCATCGGGTCCAACCACCTCTGGAAAGCAATGCCATTTTTAAAGTGATGCTGGAAAGGAGGGCACAGCAACCCCTGCAAACCTCCAGTTAAAGGACTGTTGAGTTCATTGTGGAGATCATTAACAGGGTTGTCAGCAGCAATTCGGGATTTTTAAAGATAGGGAACAGGGAGAACGCCATGTGGTGTACAAGAGGCGGAAGGCAATGAGGGCTCTGGGAAGGGCTGACTCAAATAATGCTGAGGCACAAAATGAAGCACAGCTGCTCCAAACGTGCCACAGAGTAGCCATTGCTGGAGCTGTGATTCTTGCTTTTCTTAGTGGTGAGTGGCAGGAATCCGGAGAGGGATGTGAGCCTGCTGGCATCACTTGGGCACCTGGAGTTGGTAGGGGAAGGCCTGGTGAAAAAATGAACTCCATCTGAGGGAATTCAGATAATTGAAAACCTTATGGTGAGGTTGGGATGTACTTAATCTGACATTGGGCAAAGCAGCCAGGATGAGCTTCAGCAGATGTAACCTGCTGGACAGCAGGAGGCCAGAGGAGCACAGCGGGGGGTTGCAAGGGAAAGAAGGCAGTACCCAAGACATTGGGTCTACTGCCCAAGAGTCAGCAACTGCAAATGACAGAGTGTCAGTGCCATATGAAGCTGCGCCTATCCAGGTGGATGTTCTCGAACCCTTGTGTTCTGATCCACAAAGACCTGAGGCATCCCCCATGGCAGTCCCTTACCTGCAGCAGTTAAGGTCATCATCGCCATGAACTTCTATGCAACTGGGTCATTCCAAGGATTATCTGCAGACCTAGGTTGCATCTCATAGTTTGCAGCCTTATCACATCATCAGGCAGATCATGGATGCCATATTCAGGAGAGTGGGAGACTACATCCACTTTGACACAGATGGGATTGCGCAGGCACAGAGGGATTTGGGATTCGTCTCCATCACTGGATTCCCCCAGGTGCAGGGCATTAATTGCGCCCATGTGGCCATCAAGGCACCCAGTGACTGGCCAGTGAGGCCACTCCCTCAATGTCCAACTGGTCTGCAACCAGAGCAAGAGTTTCCTCCATATCTGCACTCGCTTTCCTGGTAGCTGCCATGACTTTTTCATCCTCTGCCAGTCCATGCTGCCTCGGATCTTTACTCCATCCCCCAAAGTGCGTGGGTGGATCCAAGGGGATAAGGGAAATTCCTTGAAGAGATGACTGCTGACCCTCTGCAGGAGTCCCATTCAGAGGCGAATCAACCAAAACCACCTGCTCAGCAGGTCAACCATTGAGAAGGCCATCAGGCTTCTGAAGATGTGACTCTGATGCCTGGACCAGTCAGGTGGGTCCCTACAATAACTTCTTGCAAGGGTCTCATTCATTGTGGTGGTCTGCTTCGTAGCACGGGCCTCCAGAGAGGACAGTGAGGTCCTGAAAGGAGACAGCTGATCAGGGGAGGAGGAGGAAGAGGAGATGGAGGGAGAATAATACTGAACAGAGTGGTCTCTTCTGCCACCCTCTGGGAAGAGGACCTCCCTGCTCTCCCTCACGGCCTCCAGCTTGAAGCGAGAGTCTGCCCTGTCCCTAGTGCCAGGTCTCCATCTCCCTTGTGACATCTGGCTTCTCTCTTGTGCAGTGGAAGGCAGATCTCTCCCTCAGGACAACAAGGAGCATCAGTGATAGCTGCCGTGGGAGTTGACATGGGTCCACACTTGATCTGGCTCACCTCCATTTCTGGCCCCACTAGCTTTAAGTGGACTGGAATCCCATCTCCATACCAATTAAGGGCTCACCCATTTGAACGGGTTTCTGACCCATTACCAGATCCGGTTCCTGTTTCGCACCTCTGTAATGAAAATCCAGCCCCAAGTGTCAACGTTCTGGGACTGAACATACAATTATGAAGTAAGCATGTTAACTACTCTACTTTCACAGCTGTGGAAGATTTCTACAGATTTATTTTTCTAACAATTGCTATTTTTGTGCCATAAAGTGAATGGCTTGTTGTAGAACAACATCATTATTTAAATTAGTAAAGTACAATTTATCATACCAAGAGTAGAATTATATTTCCATATTTGATCAGAAGCAAAGAACAGTTAATTTTCACATTTGTATATGAAAAAAAGGATTTATTAAAGGGTTTCTGATAAGTGTACAGAACAAGTGAGGAAAGGTAACTTTTTCACGCAGTGTACTAAACAGAAAATGGCAGTGATCCAAGGAGTAGCAGAACATCAATTCATGCCCACCTCTCCATTTATTTCTAACCTTATGCCATTAGGGAGCAGCACCAATTGGAAGCTAGTCATTTAAACAGAGGGAAGGGAAATCAAAATAAAAGTTAAGAATGGCAGAACTCTGGGAGCAAGTCTGCTGCCGCCAAATGGGTTGGAAATGGATGTGTTGACTAGATTTAATGATGGGGAGAAAAATTAATACATGAACAAAAAGAAAACTTAAAAGGATTTGGCTCCTTATACTTTAAACTACATTGTTGTTCACATGTGCACATCCCAGACATTATTGCATATTTGAGAAAATAGTAAGCTAAAGCAGTTGGGAAGATACCTGGGGAAAAAGAACTTTCATCTGAAAAGTAATGAAAAGTCTGTTTTATTTTGACACTCTTGATTACAAGCCTTGTCCTACAGAGAAAATTAGCATTTTCTAATCTTTGTGCTGCAATTGATTGCAGGTGATGTCTGAAGGTGGTCCACAACCACAGTCAAATGTTTATTTCTCTATTAATAATCGCACCATTGCTAAGGTAAATGAATTAGGGCAGCTGACTGCCTTGGTGGTGGGATCAGCAAAAGTGACAGGTATTGTCCAGGCTGTCGATGATGACACAGGAAGAGTGGTTGTTTTCTCTCAGGTAATGCTACTTTTTGCCATCGAGTTTGCTATAAATTACATTTCTACCCAAAGAACCAACTTTTAATTTGGTTCATGATGGGTGATAAATATTATGTTTCTGTTTTGTGTATCAGAGCCTTGTTGTAATTTTCCCAATCAAAAGCAAATGAATCACATTTATTTTTATTCTTACCTATCACTGGAAGGTCTTCATTTGTTTTGTACATCACTACCAAGAAAAGAATTAGTGGTTGTAGAAAGCGGATCCATTTTGTGGCTCTTGAAACATTGTTCACTGTTTGTGTACATAAAACATCTTTCAGTTTGTATCAAGAATAAGTACAATTTATTTAAATAATTTTTATTATTTCTTCTGATGAAATGACACTTTTTATATTTACCTTATTTAGTAAAACAATCTTCTAGTGTTATAATCTCTTCAGTGGTTGTAAGAATATCACTGTACATCTCAAAAATGCATGGGGTGAGGAAAGGGAGTCAATATTTTGGAGCAGTCCTTCTGGCAAACTTGATAAGAAAGGACGCCTACATTTGAATTAGGAACGTGTTCAACCTTCACAACCACTTCTGTGTTTCAGCTGTCAGATATTCTGCTTTGGTGTGAGGCCTTTGTACAGTAATTTCAAATGAATGGGAAATAATAAAAGTGTGAATCTCATTCATTGCAGATTAGTAGATCCACATTATAAACACATCTAATTTGTAGAACAGATCTGCTGTAAAAGGAGAGAACACAAAGATGAGTTCCTTTAAAACTTTTAAGTTTTCATCTTGCAAAATTTATGGTAGCAAATGGGAGGCTGGATCATGCATTCATCCTTCTCCCATTTCAGTGTATTACTTAAGTATGAAGCCTAATGTTTTCTGCCCTGAATTAATATATTTGAGGAACAGAGTTTATTCAGATCCAGTTGCTTTTTTTTGTGTTCCACAGTTTCTTTGCAGGTTTTATTTGAAAACTCAAACTACTCATTTAAATTTTGTAGACTTTTAATGAAGACCTTAAAAATTATATCAGTGAAGTTGCTGCAACTCTGAAGAGTGCTGTAGTCATTCAATTTAATGCACTGGCTAGTTTATTTTTTAAAATAGTGTACATGCATTATTTTGAGAAGGCTGCATGTATACTGCAAAGCTGCATAGATTAATCAATAGTTTACAAAGGGCTGCACAACTGTGAGATTGACTCTTAAGAGTAACTAGAATTTTATGTTTTGACAAAAGGATGAAGTAACTGTAAACGTGATTCGGCTAAAAGGGATAAAAATCCATGCTCCGGTAACTAGATTGAGGACTGGAACTCAGGTACAATATGTAATTGTTTTATATATTTACAGGTTGGTCAAGAACAGTGTTGTAAATAATATGGCATTTTATTAATATACAGTGTTATAGCAATGACTCAAAGCAGTTGACTACTTTTCCAAGGCAAAAACAACACAAAACTCAATGTATTAGATGCATGTATTTTGAATCATCAATTTTTCCAACAAAGAAGACTAGTTCCCCAAAAGATCCAGTAACGTTTAGTCCCACACTTTGCTCATTTCCCATGCGTAGCCATTACAATTTTTCTTTTTCAAATATTTGTCCAAATTTTTAAAACTTACTATAAATTCTGCTTCCACAAATGTTTCTGGTCACATTTTCCATGCCCTTACAACAATTTTCATTCAAGAAAAGCTCCTTTAATCTTAAATTTATACCCTCTCAGTACTAACTCACCAGCTAGTGAAAATACATTTTACCTATTTATCAACACCACTCCTGGTCTTGACCACCTCTGTCATCATCGGTGCAGAGATGATCGACCGAATGGCCTCCTTCTGCACTGTAACAATTCTGTGATCTTTTAACCTTCTCTGTTTTTGTAAAACTAGTCTCTAGTCATTCCCCAGTACCATCTTAGTACATCTTTTCTGTCCCCTCTCAATGGCCTTGATATTCTTCCTAAAGTAAGATGCCCAAAACTGGAAGCAATATTATAGCTGTGCCGTAACCATTAAATTGTACTTTGTATGCCTATATATTAAACTAAGGATCATATATGCTTTTTATAGTTTTATAAACTTGCCTTCCCACTTTTAAAGATTTGTGTACCTGAAACTACCAAACACCCTGATCTTCTGCAATTAGAAACAGAAAGTTCTGGAAATATTCAGTAGGTCTGACAGCATCTGTAAGGAGAGAAATGACTTAAAGTTTCAGGTCGATGACCTTTCATCAGAACTCTGGTCATTGACCTGAAATTTTGGGCCTGATTTTCCTTCTGAGGTTGGGAAACGGATACCCCAGGGATGGGAAGGGCCAGCGGAAGTAGTCACAGCCCCCAATTTTGACAGAGGCAGTCTATTAAATAGCTGGAGGGCGGGGCGCACGGCCAATTAGTGGGGGCGGTTATGGAGGCAGGAATGCTGAAGTCTGGCCTGATTTAAACAGAGCACAGCAGCCAGAGGGGTGTCCTCTTTTCGGAGGGTGGTAGGAGAAAGCCACCCTCCCAAAACAAGCAAGCATGGATAGAGGTGGCTGAGAATGTGAGCAGTCTAAGGCTGTAATTTTCCAGTCTTCCTTAGACTTAGGGGTGATGCCAGAGGGCTGGAAAATTGCAAATGTTACACCCTTTTTCAAAAATGGGTGTAAAGATAAGCCCAGCAACTACAAGCCAATCAGTTTAACTTCGGTGGTGGGAAAACTTCTAGAAATAATTATTCGGGTTAAAATTGATAGGCACATGGACAAATGGGGGTAACTTAGGGAAAGCCAGCACGGATTTGTCAAGGGAAAATCATGTTTAACTTGCTGGAGTATTTTGAAGAGGTAACAGAGAGGGTTGACGAGGGCAGTGCTGTTGATGTGGTGTATGTGGACTTCCCAGAAGGCATTTGATACAGTGCCGCACAACAGACTTGTGAGCAAAGTTATAGCTCATGGAATAAAAGGAACGGTAGCAACATGGATACGAAGTTGGCTGAGTGACAGGAAACAAATGGATGTTTTTCAGGCTGGAGGAAGGTTTGTAGTGAAGTTCCCCAGGGTTCAGTGTTGGGACCCTTGCTTTTCCTGATCTATCTTAATGACCTAGACCTTGATGTACCGGGCACAATTTCAAAGTTTGCAGATGATATGAAACTTGCAAGCATTGTGAACTGTGAGGAGGATATTGTAGAACTTCAAAAGGACATAGACAAGTTGGTGGAATGGGCAGACAAGTGGCAGATGAAGTTCAATGCGGAGAAATGTGAAGTGATTCATTTTGGTTGGAAGAACATGGAGAGACAATATAACATAAAGGGTACAACTCTAAAAGAGGTGCAAGAACAGAGGGACCTGGGTGTATATGTGCATAAGTCATTGAAGGTAGCAGGATAGGCTGAGAGAGCAGTTAATAAAGCATACTGTATCCTCTGCTTTATTAATAGGGGTATAAGAGTACAAGAGCAAGGAAGTTATGTTGAACTTGTATAAGGCACTAGTTCAGCCTCAGCTGGAGTATTGTGCCCAGTTCTGGGTGCCGCACTTTAGGAAAGATGTGAAAGCATTGGAGAGAGTGCAGAAAAAGATTCGTGAGAATGGTTCCAGGAATGGGGAACTTTAGATAGAGTCATAGAGAGATACAGCACTGAAACAGGCCCTTCGGCCCACCGAGTCTGTGCTGACCATCAACCACCCATTTATACTAATCCTACATTAATCCCATATTCCCTACCACATCCCCACCTTCCCTCAATTCTCCTTCCACCTGCTTACAGTACGGGCAATTTACAATGGCCAATTTACCTATCAACCTGCAAGTCTTTGGCTGTGGGAGGAAACCGGAGCACCTGGCGGAAACCCACGTGGTCACAGGGAGAACTTGCAAACTCCGCACAGGCAGTACCCAGAACCCAACCCGGGTCACTGGAGCTGTGAGGCTGCGGTGCTAACCACTGTGCCACTATGCCGCCCAGTTATAAAGATAGACTGGAGAAGTTGGCACTGTTCTCCTTGGAGAAGAGAAGGCTGAGAGGTGATTTGATAGAGGTATTCAAAATCATGAAGGGTCTGGACAGAGTAGATAGGGAGAAACTGTTCCCACTCGTGAAAGGAGCAAGAACAAGAGGGCATTGATTTAAAGTAATTGGCAAAAGAAGCAAAAGCAACATGAGGAAACACTTTTTCACGCAACGAGTGGTTTAGGTCTGGAATGCACTGCCTGAGAGTGTGGTGCAGGCAGGTTCAATTGAGGCATTCAAATGGGAATTAGACTGTTATCTGTTAAGATTTGATAAGATGCGGTGTTTTATACCCCCTTCTAAGGGGGGAACAGACTTGGCAGCACAAAGCTTTTTATGAATCGACTTTATTTCAATAAAGGTAAGGACATGTTTGTTAAGTTTTCAGATAAACCATAGTCACAATCTCAGGCAGTAATTAACCGTCTAACACACATACTATCCGTATTAGAGACTGGACGGCATAGTGCATGACTCTTTCTTTTGCAGCTTTTGGTCTCCAAGTTTTTCAGTCCGTTTCTGTCTCTTGTCTCCTGTTCAAAATTCTCTGCCGTACGATATCAAAGACAGGACTTCTTTTATCCTGGCAGCTTTCCAGTTAACCCTCCCCTCCCCCAATCAGTGATTAGTCTTGTATTAAAGGATGCCTTTCTTAACCATCCAGGATCGTTTTGTGATGGTTGCTAACCTTTCGAATTTGCGCAAGTAGTACCTCTTTCTGTTGACTACTTGATCTCAATACTTTTACATTTCGAGGATGCCTTTCTCACTGAGACAAATCTACGCAGAAGCTGTTTTCACTGTCTGCTGTCATGGTCTCACCCTTTTGCTGCATGTAAGCATTTTAAAACTTGACATAATCTCTCAGAATCCCTTTGCCTTGACACCTTGTCCATACTGTGCCCTATTTGCCATGTTTTCCACTTTACCATACTACAAAGAAGGGTTCTAATAAAGCTAAATGTTAGTTTGTGATAATAAGTTAGTTGTTAGTTTATAATAGCTGGATTTTAATTAGTATGCTGGTTAGTAACTTTTAGTAACCTAATAATCTTACATGTCTAAAAAGGAAAAATGTGCAGGAGTATGGGGAGAAGGTGGGGGAATGGCAAGAATCACAGAATCGTTAGAGTGCAGAAGGAGGCCAGTCGGCCCATCGTGCCCACACTGGCTGTCCGAAAGAGCAATTCCCTCAGTTCCATTCCCCTGCCTTCTCCCCATATCCCTGCACATACTTCCTTTTCATATAACTGTCTAATTCCCTTTTGAATGCTTCAATTGAACCTGCTTCCACCATGTTCTCAGACAGCGCATTCCAGACCTTAACCACTAGCTGCGTGAAAAAGTTTTCTCTCATGTCACCTTTGCTTCTGTTACCAAATACTTTAAATCTGTGCCCTCTCATTCGCAATCCTTTCAAGAGAGGAAATAGTTTCTCTTTGTCCGGACCCCTCATGATTTTGAATGCCTCTATGAAATCACCTCTCAGCCTTCTCTTTTCCAAGGAAAACAGTCCTAACTTCTCCAATCTATCTTCATAACTGAAATTCCTCATCCCTGGAACTATTCTCGTAAATCTTTTCTGTACTCTCTCCAATGCCCTCACATCTTTCCTAAAGTGCGCATCCAGAACTGAACACAATACTCCATCTGAGGCTGAACTAGTGTCTTATACAAGTTCAACATAACCTCCTTGCTCTTGTACTCTGTGTCCCTCTGCTCCTGCGCCCCCTTTAGAATAGTACCCTTTATTCTCTATTGTCTCTCCATGTTCTTCCTACCAAAATGAATTACTTCATATTTCTCTGCATTGAACTTCATCTGTCACCTGTCTGCCCATTCCACCAACTTGTTCTATGTCCTTTTGAAATTCTACACTATCCTCCTCACAGTTCACAATGCTTCCAAGTTTTGTATCATCTACAAACTTTGAAATTGTGCCCTCTACACCAAGGTCTAGGTCATTAATATATATCAGGAAAAGCAAGGGTCCTGGGGAACTCCATGACAAACCTTTCTCCAGCCCAAAAAACATCCATTAACCACTACTCTTTGTTTCCTGTCACTCAGCCAATTTCGTATCCACGTTGCTACTGTCCCTTTTATTCCATGAGCTACAAAGTTGCTCACAAATCTGTTGTGTGGCACTGTATCAAATGTCTTTTGAAAGTCCATGTACACCACATCAACAGCATTGCCTTCGTCAATCCTCTCTGTTACCTCCTCAAAAAACTCCAGCAAGTTAGCTAAACATGATTTTCCCTTAAGAAATCTTTGCTGGCTTTCCTTAATTAACTCGCATTTGTCCATGTGACTATTGATTTCGTCCCGAATTATTTTTCTCGAAGCTTTCCCACCACTGAAGTTAAACTGACTGGCCTGTAGTTGTGGGCTTATCTTTACACCCTTTTTTGAACAAGGGTGTAATGTTTGCAATTATCCAGACCTCTGGCACCACCTCTGAGTCTAAGGAAGACTGAAAAAATATGGCCGGTACCTCTGCGATTTCCACTCTCACTTCCCTCAGTATCCTTGGATGCATTTCATCTAGTCCTGGTGCTTTGTCCACATGACATACAGACAGCCTATCTAATATTTCCTCTTTATCAATTTTAAACCCCTCAAGTGTCTGACTTACCTCCTCTTTCAACATTGCCTGGGTTGCAACTTCTTCCTTGGTAAGGACAGATGCAAAGTATTCATTTAATACCTCAGCTATGCCCTCTGCCTCCATATGTAAATCCCCTGTCTGGTCCCTAATCGGCCACACTCCTCCTTTTACCATCCTTTTACTATTTATATGTCTAAAGAAAACTGGGATTTCCCTTAATTCTAGCTGCCTGTCTGTCTTTATGCTTGCTCTTTGCTTCTCTTATTTGCTTTTTCACTTCCCCTCTGGACCTATATTCAGCCTGGTTCTCAATCATGTTTTCTATCTGGTATATGCACACTTTTTCTTCTTTATCTTAATCTCTACCTCTTTTATCATCCAGGGAGCTCTGGATTTGTTTGCCCTACTTGTTCCCTTTGAGGGAACATACCTTGAATGTCCCTGAACTATCTCCTCTTTGAAGGTAGCCCCAAGTTCATCTACCAGTTTTTCTGCCAGATTTTGACTCTTATTCGCCCAGCTCCATTCTTATCCCATTGAAGTTGGCTTTCCCCCAGTTAATTAATCTTACCCTGGATTACTCCTTGTTCTTTGCCATAGTCAGCCTAAACTTTATGGTACAATGATCACTATCCCCTAAATGCTCTCCTACTGATACTTGATCCACTTGGCCCTCCTCATTTCCAAGAGCCAGGTATAGCAGTGCCTCCTTTCTCGTTGGACTAGTAACATACTGTTGTAGAAAATTTTCCTGAACACACTCTAGGATCTCTTGCTCCTCACTGCCCTTTACACAACTATTATCCCAGTCTATGTTTGGGTAATTAAAATCCCCCATTATAACTACCCTTAGATAGGGTGGCAGTGGATGAGGAGCACATCACAGGTGAACAAGAGTAGGAGAGGGGGGTCGAGGCAGGTGTGGGCAATATCCTTTGGAGGATGGTAGACAAACACAGTCATGCTCAGCTGGGTACAGATGCATGGCCTCCGGAGTCACTGCCCAGGGCTCTCCATGAGACTCTACTTAGATCAGCAGCAACAGATGTGCTCCCACATGTCAGAGTTCCTTGAGGCAGTGCAGGGTCATGGGCTGAGAATGGAAGAGTCCATTCAGCTCATGTGCGCTACCATGGTTCAGGGCTTTGAACACATGAGCTCCTCCATTTAAGAGTGGCTAAGCTCATGGAGAGTCCTGGGCAGTAGTACGTAAAGCATGCAGGAACTGTGCACTGACAGTCACAGAATACATGCCACACTCTGCAGCATGGAGTGGTCAGAGGCGCTGGTGGCACAGAGAAGTTTGGAATGGATGCCAGTTGCTCCCCGACTGGTGCTCCCCGACTGGTGCTCCCCTCCAGCCATCCAAAGCGCCATCCAAGGGCTGAGGAGTCAGTGAGGAGCGCCATCATCATTGGTCTCCTTGGTCCCTCTGACTGAGGGACCATCTGCAGCAGGTCTCAGTGATGGAGGCTGCCCCTGCATTGCGTCAGTGCGGCAGCATCTGAAGATGCCCCTACTGGCACCTCAGACAACTGCCATGTCCTTCTCAACCACCAGCAGAGACTACCTCTATCTCATCTGAGGCCACAAAAGGATCACCCTGTAAAAGTGGTCGAGAGAGGAGGTCATAGCATCGGGCAAAGAACTGAGAGGTTGCTGGGGTTTGCCTCACTTAATGTGCGCTTTGTTTTGGCTGAATTCTATGGGCCCCCTGGAGACAGGTTCAGACGTAATCTTGTCGGTGGCGGGATGGGCCAAAGATGGACTTCCCGACTAGAGGCCATTTGAGGCCTTTGAGCAGGCTATTTAAGGGTCTCTTCCTGCTGCTGCTGGGATTTAACCACTGGCGGAGGAATTGGTGGCCTCTGCCACCCAGTTTGACTGGGCGACCTACTTGGGGGTGGTGGGGGGGCCTTCTCTGTGGTTCACAGAGGGCCCCCGTGGGGAAACCTGCACTTCCCTGAACCACGCTCCACCTGTACTAAACACCCACCCTCTTTTTTCCACCCTCCCCAAAACTTGGCATGACCTGTCAGACTGGCCCAGGCAACCCCGCCTCACTTATGTGAGGTCTGATTCTCCAGCACTGGGCCTGTGTCCAGGGCCTCTGCATTACTGGCAGTGGCTCTACCGATCACTACTGAGCTGCTAGCCCTGTGATTGGCTGGCAGCTCTTGAAGGTGAGATCCCCGTGTTTAAAGAGACAGGGATCCCATCACCGGGTGCCTGAGCGCTGGTCGTTTGCACTGGGGGGGCCTCCAAAAGGCCAAGGTGGACTTCCTCTCGCCTTTTTTGGCCAGGAACCCTGGCGGCATTACAGAATCCAGCCCCTTATCTTTTTGGCTGCATTTGCTGACAACGCCACCACTGGTGGCGCTGCAATGGCACATGCGCAAATGCAGCCTGTGCCACTAAAATGTCACAGTCTGCGACGTCAGGCAGCTGCCAGGATTAAAGATGGCGCTGCTCAAATAATCACACGATGGCAGCCTAAACACATGGCAGCACATAATGGCCGGGAGGGGAGGGAGTGGGCGGGCGGGTGAGCCAGCGGTCGTTGGGAGTGGGGGGTGGGGGCGGGCGGGCGTCGGGGGGAAGGAGGAGAGCGCAGCCACCACCAGCAAGGTCTTCAGCCGCGCTCTCCCCGCACCCGCTTCCCAGACACCCCCACCCCTGCTCTCTCCCTGCTCCCCAGATCCCCTCTCCCCCACACCCCTGCTCACTCCGGCCCTGATCCTCGCACCATCTGCCCGCGTTACGTGATGACATCATCTGCGCATGCGCCAACCAGTCCTGGCACTGCGGAACGCAGCACATGCGCAGAAGGTAGGAACCAATGTGCGCAGGTTGGCGCAGTCTGATGACGTAAGCTGCTGGCTGCGGTGTCAGTACTCACTTTGTATCTTTTTCAACACTATGTAAATATTGATGCATGATGCCAGATGTGTGAGCTAGAGGCCTGCTCAGGTCGGGAAAAAGGAACCTGACCCGAACCACAGCGGACCTGAGCCCGACTTGGCCCGAGTTCCTCCGGTTTAGCCCCGGACCCGACCCGACCATCCGTTTATTTACCTTCCTGGCACCGAACCTGCAGAATGCTGCCACGCATACATGATGACATCATAGTGACATCACTCGCTCACTGCGCAGACACCGTTTCGTCCCAGACTCCCAGCTCCGGTAAGTTTTTTTAAAAAAAAATTTCAATACTTACCAGCAGAACACTTATTGTGTGTGTCCGACCCGACCTGAGCCCAAAAGCTGGACCCTGAAGATGGGCCCGGCCTGACCTGAACCCGACACATGTCGTTGGGTTTGGGTCAGGTAGCAGGCCTTCAGTGTGAGCTTCTATTCTTTAATGGCAAGACAGGAAAGGAGGGAAGAAGTGGTGAAGGGAAGCAAAGATTCTTGAATGGGGACATTGAAACCTCTGGACAGATGTGCATTGTTCATTGGTGGTAAGAGTGGATCTATTCCAGGCTGCGTATTCAGTGGAAGTATTCTTACATACATCTCAAAATGAGTTCCAGACCATGTGGTCCTCCTTGGTTGGAAGGACTCAGCTGAAGCATGCCTGGATTAGATGATCCCTGACGTTGATAGTATCCTGAGGAGACCCTCCAGTCTCATGCTTATTGAGCCTATGTAGCCAGGACACCTCTGTGTTCTGCACCCTCTTCCTCTTGTTCCTATTCCACATTCTGCTCCTGCTCTTCCTCCAATGAGCTGTGTCCATCCAGCACTTCACCTTCTTCAAGGTTTGCACTTCTCTGGAGGGGCATGTTAGGCAGAGCTCAGCAAACCACCACCATGCGCGAAACCCTTGCAGGGCACCACCCAACCAGTCCAGACACTGGAACCACATCTTCAGAAGCCAGATAGCCTGCTCAGTGGTAGTCCTTATGAGCAAATGGCTTCAGTTGTAGCACCTCTGGGGGTCAAGCAAAGGGCTGAATAGCCATCTCTTCGAGGATAACTTTTGCTCTTTAGAATCCATCTACATAGTTTGGAAGGTGAAATAAGAAGCTGCAGCAGCCTGGAAGATTAGTGGTTGAAGGAATCAATGGCAGCTGCCAGGAAAGCTAGCGCACTATGCAGGAAGCTTTTGTAATGGCCACAGACCAGTTGAATGCTGAGGGAGTGGAGCCCTTCCTATTGAAATATTTCACAGGCTGTGAGTCAGCGCCTTGATGGCCACATGGGTGCAATTGATGCCCTGCACTTGGGGAAGTCCAGCGATGTAAATGAATCCACTGCCCTTTGTGCCTCCAAAGGCCCATCTGTTTGGAAATGAATGTACTGTCCAGCTCTCGCAAAAAGGGCATCAGTAACCTGTGAAATATGCTGTGGTATGCAGCCGATTGCAACACGCTACCGAAGTCCACAGCTGATCCTTAGAAGGACCCAGAGACAAAGAGGTTCAAGGCAACAGTGACTGGTAGGGAATTGCGAGCAGTGCGGTGAGTTGAGATCTTAGACAAGGGCACAAATCTCTGACCATCTGCCTGGAGAGTCATAGTCTCCTATTGGGCGCTGGTTCTCTGTAATCTCAAGTTAGCTCCTTCTTTGACAGTAGATCCTATACCAGGGATATGGCTTCCATGGCCTTCCTGCCCCTCATCCCTCTCCACTGCCCTTCTCATGCCCAGGGCTCTGCCCTTCTTGCGAAGGATGTTGCTCCTCATTGCCGCTAGACCTAAAATCTGAGAGTCGTGTTTCCTTTGCCAGCTGTTGCCTTCCTTGTGCTCAGGTGAATTCCCAATTATATTTGGAAGACTTGCCCCCTCCTCATGTCCCCCGCCTTGCCAGGAGGATGATGACCCCTTACACTGCTTGAGCGCGTAGTGAACACTCTCCCCGAAACCTGAGCACACCCGATGGCACATGAGTGCCCCTCTCAGCCATTCTCTCTTTTATGGGGCCAACCAAATTTCTTGCGGCAGCCATGATTGGCTCCCTGCTGCGTTGCCGTCTCCATGCACTGGTCTGCCACTGACCCAACATGGAACCCGTGCACCTTCATCATAATCTCAAGCTGGCCTTTTACGAGCTTTCAATGAGCTCATTAACTAGCTTACTTAGCCATATTCACGAATTGGGTGGGTTCTCGGGGCCAGCCTTCCCCTGGCCTGATGAAACTTGCTGGCGGTGAGAATGGCGATGGTAAACTGGCTTGCTGCCCAGCGCTGCTATTTTTAGTGCCTACCCACCTCCATTCCCACCCGCAACGGCACCTAAAAACTCTGCCTGTTATCTCTGTTTCTCTCTGCACAGATGCTGTCAGACCTGCAGAGTATTTCCAGCATTTTTTTTTCAGATTAGAGATACAGCACTGAAACAGGCCCTTCGGCCCACCGAGTCTGTGCCGAACATCAACCACCCATTTATACTAATCCTACACTAATCCCATATTCCTACCAAACATCCCCACCTGTCCCAATATTTCCCTACCACCTACCTATACTAGTGACAATTTATAATGGCCAATTTGCCTATCAACCTGCAAGTCTTTTGGCTTGTGGGAGGAAACCGGAGCACCCGGAGAAAACCCACGCAGACACAGGGAGAACTTGCAAACTCCACACAGGCAGTACCCGGAATCGAACCTGGGTCCCTGGAGCTGTGAGGCTGCGGTGCTAACCACTGCGCCACTGTGCCGCCCTATTCTGTTCTTATTTAAGATTCCCAGCATTTGCACTATTTTGTTTTTGTGTCCCTGATTATCTACTCTTTTTAAGCTTTTACCTTTTGCTGTATATTTCATCTCCTATTCTATCTCCCAAAACCTCACATTTCTCTGCATGAAGATGCATCTGACATTTAATTGCTCAAAGTACTGACCTGTCTTGCCATTCTGAAGTTTGCAAACATCTTCACAGTTACCCACTAACTTTTTATATTGCCTGCAAATTTTGATGTGCTCCCTATATGTAGTCAAGATGATTCGCACATCTATAAGAGCAATGATTCTAAGAATGATCCTGGCATACACTACTGTTTACATCTCTCCAATTGGAAAAAAAATCCATTAACCACTACTCTTTAGTCAACTTCTTTGCCATGCAACAATATTCTCTTTAATAATGTGCCCTTAAATGTAGTAACAAATTTTCTTTGTGGTAACTTTATTAAATGCCTTTTAAAAATCTGTATACACAACATCCAGTGCATTTCCTTTATCAATGTACTCCATTATTTATTCCAAGTGTTCTATTAAATGTGTCAGCTGCCACATGTGTTTTACAAATCAGTACTGGCTGTCCTCAGCCTAATTTTTGTAAGTACTAATTTCATCCCGTATTTAGAACTTTAGACCTTATAACCCTTAGAAGTTGACCCACAAAGCTGACTGATCCATTGTTAACTGTGTTTTCCCGAACTATCTTCTTGAACAGCGGTGATTGGCTGTCCTCCAATCCTGTGGTATTTCATATCCAAGAATGTTTGAAAGATTGTGGTTGGAATCTGTGCTTTTTACTTTCTGACTTGTCTCAGTACTCCAGGAAACATGCCCTTTGTCTTGGATCCTTTTCCATTTTGAGTCGCACCATTTATCAATTTTAAATGGGGGACATGTTTGATTAACAATGCAGTTCCTTAGGGTAGGATTTTCCCTGTGGGCTCCTGAACCCTGCCATCAGAAGCCTGCACTGTGTGGGAAACATTTACTCAATCTGATTTTCCCCAGAGCGACCAGTTAATGGCCAGAGGGCAGGTTCACTGTCCAGTTAAGGACGCGGGCAGGCTCTTGAAGCTGGAGGGCCAATCAGAGGTCTTCCAGCTTGAAAGCAGCAACGGAATGCCTCCGAGGGTGGAGGTGCCCTCTCTCCAACATTTTTAAATTTTGAAATAAAAACAGGCCTTAGCAGCCAGGCCACCAGTGTGAAGGGGGAAACCCTCTATACAGGGCAGCCTGCACCCGGGGTGGTCTCTAAGCCTGCTTGGTGTGATGGCCTCCCGGTCTGCCGCCAGGAGTCCATCCAGGCAACTAAACTGTCCCCTGCCGCCTCCAGGAACCTGGAGGCCAACTGGAAAATGCCAGTCAGCTTCCTTTAATTGGCCTTAAGCGGACCATCTCAATCGGCTATCTGCCATTTGCACACAGGTAGCCCTGCTGCCCTGCACTCCCCATCGTGCCTCAAGGAAAATGCCCAGGGGCGGGATGGAGCCAAGGAACTGGCACGCCAGCCAGTGTTGCTATTTTTAGCATCCACCCACCTCCATTCCCAGCCCTGTCATGGCTAAAAATCCTGCCCTTTATTTCTGGTACATGGATTTGAATCCAGTCTAGACAGATGAGATCTTTTGAGGTTTGTGTTTCAGGATTGTAGCAGCGTACACGGCATCAAGTTGGTTGTTACGTTTCAGGATTTTTGATTCTTTTTTCAATATAAAGGAATATAGGGTTGAATTAATGTTCAGTGGCTGTGTTTTGACGCTAATAGATTTTAACAGGTTAAAAAAGATAGGCCACAGGCTGCAGACAGTGAACATGTGTATTGAATCTAGACAGGCCTGTTTATGGAATTCTCAAAAAGATGCCACCTTTCAGTTCCATTAACTAGGATGGCACCCTTTCATTTTGAGAACAGTAGGAGATATCTTCCTAAAAACTCACACCCCAAGGTGGAAGGAGAGTTAGCCAGTTTCACTGACAGATGTCCCCACAGTTGTATAGTTGAAGTTTGTGAACTGTATTGGGGGTGAGGGAAGCAAATTGCGTAGGTCACCATTGAGTCCCTCATTCTGTCAGTTTGTAATAGACCTTTATGAATAGAACAAGCACTGCACTCCTGACAAAACATTGCACCCCATATATACCTGCATATGAAATAGGAGCAGGAGTAGACCATATGGCCCATCGAGCCTGCTGCACCATTCAAAACAATCATGGTTGATCTTAGGATTCAACTCCACTTTCCCACCTGCTAGCCATATCCCTTGATTCCCTGAAATACCAAAAATCTGTCTATCCCAGCCTTAGATGTATTCAGTGATGGAGCATCCACAACCCCCTAGGGTAGAGAATTCCAAAGACACTCAATCCTTTGAGTGAAGTAATTTCTCCTCATCTCAGTCCTAAATGATCGGCCCCTTATCCTGAGACTGCCCCTGTATTTTAGATTCCCTGACCAACGGAAACAATTTCTGTGTCTAACGTGTCCAGCCCCTTCAAAATCTTGTATGTTTCAATGAGATCACCTTTCATTCTTCTAAACTCCAGAGAGTATAGGCCCAATTTACTTAGCCTTTCATCATAGGACAACCCCCTCACCCCAGGGACCAATTTAGTGAACCTTTGCTGTACTGTCTCCAATGCAAGTATATCCTTTCTTAAATGTACAATCTTTACACACTGTTCAATGAGAGTAGCAATGACTGAAATTTGAACGTATGTCATCATCCATTCAGTATCATTTAATTTGTATATATCCGTAACAAAAAGAGTGGGTGGGGGACCACCATTACTTCTGCCAGAAATTTCCTTGAAGCCAAAACTGGGTGGAAACCTGTCTGCAAAATTTGCTTCTGTAAAAGGTTTCCTGCCACCACATAGGCAATCCTGCTACAATAGCAAGGAAATTTGTTCCAACATATGGTAAATAATTAACTGTAATTTGCTGTTAAGTTTGAATGTAACCATTATAATGCATCAGTAACATGAAGAGACAGTTAGTAAAGAGAGCTGCATTTTTAATCAGAATCATATTGTTAAACAGATTGCTATATATTGCTCAGTGTCATTTTGTAATTTTCCTCACAGATCTCTAGAATGTCCCACAATGCATAATTTAACAGGCAAACATTGAATAAGCATAAAACTATTTGATCAACAGTATCTTAAAAACAGATAAGACTTCTGAATTATATTCTGATGAAAATATTGTGATAAGATGTATTTGACCTTTAAATGTTAAACACTTGACCACTTTTATTGTGAAATTAGTTCTTTGTTCAGTAGCATTGTGGATAAATAGCTAATTGGGTGAATGTATGAATCCTCATTCTTAACATGGTTTAATACATAAATTGTAAAATGTGGCACATTTTAAAATTTTCAGTTGCCGGTATATGCAATAGGGGTAACAAGTTGCCAGACTCCATTTTCCTTTGGTAATGCAGTACCGGGTCTGTCATTTCACTGGACAACAACAAAGCGGGAGGTGATTGAGCTTGTCAGCAGACACTCAGAGGTAATTGTTATTTTCTCATTTGTAAAACAAAGGTTTTTGGCTCAAATAATCAGTCAAGTTCAGATTGTTATTCAGTATTCATAACAAATCAGAAAATCCAATGTTCTGGTGTTCAAATAGCAACTCTACTTATTTCTAAAATATTTGAGGTTGTCTTTATTTGTACAGATTTTTTGCTGACGTAAAATACCTGGATAGTTAACTATCTTCAGTATGGAAACTAACAGCAGTAGAAAGAGAGAAAACATTTGTAATGCTCATCTGTAATAGTACTGGGCATCTAAATGATGGAACTTTATCTTCTGTCCCTGGTGACAGTTTTTTAAAAATCTTCCCTTATTTATAAATGTACGTAATTTCCTCTCATTCAAGTCTTTATTGGGCCAAACACTATTTTCCAGGCCAGAGAGCCTCATAAGCTGCATGAAGACCTTAGTTATTGATCTAGATACTTGGGCATGCACAAGAGAAGCCTGGGTGACACTTTCACCAAAGTTCCTTCCTGTTGGGGAAATCCTTGCTTTTTGATGGGTTTCTGATTGGAAACTCGTCACACAGGAAATTGGAATAATAGTGCAATGGGCAGTGGATCATTAATGTGGTGCAGCACTCTGCTACCCCCAAGTGTTGTTTAAATGTATACTTCTCAGTATTGAACATACTAAATTGGGATAAGAAGTTTAGTTCTCCTAATAGGCAAAACTGAAATTCTATTAACCTAGTGTTGCCTTCAAGTGGGACATTTTTCATCCCTGGCTTGTATTTAAGAAATGATCTTAGTGTTGTCTTAAAATTGTTCTTTGACTATATATTACAACAGTAACTACACTTCATAAGCACTTCACTGGCTATGAAGCAGTTTGGTACTATGACGCAATTCTGTTTGTTTTATAGATTTCCTTACAGCTTTCTGCAGAACATAATTTTGCCATGCTGCTGTACAGCAGAGCGGAAGGGAAAACAGGTTTGAAAGTAATTATAAAGGCACAGAATCCATCTGCTGGACAGTTTGAAGGATATGCTGACAGATTTTCTGATGAGATTCAGATTATGGTAATTCTATATGTTGTGTTATATTTTCATTTACATTGTAATTTAATAAAAATTGGAGTCCACTTGACATCAACTCTCAAGTGGTGTAATACATTAGTTGTTTAGCATGCTGAACTACAAGAGAATTTGGATGTGGTTGTAGTTGCACTTTGGTACATGAGTTTCTGACCTCGGATTGATCATTGGGATCCCAGAGAGAAGGAATACTAGAAAGCATATCAACTCAGCTGCTTTTGTACTAATTGCAGATTGCAATGCATAATGGCCGAGTGATTTGATTTTTGTTTTTATTGTTTTATGTTTTTTATATATTTGATACAAATGTCACCAAAAACATATGCAAAGAAAATCCATCTCCAACACTGCTTCAAAGTATATTCTGATAAAAATGAGTTTCTAACAGAGAAGACACAGAATTGATTGCCTATTTTGATGTATCTTCCTTGAACGTCTAAACGATTAATGCAATCTAGCATACTTATACACATTACATCTTCCATGTCTTTCCTATAAGTAAAACTATAAGTGTAGTTAAGATAAATGATTAAATATGGAGCATAATTTAAATCACTTTTACTGGGGTGAATCCAGTTAGTTTAATGTTTAATATTTTATTAGAAAGCTTTCTTACAAAAGCTCAAAAAAAGTTGCAATTTTATGTTCCTTTGCAATGTTTTTGTTCAGAACTGACCACATCACTTATGATCTTTGTTTTGCCACAGCAATGTGTCAGAGTCATTTACGGCGCAGAAGGAGGCCATTCAGCCCATCAAATCTATGCCAATATGTTGCAAGAACACAAGTAAATGTTTGGATTAATGAGGACACTGTTACAATAACACATTTTCCTTTACACATTGCAGGTGTTTGGAACATTGCAACTTTTGCCCCTCTCTCTACCAGCAGAAGAAGTGCTGATGTCACCAAACTCCTATCTAAAGTTACAGACCACTAGGTGAGCTTGTTTCTTGGAATTATGATGACCAAGTCTGAGTATATCTAAACTATGATATTAATAATTTATTCTCAGAAGCATCCTCAAACCAACCATCTTCAGCTGCTTTAACAATGATTTTCCCTCCATCATAAATTCAGGAGTGGGGCTGTTCACTAACAACAATTCCAGTGTTCAGCTCCATTCACGTGAAGCAGTAAGTGCCAGCCTACAGCAGGACCTGGATAACCTAGTCATTAACTGGCACTTATGTGGTGCGCTTGTAACCTGCCACCTGCAGGTTGGACTAAACTGCCAAATGATCAGTTACACTTGTACCACATTAGTGCCAGTTAATGAGCATCTTAAACAAGAGAAAGCCCAGCCATAAAATTAAAGCAAAATACTACAGATGCTGGAAATCTGAAATAAAAACAGAAAGTGCTGGAATTACTCAGCAGGTCAGGCAGCATCTGTGGAGAGAGAAACAGAGTTAATGTTTCCCGTCTGTGACCTTTCATCAGAACTGATGCTGTCTGACCTACAGAGTAATTCCAGCACTTTGTTTTTATTTCAGAAAGCCCAGCCATCTCCCCTTGACCTACAACGGCACCACCATTCTGGGAGTCACCAACTGACCCAAAGCTGAAGTGGACTAGTCATATCTACACCATGGGAGCTAGACAGAGATTGGGTACTCTGCAACAGGTGACTTACCTGCTGACCCTTCAAAGCCTGTCTGCCATCTACAAGATTCAAGTCATGAGTGATGGAATGAGACCACTTGCCTGGATGGGTGCAACTCAACAGTTGGCACCAGAAGGACAGTTTGTTTGATTAATGCCCTTGCCAGTCTAAATGCACAAGCGATACACCAGCCTCGTAATCTATGGAATGCAGTGCAGCCACTTTGCAAGGTTACTCCGACAGCACCTCCCTTCCGTGCACTCTACCACAGAAGGACAAGTGCAGCAATATCATGGGAACAAGTAGCTTCCAGGTTCCCCTCTAAGTGAAACACCATCCTGACTTCTTATTATTATTGTTCCTTCATTGTCACTGAATCAATATCTGGAATTCCCTACCTAATGCCATTGTGGGAGTATAATCTTCTCAAGGGCTGCAGCAGTTCAAGGAGAAGGTCCACCACCACCTTCTCAAGGCAACTAGGGATGGGCAATAAATGTGGCCATGCCAGTGTTGCCCAAACCTGAAAATTTTTTAATTTTTTTTTTAAAAACACATTAAAATGTTTACTCATTTGCTTTCCTTTTTAAGTGGGTTTCCCATAGAGCGGCAGAATTTAATCTTTTTCTCCTTGTAGGTTTAAAACTGCATATAAAATGTTATTTCTGTGGATGCTTGAAAGTTTGCAAATCTAAAGTGGGCTCAATGAAGCAGTGAATGGGATTTCTTTTAAGATTAACTACTTTCAGGGTGGCATAGTTGTAATTACAACACCTAATGCCGTGGAATATTAAAATCTGGCCCATGTATGGGATTTTGTTGTGACTCATATGTAGGATTGTGTGTCCAGTTGACCACGAGAGGAAGTTGCAAATCTGCACCAGACAATGGCTAGCAACTTCCACGCAGTGAGGGCAGGCCAATATAGATCATTATATTTCATTTTCTAGTGGTTGGCTACAGATTGGTATAGACAGAGGAATGGATAGCCTCTTCCTATCTTAGTCATGGAGTAGTAGTGTTAGGTTAATGAGGGAAGTGGAGAAAAAAATAGTCGGGAGAGATGAAAGCTGCATTTCTCCCAGCTCTTATCAAAGTGCCGGGGCGGCGCAGTGGTTAGCACCGCAGCCTCACAGCTCCAGCGACCCGGGTTCAATTCCGGGTACTGCCTGTGTGGAGTTTGCAAGTTCTCCCTGTGTCTGCGTGGGTTTCCTCCGGGTGCTCCGGTTTCCTCCCACTTGCCAAAGACTTGCAGGTTGATAGGTAAATTGGCCATTATAAATTGCTCCTAGTATAAGTAGGTGGTAGGGAAATATAGGGACAGGTGGGGATGTGGTAGGAACATGGAATTAGTGTAGGATTAGTATAAATGGGTGGTTGATGGTCGGCACAGACTCGGGCCGAACGGCCTGTTTCAGTGCTGTATCTCTAAAACTAAAAAAACTAAAACTAAAAAACAAATGGCATCCTATGTGACTGTGACAAAGGTAAGTTTTCCCTCTTCGTCCTTCTCGATTTGTCTGGAGCCTTTGATAGGGTTGACCACAGCATCCTCAACCACGCCTCTCCACTGTTATCCAGCTGGGTGGGACTGATCTCACCTGGTTCTAATCTTATTTATTTATTTGTAGACAGAGAATCACTTCCAATGGCTTCTCTTCTTGCTGCCGCACCGTTAGCTCTGGCGTCCCCCACCTATACCTCATCTAAATGCTGGCCCTCGGTGGCATCATTAGATAGCGCAGCACAGCATTAGTTTTCAGATGTATGCTGACGATGCTCAGCTCTACCTCACCACCACTTCTCTCAGCTCTTCCACTGTTGCTAAATTATCAGACTGCTTATCTGAAATCCAGTACTGGATGAGCAGAAATTTCCTCCAATTAAATATTGGGAAGACTGAAGCAAATGCTTTCGGTCCCTGCTCCAAACTCCGTTCCTAGCTACTGACTTCATCCCTCTCCCTGGCAACAGTCTGAGAAGAAGCCAGTCTGTTTGCATCCTTGGTGTCACATTTGACCCTGAGGTGAGCTTCCGACCTCGTATTTGTGCCATCACTAAGACCACCTATTTCCACCTACGTAACAGTGCCTGCCTTCGCCCCTGCCTCAGCTCATCTGCTGCTGAAACCCTCATTCATGCCTTTATTATCTCTAGACCTGACTATTCCAATGAACTCTTGGCTGGTCTCCCACATTCTACTCTCTGTAAACTTGAGCTCATCCCAAACTCTGCTGCCCAGGTCTTCACATGCACCAAGACCTGTTCCTCGATCACCCCTGTTCTCGCTGACCTGCCTTAGCTCCCAGTCAAGCAACATCTTGATTTTAAAATTCTCATTCTTGTTTTGAAATCCGTCCATGGCCTCACCCCTCTCTATCTCTGTAATCTCCGCCAGCCCCACAACCCTCCAAGATATCTGCACTCCTCTAATTCTGGCCTCTTGTGCAGCCCTGATTTTAATTGCTCCATCGTTGGTGGCTGCACCTTCAATTGCCTAGGCCCCAAACTCTGGAATACACCTCTCCGCCTCTCCATCTCACTTTCCTCCTTTAAGAAACTCCTTGAAACCTACTTTTGGTCACCTAATGTCTTTTGTGGCTCAGTGTCATGCTTTGTTTTACAATTGCTCCTGTAAAGCGCCTTGGGACTTTTATTACATTAAAGGCACTATATAAACATAATTTGTTGCATTTTAATTGTAGTCATCTTCAGGCAGAATTGGTGGATGATATTGTTCATTACAACTCGATGGACAAATTAACATAATAAATTGGAGCAGGAGTAGGCCATATGGCTCCATGAACCTGCTCCACCATTCATTAAGATCATGGGTGAACTTTTACATCAACTTCACTTTCCGGCTCTATCCTCATATCCGTTGATTCTCTTAGTATCCAAAAATCTATCAATCTCAGTCTTGAATATACTCATCGACTGAGCATCCATAGCCTTCTGGTGTAGAGAATTTCAAAGATTTGCAACCCTTTGAGTGAAAAAAATTCTCATCTCAGTCCTAAATGGTTAGCTTGTTATTGTGAGACCACAACCCCTAGTTCTAGATCCTCCAGCCAGGGGAAGCAGCCTCTCGGGATCTAGCTTGTCAAGGCCTCTGGGAAGTTTATATGTTTCAGTGAGATCATCTGTCATTCTTCTAAACTCCAGAGCATATAGGCCCATTATACTCTATCTCTTCTCATAAGACAGCCCTCTTATCCCAGAAATCAAACTAGTGAACCTTCATTGCACTCCTTCTAAGACAAGTATGTCCTTCCTTAGTGAAGAAAATCAAAACTGTACACGGTACTTCAGATACGGTCTCACTAAATCCCTGTATGATTGCAGCAAGATTTCCTTCCTCCCTTTAGGCAACCCTCTTACAATAAAGGCTAACATACTATTTGTCGTCTTAATTGCTTGCTGTACCTGTATGTTAGGCATCTCCAATTGTCTCCTGGATAAATGCAGTACTCACTGTGATGCTCTGTGAAGCAGAGCAAGGTCCCAAGTTTTGATTCCAGGTCTGTCCTGAGTAGGCTCATCTTATTCAGGACAGCAAGTGCTACAATTATCCCCTGTTCCATTTAGTGGGGAGTGGGAAAACCAGCCAAAGATCATGTTCCTGTATGCTATACAGTGACCTTGTCTAGGCTATCAATTTCCATGGAACTGTACCCTAACAAGAATTAACACCTTCAAGAGATTATAAAACCTTAAAAAAAAAAATTTTTAAGAAAAAAATTGTTCGAGGGTTCATGTACGCACCAGGACTTGGTAGCTGCAGAGTTAATGTTCTGCTTGTTTACATTTTCTACATGTTTGAATACATTCATAGTTGTAAAAGATTTATTATATTAATATCTCTGTATTTTATGTGTTCCCTTTTGCATATCATAAATTTCAAAATATTTTTTAAATGGTATGATTGGAAAGATGCCAAGATGTTTTCTATAACTAGACACTAGGGAGTGCAGAACACTTCACTGATGCTTCACAACCTTGCATTTTGGCACCACTGCCAGTCAATCCCAGATAAGAAAATAGGAACAGGAGTAGACCATTTAGCCCTTCAAGCCTGCTGCACCATTCAGTTATAACATGGCTGATCATCTACCTCAACTCCACTTTCCTGTGCTATCCCCATATCCCTTGGTATCATTAGTATCCAGATAGCTATCGATTTCTGTCTTGAACATGCTCAATGATTGACCTTCCACAGCCCTCGGGTGGGGAATTCCAAAGATTCACCACCCTCTGAGTGAAGAAACTCCTCCTCCAGCTTATTCTTAAATGGCCTACCCCTTATTCTGAGACTATGTCCCCTGGTTCTAGATCCACCAGCCTTAAGTCCCAGTCACCTTTTCTCAGTTTGCTGTTGCTTTTTATCACAGAAAAAGTTTTACCTACTTCTTCCTCTCAACTCCAGCATCCTCATTTACTTCTAGTTCCCCACTTATTCCCTTTCAGCACTCTTCCTCACTCATTTTCAACCACATACTTCCAAGCCCCTGGACCACTGCCATCTGAGAAGTCCTGGAATATAGCCCAATGAGAGTCTTAACAATCATTGTAGCTCGCTGTGATCTGCATATTATTGTAATAAGGACAGGTTTGCTGCTTCTGGAAGCAAAATGATGAAAAGCGGGAACGACTTCTTTCTCTTAAAGAAGGTTACTCAAGGGAAAAAAATGTGGGATAGGACAGCCAGCAAAAATTGGGAACAATTGATAGCAGAGTGGCTTCAAACCTAGCCTGAATAGTAAATGAGGCCTTGAGAGGAAATTATGGTGGGTTCGTTATAGATTCACATTGGTGGGCAGTGTTCACACTCTGAACTAACTTGCCAAAGGGAGGCAAATGTAATTCTTAGTGATTTTTTTCTAACCTTTGTGATGAAACTACACCTGCCAAATGGAAACCTATCAGTTTCATCATATGGAACACTATTTGAACTTTTGCTGGACATTGAACATAACTTGTTTAAAAAGACCACAGAGCTGAGCAGCTGAAACATGGCTGTACATTTGCATTCTGAGAGACAGTTGCACAGAGAGACAATGAGAGTGCTCCCTGATTCAATTAGCGAGATGGGGTTTGTCAATAGTGATGATCAAAAGACATTGAGAGCCATTGTGTGTGTGAGCCAGCACTCCACCGCACCCCCCCCCCCCCCCCCCCGCACCGATTATGTCTAGTAAGCTTTGAAAAATCAACAACCCTCGCAGGCGATGCTGTTTCAAACAGAGCTGGTCACATGACTAACCTGCTGGCCAGTCTGGGAATTGATTTAATTGTGCCTCACAGAAAGGTTTGGGGCAGACTGCAATTGAACTTCAAGAAGAAAGCACCGCGCTCTCCTTGTCTCTCTCCAGCAAAGTTCCAGGGACCCACAGAAGAGACTTAAGCCTCAAAACAGAGGAGCTCTTCAGCCTTCTGGTACCAGCACAACAAGTTTAAAAGTATGCATTGGGCGCCAACGAGAACTGCAAGACTTGACTTCAATTAAAGACTTTACAACAAAACTAAAAACAGTAACTGAATTCCATCTACTACTCCAAAACCTCCCCCTTTAATTCTTTCTCCTCTTTATTTGTGTGTGTTTGTCTCGTATGCATGCTAGTGTGGTTGTGTCACATTTTTAGTAATTTTAACTGAGTTAGAGTGATAAGGTTAATAAACTTGCACCGTTCTTGTTTAAACCTGAGAAAGCTTGTCTGATTGGTTCATTTACAATTACAATAAAAGAGCAGTGAGCCAAGACTCAGTGAAGTGAAGCTAAAACACTGTGTCTTTAAAAGTTAAACCCTATTACGGCCAAACCAGGAAAGGGGCCAGAGGGGAGCCTGAGATCCCTTCCTTACGTAGTCGTAACACCTTTGTGCCCAAACAGGATGTTAATCCTGGAGAATAGAACGCTTTCCATTTCAGGCGTCCAGTGCAAACATTAAAGATTTCCATGTCAAGTATAACACAGTTAAATGTATAGTTTTTTTTTCTACGAAGTCCAGACAATGTGCTCCGAACATCAGAAGAGCATTCAGTTGAGTCAGAGTGGCATTTTTTCTATTCTTCCTTAGGTTGCCTAAGGTTCTTTTTCAATTAGTGCTGAATTAGCGACAATTTTGTGATGTTTGCCCATGCCAACGAAGGCAGGCAAGCCAGGAATTTCACGCCAGCATGCCAGTTTCCCAGCACCATCCTGCCCCCGGGCCATTTTCCCAGAGGTGGGTTTTTGGGGAGTTGGGGGGTGGTGATGGGAGGTGGGTAGGGGGCAGTGGGTAGCCAATTAAAGTTCATTAAAGGCCTATTGAGGTCTATTGTCGGAAGCCAACTGGAATTTTCCAGTCGGCCTCCAGAACGCTGGAAGCATCAACAAAATGTGTAGCAGCCTGGGATTGGCCTCCCGTCAACAGCCTGGGGGAGGCCAGCCCTCCAGGTAGGCTTTGATGCCCTCAGCCCCCGCCTGGCACAATGTTGGCCTGTCTGTGAAAGGCATTTTTTTATTTTAATGTTTTTTAAAAAAAAAGTTCGAGAGCGGGTGTGTCCATCTTCAGGTGCCCTCTCTCGCACTTACCTGAAAGGGCATTGTGCTGCTTCTTCAGTGAAGGTGGGCCTTCATTTGGCCCTCCAGGTTCGAGACCCCACCAACTGCCCTTAATTGGAAGACGAGCCTGCCCTCTGGCTGCTAATTGGCCAATTCAGGGAAAATCACAGCCCAGTAACTGTTCCCACACAGTGCAGGTTTCTGATCCCCATTTGACCCTGAGAACAGGGTCTTGAATCCCGCAGGAAAATCCTGCCCCTTGTCTCTTGCCAAATCAGTTGAAATGACAGCAGCTTTTTTCCGGATAAAAAGTAAAGTATAACACAGAAGCATATATTTTTGTTTCTTTTTTTGGAATCAACAGGGATGGTAAAGCCTTTGTCAGCTATGAAGTGCGCAAATGTCCTCATAATAAGTCTGTGATTATGGAGGATGGACATGGTGTCTTGACATCTGGTCCCAGAACTGGTTCTTCTGCACTCACAGTAACATCACTCGAATACTTTGGACTGAACCAAACTATTGTAACTGGAGTGAGGGTAAGTACTTTACTATTTTGTTTCGTATTGAGTTATGCTAAGTGCAAATGGTCATTTTAAACCAGCATCATGACAGATTATTAATTCTAGCAGTGAAATTAGAAATGGCTTTACCAAATGGTACAATTAATTGGAGCCCAAAAATGAAAAGCGATAATGTGCACAGTATTGCCCTGATTTCAACTGTGCTGTAATGTGGATGCACAAAGTGGAGATTAGATGCCTCCTAATACTGAGAAATAGAAGAATCAGAGAAAGTGTTATCCCTAAGGTTGTCATAATTCAGTTCCCAGTGACTTATTACAGTGAAGCATTGCTGGAAGCCTCCGAACAAGATGCTTATATGTAACCTTGAGAGCGTGTAGAAGACGTCCCATGGGGAATAAAAGAATAGTTTACATGAAAATGTATGTACATATTCGGAATTCATAAAAAATTAAAGGAAGTTTCACAAGGATTTGATCCCAGCACAGATCCTTAATGTAAGCAGAATATAGATCAGAGATAGGACTTTATTGTTACAGAACCAATTCAGCAAGCCTTAGTTACCTATTGGACTCTGCTGTGGGAGTACAGCTTCAGAAATTTTGCCATCAAAATTCAAGACAATGAGAATACTTAAAACAGTGAAAATGTTTTACTTATCAGTCCTTCTAGTTCTTCAGACCTCTATTGTAGAGACAGTAGTGTGATTTCCTACATGTACTCTAAATAATGAATAAAAATCGATAATATGTTATCATCATCGTTGTCAAATTTGAAGTGTATTATAAAAGCAAAATACTGCGAATGCTGGAGATCTGAAGCAAAAACCGAAAATGCTGGAAATACTCAGCAGGTCAGGTAGCATCTGTAAAGAGAAAAACAGAGTTAATTTTTCTGGTCTGTGACCTTTCATCAGAACAGACTACATGTGAGGGGGTGGTGGCGTGGTGGTATTGTCACTGGACTAGTAACCCAGAGACTCAGGGTATTGCTCTGGGGGCATGGGTTTGAATCCCACCATGGCAAGGTGGAATTTGAATTCAATTAATAAATCAGAAATCAAAAGCTAGTCTAATGATGGCCATGAAACCATTGTCGGTTGTCGTAAAAACCCATCTGGTTCAGTAATGTCCTTTAGAGAAGGAAATCTGCTGCCCTTACCTGGTCTGGCCTGCATGTGACTCCAGACCCACAGCAATGTGGTTGACTCTTAACTGCCCTCTGAAATGGCCTAGCAAGCCACTCAGTCGTATCTAACTGCTACGAAGTCAATAAAAAGGAATAAAACCAGACGGACCACCCGGCATCGATCAAGGCACCGGAAACGACAACAGCTATCCCAGCTTTGTCGACCCTGCAAGGTCCTCCTTACCAGCATCTGGGGGCTTGTGCCAAAGTTGGGAGTGCTGTCCCACAGACTAGTCAAGCAACAGCCTGATATAGTCATACACTTAGAATCATACCTTACAGACAAGGTCCCAGACACTGCCATCATCATTCCCTGTCCCAGAGGTGGCAGCAGAGTGGGATACAGTCGGGAGGGAGTTGCCCTGAGAGTCCTCAACATTGACTATGCATCCCGTAAAGTCTCATGGCAGCAGGTCAAACATGGGCAAGGAAGCCTCCTGCTAGTTACCACCGACTGCGACCCCCCACAGCCCCCACCCTCAGCTGATGAATCAGTACTCCACCATTTGGAGGAAGCACTGAGGGTAGCGAGGGTGCAGAATGTATTCTAGGTAGGGTCTTCAGTGCCCATCACCAAGAATGGCTCGGTAACACCACTACTGACCGAGCTGGACAAGTCCTAAAGGACATAGCTACTAGACTGGGTCTGCAGCAGGTGCTGAGGGAACCAACAAGAGGGAAAAAACATACTTGACCTCATCCTCACCATTCTGCCTGCCTTAGATGCATCTGTCCATGACAGCATTGGTAGGAGTGACCAACGCACAGCCCTTGTGGAAACAAAATCCGGTCTTCACATTGGGATACCCTCCATCATGTTGTGTCGCACTACCACTGTGCTAAATGGGATAGATTTTGAACAGATCTAGTAACGTAAAACTGGGCAACCATGAGGTGCTGTGGGCCATCAGCAGCAGCAGAATTGTACTCGGCCACAATCTGTTATCTCAGGCCCCAGCATATACCCCACTCTACCATTACCATCAAGCCGGGGGATCAACCCTGGTTCAATGAAGAGTGCAGGAGGGTTTGCCAGGAGCAGCACCAGGCATTCCCCAAAATGAGGTGTCAACCTAGTGAAGCTACAACATAGGACTACTCGCATGCCAAACAGCATAAACAATGTGCGATAGACAGAGCTAAGCCATCCTACAATTAACAATTAGATCTAAGCTCTGCAGTCCTACCACAGCCAATCATGAATGGTAGTGGACAATTAAACAACTAACTGGAGGAGATGGCTCCACAAATATCCCCATCCTCAATGATGGGGGAGCCCAGCACAGAAGGGCAAAAGATAAGGCTGAAGCATTTGCAACAATCTTCAGCCAGAAGTGCCGAGTGGATGAGCAAACTCTGCCTCCTCCTGAAATCCGCAGCATCACAGATGCCAGTCTTCGGCCAATTCGATTCACTCTCCATGATATCAAGAAACGACTGAAGACACTAGATACTGCAAAAGCTACGAGCCCTGACAACATTGTGGCACTAGTACTGAAGACGGTGCTCCAGAACTTGCTGTGCCCCTAGCCAAGTTGTTCCAATACAGCTAAAACACGGGCATCTACCCAGCAATGTGGAACATTGCCTAGATATGCCCTGTACACAAAAAGCAGGAACAATCCAACCTGGCCAATTACCGCCCCATCAGTCTACTCTCAATCATCAGTAAAGTGATGGAAGGTGTCGTCGACAGTACTATCAGGCGGCACTTGCTTAGCAATAACCTGCTCAGTGACGCTCAGTTTAGGTTCCGCCAGGGCCACTCAGCTCCTGGCCTCATTACAGCCTTGGTTCAGACATGGACAGGTGAGGTGAGAGTGACTACCATTGACATCAAGACAGCATTTGACTGAGTATGGCATCAAGGAGCCCGAGCAAAACTGAAGTCAATGGGAATCGTGGAAAACTCACCGCTGGTTGGAGTTGTACCTAGCGCAAAGGAAGATGGTTGTGCTGTTGGAGGTCAATCATCTCAGCTCCAGGACAGCACTGCAGGAGTTCCTCAGGGTCGTGTCCGAGGCCCGACCATCTTCAGCTGCTTCATCAATGGCCTTCCTTCAATCATAAGGTCAGAAGTGGAGATGTTCGCTGATGATTGCACAATGTTCAGCACCATTCATGACTCCTCAGATATTGAAGCAGTCCATGTAGAAATGCAGCAAGACCTGGACAATATCCAGGCTTGGGCTGATAAATGGCAAGTAACATTCGCGTCACACAAGTGCCAGGCAATTACCATCTCCAACAAGAGAGAATCTAACCATCTCCCCATGACATTCAATGGCATTACAATTGCTGAATCCCCCACTATCAACTTCCTGGGAGTTACCATTGACCAGAAACTGAACTGGAGTCGCCATATAAATACTATGGCCACAAGAGCAGATCAGAGACTAGGAATCCTGCAGCGGGCAACTCACCGCCTGACTCCCCAAAGCCTGCCCATCATCTACAAGGCGCAAGTCAGGAGTGTGATGGAATACACTCCACTTGCCTGGAGGGGTGCAGCTCCAACAACACTCCAGAAGCTCGACACCATCCAGGATAAACACTCCACTTGATCAGCACCCCATCCACCACCACTGTCTCGCTGCTCCTTCACTGTCGCTGGGTCAAAATCCTGGAACTCCCTTCCTAACAGCACTGGGTGTACCTATCCCACATGGACTACAGCGGTTCAAGAAGGCGGCTCACCACCACCTTCTCAAGGGCAATTGGAGATGGGCAATAAATGCTGGCCTTGCCGGCGACGCCCACATCCCATGAATGAATAAAAAAAAAAGACCTGAAACATTGGGCCAGGTTTTACCTGGTATGGCCTTCCATGGGCCATGGATTTTCCCCAAAGGTGGGATCTTCCCCTGACCCTATGAGTAGGCTGCCAGTCTTTACTTGGCAGCACCTCCCCATGGTGGCAGGCCCCTCCACTTTTAACAAAATTGACGTGGAGGTGGGAAATGGCCATTAATTGGCCTGTCCTCGGCCTTCTCCACCTGGGTGACGGCAGGAACAGAGCCCCCTGCCATTTTGTTTGCCACCCTGCCTCCATGCTGGCCTTCAAGGCAGAACAAAATCCTGTCTGTTAACTTTGTTTTTCTCTCCACAGATGTTGCCTGACTTGCTAAGTATTTACTGCATTTTCTGTTTTTGTTGAGGCATATTATGCTAAATTCTACTTTCATACAGCCATTTTGCTTTCCACCAAAATTCAAGGTGCACAATGGTGGATATGCAGGCATGTTTGCACAATATCATGAATAGTTAGCATGTCTGCCAAGCAATGAACAGCAGGACAGCAAATTTCACAGAAATGCAGAATATCCATTATACGTGGCCCATTTCAGCGAACATGTTTGTTGTACTTACTGGTGTGAGTCTGTCCAACCCAAGGTTTTCTGAACACGAAGGTTTTAATGCATCTCTCAACATATTGCATTGTGGGCATTGCATTGTCTCATCTGTTAATATACGAACATAAGAAATAGGAGCAGAAGTAGGCCATTCAGCCCCTCTAGCCTTTTCTGCCATTCAATAAGATCATGGCTGATCTGTTTGTGTCTTGAATTCCACATTCCTGTTTACCCCTGATAACCTTTGATTCCCTTGCTAATAAGAATCTTATCTACCTCCGCCTTAAAAATATTCAATGACTCCGCCTCCACCACCTTTCTGAGGCAGAGTTCCAAAGTTGCACAACCCTCAGAGAAAACATTTCTCCTCATCTCTGACCTCAAAGGGCAACCCCTAATTTTAAAACCGTGCCCCATAATTCTGGACTCACCCACAAGAGGAAACATCCTTTCCACATCCACCTTGTCAAGACCGTTCAGGATCTTATAAACTTCAATCAAGTCTCCCCTCACTCTTCTAAACTCCAGTGGAAACAAGCCCAGTCTGTCCAACCTTTCCTCATAAGACAACCCACTCATTCCAGGTAACAATCTAGTAGATCTCCTCTGAGCCGCCTCCAACACATGTACATCCTTCCCTAAATAAGGAGACCAAAACTGCACCCAGTATTCGAGATGTGGTCTCCTCAATGCCCTGTACAACTGAAGCATAACATCCTTATTTTTATTTTCAATTCCTCTCGTATAAAGGATAGCATTCTGTTAGCCGCCTTTATTACTTGCTGTACCTGCATATTAACTTTTTGTGACTCGTGCACTAGAACACCTAGATTTGTCTGCACCTCAGAATTCTGCAGTCGTTTTCCGTTTAAGTAATACTCTTTTTTTTATTCTTCCTGTCAAAGTGAACAACTTCACATTTTCCCATATTATACTCCATCTGCCAGATTTTTGTCCACTCACTCAACCTATCTATATCGGTCTGCAACCTCCTTACGTCCTCTTCACAACATACTTTCCTACCTATCTTTGTGTCATCTGCAAATTTCGTTACCGTGCCATCACTCCTCTCATCTAAGTCATTGATATGATTTGTAAAAAGTTGAGGCCCCAACACAGACCCCTACGGGACTCCACTCATCGCATCCTGCCAATCAGAAAAGGACCCATTTATGCATACCCTCTCTTTTCTGCCAGCCAACCAATCTTCTATCCACGCTAATATGTTACCCCCTACACCATGAGCTTCTACTTTGTGCAATAACCTTTTATGTGGCACCTTGTCAAATGCCTTCTGGAAATCCAAGTACAGTAGGTCCACATCGCATGTTACTTCTTCAAAGAACTCCAATAAATTGGTTAAACATGATTTCCCTGTCACAAAACCATGCTGACTATTCCCGATTACCTTGAGTTTTTCTAAGTGCCCAGCTATAGCCTCCTTAATGATCGATTCTAACACCTTCTGCATGACTGATGTTAAGCTAACTGGCCTATGATTACCTACTTTCTGCCTCCCCTGCTTCTTGAATAGAGGGGTTATATTTGCTACTTTCCAGTCAGATGAAAGTTTTCCAGAACCTAGCAAATTTTGAAAAATTAACTCCAGCGCATCTACTACCTAATTAGGGGACTTGTCAGCCCGCAGCTCCATCAGTTTGCTCAGTATCACTTCCCTGGTGATTGTAATTTCCCCAAGTTGTCTCTTCCTTCCACCTCCTGATTTACAGCTATTACTGGAATGTTTTTTGTATCCCCTATTGTGAAGACAGAAGCAAAAATTTTGTAGATTTCATCTGCCATTTCCTTATTATCTACTTTTAACTCCCCATTCTCACTCTCTAGAGGGCCAACACTTGCTTTACTTACTCTTTTCCTTTTTAAATACCTTTAGAAACTCTTGTTATCTGTTTTTACATTTCTAGCTAGCTTCCTCATACTCTAATTTCTTTCTCCTGATTAACCTTTTAGTCATTCTCTGCCGTTCTTTATATTCAGAGCAATCGTATGGCCTGCCACTC
The DNA here is from genome assembly GCF_036365525.1 of Heterodontus francisci. Lineage (NCBI taxonomy): Eukaryota > Metazoa > Chordata > Chondrichthyes > Heterodontiformes > Heterodontidae > Heterodontus > Heterodontus francisci. The sequence continues at coordinate 45,929,108 of NC_090400.1, forward strand.
GTCTTAGTGCAGTTATATGCTTTTTCCTTAAGATTAATGCTTTCCTAAACTACTTTAGTTAACCACGGATGGTGGGTCCTCCCCTTAGAATTTTTCTTTATAGTAGGAATATACTTATCCTGACTATTCTGAAATATCTGTGAAGACTATCACCATTTATACTTTGTAGATCTCAATAGACATAGAACAGCCAAATCGGAATGCAATTCATCTGTTCGGGGGTTTGCAAACCTTTTGCTCCCCTTTTACACAATTTCCTCTCACCAATTTTCTCCCTTTGCCTCCTCTCTTAAATACATTGTTAGCTTTCAGGGGTACAGTCCATGGGTGACACTTACCCTCAAATACCTCGTCTGAGTAGTAATTGTTAGTGTGAGAGTGAGATGGACAGTTAGTGTCAGCAGGCTATTTGACTGTTGATACATCACAACCATCTGATCCTGCTACCATCAGATGCCCACATCTCTAGTAGGAATCAATAGATAGCAATCAGAAGCAAGTAATCTGGCCACTTTCCTATCCCTGCTCCAGAATCACTGAAGCCAAGTGTAACGCCCTTTATTCAGGCCGAAAACAGCTAATCTAGCACTGACTGAGCTTTAGACTTAGGAGATCCTGCTTTTTATGTTGTTTAGCTACTTGCTCGGATTTTTTTTTTAATTAGGTATTTACTTGGCATCAGGGGAAGCCATTGGGGGTCCCTCACATTTAGATCTTGAAACTGACATTAATCTACTCCATGCATCAATTTATTGAAGAAAAATCAGTGTATAACAAGCATTAATGGTTCCTTGTCGAATTTAGTATCTATGAACTGTTGTAAAGATTTCAAGAGCAGACAAGTCTTCCAGCAATAGCAGTAAGAATTGGCAATGATGATTGTTTATGGCTCTCTACAATTGTTAATTGGTAATGTGCCCATAACAAATAAACTTTAAATCTTCTGTTAGTCTCTACACACAGCTCGAAAGTTGAAAAATCTTGCTGCACTTATATTTAACACTCATTAATTGAGGCTAATAATAGTCGTAAGTGCTTACTAACGTTCAGTCAACTTAGATATTAATTGCTGTATTGATATTAGGTGGCTCCAGTGGCATACCTCAGTATTAACACCAGTCCGAAGTTATATATAGCTAAAAATGAAGAGCTGGCTGCGCTTCCTCTTGGAATGACATTGACTTTTACTGTTAACTTTTTTGACCTCAGTGGAAACCAGTTCCATGCACACAACACAGAATTGTATTTAGCGCTTAACAGGTGAGCAATGCTTTTGAATATATATGCTGATAATATCTTGATGGAAAGGTAAAAGGAACTCTTTTTTGCTACAAAATTGCTTTAAAGTTTTATCTAAGCACATGCTGTGTTCTTGTTACATTAGGGAAATCTGATAGTCACACTGGTGAATGAGTAATTAACATTCTTCTTCATTCCACATTCACCTCTTGAAGAAGATGTGGTCAACATGCAAAGAAAACACATCATCTATGCCAGAGTCCAAAGGGAATTGCAGCACATGACAATGCAAGGTTTAGATCATTTCACTATCCTATTGGCATGCCTGGAGCTTAGCACATCATGCACAGGAGTCCCATCATTTTGTGGGATGCTGTATTGTTGAGCACAGCAGCAATGGAAGAGTGGCTTTCCATTTGTGGGTGTCAGTGCATGGGTCGCAAGCATTGTATTATTGGCTCCATAACCTGCCATTCCCTTTTCTTATAAAGGCAAGCATTGTGATTGCACATCAGTTCACTTTCCTGAGCTCCAGCATTGAGTTTGTTGTTTCAGAGTCATATACTTCTCAATCCTTGGACTTGACTGTGAAAAATAGATAGTTTAAGCTTTCTCCCTTAAGTAAATCACTAATATTTTACCTTGCCGTTTACAAGGAAAAAAGTAAAGGTTAAAAGAACATGAATGGGAAGAATCATTTTTGGTCTTCAAATTTCTAATCTGATATTCAATGTAAAGTTTAGCTGCCCCAATACCTATAGAGGATCAGTCTTATTACAGTTCATTCTCAGTAATAGGTCTGCCTGAAAAATTCATTAAAAGTTTCTTGTTATATAGTGCCATCAATCATTGAACTGCTTTCCTTCGTTTCCCTAAATGAGTCCATCAAATACAAAGCACTCATTTCCTAAATCTAACATTTTAACCCACAAATGCATAAAAAGTGTAAGGAAAATAAACACTCCAAATATAGGACGAAAGGCTGTGATCTGACCTGTGTATGGTGTTTAATCATCTTTGGAACTAAACACCATAGGTGTTTTGTTGGCACTATCAGCACCAAATGACACCAAGGAAACATTAGTGCCACCTGATGTTACGTATCTCAGGAATGCCTCCAGTGTGATCATAAGACCTACCGGCTCCACTAGTCTTAACTTTCACAGAACTGTCCCATGTACATTGTACCATAAATACTCTTCTAGTAAAAGTACAGGACCAGACACCCAGGAAACATTACTCAAGTCTACATGGCTTGACACCCCAGCCACTACCCTCAGAATCATGACCGAAACAGTGACTCCATTAGTACCATATAATCATTCATATCCACCAACACCCCTCCCGTGCCACCAAACCAGCTGTCCATCCTAGGCATATTATCTGGCAACTATTTGATGTCTAATTCAGGCCATCTGAAAGTTATGCTCCCAAAGGCTCTTGATGGTCTCAAACTGGAAATGGAATTTTATGTTACTTAACTTCATACTCCCCCATTTTGAAATGATACGAATGTGAGCTTTCAAGCTTTTTTTCATGAAAAACTATTTTGTTTGTCGTCTTGGTTTTATCTTGCAGAGTCAGTGAGTTGTGAATCAGTCTTATTTTGTTTGGAATTCTGGCTCTAATGGTCCTTGAGATTCAATTAGAATTGCTACCTAATATTGTTTTCATCATTGTTGCTCCATCAATGAGAATTGGAATATTGGTATCATTCTATACATGCTTGTGAGCTCTAGATTATGTAAAATATATTGAACATAATTACAATTCCTAAGGGCTATTTGTTTCCTATGGTGCAAAAACTTTAGGTAAATTTGTAAGGAAAGTGTTAATCAGACTAGCAGCAGAGTTTTGCAAACTGGCTTGAAGTGATCTGATGAAGTGTGCTAATGTAATATTGCTATTGATTTGTCTTTATATTGTAATTTTAACTTTTAGCCTTAGTTTGTTAGATGGGGAATTATGTTTCTTTGCAACTATACAGCAACTCTAAGATGGTGACCACTGAACCTTTATACTAAGACTGACCCTTATGGGACTTTAATATGAAGTCACCACCAGCTTAATAGGATAAGTTAATGGAGATGTGTACTTGCATACTGGTTCCTAAGCTTCAGGGAGTTGTATGTAAGATCACAAGAAGTAGGTGTCAAAGTAGCCATTCAGCCCCTTGAGCCTGCTCCGCCATTCAATAAGATCATGGCTGATCTGATTGTGGCCTTAACTCCACTTCCCTGCCTACCCCCATAATCCTTTACTCCTTTGTGGATCAAAACTCTATCCAGCTCAGTCTAGAATATATTTAATGACTCAGCCTCCACTGCTCTCTGTGGTAGAGAATTACAAAGATTAACGAACATCTGAGAAATGAAATTCCTCCTCAACTCTGCCATAACTGGGAGACCTCTTAATTTGAAACTGTTCCCCACTAGTCATTTGTAATCACTGATAAAGGGACAATTAGTCCTGCAAAACTAAACTGGACGATAGAGAATAAAATACCATAACAATTTATTTATATAGCACCTTTAACGAAATAAAGCGTGCCAAGGCGCTTTACAGGAGCATTATTTTAAAAAGTATGACACTGAGCAACAAAAGGAGATATTAGGTCAGATGACCAAAAGCTTGGTCAAAAAGATAGATTTTAAGGAGTGTCTTCAAGGAGGAAAGCCAGGCGGAGAGGTGTAGGGAGGATATTCCAGAGCTCAAGGCGTAGGCAACTGAAGGCAGGCCACCAATGGTACAGTGATTAACCATCAGGGATGTACAAGAGGCCAGAATTAGAGGAGTGCAGATATCTTGGAGGGTTGTGGGGCTGGAGGAGATTACAGAGATAGGGAAGGGTGAGGCTATGGAGGGATTTGAAAACAAGGTTGAGAATTTTAAAATCAAGACATTGCTTGACAAGTAGCCAATGTAGATCAGCGAGCAGAACGGTGATAGGGGAATGGGACTTGGTGCGAGTTAAAACACGGGCAGCGGAGTTTTGGAAGACCTCAAGATTACAGAGACTGGAATGTGGGAGACCATCCAGGAGTGCATTGGAATAGTCAAGTCTAGAGGTAACGAAGGCATGAATGAGGGTTTCAGGAGCAGATGAGCTGAGACAAGTTGGGTGATGTTACAGGGGTGGAAATAAGTGGTCTTAGTGATGGCACGAATATGAGGTTGGAAGCTCATCTTGGGGTCAAATGTGACACCAAGGTTGCGAACAGATTGGCTTAATCTCAAACTGGTTCCAGGGAGAGGGTGGAGTGGTAGCCGGTGAAGGGAGTTTGGAGTGGGGACCGAAAACAATGGCTTCAGTGTTCCCAATGTTGGGGGAAATTTCTGTTCATCCAGTACTGGATGCCAGATAGGCAATGTGATAATTTAACAAAATGGAGGAGTTGAGAGGTGAGGTAAAGCTGAGTATCATCAGCATACATTTGGAAACTAATGCTGTGCTTTCAAATGATGTCACTGAGGGGCAGCATGTGGATGGGAAATAGGAGGGGGCCAAGAATAGATCCATGGGGGACACCAGAAATAAAAATGTGGGGGTAGGAAAAGAAGCCATTGCAAGTGAGTAGCAATAATGTGTAACAAGACAGAAATTTCTGATAAGATAATGACACAGGGAGTTATACTGATCACATCAGCCCAATGGCAAAATAGTTTAGCTGTATGTATGTAATGTAGAAACAAGCTAATGGTCACTTGGTAGGGCTAAGAGAAATATATAAAAAAACTTGTAAGACTCTAATGAGAATTTGCTTTGAAGGGTTCAATCGAACCTCAATACTGATCTCAGAACTGTAACTCATTAAATTTCACAATAATCAGATGTGATTCTAAGTATTACATGATTAAGTATGTGCTTAACTACGATCACATATACTAAATAAATCTGAATGCTTGACTTCAATGTTTCAACAGCCTTATTAGTTCTAAAGAACAGACAGAACATATTATAAATAAATGCATCCTCAGCAAACCTTTGATCAAACAAAGTAGACAAGTAGATGGTACATTTTACATTGTTAATATTTTGTGCTCAGGATATGTTAAGCACCATTCCACCTATGCTGTTGCTGGTTCCTTGGTGTCTTTCAACTGAGAAAATTTGCATTGGTGCCACATGGAGTAAACCTGGACATGATTTTAACTTAACTGATTGGTGGGAAACCCACAGGATTGGATTGTATGTTGGTTTTACACCCAGCCCAGTTTTATTTTCCATTGATGTCATTGGAGATTAATATTGGTCTCCATTCATCCTGTGCTCTGTCCCAATGGTTCATACGATACTGTGGATTTTCCTGCTTACTAAGTAAGATTAAAATTAGCCCCCACCGTTTCTCCCCCACCCCCCCCCCACCCCGTCGTATGGTTACTAAATATTGAACCTGGAAACTGCACTGCACAATATCTTTGGCCAAGCCAGCCTGTCGCTGTTGTTAAAACTACCGCCTCATTCGAAGTTGCAGTGCTTTGGTGTGCTCCTATGGTATATAGAGATTGTAGAATAAAGAAGAAAGCAAGATTATCTAGCTGAGTAATGCCTTCACTTTTTGAACAGGAGCATTCTCTGCACAAACTGAAGGTGAGATCAAGGCAGAGAGGTTAGAAATACCGAAGTAGCATTATAGGGCTCAATTTTATGAGCCCTCCAGGGATAGGGAGAGTGGCAGGGGTGACCCATAAAATTGCAAGCGAAGGTGGGAGGTGGAGTGACCATCGCCTTCCTGACGCCATTGAATTTAGTCCAGGGTGGGGAAGGTCGATGACAGCCTTCCCACCCAGAGGCCAATTGAGCTCCTTAAGCAGCCAATTAATGGCCACTTAAGGGCCTCCCCATCGCCACTGGCATTTTACCGGCAGCAGCGGGGTGGCCCTCCGCCACGTGCGGATGCCGCCCAATAAAACCAAGCGGCCTACCTCTTGGGCTGGGCAATCTGTAGCCTACGAAGGCTGCCCCTGTGCCACCACCCATCCCTGCCTTTAGCAACACACCCCATCCCCTGCCCCTCTTCGGCCTTGGTGAGCCAGCCCCCACTTACCTGCACTCCAGGGCTCTATGGCTGCTCCTGGTCAAGTGACTGCTGAAGTTCCCACAATGGCCACCACTCCCAGTGGCGCTGCTGGCCCTCTGATTGGCCAGCAGCTCTTGGAGGTGGGACCCCATCCTTAAAGGGACAGGGATCCCAGCAGCAGGCAGTTAATTGTCTGAGCGCCATGAAATGCAGCTGGGAGGGGGGGGGGGGTCACCCAAACAGCTAAAGCGGTGGTCCCCTTGCCTTTTAGGTCCAGCATCGGGACCCCCACCAGCTGCATAAAATTCAGCCCATAATATTTAAGTCCAATAAAAGAACCCAGTGATGTAGGGAAGCATTACATGTTCTTTATTTTGTATTATTACACAAAAGTTAACTGTACTGATTGATTTAAGTGAGTCCAGTCAGAAGTACTGACCTTATTGTGCAAAAGATAGAAATGTCTTGTTCGGGTCATAAAGTTTCAAGCCTGGATCACGCTCTTGTACATCTAGATATAGAGCAACCAAGTCAATTCCCGTAAAAGTTAAAATTCTCAGACCACTTACGGGATCAACTGATGCAACTGAACCCAAGAAAGGTATCTATGGCAGACCTGAATTTGTAATGTCTTCGTCTGCGGGTTCTTGATGCTGACTCTCAGAGGCCCAAAAATCTCATCACCAATAATCCTAATCTCATGAATAATGCCTGCTGGGAATCTATCCTATTGACTGGCACACTTTCTGGGGTTAGGGAAGATTAATTTGTTTGCGTTTGAATAGAAGGTTTTTGCACCACTGGGGCGGATCTTGGACACCTAACACACTGAGGAACCTGGAACATCCAATGCAAAACCACCAGGTGGAGGATACCAAGCAACCCCCCCCCACCCAACCTTGAAACATTATGCTGTTCCTGTTGCTTTCTTTGTAAGGGTACTACCTAAAAATTTCTTTAAAAACAGTGGACCTTCCTCTCCGCATCACTGGCCTGTATCTGCATTCCAGCCTATCTGCAGCCTTTCCACTGGGGTTATGGCAGGAGTGCACTGGAAGAGCTGTGGATTTTCAGCCCATTGGTGTCTGAAGTGGATAACATTCAAATTTTCCCAAGCCTAAAATTTCTTCCCTTGATCTTTTATTAAAATTTGGTACTTTTTAATGAAGTTTTGCTGTCACCTTTGTGATGTTCTGAGTGTAAACGTAACATGCAAATTCTACAAGAACAATGGCTAGTTTGTGACAAATTGTGATATCATTTGTGACGCAAATTCATATCAACTGTATTAATTCATTTTACATATGACCAATGTTCCCTCTTTTTGGAGTGCATGGGCGATTTCTTTAAGTGTGTGGCCCCTTTAAATTCTTATTTGCGGTTACGCATGCAGGGTAATTTAAAAGGGCCAACTTGTGCATGGCCTGCACAAGGACTTTCGGGTTGCTGCACAGTTGCACAGCTTAGAGGGAACATTGCGTACAACCCTTCTAGCTGATGGAACGGATCGTGATTCAACAAAATAAATTGATGAGCTCAAAGCCCCCAAGGGCATCCAGTTATTAGTAACAAATTTGTTTTCCGTAGGTAAAAATATCATAGGAATGATTACCACAAAAATAATGTGATGGAACATAATTTGTAGAATGACAGAAGAAAAGTCTACTGTATTTTCATTGCCTAAAAATATTAATGGATTTTTTTTTAAACCAATTTAGGGACGATCTGCTGTTGATTGGACCTGGTACCAGGAATAACACTTATGTGGCTCAGGCTGCTAATATAGGATTGTCCCTACTAGCAGTTTGGGATAACAAGCATCCAGGCATTGCAGACTATATCCCAATACCTACCCAATATGCGATATGGCCCAACATATCGGAGTATGTGACACTGAGTGATGTAATATGTTTCAGCAGTGTGCTGGTGAACCAGGAAGGTTAGTTATCTGACAGAAAGGAAACCACAGAGTTTAGCTTTGTCATCGTCAAGGCCTTAAAGTATAGTTTGCTAGAAACATTGCAATATCTAAAAGTATTTTACTGCTGCAGTTGGTTTTAGTTGCAGCTATCTAACTGGTGGTTCTAGGGTCATATGCCCCAGTGCTTCACTTGTCACATTCAGAGCTAACACATTACAACATTTGCTAACTGGCAAGAAGGCACCCGTAATTCCCTGAATGTGGAGCTAAAATGAGAAGCAGTTCTCTTCCCAACCCCTCTCAATAAAGAATGCCGGTCACCAACCACCGTCAGTTACCAATTTTTAAAATTTTTCGCCTTCACCTTCCCCAAGACCCAGTGAGAAGGCAGATGGAGCCTCGGTTTAATATCTCATCCAAAAGACTGCACTTCTGACAATGCAGTGTTCCCTCCGTACTGCTGGGGCATCAGCCTAGATTATGTGTTCAAGTCATTGGAGGGGCGCTTAAACCCATGACCTCCTCAGAATCAAGGGTACTACTGCTGAGCCAAAGCTGATACCTAAATGAAATGTGGGATAGGCTCCCAGATAGGACTTATTTTATTTGAGCTATAAACAGAAGTAAGTTTGGTACTGTGAATCTTAATCTATATTCACATACTATGAACAGGATTGTTCAATTATTTTTGTGTTATCTTAGGATCATAGGAATTTCAACAGAGACAGAGGCCATTTTGTCCATCATGCTTGTGCCTCATATACTCTGGACTGGATTTTCACTCCACGAGTGGGAAACAAGAGTCAGGACTAATTCCGGGTCCTGACCCTGCCCCAACCTCGAGGGGTGGAAGCAGTCACTTTTTGGGATTTTTCACAGAGGCACCCCCTTAATTGACAAAGAGGCAGGTTCCCTGTCCAATTAAGGGCAGCGGGCGGGCTCTCGAAGTTGAAGGGCCAATTAGAGACTGTCTAGCTTGAGAGGAGTAGCAGGCTGCAGTAAAGAGTAAGTAACTGAGAGAGTGTTTCAACATGGAGTTGAACTCTCACCAGCTTCTTTAAAATTTTAAATGAAAAACAGATACAGCAGCCATGCCACCTCTGTAGAAGGGGGGGGGAGAAGGGGAGAAATTCCCTCAACAGGGAAGCCTTTGGCCGCACCCAGGCAGGCAGAGGGCATGTAGGCCTGCCAGGTGCACTGGCTCTGTGGTCTGCTGCTAGGTGCCCGCATCCAGGCAGTTAAACTCCATCCCCACCCGGTCACGTTGGGTAACTGGAGGCCAACTGGAAATTTCCAGTTAAGTGCGCTTAACAAGGTTCTTAACAAACCTAATTGGCTACCTGCCTCGTGCGGGTGGGTCGCCCTACCAGCCCCGAACCCACCTTGGCAAAAATGGCCCACGCTGGGAACCGGGTTGGAAAACAGGCCTGCCAGCCGGCGCCAATATTTTTGGGCCCCGTCCCACCTCCTTTCCTGCCCTTGGCAGGTCCCAAAAATTCAGCCGTCCGTCTCGGAGCTGCCTACTCTCATGCCATTTCCTGTTCTTTGGATAGTTTTGTGATGTGGCCTCTTGTATGGTTGGAGCTGCATTGATATTGCTTAAATCCAATTTATTTATGATCTTTATAACTTACATCCCATGTAGTCCCAGAGATATTGGTGTCTTAGCCCGCCATACCACCCAGTCCCATTTATCATGTTACTCTATATTGTAGTTGTAAAATTTTATTTTTTTTTTCAAATCTTTGCTGTTTATAATTTTGACACACTGAAGGATTTTAATTTCAAAAGAAGCATTGTTGTTTAAATTTCTATTGGTAATAATGATATTTGAATGCATACTGAATGTTACATACAGGTGAAATTGCTTCTATATATGTTAAATTCTGAAGAAGTGCTCCAGTGGTCTTTCAAAAAGCATCTTGTTTTGTCGCTGAATCCTTGAAAAGTTATTTATATAGAAATCAAAACTGAAGCATTCATTTAGGTGAATCTGGGATCTGGTATTTGTTATCAAGTGAAGTTCTACAGATCGATCCTGTCACAGGATTGGGAGTTACAAGGAGCACAGGGTCAACCACAATCTATTATGAAATTCCTGGAATTGTGAGAACCTATAGAGAGGTAAGTTGTTCCATCATTTAATTTTTGTATAATCATGGTTGATAGTTTTAATTCAGTGGAAGCTACTGCAATATACTAAGGCAAAACCATTTACCTATTTCATGTTTACTTAGTATAAATCAGTTTTGTGCAAAGGATTATTCCTATTTAATGAGGGTTTACCAAAAAAAAACCAAGAGGCATTATCTTGGGAAGATCTCTTTCCTTCTACCACATTCTTATTGCATGGAAGTTCACCTTCCTCTTTACAGTTCCAGTTGTGAAGTAGTATAATGGTCATTATAACAGTAACTCATAAAAATTTATGTGTACTGAAACTTTAGTTATTTTTGCCATATACTACATGCAGTATTTCCACATCAGCCTTTGAGATTCATGCTTTCGATATGTTGCAATGTGCAATAATTCTCCCATTTCTATTTCAGATTACAGTTACTGGTGTAGGAAAAGCCACCGTTTCCTTTCATGGTTTCACTCGTATAATTGGTCTTCCTAGTTTTAATGTGTACAGATTTCTTGTGACTACTATGAACAAAGATAGCAGTCTGAGGGGTGAGTGCTCATTGTTGCTAAATACAGACGGGAAACTACAGTAGTGAGGAGAAACTCTGATTTTCTCTGCATTTCCTCCAGTGACAAAAGGGTATGATTACAGCCTGACAGCTTAATCTAGGACATTTCCTTGTGGACATAAGAATTTATAATTGAAAAAATAAAACTACAGAACATATGACTTAAAATGGGAACTGAATTATGTCTGTGTACCCTGGCCCAATTATTCCTCACCATCTAACTCTGTTTCACCAGAAGACTGCACTGGACCTTGACTCCCATGTGAAATACGGCAGGAGATTGACTAGTACACAATTAGTTTTGTGCCTTTATTGGATCAGCCACCCGTTAAACACAGCTTCTGATATTCCATTCCATTGCAGTCAGTAGAAATTAATATCAGGCGCTGTGTGTAACAGGCAACCTATCCGATATTGCCCATTTAGCGCCACCATCAAAGACAAATTTCTACCCCATAGAATATATAAAATCGTAATTGGTATGCAAAAGATAATCTGGAATACTACTTTAAATTAAATTGGGAGTAGAACAAAGGACATTGGTTTGAACTAGTAAAAAGTAACTTTAGGACTGACTTCAGGAGGTTTTTCATCACACAGAACATGGTCAACACTTGGGATGGACTCCTGGACAGAATGGTAGAGGTGAGAACCATTATGAGAACTCTTGAGAATCATTTAAGAAATTTCTTGATGTAGCAATGGGGGGAGGGGGGAGTATTATCCTGGATGAATGAATTAGGGTGGGATGAATGACCTTCCTCATCCGTAAGTGTGTTCTCTGAATTTTCTTATTCTACCACTGGTTAAGTCTGTGTACCCCTGTGTTCCTGTGCTTTCTAATTTGAATATTTTCCACTTTTGGTTATGTCAGTAATCATAGTAATGCAAACATTTTCTTCCTATCTTAAAATTTCCAACCTGATCATATTGTAGTAAGAAACATTTTTCCCAGTAGGAACAGACATTTATGTAGCGCTGCTCATGTAAATGTGTGTCTCAGAGTACTTTACTTGAGGAGCCATGGACGACAGGCAGGAAGAAAATGAATTTGGAGGGGAGAAGACTGAATTTTCTAAACGACAATTTTAGGAACCTTTTAAATGCAGAAATTAGATAGCAGCCTAATCACATTGCAGCAAAAATAGAGATACAGCCTACGTGACAGTTCTGAACAACCCCAAGATATCCATCTAAAATATACACATTAAAAAATGAGTCAATTCAGAAAAATATCTCTAACTTAGCCATCAGATTAATCAACCATCCTATTTTCCAGTCACTATAACAGTGCTTTTCTTCTTCTCCTCCCCCCACCATACCACACCACCACACACATCCCAGCACATCTTGCTAGGTCTTAAAAGCATCTCCAGTTTTTGGATTACCCTCTGCTAATACCTCACAGTCCTTCCCCATCTGTCGAGCTGAACCCCAGCTTAAGTAAAGTATGCAAGGAAGTGTGTTCTGGAAGACCTCAATGTTTCCTCAGTTGGCTGGCTTTATTTTGTGTCTGTTCAAGTGAATTAACATACATACCTAATGTTTCCATCAAGGTAAGGTTAAACGTTAGTAGATTATAAAAGAAAATTTATAAATATTCACAACAGATAGTATGGTCACAATATTCAGTACAGACATAGAACTTTTTATTATACTAATTATTGATGCATCCCAAATTCCTCAGTTCAAATGCTGCATTTTTGTGCATTTAAACTTTGCGGTTTTCTGTGATTGGTTTATAAATAATTGAATTGTAGAGATTTTTTTCTTTACTTCTCCATGAATGCTCATCAGTTCATATTTTTAGACTTAGCAGGAAGTTCTCTGCTAACTCACCAGGAGTGAGCCCTTTTAAGGAAACCATTATAATCATGCAATCCCAACATGAATGTCCGACTTCAGTACTAATCAAACACTTCAGTGAGTTATACAAATACTTAGTTATCATAATGTGTAGCAGAGAACCTATGTTGATTTCAGTTCTAGTTTCTTTTTCTTTCTACCATCCCTCCCTCTCTTCCAATGGTCTGGTTTAAATCAGGAGCTCATGTTGTGCTGAATCACAGGCAGGAACATTTGTCCTGCAGCTCTATAAGGCTACTATATATTTATTTAATTAATGCATATAAATGATCAACTAATGTATCCATGAACTCTACTATATATGAACTGGGTGACATCAGTTTGTTTTGTATTTGTCCAGGAGACTGCAGTTTTGCTCAAGTGAAAGCTATGTCAAAGCTAAACCCTGAATCAAATCTTGCCTGTTCTGTGCGGTTTAGTAATATTGTATTACAAGTCCTTGCTGTCTCCGTTTTCTCTGTGGAACCTGAATTCTTGGCAGATACAGGTAAATGAGTAACATAGCTCTTCTAGAGTAATGTAATTTCTTTTGCTGTTTTATGCAGGCTATGGCTCAAAATATTAAACTATGTCTATTCCATAATAAACCATGATAGCCATAAACTAACTGACCTATTTATGCCCAAATTAGTATCTGTACATGATAAAGCTGGTTACAGGAATTACGTGTATTATCACACAGCTAAGGATTCTGAAATTGTTGGTGCATAGCAATGTTATGTATTGGATGTGGGCCAAATGAACCCAATAATAATTCTTTATTGTTACCAGAAAATATTGAAGGGCATAAAATACAAAACTTGATAACTTTGTACCAATTTTATCATAGAGTCAATTCTGTAAAATATCACAAGGACGGTGTCATAGCAAATGTCGAGGAGATAGAGTTCATTCCACTAATAATCTTCATTGTTAACAGCTTCTGTGTTATCTGGAAATGAACCTTCTGGACATATGCAACAAAAGATTATAGAATTTCTGTTTAAGTTATGGGAACCACCGAACGGTAGCTTTGAGTAGCTTTTTTCCCTGTAATGCCAAAGAATAGGCAATAGGAAACTGGTCAGATTTATTGTCAGTGAGATGTTTTTATTACTGCCAGGACATGTTCAAAATGATGTGGAGCAAGATGGTGGCATGTGTGTGTAAATGAGTAGCATACTGATCTCCAGATGAGAGTCTTGATAGTTGTGCAGGAGAGGTGCATGCCAGCCAGCAACTGAGATGAATTTGTTGTCAAAAGGGATGGCAAGACTAATTTGGCAGCGCCTGAGATCTTAGTCAGCTGAAGATCTTTCTTGTGAGTTGTAGCCACAACTGCCTGGCAGCAGGTACAACTCATTTATTGCTTCATGAGGGAGGCACCACTTCCTATATTTGCATAGTGGGAAGTGTAGGTATTAGTGGGCGAAGCTGGCGACCACCTACTGTGCTTTTTCAGTTTGGCCTTTCTGAGATGGGCCTAATGATCCTGCTCTTCAATACAGAGAAACATTGCGATCCAGGGACCATTAGGTCCTGAAGCAGTACACAAGCTTAAAATTTTAAAAACATGCAAAATACTTGATACTGTAAAAAATTGAGTTAAAGTTTTCACTGTCTTATGGAAAATTAAAAAGAAATTAAAATCCAGTATGTAAAAAAAATCAGCTTTGACTTTGAATTTAAAAAACGGTTGCACTTGCTGACAATGTAGCTACTAGGTGGCGCAGTACTGGCACATGCGCAAATGCAGCCTCATCCACTGAAACATCACCGTCTGCGACGTCAAAGCAGCTGCCAGTAATAAAGATGGCGCTGCTCAATTTATCACAAAAAAATTAAGCCCAAATTCCCTCAATGGCTGCGATTGCTGCCTCCATCCCACCCCAACAATCCCGCTCCCTTCTGCTACCGCACTGGTCTTCGCTGCTCCCTCCCACACCCATCTGCTCGCTGCTTGCTCCCTGCCTCGCACTTCAGTGGCTAGTTTCCTGCCACTTCCTTGGGCAGCGTGGCAGGGAGCGATCAGCTGAGACGGTGGGGTGGTGGGGAAACAGCAAGGCCTGGAGCGAGCAGTCGATGTGTGGGGTGAAGCGGGGAGTGAGCGGCCAGGGGTTGGGGGGCTGGTGGTGGATGCGGCGAGGCCAGGAGCAAGTGGCTGAGGGAAGGCAGCAGTGAGGCGGGGAAGGAGTGGCCCCATTCCAGCATACAATGACGTTTTAGAGCACATGCGCGAATTAGACCTGGCATGTTGGCTGCACATGCACAGCATCATACTGGCAGGAAGAAACCATTCTCGTGTGCAGCTCGGACTGCACCGATGACGTCTGCGCTTGGCTGTTTTATAAAAACAAAAGTTAAAATGTGTTACCATAGATTTCTATAGTAAGTGTCCTTTACTTTGCTAGCAGACTTACAAAGTAACCTTTTCAATTTTCAGGTCAATACAGCTGCACAATCACTATAAAACAGCTACCAGATTCTGTACATAGGGACTTAAGTACAGGCGGAGACACCTATGTGTCTGTAAAGGCTTCTGTTCTGGGAGGACATTATGCAGGACAAGTTGGAAGAACCGAGGTCCCTTTCATTCCTGGATTTTATATGAACCAATCAGCTGTGACACTTAGTTGCAAAGAGCCAACAGTTAACATCACAATTTTTGGCATAGTTAAAGTATTGAATGAACTGGAGGTAAGCAATCAGAGGAGTGTTAATGAGGCAGAGCTGAGTTGAACTTTCTTGACTGTAAGGTTTCCTGAACAAAGCCTTGGGTTTTGGGTATTGTAAACTTTCAGCTGCAATGCCATATATATTAGACACTATGACCAGGAATTTGGTCAATGCTGCCTCTGTTTCACTACCACAGTTTGCTGGAAACATGACGGAGACCCCATTTACATGCATAAACAGGGCTTCTGCCATATTTCTCGTGACGTTATGGCAGCGGAGTGGAAACAGATCCAAGGAAATCCCCAGTCCATGAGCTGTGTGTTAAATTGCATGGAAATATTTTTTCCATATTAAAGATAATTGGTACCTAGGTAATTGTTTAAAAGTATTAGGATTTTTTGAACTTAAAATCCTGAAGAATTTTACAGATCATCCAGAATCTTTGAGCATTGAGAACAATTTGTAACTGGAGTAGAACTGACAAGGTTTTGGCATACACCTGCCTATCGTTTAAAAAATATTTATATTTATCTCAATTAGTGATACATCAGATGTGCAATATTTAAAGAAATTATTTTCCCCCTTGTGTTCTCTCACCAGTTTTTTCCTCTTTCCTTCTTTCACAAAAACATTTATTTTTTGCTGGGGCGCAGTTTGGCATGCACGATCGCTGTCTGATATCTGACACCAGCAGACATTATTCACGTGCCACTGTTGACAGTCACAGCTTAGCTTGATCCTGTCTTCATCTCCTGTCTGTACGCACAGGCAATCACAGCAAGAATCGCTGTATAGTGATCAGAATTAGAAACTCTGCCCAATTTTCCTGTCCCTAACCTGTGACACTGAGGTCAATTGTATTGCCTCTCCTGACATGAGATTCCCTAACTTTGGACAGATAAGGGATCAATGAAATCTAATTAAACAATGTACCATAAAATGTCCTGGTGAGCTCTAGTTTTTGTTTTTGAAATTGTGATTTATTTTAATGTATTAAAGCATTTATATTACCTTATTTCATTCAATCCTTAGGTCCGATCTCAATCACCTGCCATTGTGGTAAGTCAGCCTATCCAGTCCTACGCAGTGTCCAGCATTGTTTACTCACTAAGCACTGCCAATCTTAGCCTTCTTCAGCAGGGCTTACCATGCACCAATATCAGTGTATCCAGCTCCTTGACAAGACAGGTGATGCATGTGGCAGTCACAGTTCTGCGGAGTGGAGCCAACGGTGGTACAGCAGGCAAGATTTAGCACTAATTGTGCAATATTATCTTTTCCTTCAACAGTATTTATTGAGTTTTTTTTAGTGCAACTTGGCTTTAATGAATGTATTCAATTCATATTTTCTCTCAATCTTGTAACTGAAGTTCTTCAGACTTACTTGAGTAATCTTGAATAGAAAATGTATGGTTTCTTGTGATTCTCTGTAGCATCAAAACCATCTCTTTAAAGACTTAAAATTAGTTCAATTGAGGAAGACTAGGTGGTGTATCATAAGGATATTCGGGTAAATTTTACTCTGCTATATGCCTGGGGATTTCATGTTCCCTAGGTACAGGGAAGAGCAAAATTGGCTGGGGACTGTTGGTCAGGTTCCTGTGCACTTAAACGTACATTGCACTTCCCTGGGATTTCCTGGAGTTTTGCCTTGCTTGGTACCTAGGCCTGTGTGCACCATCGAACGGGTGCCTGCTGAAAGTTGGTATTAGGGCCTAATCCTAAATTACCATGGACTGGAGAAACTGTGGAGGTCCGAGGGGTAAAGTTAATACAATGGAGTCAGGCGAGAAAAAAAAAATAGAGCTCTCCCCACCCCCCCAACCCAGCAAAATTAGAAGCTTTCCAGAGACCTAGACCTTACACTTTCAGTGGCCTCTGGAATACTAAGGGGCCTGAAACTGTATTGGAATTTCATAGCTGATTTTAGGCATGCAACCCAGTCAGTAGATAAGCCTCTGCCTGGAGTTACCCTCAAACCATGCAAATAACACTGGAGGAACAAAAACAGTTGTCTCCTCCCAGGTGCAGTGCCTGAGAGGATAAACTACCCGATTACTTTTAATTTTTGCATTCGTTTCATTTTTTAAAAACTTTTTTGTGCATTCTTATTTAACAATGGGTCATGAGACTTTCATATTAGAGTGGTCAGGTGGAGGGTTGGCTTGGATATTGTGCAGAAAATTCATATAATTTAATTGGATACCAATGTTGCCTGTTTCAGCATCAGCTTTATCTACCATGATCAGTGGCCTTTGATCCTGTTGCAGGTAGGTTTTGAGTAAAATGGCTGTACCCAATTCTAGAGCTTCAGGCCAGGGAGTTCGGGTGGTGGTGAAGGATAAAGAAGGAGGTGCACCTGTTGACCGTACCTTCGTCATTAAGAAAATCCTTATTGATTTGCTGTGGATTGCAAGCTGCAGACATCTTCTGCCTGCAGGACTTCCCCAGCAGTGGATATTTCGACGTGATGTTCAAGACCGTGGCAGGATGCATCAAGTTCCTGAAGGTTGTCAAGGAGAAGGGAAACCAGGCGCCGCTGTTGATCCTCACAGTGGAGCTGCTCTTCACGTTGCTGTTGCAACACGACCGGGTGGTGACAGTTCGCCTCTATAACCCCCATGTTCCTGTCATGGATGTACTCACCTTCCTCGCCAGGTATTTCGAGGTGGCCGGCAGCAGCACTGATGTCAAGGACCCATTTGGGATTTGGACCAGCAAGTGGCAGGTCAAGGTGACCTTGAAGGTCGATGCTAACAGAGCCATCATCCATTCTCACTCCAGCTTCGCTATCGGAGGAAGTCGAGGCTTCTTGGTCTATGCGGGGCAGCCCAGAGTTTGTCGCACCTTTGGCAAATCCGGTCACATGGCAGCTTACTGCAGCACAGTCGTCTGCAAAAACTGCAAGAAGGAAGGCGATCAGACCAAGGACTGTAAGCAGAATAATTCTGCAACCTGTGCTGTGAGGCAGGCCACCTCTACAAAACCTGCCCCAAACGCTGCCTCAGTTATGCTCAGACGGCAAGGTCCAAGGAAAGGCCAGGAGAAGGAACGGTGAATGCGTCTGGTGCTAGGGAGGGGACAAGCAACCCTCTCCGCAGCGAGGAAAGCCTACCCGAGAAGGAGAAGAAAGAGGAGGCAACTGCAACCAGCGACCCAATACCTAACCTGTGCCCGGAAACCCCTCCTCTACAGACAATCGATGGAGGAGGAGGCAAAAAATGGACAAAAAGGAGCTGGAAGATAAAGCCCCCCCACTCCGGGGCACGGGAAGCTGTGATGGGCCCACCACACCCCAGCTCTAGGACACAGAGAGCAAAGAAGCGTTGGTGCACTCCAGGTCCAGGAAGCCGGGAGCAGTGATGTCTTTGAGGAGGAACAGAGGGGAAAGTCACCAAAAGCAGAGGACAGCCCAAGCCTTGCTGCCTACAAGACGCCCCCCCTCCCCACACCCAATGTCACCCCAACGGAACAAACCTCCCATGAGAAACCAGGAGGGGTTTATGAGCCCAACGAATGTGAAACAGCTTGCATGCACTGTGGGTATGCAGGAACATACCAAGGACTGGGGCTAGCAAGGACAACTGGTGTGGGAAGCAACAACCAACTTTAAAAAGGGTATAAAGATTGCATTGATTAACATGCGTAGCATTAAATCCACTACGCGATGTGTTTCAACCTTGGACTACCTCGCCAGGGTCAAAGCCGATCTACTGTTTCTGCAGGAGTGTGGAATACCACACCTCAGCACCTACAGGCGATGGTGATCCCACGGGCCATCGATCTGGTCAGGGGGTAACGATTCCCATTTCTCCGGCCTGGGTATTCTGCTGCAGGGAGGCAACCTCATCATCTCCGAAGTTAAGGAGGTGGTGGGCGGCCACATCCTCTTAGCAGATGTAATGTACAACAATACTCTGCTCCGGTTGATCAACATGTACGCCCCTGCTCAATGCAACGAGCGACTAACGCTCCTCCAGCAGCTCCCACTGCTCCTGGCAACATCGAGACCAGTCATTCTCGGCGGTGACTTCAACTGCATCATTAACAGCTGGATGATCTGGCAGGGACTACAGCAAACTGGATGCTACGTCCAGATTCCTGATGGAAACAGTAAAAGATGCCAAGCTGCACGACGTCTTCAACCCTGCAGACGGGACGCAGCGTAGATACATCTGGTCAAGCCCAGACAGGTCAGCCCATTCCAGGATTGACTTCCTGTTTGTGTCCCGTGCTTTCACGGTCAGATCCACCGACGTCAAGCTGGTGTTCTTCTCTGACCACTACCTCTTACTGGTCGACTGTCACTTACAGGATGACCAGCGGGTTGGCAGGGGGACATGGAAGCTCAATGCTACACTGCTAACCCCAGAGAACGTTGAAGAACTCAAAAGCGATTACAAAGGTTGGAGAACCGTGAAACCCCTCTTTGAATCTCCGGTGCGCTGGTGGGAGGCGATCAAGGAGAACATCAAGAGGTTCTTTATCTTCAAAGGTGTTCAGAGGGCGAGAGAGAGACGGAGGAAAATGTCCCGACTCCAGAAAAGAATGCAGTCGATGGGGGTCGAGGTCAAGGAGGATCTCCAAGAGGTGAAGAGCCAGCAGGTCTCACTCTTTGCCACGGAGGCCTCCAAAATCAGCTTCTGGTCCAGAGTCCGCTCCGTTGAGCAGGATGAGACGTGCTCGCGTTACTTCTTCCAAAAGGTACACACAGAGAGCTCGGTAATGTCTTCGCAGTCCAACATACTAAGGATCAGCAAATCCTTTTATGCTGGGCTGTGCCACGTGAAGCCCATGGACAGCATGGCTTCCCAGTTCTTCCTGTCATCTATCACGGAGGTCTTGTATGACAGCATGAGGGAGAGACTGGACAAACCGCTAACTCTGGATGAGCTGACAAACGCCGTCAGGTCCTTCGAGACCAGTAAAACTCCCGGAAGCGATGGCTTACCGGTTGAGTTGTATTCGGCTCTGTGGGACTGGGTCGGCCCAGGCCTGCAGGAAGTATACGAGAGTATGCTTCTGGCCGGCAGCATGTCAGAATCCATGAGGAAAAGCATCATCGCCCTCATATACAAGCAGAAGGGGGAGAGGACAGACATCAGAAATTGGCGGCCCATCTCGCTGCTTAATGTTGACTACAAGATTCTGTCCAAAGTCATCGCCACTCGGGTCAAGTCTGCTCTGGAGTTGGTGATTCACCCTGACCAGGCCTGCACTGTACCCAGCAGGAAGATCTCTGATAGTCTTACGCTACTCAGGGATGTAACCGCCTATGTACAGGACAGGAGGGTGGACACCTGCCTCATCAGCTTGGACCAGGAGAAGGATATCGCACACCTACATGATGGCGTGCTCTCCAAAATGGGGCTTGGGGAGGGAATCTGCAATTGGATCAAACTGCTCTACACAAACATCAGTAGCGCAGTCTCAATCAATGGGTGGGAACCAGAAAGTTTCCCGATCCAATCTGGAGTCAGACAGGGCTGTCCTCTCTCCCCTGTCTTGTTTGTTTGCTGTATCGAACCGTTTGCTGAGTCCATTAGGAAGGATGCGGGCATAAGAGGGGTGACAATCCCAGGCAGCAGAGGCACTCAGGTTAAAACCTCCCTGTACATGAACGATGCGCCGTCTTCTGCTCGGATCTGCTGTCCGTTCGCAGACTGATGAGCATCTGCGACCAGTTCGAACTGGCCTTGGGAGCCAAAGTTAACCATGGTAAGATTGAGACCATGTTCTTTGGGAACTGGGCCATCCGAAGCTTTGTCTCCTTCACCGTCAGGTCAGACTACCCGAAGGTGCTGGGGATATGTTGACTGCAACATTAGGACGGCGCAGTGGTTAGCACCGCAGCCTCTCAGCTCCGGCGACCAGGGTTCGGTTCTGGGTACTGCCTATGTGGAGTTTGTAAGTTCTCCCTGTGACCGCGTGGGTTTCAACTGGGTGCTCCGGTTTCCTCCCACAGCCAAAGACTTGCAGGTTGATAGGTAAATTGGCCGTTGTAAATTGCCCGTAGTGTAGGTAGGTGGTAGGAGAATGGTGGGGATGTGGTAAGAAATATGGGATTAATGTAGGATTAGTGTAAATGGGTGGTTGTTGGTCAGCACAGACTCGGTGGACTGAAGGGCCTGTTTCAGTGCTGTATGTCTCTAATATGGTTCAGAATGGCTGGGCCGTGCACCAAAACCCAGAAGGAGTGAGTAGCCAGAGTACACCATAAACTGAGCATGTGGGAGCAGCGATCTCTCTCCGTTGTGGGTAAGAACCTGGTCATCAGGTGCAAGACGCTCACATTGTTGCTGTATGTGGCAGAGGTCTGGCCCATACCCCACTCCTGCACCGTGGCGGTCTCCCGACCCATTTTTCGGCTTTATCTGGAAATCCAAAATGGAGCTGGTCCGGCGGGACACTATATTCAAACATCCAGATAAGGGCGGGAAAAATGTACCTGACGTCGCCCTCATCCTGATGACCACCTTCGTGTGCAGCCGCAACAAGCTGTGCGTAGAGCCCCAGAACGCAAACACCAAGTGTCACTACGTGCTGAGGTTCTATCTGTACCCAGTGTTGCAAAGGATGGGTCTGATTACATTGCCATGGAACGCTCCATCCAGTTGACCATGCCGTACCACCTATCCGTCGTGGGAAAGTTTCTGTGGAAAACACCTTTGACCACCAATCCATCAGGCAGTGATCTGCATGGAATGTCCTCAAGGCCCTACGGGATAATTAGATGGTGGATCCTGTCGGATGGTTCCCTGAGCAGACCGCCAAAGTCATTTGGCAGAATGCCTCATCACCAGAACTTTCAAACAAGCACCAAGACGTAACTTGGCTGGTGGTGAGAATGGCCCTCCCCGTCAGATCCTTCCTGCATGCCTGGAGTCTCCCCCCCCTCCACATTCTGCCCTCGAGGTGGCTATGGTGGGGAAGAGACAGTTGCCCACCTGCTTCTGGAATGTGTCTTTGCAAAGCAGTTGTGGAAAGATGCAGTGGTTTTTGTCGAGATTCATCCCAAGCAGCTCTGTAACAGGAGTCTGTGCTCTACGGGCTGTTCCCAGGGATGCAAACCGAGATAAACATCAACTGCTGCTGGAGGACCATCAATTCGGTGAAAGACGTTCTTTGGTCTGCCTGAAACCTTCTGGTCTTCCAGCGCATAGAGTTGTCCACGACCGAGTGTTGCAGACTGGCACATTCCAAGGTCCAGGACTACGTGTTGAGGGACGCATTAAAGCTTGGGACAGCTGCTACAAAGGCTCAGTGGGGAAAGACCACTGTGTAAGGTCCTCCCACCAAAGTGAACTGAGGGGCTGGACCCATGGGAAACCCCTCGGGCTGTATACACCAAATATGGGTTTGCTGTAAAATGTACATGGCATGTAAAATGGAATGGAAAGGTTGTGAGGCAACTCGCTCCTGTATTGAAGAAAACTGATTTCCTTTGCACTTTTTGGAATGTAACTTGGCTGCTGTTTTGTAATGTATTTTTTTACAGATTTTTATGAATAAAGTATATTTTTGGGGGGAAAAAAATCAGCTTTCTCTATGTTAATTCAATCCTTCAATGCATGTTGAGCTCAGGAACTCCTCCAAAGCAATCCTCCACTGTTTTTGGCAGCATTTTATGGTTTAAGCAGATATATCTACAAAAAATAAAGCAGTGTTGATACTGATCAAAATAATTCTTAACTGGTTGGATTTGAAAAATGGTCCTGAAAGTGAAACTCAAACATTTTGCTATAAATAGCAATATAAAGTACTTTTCCAAATGTTCCTGGTTTAAAATGAGTGTAGATGTGAATGTTATTTAATGTGCATGTAATTTTTGATATATTGCAAGCACTCAGACAACCTGGACATAATATAATTTTTCCTAAGGTCATTCTTATATAGGTTTAAAAACTCCCTTGAAACATCGGTTTCAAATTTATCCCATTTCTAAAAGCAGAATGTGATTTAACGATATATAGGTTGTAATTTACAATCCCACATAGATCAGTTTAACAACCTCAGCCTAATTGCAATGGGAAACTTCTTTTTATTTGTATATTATACAGGAGAATTACTGTTTGAGGAATCGACTTTCTTTGACCAGCTAGTGGAATCCTACCAGGTGCTGATGTTCACCTTGTTTGCAGTCCTGGCAACAACTGCCATCATCTTTATTGGTAAATAAGTAGTAGCTTTTGTTATTTTTTCTCACTGTCACATGTGAAGATTGGATTTTTCTTCTCGCCCCTCCAACAGTGTTGCTGTATAGCTGGACATTAGAATATAGGAGTGACAGGCTCCCACACTGATGTGGGATAGCGCAAAGCCTTCCTGTATTTGATTTTTGAACATTGTTTAACAAACTGAAAAATGGGTCCATGCAATTGTTGCAAATAACATAATGTAACATTGTACTTTTTAATCTTACATATTACAGTTTGTCACTGCTAGTCATTGATAGAACATTCAAAATGCAGCTGGTGTATTGTGATTACGCTTGACATTTACATCAATGCCCTGCATAAAACTCTTCCATGCTTCACAAAAGTAATCAGAAGAGCCTTGATAAAACATCCCCAGATGACATATGTGCATTGCTGCTTTATCATAGAATAAAATAATTTATTTATTTCACTTGCATTACATGATCTGAAGAAGTTGCTTCATTTGGAATCAAGTAATGGCTGCAACTTTAAGGTGTAGTGTGGATTAGATGGATAGCAAAGATCCCTCTATTTTGCTGTAACCTCAGAAAGGCATTCTTTACCCTGAGACATTGGTGTCAATGTTTTTAACTTCCCATACTACCCATCCTTATGAACTCTGGTTGAGATTACTGATGTAAGGTTGGTTTTATGCAGTGGCCTCCTGCCACAAAGAACTGGGTTTGGCCTTGGCCAATCACATCCCATTGGATCTTCTAGCTGGCAAACATTTTCATCCTATCAATCTGACCTGAATTTTATACCCAGGTCTCAGGAAAAAAGGTCAGTAGACCACCAAATCCAACTACTACTCCTTTTGAGCCAACCAGTAGGATATATCCATGAGTGGTTTGAATAAACTCATACTCTAGTTTCCTGATCCTCTATTTAGGGAAAGAACATGGGTGTAGCCCAGCATAAATAATGCATGTATTCATGCATACTCTTAACTGTCTTGAAAATTAGCTGCACTCCCCATTGTGCCCCTTAATGCCATTCCTGTGGTTCTAGGAATGGTATTCTGCAGTGAGTGGTGTTATAACCAGGTGAGAAAGAGATCTAGGGTTCCCTTTCAGCCTTCACCTGGTCTTACTGTAACAGGGTTTAAATTTTAAACACACCATGTTTTTAGTTCCCCCTTGATGAATCCTTGTTCACCACTTTCCAATTATAAGGCAAAGAAACCAACACAACAGGCTTTCTCAGGTTTAAAGAAGAAAAGTGAAGTTTTATTACACTTAAACTCTAATTCAGTTAACGCCTACAGATACACGATGCACCCACGCTAACATGCACACGAAGTACGTACATGCAGATAGAGACAGAAAAGAGCAGAAGAAAATAAAGTGGAAAAGTTTGAGGCACTATCTGAAGAGGTTTTGTTACGGTTCTTCGAGCTCACTGTAGAGTCCTTAATTGTAGGTAGATCTTGCTTTTCGTTGGGGCCCAGTATTATTCATAGACTTTATTCACTGTAGGAGACTTTTCTCTCTTGGGGTTCATGTGTCTTCAGTGGGTTTTGGGGTTCTGTGAGAAAGAGATGGGAGCAGACAGGAGAAGCTGTGGCGAGCCAGCTAGGAGAGGTCTTTTCAACCCAGGAACAAACCGCTTTCTACAGGCTCTCAGTTCAAAACTGTACAATTCAGAAAAGGCTGCGTTTGCTGACAGCGCAACCACTAGTGGCGCTGCAGTGGCACATGTGCAAATGCAGCCTGTGCCACTAAAACGTCACCGTCTGTGACGTCAGGCAGCTGCCAGGACTAAAGATGGCGCTGCTGAAATAATCACACGAAGACAACCTAAACACATGGCAGGACACAATGGCCAGAGGGAGAGAGCGAGTGGGCCGGGGAGGGAGAGAACGAGTGGAACGGGGTGGAGGGGGGGGGGGGGGGAGGGTGGGCAAGAGAGCAAGCGGGCCGGGGTGGGTGGGTTGGGGGAAGAGAGAGCAAACGGGCCAGGGAGGGAGAGAGCGGGTGGGCGGGCAGGTGGGAGAGCGCACCGACACCACCAAGCTCTCTTCCTGCTTCCCCCACCCCTGCTCTCTGCCTGCGTTACGTGATGACGTCATCTGCGCATGTGCCAACCAGTTCTGGCAATGCGGAACGCAGCGCGTGCACAGAGAATAGGAGCCAATGTGCGCAGCTTGGTGCACTCTGATGACGTCAGCTGCCGGCTGCGTTGTCAGTAATCACTTTGTTCAGAAAATCCCAGGTTGCCAAGCAGGTTAGTCATGTGACTAACTGGTCTGACCATGTCTTGGCTCTGTGTATTGTGTGTGCCAAGGAATGGTCCTTTGTCTACAAACACTGTCCGTTAATATGCAAAAATGTCTTTTCAACCAGGGGCCTGGCAATCCCTTGTAACAGGCCTTCTCTTCCCAGCAACAATTTGAAATTTAATGTCCATGTGGCAAAATTAATAAACCTCATTCTTGGCAAATGGGGGCCTGCATGACACCTCCATACCCATGGGAATGAAATGCGATTTGAGAAAAGGCGCATTTCATAAAAAGGATCAAGAGAAAAATATAAGATGCAGGAAAAAAACATGCATTTCTCTCATTCATTTCCATTTTTTCATAAATCCTAAAACTTTTTAAAATTGCCTTTCTTCTCTTGGTGCCAGTGCTGTTTTAATTGCCCCTTTTTGGCATCCCAATAAACAAGTTCTTTTTTTTTTTGGGATGCTTCTCTTCAGCCCATTTCCATGGCTGCCTAGGGTCTTTGTTCCTACTGAGGTAAATTGTTTTTTTTAAAAGAGTCAGTAGTGGGCGGGTCAATCCTGAACACTCTCTGAGACATGCAAAGGCTTTTGACTTCAGGGGATGGGTGGTTTGCTTTTTTTCTGACTGTGGGAGAGGATTTTTTGCTAATCTCCCCTTTATTCTCTGGGACACGCCTGCCTGCAGGTATTTGTGCAGACTCTACTGCACACCCCTGTGGCACTAATACTAGGTGAGGCTTCACCCTCATGGCTTCTCTGCCCATTAGAGGTCTTTCTTTGTCTCTGCAGTTTCCTATAAATGCTGTTAGCAACTCTGGTGGAGTGCTTCTAGTGTCTACATTTACATAGGAGGATGGGGGTCTAACTTTTCACATTTTCTGGGGTTGGCTGACTGGACAGTAGGGATTTTCATCTGGAATTCCTCCCTGACGTCCTTTAACCTGTCCTCTTGGTCACTTTTTCCCCTTCGCTGTCTTACCTTTTGCCAGCCTTGTGCCTGCCTGCCTGTCCCTTGTTCTCGGCAGGGGTCCCTTACAGTTCACCAGCCCTCTACTGGAGGGTCCTCCAGACAGGACTTAGGGGTGCAGGTTTCACTGTAGGTTGGGGTTTCCCCTCAACCTGGCACATGTGGCAACTCCTGCAGTACTCCACCACAACTTTGTGGAGTTTTGGCCAGTCAAACAGATGTCTTGCAAGCTTTGGTCTTTCGTATACCGCCATGTACAGCTACTGTAGTCCTGTGGGCCCTTGTTAATATTTTTCTCTGGTACCTCTGTGGCTCCCCTAACTGGTGAACTACTGTCCACTCCTTGCTGTCAGGTCTGCAAAGAGAACTCCATTTCCTCATCAGTACATTCTTTTCATAGTAGCAATCAGGGACTCCTTTTGCTTTCCTTTCAGACTGGGCAGCCTCTGCTAACTCTCGCAATACTGGGTTGGCTCACTGAGCCTCAGCTAGGGAAAGTCAATTTAATTCATTCCCTGTGTCTCCTAACTTTCCAAAGAAAGTCTCAGACAGGCACACCACATGGTCATCTGCCTGCAGTACCAATGCAGTCTCCTCTGGGGGAGCTGGTTTGATCATGGACTGATCCACTACACATTCAGGGAAACTGCAGGGGTCCATCTCCCGCCACTGCCCTGTCTCTCTGACCTCCTGCGGTCTTTCTTTCACTACTAAGGGGGCTACCACCTTCACCCCCGCCAGATCATTCCCTAGGATCAGGTCAACCCCATCCACAGGCAAACTAGGGACGATCCCTACGGACACCAGTCCTGAAACTAGGTCGCACTCCAGGTGCACCCGGTGTACAGGTACAGGGATACGCTGCCCTCCAGTACCATTCACCACCATTCTGGTGTTCACTGCACTCTCTGGGGGAAAGGTCAGGCCTTTTCCCAGTAAAAGGGATCTAGTGGCCCCTGTGTCCCTGAGAATCACTATGGGCTTGCTTTCCCCACTCGAGAGGTTTGGGTTACTTTCCCTTCAGACACAAAACCCTGATAACCTTCAGAAATCCTATTAAATTTTCCTGCACTTGCAGCCGTAAGCTTCCTGGGTCTCACTCTTACTGCTTGTACTGCAGTGCTATCCATCAGGTTTGCTTCTTCACTGAAATAAAAGCAAAATACTGCAGATGCTTGAAATCTGAAATAAAAACAAAAAAAAGGTCACTGACCTAAAATGTTAACTCTGCTTCTCTCTCCACAGATGCTGCCAGACCTGCTGAGTATTCCTAGCATTTTTTGTTTTTATCCCTTCTTCACTGAGCGGGTGTGTCCTGATTAACCCTACTGGTTTTTCCTTTAGTTTCCAGCAGTCAGCTTTTAAATGCCCTGCTTTTGTACAATGGAAGCATACAGGTTTCCAGGTCCCACTCTTGCTCATAATACCTTCCTTTTTTGCTGGAGGAGGGCCCCCTGTGTCTCCTGCTTTCCTTTCTCTTCCAGGACTGCCTGGGCTTCTATCACTTTCCCACCCTTTGTCCTTTTCGGATTTGTGCTGGTGATTAGGAAAAGTTCTCCCCTGGGAAACCGACTTATAAATTAAAGCAAACTCATCAGTACTTCAAGAGCCCTCAGCCACTGGTCAAAAGCCAGCTGCTTGCTTCTTTCAAACTCCAGATACGTTTGATTAGCTTGCTTCTTGAGGGTTGTAAATTTTTGGTGATAGGCTTCAGGTACTAATTCATATGCCCCAAGGATAGCATTTTTGGTTTGTTCATAATTTGATGAGCTTTCATCTGATAACAGGGAATAAACCTCATGGGCTTTTACAGTTAGCTTGCTTTGTAGTAAAAGAGATCAAGTCTCAGCTGCCCATTTTAGCTGCCTTGCCATTTTCTCAAAGGACACAAAAATGTCTCCACATCTTCCTCATTGAATTTTGGAATTAGTTGAACTAGTTTTAACAATTTTGTACCCAGTCCTGAATTATGCTGTTCCATATTGGCCATGCTTTCACTGGGGTTATTCTGTTGCTCCCTAGTTAACTCAAGCCACTTCAGCTCTCTGCATTCTTTCTGGAATATTCTTTTTCTTTCTTTCTCTCTCTCTCGCTCTCGCTGTCTCTCTCTCGCTTTCTCTCTCCTTCACATCCCTTCTGGGAGGCTCTTTCTCTCTCCCGTCTCTCTTTCTCCCTCTCCTGTCTCTCTCTCTCTCTCTCTCTCTTTCTTTCCCTATCTTCTAATTCAGGTTTCCTTTGTTCCAATTGTATCTTTTGCTAGCAGTACCCTGTCTGGGTCTGCTTCTAACCCTGTTTCTGCTTCAGATTCAAGGAAAAAATGGTTGGCCACTAGTCTTAGCAGTTCAGATTTCCTAGCCTTGCCACGTAGAGTGATCCCACACTGCTCAGCCATTTTCCTCAACTCCTCCATAGACAGTGCTTTTAACTTATCCCAAGTTACTTCACCCTGGCTTGGAGAACTACTAGCTTCAGTTGCAGACATGTTAGTATTCGAGCACACACAACCACAAGAAAGTCTCTAATAATCTTGTTCTTTTTTTGATTGGGAACAACTTCTCTTGTTTGTGGGTTAATTCCAGACGCTAGCACCCAAATTTCTGTTACGACAGTTGCGAAAGAGGTCCAGGGTTCCCTTTCAGCCTTCACCTGGTCTTGCTGTAACAGGGTTTAAATTTTAAACACACCATGTTTTTAGCTCCCCCTTTGTGAATCCTTGTTCACTGCTTTCCAATTATAATGCAAAGAAACCAGCACAACAGTCATTTTCAGGTTTAAATAAAAAAAGTGAAATTTTGTTAAACTTGTACTTTAATTCGGTTAACGCCTACGGATGCATGACGCGCCCACGCTAACATGCACATGAGATACGCACATGCAGATACAGACAGAAAAGAGCAGCAGAAAATAAAGTGGAAAGGTTTAAGCCAATATCTGAAGTGTTTTTGTTATGGTTCTTCGAGCTCACTCTAGAATCATTGATTGTATATCTTGCACATTTTGTTGTGGCCCAGTATTCTTCTTAAACTTTGTTCACTGTAGGAGACTCTTCTCTCTTGGAGTTCATGTGTTTTCAGTGGGTCTTGGAGTTCCATGAGAAAGAGATGGGAGCAGACAGGAGAGGCTGTGGCGAGCCATCCAGTCTTTTCAATCCAGGAGCAAACAGCGTTCTGCAGGCTCTCAGTTCAAAACTGTACAATTCAGAAAATCCCAGGTTGCCAAGCAAGTTAGTCATGTGACTAACTGGTCTGACCATGTCTTGGCTCTGTGTATTGTGTGTGTCAGGGAATGGTCCTTTGTCTACAAACACTGACTGTTAATATGCAAAAATTTCTTTCCAGCCAGGGGCCTGGCAAGCCCATGTAACAGGCCTTCTCCTCTTCCCAGCAATAATTTGAAATTTAATGTCCATGTGGCAAAGTTAATATACCTCATTCTTGGCAGATGGGGGCCTACATGACCGTGGTAATTCTCAGGTTTGTTTCACAAGATCAGAAATTCCAATCACACAAAACTATGGCAAGAACTCTTGTCCATTGTAGTCTTTTGTACCTGGAGTAATGGGATTGGCTCTGAGAATAGAGGGAAAGGACTGCTGTAAGCAGTGATTGGGAGGAGTAAAAGCTTCCAGTCTGAAATGAGCAAAGTTGGGGTGAACGGGCCCAGTACGAACTGAGGAAAGTGAGGAATGTAAGTTCACCATGTGAACTGAGAGGGGCATTGAAAGGTGTCACCACAATCTGAAGGGGAAGAGTGCTAAAGTGAGATAGTGGAGGAGAATTCTGGTCCAAACTGAGCAGAGAAAGTACCAAATTGAACTGGGGAGTTTGTTAGGGAGACAGTGCCTCTAAATTGGAGGCAGATGGAAGGAGGGATGCAACTCTAAGGTGACTGTTGCACACTTCATGTGAAATGTATCAAGATGCTGCATTGTATGGGAAGGCTTAAAGTAAGAAAAAAAAAGCAGTAGTTCAATACTCTAGATCCTCGATGGTCTGAGCAGCCAACTTGTAAGCTTCTAGAAATGCCTTAACCATCCAAACTCCCCACCTATGTGGGATCTTACAATTCTCTTAAAACCCCTTAAATTCCATGCGTTAATATTGGAAACTCTAAACAATAGTTATACTGTATATTATGGGTTTCAGTGTTTTTTTCCAAAGGTGCAGAATTTTAAACTTTCTGAACTTTCAATTCCTGGAATACAAAAAATTAAAAATGGGGATAACAAGAAGAAACTAATGGACTGTAGTTGTGAAAAAGAAGTGATGACTACAACTTATTTTGTCTTGTAGCTTATAATGCCTTCTTGACGAGGATACAGACTATCCCTGTAATTTATGTTTCTGCAGCACCACAGACAGGTAAATATAGAAAATTTCAGCAATAGACACAATGAGGCTGTTTATTCCTTGGGCTTTGGTCATATTAATCAAGTGTATTCTCACTGTCTGGAGTCTGTCAAACCTGTTATGATGCATGTGCCACGCAGAGTATACAACTACAGTTTTATTCTTGGTATTGGTGAGGTGCATTGTAGAGCAGTACCAAGTTCACCTGTTGTATGCAGGTGCAATTCGCGTTATCCTGCACCACAGCTGCCACTGTTTTATACCCCACTTATAGGATGCATCCAACAATGGCCCGCTTGTATCGACCAACAACGCAGTTTTCCCATTACTGTACTGTGTAGAACTTCCTCCGACATTGGAGAAAGTCCCTGAAACAATTTTGCACCAACTGTCATTTCACTGATGCAGGTTATCTATCCAGACAATATTTGTGTCTTTTTTTAAAAGGTGAAGCATGAAAACAACTGTACGTTTTAAAGAGGCAATACTTTACTGCGCAATACAATTCATTAAACCAAATTGTTCCATCATAAGTACCAGAGCATCATTTTGATGGAGATTTTAAGTGTCATCAATAGCTGCTATCTGCAGACTGAGCATAAGCCTACATGCAATGGATAGGACAGGAAAATTGATGTGTTTTACTTTGAGTATTCACTTCTGTCTTGCTATGTTGATATTTCAGAATCATACTGTTCACTAAGCTCACTAACAGCAGGTTTGACCTGGTGTAATACTCACTCTTTGATTATCTTCCCACCTGCATCACATACTTGGAACAAATTGTTCATGTCTTTAACAATGCCTTAATAAGGAAAAAGCAGTTTCTTTTACATGGCAACCTATGCAACCAAGAACAGATTAACTGGTCAATCATCTCATTTTCTGTTGGTTGTCACATTTGGCTATTATGACTGAACTTAAAATATTTCATTAGTTGCAAAGAGATTTTGCATGTGCTGAAAATGAGGCAAGGTGCTCTAAACAAAGACGAGGATCTGGTGCTTTCTATCATCAACTGGTGATGTTGCTAAAAAATATTTGTTGCTAAAATTAGCAAACAGTGGAAAATAGCAGCCATTGTGATCTTTTTAAAAACACGTAGATGACTAGGTGCTGAAATGTAAAATAGCTAAGTAGAACTAGGCAACAAAATTACTTTAACAACGAAGCGTGTAACATTGTCTTCACATGAATGGCTGTGAATGAGTCCAGTAATAAAAGAGCTGAAAAAATGGATGGTTTTGTTTTCTTTTAGAGAGATCAATTGATAGCTGAGTGATTTCAGTGTGACAATGAAAGGGTTCAGATAATGTAACCAACAATAAACATGTACCATTTCATTTTTATGTAGGGGTTTCATTTAGTTTTGGACACATTTCTTTGCTGTCAGAAGTGGGATCAAATGAGAATTCTATCAAACAAGGCACTCCCATGTTCTTTACACATCATCTATACAAGGTGATTAACAGCTTGGGATATTAATACAGCAGATTTATTGAGAAGTATGTCAGTCAATTGCCAATAAATCGTATATCATGTATACAGAAAGAAAGAACTTAAATTTTTATAATGTCTTATCACATAGGTGGGATGTCCCAAAGTGTTTCACTCCCAGTAACTTACTTTGAGTGTAGTCACTATTATTATGTGGGCAAATGCAGCAGCCAATTTTTGCACAGCAAAATCACCTACACACAAATGAGATGAGTGACCGGTTTCTCTAGTGGTAATGGTTGAGGGAGAAATATTGGTGAGGACACCAGGAAAATTCCCTGCTATTCATGGAATCTGATCAAGCAGAATGGGCCTTGGTTCAATGTTTTCTCTTAATGGAAATAAAAGCACCGCAACACTTCCCCAGTAGTGCATTGAAGTATCAGCTTAATGAACTTGAACCTACAATCTTCTGTGACAAAAGGGAGACTGCTTCTAACTGAGCTAAACTGGCTCGTAATATAAAATGTAGATACAATATAATCTCATAGAAACCTACAAAATTCTAACAGGACTGGACAGACTAGATGCAGGAAGGATGTCCCCAATGGCAGGGGAGTTCAGGACCAGGGGTCACAGTCTAAGGATAAGGGATAAGCCATTTAGGACTGAGATGAGGAGGGACTTCTTCACTCAGAGTGGTGAACCTGTGGAATTCTCTACCACGGAAAGCAGTTGAGGACAAATCATTAAATATATTCAAGAAAGAGCTAGACATAGTTCTTGGGACTAAAGGGATCAAGGGATACGGGGAGAAAGCAGGAACAGGGTACTGAGTTTGGATGATCAGCCATGATTGTATTGAATGGTGGAGTAGGCTTGAAGGCCAGAATGGCCTACTCCTGCTCCTATTTTTCTATGTTTCTATATAACTAGTAAATCTCCATAACATTGTACACAGAGTGCCAAAACCAAGTGTAGTCTTTAGGTGAAACGGGTTTGGAATGCTCGCTGCATTCAGTTTTCTCAAGACCTAAAACAGCCAAACCAGTGGTCCTTAAAAACAGTACCTGAGGCTGTCATAAAAAGGTAATTTTTTTAAAAATTACTTGCCTGAATGTGGAGCCAGGAGGAGCAGGAGCACATTGAAACTATGGGCCACCGCTTGCCTTTCTCCCAGTCATTTCCACTGCCCCTCTCCCTAACCCATGGTATTGGCATCCTCGCCAGCCAACTTTTATCCTCTTCAGGACCGGCGCACTGACTCTTGGTGCATGACTGGTTTCCTGATGACCTGAGAGGACCGCTTTTGCATAGTCCTTGTACACAGCTGTTTTGGCGTGGTAGTTATTGCCGCCGCTGTGTTTGGGGAAGCATTTGGCCACGAACCATTTTCTATCTCAGTATAATTTAAGTGTGATTTGTTTACATAGGCAATTTACATTACAAAAATGGACATAGGAGTTTAAAATGGAAAAGTTAACAGGAAGTGGAAGTAAATGTAAGGTTTTTAATATATTAAAATAGATATCGAAATAGATTAGATCAAGGGAGTTCAGTAGACAAAGAATATCAAGATAAGCAGAACATGAGCTTATCAAAATGAAATTCAAATAAGATTGTAATCTTGATAAGTTATAAATTAAAACTCAAAAGAAAATGTGATGCAGTTATATTTCATATAGACTAAAGCAGGTAACTGATGCTTAATCTTTTCTTTTTGTTCTATAGGTTACAATTCAGCACCTCGTTGTAGTACTCCCCGAAGGCGATATTTACAGTCCTGGCTATGGAGCGTACGCTAACACTCATGAGAAGGCAGGGCAGTCAGTATTTAGCAATAAGAATTACTTGTGTAAAATGTGACTGCATTTTTGTCAGTTGTGTTTAAGATTCTAGCAAGATAGAGAAACAAATTCAATCTTGTCCTCATTAAATAGTTTGTTTTTTTAGCAGCAGACGTTTGAATTATGACACTTGACTGCATTTAAGACAGTCATGTTAAAGATTTTAACTTCAGGGTATGATGGAACACACCATCAACTTTTCTTGTAATGCATGGAAATTATCCTAACAATATGGGGTAGAATTTTTGATTCATATCGGGTGTGGGACCGGAGACAGGAGGGCTGAAAAATTGGCCTCGGAGAGCAGTGTGCCAGTTAGCCAGCATGTTACCGCCTCTGGGCCATTTTAAAAGTGGATGGATAGGGGGATCCTAACGAGCACTGGGGAGACGGGAATTGGACTGAACTGGGAATTTTCCAGTGGGCAGTCGGCCCCCTCTCCACCCACCACCCAACCCCCCCCCCCCCCCCCCCCCTCCACCCCAAGCAATGACAGCCAAATCCTGGCCAATGCATGGAGGAGGCCTCCTACCAACAGACTGAGGGCCAACATTCCAAATAACTTTTTTAACCCCCCCCCCCTCCAAAGTAGCAGTCTGGCATGTGTGGCCAGTGTAAATTTCAACTTTATTGAAGCGTCTTCAGTGAGCACCTTCATCTTGAGGCGCCCTCTCTCACCTATGTTGGCAGCTTCTCCCTCCGACAGTCGGGCTGCCGATATCTCAGGGCTGGAGGGCCTCCTATAGAGAGCCTGCCCACTGTCCTTAATCAGGTGAGGAGCATGCACCCTGGCCACTAATTGGTCAGCCATTCAAAAATTGTATCAGGCCTCGGGCTCTGACGCAATGTGGGGTCAGGACCAGAAAATGGTCCTGATGTCAGGGTTCCAATCCAAAAATAAAAATCCTGCCCCGGGCCTTCATCCCCAGTCTAATCTTGATTTATAATCTGCCTTGGGAGGAAAAATGTACTTTGTCAATAATTAGTGGCATAAATTAGTCGGATTACTGTGGATTTCAAGGGTTTAATTGGTGTGTGCTATGGAGAATGGCATTTGCATTTAAAAGAAAATCAGCAGAACAAAAATTACACAGCGTGGCTATTTTTAAAAATCAAACTTTTAGATGATCACACTACATGAATGGCTAATGAACAATCACCATACCCTGCAGAGAAACAGAATAATATCCACATTCAGCAAATTGTGGTTCACTGTTGCATTTTGTAATTTTTTGGCAAAAAAAACTAGTTTAGTTTTGTTCTCTCTGTTGATTGTCTTCAGGATCTATTTTAAGTTTGGTGAATGGAAGCTGCATGATGTGCATATTTCTGTCATGTTATCCTTTTATTCATATATTAATGTTGTAAGATGTGGTCCTGTTAAACAGAGAGCATTGAATTTTGATCTTAAACTCATGCATTTTTTATTTCTGTACATAGTTTAAGGTTGCATGTATTTGTTTTAAATGTAATAAAATTTAGAAGGAAGTTTACAATGTGTGTCGTTACATTTAGAGATCTGCAATATGATACTTAAAATTTTTGATTTCTGAATTCAGTGCACCTGACTTCTATCATACAATAGCTGTAAATAGTTTATTTTCAATTAAAATGTTTATTGTTCTAACCTACAATATGGCAGATTCATAGGCCAAGTAACACTTACTTCCATATCCTCCACATATCACTAATAGGCCCAGCTCACCAAAAGGAAAATTTTCAAGCATGACACTCCTTTAAAACATTTTTGACATTAGAATATCACTCATGTGACTCTCCCCTCTTCTTGTATATCTCTTGGGTAATGTCATTTTTCCCCACTGGCTCAGCTGTAGCAGTCAAAATGTAAACCTTCAGTTATGTTTTCATATAGAAACACTATTGATAGCCCTCACATACATTGCTTATGTTCATTTGTATATTCATATGTTCAATATGTTGCAACAACAAAGATTCAAAAATTGCAATATCTATAGAACTTTCCACCAATGTTCTCTTTTCTCCTCAAATTATAGACCTTGGGAGGGGTAGCATTCCATAAGTTGCTCTGCCTGAGAGTGTGGTGGAGGCAGGTTCAATTGAAGCATTCAAAAAGGAATTAGACAGTTATATGAAATGGAAGAATGTGCAGGGTTATGGGGAGAAGGCAGGGGAATGGAACTGAGGGAATTGCTGTTCCGGAGAGCTGGTGTGGATATGATGGGCCGAATGACCTCCTGCACTGTAGTGATTCTGTGAAGTCACCATCCAATAGCTCATCCGAGCGGCCATTTAGGTGTCAGCTGTGGTTCAGTTGGTAGCACTCTCACCTGAGTCAGGAGGTTGTGGTTTCAAGTCGTACTCCAGGTCTTGAGCACAAAAATCTAGGCTAATGCTCCAGTGCAGTACTGAGGGAGTGTTGGAGGTGCTGTCTTTTGAATGAGATGTAAAACTAAGGCCCTATCTGCCCTCTTGGGATTGGATAAGATCCCCTGACTTTTTTGAAGAATCACCAAAGGAGTGATCCCTGGTGTTCCTGGCTGATATTTACCCTCAATCAACATCACAAAAACAGATCTTCTGGTCATTATCACATTGTTGTTTGTAGAAGCTTGCTATGCACCAATTGGCTACCATTATTCCTACGTTACAGCAGTGACTACACTTCAGAAGTACTCGTTCAGTGATTGTGAGAGGGGCTATATAAATGTAAGTTTTTTATTTTTCATTTTTGAACTTTGATAGTGAGTGCTGATCAGCTACTTTATTGCAAATGATTTGAGGAAGTGTTCACAAGTAAAGGCCACGTTATACTCTGCTGGCAGTGTTAATAAATTGAGGTCCTCTTCAACAACCCTTGTTGCAAATTTATGCTCAAGCAATCAATCCTGCAGCTCGTGTGAGGTCACACTCTAAAGGCTTATATTTTAGTTTCCAGAATTTTGTAGCAAATCGGTTGTGTGAAAATGCACTGCAGCAACTCACCAAGGCCTCTTTGACAGCGCCTTCCAAACCTGCAACCTCTACCACCTAGAAGAAAAAGGGCAGTGAGCACATGAGAACACCTCCACCTGCAAGTTCTCCTACAGGTCTCACACCATCCTGATTTGGGAATATATTGTTTTTTCACTGTCGCTGGGTCAAAATCCTGGAATTCCCTCCCTCACAGCACTATGGGTGTACCGGCACCACATGGATTTCAGGGGTTGAAGAAAGCAGCTCACCACTGACTTCTCAAGGGCAATTAGGGATGGGCAATAAATGACGGCCTTGCCAGTGATGCCCATATCCTATGAACGATTAAAAAATAATTTACATCAGCCTGAACACTTCTATTCTGACTAAGCTAAGTACATCCTGAAATGCAGGATGCATTTCACTTGCCCTCTTCCTTCCAGAATGTTAATATACTCTTGAAGGTGATTCTGGTGAATTGGCTAGGTGTTCCACATGGTATTGGTAGGCTCTTCGGGAAAACATGGTGGTTTCTCGTTTTCTTCCAGAAAGTTACAGAATTGTGCTGCCTTTGCAAGGCAATGAAAGAACATTTTACGTTGATATGAATAATTTGTTTAACTTTATGGGATATTCAAGCAGGTAATCAGATGAGCTGTTCAGTGAATCAAACCTTTAAAAATCAGTTGTATTGCTTTTTCTGTAACAAATGCTGTTAATCAGTATTCCAAGACGTTCCTTGTTGTCATTGCTATCTAGTAGGATGGGTTTCAGCAGTAATGCAATCTCACTCAAAGCAAGAAAATTAAGATCCTACTTGCCCTCCACATCTGTCCAACGCTTTGTGCAATTCATTGCCCCAGATTTCACCCTTTTAGACTTCAAAAGGTCTATTTTCTCATGTGACTTATGAAGATCGGTCCAGTGTTCCCTCGGTTGCCCACAAAGGAATTCTTCATGGCTGAAAGATCCAAGGCATGAAAATGAATATTTGCTGAGTCACCACTAAATTTAACAGCTCAGTCTGGCATGTTACTATTGAATTATGGGTTGGACTGACAACAAAGCTTACACTGTCCATTGCTTATTCACGGCCCTCTCCAGTTTACACTTCTGTACAGAGCCGTCCAGGTGTTTGTCACACCTACCATTTTTAGAATGGTTTTCAGGAATGTTGCAGAGGGAACACTCCACTTCAGTCCACTTGGCAACAGTGCTTTGTATAGATTTGTTGCATTAAATCTGAACAAGCCTACATTTAAAATAGGAAAAAAAATAGGCAAAGCAAAACACTACACACAAACCCTCAAACAGTTTTTTTTAAAACTCCGATACTATTTAAAATTTAACGTTAAAAGTAGAGCCACATTTGAAGTAGCATAATAAAAAGAATGTGGTACTGCAGTCTTGAAATGAAGCAGTAAATTCTCACTTTGTGCTCCCCTGGGATCCTCACAATTTATGAATCAGTTATACAGAAGATCTGAAAACCATACACAGTGTACACCCAAATTGCTGATGTGCATTCTTGGACAAGGTTACACACTGGAAGCATAAAGTTGGAAAATTGTCTTAAGTTCAAAAGTCCTCGAGGAGAAAGCTTTACCAAACTTCTGAAAGCCAGCAGATGGCAGCCTACTTCCAGCAAAAGACAATAAAAAGCAAGCAGAGTCCTCAAAACATATTGTTGACCTTTTGTATATTTCCAACATGTTCTGTTTAATTTCAGATTGTTAATGTTTGAGATTTTTAATTACCATTGTAATTAGCATGGGTGTTGATATCCCATACTTATGTTGAGAGGCGATCTCACCCTGAATGTTGGTTTCATTTTTAGCGTGGTTTACTTCAGATTGAAAACAAGCAGATGTCAGGAATGACCTCACGTTCCGTCTTTGCCCTCCCCCCCCCCCCCCCCCGCAATTCATCTACATGTTTCCCCTCAGTGGTATTATCAGCAGATATTTCAGTTGTTTGGCATAGAACTACAATCACATATAGATAGGGAGCTAGTTATCATTCAGGGTAATTCTGGGATTTGGAATGGAGATATCAAGTGGCATTACCTGTGCATGGAAAGGACCATGTTTGCCTCCTCTTCCCTTCGCCATGGCTGTACACAGAGCAAATTAAAGATTGGCACATACACGTGGTAGAAGGTAAAATATTCTGGAACAAACTTTTTTTTTTAATTATTAAATAAATTTAGCTTCAAAAATCTACCAATTTAATAGCACTCTACAAACAAAATAATTTTTTTCAGGGCAAATTCTGTTGTCCATCAAATTTTATTAATTCCATCACCATTATAAACCTAGTTACATCTGATTAAACAATGTGTAACATCTTATGGGGTTTCTAATAACAATGTGGGAGCAGGAAAGTTGAAGTTCTCACTGATTGCCAGCTCTGGGGTGCAAACCGCACCGCAGCTTGTGTTGGAGCCCTGAGTGACAGACCACAACATCAGGATTTCCTCCGCATGCCCCATATCCTGAAGTTGCGGTCAGTTTCAGAGGCGTAATGGTAGCTGTTAATCGTATGTCAGTTGTATTTGGTTGTGTGAGGTGGTGGGCATTGACTGGGGATATACTTGAGCCCCTGTGAATGACCACAAACTAAAACTGGTTGTTGAGT
Source organism: Heterodontus francisci (assembly GCF_036365525.1). Classification (NCBI taxonomy): domain Eukaryota; kingdom Metazoa; phylum Chordata; class Chondrichthyes; order Heterodontiformes; family Heterodontidae; genus Heterodontus; species Heterodontus francisci. The sequence continues at coordinate 45,969,101 of NC_090400.1, forward strand.
TAGGGAGTATATGCTTGTAATGGGTAACTCTGTAAATAGTGTAAAAGTATGTAAAGATTGTCTCCAGTATGCTTCGGCAACTGGCTTTCTGGAATAAAACAGCCATGAACACCTTTTGGATGAGGTTAAACTCTCCAATATACCTATAAGATCCCATGGCACTGTTTGAAGAGGAGAGAAGTTTTGGCCAACATTTATCCCTCTACCAACATCACTAAAACAGATTATCTAGATATTTATTTCACTTCTATTGGTGGACCTTGCTGTTCAAACTGGCTGCTGTTCTCTCCTATGCTTAATTGTTGTTAGAGTACTTTAGAATGTGCTGACATCATGAAAGTTGCAATAAAAATGCAAAATCTTTCCACTATCCACGGATACCTCGCTTGTCATTTACATTACAATTCACACATATATGCTAGCGGATATGAAATAATCTGTCCTGCTTGCACCATGTGTTCTTTTTCAGACCAGGTGTATTAAGCAGCTATGGGTAGAAGGAGCTCAGATCAGTTGTGGATACTAACTATCTGAACTTTCAGTTATACCCAAACTTTGAAACCTGACAGGATTGCTGGGATTTGGTTCCAGATATCAAACATTTGCACGGTTGTGCTTTTTGCAGTAGTCTATGTTAGAGTTTTAAAGTTTAGGGCGGGGCTTAGTGAGGAGTCCTGACATTTGATTGGCTGAGGTGTTTGTCAATCAGCCTGAGTGACACTGGACATCTTGGAGGCGGGCCGTAAAGCGTGTGGGGAATAAAATGGCGGTAAAAGGATAGCGACTCGGAAAATCAGGAGCAGCAGCGGCTCTTTAGTAATTAAAAAGAGAGCGCCCGCGATATCGGGGCTGGATCGTCGCCGTGGTTTAATTTAATTTTCTGATTCCTACTGTGGGCCCCGCTTTGTGAAGAATGGACCGGCTGGCGCCGTTTGGCAGTGAGTAGCCCCCCCGTCTTGCGCCTCATCATCCGTGGGGGGGAGAGGGAGGCTGGCCGGAGCTGCGGGCCTTCCTCGGAGCTACAGAGGTTGCAATGAGACGGGAATTGAATTGGACGCAGTTAGTTTGGGTGGGGTCGTTTTTGCTTCCCAATAAAAACTCCCCCCGCTCCCCAACATATATAAAAAAAAAATCCAAACGTCTTTACAAAGGATAAGTCAGCAGGAAAGCAGATCAACCGTGGGCATTGCAGCCAGAGTGCTGGAGCAATATTACATGGTTTTAATGTATGCTTCATAGTTGAAGAGCCTCGGAGGCCTCTTTTTTTTCTCCCTTCATTCGAAATTCAGTTCTAAGGTTACAGGCTCATAACCTGCAGTTAACCTGCCCCAACCTTTCAGACTGAATTCAATCCTGGTCACTTTTCGCCCCACACACGTGCGTGTCTCAAACTGGATTATCAGTGGAGCTCCGACCTTGTGTTTGGTCGGAAAACATGCCACGTGTGTAATGCACTTTCGCTCTCTCTCGCTTCTGATGGCGGTAGAAAGAAATGCAGGCAAGGTGTGCGACTGAGCAATGAGACCAGGACAGATTGGATCATGCCAACTGGTCCAGCATGTCAACTTTGTATAATTGGGTCAGCAGCCAAGAAGAATCAGCCAATCTGCTGACGATTTTTCCCTTGCTTATAATGCCCATTATATTACAACAGCGCCCAAAGAAATCCTCATGCTTTCAATCTGAAACAAAGACAGAAAATGCTGGAAACACTCAGCAGGTCAGTCTGCATCTGTAATGAGAAAAGAAAGACTTGCATTGCTGTAGCGCCTTTCATGAGCACAGGATATACCATAGCGCTTTACAGCCAGTTAAGCACTTTTTGAAACACCAAGTTGTGGAAATGCATAGCAGATCTGGCAGCATCTGTGTAGGGAGAAATTCATCAGTACTCTCAAAAGGACGTCAACCTAATACGTTAACTCTGTTTTTATCTTCACAGATGATGCCAGACCTGCTGAGTATTTACAGCATTTTCTGTTTTGTACTGTAGGTTTCCAGCATCTGCAGTATTTTGCTTAAGCACTTTTAAAGTGTATTCACTGCTATAATGTAGGAAATGAGGCAATTTGCACACAGCAATCTCCAAAAACAGCAATATGACAATGACCAGATAATCTGAGAATAGACAAGTTTTTTTTTCAGCCGTAGGCCCTTCAAAGGTGAAAAAATAAAAGGTGACAGGCATATAAATAGGAGAAAAAAAGTGATGGGAAAACATAAGTAGTTAAAGAGCACATTCTGAGTAGGTTCACACAATGCCGCAGGGCTGCCAGTTATTACAGAATTACACCCTTAACTTGGGTCATAGCCTTCAGGAGACAAAGGACGTAATACAGGATTGGAGAATTTGAGCATTGTCATTTTATGCTTTATTTCACAAACTGAACAGAATTTTCTCCCTATAAACCCACATTGTTTTTAAATGGAATTACTTACACTTAACACACAGAAACTGGTCACTTGGCCCAGTTGGTCTATGCTAATATTTATATGCCACATGAGACTCCTCCCACTCTAAGTACTTCTCCCCACCCTGCTCCCATATCTCTCTTTCCTTCTCTCGATGTAAACTTACCCCATGTATGCAAGCCTTATTATGAAATTTAATGAAATACAAAAACAGTCAGCATCTGTGGGGAGGATATTTATGGTTTGGGATGTATTTGTCTCATGTTTCCAGCATCTGCAATATTTTGCTTCCATGAGAATTATTGGGCAAGGCAAGCCATTCCTCAACACTCTCCTTATCCCACCAAAAGTAAAACTTTGATGTTGAAGTAATGGTGTTTTGCAGTATCCCATCATGCAGTCAGAGCACCAGTCAAGTCTTTGCAGCTGAGAAATATTTATTACACCAGGAGGGGGTGCTGAGGCATGAGGAGATAACATAAAATGGGGAAGAGGAATCAAAGTTAAAACCCTCACTGCAAATTGATACCATATTCTCTTGTATTACTTCTCCCTTCCTTCCCTGCTACATTATTTTAATGTACTTTATATTACCCAGCCACAAAGACATATGTTGCTTTTGATTTTAAACAGATAAGTGGCCTATGACTTTGATCTTCAAATCTTCTCCAACTCCTGCTAGAATGCCAGCAAAGTGAAAAATTATTGAACGAAAAGTAGACATTCTGAAAACTAAAATAAAAGCAAAATACTGCGGATGCTGGAAATCTGAAACAAAAACAAGAAATGCTGGAATCACACAGCAGGTCTGGCAGCATCTGTGGAAAGAGAAGCAGAGTTAGCGTTTCGGGTCAGTGACCCTTCTTCGAAGTTTTATTCTCCTATAGTTTTATTCTTCGAAGAAGGGTCACTGACCCGAAACGTTAACTCTGCTTCTCTTTCCACAGATGCTGCCAGACCTGCTGAGTGATTCCAGCATTTCTTGTTTTTGTTTCTGAAAACTAATGCTGCAAGTGCTCAACAAGCCTTTTAAAAGTCCTATAGTTTTATTCCAGGTTATAGCACCTACTTTTCCATTATTTCACATGGTCTCAAGTGATAAAATTATAACGGGGAAGTGCCTGCCATATGCTGTATACAAAAGCAAAATACTACGGATGCTGGAAATCAGAAATAAAAACTGAAAATGCTGGAAATATTCAGCAGGTCAGGCGGTGTCTGTGGGGAGAGAAACAGAGTTAATGTTTCAGGTCGATGACATTTCGTCAGAACTGGAAAAAGTTACAGGAATAATCATTTTTCGGCAAGTACAGAGGCAGGTAAATGGGGAAAGAATAAAAGGGTCTGTTATAGGGTGGAAGGCAGGAGAAATTAAATGACAAAAGGGATGATCGGTCATTTAATCACTCCTGCCTTCCACCCTATAACAGACCTTCCCTTTTGTTCTTTCCCCTTCCTCCCCCATTTCCCTGACTCTGTACTTGCTTAAAACCTGTTTACATCTATAACTTTTTTGCATTTCTGATGACAGCTAATTGACCTGAAACATTAACTCTGTTTCTCTCCACAGATATTAGGGCGGCACAGTGGCGCAGTGGTTAGCACCGCAGCCTCACAGCTCCAGGGACCCGGGTTCGATTCCGGGTACTGCCTGTGTGGAGTTTGCAAGTTCTCCCTGTGTCTGCGTGGGTTTTCTCCGGGTGCTCCGGTTTCCTCCCACAAGCCAAAAGACTTGCAGGTTGATAGGTAAATTGGCCATTATAAATTGTCACTAGTATAGGTAGGTGGTAGGGAAATATAGGGACAGGTGGGGATGTTTGGTAGGAATATGGGATTAGTGTAGGATTAGTATAAATGGGTGGTTGATGTTCGGCACAGACTCGGTGGGCCGAAGGGCCTGTTTCAGTGCTGTATCTCTAATCTAATATTGCCTGACCTACTGAGTATTACCAGCATATTCTGACCAAATGCAGTGCGTCTTTCCTATAATGTCCCATTTTCGGATCAGAAACTCAAGAATATAGATAACAAGAATTTGTGTCTTAATAAAGTGTCACTTGTCTGATTGTCATTTTACAAAAAAGTTTGAATCATTACACTTTAACATGGGTCCCATATGCCTCTTTGTTAATGCTTTGAACTCATCATCTCAAACTGCCACCACCATCAGGTGTACTCCACCCTAGTGTTATATAGCTCAAAATGCTCTTTTCAGACACAAACTAAATATGGAAGGCCGAAGTCTACAATAGGGCTGCTGGGTGTTCTTCTTAGCTTAATATGGCAGTTTCATATGCCCACATGACAATTTACTGAATCACTATTATAATTTTACCGAAAGCTGATTGGCGACACAGATATGTGTTGTATGTACATGCCATGTATTACAGTTTTGTTGCAGTACTCTGAGCTGGCAACTGCTGAATTGTCTTGATATGATTTTATTTTAGGTGACCCCTTTGATCAACCACCATGTCGTGGTTGCTCTTCTTACCTGATGGAACCCTACATAAAGTGTGCAGATTGTGGACCTCCTCCATTGCTTATATGCTTACAGGTACACTGCGATAAACTGAGTTTATATGTGATTGCAGGAAACATGTTTTCCCTTTCTTGCTTACATTTCACATCCTGCAGTTGCAGTGTTTTTATTGTAAGTATCAGCAATAGCCCTATCCATGAACATTGTTGTCCAAGATAATAGAATAAAAGAAGTTATGATGTTGAGAAATATAGAAAAATTAATTGAGTGATATCAGGAAAAATATATCCCACAGTATGAAAAGTGGCTGGGCTGTTGTTCTTGTCCTTTTCCCTATTCCCCACTGTTCTCATGTTGGTAATTAATTTGTTATTAATGCATATTTTTGTGGTATTGTAATAAAAGCAGGGGGTGGGGAGTTGAGAGTTGTGATCATCCAATCATTTTGAAGTGGGCAAACGCAGCTTTGGCGGACTGCTTTCCTTTTACTCCCAGAAAAGTCTATCCCCTTTCAACAGGTTCGACCCGCAAGTTTAAGTGGCTCTCAGCTCGGCCTTCATACTCAGCATGTCAGAATTTTCCAGTTCCTAGCTCAGTCTTTTTCCTGCCAAGTTGACCAAATCTCAAGTTTGATATCTCAAACCCCCACCATCCCTTCCCCCGTAGCTCTGCTACTGAATAAAAGTAGAAGTTTTGCAATAATAAATGATGGCAGAAGAGACCTAAAGGAGTGTCTCCTTTAAGTTGAAGATGATCCAAAAGTGATCATGTCACTCATAGTAAAAGCAATTTTAAAAGAAGAATCGTTGTAGTTAAAGCATGTGAATAGTAATTTTTGAGCTTGTTTGATGATTTGTGATTCTGCTATAGTTTGATGCCTGAGCTTGAAAGCTAAGCTTTTTCCCCTTTTGCTGTCATATTTTATGCTTGACTTTTTCTGAAGTACTAGCTGACAACCTCAGGGTTGAGCGACATGATGACGTAGCATTAAGCTTTAAAAGTCACAACTGCTTTATATTGAAAAGCTTTGTAAAGGATGGTGAATTAGGGATCAATTTGGAAGTTCAGTTACATATGGCACTGTAGGAAGATAAAAGAAGAAAAAAGTAAACAATTTATTTTATAAAGAAATATCCAAGTTGTATAAACTTTGGTCTTACTACTTGATGAGCTCACTATATAGAATTTTTTTTTAGGAGATTTAAGGGGAAGCATAGTATTTTACAATTCTTTGTTCTTCTGTTTGTAGTGCTTTACTAGAGGGTTTGAGTACAAGAAGCATCAAAGTGACCATAGTTATGAAATAATGGTGAGTACAGAGATTTTTTTCAATTGCTCTCTACATAGGTATTGGGAGCTGTATACAGAATTTGTTTTGTAAGTAAGGAAGTTCTGATCATTCCTTAATAATGTTTCTTGTAGCGAAATAATTCTGTTAGTACCATTCTGACTATGATGTGTGTATATTTACATAATTTTCACTGTAGTTTATAATTTTGTTTATGTAGCTAATATTAAAGTCAGTCATAACACTATTGGATAGCCATATAGGGTTAGGGAGATCTCTAGTTGACAGGCCAAATTCCATCGTGCAGGTTAACAACTGAATTGACGAGTAAGAGAGAAGACGAGAAATAATGATTCGTATGCACCAAATTTGTATTTTAAAAGGCATATTACAAAGTGACGAACGAGTAATCTGTATGCCTTAAGATGTTTTTATATTTTCCACGCACTCACAAAATGAGCTATGCTGAGTTTATTGAACAATGTACAGTTTGTGGTGGAAATTTTGTTTCAGAGAATGAAAATGACTATTTTATTTGCCTCGTCAGTTCTCCCCGTCAGACATAGATTAATTGTGACATGCTAGAGTTTCACAAGTTTAAAAAAGAAATCCAATTCCTCTACTTAAAACATTGGAATTAATTAGACAAATGGTGATGGCTGTAAATCGCATTTTCTTTTTCTTCCCATGACCTGTATGCAGACATCTGATTTTCCCATTTTGGATCCAAACTGGACAGCTCAAGAGGAGATGGCATTACTTGAGGCTGTAATGGACTGTGGTTTTGGAAACTGGTAATATAACTCATTTTTCGCTCATAATGAAAATGTTCACTCTTTTTCCGGTGAACTTTGTATTCTGTGCCAAGATTTGTCTTCAGTGCACAGTGGTCCTTACAAGGAGCTCATGGCCTTTTTTGTTGCTAAGCTAAAAGCATTTAGTTACCTTTGCTGTTCTCTGCTCCATTTGCTTACCCAACAAGCCAAACATCCTCCCCCTCATCCTCGCACTGAGCCCTGTTTCTCTTTCAATATCAGGTACCGACCTATTTTCCAGCAAAGCTGCATTTATCACTTGCTTTTGAAAAAAATCACATTGCAGTCTACAATCTCATCATCATTCTTCCTTTCCTCATCGAAGAACTGTTTTGTTCCCTCCCAGATGCATGCTGATTCTTCCCGCAACTTTACTGAACCCTTCAATCAGGATTCCAATTCTCCACAGCAATGAAACAGACAACACTCTTCATGCTATGGACTGCGGTGCATGATCCTTTCTCGACCTCTTTGACTATATCGACCACAATATTTCCATTGCCCCACTCAGTGCCCTAGGTTGGTGAACTCCTCATTTCAAGTCCCAGTTTTGCCTATTCTTCACACACTGACTCTTGCAAGAAAACGAGCTTCTGAATTCTCTGCCAAGATATTTTGGCAAAGATTACTGGCAAATTGCCAGGCAGGAATAGTACATTCCTCTAGCATTAAAACATCCTTTTTAGCAGGTTCGTCAAACACTTAGCAGACTTCTGATGTCGAAAGTACAAATTTGCTATGAACTATAATAAGAAAGCAGAGATAGTTGAGACTTTACAATTGTCATATTTATTGGGGCCTTTAAGAAATTATTACAATATATGTGAGGAAGAGGCTGTGTTTAGTAAGTGAAAGATTTAATGACCAACTGTACAAATATTAAGCTATTTTAAGTACAATCTAAAGCACGTTAACAGGCCATTCGGCCCAACTGGTCCATGCTCCAGACGAGCCTCTTCCTACCCTATTTCATCTCATCCCATTAACATATCCTAATCATTCTCTGTCTTGCATTTTGCTGGCTTCTGCTTAAATGCATCTGCACTATTCACCTCAACTGTCCCTTGTGGGAGCACACTCTGATCATTGTTTAGCTAAAGAGTATTTCTGTTCATTTGTTTTCAATAACACTCAAACAGTGACAACTGATGTCAGGCTAACTGGCCTGTAGCTCACTGTTTTCTCCCTCCTTGAGCAGCACTGTTACATTTGCTAACTTTCAATCTGCTGGGGCCATTCTAGAACCTAGGGAATTTTAGAAAGTCATATCCAGCACATCCACTACCTCTGCAGCTACCTCTTTAGAACCTAGGATATAGGCCATCAGGTCCTAGGGATTTGTCGCATTTTAGTCTCTCAAGTTTCTCCAATACTTTTTCTTTGCTGATATTAGTTACCTTAAGTTCCTCACTCTTATTAGCCCCTTGCTTACCCTCTATTTCTGGTATGTAATTTATGTCTTCTACTGTGAAGACAGATACAAAATAGTTGTTCAATGTTCTTGCCATTTCCTCATTCCCCATGATAATTTCTCCTGTGTCTGCCTCTAAGGCACCAACATTTACTTTAGCTACTCTCCTTTTGATATACTTGGAAAAGCTCTTACAATCTGTTTTTATATTCTTAATTAGTTTACTCTCATATTCTGTTTTTTTCCCTTTTTATCAACTTTTTGCTGGTTTCTAAAACATTCCCAATCCTCAGGCTTACTACTGTTCTTTGCCACATTATAAGCCTCTTCTTTTAATCTGATACTAACCTTAACTTCCTTACTAAGCCATGGATGCATCTTTCTTGCTGCATTTTTTGTCTTCTGTCACCCTCATCACTCCACCACCACCCCACCCCTCAGGTCGACAGTATCCCATTACAAATTTTTAACCTCTCAAAAATCTGTTAATGCGCTAAATAGAATGTGTTGTTTTCAGTGGTGAGATGTGAGTATCTCCACACAGAATGCACATAATACACTCAGAACATCTTGTTCTTCTTTGGCCTCCTTGTCTCGAGAGACAATGGGTAAGCGCCCGGAAGTGATCAATGGTTTGTGAAGCAGCACCTAGAGTGGCTATAATGGCCGATTCTAGAGTGACAGACTCTTCCACAGGTGCTGCAGATAAAATTGGTTGTCAGGGCTGTTACATAGTTGGCTCTCTCCTTACACTTCTGTCTTTTTTCCTGCCAACTGCTAAGTCTCTTCGACTCGCCACACTTTAGCCCCACCTTTATGGCTGTCCACCAGCTCTGGCGATCACTGGCAACTGACTCCCACAATTTGTGATCAATGTCACAGGACTTCATGTCTAGTTTGCAGCCGTCTTTAAAGCGGAGACATGGACGGCCGGTGGGTCTGATGCCAGTGACAGGCTCGCTGTACAATGTGTCCCTGGGGATCCTGCCATCTTCCATGCGACTCACATGGCCAAGCCATCTCGAGCGCTGCTGGCTCAGTAGTGTGTATAAGCTGGGGATGTTGGCCGCCTCCAGGACTTCTGTGTTGGAGATACGGTCCTGCCACCTGATGCCAAGGATTCTCCGGAGGCAGCGAAGATGGAATGAATTGAGACGTCACTCTTGGCTGACGTACGTTGTCCAGGCCTCGCTGCCGTAGAGCAAGGTACTGAGGACACAGCCTTGATACACTCGGACCTTTGTGTTCCGTGTCAGTGCGCCATTTTCCCACACTCGTGGCCAGTCTGGACATAGCAGTGGAAGCCTTTCCCATGCGCTTGTTGATTTCTGCTTCAGGAGACAGGTTACTGGTGATAGTTGAGCCTAGGTAGGTGAACTCTTGAACCACTTCCAGAGCGTGGTTGCCAATATTGATGGATGGAGCATTTCTGACGTCCTGTCCCATGATGTTCGTTTTCTTGAGGCTGATGGTTAGGCCAAATTCACTGCAGGCAGCCGCAATCCTGTCGATGAGTCTCTGCAGACACTCTTCAGTGTGAGATGTTAATGCAGCATCGTCAGCAAAGAGGAGTTCCCTGATGAGGACTTTCCGTACTTTGGTCTTCGCTGTTAGACAGGCAAGGTTTAACAACCTGCCACCTGATCTTGTGTGGAGGAAAATTCCTTCTTCCGAAGACTTGATTGCATGTGAGAGCAGCAGGGAGAAGATCCCAAACAGTGTAGGTGCGAGAACACTCAGAGCATACGAACGTACAATTTAGGAGAGTAGGCCACTCGGCCCCTCGAGCCTGCTCCACCATTCAACAAGATCATGACTGATCTGATTGTAATATCAACTCTGCAGTCCTGACTACCTCTGAGAACCTTTCACCCCCTTGTCTACCTTTGCCTTAAAAATATTCAAAGACTCTGCTTCCACCGCCTTTTGAGGAAGAGAGTTCCAAAGACTCATGACCCTCTGAGAGGAATAATTTCTCCTCATCTCTGTCTTAAATGAGTGGCCCCTTATTTTTAGACAGTGACCTCCGAGTTCTGGATTCTCCCACAAGAGGAAACATCCTTTCCACAGCCACCCTCTCAAGACCCCTCAGGATCTTATAAGTTTCAATCAAGTTGCCTCTTACTCTTCTAAACTCCAGCAGATACAAGCCTAGCCTGTCCAACTTTTCTTCATAAGACAACCCGCCCATTCCAGGTATTAGTCTATTAAACCTTCTCTGAACTTCTTCCAACACATTTAGATCCTTAAATAAGGAGACCAGTACTGTGCACAATACTCCAGATGTGGTCTCACCAGTGCCCTGCATAACTATAGCATAACCTCCCTCCTTTTGTATTCAATTCCCCTCACAATAAACAAAAACATTCTATTAGCTTTCCTAATAACCTGCTATACCTGCATACTAACCTTTTGCGATTCATACACTAGGACACGCAGATTCCTCTGCATCTCACAGCTCTGCAATCTCTCACTGTTTAGATAATATGCTTCTTTGTTATTCTTCCCACCAAAATGGCCAATTTTGCATTTTCCCACATTATACTCCATTTGTAAGATCTTTGCCCACTCACTTAACCTATCTCCATCCCTTTGTAGCCTCTTTATGTCCTCTTCACAACTTACTTTCTTACCTATCATTGTGTCATCAGAAAATTTAACAACCATACCTTCGGTAACTTCACCCAAGTCGTTACTATAAATTGTAAAAAGTTGAGGCCCAAGCACTGATCCCTGTGGCACACTACTCGATACATCTTGCCAACCAGAAAATGACCCATTTATGCCTACTCTCTGTTTACTGTTAGCTAGCCGATCTTTTATCCCTGCCAGTGTATTACCCTCTGCACCATGAGCTTTTATTTTCCGCAATAATCTTTGATGTGGCACCTTATCAAATGCCTTCTGGAAATCTAAGTACAATACATCCACCGGTTCCCCTTTATCCACAGCACATGTTACTTCTTCAAAGAACTTCAATAAGTTGGTTAATCATGATTTCCCTTTCACTTCAGAAATTTATTATCCGCCAGCCACCCTTGTGGAGACACCTGTTGCAGCTTATTGTTGCCTGTGATATGCTTTGCTGGAAAGAAAATTCCAGACTCCTGGCGGATATATTTAATTTTATAGTCTATGCATAAAGAATTTTTGAGCATGCAGATAATGGATCTTAGATGTTGTAGATATAGACATGTCTTATTTAAAGCATCTACAACATTTCCTATTTGAGCAGTTGCAGGATTCAGCATTTCCCAGCCCTCCACTTTAATAGGTCCGATAGCTAGACAGTATGCATGTCCTATAGCTGATGAAGTACTGTTGCTCTGTAGGGTCTGCATTCTGTCCAGTCTTCAAACAAGTGAATTTACAAGGAATTTCTTATTCAGATAAAGCATTTAAAAATATGATGAAATAATGTACATAATAACCACAGGAGGCTCAGCTTATTAAATGTGACTGAAGATCACAATTAACAGTTGATACCAAATTAGTGCTTATAACTGATTAAAATGGCAATAGTGTCCATTATAAATATTAGATTTGCTATTGAACTCACTGGGTTTGATTGGGATTCAAGGTTTTGTTCATTGTGAGGTTTTTTTATTTATACGCATGCCTGGTGTACAGCTAGTTATCCTTATTTTGAAATGGCCGGGATGTAATGTTTTTGTCCAGAAGTTGAAACTCTTGTGACATTCACCTAAGCCCATGCCTCCTCTACCCTCACCTCCAATAACAAGTGCGAGGAGATCTTGGACTTCTTTGTCACAAAAATCGCCACCATCTGTTCAGCTGCCTCTGCTACTTCCTTCCCTTGCCCTAATTCACTGGAACAGACTTCCCCTAATGTTCCTGATTGCCCTTGTCCTGAACTCACAGCTTCTCTCTAAATTCTAGCCCATCTGCCTGCTCCCTCCACCCTAGTCCCACCAAACTGTTGACCACCTAACTTCCCTTCCTAATCCCCATGTTAGTTGATGTTGTTAGCGGTTCCGTCCCTCAGGTACTGTTCCCCTTCCCTTCAAATCTGTTGTCATTACTCTCTCCTCAAAAAAACTCACTCTTCGCCCCTCAGTCATTGTAAACTACTGTCCCATCTCCAATCTCCTTTTGCTTTCCAAAGTCCTTGAGTGTGCTATACCCAAATCTGTGCCCATCTTTCCTGCAATTCCATGTTTGATTCCCTCCAATTAGGTTTCTGTTCCTCAAATCGTAGCCAGTGAATCACCTGCAATGGCTTCTCTTCCCATTCCTGCACCTTTACCTTTGGAGTCCCTCAAGGATCTAACCTTGGCCCTCTTCTGTTTCTTATATTCATGCTACCCCTTGGCGACATAAGCTGAAAACATATTGTCGGGTTCCACATGTATGCTGATGACACTCGGCTCTATCTCACCACCACCTTTCTTTACCTTTCTGCTGTCTCTGATTTGTCACAATGCTTGTCCAGCATCCAGTATTGGATGAGCAGAAATTTCCTCCAACTAAATATTGGAAAGACCAGAGCCGTTGTATTTTGTCCTCTTTGGTCCCCTGCACAAACTGTGTTCCCTAGCCATCATTTCCTTCCCTCTCCCTGGTAACTATCTGAAGCTGAGCCTCAATTTTAAAATTCCCATTGTTTTCAAATCCCTCCAGGGATTTGCCGCTCCCTATCTGTGACCTCCTCCAGCCCGACAAACCTTTGTCATCACTGAGCCTTTCCAATTCCAGCATCTTGGCGCATCCCTGATTTTGATTGCTCCAGCATTAGCGGCTGTGCTTTCAGCTCCTATGCTCTAAATTCTGGAATTCTCTCCCTAAACCTCTTCCTTGTGCCTCTCTCTCTTCCTTTAAGATGCTCCATAAAACCTACCTCTTTGCCCAAGCTTTTGGTCATCTCACCTGACATCTATCCTGTGGTTTGGTGTCAAATTTTGATTGATAATACTCTTGTGAAGTGCCTTGGGACATTTTGCTATATTAAAGGCACCATATAAATGCAAGTTGTTGTTGAAATAGTGTAAAAGATCATGGAAAATACAAACTTCTGGTTTTGGTTGTAATTTACTCATTTAAAATTCCCAATCTTTTGCACTGGTTCGGCTGATTGTGCTGAATTCTGGGTAGAAACAAGCGGAAATTCTACCCCCTGTGTTTCTGTGTTGAACTTTGCAGCACATTTACCCAGTAACTTAGTGTTTATTTCTTAGTTATATTGGAGAAATGTACAATACATCTGTTAACCACCATTTTTTTAAAAACCTCTCTTTTGAAGGCAAGATGTAGCCAATCAGATGCGTACAAAATCCAAGGAAGATTGCGAGAAGCACTACATGAAACATTTTGTTAACAATCCGCTGTTTTCTTCCACTTTGCTGAGTTTGAAGCAGCCGGAAGAAACCAAAGACCTTGATACAGCAATCACATTTAGATGTGAGTATTTGTTAAATTTGAAATTCTCAGTGTTGGACAAAAAACCGTATTTGGAAGATGACTTCCCCAGTGACAGAACTATGGCCAGCCTTTGAAAAGGCTTATGGGACGCCCCTGTTGGCTCATTAAGCTTATCCAATGAGTAATTGAGCTACACGGTCAGGAAGATCCCTGGTTTTATCCTCAGGTCTCTGCTGTGTTGTTGTCATCTTCTCAGAGCCAGTATATATGAACATAATAAATAGAAGCAGGAGTAGGCCTTTCGGCCCCTCAAGCCTGCTGCACCATTCAATAAGATCATGGCTGATCTCATTGTGGCCTTAACTCCACTTTCCTGCCTGTCTGACGTCCATAACCCTTGAATCCCTTGTCAATCAAAGATCTGTATAACTCAGCCTTGAATATATTCAATGACCCAGCCTCCACTGCTTGCTGCGGAAGAGAATTCCAAATACTAAGACATTCTGAGAGATGAAACTCCTCCTCATCTCCATCTTAAATGGGAGACCCCTTAATTTGAAACTGTGCCCCCTAGTTCTAGAATCCCCCACGAGGGGAAAACATCCTCTCAGCATCTACCCTGTCAGGCCCCCTCAGAATCTTATACGTGTCAATAAGATCACCTCTCAGCCTTCTAAACTTCATGGAGTACAGACCCAACCTGCTCAACCTTTCCTCATAAGATAAACCCTTATCCCCTGAATCAGCCTAGTGAACCTTCACTGAACTGCTTCCAATGCAGATATGTCCCTCCACAGAACTACAGGTGGCTTTGGTGTTTTGGGTCATGTGAGGCATGTTTGTCAAGCTTCATGTTCCTGGGGGAATGTCAGGTGCCTACTTGATCAGGCTTGACTGTGATGCCCATCAAGTTGAATAGCCTGTTGCTACTCACTGTTCATCTGGGATCATCATGTGTTGAAGCAGTAGTCTTCAAAGAAGTAATAGCTATTGGAGGCTAGTCCATATTTCTTAAAACTATTCAAGAGCTTTTAATCTTGTACCATAACAGGCCCTCGCCAAACTTCTGATGGAGCTTTTTTACGAAAAGCATGCAAATGTGAACTGAAAGACAAAATGCTAGAAGTGAGCAAAATATCAATCAAAATCTGAAAGAGAAAACCAGGTTAATGTTTCAGGTGTGAACCTTTCATCAAAACGCACTGCTTGGGTTTCCAGGGGTGGGGAGAGAATCTTATGGCCCATCTTCTAGCATTGAGAATTAATTTATGATCTACTATTTGAAATGAAATACTACTACCATAAAGTAAATCTTGCAGTTGTTTCCCCAATTAATCACAGCTTGTGATGATCCGCCTAGACCAGCTTTTGATACTGCAGTGTCGAGGGACATGGCAGGATATATGCCAGCACGAGCAGACTTTGTTGAGGTAAGTTGTCCATCTTACTTGGAGTGTGGAACAAATTCAAGAATTAATATTCAAAGAATAGAACAAATGTAATTATTTGTAAATAATAAAAAAAAGGACAAAAATGTCTGTTTAACCCAGAGAATGGTTAGAATGTGGAACTTTCTACCACATGGAGTGTTAAGGCAAATAGCATAGATGCATTTAATGGGAAGCTATCGAAGTACATGAGAGAAAAAGGAATAGAAGAGTATGCTGATAGGGTTAGAGGAGAGTGGGAGGCGATAAGTGCGGAGCAGGGAGAAACATGTTGGGTACTGTGGCATAGTGGTTATGTTACTGGGTTAGTAATCCAGAGGCCTGGATTAATAATCTGAAGAAGTGACTTCGATCCCACCATGGCAGTTGGGGAATTTAAATTCAGTTAATTAAATAAATCTGGAATAAATAGCTAGTATCAGTCATGCCAATTGTGAAATTACCAGATTGTCATAAAGATCTGACTGATTCACCAATGTCATAGAACCATAAAATCATGGAAAGTTTATGGCACAGAAAAAGGCCACTTGGCCCATCATGTCTATGCTGGCCGTAAAAGATCCACCCAGTCTAATCCCACCTTCCAGCATTTGGTCCGTAGCCCTGCAGATTACGGCACTTGAGGTGCATATCCAGACTCCTTTTGAATGAGATGAGGGTTTCTGCCTCAACTACCCGTTCAGACAGTGAGTTCCAGACCCCCACCACCCTCTGGGTAAAACATTCTACTAATCACTTTAAATCTATGCCCCTAGTTCACTGACCTCAGTGCTAAGGTAAATAGGCCCTTAACCTCCACTCGATCAAGGCCCCTCAAAATTTTGTACATTTCAATCAGATCTCCCCTCAGCCTTCACTGTTCCAAGGAGAACAACCCCAGCCTATCCAATCTTTCCTCATAGCAGCATTTTTCCAGTCCCGGCAACATGATCATAAATCTCCTCTGGACCCTGTCTGGTGCAATTACATCCCTTCTATAATGAGATGACCAGAACTGCACACACTACTCATGTTGTAGCCTGACCATTGAGCATAACGTCCCTGTTCTTATATTCTATACCTCGGCTAATAAAGGGAAGGATTCCATATGACTTCTTAACCACCTTATCAACCTGTCCTGCTACCTTCAGGGATTTATGGACATTCACTCCCAAGGCCCCTTGCTCCCTCTACACTTCTCAGTATTTTCCCATTAATCATGTATTCCTTTGCCTTGTTTGACCTCCCCAAATGCACCACCTCACACTTCTCTGGGTTGAATTCCATTTGCCACTTTTCTGCCCATCTGATCAGCCCATTGATAACTTCCTACAGCTACCCTCCTCGCTATCTACCACACGGCCAATCTTTGTGTCGTCTGCAAACTTCTTGATCATGCCTCCTATATTTACGTCCAAATCGTTAATATATACCACAAAAAGCAGGGGTCCCAGGACTGAGCCCTGCGCAACTCCACTGGAAACAGTCGCAAAAACACCTGTCAGCAATTACCCTTTGTTTCCTGCCACTGAGCCAATTTTGTATCCACCTTGCTGCATCTCCTGGATCCCATGGGATTTTTTTTTAACTAGTCTGCCATGTGAGACCTTGTCAGAAGCCTTGCTAAAATCCATGTAGACCACATCAGCTGTACTACCCTCATCTATCTTCCTTCTTACTTCTTCAAAAATCTCAATCAAGTTGGTCAGACAAGATCGTCCCTTAACAAATCCATGCTGACTGTCCTTGATTAATCTGTGCCTTTCTACATAACAGTATATCCTGTCTCTCAGAATTGATTCCAATAATTTTCCCACTACTGAGGTTAGACTGACTGGCCTGTAATTATTCGGTCTATCCCTCGTTCCTTTTTTAAACAGAGGTACAATGTTAGCAGTCTTCCAATCCTCCGCCACCACACCCGTATCCAGATGGAATGGAAAATGATGGTCAGACCTTTCACTATTTCCTCTCTCGTTTCTTTAAACAGCCTGGGGTACATTTCATGTCCTTTAGGTCCTTACCCAGTCTGTCTGATATGTGATTCCAGACCCACTGCAATGTGGTTGACTCTTAACTGTATTCTGAAATGGCTTAGCAAGCCACTCAGTTGCCACCACCACTTTTTCAAGCGCAACTAGGAATGGGGAATATCTGCTGGCATTGCCAGTGACACCCACATCCCATGAATGAATAAATTTTTAAAATCATAAACAGGCCAAATGACCTGTTTCTGTACTGTAAATTCTGTGTAATGTATAATTCTGTATATAATTATTGTACAAATGGCTCATTCTGCACAATTGCATAAAACACTAAATATTGACTTTAGTCCTGCAAGTAAAACAGCTTTCAGTGGTGTTAACAATTGGAATGAGTTTAAGGTACCCATGCAGTCCTAATAATGGTCGTTTTAGAATAGCTGAAAGTTAGAGAAGCCTTGTTTAATTGAATTTAATTCGTTGGCTAATCTTTTTGTCTATTACATGCTTATTTCACTTGTGATTCAGTTTTGCCCAAGCTGATCATGTTTTGTGCTTTTCCCCTCCAGTGTATTGCAGTTGGATGCAATGCAGTATGTTGTCATATGGTGGTGCCCAACTTTAATGTTTGCACTGTGCTGCTAAAGTGTTCCAATATCTTTGGTTTTGACTTAGCTATTAAGGTAAATTAGAAACCCTCTTGTTGCCAGTGGCAGGTATTGGAGAATCAAGGGGACAGCATTGAGCACAGGTCCCTGTGGATCACGGAGTTAGCGAATTTACCTTTTACGTTTGATATTTGCTCTTCAGATTATCTCAGCTGACCAGCTGCCTTCTAAGAAATGTTGCAGCAATTACTTTTCTATTTTTTACATTGGACTTTTGTTTGGAACGATCTAAGAAAAAAAAATTTGAACTGATGTATATATTTCTTGTACAGGAGTTTGACAATTATGCAGAATGGGACTTGAGGGATATTGATTTTGTAGAGGATGACTCTGATATTTTGCATGGTGAGTTTTTTGATTAACATAAGTATCTTTAGTTAGCCTTGTCAACCCCATCAAAACATAGCTGCATCCTTGATGCTTTTTCCTTCATGCAAATAGAGCCTTCTAATTCTTTGCAAAATGATCTGCCAGTTGCTGTCTGTTGTGATAATATGCCAATGTAAACTGGTCATTTTAGTGTAAGTAATTCCAGAAATCTTTCATGTATCTGTTGGGTTTGTCTCAGCAAATATCCAATATTAGAAGCAAAATGTTTCTGGATACCAAGGAATAATAAAAAGGGCAACATCTCTTTGTGTCAGAGCCATTTGCCGGATCTCAGTGTAATATTTCACCCTCATTGTAATGCAGTGTGATATACTACTGATTTAACACACCTGCTGTGACTCCCTTATTGTTAGAACATATTGAAATGGCTTTACCAGAATATGGCTTTTCCCAAAAACTGCATTCAAAAGAACTTTTCACTCTTTTTCTTTGCCTAGCTGTTTATTTGAAATTCATTGTTTTGCTTTATAATATAGTCATTAGATGCAGCTATTTACTTAAGTAAACCTCTGCATTATTTTTATATTTTTTCACTTTGTTTGAACAGCTTTGAAACTCGCAGTGGTTGATATCTATCACTCCAGATTAAAAGAGAGACAGAGAAGAAAAAAGTAAGTTCCTACAGATTTTATTTGACTTTTCATACACTGGGAGATTTTTTCCAGTGTTTATTCTTCCAAAATCATTTTCAAATCCAAAAAAATCAAATGAATCCCCTTTTCTGTTAGCTTGCTTTCACCTCAGAAAACAAGTTGCAATTTATACAGTGGTGATAGTAAGCTTGACATTTTTTTCCTGTGGCATTGCAAGAATGTTTGTTATGCAGTGTACTGGCCCATGAGGTTGCACATGTCTGTAGTACTAACTTATTGATACCCCTGTGATTTGAAGGTGGAAATATTGCTGTACAACACAAAATACACATGGAGAAATCTCACTGGGTGAGATTTTCCAGTAATGTAGCTATGACTGACCATGTATTGAGAGTTTACCATAATTGTATTGGTATAGTAGTAACATTTACATGTGAGCCGCATGGAAGATGGCAGGATCCCCAAAGACACATTGTACAGCGAGCTCGCCACTGGTATCAGACCCACCGGCCGTCCATGTCTCCGCTATAAAGACGTCTGCAAACGCGACATGAAATCGTGTGACATTGATCACAAGTCGTGGGAGTCAGTTGCCAGCATTCGCCAGAGCTGGCGGGCAGCCATAAAGACAGGGCTAAATTGTGGCGAGTCGAAGAGACTTAGTAGTTGGCAGGAAAAAAGACAGAGGCGCAAGGGGAGAGCCAACTGTGCAACAGCCCTGACAAACAAATTTCTCTGCAGCACCTGTGGAAGAGCCTGTCACTCCAGAATTGGCCTTTATAGCCACTCCAGGCGCTGCTTCACAAACCACTGACCACCTCCAGGCGCGTATCCATTGTCTCTCGAGATAAGGAGGCCCAAAGAAGAAGTGCCACTGAAAATCTTCAACGCAAGCAATAAAAGGTCCTTTGACTTAGAATTAGAGTCTAGACTGAAAAATAACAAGCTGTAAAACTGATTTCCTGTCCATGACAACAAGAGTAGACTTTACAGTGCTGACAACGACAAATTGATGTTACAGCTTCTCCTGTTACTGTCTGCATTTAAATCTCAGTTGATATTTTTTTAAAACTTAAATTGCTGTGCATTGTCCTTTTACCAGAATGGACAAAACAGATTGTGGTACAGCTAACTAACTTTATATTTCTACCCACACCCCATAAACTCCAGTTTCATAAGTCATGCCTTTTCCCAGCCAGGAGATTAACTGAGGGTAAATTGCCTCCTGATTTTGCTTTTGTCTTTCTCCTTTGTGAGGAACAATGTATCCTCATATCTGCATCCCGGCACCCACCAATTACCAAAATCAAGAGCTTAGTTTTAGCAACCACCTGTAATCTTTGACTACTGCTCAACATACTACTTCTGGAGCATCTTAGCATATTTACAATGCTAAAGATGTTATGTAAGTGCAAGTTATTGCTAACCATGGACCACTTAGAAAGAAAAAATGAACTTGTATTTATGTAGTGTCTTTCCTGACCTCAGGATAACCCAAAGTGCTTCACAGCAAATGAAGTCCATCTGAAGTGTTGTAGGGAAATATTTGAAGAATTCCACAGCATTGTACAAATGTGATGCAGTGTACCAATGTATTGTTCCATCTATGAGTATATCATGCTTTTTACTACCACCCTCACAATGAGAAATCAGTGAACTACAATTCCTGAACTCTTGCTTGAATCTGCTCAGAAACTGACATTTCAAGAGCTTCTAGATTAACTCAGTTACATGGTGTCCTTGATTTTAATAAAAGTGTCCTGCTCCATAACATTTGTAAGTAATATAAATCCATTTCCAGAGTTGTGTAAAATTATATTTCCCAAGCAGTAAATTGTACTATGTATGAAATTCATGGGATTCAGTTTGGAATATTGCATGAGGTTACTTTCCCTAGTAGCTGTGGAATAGGTTATCAGTTTTATGTTCAATCAGATGATCTGTGCCCCTCACCGAGCACTGCAGTAAAGTGAAAATTATTTCTACGCAGTACCCCTTCCTGAGGTACTGCTGGGAGAATCTGTGCATTTTTACCCTATGGTTCACCAACACAGCTGCAGTATATCATCTCTTTAAAGGCCAGTTTTCTGCTAAAAGTTGGAGACAGTGTAGTGGCTTGTCTTTTGAATACCAGTGTACACTGAAATGGTGAATGGTGTTCACATCTATATTTTCCCGCACTTCTGAGCTCTTGTGCATGTCATATTATTGTGGGAATGTATTGAGCTTGTTTATATTAATTATAAATGTTATGGAGCAGGAAACGTCTATAATTAAAACCAATGGCACCATGTAACTGTGAGTTAATCTAGAAGCAATTTGATTCTACCAGTAATTTAGAAAATGATTTATGACTGGAGAATTTTACTCTCTCCACAGAATTTTGAGAGACCATGGCCTGATCAATCTCAGAAAATTTCAGAGTAAGTATTTATGACGTCCAGTATATCAAAGAAAGGTATGTTTATATTGTTACAGGTTTGATAGGTAGGTATGTGTCATGCAGAACTGTACCTTTTCAATTATTTCCTTCAGTTATAAAAGTATAAATATTATTAATTGCAGATGTCTACACTGTTAGTGCAGAAGCACATCAAGTAACAGTGATTCACTTGCAGTTGCTGCTAAGTGTTTGCTTGCCTCTTGTAGGTTGTGATGTATTTCAGCAATTATTCCGTTTTTGAGCCCAAATTATGAATGTAGTTAATACAGTTTCTACACAGTGTGTACCTTGTGTTGTGTTGCTTTATTAATTCTACTTAAGGGGATGACTCGAGCATTTTGTGCAGGAAATTAGTGTGCAAATTGGGTCTGTAATAAAGTTGTCAAATTTATTGCAGCCTAGTCCTTTTATGCAAATCTCTACTAATTCTTTTAATCTGATAATTCCCTTAGTCATTGTTCTGGCAAGAAGGCCTTTAGCTGTAGACAGTTGCTGTTGAAGGCCATTCACGCGATTTTGAAATAAGCTAAGTATGTGAAACGTTAGCTTATAATCAAGATAAAGCAAATGTCATGCTGGGCCCCCACCTGCCTAGAATGAGACATGTAAATTTCACCAGCTGGACATTAAATTTTAAATTGTTGCTGGGAAGAAGAGAAGATCTGTTACATGAGCTGCTAGACACTTGGCTGGAGGACATTTGCATACCGATAGGGACAAGAGAGGTTACCTCCCTTATCCTAAAATAGACTTTGATCACCAGGTATTGTGTGTAAGAGGAGACATTCCAGGGTCTGCTGGGACAAGAGAATCTACAAACACAGAAGTGGTTACACCAATTGGTCACGTGACTAACCTGCTTGCCAACTTGGGAGTTCTTTGAATTGTACAGACAGTTTGAACTCTGAGAGACTGTTTGCTCCTGGACTGAGAAGACCTCTCCTGTCTGCTCCCATCTCCTTCTCACAAGCTTCTGGACTCACTGAAGACACATGGACCTCAAGAGAGAAAAGTCTCCTACATCGAACAAGGTTTAAGAAGAATACTGGGCCCCAATGAAGAGCAAGACCTACCTACAATCAAGAACTCTACAGCGAGCTCAAAGAATAGTAACCAAAACCATCTTCAGATATTTCCTCAAACTTTTCCATTTTATTGCTCTTTTCTGTCTCTATCAGCATATGTGTATCACACATGCATGCTAGCGCGGGTGCGTCGTGTATCCGTAAGGGTTAACCGAATTAGAGCTTAAGTTTAAAATAAATTTCAGCCTTTCTTCTTTAAACCTAAGAAAATCTGTTTGGTTAGTTTCTTTACCTTATAATTGGAAAGACGTGAACAAAGATTCACCAAGGGGGAGCTAAAAACACAGTGTATTAAAAATTAAACCCTGTTATGGTAAGACCAGGTGAAGGCTGAGAAGGAACCCCGAGACCCCTTTCTCACCTGGTCGTAACGCAAGAGATAAAGTGATCCGAATTCTCTAAAATTACATTACTCTATCAACTTTTGTCTCGCCTTGCTGCTTTTAACAGTCTTTCTTTTACATCAGTCTGAAGAAGTGAAAATTTAAACCTTGAGAACATCAACAAATATCAGTATACCTGTCCATCAGTAACCTAGATGATACAGCAGGTGCTTATAGTGCTACCAGTGCTGGATGTGAGGAACTGTGATTATCATATCTAAAACCAGGCATTAATTACTTTAACCAATGTCAACGAGTTGTACCACCAAACTGGTAAAATTAGCAGCAATTATTTCACTATTCAAAATGTTAATTGATAGTTACAAAATTGCTTACTGTTCTGAAGTATTTCTTTTAGAAGGATTGGACTGTAATTTTGCATGTGACTACCTAATGAATTTTCAAAAGGAGTCTTCAAGTCAAACTTTCTTATGCAAAGCAGTGTGTTTGCAATTTGGAGTATGATTGTACTTGTTTTTGCTGTGGTAGTTTGGAAGAGCACCTACCTTTCCTCCACAATCTCTCTGCTTCTTCTCCTGCCTTATCCCAGCTCCTGCTGAAACTCTCATCAATGATTTGTTACCTCTGGACTCAACTATTCCAGTACTCTCCTAGTCAACTTTCCACCCTGCACACTCTGAACTGCAGTTCATCCAAATCTCTGCTGTCCATATCCTATCCTGCACCAAGACCCTTTCACCCATTACTCTTGCCCTTGCTGATCCATATTGGCCCCCCAGTTCCAACACTTCCAATTTAAATGGCTTGTCTATCTCTATTTCTGTAACCTCCTTCAGCCCATCAAAACCCCTCTTCCTCACTTCACTGTTACCAGTTGTGCTTTCAGCCATTTAGGTGCCACTGTCTGGATTTCCTCCCTTGTTCCCTCTGCCTCTCCAACTTTCCTTTTAAGACTGTCTTTAAAACCTACCTCTTTGATTAAGCTTTTGGTCACCCCTCCTAAAATCTGCTTCTTTGACTCAGCATTTATTTTGGTCTGATTACGCCTCTGAAACGTCTTGGGACATTTTTTTATGTTAAAGGTGCTATATAAATGTAAATTGTTGAACATTTACAAGTCAAGGACCCACTTCCCACTCAATCCAAATTCAGTTGCATTCTGATTCCCTGTTCAATATTAACTCTGCCACACAGTCAGGGGGAGCTGAAGTTTCACTGGGTAGGCAGCAGATTTTAATGGTGTTAATATCACTAGTATTGGGGGAGGAGTACCAGTATTTGATAATCTGTTGAAAGGAGAATCTATTTTTTTGAAGTGATGATGCAATGGATGAGCTTCATACTAGTCATTATGTTATGAAAGTGAGTCACTGAGCTAAAAATGGTTCAGTGGCTATAGTCAAATAAACAAGTAGCATGCTTCAAATTGGATATCAGTTTTCCTTTCACATTCCATTGCCATGCTTTTAATGTGTTTAGCCCATTTGTATATTATATATATAAAATAACAGAAAAAACTAGAAATACACAGCAGGGTCAGTAATTGTAAAGAGATAAGTTCTGACGATTTGGGTGTGTACCCTTCATCAGAATGTCTTTCTCTTTTTAGATGCTGACTGACCAATTAATAATTAATGCAATTTATACCTCACTAAGGTTCCTACTTGGCTTTAGCTCATTCAGTAACAACAGTTAAGTGTAGTAACTGAGATCAGATTAAATTAAAAACAGCAAATAGATATATTACTGTTTCTCATTGCAATAAGCTGAGTGTTGAAGTGCAGCTCCATGTAAAACCCAGTATAACTACAGCACCAGACATGAGTGGCAGGTTCCTGTCTACATTATAACAAAAAGTACCAGCAAAATATCCTAAACCAATCGGAAAAAATAACAACAATTTTTAAAAATAATCTCTAAAAGCATTAAAAAATTATTTGTATAATATAGTTGTTATTCAGTCAGCTGCCCCGTTATCTGTTGAATTTCTTCATCTGCCAATTTTTAAAAAAATTAATTTAATGCGTGTATTTACTCTCCTCTGAGGAAAGTTGGAGAGGAGAAAGATGATTTATTCATTTAAATAACTTAGTGCTTTGATATTAAATTTCGGAATTACCGAATAGATTCAGTATTTACATTTTTATTTAAACTTAATGCAAATGTAAGTACATTCATGGCTTACATGAAGATACTCATCTTTTAATGTTATTGTTGGATGGAGTGAGAGAGATCCGATTGAAAGGAGAGAGGATAAGATCCAGTTGAAGTAGAGAAAGGGAAAGAGAGATGCTGTTTATGGGAGGGAAGATAAAAAAAATTGATGGGGAAGAATGGTGGTGTTGAGGGTAAGGCGAAAGAGATGGTCTTTGTGGGTGGATTGCAACAGCTTCCAAATGGCCTCTGTCTGCCAGTGCCTGACAGCTGTACCTACCTTTGTCAATTAAATGCTGGCTGCCATCTTGCTGCTTGTCCGAGCCTTTTAGTAAAAGATGAAATTGAGTGAATTAGTAAAGGAACATCTGTGACAAGCATATTGAGAATGGAAGATATGTATGATTAGATGTAATGGAAAAATTAAAAGTAGAGTTTAAGACAAATATCACAATAGCAAAGTCTCTGAACTGTACAGCAAGAGAAAGAATGGAAAGAAAAGCAGATGTTGAAAGAAATCATGAGAGAAAAGCAGTGAGAAAGTTGCAGGAGAGATGTAGTTTTCTTAAAATGGCCCTTGACCAGTACCAACAAGGCATGAGGTAATATTGGAAAAAAGATTATTGCATGTAGTAATGATTCACTCACCAGCAACTGATTTTCCTCATTTTCCTTTTATAGATAGCTGATGGTTCACTGAACTCATAGGAACACATTGACTGTTCATGAATATCATGTGTGCCTTCCCAGGGAAGGCACCGTTGGACTGTCTGGAAATAGTTAATGCATGGCAGCGTACAAAAGCTTTGGGCATGTAATGAAGTTTATCCTGGTGTCCTGCAGGCCCCCACCTGCCAAGAATGAGGCATATTAATTTTGCCACATGGACATTGAATTTCACATTGCTGCTGGACAAAAGAGAAGGCCTATTACAAGGGCTGCCAGACTGGCTGTAAAGACATTTTTGCATATTGACAGATGGTACTTGAAAGGACAAAGGGGCAGTTCCCTGCTCCAATTTAACCCACAATGGACCTTTGATCACCAAGTATTGTGTGTAGAGGAGACATTCCAAGGTCTGCTAGGGTAAGACAATCCACAAGGGCCGGGACTGATTAAACCAGCTGGTCACATGACTAACTGGCTGTTGCAGGGTTTTTTTTGAAATTGCCACAGCAAATTTAAACTCAGAAAGCTGTTTGCTCCTGGGCTGAGAAGACTTCTCTTCTGCCTGCTCCCATCTCTTTCTCACGGAACTCCAAGACCCATTGAAGACACATGAACCCCAAGAGAGAAAAGTCTCCTACAGTGAACAAGGTTTAAGAAGAATACTGGGCCCCAATGAGGAGCAAGATCCACCTACAAACAAGGACTCTACAGTGAGCTCGAAAACCCGTAACAAACAAACTTCAGATATTGCCTCAAACCTTTCCACTTTAATCTTTCTTCAGCTCTTTCCTGTTTCTATTTGCATGTGACTATCACGTATGCATGCTAGCGTGGGCCATGGCATGTATCCGTAGGCGTTAACCAAATTAGAGTTTTTAGTTTAAGTTTAATAAATTTCACTTTTCTTCTTTCAACCTAAGAAAGCCTATTTGTGCTCATTTCTTTGCCTTATAATTGGAAAGTGGTGAACAAGGATTCACCAAGAGGGAGCTCAAAACACGGTGTATTTAAAATTAAACCCTGTTACTGTAAGACCAGGTGAAGGCTGAGATGGACCCCTGGATACCTTTCTCACCTGGTCGTAATACGGATAAATTACAGTTGTACTCTCGAACAATTGGGCAAATATATTCAAAAATGTCCTCCTTTATAATTGCAGTTCTTGAAAGACTGTACCCTAAAGATGTTCAGGACCTCTATGAAGCTATGAGACACTTTGCAAGACTACTGGGACCTACAGAGCATGACAAATTTATTGAAAGCCATACACGTAAGTAGCAGTCATGTTTATTTTCTTTCTCGTAGTCATTGCAGCCTTTTAAAGTTGATATGAATTTTGTTTTGTTGCATATTACAGGCTAAAATATAAATTATTCCATTCTTAAAAATGATGAATGATTATGTTTTTTAAAGAAATTTATATTTTTGTTGACCATGGTCAGAATATCTTATAAAAAATTCGTGATCTCTGTGGCTTTTAAATGCCTTAACATGCACATCAGTAGCTCTGTTATTTGAAGTTCAAAGTTAGAGAATTTCAGCATCTTCTTCAGAACTATATTGAGTTCCAGAATCCCTAGATATCATGTGTTGGGAGGTATGGAGTGTGGTTACACAAATTCAATAAAAATAACATTTCTGGCTATACCCATTTTTCATAGTGGATTTTGAACTTCGAAAGGAGATCAAACGGTTGCAAGAATACAGACGGGCAGGAATCTTCACATTCCGTGGTGAGTTGTTTACAAATACTATTGAATAAATATTATTTCTCATAAGTTTGTAAATATCAGTGCGACAGGCCAAACAAGTGTACTGAGAGAGAGATATAAAGACGAATGCTAAAGCATCTGAACCAATTAATGTACCATGAAATAATCTTAGTGTGCATGTACTCTTGTGTGGTTTTTCTACATAATGTATGCACATTAAAGTTACGCAGAGAAGTTTTGTTCAGGTTAGCAGTATTTTCAAAATCACTTTGTAAATTAGAAAAGAAAACGTTATAAAATCACAAGAAATAGGAGCAGGAGTAGGCCATTCAGTCCCTAGAGCCTGTTCCACCATTCAATAAGTTCATGGCTGATCTCGTTGTGGTCTTAACTCCACTTTCCTCCCTGCTCCCCATAACCCTTGTAGATCAAAAATCTGTCGAACGCTGCCTTGAATATATTCAATGACCCAGCCTCCACGCCTCTCTGGGGAAGAGGAATCCAAAGATTAACAACATTTATGTCAATCTGATTCAAGCAGACATTTATCAAGGCCTCTATACTCTCTGATTGTTACCGATGTTTCTTTTATAACCAAAAGTTGTTACGAGCAACTTTTTTGTTCCCATATCCAGTTCCATCCAACGAGACTACACAGTGGTGCAGTGGTTAGCACCGCAGCCTCACAGCTCCAACGACCCGGGTTCAATTCTGGGTACTGCCTGTGTGGAGTTTGCAAGTTCTCCCTGTGTCTGCGTGGGTTTCCTCCGGGTGCTCCGGTTTCCTCCCACAGCCAAAAGACTTGCAGGTTGATGGGTAAATTGGCCATTATAAATTGCCCCTAGTATAGGTAGGTGGTAGGGGAATATAGGGACAGGTGAGGATGTGGTAGGAATATGGGATTAGTGTAGGATTAGTATAAATGGGTGGTTAATGGTCGGCACAGACTCGGTGGGCCGAAGGGCCTGTTTCAGTGCTGTATCTCTAAGTCAAAAAATAAAATCAATATGTTGCCTATTTTATTTGTAGAGCAATGAGGAGGGAAATACTGACATTTATTTGTACGGCTATTAGTTCATTGTCCACCAGTCTTAGCCTCTTATTAACCTCCTTCTTGACCTTTTTTCTCCTAGCATTTCCTCTATGAAACATTTTGTGGGCATTAGAAGCCCTCCTAAATCCTAAAAGATTTCCTGTCATCTGATGCTTCTTGTGTTCTGAGCAGAGACAATGTGCATTCCATTCGTGCATCTAAGCCAGTGGATTGCATCACTTTTAACAGATTTTCATTTCACTAAGTTATATTTTCTAATCCATTTTATGTATTAATTGACTAGCTGGTAACAAGGTAAATGTACTTTTAATTGTAGTTTTGTTTTGGTAATTTTGTGGAGCAATTTAATTCAAGCAACTGCGCTAAAGGGCGGCACAGTGGCGCAGTGGTTAGCACCGCAGCCTCACAGCTCCAGGGACCCGGGTTCGATTCCGGGTACTGCCTGTGTGGAGTTTGCAAATTCTCCCTGTGTCTACGTGGGTTTTCTCCAGGTGCTCCGGTTTCCTCCCACAAGCCAAAAGACTTGCAGGTTGATAGGTAAATTGGCCATTATAAATTGTCACTGGTATAGGTAGGTGGTAGGGAAATATAGGGACAGGTGGGGATGTTTGGTAGGAATATGGGATTAGTGTAGGATTAGTATAAATGGGTGGTTGATGTTCGGCACAGACTCGGTGGGCCGAAGGGCCTGTTTCAGTGCTGTATCTCTAATCTAATCTAAATGAGCATTTGGTAGATTTATTGTTAATTATCCATGGCATGTGGTTTAATGGTAAAACAATTAGATAAATTGTTAAGTTGATTTTGATACTTTTTAGCATGGTGGGTTTTTGCTAACTATATTTTCTTTTCTGGTATCCTGTACCTTGGTCATCAGCTGAAAGAATAAAATGCAAATACCATCCACACCACGTTCTAAATTATTGGCACTGGTGTACTAGAATGGGGTGAAGTGTAATTCATATAGGGATCTTCTTTTGTCCCAACCTTTCTTTCAGTTACCTTGTCCCTTCTTATGGCCATGCTTGATGACCAATTAGCAGTGACATTTTCTGTTTTACAAAGGCTCGGGACTGGGGTTGGACCAGAAGATAAATTTTTTTTTTAAATCTCACCCCGACTCCAACCCACCCATTTCTGGGTTTACCAGAGGCATGGTGGGGGGCAGACAGCAAACCGCTCCCAGGAGGCGGGTTGTCAATTTAAATATTTTAAGAGGTCAGGGATTGGACCTACCTGGTCCTGCAGGCTGTTCCAGAATGCTCCCATTTGGAAGCTAAGCGTGTCAGTTAGGCAAATATCCGGGTAAGAAACCTGTTGAGGGCAAATGATGCACATTGTGGAGTCAAAACTTCACAGCCCGCAAGGAAACTCAGACTTACAGGACTTTGTCTGAAACTCTGCACAATAGTGCTTTATTAAACATGCACCAAACTGTGCTTTTGATCTATTTGTCATATGTAGCAGTACCAGATAAAAATCCAAAACCATTGGAAATTACCTTTTGTTAAAACTGGTGCAACAGTCTAAAATAAAGCAGAGCACAGAATTCATTTACTTCCTTTGTAGAAGAGTTGCAACTGAAGTTTAGCGAATTAAATTTATTTCAGAAGCATCTTAGCAAATGAGCAGTTTATTATATCTTAGAAATTGTATTTATTTCCAATCTCACTCCTGCAATAGTCAGACTTTTACAGTTCAGACACAGTCCAGGATTCTCCACCATTCTGATGATAGGTCATCAACCCAAAAAGTTAAGTTGAATTTTCCTGGTCATGGAGAGGAGGGTTAGGAGGCGGAACTGGGAGCAAAATCAGAAAAGAACTTGTCAGGTCAGCTACCCGTCGCGTTCCCAGTTCTGAGTAACCTTGCCAGAGGTGAGGTGAGTGTGACAGAAGCTACCCACCCGGCAGCGGCACATAGCCAATTAGTCCCATTGTTGGTCCAATTGGGGGAGGCTGGGTGACCATCAATGCCTCCTTTCCATCACCCCAGCATGAACCTGCTGAGATTCTACTGCCATGGCCTTAGACCATCCTGTGGAGGTGTTCACCCTCCACACTGATGGCCTGTCAGCTGTGGCCATGAGAGATTTTTAACTTTTTACAATTCTGCAGAGAGCACCTCCTCTCCCAGTAGGGCTGCCGGTCAAACATCATTGCAAGCCCTCCCAAGTGGCCTAAAAATAGTGAGGGTTGGGCACTTAATATTCACAGACACAAAGTGTTCAGAAAACATAGGGAAGGAAAGAAAAAGGAAGTCGTGTGGCAGTACTGATTGCCGTATTGGAGAGGATGTCCTTAAGGGGGCAAGGACAGAATCCATTTGATTAGAGTTGAGAAGCAAAAAGGGTACAATTATGCTATTGGGGGTATTCTATAGACCTCCAAATAGTGAGAGAGAGATAGAGGAGCAAATCTTCAGGAAAATCACAGAGATGTGCAAGAACTAAGTGGTGATATTGGGGATTTTAATTACCCAAATAGCGACTGGGATAATGTTCGAGTAAAGGCAGAGGAGGGGAGGAATTTCTGAAATGTGTTCAGGAGAACTCCCTTGAGCAGTATCTTCTTGGACCAAATAGGAAGGAGGCATTGCTGGATCTGGAGCTGGGGAATGTGGTGGACCAAGTGTCTGCGAGAGAACACTTAGGTAAGAGTAATCATCGTATCATAAGGTTTAGTAATGGAGATGAGCAAGGAACAACCTAAAGTTGAACATCCGAACTGGAAGAGAGACCTCAATAGGATGAGAGGGAATCTAGCCAGGGTAAAATGGAGCCAAAGTTTGACAGGAAATACTGTAACAAAACATCTTTAAGGAAGAGGTGTTTCAGGTACAGGATTTATAAACAGGCTTTCACTCAACAAGGGCGAAAGGTAGGAGAACCAAAGCCAGGGCTCCTTGAGTGATGAGGGAGATAGAGAATATGATGAAACAAAAAAAGAGCTTGTATGATGCATATCAGGTGAAATCTTCAAGCGATAGTCGGGCCAAATACAATAAGTTGAGAGAGGGTGTGAAGAGTAAAATAAGACTGGATAAAGGAGAATATGAGAGTAGACTGGCAGTTAACTTAAAAGGGAACCCAAAAATCTTCTATTGGCATGTAAATAGTAAGCAGGTAGTAAGAGGTGGGGTGAGGCCTTTTAGGGGCAAAGGAGGTGATGTATACTTAGAAGCGCAGGGCAAGGCTAGAATACTTAATGAGTACTTTGTATCAGTGTTTACTAAGAAAGAGGATGCTGACAAAATATCAGTAAAGTGGAGATAGTAGAGGTAATGGATAGGTTGAAAATTGATAGGCAGGATGTACTGGACAGGCTGGCTATACTTGGGTGGATCAGTCACCTGGTCCAGTTGGTTTGCATTTCTAAGTATAGCCAGCCTTTCCAGTACATCCTGACTATCAATTTTCACCCTATCTATTACCTCTACTATCTCCACTTTAACTGATATTTTGTCAGCATCCTCTTTCTTAGTAAACACTGATACAAAGTACTCATTAAGTATTCTAGCCTTGCCCTGCTCTGGGAACTCGGGGCGGAGATAGCGGAAGGTCTTGCCATAAGCTTCCTATCTTCCCTCGATACGAAACAATAATCGGGGGAAAAAAATCAGCATGCACTTGGAGAGGTTTGAGTTAATTAAGGAGAAGCAGCACAGATTTGTAAAAGGCAGATCGTGTTTGACTAATTTAATTGAATTTTTTGATGAAGTAACAGAGAAAGTTGATGAAGGGAAAGCAATAGACATTTTCTATATGGATTTTAAGAAAGCGTTTGACAAAGTACCACCTAATAGGCTGTTTAACACAATTGAGGCTCATGGAATAGGAGGGTCAGTGTCAGCTTGGATTTTTAAAAATGGCTTAAGGACAGAAAGCAGTGACTTGTGGTAAATGGTTGTTTTGCAGACTGGAGGATGATGGACAGTGGTGTTCCCCAAGGGTCAATGCTTTTTTGATGTTTATAGGGTGGTGCAGTGGTTAGCACCGCAACCTCACAGCTCCAGCGACCCGGGTTCAATTCTGGGTGCTGCCTGTGTGGAGTTTGCAAGTTCTCCCTGTGTCTGCGTGGGTTTCCTCCGGGTGCTCCGGTTTCCTCCCACATGCCAAAGACTTGCTGGTTGATAGGTTAATTGGCCTTTATAAAGTGGTAGGGAAATATAGGGACAGGTGGGGATGTGGTAGGAATATGGAATTAGTGTAGGATTAGTATAAATGGGTGGTTGATGGTCGGCACAGACTCGGTGGGCCGAAGGGCCTGTTTCAGTGCTGTATCACTAAACTAAATGACTTGGATATTCAATTACAGAGAAAATTTCAAAATTTGCCACTGATATCAAACGTGGAGGTGTGGCAAACAGTAAGGTTGATAGCAGTCCACTGCAACAGGACATAGACTAACAAAATGGGCAGAGAAGTGGCAGATGGAATTTAATACTGAGAAGTGCAACGTGATGCATTTTGGCAGAAGGGATAGGGAGAAGCAATATAGACTTAATGGAACAGTTCTACAGAGAGTGCAGGGAGTGAGGGACTTGGGGGTTCATGTACATAGATTTTTAAAGGTGACAGGACATATTGAGAGAGAAGTTAGTAAAGCATATGGAATCTTAGACTTCATTAATGGAGGTATAGAGTACAAAAGCAGGGAAGTTATGCTGAACCTTTATAAAGCTTTGGTTAGGCCACAACTGGAGTATTGCATTCAGTTTAGGAAGGATGTGAGAGTCGTTGAGAGGGTGCAGAAGAGATTTACCAGAGTGGTTACAGGGATGAGGGGTTTTAGCTACAATGTTAGGTTGAGAAGCTGGAGTTGTTCTCGTTGCAGTAAAGGAGCTTAATGTGAGATCTGATAGTTGTACAGGTTTAGATAAGGTAGATAAAGAAAAGCTGTTCCCATAAGCTGATGGTACAAGGACTGGGGAACAGAGTTTTAAGGTTTAGGGCATGAGATACGGGGTTGGGGAGGGGGTTGGGGGGAAGAACTTTTTTATGCAGTGATTGATAATGACGTGGATCTTGCTGCCTACGAGAGTGGTAGAAGTGGAGACAATCAGTGATTTCAAAACTAAATTGGATAGGCATTTAAGGGAAATAAACTTGCAGGGTTATGGGGATAGAGCGGCAGAATGGGACTGACTGGATTGCTTGCCACAGAGCCGGCATGGATTTGATGGGCTGAATGGCCTCCTGCATTGTAATGGCCATGACTGTATTTTATCTTGCTGTTTTATCCTTATTTGAGTCTTCTATCTATATAATCTGAAAATGGATCAGTGAAAATTATAATTAAATTGCTGCAGTATATGTCGAGCAACTTTCATGAATTGAATTTGATGTGAATGTATTTGATTTTTAATTTATATTTAGGGATATAATGTGTTGTAAAGATATAGTTTGCATATTCTGAAACTACCTTTTTAGATTGTTCTACAAATTTAATTCATTAACAGTTGTCTCTAATTGTATCTGCTACTAGGTCATGTTAGAGCCATGAAAAGGAAGTAGTCCTGGAAAAGTTGCTAGAATATTTTTGTTTCTAGAATGTTCCCAGTTGGCTGTATAAGTTTTAATTTTTACATGCTGTTCTTTGATTATGTCTTCTTGTGCAGGTGCCAAAGTATATGACAACTTAAAGGTGCATCGTGAGAAGGAACGTCTAAAACGTAACATGCTCACAGATGTTCTCCAGTGTCTCCAGGACTCCAACTCCTGCCAGCAGTGGTTACACAAGCAAGCGGCAATGTGAGTTCTCCTGGACTGAAAGATGGCAGAATTTTGTTCGCTTATGTGACTAAATTATTTATTACAGTTTCACAGTTTGGTTCCATTTTCTCTTGGTGGGAGAGTTGAAGACAATATTGTGAGACCTAATGAATCCAACGGAGCTCTTTTTGAGGGTGGAATCAAGATTCTGACGTCCAGTGCATCCGTAGTATAATGCAAGTGACTCTGAGATGGTTTCTGTTGCACAGTACTGTTATATTATTTGTTCCTTTCGTGCATGAATTATTATAAGAGTCGCAGAAGTACAAATAATATACAAAGAATATGTGGGTCTTTATTGTAACTTAAACTGGAACACATATACACACAGCTAATACAGGAGCACACCTACACACGCCTTACTCTATCGGTCTACATCCTGTGTGACCAGACATCATTTCCTTCGGTGACTCTCCACTTGTAGTCTCTTAAAGCGATGCCACAACAAATATTGCATCGTTTGTGCATAAAAACTTAATAGGAAATGGGTTGTGGTCACCTAAATTTTGGTCATTTATTTTAGATCATCTGGTGGTAGCTCAAGATCTTCATATTAATCTCAATCCTTTTAGACCAGATTCAACATATGAGTTGCTATTCACAAGCTGGCCTACTTCAAATTACTTTTTAATCTTTTAATTTATTACTATTGGCAAGGTGAAGACTGATACTTACGAATCAGATGATTTCTTCTCTCATTGCTTTGCATTTACTGATATCACCAAATGTTTAAGGCTCCAATTCTGATCGCATCTCCAGTGAAAAATATGGTGCCTGTCAGTGAATCTGGCACTGCATAAATTTTCTGCACTTTCCAAGTAATTCAATTTGCATCCTGTGCAGTTACACTCTGAAAAAGTATCAGCTTGGCACAGATGCTGCACTTTGAATGGAATCAAGCCAGGGCAGCATATGGAACACAAGAGTAACTTGTCATTAAAATACTCGTACCTGAACTAATAAACACAGAAAAAGTACATAACATGTTCAGATGTATGAAATTTCTTCCCACTCTAATGCCTTTGTCACACTGACCTCTTTCCTTCACCTCATGACTCTGTGACCTCATAACATTTTACTAAATTATCTGCATTGACGATCAAGGATGTATTCATGCAACAAGCACCAAGAAGGCTGTGACTTTTTGATGAATGTAAACAGAACTTCAGCGATGAGTTACATGTATTAATACAGAATCCATTCTGCAAATGTTACAAAGAAAAAGATTTTTCACTGAGGTACTACAGAGATCCTGTAGTGCAAATATCATACAAATTATCTTGGTGGACATGGCGGGGGGTGCGGTGCCAGAATCAAGTTCAGTGAATCAGCAATCAACCCATGACATATACAGTTCAGTTCCTTCAGCTATGACAGGTAAAGTCATTATATGCATATCTCTTTGTAAAGAGTATTTGCTCTTTCTGTCTAAGCTGAAATAGATAGTAGATCAATCACAAGTGGAGGAAAAGAGCGGGAGAATGATCTCTCAACTTCTTGCATTTTCAAAACCTTACATATCCTACATACTGTATGTATTTATTTAGTTTACTTTGTAGAGAACTTGTATGCAGAATCCTATCAAATACTAGAAGAAGGTACATTGTTGTATTTGAAGTTTCTCTGCCTACAGTGCATCATATATTTTTAGTTAAAATACTTCACATTTTAAGACATGGACAAAATCAAAGTTCTATTAATTCACTGGCCAATTTGTATTTGTCTATTACTTATGGTTTACCCAACTCTCACTTGCATGTGCTCACTCACCCTTGTGCACAGAACAGGGTGCTTTCTAAGTAGTGTTTACTGCTGAGAGAATACCTTTCAATTTTGACGGCAGGAAATAATCCAGACAAAAAGCATAGGTTTCTTCTGCACAGTCCTGAATTTACAAATCTAACAACATATCATCCAAATTTAAAATACACCTTTCTGATTTTCTAGGATGATGTGGTTTCCAAGTTCTAAAAATGCACGAATTTTATTAATTGATATTTCATTTTGCATTTCAGTGATTCAGGACTGAACCCAGTAGCACCGGTCATTCCTACTGCAGGTGAGTAGCTGCTGATCATGGCTAAGAAGTGCAGACGGTTCTCCTAAACTCGGTCACGCACTACAAAGTTTGACCAACGCAATATATTAACGATTTGCTTTTTTGCAGTGAAAGAGGTTAGAACTTCAGAACTAGCTAGTTCTTTTTCCCCCATCTACCTTATACATAATTGCAGTTGTATGTTCTACTTGCACAGCACCAGGTGGAGGTAACGTTGATCCATTGAATTTATTAGCACTGTTATGTGTAGTAGTTTTACACGTTCTGTTCAAAAGCAAACTGGCACACTATTTTAATTCAGAAAATACTGTGAATAAAGACAAATTTATTTCATTAATTTGAATTTACAGGAATTCAATATTTGTAATGATTATATAATAGAAAATCATATTACTCTAAATTCTGATTTGTGAATGACGTCTTCATGTGTTTCTGCACCTTCTGAATAGAGACATGCTGTGCATTCCTGTACAACTTGTAGATTTTTAATAAAATTGCAACTATAAAACAGTAACTTTTACATCAATGTGACTTGTAGTCTTGATTTTAACTTACTATAGAGATTGGAAAAGCTCATTGGCAGCACTGTCATACCTCTGAAAAATGGATAATGGACTTTGAAACCGTGCAGTCTTAATTGTCTAGGTCACTTTTCCCCTCTATTCCCAGTGAAAGTTTTCCATTTTGTACTGCAGGCTGATTGTGAGCACAGGATCTTCAGCTGTTCTTTACTGTCAAACAAGTGTTTGCTTTTGTTTACTTTGTCTTAACTTGAGTTGCAGCAGAACTTTTCTGTGATAGAATATTTATCACCAGTGCATAAATTGAATCTTTATATAAGAAAAGGTTAATCATCTTATCAAAACTCATCCCTGTAGTGTCCCTTCTCGTAACATCTAGCTTCATTGTGAATGCAAGACTAATACGAAAGCGAAATACTGTGGATGCTGGAAATCTGAAATAAAAATAGAAAAAGCTGGAAATAGTAAGTCAGACATCTGTGGAGAGAGGAACAAAGTTAATATTTCAGGTCAATGTTATGCCTGACCTGCGGAATATTTCCAGCATTTTCTGGTATTTATTTCAGTGTGAATGTTCCTTAAGTTTAAGATTCTTTTTTTAAAAAATTGCCACTCCCTTAAGAAATCCTAATATCTATTCAAGAACTATCTGGCATTAATTTAAATTTTACTTCACCGGCTGCATTTAACAGTAATATTCTGAGTTTATCTTGTGTAGGTTTTCTCCTTCTATCTAGACTGCAGAGATTACAGTTAATCTTCTATCCTAACCCATTACACCTGGGAATTGCTCTTCTCTGTATCATCTCCAATGTGTGCCTATTGAACACAATACTCCCAAGTGGTGTTTGACAGTTATATTGTATATCTTCAGAATAACTTCTGGGGATTTATACACTCGTGTTCCAGTTTTGTAATCTTAGCATTTTTTTGAATATCCTAAGCTTGTTGAACGGCCGTTGAAAGTGATGTCAATCACTGCTCCCAGATTCTTTCCAAAAATCAGTTGAGCCACTTAACTTAAACTTATGAGGGGAAGTTCAACAATCTCTTTATCCCAGTAGGAAGACATCCTTGAAGGGAGCATGAATCAAAATTAGTATTACAATATAATAGTCCTATTTTCAACCCATAATACCTTTGAGACCAGCTTCCCAGTGGGAACACTGAATTTCCCAATGATGCACACTCTTTTGACTAATATGTAATGTTTCACATTTCACTGTCGACCTTCATTTGCCAATTGTCTGTCTAATTGTATTTTGTATCTAAACTGTAATTCTTCTGCTCCATTCTTTCCCTACTGTTCTCCACAACTTTAATGTCAGCAAATTTGCATTGAGTTTCTCTACCTCGGTCAGTCATTTAGGGTAAGGACAACAGGGCTACAAGTGCCTATCCTTATAGGATCCCACTCAGCACTCACCTAATTCCCCACCGCACTCTATTGTGAATTCACCTCTCAAAAGAACTCCCTACTTTCTGCTTACTAACTAACTCCTGATCCAGTCGCAACTACTCTGGATCCCTGTGGCTTTAAATTGACTTAACTGTCTTAGAGGAACAAGGGAAAAGGAAGATTAAAGTAGTAGGAATGTAAGCCACATCCTCGTTTTGAAAGACATGAGTTTGTTAATACGGATGAGTCCACCAGTATTGCATAATGCCTATTTTTTAATGTTCTGTAATAACATTTCCTACATAACAGTGGTGATAAGTTCAAAGTAATTTAGCATCCATGAGGCACTTTGGACATTTGAGATAGAAAATATTTTAAGTAATGGGAACTTATACACAGCAATTTCCTGTATGCTTTTTCAGCAGGTGAGGCTTCCCAAGAGAAGTGAAAAGTAGGAACTTGTCTGTTTGTTGCACTGATATTTACTGATTTTTTTTTTTTCTCGTTATGGATGGAGCAGGTAGGCGAAATGCACCTCCACTGAACCTTACAGGCCTTCCTGGAACAGAGAAGCTCAACAATAAGGAAAAAGAGGTGTGTTCGATGATCTC
Source organism: Heterodontus francisci (assembly GCF_036365525.1). NCBI lineage: Eukaryota > Metazoa > Chordata > Chondrichthyes > Heterodontiformes > Heterodontidae > Heterodontus > Heterodontus francisci. Next base: position 46,007,772 of record NC_090400.1, read on the forward strand.
TATACTTCCAGCTGCCTTGAAATTATGAAATCCTTATTATAGGTTCATCCTTAATTTCATGGGGCGGGGGGGGGGGTGGGGGGAGTTATTTTAATCAAATCAGGCTTCAGCCACTTCTGATTTCCTCTGGCTCCCTCTATTTCCAATCACAATGTTAACACAGTTAACCTTCCATTTTTCGCTATCTTTTGCAATGCCCTTTCCATTTTGGTGGCAGCAGTTGCAAAGCAAACCTCAACAACACTTATTAAAATAGAAAATGCTGGAAATACAGCATTTCAGAGTAAGATAGATGGGATGTTTCATTGTAATAGAATGGAATTACATTCCTATAATCACAGGAAGTATATGCAGACTTTTAATATATTGTAAATATGTTTGAATAATGTTCTTCGTGGATTCTTTCTACCCACCTACCTCATAGCTGTGCCAGATGGTACGATTGGTCCCTGGAGCATATTTGGAATACAAGTCGGCTTTAATGAACGAGAGCAGCAGGTTAGGTGGCCTCAAGCTAGCCCAGGCAAGGACTCTCATTAAAATAGATGTGAACAAGACAAGAAAAATCTATGATTTCCTAATACGCGAAGGATATATTACTAAAGCTTAAATGGGCAACCCAAAGCTGATATTCAGGAGTGCTGTCACTAAGCAACCTTGGCAAATAGCAGACCGTCACCTGGCAACCTCCGATTTCTTTTGTCAGTGATGAACAGACTGAAAAAAATAACATCATGTGTTTTTATTTATTCTCTTTTTGTAAAAGATTGGAATAGTTCACTGTCTGATTCTGGATCTTTTATGTTTTGGTGACTGTAGTGTGAATTCATTATAATAAAACATGTTTTTTGTAATTGTTTATGTAAAGATGTATATTTAAACTTTTTTATCACAAAATCTGATTAAATTTCCTTGACAGCATTTACAACTTCTTGTAGATCAATTCTTGTATTGACTAAGCTATCTCAAGTCAGCACAAACACATGACTCGGGGGTAAAATAAATTTGACATAAAATAAATTCACTCTCTGAGCAATAACTAGTGATTGAGAATGAATTTACAAGATGGAAGTCAATAAGGAGGTTTAGTGATTCAAAACACTGATTAGAATATGCATCTTTCACCAAAGTTTATATTTGGCAAGAAATCAAAGGTATAAATTGGGGCAGTACTGTGTTTGAATACTTGCATTCAGTGGCACAGAGACATTGCTTTGATTGTATCCAGCTATTTGGGATGTTGGTCTGGGAGAACACTGTGCACATTTCTCACCAACTTCGTCATAAAGACCAAACAAACATCATGAGCTGAGGGTGACTCATGCAAAATTAAATAAATGGCTTTCAGATACTCTGAATTTCAGTGTATATAAAAAAAACTCAATCTATGATCAAGAAGTGCATAAGCTGACTGAAAGGAAATCTAATGTCATTAGTTATTAATCTCCAATCCTCTTAGGAGCATAGTCTGAGATGATATTTGTCTGACCATGAATACCAGTTTCCCACCTACAACTCAGAATTTTAATTATTTTCCTCAAACATCCTCCCTTCCCCTCTCTACTCAACCCCATCTGGCATGATATTGCAGAGGCTTTAGAACGCTTCAGTGTCATGTATTGAAGAACATCCTTGCTTTGCCATTTATTTTGTTTTCCAGAGTACCAATGTCTGCCACCTTAGGTGTCCCTTTTATCCTGGCTACACTGATAAATGTAGAGTATGTGTATATGCTTTTGGCAGGGAAACAGTGTGCAACATGAACCTAATGTGGCACAAGAAAAACAAGAGGTGAAGGATGAGTTTTTTAAGTGCTAGCTTATCTCAGATCAATGTTTGTAGCCTTTTAGATAACAAAATAAGCCAGATCTTTCACTTTCATGTCAGTAGTTTATGTACACCACAGCATTTGCTATTAAATACAGCAGTGGTCATGCTTTATTTGAGATTTTTACAGGCGGCAGGTTAGATATAGCAAGTTTGTAACATGGACCATAGCACATTTAATCATTCAAATTAATTTTTAACAAAAACAGCTAACTTTCCACAAAGAAATTTTCTACAAACTTCTGCCTCTTAAATAGTCATTTGGTAGTGCAGAACATGAGTATTGCTGAAAATTGAGATACTTTGTTGAAGCTTTTTGTCTTGCACTCATCAGGACATTTCACAAGAATATCAATGTAAGCAGAAGCAACAAATTTATACTGTATGAGAAGAGAGTTCTGATTGGTTGCCAAGTGGACTCTGATTGATAGAGGTGTTGCCATGGAGAAAGCACCAGTTTATGGTGACTGACAGTTAACTGCCAAGCTCTGTTTGAAATTTAAACCAGGCAGCTTGACTCTGGTCAAGGAATTGCCCTGAGGAATGAACCGGCAAGTGGCTGTCACTTATTTTGTTTAGCTGAAACAGGTGCAATGTATGTACATGTTCTTTCTGTCTGCAAATAATCCTCTGTGTGCTAGGAATTAAGCTCACAACCAATTTAAGATTGTCAGTGAGGCTTGCAGTGTGGCACATTTGTGCGTACTGGAAGCTACATATATTAATACACAGGGCCCTATTCTTTGCAGACAGAACATGTACACACATTGCACCTGTTTCAGCTAAACAGTATAAGTGACAGCCATTCGCTGGTTCATTCTCAGGGCAATGCCATGACCAATCAGACTCGAGCTGCCTGGTTTAAATTTCAAACAAAGCTTGGCATTTAACTGTCAGTCACCATAAAGCTGTACATTCTCCATGGCAAGACCTCTACCGATCAGAGTCCACTTGCCAACCAATCACTCTCTTTCCATACACATAAATTTGTTGCTTCCCCTCTCATTGATATTCTTGCGATGTCCTGATGAGTGCAAGATGAAAAGCTTTGACAAAATGTCTCTATTTTCTGCAACACTCAAGTTCTGCCTCTTAAGTGGCATCTAGTGGTACATGGACTAGCATTCTGAGAATGGAAATGGAAAAGGGCTTTATGTGTGTCTACCTTTTATACTTGTGCTTGGATCAGGAAATGTAAATTCAAGCAGCAAGTGCTTTTAGTTATTTCGAGCAGTGCTTGGATGAGCTAGGTATATATCTGGAGTCTTGTACATTTCTATTCCCGCATTCTTGTGCTGTAACAGTTTAGAATTCTGATCCTTTTTTTTTAGTGATTTCTGAAAACTACTCGACAGAAAATTTCATAAGCCTCAAGCCAGGTGAGGAAAACATGTTTTTTCCCCACAGTGAATATTTGAAACAGATGCCGAGACAAAAGTAGTTGATTTGGATTCAATTGGCACCTTTAAAAGCATCAATATCTTGAAAGAGGGTTTGAAGCTTTTAGCGAGACTACTAATACCACTTCAATTTTTTCTTCTAGATGAGATAGGACAGGCTTCCACATATAAGGGATTAACAGAGTGATGGGAGGGACGTCAATGACAGAATAAATTTAAGTTATTGTGACCGTATATGCTTGATTAATTGAGTGACTTTTTTTGCTTCACTTTGTTCTTCTAGCCAGCACTAAATGAAGCTAATGACCTATTGCTGTCCTGGCTGTTGCATTACCAACACACTCCACACCATGCATGGCAAGGATGTAATTTGCATCTGTGTAACATTACTTTGCAACAAATTAGCTATCAGTGAGATTCATGTTGTGATGTTGGCAAAGGGCAAGATCATCAAAATTGCAGATAGGAAACCACTGGGCAGATTTTCAGCATTTTATTTCAGCCATTTTCCACTATTCGATAAACACAACACTTAAGAAACTCAGTGGTGCAAAATAAAAGGCAAATTCAAATTTGACATATGATAATTCAAAACAACAGTCTTAACCACTGGAAGTGGGCTGCTGCTTCACTCTTGGGACATTAATTTTTTACTTTGTTACTCACTCCATGCACATGGAAAAGAGGCAAAAATAGCATTGAATTCAGACACCTGGCAAAAACTTGAGCTTTGATTGCAATATTCAACATGATCATTACATAGATTAAGACGTAAGGATTTATTTCGAGGTACAAGTGCATTTAAATCATAGCAATTGACATAGTTGCCAAGAAAGTTAACTGAAGTTGCTAGACTATGAAGAATGTGGGAACTGCATGGATGATTTGTGAGAAATAGGTGGACAGCATATACATTTTGACAAAAGAAATATGCAAGCAGGAAGTAGATGTGGCCAAGGAGATAAAATCTGTCGGGCAGAATGAATTGTGGCCTAAGTATTCTCACCATTTGATTCCACTGATTCGACAGACTTTTCAAGATATTGTGAAATCACCTCTTACCTCTTGCACAACTGGCAAGACAGTTGCTTTTGTAATAGTTTTTGTGTAGTTATACAACTATAATGACATCGTACAATACGTATTGCAGCAATATAGAATGCAGCTTCTTTGAGGCATATGAAATGTTCATGGTCAACACTCAGTTGGTTTTTCAGAAGTCTGTTCACATTTTTTTCAAACCTTTGACATCAGTTTCAGGCAACCCCCCACCGCGCCCCTCCCCCACCTGCCAAGGCTGAGGCACACATTATTGCGCCACATGAACATTAAAACTTAAAATTGCAAGCCCCTGACTGGAAAGACATTTGCATAGTAACCGACAGTGTTGGAACAATGGGGACCCAGTCGTTGCTTTCCCAATTCACAGAAGAAGTGGTCAGACCAGTTTTGGTCACAGGATTAATTGTTGAAGATTTTGAATTTGAACTTCCAACAGAGGATTTGAACTGAAAAAGCCGTGTGCTCCCGGTTGGAACAGAACTTCCTCTCCTGCCTGCCTCATTTCTTTCCCACAGAACTGAATCTTGTGAAAACACATGAACTTCAAAGAGAGAAAAGTCTCCTATTGGAACAAGGTTTAAGAAGAACACTGGGCCCCGACGAACAGCAAGACTACCTGCAATCAAGTGAGCTCGAAGCACAGTAAACAAGAAACTTCTTAAATTGCCTCAAACCCCTCTCTACTATATTTTCCTCTCCTCTTTTCTGTCCCTATTTGCATATGTGTATCGCATGTGCATGCTAGTGTGGGCGCGTTGCATATTCGTAGGCATTTACCGTATTAGAGTTTAAGGTTTAATAAATTTCACTTTCCTTCTTTAAACCTGAGAAAGCCTGTTTATGCTCATTTCTTTGCCTTATAATTGGAAAGTTGTGAACAAGGATTCACAAAGGGGAAGCTCAAAACACAGTGTGTTTAAAATAATATCCTGTTACAATAAGACCAGGTGAAGACAGTAACAGACCCCGAGACACCTTTCTCACCTGGTCATAACAATAGCCATACATGAATTAGGCAACATCTTGCCTTTTTCCTTTTATCTGCACAGATGATTCATGTACAGGTTTGTCCTCATGGACAGAACAAGGGAAAGCCATTGTTGACTTGAAAGAGGAGAGATCTCTACCCTGAAAAAAAAACTTGTACATTTTCTATTTCTATTTCTTCCTCTGCTAAATCAAGGTCCATATAAGAAACCATCCTTGAATGTAAGTCAGGTGATAGGAAGCAAACTCTCACTGGGAGAGATTGATGAGGACCAACACATGAAAGAAAGTGCAATGGCCAGAATGCACACATTCGCAGATGACACGAAAATTGTTGGTGTTGTAAATAGTGAGGAGGAATGCCTTAGATTACAGGACGATATAGATGGGCTGGTCAGATGGGCAGAGCAGTGGTAAATGGAATTTAATCCTGAGAAGTGTGTGGTGATGCATTTTGGGAGGACTAACAAGGCAAGGGAATATACAATGGGTGGTAGGACCCTAGGAAATACAGAGGGACCTTGGTGTACTTGTCCATAAATCACTGAAGGCAGCAGCACAGGTAGATAAGGTAGTTAGGAAGGCATATTTGCCTTTATGAGCCGAGGCATAGAATATAATAGCAGGGAGGTTATGATGGAACTGTATAAAATACTAGCTAGGCCACAGCTGGAGTGCTGTGTACAGTTCTGGGTGCCACACTACAGGAAGGATGTGATTGCACTGGAGAGAGTGTAGAGGAGATTCACAAGGATGTTGCCTGGGCTGGGACATTTCAGCTATGAAGAGACTGGATATGCTAGGATTGTTTTCCTCATAGCAGAGAAGGCTGAGGGGTGGCCTGCTAGAGGGTAGATAGGAAGAAACATTTTCCCTTAGTGGAGGTGTCAATAACCAGGGATTTAAGGTAAGGGGCAGGAGGTTTAGAGGGGATTTGAAGAAAAATGTTTTCACCCAGAGGGTGGTTGGAATCTGGAACACACTGCCTGAAGGGATGGTAGAGGCAGGAACCCTCACAACATTTAAGAAGTATTTAGATGAGCACTTGAAATGCCATAGCAGACAAGGCTACGGGCCAAATGCTGGAAAATGGGATTAGAATAGATAGATGTTGATGGCCGGCACAGACACGATGGGATGAAGGGTCTGTTTCTGTGCTGTATAACTCTATGACTATGTACAGGTGTTCTTGCCAGCGGGAAGGAAAGCAGTTACCCGTTTCAGGTTTTTTTTTGCCACACATCGTTCCCCCTACTGGGGAGGTGGACAAGTGAATTAGGGGGTGCCATGGAGCTAACCAGGATGATTCTGCAGCAGTCATTGATACAGCAAAGATGTGCTTACTTTTTCACAAGCTGGCTATGCTCCTCCGTTTGTCTCAAGAGGTTCACAGAGGGCTGGAGTTTTCTTGCTTGCCGCCATTATCGGCGGCTAGCTTCAAAAAAGGCGCAGTGCACGCACAAGATGTGCGCCGCTGTGCCACCGCAATATTTCACGTGGTGGCTCATTTACATGGAAGGGATGGACCATCCGCCCCTGATGACGCAGAGGGGGGGTGCCCTCCGTTGCCGGCAACAGCTTCCTGCGCCACCGTGCAGGCGCCAGCACCATTCTTAAAGGGCTTCAAACCTTTACAGGTAATTGTAAGTTTTAAAGAGGAATGGATGGTACTTTTACATTTAAAAGTTTAATAAAAGATCAAAGCCACTCTCCCCTCCCCCCCGCCAATGACCTAACAATTCATTAATTGCCCTCTTCCACTAAAAAGAATTTTCTTCCCATCCCGAACTTTCCCCCACAAACTTTATTACCTTTGCCCTTCAACCCCTTTCCACCATTCCCTCAGCTCCCCACCAATGATCTGCCTCGGATCTCCGAACGGGACTTCCGACAACCGGCTGGAATATTGGCGTAGGACAGCCATTGTGGAAAGGTGGTTAATTATTCAGTGATTAGTATTTATTTAAATGTTTAGATTAAGATTCCATTGCTGAGTGGCAGGCGGGGCCGCCATGAGGCCTCACCGCTGCCGGTAAACTGGGGTGAGGCCATCCGTATGTTGAGCCCTGTAGCAGGCCTCACCCAGAAGTATCTTCCGGGCCCCCACCCGCCACAAACCCCAACGTCGGTCGGCTGGTAAAATTCATCCCAGAGAAAGCTAAAGGGTGTTTTGAGGGAGAATGTTGAGGCACTGATACTAGTGTGCTCCTCCAGGCTGAGGGCATCTTAATTGAGGGTATGCATATTGGAGGGATGCAACTTCATTGCTGTAGTTTTACATTCACACTGCAGATTGTGAATAAGTGTGTAACCTGTCAAGAACTTTAAAATGCAGGGAGAAAACTAAAACATACCTCCAATTAAAGGAAAACAATTCTACAAAGAGGATATGTTGATATTTTATACAATGTTCAGCTGTCTGTCTCTGTAAGAATGTGTTCTGTTCTTCTCATTGTGTTTGGACTGTTGAATAATTTCCAAACATTTGATCAGTTTGCAGAGGGGTGTTTTTTGTGAATGCAGCTAATTGTTCTAATCGCCCGGATCCAACTCTAATTCTCCATTGATGACTTTGTACAACTAGATCCATTGAGGAAGTATTTGCAATAGGAGGATCCTCTCCACAATTAAGTTTCAGAAAAATCACAAAATTAAATCCATACATCTTTAAACAAAACAAATATGAATTGATCTGAAGGTCACATAAATCAGATTTTGAAAAGAATGACAGCCTAGTAAAAGACATGTACGAGGTTTGCTCAAGACAGTAATTGCAGACTGCAGCTTTTATGGACACAAGTCCTTGATCAATACATTCATTTTCCATTTGTACATAGTGCCTGATGAAACTTTAAATCCTGCAAGACTCCCGTCTGGACTAGCAAGTGCTATTATGACACCTCCAAAGGGCTGTGATCAACAGCCAAGCTATGCAAATTTTTTGCTCCATTTCCAAAGTACGAATCAAGGTAGAGATGTAATTATGAAAGCCAATTCTAGGTTCAAATCAAACTTCCACAAATTCAAAAGCAAACTACTGCAGATGCTGGAAATGTGAAATAAAAACAGAAAATGCTGGAAATACACAGCAGATCTAGCAATATCTGTGGAGAGAGAGACAGAGAGCTAAATTTTATGCTAAGGTGAGTAGTCCAGCCACCAGGAACCTAATTCAGTTTAGAGCATGCACCTTATGACGAAGTTGCAATGTGCTCCTGGCTGAAGCCTAAGGAGATGATTTACTCATTGTGGTTTAAAACCCCTATTTCTTGCATTATATGTTCTTTACAGCTACACCGACTACCCGAGGAACTCTCTCCATCACCCAACAACTACCAACAGATTGAAATTGTAGCCAATGAGCCATACGATATTTCTTAAATAGGTGGTTGCCCATATAGCATCATACAATCATGGAATAGTACAGCACAGAAGGGGGTCATTCGGTCCATCATGTCTATGCTGGCTCTTTCAGAGAGCAATCCAGTTAGTCCCATCTCCCGCTGTTTCCCCATATTCCTGCATTTTTTCTTCTTCCAGTATTTATTCAGTTCTCTTTTGAAGGCGACCATTATATGTCTACCACCAGGGGTTGGCAACATGTCCTTACATAGACACCAGTGTCCATGGTAAAAACATTTTGAGGTCCAGGACTGGTAATTTCAGGGATGAGAAATTTATCATTGGCTTCTTCTTTCCTACCAGACCATTTTTTTTTTAAAGTTGCCGCTGTCAGTTTCACAGCTGAATTGGAATTTTTAAGCTCAGATCGTTATCTAACGTTCATAGCTGACAGGCTCTGAGAGCAGGAATGGTGGCTTCCAAACTTCAGACAGACGTAGGGTTTTCCAACAGGCTTTTTAAAAATATCAGAACCTGCTAGAAAACCACAAATCTGTCGGAAGTTCAGAAACCACTGTTCCCGCTCTCAGCAACGGTCAGAGAGAGATAGAGAAAGAGCGGGGGGGGGGGGGGGGGGTGCTTAGACAGAGAGGGGGGCAGGGACAGAGAGAGATGGGTAGATAGAGAGAGAGAGAGTGACAGTGAGAGAGGAAGGCAGAGAGAGAGAGGGGGGAGAGGGGGAGAGCAGGTAAGAGAGAGGAGAGAAAGAGAGGGGCAGAGAGAGAGAGGGGGCAGAGAGAGAGAGGGGGCAGAGAGAGAGAGAGGGGGTAGAGAGAGAGGGGCAGAAAGAGATGGAGGTACAGAGAGAGAGGGGAAGAGAGAGATAAAGGGAGTACAGAAAGAGGGGGGGTATAGAGAGATCAGGGATGACAAAGAGGGGTGCATGACATGGGGGATGACACAGGGAGGGCATGACACAGAGGGGGAGGGAACAATACAGGGGGACAACAAGGAGAGGGGGAACACAGAGAGGGAGAGGAGTGAGACAGACACAAAGAGAGGAGGTCTATCCAGAATACTCTGCGTTGCTACAAGTGTGCAGGCAGACATTGACTACCTATGCAAGCAAAATAAGTGCCAGGTATCTCACTAAATCAATGTCCAACATAGTGATGAGAAAGTAAGTCTTCTCATTTAAAGCTTCTTCACAAAAATTCACATTTGTTGTTGTTTTGGTTAATGGTAAGATAATTTTTTAATGTCTTTATCTTTCACTGGCCCCCAATGTAAGATAAAACTTGTAATGTGGCCCCCACGCGAAAAGGTTGGACACCCCAACTATAAGCCTTTAACCTTGTATTTTAAAATAAACTAGCAGCTAGGTTAAAGGTTAAAGGCTTTGTTATGCAAACTCATTTTAAAATGGAAAAAGTCACTAAGGGAATGTCTTGATTTCTACACTCTGGCACACATTACTTCCACTTCGGACACAAGCACAGAGACATGTTGAAAGTTGCTGGACTTTTACCCCTACGTAAATGGCACAGTTCTTCCGCAATCCATTTGGAATCACGTTGTTCCAAAACTTGTATTGAGGGGAAAGTCAAGGAATCTCCAGAGGTCAGCACTGTAAGTTCCTAATGAATACAAGAGTATAGTGTAATGGAGCTGAGTGATATTGGTAAAAACAGGATGCTGCTGACCCATATACAAGTTAGTAAATACTATGTAATGGATAGCTTTAATAAACCTTAATCTATGATGAACTGTCTACAATCCCTTAACAGGATCCATGCTGCATTTGCAGTTTTAAAAACTGTCGGGGAAGACAAAATAAAATTTGATTATGTTTCCATGACCATGTTAGAAACAGTCATTAACTGATTTTTTTTTTGCTGTGATTGGATTAAAGGGCAAGTTTTACAAGTATGTAAAGAACAGTAATTGCAATGTGCATCATTTATTATCCAGTTTGAGGGCAGATAACCTAAGTGGCCAATGTAATTGAAAGTTGTCTATCATGTAATTATGTTCAAAGTGCACCTTTGCCAACAGGTAAGAGATTTGGCTTGGGCATAAATTGATTAGTCTGGAGTACAATGTTACAGATAGTGAAGAAACATTTTGCAACAGAATAATACGTGCAATAATAATCGCTCAACTTTTTGCAAAAAAGCTTTTTGTTAATAATTATCTTGTCAGAGCTGAATTGGAATCGACAGTGATAGACTGCGATATGGTCAAAAGTGAATTTAAGAGAATTGCTTGATTGGAGGAACTGAAGGGCGCTCTTTATTCGTAATTGTGTTTATCTTATTTTGTCACTAGCTTTGGTGAGTAAACAACATTTTGTCCATGAGAGATGCTGTTATTTCTGTATTTTAGAATCCAGGATCTAGTTTAACAGCCTGTCAAGATGAATAAACTAGTCTTGGCTACCTACCGTTAATCTCTCTGTCCCTTCCTGTCCTGCTCTGCTTTTTTGTTTTACATGACTCTTCTGAAGTACTATCTGCTCCATCCCATAAACCTACAAGGCTACGGACCAATAGCTGGGCAATGGGATTAGGCTGGATGGCACTTTTGGGTTGACACAGACACGATGGGCCAAATGGAATCTGAAATAAGTAGCAAATACTGGAAATACACAACAGGTCAGTCAGCTTCTGCAAGAGAAAAATTGGTTACTGTTTTGAGGAATTTTAATTTTGGCTAAAATGTTAGCCTGCCTTTTCATTTCAGGTGCTGACTGACCTATTTGTGAATTTTATACTTCTGCTGTCATATTTCATATGTGCTTTCACAATATTTGATGTTTTTTAATTGCTGAAGAAGGACAACTGTGTTTTATCGACACGGAACATTTATGCTGAGTGAGCCCCAAAATGAAATGCTACTTTTATTTATTTCTGCACAAAATGATTCTGACTGTGGTAGTTTTATTCCATAACCTGTGACTAAACCTTTTTCTAAAAAAAATCAGACAGATAAACATTTTCATCTGCAGTTATGAATCATTTCATCATTCATTGCCAATCAGCATCAAGCTTCGCTTCTGCCAGAAGATACTCAAACCCAGTGCCAGCAGCCTGCTCTTTAAACTAAACAGGTGAGCCAAACATGCACTTGCTGCAGCAGAACTCAAATTGTTTTAGATTTGCTGAGGAACCTTTTCATCATTTCTCCTGTTTTCATACAGAGAAAAAAAATCTCTCATTGGTTTCTGAAACATTCAGTCCTTGGACTGCATATTTTCAGTTTGGTTTCTGTGTATCTGGTACTTGATGTCTTGGAATATTAGTTTAAATTCACAGATGACTGTTTCCAGCTGCCTGCAGGTACCTCTTGCGATTGTAATGAGATTTTGGTTGGTTGCACAATGCAAAAGCAAACTGAATGGAAGTCAGGAACTATCCCCGTAATAGCGTATCATGCAAATATGGCCAAAAGAGCCCCTTGTAAAGTATATTATTCTGATCTTCACCAAGCTTATAAAATTGCAGGAAGAGATAAATAAAGCATCAATTTCATAGAGCACTGTCCTTACATTTGCCTCGAGCTGCACCCTGCTGTAATGCCAGAAGAAATAAACATTGGAGGAAAAGTTATTTATACTGAAAAGAAACACAAGAGGTGCTGCCCAGTTAACTCAATGGATGTATGAATTGTGCGATATCGTACCAAGGTCCTACTTATCCCGTCAGAGCACAGTTGGCTACAATTAGCCTCAGTGACCCCAAGTTCAAGGGACGGGAAAGAAAGGCAACTCTCCTGGTCCTAATCTTGATCCAATGAGGTTTTGCTTGGCGACTGATAGGCCCTCAACATTAAGTTGTAGTACTCGGAGAGCGTGCCCTATTGCCATGAAGCCAGAGGATTGCTCAATGTTGAGACTGGTGTTCTGGGGTAACTGGGATTCCGCAAGGGGGCTCTTTCAGAGTTCTTTAATTTTTCTCTTGGAATTCAGTTTGCTGGTAGGATCATTTGCTTCCCCAGGGGCACCTGGGTACTGATGGGGGGCACGGTGTGAGCACTGATCCACTTCCCACTCCATAGTGACATGTTCAATCCACCTACTGCCCTCCTTCCATCTTGGCATCCCATATGGAGCAACCTTCCTGAACAAGATGTACCAACAGACATCACTTGGATCAAGGAATGGGAAACATGGGAAGTCACTAACAAATCTCTTGTGTCAAACCCCATCTGTTGAATGGCAGGCTTTGAACTACTACAGTGAGAGTGGTCCTTGCTAAACAGGTCCAGGACAAGCCAGGGCCCCTATGCAGCCAAACTCCACCACTGAGGCCTCAGTACAAACCACTCACCCCCCCCCCCTCCCCCCCTTTATGCATTTGTGGAGAGACACAGACAATACTGCACGTTACTGAGGAGTGTCCCCTCTACAGCCTAAATGGTGGACTAATCACCTTAAACTCAGCAAATGAGGAGGCTATCGCTTGGCTCCGGGGATTTGCATTTGCTACATAAAATAAAAATCTTGATCTAAAGATTTCTGATTCATAACAGCAGATGGAATGTTTGTTAGCGGTCTGATTTTTCTATTTAACCACAGGTTCTAGAACACAGCTCGCCAATGGCTGAATCACTGTGTACTTCTTGAGATTAGCATTCACTTCAGTTATTTTTACAACCCCCACAATCAAGTAGGCAACTGATGCAGGCTAACTAGGTTTGTAAATAAAGGATGGCCATTTTTAGTGAGTTACTATATCCCATACCATACCATACCTCAGCATGAGTCATCAATTTCATAAGAGGTGGGAAGAGAGAATATTTTTAACCAGTGATTCAGGAGAAGATTTGAAGTGAACTGCAGATCTTCTTTTCAATTTCATGCTGTGTTTTTGAGGCTCCATCACCATTAGGGTTCGGTGCCTTTAGGAGTACAGAGAGAATCTTGAGAAGACACTGGCAAATTAGAAGCAACTCAAACATAGTGTGGTTATAAAATCTCACGGATGAATAGAATCGTATCCACTAGAGGTGACATACAGGGCAAAATGGGAGCAATTAAAAAAAATACTGTGACTTTAACTGAGTACTATAGTCAGCGTGAAGCCTAATCTTAGTGATTCCAGCTGCACTATTGGATGGGGCAGGCCTAGCTCAGTGGTGTTTATGTACAGATACACACAGCAGGAACATCTCTAACATTATTACATCATTTACATCATCTCCATATTTTTTAGGTCTATTGAAAATGTGTTCACAAGTATAAGTTGATCAACTTTTGCATTTGCTGTGATGCTAAACTTCCTACTAGTCAATACAGCTGTTCCCAAATAATTTTCACAGCAGAAAAAAAAAATTTTCAGCCTTTTTCAGAAGCTAAACCTACCTGGAATTTAGTGTCCCAGTTTGATGGCTATTTGAAAGAAATGACTTGCATTTATATTGTACCTTATCAGAACCTCACAATATCCTAAAACACTTCACGGCAACTTTTGAAGTGCAATCACTGTCGGTGTGTGGGAAAATGCAGCAGACAATTTTCAGAAAGCAAGATCCCAATTCTGAGTGACTTTATAGATAATCTGTTTTGGTTGAGGGATAAATGTAGACCAAGACATTAAGCTGCACTTTGAATAGTGCCAAGGGATCTTTTATCTCCACAAAAGCAAATGGACAGGGCCTCAGTTAAATACCTCCTCCAAAATATGGAACCTTCAACAATGCGGCATTCTCTAGGTACTGAAGTGTCAGCCTAGATTGAGAACTCAAATCCTGGATGGGGCTTGAATCCATATTCTACTGACTCAGAGGCTAACTGGCACAATGTGGCAGGGTGGCATAAATGGGTATTATCATTAGCCATAGATTTAACAGGACAAAGATGACATAGCAACCAGGTAAATGATTTAGGACTAAGAAATAGTTGAGAATAATTATAACAGTTAGGTAACAGAAGCATGATGTATGAAAATAATTATATTTAGGACACATGAATGGGGACATGAATAGTTTGGAAATAACTACTTAACATACATAAACACTCAACAAACAACGAGCAATGAAAAATGTTTAGAAAGTCAGAATGGTGGAAAAGGTGAAACGAGAAATGCTTCAGACTTTTACATGATATAATTTAAGACCGACGCATCTATCACAGGGAGTATTGAACCATTCAGACAATGGATCGACAACTACATATGTGCCAGCATAGCTTAGTTAATAAGAATCTTGCTTTTAGATCAAGATCTGCTGCAGGACTTCAGCATATAAACTAGCAGGTACTGTACTGAATGTGCAGCATTATCAGAGGTGGGTATTAAGGATGTCATAACACTATTTGAAGAAGACCGTTATCAGCAAAAGCAGACTGGTTATTCTTCTTTCTGGTGTTTGTGAGATTGATGTAAGTAACGTGAAGTCCAGCTCAATGGAATACTGTTTCAACAGATTACTTAACTCAGAGAATTCGCCACAGTGAGGGAATAGGTGCTGTTCTGGTCTTTTACAAAACAAGGAGCAATCCATCGACGGGCTACACCTTAACAGGACCGGGACTAACATCCAAGCAGTAAGATTTGCTAAGGCTGTTGTGGAGGGTTTAAACTAGCTTGTCAGGGGGATGGGAACCTGAGGGGTAGCTCAAATTGGAAGGAAGTAAAGCCTGGTAATAGGAAGTAGAAAAGTAGCAAGCGAAATTAGAAGGCAGGCGAAACAAAGGCGAGTATCAACAAGGTTTAGAATGCAGAATAATGTCAACAAAAAAAAAGTTTAAGGGCACTCTACCTGAATGCACACAACATTCTCAACAAGGTAGATGATTTAAAGGCCCAAATAGAGGTAATTGGGTATGATCTAATTGCCATTATGGAAACGTGGCTACAGGGTGACCAAGACTGGGAACTGAATATTCAAGGATATTCGACACTTAGGAAGGACAAGCAAAAAGGAAAAGGAGGTGCTATTGTGCTGATTATAAGGGATGGGATCAGTATATCAGTAAGGGAGATCTCAGATCGGAAGAACAAAATGTGGAATCTGTTTGGGTGGAGCTAAGAAACAGCAAGGGGCAGCAAACATTGGTAGGAGTTGTTTATAGTCACCAAACAGGAGTGGTAGTGTGGGGCATAGTATTAATCAGGAGATTAGAGAAGCATGTAACATGGATACTAAAGTAATTATGGGTGACTTCAATCTGCATATAGACTGGACAAACCCAATGAGCACTAATGCTGTGGAGGACAAGTTTCTGGAGTATGTTAGGGATGGTTTTCTAGAGCAGTATGTTGAAGAACCAACTGGTGAGCAGGCTATTTTAGATCTAGTATTATGTAATGAGAAAGGGCTAATTAATAATCATGTTGTAAAAGAATCTTTAGGGATGAGTAATCATAATACGATAGAATTTTACATTTTGTTTGGAAATGAGGTAGTTCAATCTGAAGTCAGAGTATTAACTTTGAACAAGGAAATTATGAAGGTATGATGGGCAAATTGACTGAGGTGGGTTTGGAAAATACATTAAAGGTATGACAGTACAGAGGCAATGGATAGCCTTTAAAGAATTATTACATAGTTTACAGCAACTATACATTCCTTCAAGGCACAAAAACCCAAAAAGAAAAGTCAGTCAACCGTGGATAACAAAGCAACTTAAGGATTGCATAAGATTAAAATGAAAAGGCTTATAAAGGTGCCAGAAATAGTAGTAAACCTGAGAATTGGGAGGATTTTAGAATAAAGCAAAAGAGGACCAAGAAACTGATAAAGAAAGGGAGAACAGAATATAAATGTAAACTAGCAAAAAACATAAAAACAGACTGTAAAAGCTTCTATAGGTATGTAAAAAGGAAACGTTTAGCTAAGACCAATGTGGGTCAATTATAGGCAGAGTCATGAGAATTTAAATTGGGGGATAGAGAAATGGCAGAGAAGCTAAATGATTCCTTTGCGTCTGTGTTTACTGAGGAAGATGCACGAAATCTCCCAGAATTAGAGATTCAAAGGATTAGGGAGAATGAGAAATTGAAGGAAATTAGTATTAGTAAGAAGGTTGTATTGGAGAAATTAATAGGGCTGAAAATTGTTAAGTCCCCAGGACCTGATATTCTACATCATAGATTGTTGAAAGAGGTAGCTATGGAGATGGTTGGATGCGCTAGTGATCATCTTCCAAAATTCTATAGATTCTGGAACAGTTCCTGCAGATTGGAAGGTAGTAAATATCACTCTACTATTTAAGAAGGGAAGGAAAGAGAAAACAGGGAATTACAGACCTGTTAGCCTGACATCAGTAGACAGGAAAATGCTAGAATCTATTCTAAAGGATGTGATAAATAGACACTTGGATAATAATGATCTGATTGGGCATAGTCAACATGGATTGATGAATGGGAAACCATGTTTGACAAAACTGTTGCAGGTTTTTGGGGATGTTACTAACAGAATTGATAAAGGGGAGTTGGTGGACGTATTATACTTGGATTTTCAGAAGGCTTTTGATAAAGTCCCCCACAGGAGGTTGGTTAGCAAAATTAAAGCACATGGGATTGGAGGTAATATACTGGCGTTCATTCTTTGGCCTCCTTGTCTTGGGAGACAATGGGTAAGCGCCTGGAGGTGGAGGGCATTCATTAAGGATTGGTTAACAGGCAGAAAACAGAGAGTAGGAATAAATGGGTCATTCTCACATTGGCAGGCTGTGACTAGTGGGTTACCGCAAGGATCAGAACTTGGGCCCCAGCTGTTCACACTATATATCAATGATTTGGATGTGAGGACCAAATGTAATATTTCCAAGTGCTTGGAAGACACAAAACAAGGTGGGAATGTGTATTATGAGGAAGATGCAAAGTGACTTCAAGGGGATTTGGGCAGACTTCATGAGTGGGCAGGAACATGGCAGATGGAATATAATGTGGAAAAATGTGGGGTTATCCATTTTGGTAGGAGGAATAGATGTGCAGAGTATTTCTTAAAGATTAAGGGATTAGAAAGTATAGATGTACAATGGGACCTGGGTGTCCTTGTCAATATGGCACTGAAAGCTAATATGCTGGTGCATCAAGCGATTAGGAAGGCTAATGGTATGTTAGCCTTTATTGCAAGAGGATTTGAGTGCAGGAATAGCGAAGTCTTACTTAATTTGTATAGAACCTTGGTTAGACCGCACCTGGAGTACTGTGTGCAGTTTTGCTCCACTTACCTTAGGAAGGATATTATTGTCATAGAGGGAGTGTAACAAAGGTTCACCAGACTTGGTCCTGGGGTTGCGGGACTGTCCTATGAAGAGAGATGGGGGAAACTGGACCTGTATTCTCCAGAGTTTCGAAGAAAGAGAGATGATCTCATTGAAACCTACATTTTACTTAAAGGGATAGACAGGGTAGATGCAGCTAAGATGTTTCCCCTGGTTGGAGAGTCTAGAACCAGAGGACACAATTTCAAAATAAGGAGGAAGCCACTTAGGACAGAGATGAGGAGAAATATCTTTACTCAGAGGATTGTGAATCTTTGGAATTCTCTATCCCAGAGGGCTGTAGAAGCTCAATCATTGAGTATGTTTAAAGCAGAGATTGACAGATTTCTAAATACCAATGATGTTAAGGGATATGGGGATAGTGTGGGAAAAAGGCATTGAAGTGGATGATCAGCCATTATCGTATTGAATGGCGGAGCAGGCTGAATGGGCTGAATGGTCTACTCCTGCTCCTATGTTCCCATGTTCCAAGTGAGAGAGCAGGAGACAGCAAGACCTGAGAGCTGAAGTCTAGAGGCATTGCTTAGGTGAGCAGGGAGAGGTTTACCTTTATTACAGAGAGACTCACCAGCAGCAGCAGCAGCGGCAGTGGATCTGGATGGAGATTGGGTGCAGCAACTGAGGAGTTAAAGTGAGGCAGAGAGTCTCCAGTGAAATCTCTGACAACAAAAAAACATCTGCAAAACATCATAACCAGGGAAGGAGCCGATTGGTGAGTAGCTGATAAGTGTTTCCTGATAATAGTTTAGAACAGGGTTGTCCAACATACGGCCCACGGGCCAGGATCCAGCCCAACAAAGGTTTCCATCTGACTGATGCAAACTGTACCCGGGGCTATTCCTCATCCCTCCCAGGGCTCCGTGAATGGAGATGGGAAATTTCCCACTGTCTCCTTCTTGCAGACTGACCTTTTTAAAAATATCGTGCTGTCAGTTTCACAGCTGACAGCTGCTGAAGCAGGAATGCGCTTCCCAACTTTGACAGATTCAGGGTTTTCCAACTTTTTTCAAAAGCCCTCCAGAAAACCCCAAAATCTGTCCGATGGTGGGAAGTGCATTTCTGCTTCAGCAGCTGTCAGCTGTGAAACTGATAGCGCGATATTTTTAAACAAACTGAACGAGCACAAAACTGCTGTGTTGAGTGCTTCAGCTCAGTGCAACTGTCAGAAAGAGGGAGAGACTGAGGGGGTGGGTACAGCTAGAGAAAGAGAGAGGGGGGAATAGAGAGAGGGGGGATAGAGAGAGAGAGATGGGGGACAGAGAGACAGAGGGGAGACGAAGAGAGAGGGGACACAGATAGAGAGGGGGGACAGAGAGAGAGAGGGGAGACAGAGAGAGAGGGGACAGAGAGAAAGAGGGAGGGAAAGAGAGAGGGGGGGAATAGGGAGAGGGGGGATAGAGAGAGAGAGATGGGGGACAGAGAGAGAGAGGGGAGACAAAGAGAGAGGGGACACAGATAGAGAGGGGGGACAGAGAGAGAGAGGGGAGACAAAGAGAGGGGAGACAGAGAGAGAGGGGACAGAGAGAAAGAGGGAGAGAAAGAGGGAGAGGGAACAGAGAGAGAGAGAGAAAGGGGGGACGGAGAGAGGGGGTAATGGGTGGAGAACACAGAGAGCAAGGACGACACAGAGAGGGGAGAAACAACACAGAGAAGGGGGAACACAGGGAGAGACAGAGACAGAGATCAAGATCATTCCTGACAGATGGAAATCTATCCAGAATACTCTGCATCACTACATCAAGTGTGCGGGCAGAGATTAACTACTTATGCAAGCAAAAACAATGGCAGGTATGTCACTAAATCAGTTTTCAATATAATGATGAGAAAGTAAGTCAATAAATTAGGCAGCTCAACAATCCTGGTTGCAACGTTTTCAGACGAGATAGAGGGTGGATGGTCACAATATTGATTAAAGAAACAATTATAGCTGTGAGGAGGGAGGATACGGTAGAAGGATCATCAAATGAGGCCATATGGGTTGGACTGAAGAAAATAAATGGGACAATCGCACTACTGGGAGTGTACTATAGACCCCCAAAGAGTCAGAGGGAGATAGAAGAGCAAACATGTGGGCAAATCACTGAGAAGTGCAAAAACTATAGTGGAGGATTTCAACTACCCTCAAATTAACTGGGATAGAATTAGTGTGAAAGACACAGAGGGAGCAGAATTCTTAAAATGCATTTAAGAGAACTTTTTTATCCAGTATGTAGCACGCCAAACAAGAAAGCGGGCAGTTCTGAACTTAGCTTTAGGGAATGAAGCTGGGCGGGTAGAAGGGGTATCAGTTGGGGAGCACTTTGGTGAAAGTGATCATAATTCAGTTCAATTTAGGGTAGTTATGAAAAAGGACAAAGATAGACCAGGAAAAAAAGTTCTCACATAATAAAAGCAAAATACTGCTGATGCTGGAAATCTAAAATAAAAACAGAAAGTGCTGGAAATACTCAGCAGATCTGGCAGCATTTATGGGGCCAGAAACAGAGTTACCGGACTGGAATTTAAGAGCCCAGTGCTGATATCGGCGGCGAGCTCAGAAAATGGCAGCCTGTCCCTGTGGGCCGCATGCCAAAGAGCCACTGAAATCTCAAGCACAGAGGCTCATTTAAATAGCCGGAGCGGCCCGCTCCCCCTCCCAATCTCGTGGAGGGGGTGGACTGTCCGTCCCCGGCAATGACGCCATTTTTAAAGGGCAGCCAGCCCTGCCACCTAATTTAAATTTTTAAAGTCCTACCCTTCAAAATTAAATAAATAAAATTCTAACGCCCCCTTTCCCAACCCACCCTAACAATTTCAATAACTATTTTCTCTTTCACCCCCCCCAAAACACTTACCTTTTACATCTGACCATCCTTCCCCCAGACTGCACAAAGTTTGAGGTTCAACCTTTCCCACCATCCCCTACACCCATTGTGTTTATTCGACCCCATTTCCCCCGCACCTCCTGCCCTGAAAATCTTACCTCACTCCCTGCTCCCCACCAGTGTGGTGCCATGTTTCCCTGGACGGGGATCTGAAGGCATGGGACTGCCGGCCACTGCGCCGAAGATCACAGCGGACCCTCAAGATTGGAGGTAAGTGTATGGAAGTTCATTTATTTTATTCATTTGCATATTTAAATTGTGGTCCCATCACTCAGCAGCGAGGGGGGGGGGCGGGGGAGCGGGGTGGGAGGATCAGGCCGCGTCCTCCCAGTGTCGAGGTCCGTGACGGGCCTCAGCTGGACCCATCTTCAGGGCCCCTGCCCGCCACGGATCATGACGTAGAGGGCTTGGTAAATTCCAACCCAACGTTTGACATCTGTGACTTTTCATCAGAACGTATCAGAATTTTATAAAAGTTCTCAGTTGGGGGAAAACTAATTTTACTCAGCTGAGATGTGATTTAGCTAAAGTGGACTGGAATCAGCTCCTTGAAGGTAAATCAGTGCCAGATCGGTGGGAGGCATTCAAGGAAGAGATAATGAGGGTTCAGAGCAAGCATGGTCCCTTAAAGAAAAAGGGTGTAATTAACAAATCCAAAACCCCCTCAATATCACGGGACTTAAAGGAGAGGATAAAGAGAAAAGGGAAGCTTAAGACAGATTTTGGGGGCTCAATACTGCAGAAAACCTAGAGGAGTATAAAATGTGTAGGAGTGAAATTAAAAAGGAAGTTAGGAAAGCAAACAGGGGGCATGAATAAACTGTTGGCAAGTAAAATCAAGGAAAACCCAAAGATTTTTTATAAATACATAAAGAGGAAGAGGATAACTAAAGAAAGATTCACACCTATTAGGGTCCATAAGGGTAGCCTGTGTGTGGAGGTGGAGGATGCTGGTATGGTTCTTAATGAATACTTTGTTTCTGTTTTTGCAAAAGAGAGGGACAATACGGATAGTGCGAACAGGGAGGAGCAGTGTGAAATATTTGATGAAATTAACATAGTGAAAGAGGAAGTATTAAAGGGTTTAGCATCTTTGAAAGTGGATAAATCCCCAGGACTGGACGAAATGTATCCTGGCCTGTTAAGAGAAGCAAGAGAAGAAATGACGGAGGCTCTGACCATCATTTTCCAATCCTCTCTGGCTACAGGTGTGGTGCCAGAGGACAGGAGGACAGCTAACATTGTACCATTGTTTAAAATGGGAGAAAGGGATAGACTGAGTAATTACAGGTCAGCCAGCCTAACCTCGGTGGTGGCAAAATTATTCAAAACAATTTTGAGGGACAGGATAAATCTTCATTTAGAAAGACACGATTAATCAAAGGCAGTCAGCAGGGATTTGTTAAGGGAAGGTCATGTCTGAATAACATGATTGAATTTTTTTGAGGAGGTAACAAGGAGGGTTGATGAAGGTAGTGCATTTGATATAGTCTATAAGGATTTTAGCAAGGCTTTTAATAAGGTTCCACATGACTTACTGGTCACAAAAGTAAAAGCCCATGGGATCCAAGGCAAAGTAACAAGTTGGATCCACAATTGGCTCAGAGGCAGGAAGCAAAGGGTAATGGTCGATGGGTGTTTTTGTGACTGGAAGGCTGTTTCCAGTGGGGTTCCACAGGGCTCAGTACTAGGTCCCTTACCTTTTGTGGTACATATTAATGATTTGAACTTGAGTGTAGCAGATATGATTAAGTTTTCCATTGATACAAAAATTGGCTGTTGATAATGAAATTGGTGGTTGATAATGAAGAAGAAAGCTGTAGACTGCATGAAGATATCAATGGCCTAGTCAGGTGGGCAGAACAGTGGCATATGGAGTTCAATCTGGAGACGTGTGAGGTCATGCATTTGGGGAAGGCTAACAAGGCAAGGGAATACACAATAAATGGTAGGTTACTGAGAAATGTAGAGGAACAGAGGGACATTGGAGTGCATATCCACAGTCCCTGACAGTGGCTGGACAGGTAGATAAGGTGGTCAAGAAGGCATACGGGATACTTGCCTTTATTAGCTGAGGCATAGAATTTAAGAGCTGGGAGGTTATACTGGAACTGTATAAAACACTAGTTAGGCCAGAGCTGGAATGCTGCGTGCAGTTCTGGTCACCACACTATAAGAAAGATGTGATTGCACTAGAGAGGGTACAGAGGATGTTGCCTGGACTGGAGAATTTTAGTTATGAAGAAAGATTGGATAGGCTGGGGTTGTTTTCTTTGGAACAGAGGCGGCTGATAGAAGACTTAATTGAGGTGTACAAAATTATGAGCGGTCTAGATAGAATGGATAGGAAGGCCCTATTTCCCTTGGTTGAGGGATCCATAATGAGGGGCATAGATTTGGGGTAATATGTAGGAGGTTTATAGGGGATTCGAGGTGAAATCGTGGGCCGAAGGGCCTGTTCTGTGCTGTATTTTTCTATGTTTTCTATGTTCTAAAGGGTGGCGAGGATCTGGAACTCATTGCCTGAAAGAGTAGTAAAGGCAAAAACCCTCAAAAGAAGTACTTGGATATGCACTTGAAGTGCCGTAATCTACAAGGCTACGGACCAAGAGCTGGAAAGTGGAATTAGGCTGGATGGCTATTTGTCGGCCAACATGGACATGATGGGCTGAATAGCCTATTTCCGTGCCATAAATTTCTATGATTTAATGATCTTGCTGTGCACAAAGCAGTGCCATATTTGCTTATATAACACAGTGACTGTACTTCAAAGTAATTCATTGTATGTGAAGCGATTTGAGAAAGATGTGATAAGGTGCTGCATAAATGCAAATGTTTCTTTTATATGCCATTTACAATGTTTCTGAATCCTAACAAACCATCAAGTCTACTCACAGATTTTCCTGTTCTCAAAAATTACCTCCTCAGTCATGGTAGACATACATGTTGTTCAATTTATAGCATACATTATGAGGGATAAGGCTTCCTTGGTCTGTTAAAGGAGTTAGAGAGAAGTTCAATGAGTGAACTCTTGGTAATAGTGACCAAAGGATTATTAGTTTTAATTTAATCAGCCAAACTAATGCTGTTGAAACTGTATTGCTGGTACCAGATTACAAGAGAGCTACATTTGAGAAGATGGCAGACGATGAGTAAGATTGATTGGGCGGTCATAGAGTCATTTATGGCACAGAAGGAGGCCATTCAGCCTATTGAGCCCATGCCCGGCACTCCACAGAGCTATCCAGTCGGTCCCACCCCACTGCTCGATCCTCATACCCCTGCAAGTCTATTTCTCTCAAGTGTTCATTCAATTTCTTCTTGAAGTCAATCGTCTCTGCTTCCACCATTCTTGTGGGCAGCAAGTTCCAGGTCATTACCACCCACTGCGTTAAAAAGTGCTTCCTCATATTCCCCCTGCATCTTTTGTCCAAAACTTCCAACCTGTGTTCCCTAGTCTTTGTACCATTAGTTAATGGGAACAGTTTTTCCTTGTCTAACTTATCTAAGCCTATTATAATTTTGTACACTTCTATTAAATCTCCCCTCAATCTCCTTTGTTCTAAGGGGAACAAACACAGCTTTTCCAACCTAACCTTGTAGCTAAAATCCCCCATCCCTGGAACCATTCTGGTAAATCTCCTCTGCATCCTTTCACGGACCCTCACATCCTTCCTGAAGTGTGTTGAGCAGAACTAGACTGAATACTCTAAACGGGGCCTAGACAGAGCTTTGTAACATTCCTGCTTTTGTACTCAATGTCTCCACTTATGGTCCTACTAGGTGGAGAGAATAGCAACACTAAAGTAATGGTATGCATTTAATCTTCCTCCAATTGGTGCACCTTGCATACTATCTTGCTGTGTGTTCTTGGCTTTAAGAATTATTGCAAGATAAAAATTAAATACCTTTATATAAAATATAAAGGTGCTTATTTAGTTTTGACATAACAATGGACAGAGTTGTAGAATTCAATCCTCAAAGCAGCAGTAAAAATCAGAGGATACATTTTGAGACAGCATAAACCTGTGGTCCCAATGCTACCCATATATGGCATAAACACCCCAATTATTATAAAACAGCAAATCCTCATCAATAGTAATGGCACAGGAGATCTGCTAGCAATGTTATAACAACTTTACACATCCACTCAGTTCTTAGCCATCACATTATAGAAGCCACAAGCTGTTTAATGCAGGTCTCTGTGCCACACTTAAGTATAAAGAGCCCAAGGCACCATTTAAAATCTATTGACAAATGCTGCAGAAACTCAGCATAAAGGACCAGAATATATACACCTTCTTAATTGACCTTTGAAAGGTCCCTATTAGACTTATTAGACTTTGTAGGCAAGGGATTCATACCAATGTGTTCTAATGTTTCAGGTCTTATAAAAAGCCCATGCTATAACATGCACCGCGGGAAATTTGTTGGTGTATGTATAAACATCTAGCACATGTCTGATACACACCAGATGGATAATTATCGTATAACCTAAGCCACCTGATGGGAATGGGGCTGCACTGGGTCGATATCATTTTACAGCCGACCTGATTTTACATTCCATTAAAGTCAGGCGGCACCTCAGGTGTCATAGTTCAAAGGGTCACAATTTGTTATGGAGGCAAAACATTCTTTTTTAAAGACTAGAAACCTGAAATTTGTCGTCAATGTATTGACCCCTAATTGATCACAACTACAATTACAAGTATCTACAATAATCTAGATTCTCACAGGTAGTACTCAGACATTGGTCTTAAAGCGACAGGCCAGGTTAGTAACTAAATATCACATTTGTGCGGCAAATGAGTCATGAGCAATGCCATAGGAGATCTCCTAAATGTACGCAAATATGCTGCATATAAAAATGTGCATTAATGATATCCCACTGTAGCAGCATGAATCAGGAGGATAAAGTTCTAAAAAGAGAAAATAAAATGTAGTTATACGGTGAAATCAGAAAGCACAATGGCTTGGAAGATAGTAGGAAAGCAATTTTTTTTCCTATTTCAGATTGAATGGAAGTGCATAATTGAATAAATGTAGGGAGAACAGAGAGTGAGATTGCCAGATTAGAGATTGCCGCATATTTTGGAGCTTTATTAGTCTGCTACTGCTTTAACAATGGGGAGAGAAAGGGATAGCAGGACTCAAAGTCCTATCATGGGCTAATAAGCCTATGTTTACACAGCATTTACATAGTATTTACAGCACAAAAGCAGGCCATTCATCCCAATGGGTCCATGTTCACCATTTATCCTACACATGACTCTCCTCCTATCTTACTTCATCTCAGCCTAGCAAAATTCTTCTATTCCTTTCTCCCCCATGTGCTTATCTAGCTTTCCCTTAAATATATCTGTGCTATTCGCCTCAACCACTCCATGTGGTAGCGAGTTCCACATTCTAAACACTCTCTGAGTAAAGAAAAACTTTTTTTGACAAATAAAGCAGTAAATGTCATCCAGAACATTCTCACAGTATTCCCGAGATCAGTCACCCACAGGCTGCAAATGTTCAGCCCACAGGCATGTCACTGGAAACAAGAGCACTATTATCAGTTTTCAGTATTATCTGTGCTCATAGAAATGCTGGTAAAGTCTCGGCACTGCTGTATCAGAAGGTATTGGCAATTATTAATGTCAATGAGCAATACTTTCCTTTTCACCTCATCTTTCTCCCTCAAATTTCTTCTCCCTATCAATCCGGTATGTTTGCTATTCCATAATCAGCTTCTCTCCACTTGGCTTCATTCTGTGATGTATCTAAAGGGGCAGAAGAAGAAGGAAACAGAATTTGATGCTAAACCAAAAGGTCAGGAAGGGAATATTTGGCTCATAAATACAAGGGATGTCAGTGGTAAAAAGAAACATCGAAACATGGAAAAATAGGAGCAGGAGTAGGCCATTCAGCCCTTCGAGCCTGCTCCGCCATTCAATACGACCATGGCTGATCATCCAAACTTAGTAACCTGTTACCGCTTGCTCCCGGTATCCCTTGATCCCATTAGCCATAAGAACTATATCTAACTCTTCCATGAACATATTTACTGATTTAGCCTCAACTGCTTTCCATGGTAGAGAATTCCACAGATTTACCACTCTCTGGGTGAAGAACTTTCTCCTCATCTCAGTTCTAAATGGCTTACCCCTATCCTTAGACTGTGACCCCTGGTCATGGACTCCCCCGCCATCAGGAACATCCTTCCTGCATTTAGGCTGTCCAATACTGTTAGAACTTTGTGGGTTTCTATGAGATCCCCTCTCATTCTTCTAACCTCTAGCGAATACAAGCCTAATCGACCCAATCTCTCTTCATACGTCAGTCCTGCCATCCCAGGAATCAGCCTGGTGAACCTTCGTTGCACTCCGTCCATAGCAAGAACATCCTTCCTCAGATAAGGGACCAAAACTGCACACAATATTCCAGATGTGGTCTCACCAAGGCCTTGTATAACTGCAGCAAGACGTCCTTGCTCCTGTACTCGAATTATCTCACTATGAAGGCCAACATACCATTTGCCTTCTTAACAGCCTGCTGCACTTGCATGCTTACTTTCAGTGACTGGTGCACAAGGACACCCAGGTCTCGCTGCACCTCCCCCTTTCCCAATCTACCGCCGTTCAGATAATAATCTGCCTTTCTGTTTTTGCCACCAAAGTGAATAACCTCACATTTATCCACATTATACTGCATCTGCCATGTATTTGCCCACTCACTTAACCTGTCTAAATCACACTGAAGCTTCTCTGCATCCTCCTCAAAGCTCATACTCACACCCAGCTTTGTGTCATCTGCAAACTTGGATATATTACATTTAATTCCCTCATCTATATCATTAATATGTATTGTGAATAGCTGGGGTCCTAGCACTGATCCCTGTGGTAACCCACTAGTCACTGCCTGCCACTCGGAAAAAGACCCATTTATTCCTACTCTTTGTTTCCTGTCTGCCAACCAGTTCTCTATCCACGTCAGTACCTTCCCCCCCCCATCCCATATGCTTTAATTTTGCACGCTAATCTCTTATGTGGGACCTTATCGAAAGCCTTCTGAAAGTCTAAATACACCACATCCACTGGTTCTCCCTTATCTATTCTACTAGTTACATCCTCAAAAAATTCCAGTAGATTTGTCAAGCATGATTTCCCTTTCGTAAACCCATGTTGACTTTGTCCGATCCTGTCATTGTTTTCTAAGTGCTCTGCTATTACATCTTTTATAATGGACTCCAGCATTTTCCCCACTACTGATGTCAGGCTAACCGGTCTATAATTTCCTGTTTTCTCTCTACCTCCTTTTTCAAATAGTGGGGTTACATGAGCTACCATTGGAACTGTTCCAGAGTCTATAGAATTTTGAAAAATGACCAGCAACGCATCAACTATTTCTAGGGCCACTTCCTTAAGTACTCTGGGATGTAGATTATCAGGTCCTGGGGATTTGTTAGCCTTCAATCCCATCAATGTCCCTAACACCATTTCCCTACTAATACTGATTTCATACAGTTCCTCCTTCTCACTAGACCCTATGTTCCCAAACATTTCTGGGAGGTAATTTGTGGCCTCCTTTGTAAAGACAGAACCAAAGTATGTATTTAATTGGTCTGCCATTTCTTTGTCCCCTATTATAAATTCCCCTGTTTCTGACTGTAAGGGACCCACATTTGTCTTCAGTAATCTTTTTCTCTTCACAAATCTATAGAAGCTTTTGCAGTCAGTTTTTATGTTCTCTGCAAGCTTACTCTCATACTCTATTTTACCCTTCTTAATCAATCCCTTTGTCCTCCTTTGCTGAATTCTAAACTGCTCCCAATCCTCAGGTTTGCTGCTTGTTCTGGCCATTTTATATTTCTTTTGTAAGCCACAGTTGAGCCACCCCCACCAATGTTTTCTGCCCCTTGGTGTTTCTTAGTTTCTTAGAGAAGTGCTTTCCAACCCAATATGGGTTAGATTGTCAGCTGTGGCTCAGTGGTAGCACTCTTGCCTCACAGTTAGAGAACTGGAAGTTCATGCCACACTTCAGAGCACATAATCTGACACATCAGTGCAGTGCTGAGGGAGTGCTGCACTGCCAAAGGTACCACTCTTTGGGTGAGACATTAAACCGAGGCCCTGTCAGCCCTCTCAGGAGGATGTGTCGATCCCATTGCACTATTTTGAAGAAGAGGGGGACAGTTCCCCCCAATGTCTATGGCCAATGTTTATCTCTTAGCCTGCATTACTAAAACAAATTATCTGGTCATTATCTTATGGCTGTTCTGGGGCCTTATTGGCTGCCACATTTCCTGCATTACAATAATGACAGCACTTCAAATGCTCTTAATTGGCTATAAAGTACTTTGCGAGGTCCTGATGTTGTGAAAGGCGCTACATAAATGTTAGTTCCTTCTTTACTTGAATTCTAACCTCAGAAGTGCATCTTCTACTGCACAAGTTACTTTCTGATTACCATGTCCCATTTGAGTGAGTGCTAATTTAATGTCAGTTTGTGTTAAATTATGTGTAGTTTTGTGTTTATGAACTCACACCCACTAGGGATTATGTTGAAAATCCAGAATCACTCACTTATGACCCTATCAATGAGAGGAGACGTTGTCCCTTCCATCTGAACTAAATTCAAATGAAGGTCCTCAAGGTGACAGTAGAGTGTAGCAACCTACTGCAACCCTGTCCCAAAATCAGATTTTCTATTCAAAGCAGATAATAGTCAACTTGCAAAGCTATGTACCACAATCTTTTACATTTCAATATCATATTCCAATCGCAGAAATCTATACAATTAAATGAAAAGTAATTTTAACCACCAGATATTCCTAACTCAAGCAGGTATCTGGGTTTAATGTATTATATTATACCCTGACTGCAATCTATCCCTTGCCAGCAACATTAATTCAATTAATTATCATTTGTCGTTTCCATGAAATTGGATGAGAGGTCAGTGAAACACTAACACATAAAGTAGGGATGTTGAGAAAAATTGTATCTTACATTCCTTCTTTATCATTGTGCTGATAACAAGATACAGTAGAGTAGGCATTATGGTACTCGAATAGCAAACCAGAAGCCATAAACTCTAATCCCACCAGGGTACATCATGAAATTAAACTGTATGAATTTTGCATTTGATGGGCTAGCACCAGGAAGGAACATAGCACTATCATAAAAACCTATTTGGTCCAATAAGGTCCTTTTGGAAAGGGAACCTGCCACCGCTACCTGGTCTGGTTCCTGATATATGGCCAGCCCAGCAAGCCCCTCAGTTGTAAACAATCATTACCGAATACAACTAAAGGAAAAATATCCAACATACCCATCAGCAACGATACAAGCATGTTAGGGGTTACATTTTTGCCAGGTGGTAATTACTCATGACTAGTCAAAACCATATTATTACAATCACTGGATTTATAAAAGTAATTCATTTTCCCACAGGGATTCAGCTAATTGTAACTTGAGCCCCAGTTTAGGCTATAATTAAACTTCCATGTGTGTAAGCTTATTGTAACAATTAGCTTGTAATAACAAGATACCACTGAATAATATTTTTGTTTGCTCTCATGTGAAAATGGGTGTGTTGGCTATGGAATTGTTAATCCTTCCTGTAGTTTCACATTTACACAGTATTGTGATTAAGCAGCCGCCCTGGACACAATACAAGTAAATGGAGTTCTCGCCTGTAACATGAATGAATAAAAAAATTAAGCAGCCGCGGTTTAGACACTGTCACAACAGTGGCTAAAACCAGACAGCAAGTCTTGGGTTTCAGGCAAAGGAGTTGGGGGAATAAATATAATTTACATTTGAATGCAACTGCCACCGAGCTACCACCTAACTATGGCAACCAATTTGGTCTAATCCTTCAAATGGCCACTTAAAAGGGTTTCTCATCACACAGGATTAAACTGTTACCATAGCAACAATATCTGCGCCACTCCAAACTCAAAATGCTAGGCAAACAAAGAAAAATATCAAACTACATTGCCAGAAAATGCGATTCAAAACTAAGAGCAAAAATATGAGTCAATTTTTTTGGAAAAGGATATTTGGGAGCAGATATATATTTCTGTAGACAAGGCCTTCTTTAGCTGCTCTAAGTGTAAAGGGAATGATCTCACTCAATAAAGTGTGGCCATCCCTTTCTTTCTAAGGATTTATCCTATCCTCCAAAAATGACAGGACCAATGGGAGGTAAGTAAAGTAAACAGCAAAAATTTGCATTTGTATAACACCTCTTATGCATAAAACTCAATAGGGAAAAAATTCAATCGGGATAGACAAGGAAATGGACACCAAGTCATGGGAAGAGAGAGGTTTGGAGCATGAAAAGAAACTGGGCTTGGAGAAGATTATTAAAATTGAAGAGGAGAGGCAAGGGATGTCTGGCAGCACTTGCATACAATAAAGCTGAGGAGGCTAGAGGTTGTTCCATGAATGGTGAAGTGCAGGATAAGGGGGACGGAGCAAAGGATGTTGTAGGGGATATGAGGTTGGAGGAGGTGGCAAAGATCACCAAAAAATTAGAGGTAGACAATTCTGTGATTTGACTTCAATATCCTCCTAGTTGTGTCAATTAGTGAATCTTCTTGCAAACAAATGAATATTCCTTTACAAATTTGAAGGGTCCATGAGAGGATCAAACCCCAAGAAAGAGGGTTTGCTTTCCCTGACAATTCCTGATCTTTTAACAAAGTACAGTCTACTTTTCTTTCAATTATACATTACCTGAAAAAGGATTAGTTACATGTTATTTCCAATCAAATTGTCCAGAGTTTTTTGTATGTTCTTGGTGCCTAGAATAATGTACATCCTTGTGCCCACAGGTGGCACGCAAGTGGCCTAAAATATCAGTGCAGAGAAAGCTGCATTTGTCTTCAGAGGAATTGCAGTTGCAGGAAACTGCATCCATATAACAGGTAAGGCAGATGAACTTAGAGCTTGGATTAGTACTTGGAAATATGATGTTGTTGCTATTACAGAGACTTGGTTGAGGGAAGGGCAGGATTGGCAGCTAAATGTTCCAGGCTTTAGAAGCTTCAGGCGGGATAGAGGGGGATGTAAAAGGGGTGGGGGAGTTGCATTACTGGTTAAGGAGAATATCACAGCTGTACTGCGGGAGGACAACTCAGAGGGGTCATGCAGTGAGGCAATATGGGTGGAGCTCAGGAATAGGAAGGGTGCAGTCACGATGTTGGGGGTTTACTACAGGCCTCCCAACAGCCAGTGGGAGGTAGAGGAGCAGATATGTAGACAGATTTTGGAAAGATGTAAAGGTAACAGGGTTGTGGTGGTGGGTGATTTTAACTTCCCCTATATTGACTGGGACTCGCTTAGTGCTAGGGGCTTGGATGGGGCAGAATTTGTGAGGAGCATCCAGGAGGGCTTCTTGAAACAGTATGTAGATAGTCCAACTAGGGATGGGGCCATTCTGGACCTGGTATTGGGGAATGAGCCCGGCCAGGTGGTCGAAGTTTTAGTGGGGTAGCATTTCGGGAACAGTGACCATAATTCCATAAGTTTTAAGGTATTTGTGGATAAGGATAAGAGTAGTCCTCGGGTGAAGGTGCTAAATTGGGGGAAGGCTAATTATAACAATATTAGGCAGGATCTGAAGAATTTAGATTGGGGGTGGCTGTTTGAGGGTAAATTAACATCTGACATGTGGGAGTCTTTCAAACGTCAACAGATTAGAATCCAGGACCAGAATGTTCCTGTGAGGAAGAAAGACAAGTTTGGCAAGTTTCGGGAAGCTTGGATAACACGGGATATTGTGAGCCTAGTCAAAAAGAAAAAGGAAGCATTTGAAAGGGCTGGAAGGCTAGGAACAGACGAAGCACTTGAGGAATATAAAGACAGTAGGAAGGAACTTAAGCAAGGAGTTAGGAGGGCTAAAAGGGGTCATGAAAAGTAATTGGCAAACAGGATTAAGGAAAATCCCAAGGCTTTTTATACATATATAAAGAGCAAGAGGGTAACCAGGGAAAGGGTTGGTCCACTCAAGGACAGAGATGGGAATCTATGTGTGGAGCCAGAGGAAATGGGCGAGGTGCTAAATGAGTACTTTGCATCAGTATTTACCAAAGAGAAGGACTTGGTGGATGATGAGCCTAGGGAATGGAGTGCAGATAGTCTCAGTCATCTCATTATCAATAAGGAGGAGGTGTTGGGTGTCTTGCAAAGCATTAAGGTAGATAAGTCCCCAGGGCCTGATGGGATCTACCCTAGAATACTGAGGGAGGCAAGGGAAGAAATTGTTGGGGCCTTGACAGAAATCTTTGCATCCTCATTGGCTACAGGTGAGGTCCCAGAGGACTGGAGAATAGCCAATGTTGTTCCTTTGTTTAAGAAGGGTGGCAAGGATAATCCAGGAAATTATAGGCCGGTGAGCCTTACGTCAGTGATAGGGAAACTATGAGAGAGGATTATTCGGGACAGGATTTACTCCCATTTGGAAACAAACGAATTTATTAGCGAGAGACAGCATGGTTTTGTGAAGGGGAGGTCGTGTCTTACTAATTTGATTGAGTTTTTTGAGGAAGTGACGAAGATGATTGATGAAGGAAGGGCAGTGGATGTTATCTATATGGACTTTAGTGAAGCCTTTGACAAGTTCCCGCATGGCAGACTGGTACAAAAGGTGAAGTCACACAGAGGTGAGCTGGCAAGATGGATACAGAATTGGCTCGGTCATAGAAGACAGAGGGTATCAGTGGATAGGTGTTTTTCTGAATGGAGGGATGTGAATAGTGGTGCTCCGCAGGGATCAGTGCTGGGACCTTTGCTGTTTGTAGTATATATAAATGATTTGGAGGAAAATGTAGCTGGTCTGATTAGTAAGTTTGCGGACGACACAAAGGTTGGTGGAGTTGCGGATAATGATGAGGATTGTCAGAGGATACAGCAGGATATAAATTGGTTGGAGACTTGGGCGGAGAAATGGCAGATGGAGTTTAATCCGGACAAATGTGAGGTAATGCATTTTGGAAGGTCTAATGCAGGTGGGAGGTATACAGTAAATGGCAGAACCCTTAGGAGTATTGACAGGCAGAGAGATCTGGGCGTACAGGTCCACAGGTCACTGAAAGTGGCAACGCAGGTGGATAAGGTAGTCAAGAAGGCATACGGCATGCTTGCCTTCATCGGTCGAGGCATAGAGTATAAAAATTGGCAAGTCATGTTGCAGCTGTACAGAACCTTTGTTAGGCCACACTTGGAATATTGCGTGCAATTCTGGTCGCCACACTACCAGAAGGACGTGGAGGCTTTGGAGAGGGTACAGAAGAGGTTTACCAGGATGTTGCCTGGTCTGGAGGGCATTAGCTATGAGGAGAGGTTGGATAAACTCGGATTGTTTTCACTGGAACGACGGAGGTGGAGGGGCAACATGATAGAGGTTTACAAAGTTATGAGCGGCATGGACAGAGTGGATAGTCAGAAGCTTTTTCCCAGGGTGGAAGAGTCAGTTACTGGGGGACATAGGTTTAAGGCGCGAGGGACAAAGTTTAGAGGGGATGTGCGAGGCAAGTTCTTTACACAGAGGGTGGTGAGTGCCTGGAACCTGCTGCCAGGGGAGGTGGTGGAAGCAGATACGATAGCGACGTTTAAGAGACATTTTGACAAATACATGAATAGGATGGGAATAGAGGGATATGGGCCCCGGAAGTGCAGAAGGTGTTAGTTTAGGCAGGCATCAAGATCGGCGCAGGCTTGGAGGGCTGAATGGCCTGTTCCTGTGCTGTACTGTTCTTTGTTATATATATCTGGGATAATTCAAATACTTATAAGGTTCAGGAAAGAAGTTTCAGACAAGGCCTGAAAATGCCTACATCCAAATATCATAAACAAGATGAATTATCACTGAGGCACAAACTCATTTATTTAGGGTCATACAGCCATAGAGTCATAACAGCACAGAAGGCAGTTGTAAGGTCCATCGAGTCCATGCCGGCTCTCTGGAGAAATCCAGTCAATCGCCTTCCCCTGTTCTATCCTCATAGCCCTGCAAGCTTATTTCCCTCAAGTGCCTATCCAATTTCCTTTTGAAATCATTGATCGTCTCTGCTTCCACCACCCTTGAAGGTGGCGAGTTTCAGAAGTGTAGGTGTTAAGGTTAGAAGTGCAGCAATGGAAGAACGGCAAACAGTTTTAGGACTGTTTTCTCAACCTGCTGTCTAAAGAACTGTTTATAAGGGTATTGTAGTGTCATCATCTAGAGGTTTAACAATGGACCAGGAATGCATGTGCAGCAGAATTCCCTGGCCACTGAACTGTGGTTCCACCTCAATAGTATCATCAGAGTATGGTCATAGAAATTTTGCTTTGTAATTTAATACCTATTTAACTTTCGCCATCTATATAACAGTTATATCTTTCATAATTATCTGGACTGTTCTAGCAACAGATTGAATCTGTTCCAGTTGCTGGTGCTTAAATTTTACTTATTGCACCTGTCATGCAGGCCCCCACCTGCCAAGAAAGAGGCATATTAATTTTGTCATATGAACATTGATTTTAAACTTGCTGGGAAAAAGAGAAGGCCTGTCACAAGGGCTTCCAGACACTTCGCTGAAAAACATTTGCATAATAACAGACAATGCTTGAGGAGACAAAAGGTCCATTCCCTGACACATGCAACCCACAATGGATTTTGATCACCAGTCATTGAAAATGTAAGGAAGAGCATTCCAGAGACTGCTAAGGTGATACAACCCACAAAAGCCAGGACTGGTTAAACCAGCTGGTCACATGACTAACTGGTTGGTCCACAGTTTTTTGAACTAGCCACAGAGTTTTTGAACTAAGAACAACTGCTTGCTCCTGGAGTGAGAAGACCTCTCCTTTCTGCTACCATCTCCATCTCACAAGCTTCTGGACCCACTGAGGACACATGAACTGCAAGAGAGAAAAGTCTCCTACAGTGAACAAGGTTTAAGAAGAATACTGGGCCCCAACGAAAAGCAAGACCGACCTACAATCAAGGACTCTGCAGTGAGCTCGTAGAACAGTAACCAAAACCATCTTCAGATATTGCCTCAAACTTTTCCACTTTATTTCTTCTGCTCTTTTCTATTTCCATCTGCATGTGTGTATTGCGTATGCATGCTAGCGTGGGCGCATCGCGTATCTGTAGGCGTTAACTAAATTAGAGATTAAGTTTCATAAAGTCCATCCTTTTTTCTAAGAAAACCTGTTTGGCTTGTGTCTTTGCCTTATAATTGGAAGTCAGTGAACAAGGATTCACTCAGGGGGAGCAAAAAAAATGGTGTGTTTAAAATTAAACTCTGTTACGGTAAGACCAAGTGAAGGCTGAGAGGGAACCCTAGACCCCTTTCTCACCTGGTCGTAACAGACCAATTCTCATTTGAAGAAGTTTCTGAAGTATGTCCTTCACCCCCAAACGACCATTGATTCTTTCATAAGGTGCAGGGTTCTTACCTCCAACAGGAAACTACGCATATTTCATTTGCATATAGAAAATTATCGATGAATATATGAATATAATGTGGATAGAATGTCTTCAAGAACCATCATTACTGAGGTTTATCTACCTTGCTGATCTGAATAACAAATTCCAATTGTTCCCCACACCAAACTGGTGACAGTTCACAAAGCAAATGGAAAGGAACATCCTGGAAAGTTGAAAAGGTAGGCACCTCCAATAGATCTGCAATGGATGTTGACCTCCTGTAAGGTTTGCAAAGATGGATACATCCAAACATCACATTACTTAGGATTGGCAATGATTTTTAAACGCTCAGAAAATAGAAGAAACATGCGTCCTTCCTTCTGTTTCTCGTCCACTGGTTCAGAAAACTTGAAAGGGTATTCTAAATCAGAAAGCACCTCAATATTTCCAAGCAAGGTGATTGAAACAGATCAAGGACCACAGAAGGCAAAGGCAGCATCAGGGCACTGCTCGTTGCTGGCATTCACGGTCTCAAAGGAGTTTTGTATAATATCGACAGGCACGGTGATGCCTCATTTACTCTTTTCAACCAAGTAGCTTAATTCTATGCTGAAAATACCCCACCTTGTCAATCTACTTCCTCTGTGTATCCTTGTGCCATCTCCGTTAGGTTTGTGAAAATAGTGCGAACTTTACAGCAAATCATACTGACATGAAGAATTTCATTTTGAAAGGGTAATCCACAGCCAAGGATTTTCCAGAGCTGATAGCCGTTCTCCATAGCCTGGCAGTATCAGCAATGTTTATAATGGTGTTTCAGTCAGGAACCATCCAGGAATGGCTAATTCAAGAACAAGCTGACAACCTCAAACTGTACTCACAACCTATCTATGTAGGAATAAACAGAGAAGCCAATATACAACCATAGATTCCAAACAGGTCCTTACCCTGCATTAGGCAATACAGCTCTGAAGGAGAATTTCTATTCTCGGACAATGGGCCTATCCCACTGCATGTGAAGTGTAACTGGAAATGAAAGAAGCAAGATTTATTTTTCCACTACCACGTTTGATGCCACCAAATTGCATCTTTTCTGAGGTGTTTGGATCTCTATATTTGGAAACTATTTATAGATTGGTAACTAGGTGTCCTAAATTGAATTGAAGGCTTTTGAAATTCTTTGCTAATAAAAACACAATGCATAGTGGATACAATCCATAAATAACTCCCAAATATAGAGATCCAAACACCTCAGAAAAGAAGAAATTTGGTGGCATCAAATATGGTAGTGGAAAAGTAAACCTACTTCTTTCAATTTACATAAAAAACACAATCCATAGTGCTTAATTTGGAAAGTCCTATAAAATTAAATACGGATATAAAAAACAACTATTTTATACAAATATTTGAAAATATTGGTCCACTGTCTCTTTAAGTTATGTAATCCAATTACAGCTCCCCAAACATCTCCTTTCTGTTGGACAGAATATATAACCTGGTGACGTTGCTTTAAGAGCCTGGGAGGTGGTGCTGTTTTTTTTTCCAGATCAGGTTTGTAGTAGCGACAGTGAGTGTAATCCTGGAGGCTGCGGGCAGGGAAGCAGTGATCTGTTAGACCGGCGCTGAGTGCATCTGCCCTTCTTCAAGACTGAAGTCCAAGGGGAGATAGAATGGCAGCTCAACAAACCAAGGTAATGTGAATCGAGGAGGGAAGTGGGGGACCCCAGCCTAAAGACTTCAGTCCGAGTATTTAACCTTAGCCTATTAGAGAAACACTAATCCATGTCATCAAGCAGATATTGTACAGTGGGGGCAGAATTTACACTGAAACCTCATTTACAATAACTAGGGCCACGAGTGCTTTTATTAAAAAAAATAGAAATTTCCACTGCGGTCCAGTATTTTTTTGTGTTGTTGAATAAGTTGGTATAGCGC
This sequence comes from Heterodontus francisci, assembly GCF_036365525.1. NCBI lineage: Eukaryota > Metazoa > Chordata > Chondrichthyes > Heterodontiformes > Heterodontidae > Heterodontus > Heterodontus francisci. The sequence continues at coordinate 46,045,826 of NC_090400.1, forward strand.
CAAGTCAAGATGTGAAGTGGATTTGAAAGTAAAATCTTTTAGATGCAGTGTGGTATGGTTTTTTTTTGTGACTGCGACACTCCGGGCAATCGCTGTATTTTGACCCCAAACAATATTCCCAGTGCTGTTTGTTGAGCGAGGATGGCTTCTTGTAAATATTTGCTCATTTTAATTAATAAATGTCCGCATCCAAACATTGTGGATACTTGGAGGTTGATCAGTGTCTGAGCCTCTTGCTGTTTCTTGTTTGTTTTCTCCAGCATTGCAACACATAAACATAGGACATTGCAAAAATCTGGCCCAAAAAAAGAAGCGATGAGATCTGTTGGTCCCAAGTTCCATTGAAGCTGGTGCACAGCTCGGAAAGGTGTGTGTTTCTGTTTGTGCATTATTGCACATTAAGGCATATCGATTAGCAACGGGTTGCAACCAAAGCGACACAGGGAACCAACAGTGTCCATTCATTATACGATTATTTTAAGGAAGTGTTGCCACGGTGACCTCGCTGGCAGGACACATTTGCAGCAACGTTTTGTTTGGTCCGAGTCAGCGCGAACGATTTCATGCCCTGCTCCATTTGCAAATCATTAACTCGAAAACTGTCTTGAAAAATGAGAATGAAGTTTAAGCGACACGGTGAGCCTGCTGCAGTGCAAACCTCTCGCACTGGCCTGGTATTTTTTGAGTAGGTTGGTCCTGACTGAGAGATTGAGAACACTGACAGTCCCCCCTTTAAATTGTACAAACACTGGCTGTTGCATTGGGCAGTGCTTTGTTTGATGTATGTCTAGCTCCCCAGTGTAAACCTACTTGAAGGGGTGTTTGATGTTCTCTGTTAAAAAATCCATGAGCTGCATTGATTCAACATTTGTATGCATCATCATGATCAACTGGTATGCTGTGGGTCTTGGATGTTTCAGCACACTCTCTTTACTGAGTACTGTTCCTGTATTATAATTGGGGAATGGATCCCATCCTCTAGGTGATGGATGTTATCCTGAGCAGCATTGCATACGCACTGAGCCAAGTGCTGTTGGAGACAGAGCATGTGGGTAGGAGGTAACGTGCAGCTACAAGCTGCTCAGCTTGCTCACTTTCAAAATGGAGGGCTCCAGCTGGGCGGGATTGAAATGCTGTCCTTTGCTTTAATCAGATTGCTGATCTGCTCTGTAGCTGATCTGGGAGCTCATGGTGTGGATGTAGGTGCCAAAAGTGGGGTAGTGTACCATTTCCTTGCACCGATTTATCTCAACTTGATGACCACACAGTTTACCAAATAAATAGAAAAGTTCTTCTGGTCCAGTTAAAATAAACACTAAAGACAAAATCCCAGTAATGTTCCATGTACATGCTAAGATGACCTCCATACATTCGCCCAGGCATGCGCCATGGAGAGGTCACTCCATAGTTGCCTCACAGCGACTGACACCACTGACCACCTCTAGGCGCTTACCCATTGTCTCTCGAGACAAGGAGGCCGAAGAAGAAGAAGAAGAATTCATGGGATGTGGGCATCGCTGGCAAGGTCACCATTTATTGCCCATCCCTAATTGCCCTTCAGAAGGTGGTGGTGAGCTGCCTTCTTGAACCGCTGCAGTCCAGGTGGTGTAGGCACACCCACAGTACTATAAGGGAGGGAGTTCCAGGATTTTGACTCAATGACAGTGAAGAAACAGTGATATAATTCCAAGTCAGGATGATGTCTGGCTTGGAGGGGAACTTGCAGGTGGTGGTGTTCCCATGCATCTGCTGCCCTTGTCCTTCTAGATGGTAGAGGTTGTGGGTTTAGAAGGTGCTGTCTAAGAAGCCTTGGTAAGTTGCTGCAGTGCGTCTTGTAGATGGTACATACTGCTGCCACAGTGTGCCAGTCATGGAGGGCATGAATGATTAAAGTGGTACATGAGATGCCCTGGATGGTGTTGAGCTTCTTGAGTGTTGTTGGAGCTGCATCCATCCAGGCAAGTGGAGAGTATTCCATCACACTCCTGACTTGTGCCTTGTAGATGGTGGACAGGCTTTCGGGTGTCAGGAGGTGGGCTACTCACCACAGAATTCCCATTTTCTGAGCTGGGAGGTGGTTAGATTCTCTCTTGTAAGAGATAGTCATTGCCTGGCACTTGTGTGGCGCAGATGTTACTACTTATCTTCGGGTCTTGCTGCAGGCGGGCATGAACTGCTTCATTATCTGAGGAGTTGTGAATGGTGCTGAACACTGTGCAATCACCAGCAAACATCACCACTGCTGACTTTATGATGGAGGGAAGGTCATTGATGAATCAGCTAAAGATGGTTGCGCCTAGGACATTGTCCTGCTGATAAGACAGGACATACCTAGGATTGGTGATGAAGGAGGCTGGGATATTGGTTGAAAGATATGGATTCTGTGAGTATGACTTTGAGAGGCTAGACTTTGAGAGGCTGTTGCTTGACTAGTCTGTGGGACAGCTGTCCCAAAGTTGACACAAGACCCCAGCTGTTACTGAGGAGGACTTTGCAGATTTGATTGGTCAGGGTGTACGTTTGTTATATCCGGTGTCTAGGTCAATGCCATGTGCTCCATCTGGTTTTATTACTGTTTTGTGTAGTGATTTGATACAACTGAGTGGCTTGCTAGGCCATTTCAGAGGGCAGTGAAGACTTAACCACATTCTGGTTCTGGAGTCACATATAGGCCAGACCGGATAAGGACAGCAGATTTCCTTCCCTAAAGGACATTAGTGAATCAGTTGGGTTTCTATTACATTTTGGTAGTTCTGTTACTGATACTAGCTTTTTTTTAAAATTTCAGATTTATTCAATAAACTTAATTTAAATTCCCAGCTGTTATGGTGGAATTCGAACTCTTGTCATCATTAGTCCACGTCCAGTAACATAACACCGTACACATGAACTTTGGACAAATGGCTTTTCTCACCCTTGAGAAATGTTTTGACGTTTTGATTTAATATTTAATTCCTGCTGAACACTTGGAAGGGAATTTTGTACTTACTTTAATTTTATTTATTTAGAGATACAGCACCAAAACAGGCCCTTCCGCCCACCGAGTCTGTGCCGACCATCAACCACCCATTTATATTAATCCTACATTAATCCCATATTCCTATCACATCCCCACCTGTCCCTATATTTCCCTACCACCTACCTATACTAGGGGTAATTTATAATGGCCAATTTACCTACCAACCTGCAAGTCTTTGGCATGTGGGAGGAAACCGGAGCACCCAGAGAAAACCCACGCAAACACAGGGAGAACTTGCAAACGCCACACAGGCAGTACCCAGAATTGAACCCGGGTCCCTGGAGCTGTGAGGCTGCGGTGCTAACCACTGCGCCACTGTGCCACCCCTGATCCACTCCTGCTCCTTTTAGCCCCTCGAGCTTTTTCCCCCATTGAGTTAGATCATTGCTGATCTGTATCTTAACTCCATCTACCCGCCTTGGTTCCGTAACCCTTAAAATCCTTACCTAGTAACAATTGGGGAGAGAGCAGGGTAGTGGGATTAATTTTGGATTGCTCTTACAAAGAGCCATCGGACATGATGGGCTGCATGGCCTTTCATGGTGTGAACTTCTATAGTTCAGTGGCTCTTACAGAAACATGACTTGAGTTGAAAATATTTTCGTGAAGATCGACGATGAGCTCAAACAAAATGAGCCCATCTAAGGGAGAATTTCAACGTCCTGTTTCTCACCTGAAAAGTGGATGATCGGCAGCAAAGACATTAAGTGGGCACCCATTTTCCAACCAGATTCCATTTTCAAGCAAGCCTTTAAATGAGCAGTTAGTGCTCCCGCCTCAAACAGCATGTTTCCCTTGAATCTCAGTGACCAGAACTGAACTCAGAGCACGCTAGGAAAGCCATGCCAAGATGCTGTACAATTTTAGCACAGCTTTGTGTTTTGCACTCTACTGGTCTGGCTATATAGTTCAGTATTCTGTTTGCTCTCTTACCTCTGCCCTGTAACGTTGGGACATGTTGAGCATTGAGTCAGGATCTCTTTCAGTGTCACCCATGGCTATTTTGACAGGTAAGTCACCTAATTATTCTTCCTATGTGTGGTATTTTCCATTTGACCTGATTCAAAGTTTTATCTCTCCAATTAAAACTCTTTGTCCAACTCCTTCTATAGTTCAGTTGTTGCCACAGATTGAACTGCCCCTTTAATTGAGGTGTATAAAATTGAGGGGCCTAGATAGAGTGGATAGGAAGGACCTATTTCTGTTAGCAGAGAGGTCAATAGCCAGGGGGCATAGATCTAAAGTAATTTGTAGAAGGATTAGAGGGGAGTTAAGGGGTGATTTTTTCACCCAGAGGGTGGTGGGGGTCCAGAACGCATTATCTGAAAGGGTGCTAGAGGCAGAATTTCTCATCGAATTTAAAAATAGTTAGATATGCACTTGAGGTGCTGTAACCTACAGGCTATGGACAAAGAGCTGGAACACGGGATTAGACTAGATACTCGTTTTCAGCCAGCACGAACACGAAGGGCTGAATAGCCTCCTTTCTATATTTCCTAGTTTGGTATTGTATCTGAATTTGACCAATTCAATCCTAACATATACATTCAATGTTATAGAAAAGAAATGTATTTATTACTTGAGACCCCTAAAATGGACATCGCTATTGCATTTGCAGAGTTTTGAGTAGCTGGACTTGTGGTCAGGCAACTTCAAATACTTACATTAGTCAATCTCCTGTGGCATTGCGCACAGGCAGTTAGGGCCCAGTGTAGTCTCCTGGTGAAATGGTGTTAGACAGGAGTGGGAGAAATCATTGAACCAGTACTCAGATTTTTAATAAAGTCATTCTGATAAATCCAATAAGGAATTCAGGAGAAACTTAGAACGGTTAGAATGTGGAACTTGCTGTCTCAAGGAGTAGTTGAGGGGAATAACATAGATGCATTTAAGAAGATGCCTGATAAACACATGAGGGAGAAAGGAACAAAGGGTTATGCTGATAGGATTAGATGAGGCTTGTGTGCAGCACAAACACCGGCAGATACCTGTTGGGCTGAATGGCCTGCTTCTGTGCTGTACTTTCTGAATAATTCCATGTATGTAATCCAAAATAAGGAGTGGCGAGATGCAAAACTGAAGTGCTGTAGTGTCATCACTGGCTGGAGGGAGTAATTACAATGTAATAAGTTTCGATAGAAGAGACTTCCATTAATGTGGAAATGTAAACTTCATAATGGAAGAAGTTAACACAAAAAGTGCAACAATAATATGACATGAAGTAAATATTTTGCAGACAGGAAGCATGTGTAGACATAAGATTTTTAATATTATTGATGTCACCATAATAATGGCTGTCATCATTATGGGCCTATCCACAAGAGGCTGTTGCCTTTTATCAGCTTCTTCCAGTCTTTACAGTTCAGGGTTGTTCACTTGTGCTTCAAAAGCAGTTAGGCCCATTATGCCAAGGAACACTTTAAGTTGTCGTCGTATCTTGGTCTGGGTTTGTCTTGGGGCCTGTCCCATGTGGGGTGTGGCTTTTTGATGAATACTCTCAGAGAGTCAAACTCAGGTGGTGCACGAAGTGTCCATACAAGAAGAGAGGATATCGTTTGATTAGTTGGGTTGCATACAGTATCATTTGACATTTTGCCTTGAGGCTGAACCTTTTCGTGTGCAACGCGCCCTAGAATTAAATGCACCAATTTGCTCCTCGTTACTTGGTGCATATCTACTTTTCTAAGTCGTATTTAAACATGAATATCACTAATACCTTGCGTTGAGATTGCAGCTTATGTTTGGCCTTTATGTATAGGACTGAGAGTTCATTGCAAAGTTCACAAATATAGTGCGGTCAGGGAAACTGTCCCCATTGGAGGAAATCATGCCCCCTTTGTAAGTGAATTGTGTCAGAATCCAGTCTTGGATTGGAACAGTGTCTGCCAAGAAGGTAGCTGGAATGATATCACTCTTCCATCTTGCTGCAGCTGACCTGCAGACCAAAGCTAGGTGCCTGTTAGGATCAAATCATAATGAATCTTTTTTAGCACATAGTTGGGATATGCTATTACCAGGTCTTATTTTAACCATCAGCAAAAACTATCCATAGGGTACTAATAGGCAATGCTGACAGTGGGTCAGAAGATGCAGTAAAGTGTGATTTTTGAAATGTAATGTCTAAAATAGTGACAGGAAGTAAATGTGCCATTTCAGGAAGTGCATACTATATGCAAGACCTATAACATACTGTGGATGTGTAACTTAATGGAAGAGTGCCCTTTATGCAGTCCTCTATGTAAGGTTGGTAAAGGAATTTCACACAAGAACAAGGGCTCATTTATTCATGTATCACTCAGATGGAGTATTTGACTAGAATTCTCTGCGTAAGTAAGAAACATTTTAATTGATTGTGCAGTATTGATATTCCTGTGTAGTGCCTCATTTCTTCCACAATAGTTAGAATTTAAACTAGTTCTGAAATTGATGCAGACCAAAATCAGCTCAGAGAGATGCAAGTCGTTTGAGGCAGTTTGTTCTTTTTGGAACAAAATATGCTACATTTTCCTCACTCCAGATATAAAAACAACATTTTAAAATGCTTTTGGCCACTGCTGTGCTCGACTTGACCCTGAGAATTGTGAGGTAAATCTGAGACAAACAGCACCGGTTCGAGCCCCTGTTAGTCCATTGTGTCATGCTAACCACATCCATTCTTGATATTTTATATAAAATGCCATTTGTTGATTTGTAATCCTTTCAGAATAGGAGAAATTAATGGCACAGGAGTAGGCTGTTCAGCCTATTGTGTCATATCTTATAACATGCATTCATGTTTCTATAGTTATGGCTATCTAAAGGGATTTTAATTAAGTGCAGTTACATTAAGTGTATTGTATTACACTGGCTGGTTTTGTTTGAGTTTTCCTTTTCAAGTTGTTCTCATTGGCGGTCACATCTTTTAACACCTTCAGTTTCCCCAAATTGCTGTCGTGGCGGCCAGTTTTCACCGTGCTGTTTCTCACGTGATGGGGAGGAATTTTGCTCTGTGTATGTCTGCACACGCATGCCTGTATTATGTTGGACTGGTCTAGTGCAGCAGTAGCTGATAGTGTTGCGATGAGGCATAGTGCATGTAGTTTTGTTGGGTCCTGATCACCCATTTATATCTTGCACAACGTTCACTGGTTGAAATTCAATATGTTTAGTTTCGGAGAAGGATTTCTCTGTATTAATATGGTGCTGTTGTTTGGTGAATTTTGATTGAATCAGTGCTATTTGATTGTATGGCAGGTAGTTTTGATCATTGACTTTATTGTATTATGCATTGAATTTTCGCTAGGGGTTAGAAATTTGTCTTGCTGCATTGTAACTGGCGCTCCTTGATACAACGAACCCGATATTCAATTCTGTTAACTGTGGTGTAGCTGAGTGTGGAGCTGGGTGTATAACAGGCAGTCCAGGTAGTAAACACCCAAGACAGATCTCTACCACCATGTTTTTTTCCTTTTTTTGACCATTCAGAAATTAAAAGTAAATCAGTTGGACCTCTGACTGGAGTAAGTTATGACTTTTAGAATCAACCAAAGCAGAGTCTTTGTGCTTCTCCAGCAGGGTTTCTGATGTTAGTTGATTGAGGAGATATATGTAATCCCTGTTGCTAAGGCTTCACTGTCAGCCCCGATGGTGAGGAGTAGGAGGATGGTGTTAGTTATATTTATGGACACCTGATTCAGCTACTCAGCATGGTGAACAAATTGAGCAGAATATGTTAGATGCTATTCATTCATGTCCAGTGACATAGTGCTGCAGCTGTAGTGGAGGTGTCTCATTGTAATAAACCAGATTATGAACTAGATAAATCTATAGTTGTACCCGAAACTATTTTTTGCAGCATGTGTTTTTAATCAAATAAAGTAGGATTAGAAGCACTGGGAAATAAATGAAAGATATTTTCTCTTTGCTCTTACGGCAGCATCATCTCAGGTACAGTTATAACACAGATCCGATTCAGTACAGAGGTCCCTTACAGTTCTTAACATCAACCTTCAGCAGACCATGCTCCCATACATCAGTGTGACATTACACTTACTGTCCTCATGGACAACTGCTAATTTACCAGTTTAGGGGTTATTCTTGTGCATTTGTACCCATTGGATTATATCAAATGAAGCCAGTGCCACATTTATACTTGAGAGCTGCTTCTAAAAGGAGTCATAGATCTTGTTTCTATTGCTGGCTCTGAAATTCTCGATTGTCAAGGGGAGGCTTGTATAGGTCAACACAAAATGATGGCACGCAGCAATAGTGAAACACATCCATCTCAAGTGCTGAAGAAGCATTAATGCATCCCCATTTGGACAGAGGTAGCCCATCTCCAGCAGTTTGTCGAGAGATATAAATGCAGAGAAATTTGGATCTGCTGTTATTTTAGAGCTGTCCTAAGCCAGTTGTATCCTTTGGAGGATTCAGATTGATACTTTAGCTCATTTCTTTTGGGATAAAGTATTGTCCTGCACTTTATCCCCATTCGGGATTGAGTTCAACCACTGGAAATGAATAAGGGGATTTAATTTCCTCTGATTAATATATTGCATGTAATTCCTTTCTGTTTTAATGCTGCCCTGAACTCTTTTTTTAAAAAGGGTTGTTGATTGTCGTGTTATAATGACACATGAAGGAAACTAACAAGAACACATTTATCAGTGTGCAGTCAGAGGGAAATTGAAGCCCAAGATAGGTGCCAAATATTTAAACTGGTTAGATAAATCCTGTCCATGCAAGGGGCAGTGTGCTACACTTCCACATTCTTCACAGAATTATAAACAGATGAGATCCTTTAGGAGTTGTTGCTGGAATTTTGATGCCTTCTGATTACTTTCTTTAATCCCAGTGGTCTCCCGGACTAGGTTTCAATCACCGTTTAAGGGGGTCGGAGAGGAATTCCCCAATTTTTGCCACTGATTGACCTTGGGTTTTTTCTGGTTCAGGACTGATAGTGGGCAGGGGGTCTGGGTGCCTAATCAGAATGCTCTAGGCATCAAGGTTGTACGGAGCTGACTCAATAGACCAGCTGGTCTTAACAGCAATGAGATAAATGGCCAGTCGATCTGTCATGGTGGGTTACGTTGAAGAGTAAATGTTGGCCAGGGCACTGGGGGACCTCCCTGGATCTTCAATAATGATGCCATGGAATCTTTCACATCCACCGGGGCAGGCACATGGGGCCTCAGTGTAATATCCTGTCCCAAAAATAGTGCCTCTGATAATGCAGCATTCCTTCAGTTCTGCATTGATGTGTCTGCCTAGATTATATACTCAGATCCTGGAATGGAGTATGATCCTTTGGTCACATGACCCAGATACTAGAAGGTGACGAAGTGAATGTGGGCCCCAGTGAATGAGTTGAATGTCTTCAGGACTGGAAGAAAGAAAACTGGAGAGATTTAAAAACAGAAACTATGGTATTGCAGGAAGGGGAATCCATTACAGTTTGGTGAAATCTCCTCAGTGAAACAGAAAATAGCACGAAAATGATTTAGAAAGTGGGTTATCAGTTTTTAAATGGTGTGGGGGAGGTTCAGACTTTATTTTAGTGCTCCATTTTTGTTTTAACCAAATTAGATTTTAAAGGGGATTTTGTTCATTTCTGTTTGGAAAGAAAAGCTAAAATTGGCTTTTTCGTCTGACTTTAATCCAGTGATCAACAAATAGCTTATTGTTCACTTACGACCAACCCAACAGGGGAGAGAGCAGGGTTACTGCCATTCTACCGCAATCCATTCCAAAGGAAATTTAAAACATTTGTCTGAAAGTTTAACCATTTGATATTTATAAACATACTTCATTTGTAAAACTGTAAAACATCTCCTTTAAAATTAGCCCATTTTTAATGAATTGAACTCATCATCAGTTATACTGGATCTTCATTGTGAGCCTGTAATTTTTTTTCCAAACATATATTTTATTCATAAAAGCTTTGTAAAAAGTACATAACAAAATAGTTCAAAACAGTTCAAATTTGATATTTCAGGAAGTGCAGTAGAGATCAGATTCCTTCGATACAGAACATGAGTTGCCTCACAAATCTTGCTATTTCATTTTATATGCAATGTACATTTGCATTACACAAAAACATCTTTTTTTATTTTCAAAATATACTTCATAAAAATCTGTAAAAAATACATTACAAAACAGTTCCAAACAGCACCAAGTCAAACAATACAAAGAGTGCAAAGGAGGTCAGTTTCCTTCAATACAGGAGTGAGTTGCCTCACAACCCTTCCATTTAATTTTACATGCCATGTACATTTTACAGCAAACAAATATTTTCTGGATACAGCCCGAGGGGTTTTCCATGGATCCAGCCCCTCAGTTCAGCTTGGTGGGGGGACCTTACACTGTGGTCTTTCCCCATTGAGCCTTTGCTGCGGCTGCCCAAAGCTTTAGTGCGTCCCTCAGCACCTAGTGCTGCACCTTGGAATGTGCCAGTCTGCAACACTCGGTCATGGACAACTCTTTGTGCTGGAAGACCAGCAAGCTTCGGGCAGACCAAAGGGGGTCTTTCACCGAATTGATAGTTCTCCAGCAGCAGTTGATGTTTATCTCGGTGTGCGTCCCTGGGAACAGCCTGTAGAGCACAGACTCCTGTATTACAGAGCTGCTTGAGATGAACCTCGATAAAAACCACTGCATCTCTTTCCACACCCGCTTTACAAAGACACATTCCAGAAGGAGGTGGGCAACCATCTCTTCCCCACCACAGCCACCTCGAGGGCATTGTGCGGAGGTGGCTGCATTGTGGAGGGGGTGAGACTTCGGGCAGAAAATGCAAAAACATTGTTGGTGTATCATTCTTGCTCCTTTTTCGCTTTGGAGAAAGTGCTTTCAACATTGGCACCCAATACCCCAAATCCTTTTCACATCATTGTCAATGTGCGCATCATATTTCTTTTTGATTGCCTCTTAGTGAGAAAAACATTGTGAAGGATTCCATACTGTAAGTAACAAGCAAGCCGCTTCAGTAATGAATGCCATTATGTCACAGTTGGGATAGCTCTTCAATTCATTTTTACTCAAGTGACAATTTTGATGTATGTGCATCTTCTTCTTTGGCCTCCTTGTCTCGAGAGACAATGGGTAAGCGCCTGGAGGTGGTCAGTGGTTTGTGAAGCAGCGCCTGGAGTGGCTATAAAGGCCAATTCTAGACTGACAGACTCTTCCACAGGTGCTGCAGATAAAATTGGTTGTTGGGGCTGTTGCACAGTTGGCTCTCTCCTTGCGCTCTGTCTTTTTTCCTGCCAACTGCCTCGTCTCTTCGACTTGCCACGCTTTAGCCCCGCCTTTATGGTTCCCCGCCAGCTCTGGCGATCACTGGCAACTGACTCCCACGACTTGTGATCAATGTCACAGGACTTCATGTCGCATTTGCAGACGTCTTTAAAGCGGAGCCATGGACGGCCAGTGGGTCTGGTACCAGTGACGAACTCGCAGTACAATGTGTCCTTGGGGATCCTGCCATCTTCCATGCGGCTCACATGGCCAAGCCATCTCAGGCGCCGCTGGCTTAGTAGGGTGTATATGCTGGGGATGTTGGCCGCCTCGAGGACTTCTGTGTTGGACATACGGTCCTGCCACCTGATGCCAAGGATTCTCCGGAGGCAGCGAAGATGGAATGAATTGAGACGTCGCTCTTGGCTGATGTACGTTGTCCAGGCCTCGCTGTCGTAGAGCAAGGTACTGAGGACACAGGCTTGATACACTTGGACTATTGTGTTCCGTGTCAGTGCGCCATTTTCCCACACTCTCTTGGCCAGTCTGGACATAGCAGTGGAAGCCTTTCCCATGCACTTGTTTAATTCTGCATCGAGAGACAGGTTACTGGTGATAGTTGAGCCTAGGTAGGTGAACTCTTGAACCACTTCGAGAGTGTGGTCGCCGATATTGATAGATGGGGCATTTCTGACGTCCTGTCCCATGATGTTCGTTTTCTTGAGGCTGATGGTTAGGCCAAATTCATTGCAGGCAGCCGCAAACCTGTCGATGAGTCTCTGCAGACACTCTTCAGTGTGAGATGTTAATGCAGCATCGTCAGCAAAGAGGAGTTCCTTGACGAGGACTTTCCGTACTTTGGTCTTCGCTTTTAGACAGGCAACATTGAACAACCTGCCACCTGATATTGTGTGGAGGAAAATTCCTTCTTCAGAGGACTTAAATGCATGTGAGAGCAGCAGGGAGAAGAAGATCCCAAACAGTGTAGGTGCAAGAACACAGCCCTGTTTCACGCCGCTCAGGGTTGGAAAGGGGTCTGACGAGGCACCGCTATGCTGAATATTGTGCCTTTCATTTTGTCATGGAATGAGGTGATGATAGTTAGTAGCTTTGGTGGACATCCAATCTTTTCTAGTGGTCTGAAGAGACCACTTCTGCTGACGAGGTCAAAGGCTTTGGTGAGATCAATGAAAGCAACATAGAGGGGCATCTGTTGTTCACGACATTTCTCCTGTAGCTGGCGAAGGGAGAACAGCATGTCAATGGTGGATCTCTCTGCTCGAAAGCCACACTGTGCCTCAGGATAGACATGCTCAGCCAGCTGCATGTGCAGTATGCATGTGCATACTTGTAACAAAATTAACAGCATTTGTAATCATACTGGAGGGACCTGTAAAGCTACCCTGCCATCATGAACAGCAGTGGAAATCCTGTTCTAGGAGTTGGCGACTGTGTTAGTCCTGAAGGTATGTTGAGCCCTGTATTATTGTTATCTATGAATATGGAGAGTTCAGCATTCATTGTCCCCCATCTCTTCCCACATGTAATTCTAGGATTCTATCAATAGTGAGTAAAATAGTCTAAATAAGCTAAATTTCTTGACATCAGCCTGAAATACTTTGCTCAGATTATCTCTCATACATTTAACTGATTTTTGGACCTGACAGCAAGGGTCCTCCACCCAAACAGGTCACCATTGGGATCATTTAATCTGACTTAAGACTAATGGCTCATGGAAAGCAGTTATGAATAGCTTGAGAGGGGTCAATAGTAATGATTATTTCCACTGCTAACTGGATGACGAGGGCATAAGCTCAGGATTATTACTGGAAACATAAAGGGGGAGGTTAAAATAATTTCTTTTAACGCAAAGAGTTATTAGGAGTGCTTTACCACAAATGGCTTTTCCAAATCAATCTCAAAATTTAAGAGGGAGTTAGACAGCTAACTGGAAAAACAAAATAATGGAATGCATGGCCACAATAAACTGAATGCTAGAAGTTTAGGCACAGAAGTAAGTCAAAGTTTTCACCTGCGCCTCCCCCAACACCCACCCCCCCCCACCTCCTGCCCCACCGACCACACCCCCAGCTGGTGTTTTCTTTTGAATCTAGTTGCCTTAGCAAGTAACATCCAGTTGAGCTCACTCTGCTCTTTGCTTGGTGGGTCTTAAGTCTGGTGTCTGCGGTTTGCAAGTATTTGGATATATGAGCTACAGTAGCTCCAGTGACAAACAGTATGGCTACATAGCAACCCTTGCAGATGAAAACCCTCTTGCTTCTCATCAACTGAACAATAAAATTTGGATGCTCTCGCACACAATCTTCTGGAGCTTTGATCTCCTTTGTAACGCTGTATAAGGAATTACGACCTCAGAGCTGCAACAGATGTCTTCTGTGATGCCGATAAAGGAAAGCAGTGGGCTTAAAATTAATCTACAAAAGGAAATGTGATAACCTCTTGGTCACAAAGCAATTATGCTGGAGGGAATTACTTTAGAATTGGTTCAAATCAAACTGTTGCCAATAGTAATGCATTTTATTAGTTCTTTTCATGTTTCTTGGGTGATTTATTCCTGAAAACTAGACACTCTAAAATATATACAAAAAATGACAAGTCATCCATTTGAATTTGGCAGCATCTTCAACACAAGGGATAGAAGGAAGCCATTCAGCCCATCACACATGTACTAATGCCAGTTGTTGACCTAGGTCTATCTACTCCTAATTTCCGTTAACATCAATTACATTTTGTAAGGTACTGAACTGATTGAATTTAGGAACCTTGCATCCTCACTTTACAAATACTACTTCAATATGCTTTTTAAAATTGTTACAATATCTACTCAACAGCCAAGCATCCCATTTTGTTTATTGGTTGGCACGTGAGTGTAAAAGACAAGGCTGAAGAATTTGCAGTTATCTTGAGCCAGAAGTGCTGAGTGGATGATCCATCTTGACCTTCTGAGGACCCCACCATCACCGATGCCAGTCTTCAGCCAATTCGATTCTCTCCATATGATATCAAGAAACAGCTGAGTGGACTGGATACAGCAAACATTCTGGGTGCCGACCACATCCCAGCTGTAGTACTGAAGACTTGTGCTATAAAACTAGCCGTGCCTCTAGCCAAGCTGTTCCGGTACAGCTACAACACTGGCATCTACCCTATAAAGTAGGAAGTTGCTCCAGTATGTCCTGTCCACAGAAAGCAGAACAAATCCAATCCATCCAATTACTGCCCCATCAGTCCACTCTCAATCATCAGCAAGTTGAAGGAAGGTGTCATCGACAGTGCCATCAAGTAGCACTTATTCACCAATAACCAGCTCGCTGATCATTTTGAGTATCACCATGACCACTCGGCTCCATTACAGCCTTGGTCCAAACATAGACAAAAGAACTGAATTCCAGAGGTGAGATGAGAGTGATTGCCCTTGATATTAAGGCTGCATTTGTCCAAGTGTGGTCTCGGGGCCTAAGTAAAATTTAAGTCGATGGGAATTGAGGAAAACTCTCCCTGGCTGGAGTCATACCTAGCACAAAGGAAGATGTTTGTTATGGTTGTGGGAGGCCAATCATCTCTGCTTAGGACTCACTGTAGGAGTTCATTGGGGTAGTATCCTAGACTCACCCATCTTCAGCTGACATCGTCAATGACCTTCCCTCAATCATAAGATCAAAAGTGGGGATGTTTGTTGATGATTGCACAATGTTCAGTTTTATTTTCAACTCCTCAGATAATGAAGCAGTCCGTGCTCACATGCAGCAAGACCTGCATTGATAAATGGCAAGTAACATTTGTGCCACACATGTGCCATCTCCAACAAGACAGAACCTAACCATCTGCCCTTGACATTCATTAGCATTACCATCATCAGATTCCCCTCCATCAACATCCTGGGGGTCACTATTGACCAGAAACTTATTGGGGACCAGCCACATAAATACTGTGGCTGCACGTGTGGGTCAGAAGTTGGGAATTCTGCATTGAGTGACTCATGTGACTGTCCAAAGACTGTCCACAAGGCACAAGTCAGGAGTGTGATGAAATACTCTCCACTTGCCTGGATGAGTGCAGCTCCAACAACACTCAAGAAGGTCAACACCATCCAAGACAAAACAGCCCACTTGATTGGCACCCCATCCATTACCTTAAACTTTCACTGCCTCCAACACTGGAGTGCCATGGCTGCAGCCTCTGCCACCCACACGATGCACTGCAGCAACTTGTCAAGGTTACTTCAACAGCATCATCCAAACCTGCTCTCCTTGTCCATCTAGAAGCACAGCAGGTGCATGGGGACACCACCTGAATGTTTGTATCACACACCATCCTGACTTGGAACTACATCGGCATTCCTTCACTGTCGCTGGGTCAAAATCCTGGAACTCCCTTCCTAACAGCACTGTGGGTGTACCTACCCCACATGGACTGCAGAGGTTCAAGAGCGGCTCCACTCCTTTTTTTAAGGGCAGTGAGGGATGTGCAATAGTACTGGACTTGTCAGTGATGCCAAAATCCCATGAATGAATAAAAACATTATAATTATGACCTCTTATTCTGGATTACTTTACCAGAGGAAATTTGTTTTTCTGCATCTATCCTATTGAATCCATTTATCATTTTAAATATCTTGATTAGATCAGTGTGAAAAGAGGTGATTAGCAGAGTTCCATATTTGTACAACCTTTCCATCTTCCAATAATTAAATACCTGTTCTAATTATATCAGGAAATTGGACAGAAAGAAGTTTTTGCATAGTGGAAGCTGCGTAGAACGGTGTGAATTTTTGAAAGCAAGTGTGCTGTCATTTTAATGAGCTGAAAATGTCCCCATGTCCCTCCGGAGTGTCGTGTTCTAATTTTGCTTTGGTAATTGGTCCAGGGCACCCACAGCCCACATGATCCTGCTGCAAATGTAAACTACCTGTGAGTTTGACAGTTATCGATGCATTAGTCAGTGTGTCAGCAGTGGCTGAGTTGGCAGCATTCTCTTCTGAGTTGGAACATTGTGGGTTCAAGACCCACTCCAGGAACTTGAGCACAAAGATCCAGTTGACACTCACTCCAGTACATTGTTGGAGTTACCATGAGGTGTTAAATTGAGGTCCTGTCAGCCCTCTTGGGTGGGGCATTAAAGATCCTATGGCACTATTATCCCCTGTGTCCTAGCCAATATTTATCCCCCAATCAAAGTTATCTGGTTATTACCACAGCGGTGTTTGTGGGAGCTTTCTCTGCGCAGGTTGCCTGCCGCATTACCGACATTACAACAGTCGCGACACTGTCCTTCATGGTGGTAAAGCACTTTGGGACATCCTAAGGTTGTGAAAGGTGCTATTTAAATGCAGTTCTGTCTGTCTTTCTTTATCCAGTCTGTCATTGAGAAATGGATGAGGGCCTGAGCTGTAGGTGGACAAACATGGACTCTCAGTCTGCTGACACTACTCAAGGCATTAATGTTTAAAAGGAAGTTTGAGCTGGAATTACATTATTTTACAACTAGTGTCAATTAAAACATACAACAGGTCTCAACCCGTTGAAGTTTCCTTTGAATTAAACAATACAGATAATCATTATGAGATAGAAAGTAAGCTCCCTGGTTTTTTCACTGTCAATAAGGAATTTGGGTTTTGTAGCTTGTGGGGGTTTGGGGTTTATTTCCACATCATAGTTTGCACAAACTGAATACTAATCCATGATTCATACCCGTTGCTGCTGTATCCTGCAGTGATGTCTGAATCCTTACTCACTGTCCAGCTAATGAACTAATAAGTTTTGTTCAAAAAGTGTTTGGATCCCTGGTCAATCTGAGTAAGCTGACCCCAGCCAGGATGCTACACGTGGCCTCAGCATCCCTGGGCTAGGGAGGGGGAAAGGTCAGCCAGGGTGTACACTTCTGATCTCAGTCTCAATTCCTGATGGTGGAAAGGGTATGGAGTATGTAACTGGAAGTAGTGCAAGGACGGGAGTGGTCGCCGCTGTACTGTTCCTCTTGGGAGAATAGACAGATGAAAGCCTCTCAAGTCAGACCTCCCAATGAATCAGTGCTTTGATAAGGAAAGAAAACGGAGAGAAAGATGGGGGAGCAATAAATATTTTTTTGAAAGTTCTGTTTACATATTGCAACAACTTTTTGTTTAAACCAAAAAATATGCATAATGCCCTCTCTGCTCCGTGTGTTTTGTTCAGACCTCGGTCTGTCCACTGGTTGAGGGAGTATCTAAGTTCACGGAAAGAAATAAATCCTGCACACATGAGGATATTTTATCAAGTGTACAACACATAGGAAGAAAGAATGGGAATATAAGTTCTTGACAAATGATGAAAAAATAGCTGAGGATGAAGTTGAAAGAGATCTTTGGGTTTTAGTCTCAATGCTAAAGATGTCCAATCAACAAAGGGTTAAAGCTAAAGAATGTTGTCTAGGTTGCAGTTTATAATATTGCGTCAAGTTTTGGGCAACATTCTTGAAAATAAGATGTCAAGACTATCGAACGGGTGCAGAAGAGGGGTCCTGATCCTTGGATGAGGGGATTGCCCTATCAGGAGAAATTGAGTACGGTAGGCCTATATTCCCTAGGATCTCATTGACAGGGGCTTGACAGGGTCAATGCTGGGAGGATGTTTCTCTCGGTTGGGGAGTCTAGAGGTAGGGGTCACAGTCTCAGAATAAGGGGTCAGCCATTTAGGACTGAAATGAGGAGAAATTTCTTCACTCATAGGGTTATGAATCCTCTTTATCAATTTTCTCCCTCTTTATCTTGCTCATCCTTTGCTGGTTTCTAAAACTCACCCAATCCTCAGGCTTGCTACTCTTCTTGGCCTCATCTTTCAATCTAATACTATCCCTAATCCCTTTATTTAACCCACAGATGAATCAATTTTCTGTGTCATTTTTAATTTCTCAATGGAATGTATATTCGTTGAGAATTATGAATTATTTCTTTTAAATGCTTGCCAATTAGTGGCAGCAAGTTGAATGCGCGATAGTCGCCCGAATCCCAACTATTTAACAAACCCAGTCCCATTAACCAAGCTATTAAATTGAACCAGCAACTTCATCATTATTTATTATTCAAATAGTTGACTGATTTATTAATCCAGGATGATTTTTAAAAATAATTTAGATATTGAAGGTAACAGGAATCAGACTGTAACTGGAAAATCAAATGAGAAATTGGAAAAAGAGAAGGTAAAATAAAGTTTAAATAAGGTAAATAAAAACTAAAAACCAAACGAAACAAGCATAATTAACCCCTTTAGCTGAATCCTATGAACTTTAGTAACATTCTGTTGGAATCTAAAGTATATGTAAGAGATGGGAAAAATTGATGTCACATGATGGGGCGGCACAACGGCGCAGTGGTTAGCACCGCAGCCTCACAGCTCCAGCGACCCAGGTTCAGTTCTGGGTACTGCCTGCGCGGAGTTTGTGACCGCGTGGGTTTCCACCGGGTGCTCCGGTTTCCTCCCACAGCCAAAGACTTGCAGGTTGATAGGTAAATTGGCCATTGTAAGTTGCCCCTAGACTAGGTAGGTGGTAGGAGAATTGTGGGGATGTGATAGGGGATATGGGATTAATGTGGGATTAGTATAAATGGGTGGTTGTTGGTCGGCACAGACTCGGTGGGCCGAAGGGCCTGTTTCAGTGCTGTATCAATAAATAAAAATGATAATGGAAGCACACAAGGAGTGTGAATTTAACATTGAGGAGAAATAAATGCAAGGGATACAAACTGTCTCCAAAATGGAAGAACAAAGTAATTAGAATGGCAGTAAGGACAAAAATGTACAGAGCAAAGAACTTGTGGGGTGGGGGGTGGGGGAAATATATTAAAATATTCAAAAGGGTTAAATCTGTGAAATATGAAAAGGGTGGTATAATTGACAAATTGTTGTTGCTGCTTTCAAAAGCCAACCATCTGTCTCTGTTCAATCATGTCAATTACTGTTAGCTCTTGCCCCTTTTCCCCACCTGCACGCCCCCCCCCCCCCCCCCATTTGAGCACCAGAAGCTCCACTCAGCCCTCAGAGAGCAGAAGATGATGACGAAGAGGGCAGCACTGGACAGCAGGAGCCGTCCCTCAGTTTTACACTTGTAGACACCAGCTCAGAGATTGGCACCATGTGTAGTTCAGAGGGTTAGCTATTGGGGTCTTCACGTGGAGCTGCACCTGAAGTGAGTGAGTGGGAGCATGCGTAGGAGGATACGATCTCTCAGAAAGGAGCTGGCTGGAGGCAGAGCTCATATCTTCACTCAGCCATGCAGGGGAGAGTTGAAGAATTCAAGGGCCCACCCTACAAAAGGAGACTGGTGGCAATCCACATGGACTGTCTAAGAGTGCACAAGCTCACTGGCAGGCAGCCCTGTGCAGTGTCTGAGAACATGCAGTCAAACAAGGAGTGAGTGGTCAGCTCCGAGCCAGTGGAAGAGCCCCCACAGCAATGGAGTTTCTGGAGAATACTTTTATGGAATCTGAGTGCTGCCACCTTGGCTGTGAGGTCTAACATATCTCCTCTGGCTAACAAAGCCTGAAGGAGAGGCTAGATAGGGACGTTAAGAGCCTCCCAACCTGCCTGCATTCTGCTCTCGTGCAGAGAAGTGGGAGTGCTGAATCTCAATTTCCCCTGAGAGTGACATTTGCTCCATGCTCCAGGCACCTGCTGTCCTTTCTGGGGATGACAACATACCTGTTCCTCCACCAGACTCTCAACCAGGTTGGTGGCAGACAGCCAGCTGGGCCAGACTGATCAGGCTGAAGCTGAGTCCCAGTGTCCAGCAGTCAGGTCATTGATGGCTGGAGCTGCCTGAGGTCACCCATCACGGTCATCTCCACTGCCCTCAGTGGAAATTCAGCAACCTTCCAGCTCCCGTACTCTAGCCACAGTGGAACCATCTTGTAGGAGCTGTAGAATAGGTAAAAAAAAAACTAAGTATTAAGGAGCCACAGTGTTAGTGCATGGGCTACATTTCATCACATTGTAAATATCCCCCATTTTATTAACTAACCATGTAAAGCCTTTGTTTTTTCCCAAAAATCCTGCAATGTCTGCTCTCTACTTGTAGCAGAGAGAGAGAATTCTTATCATTTTTGTCTATTCTCGATCCAAATCCAATTTAAAGGCTGGATTATAGAGCCTGTAAGATGGCAGCTGGTTAATGCACTTATGCGTCTGCTTCTCGAAAATTTGCAAAGTACTGTGTTTCATATTGAAATTTGGAACGACTGTGTCAGTGAGTGTTTCTGCCTTGCAAGCCAAAATTGATACCATGTCGAGGTCTGTGACCTGGATGGCATCGTCCCATCAGCAGCACCCTTCTGAAACCAGTGTGTGCTGGCACTGTGCAGAATGCTCTCCTCACGACCTTCATTTCACTTTTATTTTGGCCAATGCTAAGTATGAACTGAATGAATCTTTGAGCAAAGGTGGAATTATCCAATTGTTGAATTCATAGCCTTGCTGTGAAAAAACTCTGTTCTCTTTGAGCAAAGCTGGAACTAGAACCAGTTTATAAATATTTAATCACATAAAATACATTATTAATTTGTAATAAACTTGGGTAAACAATGTTTGTGTTCTGCCATTGCCACCCTCAGAACGTCTGTCTTTATTGTGAATTATAAATCATTCTCATGTCTGTTCATCCGAGCATAGCATCCTTCCATTAATGATGAATTGCAGTGAGCTGTATCTTGGTGTACGGTTTATCTATGCATCTTTAAATATTGAGGTGGATTGTACATGGTTATAACACAAATCAGTATCACTTTCCTACATTACAACGGTTAGCTGTGAAACGCCCCGTGATGTCATGAAAGGCACTATATAAATGCAAGTTCGTTCCTTCTCGCTAATTATGCCGGCTAAACCTTTCAAAATTAGCTGAGAATCTCGCCATGCTGGTTCAGGAGGAGCCAGATGTTATACTGAGACCACGGGAATGTACATCAGTATCTACAAAGAGCAGAAAAAGGGGTTAAAAATGTTAAAATTAGGGTGTAGAGTAGACCCTTCAACAGAACCCCCAAAACATTAAACCAGCCTTTTCTCTTTAGGGATGCTGATTGATCTATTGTGTATTTCTACTATTTTCTGGGGGGGGTTTCAAGCATTTCCAGCATTTTTATTTTATTTTCAATTTAATAGCATGTTTATAAATATTTTAATCTTCCTTGTTGTAGGACTCTAACCATGGACCATGACATATAAACAGGGATCTCACAAGATATTTTCAAATGATAATGAACAGCTTCCTGTTTTACACTTGCAGATCTGCAGCGTTTATTGCAGCAGTTCTTGCACTGTTCCAAAGTTGGGGATGTTGCCATTTAAGAGACCAGAGGCTGAGAATTTCTGACTTTACACAAAGCTTGCTGGATTGTTCACTGTCTCTTCTGTTATTCAAGACTGCAGTATTTTGATAGCTTTACTTGTGCTTTTTAGATTTGTTAGGGATTTGAGGGAAGTGCTTCAGTTTATAAAGAGGGATTTCGTAATTTATTTTCGTGGAAAGGTCTATCAAAGTATAGAATGTACTAACTACAAGTTATTGCAACTGAATCAATCATGGTGCGTGTCGGTGTTTATGCTCCACACGAGCCTCATCTCACTCTACATTATCTCACCCTATCAGCATATTCCTTTCTCCCTCCATGAATTTATCTAGCTTTCCTTAAATACAATTTGGGGGAATCAATTAAATACCTGACGAATTATTAAGTAGCATAGGGAAAAGGGAGTAGAGTAGATGGCTCAGGGTGGAGCAAGCACAATGAGTGGAATGGGTTCTTTCTGTGCTGAAAGTTCTGCTGGGCTAGTGTGTCCAGGTTCATTGCTCAGAATGGCATTGCTAAGGTGCTGTCACTATGGTAACCACTCGAGCTGTTTCTGTACAATCTCCCTGGTTCTGCATTGCGGGAAACCCAACATTTTTTCAATACTTCCTCCCACTTGGTATTAACTGAAACAATTAGCAGCCATCCTGGTGAGATTTCTTGTACAGTTCGCTGAGGTGACACTCCTCATTGTCAGTTAGTTTCTTCTGTCTGCAGGAGCGTGAGCCCCAAATGGTGCCGAGCCTCTGCATTTAAAGGGAAGCTAGATAGGATCATGAGGGAGAAAGGAATAGAATGATATGTTGATGCAGTTAGATGAAGAAGGTTGGAGGAGGCTTGTGCGGAGCATAAACACTGACCTAGACCTGTTGTGCCGAATAGTCTAGTTCTGTTTTACAAGTGCTTTGTAATATTTGTAATGCTTTGTAGCTTCCAGTAGTGGGACTGAGGAAAAAGAGCTCCATTTGTTAAATAGACTGGGTAGATTTTGGACTGTGCCCATTATCTGGTTTAATTCGTGTGTCTTGGCCTTTCAGTGTAGCTCACCATATTTGGCATGAGCTGGTGGCACCCCCACAGTCTGAGCGAAAAGTTCAGTACTGGGACACGTGCCTTGTCAGCAGAGACCCTTGGGTAAGTTCTGGGAATGGTGGGGGGGGGGACTGCGGCAGGGAGGGCAGGAGGGGCTTTGATTGTGACTCCACAGAACTCGAGCACTCATTTTCCTCCTGTCTCCACAGAACCAGTGTTTTTAAAAAAAAAAACATTTCTTCACTTGCCCTCTGTTAGTGGTCGTGGGGGGCCTCCGTGGTGCAGGCCAGAAGCCTGCCCTTCACATCATCAGTAAATTTCTTGACGAGGTCCTTCAACGGGCAGTAGGCCCATAACTTACATATTCAAGGGGCCTTTAAATTTAGCAGTGGGGCCAACACCTGCACAAATTAGGCGCAGGATATCCTATTCCTCAATTGCTATACTTTGTGACCATTTTACACCTGTAAAACAGGCACAACGCAAACTAATTACCCCACTGCCTCACCTCAAAAATAGATGGAGAGCAACCTTGTTGTAAATTGCTTTTCCCATATAAGTCTTAATACAAATTCTGATGAAGAATATGCAAAGTTCCAAATAATCAAAAACCAGGTTTGATTTTGAACAGTGAGCTGGGCCAGGGTTCAGTGTAGCCTGTTGCTAAGCACCAGTCATGCCAGTCTGTTCTCTGACCTGGAGTTAACCCAGCCATGTTATGAAAGCCTTCCTTTTGAATTGGCATTGTGGTTATACTTTAGCCGTGTGTTGATGGAATTTTTTTTAAATAAGTGATTTATGTTAATGAAGAGATTATTACAGAATTAATTCACTAGAGTTGAGATACTGGATGGGCCAAAAATTGATAAAGAGGAGATACTAGATAGGCTGGCTGTACAAAAAGCTGATAAGTCACCAGGACCAGATGAGATGCATCTGAGGATACTGAGAAAAGTACGAGTGGAAATTGCAGAGGCACTGGCCTTAATCTTCCAATCCTCCTTGGATACAGGGGTGGTGCCAGAGGATTGGAGAATTGCAAATATTACATCATTGTTCAAAAAGGGGATAAGGACAAGCTCAGAAATTGTAGGCCAGTCAGTTTAACCTCGGTAGTGGCAAAACTTTTAGAAACATAATTCGGGACCAAATTAACAGATGTGGATTAATTAAGGAAAGCCAGAATGGATATGTAAAGGGCAAATTGTGTTTAGCTAACTTGCTTGAGATTTTTGATGCGGCAATGGAGAGGGTAATGTGGTTGATGTGGTGTACTTTGACTTCCAAAAGACATTATATAAAGTGCCACATAACAGGCTTGTCAGCAAAGTTGAAGCCCATGGAATAAAAGGGACAGTGGCAACATGGATACGAAATTGGCTGAGTGAGAGGAAACAGAGTGTCATAGTGAACGGTTGTTTTTCATACTGGAGGAAGGGGTTCCTCAGGGGTCGGTGCTGGGACCCCCTGCTTTTCTTGATATACATTTATGACGCAGATTAGGGTGTATAGTGCACAGTTTCAGAATTTGCATTTGATACAAAACTTGCTAGTATTGTGAACTGTGAGGAGGATAGAGATAAACTTCAAGACAGAGAGGCTGGTGGAATGGGCGGACAAGTGGCAGATGAAATTTAATGCAGAAAAGTGTGAAGTGAATCATTTTGGTAGGAAGAATGAGGAGTGGCAATATAAATTATGGGGGACAATTCTAGAAAGGATGCAGGAGCAGAGGTACCTAGGGGTGTATGTGCACAAATCATTGAAGGTTGCAGGGCAGATTGAGAAAGTGGTTAGTAAAGCATATGGAATCCTGGGATTTATAAAGAGGAGCATAGAGTACAAGAACAAGGAACTCATGATGAAACTTTATAAACATCGGTTCAGTCTCAACTGGAGTATTGTGTGCCGTTCTGGGCACCACACTTTTGGAAGGATGTGAAGGCATTAGAGAGGGTACAGAAAAGATTCACGAGAATGGTTCCAGAGATGAGAAACTTCAGTTACGTGGAAAGATTGGAGAAGCTGGGGCTGTTCTCCTTGGAGGAGAAGATTGAGGCGATTTGATAGAGGTGTTCAAAAGCATGAGGGATCTGGACAGAGTGGATGAGGAGAAACTGTTTCCATTGGCAGAAGGATCCAGAACTAGAGGACACTGATTTAAGGTGATTGGCAAAAGAAACAGAGGTGCCACGAGGAAAAACATTTTTGCACAGTGAGCGGTTAGGATCTGAAATGCACTGTCCGAGAGTGCGACGGAGGCATATTCAATCGAGGCCTTTAAAAGAGAATTGAATAAATATCTGAAGAGAAAAAATTTGCAGGGCTACGGGGAGATGGCCAGGGAGTGGGACTAAGTGAATTGCTCTTGCAGAGAGCCTGCACAGTCACGATGGGCCGAATGGCCTCCTTCTGTGCTGTAGACATTCTATGACTCTAGACGACTTCAGCGGTTCAAGAAGGCAGCTCACCACCATCTTCTCTAGGTCAATTAGGGATGGGCAATAAATGCTGGCCGAGCCAGTGACATCTATGTCCCATGAGTGAATTAAAAAAAAATGTGGGGGTGGGTAAGGAATGTGGATGAAATATTATGGACGCTGCTGCAAGGTTTCTTTTTCTTCATTGTTCTTTTTTTTTCGTTTATCCTCTCTTTCCTTCTGTCCCCATGACTATCCATACTCTTTGTCACTTTCTGTCTCTCACTGCCACTTCTTTTTTTACGTACCCACTCTATCTTTCTGCAGCATCTCGGTCTGTAATATTCCTATCTCTATAGGGGTACGGTATTTTCTTTCAATACACAATGCATGACAAATAACCACAAATAATGTTCCTGCTGTTTAGAGCACGTCAAAAATGTTGAAGCGATGCTTTCTGAAAGGAATAACTATAGGAAAAAGGCACACAGTCCTTTCAAGACCCAGTCATCTGAGGAACTCCTGGAAACCTTCACGTCGATAAACCTTAGATGTATCTTCTCCAGTGGAACTGGGATGGATGTTGGAATATGGGCGGAAGCTGATTTCAGCTGGGATTTTGTTCCATGTGCAGAATTCCTATGGGGAGAGGGTAGATCAAGGGGACTTGTCTGGGATAGATCCTGGCCTATCCTGGGAACTCCTTGGTGGGCCTCGGCTGAACAGTTACAGTGGAGAGCTGGCGTGACCTGCAAAGGCTCCCTGAAGCTCAGCAGGCAAAGGTAATTAATGCTGGAGGGAAATGAATGTCTTGTTCTTTGACGCTTTTTAATCTGAGAGGGAAATGAAGGTGGTGAGGCCCTCTGCTCCTCAGCCCTTCAGTTGGCTATTCCTGTCCCATCTGAGTGGAATGGCACTGAGGTTTACACTGTGCTGGTGTTCCTTTTCCACCTTTTTCCTTGACCATAATAACCAAGGGATGTGGTGCTTCCCCCATCACTGAACTACACCATAATTAAGCATGTAATATTAGTTCGGCTGATTCCAGGTCTGTAGAATTGTCAATGAAAGGAGATTTCTTACTTTTTTGACAGATCTGTAGCACTTATATTTTTGTTTGTTTTAGCAAAGTCTAACCAAGCTTCAGAAGGCTGCCTAGTTTTGGCCTCGAATGGAAAGGAAATCCTAGTTTGTTTCTCCAGGCCAAATTCAGAAAGTCTCTGTCAGGCTTTTCCCTCTTGGTTCCAGGACAGCTTTTGCCAGAGGCTTGGGTGGTTGCTCTGCTTACTCTCTCATTAGAATTGTTTTGAGAGGCTGGGAAGGAAAAGCGGTTTCCAGAAGCAATCTTAAACCTATCTGAAAACTGAGAATTTTATCTTTCTGCTATTTGTTCTTAGAGAAAAATATTATATTGGTAAATAGTTTTTCCCCCTCCATTGGCTGGTTTAGTTGTCTTTGGTCTGTTTGCTACACAGATGATTTAATGTACTAACATTCTTATAAACTGTTTTTCAGGACCAATAACATGAGCAGAAGGGCAGCTGTGTGGCCAAGAGCTTAAATCCAGTGGAGAAGTTTTTGCCCTCTCTAACATTCCACTGCACCCACCCGTTAAGGCAACATTTCGATGAGTTCCCGGAGTCAAAGCTTCTTTCACCGGAGCCCACCCGGTCCCTCTTCCAAACCCCGGCTGGTAACTGGGGGAGTCCTGGGTGGGATTGCTCAAATAACCCCATGCCTCTACCTCAGCAGTGGCAATGCAGCCACCAACCGCAACCTGGTCCTGTCAAAGGGCATTACCTGCATCATTAATGCAACCTTGGAGATCCCCAATGCCAACTGGCCTGAGGTTGAGTATGTCAAAGTGCCTGTCGCTGACCTGCCGCACGCCCCAATCTCTCTGTACTTTGACAGCATTGCCGATAAAATCCACAGCATCAGTAAAAAGCACGGCTCGGCTTTGGTCCATTGCGTTGCCGGCGTGAGCAGATCAGCCTCCCTCTGTATTGCCTACCTGATGAAGTTCCACAAGATCTCCCTCCTCGAGGCTCATAACTGGGTCAAATCTCGCCGCCCCATCATTCGGCCCAATGTGGGCTTCTGGAGGCAACTGATAGAATATGAACGGAAACTGTTTGGCAAGAACAGTGTTAAAATGGTGCAGTCTCCCATCGGGGTAATCCCAGACATTTATGAAAAGGAAACAAGGAACCTCACTCCTTTCTGGGGCATTTAACACAAATTGAGGGACTAATCTGCTACTACTGTGTAAAAAGGATTTAAAGTCTCCCAGAGGATCATAAATCTGATGCAAAATATTAACATGTAGACACTGCTAAACCCATCATAAATGGATTGAACATCAATTGTTCTGTTGCCCACAAGGCCCTCAGATAAACCAGTGATTCAGAATACTGTAAATCCATTAAAAGTTGCTGGGCTTTATACAGCTTTAATAGTGAAATTAATTTCTTTGTATTTATTTTTAAACATAGATGTATTTCTAAAGTCTAATTCTAATTATTTTATCTTTAATGATTTTATTGCAGTCCTTTTCAATGGGACACCCAGGCAGATATTAAAATTTCTGATGTTGGCTTGAAGTGGATGACTAGAATGGTAGGCTTTAGAATGGAGAGTTCTGCTTGATTTGTGGATAATTGTACAAATTTCAAACATAACCTCAGAATCTCTCCTCCTCCCACCTGTTAAGCTGCTGCTATGAACTTGGGAAGATCATAGCTGATGTTCATTTTGAACAAGAAGTAAACTGTAAATGTAATGATCCTATTTGCACTGCTGCGTTATTGTTGCGTCTTGTGTACTACCTTTGAGACTTACCTGAAAGGTGAGTTTAAACCAGCAGAGATGCGCTTGCCTGTTAAATAGTATGATATAAGATTTCAGTATAGTCAGTGAAATATAAAATGGCGTTGCTATTTTACATTAAGACAAGTGAATAGAAATTTACTCACTGGAGAGTATTGAACCCACGTTCTATAACAGGGACTTGTGAAAGATTGGTTAAATTTGTGGGTCTGTTGCAGTTAAGAAAGATAATTGCATTTGTCTTACCCAGTGAGTGCTTAGGTATTTCTCAGTGGTGTATGTTTCTCATAGAGGTTTACAGATTCCAGGTCTGCGCTTTCCCTTATGCCAGCACAGTCTATATTAGTGAGCCAGACCTCACCATATAATGTGCACTTTCTCCTCTATTTTGACCTGTGAGGAACTTTGAACTGTATTTCTGGGCAGCTGTAGATCACTCCGACCAATTTGGGACTTGTAGAAACTTTTGTCTTTTTTGAGCACATTGTCTAAATGACGTATTGAATGGTCTATGCTTGAGAGTGTCTGCAAAGCTGAGCAAAAGTAATCCAGGCAGTGCAAGAAAACTGTAAATGAAAGCAAATTTATCTGCAGAACTGCTTGTAATTCGTTTTCTTTAATGAGAATTGCAGTGTAGGACGAACTCTATCAACAACGTACAACTTCAAAAAAAAAATAAAAGTGTTTTTTTTGTATAAAGTATTGTCCATTTGTCTATTTTGATATGTCTTACTGCACTGGATCCATTAATCCTACACCATGTGTTGTAACTCAACTCTACATCTATAATAGACCAATCGTGGCTTCTCTAGCTCTAGGATGGGGCTATTGACACCTCAATGATCTACTTCTAACTTTTGAATAGAATATCTCTGATGTGAATTAACAATGGATGATTTTAATTATCGAAAGTAAAAACACATTATACACATTTAAGAAAATAGTCGCCACTGAGTTTATGCACAGAAAATTTGATTATTTCTATTGCTGTCTTGGCAAAGAGCGATAACTGTCTTTCTGGGGCCCTGCCAGGGTTTGAGACCTCTGCAACTAGGTGCTAACATAAAATAACCCTAAAATAAAATAGAAAATTCAGGGAATGTACAGCAGATTGATCAGCATCTTAAAGAGAAATGAAAGATGAACAGATCTTGTGTTCTGTCTATTGCTGATCCAAGCCATCTTGGCATTCAGTCATAGAGTTGCTAATCCTCTCAGGATTGACCTGAAGTCTCCGGAAATTAATGATTAATCTCTAGGACATTGCTTACAGAGAATAATTATTGAGGCATTTAATATTGGAGATGTGGAAAACAAGCTGTTTGACTGACAGCCAAGAATCTTCCAATCAGATAATGACCAATCTGTTCATTTTCTAATTAGTGTGAGAAGGTGGGCATCATGTGGATGGAGGTGTTGGGCGACCAATGGGAGCAAAGGGGTGTCGAGGTTGTAGGTAGGCTGGTCATGTGATGATACTTACAGAAATGCTTTGAGTGAGTAAACCATGACACCATATTTACCTTGTCTAACTCCTACTGCCCCTTCAATTTGAAGCTTATTTCTAATGCTGGGATATGCACCACTGGGACCTGCGGATGCAAGCAGGGCCTTTGAAGAAAGAATTTCCAACTATTATAGTCCAGGACTTGAGCACAATAAGCTAGGCTGGCATTCCAGTGCAGTACTGAGAGAGTGCTGCACTGTTGGAGGTGCCATCTTTCGGATGAGATGTTAAACCGAGGCCTCATCTGTTCTCTCAGGTGGACGTAAAGATCCCATGGCAGTATTTTGAAGGAGAAAGAGATTTATTCCTCAATCAACATCACAAAATAGTTTGTTCATTTTCACATTGCTGTTTGTGGGAGCTTGCTGCAGGATAATTGACTAGCATTTCCTACATTACAACAATGACTACACTTCAAAAGTACTTCATTGGCTGTCGGCTGCTTTTGGGAGGTCTGGGGATTGTGAAAGGAGTTATATAAATGCAAGTCTTTCTTTGTGTGACATCTGTCAGAAACATCCCAAAGCACATCACAGAAAATGAAATAATTTGAAGTGCAGTCATATAGTGAACTATGTCGGCCCCCTTGTGCACAGGAGTATCCCACCGAGGAACCACAGAAAACCATGCTAGAAACTTGCAGGATTTAACAAAAAACTGACGCTTTCATTGTGGACATGTGATTTTAAAAATAATCTCACCTTTTCTAATGAAGAATGGTAAGACCTGAAATGGTAACTTTTGTTCCTTCTTCCACAGATGCTGCCTGACCTACTGAGTGTTTCCAGAATTTTCTGTTTTTATTTAGGAATATCACTGACTTTAGTACAAGTTTGACTTTTACAAGTACAATATCTGGTAAAGTGCAATATCTGGTAATGTACAAGTGCCCCAGGAGTTGGACAGGACACCCCTGTTCACTGTAATTTGCTCTCTGGAACTGATATAGAGTTTCTCATATTCCCCTAGTCTTTAAAGAACAGAAGAATAATCATTTGGTCAGATAATGAGTTTTATTCAAAGTAAAAAGTAAACAACAGCAGGAGGATAAACACAGCAGATTCCACTAGATTGCAACCTTTCATTTATGTCTCCCAACAACTTTCACAGCAGGTGTCTGAGACACATGAAAATATCTTTAATATTCAATGTAGATTCTCTTCCAACACTGAGCAATCAGACCTGCAGTAACCAATTTAAACTGGCAGTCTCA
Organism: Heterodontus francisci; assembly: GCF_036365525.1. NCBI lineage: Eukaryota > Metazoa > Chordata > Chondrichthyes > Heterodontiformes > Heterodontidae > Heterodontus > Heterodontus francisci. Next base: position 46,076,399 of record NC_090400.1, read on the forward strand.
TAAGTCTTCATAAAATAAGGATTCCTATAGCATTAAGCAAGATAGACTTCTGATTTGTCAGAATGCTGTTTTATAATACTGAATGTCATATCACATAATGCACAATGTATGATAAAATAACAAAGGCTGTGTTTACGATTATGCCTTTTAATTGGCTTAAAGAGGAAAGTGGTCAGCTATTAAAGAGGAATTGAGTTCAAAGCAACCTGCACCTTTTCAAGGCCTTAAAGTATAAGTACTGTTAAAAAAGGCACATTCTGAGATCAAGTTAAAGGCAAATTGCTATTGCCGAGTGAAGAAGGATTTAGATTAGCAGCAATTTGTAAATCCTCAACTGGTTCTGATCAAAGGTCAGAAAACCCAATAGGAAATGATTGGATTTCCTTTCCTCCCCGCTCACCGCACCCCCGCCCCCCCCCCCAACCCACCATGCAGTCAAACTGCTGGGTTTTATACAGTGTGATTTATTGCTATTTGATGAATATGACATTTGAGCTAATCAGATACAATGTACTTTGCATTTGTGGCTCTTTGAGGCTAGATGTAAGATTGTTATTACAACATATAGATTATGGAATGGATAAGGACCATCCAATCATGTGATAAACATAGGATCCATCCATTTTTTAAAAGAGCCCAAATAGTACAAAAGGAGAGGAAGTGGTTTACTGGAAAGACTGCTGTAGGACCTCACACTACATTAAATAACTTGCCTTATAGAACGTTTGACCCTTCGTCACAGCTTTAAAGCTGTTGACCATTCACTTAAAACATGGGATGTACAGAAGTGAATTCATTTTTTAATAACTAGTTCAGCTAGTTTTATTTTTTTTCATTCATTCATGGGATGTGGGCGTCGCTGGCTAGGCCAGCATTTATTGCCCATCCCTAATTGCCCTGAACCGCTGCAGTCCATGTGGGGTAGGTATACCCACAGTGCTGTTAGGAAGGGAGTTCCAGGATTTTGACCCAGCCACAGTGAAGGAACGGCGATATAGTTCCAAGTCAGGATGGTGTGTGACTTGGAGGGGAACTTGCAGGTGGTAGTGTTCCCATGCATTTGCTGCCCTTGTCCTTCTAGTTGGTAGAGGTCGTGGGTTTGGAAGGTGCTGTCTAAGGAGCCTTGGTGCGTTGCTGCAGTGCATCTTATAGATGGTACACACTGCTGCCACTGTGCGTCGGTGGTGGAGGGAGTGAATGTTTGTAGATGGGGGTGCCAATCAAGCGGGCTTTGTCCTGGATGATGTCGAGCTTCTTGAGTGTTGTCAGAGTTGCACCCATCCAGGCAAGTGGAGAGTATTCCATCACACTCCTGACTTGTGACTTGTAGATGGTGGGCAGGCTTTGGGGAGTCAGGAGATGAGTTATTCACTGCTGGATTCCTAGCTTCTGACCTGCTCTTGTAGCCACAGTATTTATATGGCTACTCCAGTTCAGTTTCTGGTCAATGGTAGCCCCTAGGATGTTGATAGTGGGGGATTCAGCGATAATAATGCCATTGAATGTTAAGGGGAGATGGTTAGATTCTCTCTTGTTGGAGATGGTCATTGCCTGGCACTTGTGTGGCGTGACAGTTACTTGCCACCTCCAGCTGCAAGAAATAAAATGCCATGAATGCTTGTATTCGGTTATTGATCAGACCACATGAATATGAAATTAAAGAATCAGTAACTAGTCATATTCCCTATAATTGAGAAAAATAAATTTGTGCCATTTATGAAGAAGTCTGCAGCAAGCAGGTTTCCCAAATTGAATTTCTCGCGTGCAGTGTTATGTGATACCACACTATGTGGTGTGACATACCGGTAGCATAAAAACCCTTTGTTAGAATCTTGTTACGACCGGGTAAGGAAGGGGTCTCAGGTTCCCCTCTGGCCCCTTTCCTAGTTTGGCCGTAACAGTGTTTAATTTTTTAAAACATTGTGTTTTAGCTCCATCTCAGTGAGTCCTTACTCACTGCTCTCTAATTGTAATTGTAAATGAACCAATAAGACAGGCTTTCTTAGGTTTAAACAAGAAAGATGTAAGTTTATTAACCTTATTACTAAGTCAGTTAAAATTACTAAAATACGCAATGCAACGATGCTAGCATGCACACGCGATGAACACACAAATAGATACAGAGGAGAAAGAATTAGAGGGGGAGGATTTGGAGTAGTAGATGGAATTCAGTTACTGTCTTTAGTTTTGCTATAAAGTCTTTGGTTGGAATTGCGGGTCTTGCAGTTCTCACTGGGGCCCAGTGCACACTTTCAAACTTGCTCCTCTGGTACCAGAAGGCTGAAGAGGTCCTCTGTCTTGAGGTTTAAGTTGCTTCCATGGGTCCCTGGGACTTTGCTTGAGAGAGACAGGGAGCTAGCTTCCTTCTCCTTTATCTTCAAATTGCAGTCTGCACCAAACCTTTCTGTGAGGCACAATTCAACAGTTCCCAGTCTGCCGGCAGGTAAGTCATGTGACCAGCTCTTGGTTTGAAACACCCACTTCTCGGGAGAATTGTTGATTCTTCAAAGTTTACTACACACACTCGGTGGAGGGGTGGGGGTAGGGGGGGGGGGGGGTGGTTGGAGTGCTGGCTCTTAGACACACAAGACGTGGATCATCACTGTTGCCCAGACCAATCATGTTAATTGAATCAGCGAGCACTTCCATTGGCTCTCTAGTCAACTGTCTCTCAGACTGCAAATGTGCAGCCAGGTATCAGCTGTCCAACTCTGGTCGTTTTTTAAATAGTTATGTTCAGTGTCCAGTAAAAAGTTCAAGTAGTGTTCCATATGACAAAATTAATACGTTTCCATTTGGCAGGTGTGGTTTCGGTCACAATCTGTTGGTCGAATAGGAAACAGAGTCCCAGTATTAAGGATGAAAAGTAATTTACAAAAGCACAGATGATTGAGATTTCTTATTCAGTGCAATTTCTCACCTCGCCAGGTTTCCCTATGCCATTTGCCACTGTCTGTTCAACTAGGAAGGCAAACAACTAATTGCCAAAACTCTTGGTGCTACAGAAGAATAGAGCAGGGTGACAGTATCCTAATTCCTCCTCCCTGTGTGGGAACATCTACAAGTCCGAAAGCCAGTACTATTATAAGATGCTGGCAATCTTGTGTTCAAGTACCTTACCTATTCTGCCCCGTTTGAGTGGGCATGGGGTACTTGGCACCTCCTCCATAAACATAGCAAAAAGCTGAAATTTGACATGAAATGAGTCATGGGCACATTGTAGCATTATGTGGTAGAATGCAGTGGAATACCAACAGGCTGTGCTGCTAATCCCACAGGGGCTCAAGTGCAGTCATGGATAGATTGACCTTGTGAATTATCCTTACGGGAAGTGCAGTCTTTCCCATGATGTCAGAATTTAAGTCAGAGAGCTGTAGGCAATGCCATTATTCACAGACTAACATGTTAGTTCAGCTGATAGTTCACCGTTGAAGAACAGGCCTCCTGTAGTAACTAATACAGTGTCACTGGTAATATAGACGGTTAGTGATCGGTTCACTATTAGTTTACAGCTAATTAAGAAAGTCTAGAATGCCACTTGAAAAGAGTCTGCAGTATGAAGTCACCAAAAATTTAAATCATTTAAACTTATTTACTTGGAAAGAGACACATATTTGGGATCATCTTTTTTTTATTCATTTATGGCATGTGGGCGTCGCTGGACAGGTCAGCATTTATTGCCCATCCCTAATTGCCCTTGCGAAGGTGGTGGTGAGCTGCCTTCTTGAACCGCTGCAGTCCATTTGGGGTAGATATGTAGAGATACAGCACTGAAACAGGCCCTTCGGCCCACCGAGTCTGTGCCGACCATCAACCACCCATTTTTATACTAATCCTACACTAATTCCATATTCCTACAACATCCCCACCTGTCCCTATATATTTCCCGACCACCTACCTATACTCGGGGCAATTTATAATGGCCAATTTACCTATCAACCTGCAAGTCTTTTGGCTGTGGGAGGAAACCGGAGCACCCGGAGGAAACCTACACAAACACAGGGAGAACTTGCAAACTCCACACAGGCAGTACCCAGAATTGAACCCGGGTCGCTGGAGCTGTGAGGCTGCGGTGCTAACCACTGCGTCACTGTGCCGCCCATAGTGCTGTTAGGAAGGGAGTTCCAGGATTTTGACCCAGTGACAGTGAAGGAATGGCGATATAGTTCCAAGTCAAGATGGTGTGTGACTTGGAGGGGAATTTGAACGTGGTTGTGTTCCCATGCATTTGCTGCTCTTGTCCCTCTAGTTGGTAGAGGTTGCGGGTTTGGAAGGTGCTGTCTAAGGAGCCTTGGCGCATTGCTGCAGTGCATCTTGTAGATGGCACACACTGCTGCCACTGTGCATCGGTGGTGGAGGGACTGAATGTTTGTAGATGGGGTGCCAATCAAGCGGGCTGCTTTGTACTGGATGGTGTCGAACTTCTTGAGTGTTGTTTGAGCTGCACCCATCCAGGCAAGTGGAGAGTATTCCATCACACTCCTGACTTGTGTCTTGTAGATGGTGGACAGGCTTTGGGGAGTCAGGAGGTGAGTTACACGCCTTCGGATTCCTAGCCTCTGACCTGCTCTTGTAGCCACGGTATTTACATAGCTACTCCAGTTCAGTTTCTGGTCAATGGTAGCCCCTAGGATGTTGATAGTGGGGGATTCAGCGATAGTAATGCCATTGAATGTCAAGGGGAGATGGTTAGATTCTCTCTTGTTGGAGATGGTCATTGCCTGGCACTTGTGTGGCGTGAATGTTACTTGCCACTTATCAGCCCAAGCCTGGATATTGTCCAAGTGTTGCTGCATTTCTACATGGACTGCTTCAGTATTTGAGGAGTCACGAATGGTGCTGAACATTGTGCAATCATCAGCGAACATCTCCACTTCTGACCTTATGATTGAAGGAAGATCATTGATGAAGCAGCTGAAGATGGCTCAGCCTAGGACACTACCCTGAGGAACTCCTGCAGTGATGTCCTGGAGCTGAGATGATTGACCTCCAACAACCAAAACCACCTTCCTTTGCACTAGGTATGACTCCAGCCAGCGGAGGGTTTTCCCGCTGATTCCCATTGACCTCAGTTTTGCTCGGGCTCCTTGATGCCATACTCGGTCAAATGCTGCCTTGATGTCAAGGGCAGTCACTCTCACCTCATCTCTTGAGTTCAGCTCTTTTGTCCATGTTTGAACCAAGGTTGTAATGAGGTCAGGAGCTGAGTGGCCCTGGCGGAACCCAAACTGAGTGTCACTGAGCAGGTTATTGCTAAGCAAGTGCCGCTTGATGGCACTGTTGATAACACCTTCATCACTTTACTGATGATTGAGAGTAGGCTGATGGGGCAGTAATTGGCCAGGTTGGACTTGTCCTGCTTTTTGTGTACAGGACATACCTGGGCAATTTTCCACATTGCCGGGTAGATGCCAGTGTTGTAGCTGTACTGGAACAGCTTGGCTTGGGGCGCGGTAAGTTCTGGAGCACAGGTCTTCAGTACTATTGCCGGAATATTGTCAGGGCCCATAGCTTTTGCAGTATCCATTGCCTTCAGTGGTTTCTTGATATCACGTGGAGTGAATTGAATCGGCTGAAGTCTGGCATCTGTGATGCTGGGGTCTTCAGGAGGAGGCCGCGATGGATCATCAACTCAGCACTTCTGGCTGAAAATTGTTGCAAATGCTTCAGCCTTATCTTTTGCACTGATATGCTGGGCTCTACCATCGGAACATGGGAAATAGGAGCAGGAATAGGCCATTCAGCTCCTCGAGACTGCTCGCCAGTCAACTAGATCATGGCTGATCATCTACCTCAATGCCATTTTCCTGTACTCTCCCCATACTCCTTGATATCTTTAATATCTAAAAATCTATCGATCTCTGTCTTGAAAATACGCAATGACTGAGCCTCCACATCCCTCTGAGGTACAGAATTCCAAAGATTCACCACCCTCCGAGTGAAGAAATTCCTCCTCGTCTCAGTCCTAAATGGCCAACCTCTTATTCTGAGACTGTGTCCCCTGGTTCTCTAAACACCCCCCAGCCAGAGGAAGCATCCTTCCTGCATCTACCCTGTGGAGCCTTGTAAGAATTTTGTATCCTTCAATGAGATTACCTCTCATTCTTCTAAACTCTAGAATATACAGGCCCAGTCTCTTCAATCTCTCCTCATAGGACAATCCCACCATCCCAGGAATCAATGTGGCAAACCTTTGTTGCACTCTCTCAGGCAGTGTTAAAATACATTATTCACATTTGCAAAGCTGTTGGATTCTAAATTGGGTGAATTAAGATACGATAGAAATCAACTTTCATGAGCCTAATAATCTTTCCTAATCTTTGACTGTTATACGTTCTAATCCATCAGTTGGTGCTTGCCTTAAAATAGTGGAGAGAGGAATTTGGTATGAAAGCTTTATGAGTTCGTACGAGCCAGGCGCACATTGAAATTTATGCTCAAGAAGAAGGGATGCATCAAGATTGAGCACAAAGAAAGAAAGGGACAGCAACACTGAGATAGGGGACAGAAGTAGCGATGCCTGGGGAAAAAGCCACAGAAAGTAAAAATAGCCACAGACCATGTAAATCAGAGGCTTCAAAGATCACATGGAGGTTCAAAAAGTCACATTGTTGCAGGAAGTATACAGGAGGAGTGGAAATAAACTGTTACTGATCCAGTCATTTACAACATAAAACTCACTATTTGTTCAGAGATGTAATGTTCACGTTCAGCCTCGTTCCAAGAACATAACCACATTGTCCCACCTTTGCTCAATGGCAAGGTAAACTCCAGGTTCTGTTCTCACTTTCATTGCACCTTTACTGATTAATATAATGGAAACTTTTGCAAATTAGTGGAAGTTGGCCATTTAACCCTTTAACCCATCAATCATGTTTAAGAAAAACTAGATAAGAAGTATTCCTTCTACCAATATTTAGAGCAATGTGAAGGAAGTATGCCAGGGGAGAAATGAGGACAACACTAATCTAATGCACAAGAATATCTTCTATTCATTTTTACTAGAAACTCATCTGCTGTATTAATATTCATTGTTTTCCCTTGATAGACAGGTCTTAAACGTGCCTGCATAAAACTAGTATGGTTGGAGACTTTCCTGAGGGTAACAGCTTTGGACTTTTGGGGATAAGAAAGCAATCTGCACCATGTCACAGTTTATTAAAATGAAGAGCAAATTGCTCATCTGCAATGCTTCTCCCTAGTGTGAAAGCTATGTGGGACAAAGTCTGCCCTCGCTCAGCACTTGGGAATTAACATGAAATGTGAAAAATAACAAGCTGGTCACTGAAGAATCTGCAAACACTGTGGAATGAATATCGCACTGGAAATTTGCCAAAGTAAAAGGGGAAAAGAATTTTGTAGTGTTTTGGAATTGCATTGTACATTCCGTCTGCTTGGTGTCACTATACACACCCATGCTAACAAAGGGAAACTGAAAGTAAAACAGAATAAAGAAGACTCCATTATATTCAGCAGTATACTGTCTCAGTTTTTTTGCCTCAGATTTCTTACTAAACTTGGCTATACCTCACTCCAGGCCCAATGACATCACAACTTGAACCTTACTCACAGCCTCAGGACGTCCCAAAGCACTGACAAGTACTTTTTTTTAAAAAAGAAGTGCACTGACTATTGCAATGCAAGAAATGCATTTGCCAATTTGCACACAGCAAGGTCTCACAAACAGCACTGTGATAATGACAGATAATCTGTTTTTTACTGATGTTGGCCGAGGGAAAAATGTTGCCAAGAAAATGGGCTTACCTTTTCTATTCGTTTTCCCGTGATCTTTTATTGTGAAAGCAGGATTATCATCTTTTTGATGGTCAAAACTAGGCAGGAGGCAGAATGTGGACAGAGAATGACATGAATCATAGTTGGAACCCTAAGGCTTGCTTTGCCGCTGATGAAAATTTAATAACCTCACTAATTGACTAGGTGACTATCTCATGAGGCACAGGAAAATCTGATTGTTATTTTTATAAGATTTATAGGGGTGGAAATTCATTTTGGCCCTTTTCGGGTCTGAAATAGATATTGGGGTAGGAGTAGGCACCAGAAGCTGGAGGTCCAAGGCTCTCCTGAAATTTCCACTTTTCCTGTATATTCCTTGCAACAATGTGAAACAACTTCCATGTGATCTTTGAAGCCTCTGATTTACACAGTCTTGACTACTTTTACTTTATCTGGCTTTTTCCCTCAGGCATCACTCCTTCTGTCTCCTTGCCGTCTCAGTGTTGCTATCTCTTTCTCTGCGCTCAATCTCAGTGCATCCCTTCTTGAGCATAAATTACAATCTGTGCCTAGCTCATAGGAACACATAAAGCGTTCATACTAAATTGCTGACGCACTGCTGTGACCCAGAGTCATTTTGGAGGACACCTGTATGCAAGTTACTTGCAAGTCATGTGTGATGCTGGGACTTGTAAAGGAGATAATTAAGTTATGATAAATAAAGACTGTTTTAAGTCAAGAAGCTGCAACTATGCCCATTGGCAGTAAATAGCTAACTCTAAACTTTTTAGACTCAAAAGGATTGGATTCCTTTTTATTGTTCAGACATTGATAGTACAGTGAGACCTGGATTTATATGCAGGCCAGCAATCCATGCTTCTAAGAGAAAAGAAGTTTAGGTAATTGCAACCCAGTTTGATTTGGCTACAGATGCTCACGACTCCTTCTTCTTTGGCCTCCTTGTCTCGGGAGACAATGGGTAAGCACCTGGAGGTGGTCAGTGGTTTGTGCAGCAGCGCCTGGAGTGGCTATAAAGGCCAATTCTAGAATGGCAGACTCTTCCACAGGTGCTGCAGATAAAATTGGTTGTCAGGGCTGTTACACAGTTGTCTCTCTCCTTGTGATCTGTCTTTTTTCCTGCCAACTGCTAAGACTCTTCGACTCACCACGCTTTAGCCCCGTCTTTATGGTTGCCCGCCAGCTCTGGCGATCGCTGGCAACTGACTCCCACGACTTGTGATCAATGTCACAGGACTTCATGTCACGTTTGCAGACGTCTTTAAAGCGGAGCCATGGACGGCCAGTGGGTCTGGTACCAGTGACGAGCTCGCTGTACAATGTATCCTTGGGGATCCTGCCATCTTCCATGCGGCTCACATGGCCAAGCCATCTCAGGCGCCGCTAGCATAGTAGGGTGTATATGCTGGGGATGTTGGCCGCCTCAAGGACTTCTGTGTTGGAGATACGGTCCTGCCACCTGATGCCAAGGATTCTCCGGAGGCAGCGAAGATGGAATGAATTGAGACGTCGCTTTTGGCTGATGTACGTTGTCCAGGCCTCGCTGCCGTAGAGCAAGGTACTGAGGACACAGGCTTGATACATTTGGACTTTTGTGTTCTGTGTCAGTGTGCCATTTTCCCACACTCTCTTGGCCAATCTGGACATAGCAGAGGAAGCCTTTCTAATGCGCTTGTTGATTTCTGCATCTAGAGACAGGTTACTGGTGATAGTTGAGCCTAGGTAGGTGAACTCTTGAACCACTTCCAGAGTGTGATCGCCGATATTGATAGATGGGGCATTTCTGACGTCCTGTCCCATGATGTTCGTTTTCTTGAGGCTGATGGTTAGGCCAAATTCATTGCAGGCAGCCGCAAACCTGTCGATGAGTCTCTGCAGACACTCTTCGGTGTGAGATGTTAATGCAGCATCGTCAGCAAAGAGGAGTTCCCTGATGAGGACTTTTCGTACTTTGGTCTTCGCTTTTAGACGGGCAAGGTTGAACAACCTGCCACCTGATCTTGCGTGGAGGAAAATTCCTTCTTCAGAGGACTTGAATGCATGTGAGAGCAGCAGGGAGAAGAAGGTCCCAAACAGTGTAGGTGCGAGAACACAGCCCTGTTTCACGCCACTCAGGATAGGAAAGGGGTCTGATGAAGCGCCGCTATGCTGAATTGTGCCTTTCATATTGTCATGGAATGAGGTGATGATACTTAGTAGCTTTGGTGGACATCCGATCTTTTCTAGTAGTCTGAAGAGACCACGTCTGCTGACGAGGTCAAAGGCTTTGGTGAGATCAATGAAAGCAACGTAGAGGGGCATCTGTTGTTCACGACATTTCTCCTGTAGCTGGCGAAGGGAGAACAGCATGTCAATGGTGGATCTCTCTGCTTGAAAGCCACACTGTGCCTCAGGATAGACACGCTCAGCCAGCTTCTGGAGCCTGTTTAAAGCGACACGAGCGAAGACCTTCCCCACTATGCTGAGCAGGGAGATTCCACGGTAGTTGTTGCAGTCACCGCGGTCACCCTTGTTCTTATAGAGGGTGATGATATTGGCATCACGCATGTCCTGTGGTACTGCTCCCTCATCCCAGCACAGGCAAAGCAGTTCGTGCAGAGCTGAGAGTATAGCAGGCTTGGCACTCTTGATGATTTCAGGGGTAATGCCGTCCTTCCCAAGGGCTTTTCTACTGGCTAGAGAATCAATGGCATCACTGAGTTCCGATTTTGTTGGCTGTTCATCCAGCTCATCCATGACTGGCAGAGACTGGGCTGCATTGAGGGCAGTCTCAGTGACAACATTTTCCCTGGAGTACAGTTCTAGGTAGTGTTCCACCCAGCGGTCCATTTGTTTGCGTTGGTCAGTGGTTGTGTCCTCTGATTTAGATTTGAGGGGGGCAATCTTCTTGACGGTTGGCCCAAAAGCCCTCTTAATGCCATCATATATCCCTCTGATGTTTCCTGTGTCAGAGGCCAGCTGGATATGACTGCATAGGTGTTGCCAGTAGTCATTTGCTCAGCGCCTGGCTGTTCTTTGTGCAGCGCTTCTGGCAGCTTTAAGTGCTACGGATGTTAACTCGCTGGGGGCTTTCTTGTAGTTCAGCAGTGCAATGCGCTTAGCACTACTAAACTGCACATAATAGGCTGTCAGAAATGGAAATTTTGTGCTGGTGCAGAAAGGGTTCGAGCATCAGCTTGGCTCAGTTGGTAACTCTGTTGCTGTTGTTGCAGATTCAAATTTCACTGCAGGACTATATACTCTCGGCTGATGTTTCTGTGCAACAATGACAGAGTGCTGCATTGTCAGAGGTGCTGCTCTTGTGATGTCTAACTGAAGCTCTCTGTTAGTGAATGTTAAAGAACCTAACGTACTATTTGAAGAGCAGAAGGGTATCCAAGCCAACATTCATCCCTCATCCCTACTGCTAAAGGATGATTAATCTCATTCATTTCAATACTGTCTGTGGGATCTGACCCTGCCGATATATCATTCTATTTGAAGTGCTTTCAGATATGATATGGTGCTAGAAGTCTTATTTTTCCTTCTCAAAACCTAGGAGCCCCAGTTATCATTCCTTTCTCAACTCCCAACACCACAAGAGTCCTTTGTGGACCCTTGCTGTGTACGGAATGTGGTAATTTAGGGGGTATTTAGTTTCAGAGTCTCACCAACGTAAGAAGTGTTGCATAAATGCAAGTTTGTTCTTTTGCACAAAATGTGGAGTAGTAGAATTTTAGGAATAAAACTGAAAGCTGCAGAATTGGGTTTTTTAAATGCTGTAATAAAGAATTTTTAAACCCAAGTCGTTCGATTGATTTTTTAAAAGACATACCTTGCTTATTAGATTACAAGAGGATTGGTTCAAATCAAAACTGCGAATAATAATAAGCCCTGCTTACACAAAGCAAACCATTTTACTCTAAAGTAAATGACTTATTAGTGGGAATGATTTTGCTGTTAGGAACTTGTAATCTCCTGAATGCAACATCCGAGGGGGTCAGACTATTTATTTACACTATCTGACCAAGGATCTGGGAAACCTCAATCATTCGAGTGATTCAGCAACTAGAACGCATGAATGCATCTGTGCCTTTCTTCAAAACAAGGGCATAGGAATTAGGAGCAGGAGTAGCCTTCAGTAAGATCATGGCTGATCTGATTATAACCTCGACTCCACATTCCCACCTACCTCCGATAACCTTACACATCCCTTGCTTATCAAGAATCTATCTACCTCTGCCTTAAAAATATTTAAAGACTCTGCTTCCACTGCCTTTTGAGGAAGAAAATTCCAAAGACTCATGACCCTCAGAGAAAACATTTCTCCTCATCTCTAACGTAAATGGGCACAAATCTCTGTTGTCAGCAAATTTAGCAACCATATCTTCGGTCCCTTCATCCAAGTCATTTATATAAATTGGAAAAAGTTGAGGCCCCAGCACTGATCCCTGCGGCACACCACTCGTTACATCTTGTCAACCAAAAAATGACCCATTTATACCTATTCTCTGTTTCCTGTTACCTAACCAATCTTCTATCTATGCTAATATGTTACCCCCTACACCATGTGCTTTTATTTTCCACAATAACCTTTGATGTGGCACCTTATGGTGGTCTTTTTGTGGACGTGAACCCAGGACTTCTGAAAATCTAAGTACAATACATCCACCGGTTCCCCATTATCCACAACACGTTACTTCTTCAAAGAACTAAGCAATAGATTTGATACTTGTTTGATTTGGAAAGTTGCACAAGGGCATTGGTTTCCTGATTTGAAAAACTGCACGAGTCCAGTACCAAGACAGCAGAGCGCGAGAGAGCTAGGGCCATTTAGAATTTGTTCATTCAATCTTAATTTGTAGCAGAGGGGACGAGACACAGAATAAACTGTGCATAATGTACCTTACTCCACACAGATCCAGCCAGCTCAACAGCATTCTTCTGGGGAGGGAGGGAAGGAAGGTTAGGTCCCTATCTCCACCTATTGTAGAAATGGTCCCACATCCATCCCTTTTGGTGAAAGATAGATCATTGCATGATTTTGCACCCTGGTAGTCCCTTATTTTTATCTCCTAAGATCACTGTATGGCTGAACATGATCATTTACAAGCGGTGATTCCAGGATCCAGCAGTCTTTAATGGGCTGCCAGTCTACCGTGCTACACTGGGCCCATAACAAAGCTCATTGAACAGGGGAAAGAACTTGGTTCCACTGCGTCATCACCCCTCCTCCCTCCCCAGGAGATAGTCACATCAAGAGCTAAGAATCAGCACTCTATTTGTTTTGTTAAATATTGCCTATGTTTATAAATACACTGAATTCCATTTATTGACATAACAGTAAACTCATTAGATATAAATCCAAGAGCACACCATTGTTGCAACCATTTTACTGGCTCCCATCAGTCTATTTTATAGACGGTCACCCAGTATGTCCATGGATAACCAGATGATGAAACCTGAAATACATCAATAAAATAGTATTTTACTTATATGAAAAAGCTAGAAAATTCACTCCTGAACTAACTGTTTCAACAGACAACTCAAATTTATAGGGTACCTTTAACAGTGAAAACCAAACGGAGGCACTTGACAAAAGAAAAAACAGATGCCAAGTCAAGGCAGAGGGAGGAGGCGTTATTAGGAGTTAGGAGGAGTGACCAAAAGATTGGTTGAAGTGGGGGATTTTAAGGAAAACATCAGCAGCATTGAGTAGAAGGGGAGTGGGAAGAAAAGGGTGGGATGTTCCATCAGCAGGAACTTCCTGTTCAGTAAACGACAAATTGTGTGAAATTGAATTCAAAGTCTTGGTGGTTTTGATATTTAAATTATCACAGCGGGTGTGTGTGTGTGTACACGTGTGTGTGTGTGTACACGTGTGTGTATGGGTGTGTGTGTGTGCATCCTGTCACATGTTCTTCGAAGGATTCCTATATATATCATGTCATAATCCCTGAGATGATCAGTTATATAATTAGCTGGCTTTAGGGAGGAACCACAACTGGATTCACCACCCAGCTTATTCATTTAAATCAGTTCTGTGTTCAAGAATATCTAATTCAACAGCTATAATTCTCTGATTTCCTGACTAGCTCGAATGCACTAATTTGCACAATAGGTCAAGTATGTGCAGATTCAAAAAGTAGGACTGGTCCATGACTAATGCAGCTTCCAGTTGTATGAGGCTAGCTTAAGTGACCTTTTCCTTTTTTGGCAGTTATATAGAAAACCTGTGTTGGGCTCTTGCATCGCCAGTAGCTCAACCTACTAAACCGTTTGTTTTTACTGTGCTAACTTGATTTGTAGTAGTATTAGGCAACATAGAAATGAATAACCCTTTCCTACACATTGTTCGTTCGTACTAAAATTGGTATCTCTCCTATAGAATGAATAAAGCCTATGTTGCCCAGGCAGTGAGAGATTCCACTTGTCCTCCCCTATCTTTTTTTGCAGACCGAGTTGGCAATTAAGCTCTGAGCCTATTGTAAGCTTATAAAGCTCTTGGCAGTATAATGGCAGACTGCTGTTGCAATGCATTGCATGCACAGAATCGTAATCATACGAGTGGATGATGACAACAGTGGCATTTTGTTTCCAATCCACCCTCAAGGGTTACAGCTTTGAGTGTGTGTTAAAGTGTGAGCTGTGAATGGCAGCACAGAAAGATGAAACAAAATTAGATTAGCTCTTTAGTCCTGGGTTCACGTCCACAAAAAGAGAGAAACTTGTTTTTTTATCCTGGTAAAGTCCTGGACTGATTTAGATATTGCTTACTCCCAGGGCTGGATTTTATAGTCATGCCACCGGGAGCAAAATGGCAGCCGTCCCGCACGTGACCCACTCACCGTAATGACGGCAGCCGTCCCCCCAATCCCGGGGGTGGTATTGGTGACGTCGTGAACAGCGTCACCTGTTGTCAGATCAGGTCCTGCTGCCATCTTTAAAAGGCTGCCAGCCCTGCACTCACTCTTTCCTTGAATTCTACAGCAGCTCAGTCATCGAAAACGTCCATCCGTTAGCATCAATTACAACCTCAGCAAGCAGAACCTCTGGGCATAGTGCTGAGAATGCCAGAGGTGAGAGCAGGGATGGCCCCATGCTTCAGTGATACCTCCCTGCTGATTCTCCTCTGGGATGCAAGGAAAAGGTGGCAGGTCTACTTCCCCAGTGATGGTCCTCCCGTCTGACCAAACAAGCCTGGACAGAGATCGCAGAGGAGGTTCGCAGCCATGGGGTCACCCAGCGCAACTGGGTCAAGTGCAGGAACAGGGTCAATGACCTCCTACACTCAGCGAAGGTAAGTTTCATGGTTCCACATAGCTTGTTGCGTTCTGTTTGCCCACAAGTGTAAAGCCGCATGGCACAGTCATTCTAATGATAGGAGAATCATAACGTAATGATAGCAGATTACTGACTGCATAAGTGAGACCAGTCGCCCTCATTTCTATCGCAGCCCACATTAGATCCATTACAGTTAGAGTCATTATGAGGGCAGTGACATCCTCCAGGTGCAGAAGAGGGGCCCATATTCGCATTGATGTCCTGTAGTGACGTTTGGAACTTAATAATGACTGCATCCTTGATCTTTCCAAAGAGGGCCCACAAGAGTAGGGAGGCGTCCAGGACCGGTAGTGGTGTGGCCGACCTGAGGCCTTTGTCACAGGCTGAAGAGGCGGCGCTGGAGTTAGCCAGGAGCCAAGGAGCACGTGCGATACTGGACGTCGAGCTCAGGATCCCAGTTGAAGAGAGTGATTATTGACAAACACAGAATGAATCAAAATAACATCTCATATGCAAACGCTCTGCTGTCATTGTTGCGACCTGTGTACCATAACACCTAAACATCTGTTCTTCCCGTTGCATCGTGCAGGGCAGCACCCGCAAATGCTTGCGGACACCAAGGGGACGACGACAACCTCAGGAAGAACTACACTTCGAGGATGCACCGTCCCCAGACACTCCCGCACCTTCCACCAGCGCAGATACACTCACCTCGGAGGGTATCCAATCAGCATTAAATGAAGGGTCACAAGCTGTTGAGAGCAACACACGTGTGCCTGAGCAGCTGGCTGAGGCTCAGAGAACCCAGGCCTCTGACAATCAGAGGACTGTGGGTAGACGGGCCTATGCTGAGCCCCGGGCTGATGATGTGTCTCTGGTGTCGACAGCATAGAGCATGCTGGCGCTGCAGGGAGAGGTTTCAGCAACACTTGGCGGAGATGCCAGAGACCATTCACAGTCTAGAGCGGATGATGGAAGACTCCATCCATGCCATGACTGGTGCGATATCCCAGCCACGTGCATGCATGGCTTCATCCATGGAGAGGTTGACAATTCTCATGGAGGGACACATTCCATGGATATGCCATGACCTGCAAACACTCACCTTGGTCATGACTTCAGCAGTGGCAGGACGAAAGAAGGACCAGGAGCATGGAGAGTGTTTCCGTTCCTGGTCCTTCTCAAGGCTGCAGTGAGGATCCAATGAGCCTTGAGAGGGAGGAGGAGAGTCTGCACTCCACTTCTGGGGTCTCCCCTCAGGGTGATTAAAGTGTGGATATGGCTGATGTACTTTAATTAAATGTGTTTTCCTGCCAATCATCAGCCTTTATTGTCTGCAAACCTCATTCTACCATCGAGTTATGTGGCTTTCAATTACACCATAAACTTTACAGTATTGCCAATGTAACCACTGGGACATCATCGGCATGTCAATATGCCCGAGGTGTAACTGCACAAATTATGTCACATGGGCAATGGCTCATTTTGTTGCTGCCAGTTATGCCAGAGAGACAGATATTATGGAGACAGAGGACTACAGAGGACATGCATGATGGTGAGTTGTGTTCTCAAATTTATTGAAGTTTACAGATTCTGGAAGCGCCCATTATCAGTTTCTGCCTTGCCTCCCTTGCTTGCTGTTCATGTCGGGCCTCCATCACTGCATTCTTGTTCTTGAGTGCCTTCTGTGTCCTCATCGTCAGAGGATGTGTTATGCTCCCGTACTGCTTCATCCTGCAAGGCCTCCCTCCTCTGTACTGCAATGTTGTGCAGAACGCAGCAGACTGCAACAATGTGCCCAACCCTGTTTGGTGTGTGCTACAGGGCTGCAGCAGATCTATAGAGGCAGCAGAAACACATCTTCAGCATACCGATGGCTTCTCGGGGGAAGCCATGGCAGGTGACGTAACGCTCTTCAGCATCATTGGTGACGTTCCTCATCAGCATCAGAAGTCATGTCATCAATTCATATCCCCAAGAATCCACCCCTGCGGGTGAGCAGGGGGAGGGTAAAGCAGTGGCACCTGAGACTGGCGCAGTATGTACGAGTCTGGGAGCTTCCTCCTGGGCTGCATCTGCCTCTCGGGCCTGCTTCCGGTGAAGATGCCTCATCACAGCAAGGGCATCCAGGAAAACAGGGTGGATCAGACCCATCTCTATGCTCCTGGTAACTTCAGATTCCTTCAAAAGGACAAGTACACCTATCTGGGCAGAGATTGTGTTAATTCCTGCTTTAGCAGTGTTCCGGCATGAGCTCTATGGTATGGCCTGACGTTGCCCACACAACCTTTAAATAAGTGCGAACCATCATGACCATCAGAATACCATTTGAGTTGCCTGCAATGGACCCCCAACAAAAGCAGCCTATATATTTCCCATTTCTGCGCCCCCCCCCCCCCCCCACCTTTACAAACAGTGCATCCACTTGCAGTGTTCCTCCCCTCTCCCCCACCCCAACAATTTACAATTGCAGAGTTCACCCCAATTCCTCCTCCCTCCCCAAACAACGATTTACACTTGCAGATTTCCAACCTCCTCTCACTTCTGGGGAATAACCTTAGTGACAGTGTCCGGTATTGTGACAGGTTCTGCAGGACAGCAGGGCAAAACTTACCTAACCTTTGCAGGCACCGAGGACTCTCGCCTCAGTGGCTCCAGCTTTTCAAGGATGGGAAAGTGAAAGCACGTGAGTGCCGCACATCAAGCAGAAAATTGCGAATGGCTGGTTCTAATTAATGCAAAAAGGTCATGAACATATTTAAAGTCCAGTTCTGTCGCAGAGCGGCAGAGTTGCTGCTACGGACCTTTGCTCCCTCGGGAAAATCGGAACCGGACGTACGGCGTCGGGTTCCGTGGTGGGCAATTTTGCTCTAATTCTCTGCCCCCATCACCACCACCACCACCACCAACCCCTGCCACGAAACCTGCCTTCAGGCTGAGCACAAGATCCAGCTCCCAGTGTGGAAGGCAAAGTGTGTGGTGACCATACTGTGCAGTAGGAAAGAGTCTCACCATTGGTATATTTAAAGCTTAAGTGTGATCATAATTAATTTGCTTTCTTTGGTAAAAATGAGATTAAACCTGGATATTCTGATCCCATTAAACAAAGAGGGGAATATATACATGCAAGTTTCAGGACTTAGATTGTGAGTTCAAAACTAGAAGATATGAGTATAAAATTAATGAGCTAAAAAAAAACTAGAAATTTGAAGAACGTTTTTAAATCTTAGTTGCTCCGTGAAATAGATTCACAAATAGAATTATTAATGTTGTGTTAGGCAAAAAACTTACATTTATACAGCACTTTTCACGACCTACTGATGTCCCAAGGTGCATTACAACCAATTAAGTCCTTTTTGAAAGTGGAATCGCGGTTGTGAAATATGTCAGTATCTTGAAAAAAAAAGTGGATGGACGGGACAGAAAAATATGATTGACAGTTATTGGAATATGGATAGATAAGTTGCCTTGGGGATACATATCCCACTAGTTCTGGGAAATAGATTTTTGCTCACCTGATGGCAACGCCATTGTTAACTTCCTGGATCTACTAATACCAGTTGCTGGAAAAGTTCTGTGTTTTTTTTCTTTAAAATAGGCCACCCAAGCTGATGGCGTAGAGAGTCATTGGGCTTACTGCTAGGTGTACAATAGGATTGCCAATGCTCCAGGATTGCTCAGTAGTCTCCTGGAATGGAAAATGAAGCTCCCAGGAACCGCTGCTAGCGACCCACGAGAAAAGGTCGTCTTGCACCTGAGGTTTGCGTCTGTATACATCTTTCACTTGCTTATGTGCCGCCTCCCAGACCTAGGAACTTCCCGCACAACAACTGCTAGTGCAAAACTACCAGCAAAGATATTACAAGTAACGTAGTAGCATTTGCCAACTGCGAGTATCTCGTGATCAAAACCTCCAACAACACATCCAAAGTTGGCAGCCCTGATGCACGATAGTCAATTGGGAACCAGTGTTGCAAGCACCCCTCTAGGCCACTACAAAGATGGCTGTATGCATTCAAACAGCACAGCTCCTCGCCTGCTAGGATCCTGAAAGTGTCATGCCAAAGGCAGCTGAATCCAGAATGGAAAAAAGTTCCACTAAAAGTCTGGGGTTCACTTGATTTACAATGATTTGGAGGGGCGTGGGACAGCAAGATGCTTCCAAAACTATTCCTCAGGAGATTTCACAGGCTGTAGAGGCAATAGGCCCCACAGTCTCTCATCACACGCTCGACATTCTTTAAAGTTTAAAAGTCCTCTGGTTTTTCAATGCTTATGAATTTGTTGAATGCATTAACAATGAGTGTTGACGACATCATCAAAATAATTAGGGCTCAAAGGAGCTATTTTGTGCAGTGGTTTGAGGAAGCACTTACATAAGATCACTAAAGCATAAGGGGCAATGTACAAAACCTACTGCGACTGTCTATTGCTGCATGTTTAGGCTCAAAGCCTCACCTCAGTCAGTCCTCCAGTGAATTCAATCTGAAAAAAATTACAATAGGATAAATCACAAAAGATATTGATCATAAATTTAATATTTTTTTTAAATGGCACACTGATTAAGAAGCTCAGAAATCAGTCACTCAGGGTTTCAGCTAGCCCAGTGTTGTATTAAATCACTAGTTCACTCATTACTTGGAGAGCAGTGAAACAAACAACAGAATCCAATGCCACTTGGAGCCTATGTTTACAGTTTACATAACAATTACCATCTCACAGTCAAAGTGTTTGATGTTTGTGTTATAAGACTTTCAGTGTGAACACAAAGGTTTACACATTTTCACCAGACTAAAAGCTGTACTGGGATCATCTCCAAACAACTGCTTTACAACAACAACTTGGATCTATATAGCACCTTTAATGTAGTAAAATGTCCCAAGGGTGCTTCACAGGAGCATTGTCAAACAAAATTAAACACCAAGCCATATAAGGAGATAATCAGACAGGTGACCAAAAGCTTGATTAAAGAGGGGGAGGTTTTCAGGAGCATCTTAAAGGAGGAAAGGTAGAGAAGCGGTGAAGTGTAGAGACAGAATTCCAGAGATTAGGGCCTAGGCAGCTGAATACACGGTCACCAATGCAGCAATGAAAACATAAGGACAACTGAAGGACTCCCACATGCATTTACAGCAAGACATTTGGTAATGATATTGTTATTTTATAATTTATAGCAGCCTAGATCTAGGAGGGAGGTTACATCCCTCCTAGATCTAGGCTTCAATAAACTATAAGAACAAACAAATGTAAAACCACTCAGTGAATGCTAGCCTGACAAGGCCCTTTGGGCATCTCATGAGATATAGTCTGGGACAATTTGTGTTTATGTCAGGTTTTTAACATTGATAGCTTTCAGGTGATTTAGTCAGAACTGTGCAACAGCCCCGACAAACAAATTTCTCTGCAGCACCTGTGGAAGAGCCTGTCACTCTAGAATTGGCCTTTATAGCCACTCCAGGCGCTGCTTCACAAACCACAGACCACCTCCAGGCGCATATCCATTGTCTCTCGAGATAAGGCGGCCCAAAGAGTCAGAAAAGCACAATAGTTGCCTTTAGGCTGTTCAAATTTTTGCTTAAATTGTTTTTTTAAAAAAATGGTTGATATGTGCGAAACTGGTTTCTAGAGTGCACACAACAGACTATGAAAAATACCAACTTTATCTGCACCACAGGTACATCAACGCAATGAAATGTTTGTTAGCTTTTGTGCAACGAGAAATTATGTAATGCAAAGGCAGATTTTCAGATTGACATTTAATTTGCACACACAAGACAAAATATACTGTACACACACAAAAGACCAAACATCAAAAATAGTTTCATCACACACTTCAAATGGTTCAACATAACTTGTCATTCACAATGAAAAATGAATTCTGGGATTAACATGAAGCTCAGATATTACTATAGACCAAATATGTCTCCAAACAGTTCTATATAGAACACAGCTTTCTTGTCTGTTCTAACAGTACACACAAACATCAGTCAAGAGCTGTGGTGCTTCTAGTGAAGGTTACCTACACTTCATGCATCTCAATGATTTAGAAGAGTAAGAGTTGTGGTCACACACAGACAGACAATATTGTCATAGTGTGGCTGCTGAAGCCCATTGCTGGAGCAACATTTATATAATACACTGCATGGTGCATTTTCCTGAAATCCACTGCCTAAAGGAACCTTGAAACATTACATAAACTCACTTTGAGATGCTGCATTGAGGTATTACAAAATAGGCAATTATTTTCATCGAAACAAATGATAGAAATGAAAAATTCACTGCTCAGTATTTATATTTACTTTAAATACCTCTCAGTGGATTACAAGAGAGCAACCAATGTCATTGTGTTTAGACCAGAAGGAAACCACTCAAAATTTTGAGACATGGTTCAAAGATCATCCAAAGCCTTTGAATAGCCAATTCACTCAGAGGGGCTGGTTCATTAGGTTATGTCAGTTTATCTAGTTGATAAAAGTAGTTGATGAGCAACTAGGCTGTGTGCACTGTGGATATAGGCTGAGATAAATATCTATCAAAGGGTTGAAAGATTTATCTGCAAAGTAGAGAGTTACCATGTTCATTTAATATACAATAACTGAATCCTCATTGCATTAGCATTCCAGTACACCAGAGAAAATACAATTATGCATTACAAACATGTTTTCGGCAAAATAGGAATGTCTGTTCAGTAGCCACAATCAATATGCATGTGCCCCTGTACTAACATGTTTAGTCTGAGAGCAATTTCAAAATTCCCCCTTCCCCATAGTGCAGTCAATGAATGTATAAATCTGGTAAATAACACAGCTAAATATAACAGCACAGTTTCTGTTTCTGCCATGCTGAATTAGCTAATCTCCATCAGTGCTGGCAGTGAATTTTATACTATTGGTGGATGTGACATTTTATTTTCTCTACTTCTTGGGAAGCCCCTCTTGTTTGCTGTTCTCACTCTTGAGATGAAGAACATATGCTACCACTAAATTACCTCCCCAAGAAAACTTTATATATTAAAGGAAAAGACATATTTATGTAGCACTATTGATAAAAGTACCACATGGGTAATTGCTTTACAAAGAAGGAAGGCATAGAAGTAGGATAACTAACTGTTTGAATCAGAGAATGCAAAGGGTAGCTGTTAAGGGAGTAGAATCAATGTGAGAAGAGGTCATTAGCAGGATATTGCTGTGATTGGCTCTGAAGTCGTTGTTGTTCTTGGCCTAACATTTAACTTACAGGAAATGACACAGGAATTGGATCTGGGGCTTTTGCTAAAAGAAAATGTGAGCACAATGGGCATTGATGCTGAAAAATGCAAGTATGATCTTAGGACATATAATTCAAGTAAGTGATAGCTAGCTTGTATAAATCACTGGTCAGGCCTCCAGCTCTGTGCACTGAACAAGTACCACCAACTGATTTTGAAGGGAGTACAAAGAGGAGCTAAGTTGATAAATAGGAATGACTTGAGCTTTAAGGAAGGTTTTGGGTGCACTGGAAAAAAAAGGAGCTTAGAGATATTTAATATTTAAACTTGCTCCAAGTATGATATTTAACAGTAATAAATGCTATAGGTCAAGGGGCTATGGATTTAACCTTTGGTGAGAAAAGGTGAATACACAGTTAAGAACCTACTTCACGCAAAGGGTGAGAAACATTTGGAGTAGGCCATTCAGGAAAGTAGTGGAAATGCAAGTCTTGAAAAGGGATAGACTAATGTTTTATACAAAATTTTCATGGGGAGGGTAACCTTATAATTCATCCAATAGATGTGGTCGGATACAGGTTACTGACCTAAAGTATGGGACAGCAAAGAAGAGGGACTTCCTAAGGAGAGAAAATAAAATGTCAAATCCACCAATAGTGCAAAATCCACAGGAGCCCTTGGTGGAGATCTGCTATTGAGCACCATTAGAGATAAAATAGTTTGTGATCTTTTGAATCAGCCAGATGAATAGAGATCGTCAAGTCCAGTCCTGTATATTGCTAAGATGCTACGGAGATTAGGACATAGAACAGTACAGCACAGTACAGGCCCTTCGGCCCACGATGTTGTGCCGAACATTTAACCTACTCTAATATCAAACTAACTACCTACCCTTCATTCTACTATCATCCATGTACCTAGCCAAGAGTCGCTTAAATGCCCCTAATGTATCTGCTTCTACTACCACCGCTGGCAGCGCATTCCACGCACCCACCACTCACTGTGTAAAGAACCTACCTCTGACATCTCCCCGAAACCTTCCTCCAATCACCTTAAAATTATGCCCCCTGGTGATAGCCCTTTCCACCCTGGGAAAAAGTCTCTGACTATCCACTCTATGCCTCTCATCATCTTGTACCCCTCTATCAAGTCACCTCTCATCCTCTAGGCTCCAATGAGAAAAGCCCTAGCTCCCTCAATCTTTCTTCGTAGGACATATGGGGGCTTACCAGTTAAATTTACTTATGAGTGATGGATAGTCGAACATGGTCTCCTGCTGCTACCTTGGTTGCTTTAGGCAGTTGGGGGGCAGAATTTCTTTTCCTCAAAATTGCCTACCCCAGCCACTGAACACCTAACCTGGCTGCCAATTGCACCCCCCCCACCTACAAATCCCCCAGACCCGGCCACCACTCCCTCCGGCCTGTAACCTGATTAGTGTAACCCAGCTTTTCTCCCCGACGGCCTCGACTGCCCTCCCCAAAGATTGTTCCCCCTCATCCCCATTCCCCGGACCAATATTACCTCCCTCTGGTCAGCAATAACCCACCTCGCTGGTCCACTTGTCGACTCCCCAGCAACTGATTCCGTTGCCCTCTGGATTAAAGACAGTATCTTCGCATTGCTCTATACAGACAGGGTTTGTAAAATGATCTAAGATCAAATTATAAGAATAGTTACAAAAGATTAGATCAAACAGAAAATCTGAATGTTCACCATAAAGTTGCATTTATAATGAAACATCATGTAGAGTCACAAACAGGCTTTTGCCTTTAACTTCCAGTACCTCACCTAACTAATCATTCATTATCTATGTATGTGCCTTGACAAGCGTGTTGGCAGTTTATTTCAACACAGAGGACATCAGAGCTGAGCCTGATGAACCCCATCACTTACAGCACTCATCATTAGATAAATAACTGAAATGGAAATCATTTGCCAATGTTCCTCTCCTCAATTCAGAGGCATTGAGGCCAAATGTAGTAGAATCTGGGTACAAAACATTCCAGAGCTTGGAAATCTGAAATAAAAACAGAAAATGCTGGAAACACAGTAGGTCAGGCAGCACCTGTGGACAGAACAGATCCATTAATGTCAAAACTGCTTTGACGAAGGTCCACACAGATGCACGGGAACACCACCACCTGCAAGTTTCCCCAAACACCATCCTGATTTGGAACTATGTCGCTGTTCCTTCACTGTCGCTGGGTTAAAATCCTGGAACTCCCTTCCTAACAGCACTGTGGGTGTACCTACAATCCAAGGACTGCAGCGATTCCAGAAGGCAGCTTACCACCACCTTCTCAAGGGCAATTAGGGATGGGCAATAAATGCTGGTCTAGCCAGTGACACCCACATCCCATGAACAAATTTAAAAAAACAAAATGTAAACTTGCCTATTGCCAGAACCTGGGACCATTCCAGTCTGTATGACTCAGCTGTTTCACTGCAGGAAGTGCAAAAAGATTCAGATTGGCCCAGCTGGTCCATAGCAACAGCAACATTGACAAGAGGCCCATGGTTGGGAGCCTGCCCACATAACCACATCTGAAGCATGGCTTGGAGAACAGAAGATATGGAGGGAAGAATGGAGGTAGCTTCCTATTCAAACACCAAAACCTCCTTGCTACCAGTTTTCGTATCATGTCTTTTGATTTACTGTAAACCTGATTGTTAAAGATTCTTACAAATAAGAAAAAATTGATCTTGAGGTCTGAGAGATATCATGGGATATGAATTTCACAGATGTTGTGACAGGCCAGATGAACTACAATGTTTTCTGGTCCTGCGCATTCTAGGCTCCTATATAATCATTAAAGATTCCAATGTGGCTAATTTCAAATATATTTTCAAGTTAACTGAAAACATTATTTTTCTTTGTAAAAGGCAAGAGTATATATATGAAAGAATTAAGCTAATAATTTTTGTCCACAAATTTGATTTATGGATCTAAATCTTGCCGCAAAAAGTGATTAATAAATTTTCAAAGATGTGGTTTTGAATTTTTGAAGTGTTGCTAAGTAATGCTTCACAATGTTTTCAGTGTGTGTGGGGTACGATCTCGGGGTTGGGGGAATATATCTCTGAGATTTTCCAATGAATTTTTTGAAGCATAATTTCACTTTAAATTTTTAAAGCTCCAAATGTAGGAACTATTGATGTTTCGACAAGCAGGCAAAACCTGCTGCACAAAAATGGCTGCCACACATTCTGTAACAATGCACAAGGTTTCTATAGCAACAGGAACATCACCTTAGAGACAGTAACGTAGGACACTAGAGGTGCCAATGAGGAAGAGCCCAATCTGATGTTAACTCTGGTGCTGAGTCATTACAGAGAAAGGATATCCAACTACACCAAACTGCCAGTAAGAAACTGTTCCAGTCATCTCTAATTTTTTTTAGAATTACATCAAAACTCTATTAACATGATTATAAACAAGTTTTCATCCTACATTCTTTATTAAAATTATAATTTAGAAGCCATGTCAAACAAAAACAAAGGAATGCTCATTATTAGGAATGCATGCTAAAAATGTAGAAAATACCAGTCACATATATTTCAACTGCAAAAACCCAAACAGTAAGGTTTAATGTACAATACAATATTGTGATTGAAAGTTTTAAATACATCACCAATCACACTATTAATTTCTCACTTTGAATGGACACAAAGCAGTTTTTATCCTGGTATCAGGAATCAGCAAAATGAACGAGATAGTCAAATAAAAACTCATTCAGGCAAAGCAAGTCTGTAAATCCCCCCCTCCCCATGATTACATAAATACCACACGGAAAACAATTCTCACAGTATATTAACATGGATAAAAGAAACACATAAAAAGTGCATTTACAGTTAAGATCGCACACCTTACATAACAAATCAAGTGAAGTGCTCCCCAACACACACAGGGCTGATTAAAACCAACTCGGAAAAGCACTGAGTCTGCTTATGTACTCCATTTAACCACTACTGAATTGAATACGGAGTCAAACCATGGAGTCAAACCATGTAACAGAGTGTTCATAAAAAGCGAATACTGCCTCGAGTTTCTGCTTCCCAAACCTCCCGATTAACTTTTGTGATGGTTAAGTTAATTTCAAATATACTACATATGTATCCCTTCACATAAAGCAAATGTTTCGATCTATAGTGTTAGAGCTGAGTCTCTGAAACATCAAATAACATGATCATGGAGTACTTTTGTGGCCGTCACAGAATTTATTGTACAGTGATTAATATAATTTGCACTGCACCTGGTTCAGTTCTGACAAAAGTTCACTGCAATTTATTTGTTATTCCAGCAACAATTTTAGACAATTAAAACTGTTTCTTGAAATAGACACTTTATTATAAAACAGAAATTCTGTTGCAAGAATTTAAGCTAGAAATGGATATTGTAGGAAATAAATCTACCCACCCAAACCACCACACCCCCCTCTCCCCAGCAATACAATCAAACACATCAACTTCTACTGAACTGGATTATCCCAGTGGAATTCCATATTTCCATCATCAAATCCTAAATTCAGATTCCAGAGGTAGTGAAACACTTGACTCACGACCAGAAAATCGCACATTTCACAATTAGGTTCTCCAGTGCTCAAGTTCACTCTCAACCAGGAAAATGTCTGCACAGATAGATTGCTGTCTATACTTCCATGGGATGCATCACAGCCTGTCCAATTGTGAGCACACTATTTGCCAGCTGATCATTGAGCCAACCTAACAGCGATAGTGTGAGCTCGACACTGAAAGAGGTTGTGGAGGGAGGAGTGGGGTGGGCGGTGGTTATAAAGATATTTTATATTGTGTATAGATATATAAATGTAAATGCTTAAACCAAGCAGTACAAGAACTGGACCTGATGAAAATTCAAATTAATTTGTACATTGTGAAAGAATATTGAACTTTTTCCAAGAAAACGGGGATGTTTTCATAAGACATCTCAACTGCATTTGATCGAGATAAACATTAAATTGCAACCAAGGGAAACCTACAAAAGGGACAACATTGCTTCAAGCCTTCCCAAATACAATTTGTAGTACTGTACTTCCACAATATACTTAGGCGATATATCCATGAAACACAACAAATTTTTTGCATGCTACTTTGAGGAAAAGTGCCAGAAGAAGATGCCATGATAGAGTTATTGGATATATTGGGGGCTAACTTTGACTTTGGGTGATGGCGTGAAACCGACAATATCAATTTGGCCACCTGTTATACATCCCTCAATCAGGAGATGTATAAAAGGTGGCTGGTCCAATATGGCCCGTTTTACACCATCACCCAAAGTCAAAGTTACCCCCATAGAGTGCATACAGCATATGTGACTTTGATAACCCAGTGCTTCCAATTTAGCTCAGTGGTTGAGTGAAATGGGCTCAACTGCGTTGCATTTGACACTCCAAAAAAAAAATGTATACATCAGAAAAGGAGTGCAGCCATAAAAAGAATTTGCAGTTTTCAAAATCTTCCTATACAGGATTATTTAGGGGTATTCTTTGAATTCACACAGCAATTAAATAGACTGGTCAAAATCTAACAACTTTCACATTGTGAATAAAGATCATTGATCCCTTTAAATGATACACTATATACAATACCTGCTGCTTCCATACTGCCAGATGTGTTCTGCAAATCTTTTAAGTTTTCATCTCCACTCTGCCATGTTCTGATTGGAATTCAGCAAGAGTGAGGAATGGACCTGTGCAAGGTTTTGACATTAGTATAATTCCATGTCCACCTGTGCATTGTGTATTTCTTCCCTTCCTACACCCCCCTAAATTAGGAAGCACTCAACTACTATCATTCACTTCACTCAGTGCGCTTGCTGAGAACCGGTGAAAGTTAAGGACATCTGAAGGACGTGAAGTAAGTTGTTTTACTCATTTGACTATCAGACATTTAGATAATTTAAAATAAAGACTTTTAGTATCCTTTCATATAATTACAAAACCAGAGTGAGGTTAACACTTCCCAGTCAGATTGCCCATTTAAAATTGACTAACATTTAAACCATTGTATCTATTGCCTGCAACTGCAACCTCTGGACTTCAAGTAACTAGGAACAGACAGATAAGCATAGGTCTGTCTGAAGTGCTGCTGCATATCTTCTGGAAGGAGAACCTTTAGGCAATCCTGCTTCTTTAGCTTTTGTTAGACAGTAACTCATGTAAATAACTTCAAAACAACATTGGTGCATATTAAATATACTTTAAAAAAAATTAAAAGTTGCAAATTGATTTTCTTTCCAGGCTACACTATGTCATCCTCCACTTTCTGTGAAATGTCAGTGAGGTGCAAACAGTGGACAAGTTAAGTTTGATATCCTTCGTTCGCATGGCAATATGTCAGAGCAGGTCTGGTAGGATGAGGCCTGGAGGTTTAGGCTCCACGCAATTAATCCAGAAATTGGCACAGCTAGCATGATACTGGTGACCGCCATAAGACAACTTAAAATTGTCACTCTCTGAGTTAAAGGCCTGGAAAGGAAAAGGAGCAATAAGAATTTTCAGATTAAACACAACTAGCATTAGCTGTAAAAATTAAGCACAAGTTTATATATATTTACATTCCAGTAAATATTTGATATCAGGTCTATCTACTGTATATACTTGCATATACAACTAGAAATGTTTGGGGTTTAAAGTAGGGATTTGCATATATACGTGGGTCATAATTTCCCTCAGGTTCCATGCTTGTGAAGGAGTTTTGCCAAAGGCAGACCAAGCAGTACCATATCAATGCAGTCCTATCAGTTACTGCTATCAGCTGCTGCTTCACTCTGCTCCTCCAATGCTGTAAATATTTAATTGCAACTTCTCTTCTTGACCCCTGAAGTTCCCACCATCAACTTGAAATAGGACGGACTAGCAGAATAAATGCAGGGAGAAGAGATTTAGAATCAGTGCCAGGAGCCACAACTGAAGTCATTGCCATTTAAATGTCACAATACTTGAAGAGCAGAGTAACAGCTGGTTGAAATGAGAAGAGGTAAAATAATGTTGTGGGTATGAAGTACGCATTATGGTGGACAGGAGATTTTTAATGTTGACCCTTATCTTATATAAAGGTCATGGATTTTTTTTTGGATGGTGTAATTTGTTGGGGGGTTGTAACCATACACAAATATATACAGTCGGTGTATATGAAAAGTCAATGAAGGATGGTTAATGTTACAGAAAACTACCAATGATGGTTGACAAAAAGCTGAAACTCTATGCTGTTACGATCACTCGAACTAAAAGTTATTTTACAAGTGGAGAAAAAAGTAGTCTAGAATTCTCTTTTATATAGAGTGCCAGAAGCTCAGAGGTGATGTGATCCACAGGTGCTCGAGTCAGCATGCCACATGTAAGTTTTGTATACAACCCAAAAATAAACATGGATCCTGTTCACATCTATAATTACTTCCTCTATTACTATTCATTCATTTATATTTTGATTGGTCAGCAGCTTAAGTCTGAACATATTTGAAACTGTAATAATTGAAATTTATGCATAAGATGCGATAATTCCTTAGTGCATCAAATGCTTGTCACAAAACAAATCTGAACATCATTCACAAATCCAGCTTTCAATTTAGCACACTTGAAGAATTTAAAGTGACAAGTTCTTAAACTATTATGTCTCAGATAAATCATAGTTTTAAGTTCGACTCTCCAGGAC
Source organism: Heterodontus francisci (assembly GCF_036365525.1). Classification (NCBI taxonomy): domain Eukaryota; kingdom Metazoa; phylum Chordata; class Chondrichthyes; order Heterodontiformes; family Heterodontidae; genus Heterodontus; species Heterodontus francisci. The sequence continues at coordinate 46,106,295 of NC_090400.1, forward strand.
TGATTATGGGAAAGCTCTCCCCTTACAGATATAGCCTATGCTTGCAGATTAAACAATTAATGGACCTGGCATCAGACTGTAGGACTCTACAAAGGGGCCGTTCAACTAATGACAGTCTTTTAAAAAGCCTATGAGTTTGTTCAAAGCTCACACTGAGGGATGCGTCAACATTGCATCAATATATAAGGCATATCGTAATTGTGCTGTCAACTGGATTCGATAACTAATGGATCAATCTGAAAGGCAAAATAGATAAAATTTTACAGATTGCAAACAGTACATTGGGGAGCTTTGTGCTGCAAATAACCCAAACTAAACCTGACTTAAATGCAATAGATGCCATAGAATATAAAGAAGCAAATTTTTGACTTTCATCGCATAGTCACTCCTCATCTGAACAGACACAAATCCCACACTGAAAAAAATCCCAGGTTTCTGTATTTTATTAGTGCAATCACAATTATAGTTTACTTTGCTTCAAGAAAAGAAGTCAGATACCAAGACATAACACACAGCAAGTGAGAGGGAAGTAAAAATGAATTGAAAGTCAATCTGGCCACACACTTTACACAAATTGAAATAAGCATGCTGTGAAAACATCTGGCTAACTGGAATAATACCTGACGTGGCAGAATGTGCCGATTAAGTTTATGGGTCATAATAATAACTATACACATGTTGGTATATCTGTGTCAAAATCCATTATAAATCCAGGAAAATTATGGGTGACAAAATCCATGATACATGTTTAGTACAATTGGGGCTGTATCCATTGTTGTTACAAGGAATTTATTTTTGTATTAAAAAACTTAGGATTTTGTGTGTTTCTGTATGATTAAAAGATTAATCAGGAGAAAGAAATTAGAGTATGAGAGGAAGCTAGCTAGAAATGTAAAAACGGATAGCAAGAGTTTCTACAGGTATTTAAAAAGGAAAAAAGTAAAGTGAGTGTTGGTCCTCTAGAGAGTGAGAATGGAGAGTTAATAGTAGATAATAAGGAAATGGCAGATGAAAGTAACAAATATTTCGCTTCTGTCTTCACTATAGGGACTACAAAAAACATTCTAGTAATAGCTGTAAATCAGGAGGTGGAAGGAAGAGAGGAACCTGGTGAAATTACAATCACCAGGGAAGCGATACTGAGAAAACTGAAGGAGCTGCAGGCTGACAAGTCCCTGGTCTTGATGGACGTCATCCTAGGGTCTTAAAAGAGGTGGCTAAGTAGGTAGTAGATGCGTTGGTGTTAATTTTTCAAAATTCGCTTGATTCTGGAAAGTAGCAAACATAACCCCTCTATTCAACAACGGGGTGGAGGGGGGCCAGTTAGCTGGACATCTCTTGTGGGGAAGGTGTTAGAATCGATCATTAAGGAGGCTATAGCTGGGCACTTAGAAAAACTCAAGGTAATCGGGAATAGTCAGCATGGCTTTGTGAAAGGGAAATCATGTTTGACCAATTTAATGGAGTTCTCTGAAGGAGTTACATGTGCCGTGGATAAAGGGGAGCCCATTGATGTACTGTACTTGGATTTCCAGAAGGCACTCGACAAGGTGCCACATAAAAGGTTACTGCACAAAGTAGGAGCTCATGGTGTAGAGGGTAACATATTAGCATGGATTGAGGATTGGTTGGCTGGCAGAAGAGAGTATGCATAAATGGGTCCTTTTCTGATTGGCAGGATGTGACATGTGGAATCGCATAGGGGTCTGTGCTGGGACCTCATATTTTTACAATATATATCAATGACTTAGATGAGGGGAGCAATTGCATGGCAGCTAAATTTGTAGATGACACAAAGATAGGTAGGAAAGTATGTTGTAAAGAGGACATAAGAAGGTTGCAGACCGATATATAGGTTGAGTGAGTGGGCAAAAATCTGGCAGATGGAGTATAACGTGGGAAAATGTGAAGTTGTTCACTTTCGCAGGAAGAATAAAAATGCAAAGTATTACTTAAATGGAGAACGACTGCAGGATTCTGAGGTGCAGAGGGATCTAGATGTTCTAGTGCATGAGTCACAAAAAGTTAGTTTGCAGGTATAGCAAGTAATAAAGGCGGCTAATGGAATACTCTCCTTTATTACGAGAGGAATTGAAAATAAAAGTAAGGATGTTATGCTTCAGTTATACAGGGCATTGGTGAGACCACATGTCGAATACCGTGTGCAGTTTTGGTCTCCTTATTTAAGGAAGGGTGTACATGCGTTGGAGGCGGTTCAGAGGAGGTTTACTAAATTGACACCTGGAATGAGAGGGTTGTCTTATGAGGAAAGGTTGGACAGACTGAGCTCGTTTTCACTGGAATTTAGAAGAGTGAAGGGAGACTTGATTGAAGTATTTAAAATCCTGAATGATCTTGACAAGCTGGACATGGAAAAGAAAAGATGTTTCCTCCTGTGGGTGAGTCCAGAACTAGAGGGCACTGTTTTAGAATTAGGGGACACCCTTTTAGGGCAGAAATGAGGAGAAATTTTTTCTCTCTGTATTGAAACTTTGGAACTCTCTGCCTCAGGTGGTGGTGGAGGTGGGGTAATTGAATATTTTTAAGGTGGAGGTAGATAGATTCTTGTTAGGCAAGGGAATCAAAGGTTATCGGGAGTGGAATTAGAGACACAAAGAGATCAGCCATGATCTTATTGAATGGCGGAGCAGGCCAGAGGGGCTGAATGGCCTACTTCTGCTCCTAATTCATACGTTCATATATGTTTTTAAAAAACTGAGAAAGGATTTCAGTGGACATCGAGACACCTGAACTTTATTGATGTTTTGAAAGGAAGTTCAACAAAATCTGAACTCTATGGACGTTTTGAAAGGAAGTTCAACAGGAGCTGAATTTGTAAACAAGGACAAGAAAGCAGGTAATTTCAAGGAAACCAGTGAGCAGTTTGACCTCAGAGCTACTCTTTGAGTGACGAGAGAGAGAAGTTTCAGTTTCGAACTTTAAAAAGCCAGTGAGTTTGGACAAAAAGCAGGCATTCTGAAATTTGATTCTGACCTGCCTAGAGATTGGAAGAGAACCCAGAAAAAGTATTACCTCTCTGTAAAGGAATCCTGCATCTCTCAAGAAACCCTGTATTTCAAATGTGGCGGATTCCTATTGCCTCCTGTCTCTGAAGAATCCCTGCATCAAGCTGTACTGTTGCCTCCTGCATTTTTAAGAAATCCTGAATGCTTGCAGAAATCTTGTCTCTTTAAAAAAAACTTTTGCATCGAATGTGTAACAGAGAACTGACACCTGTTGCTACACCTCTGAAGGTAGACCTATGTGAAGCTGCTGCAGCTGAATTTCCTTGAAATGCCTACCCATCACAGACTGTTCATCAACCTCGCCTGGAAAGATTTCGAGTGGCATTCAACTATTCGACTTTGGGACACCAAGCCTAACCGAAGATTTTCCTTCCAGATCATGACAGACTAAGTTATTTTATTATTCCTTTCATTCCTAGGAAACAGCTGTAAACCAAAATCCTTTTTTTTCCCGATTAACTGGTTTTTGGATGTGTGTGTGCATGAGGGCTAGGGAAAATAAGGAGCTTTAATATCTCAACTCATATCGATTTACTTCATTATTGGTTAAGACTTGGTTTTATAATAAATATTTAATTTTGTTGTTGATTACAGAAACCTGGTTGGTGTGCTTTATTCTGGGGACAAATAGAATATCTAGCTGTTTGATTTTGGTAAAAGGGAAAACTTGTTGATATGCTGTGACCCGTGGAGAAGTGGGACTGAATTAACAATGCACTCCTCCCGCCTCAGTCGTAACATTGTTGATTGGCCCTTTCTTGGTTATAAAGTACACTAAAACTGATCTCAAATCAATAAGCCTTAATGTATCAGCAACTATTCATAAGGCAAAAAATTGTATAAATATTTAGTCTCTGACAGTAGAATCTTCCAAAAATAATTTTATTTAAACATTAAAATTAATCTCACCTCCAAATCCTAATTCATTACAAAACAATTTTGTTTAAGTTTACAGTCAATGTTATTGGGTGCAAGCCCATCCCTCCTCAAAGGATAGCTGCATTTTATCTCACTATGATCAAAATATTTAGTGTAATAGTCCACTTTGCTTAAATGAAAGGAACCAAATACTGACAGACAACACAGTAAAGAAAAGGAAACAAATTCAATGACATTTCTGACAACACACGAACAAAAAGCACTGAATGAACGCATGCTTTATGCTGGAATATGTGCAAAAATATTTCTACAAATTTCAAGTGTTCAATGTTATGAAGTAAATGAGAACACAAAATATTTCTTCCTCTGTAGTATTCTCTACAGTGAAAGAGCATTTTCTTCTTTTAAAACAGAAAAGTACTGGAACTACAATGTTCCCCAGTCCTCAAAGGATTAATTCCTTCGATATTGTATCTCAGTAAGATCAAGACTTCACTGTCCTGCACCCCCACAAACCTTTCACTAGGAAAATTCTCTTCAGATTTCACTGTTCTGCACAAAAGAAACCACAACCAGTTTTCGAGACAATGACCAGCAATCATTCAAAAGCAAAATATAGCAGATGCTGGAAATGTGAAAGTAAAAACAGAAAATGCTGGAAATACTCAGGCAGCATCTGTGAAGAGGGGAAACAGCTAATGTTTCAATGACCTTTCATCAGAACAAAATAAGAGCGATGAACAGGGTTTTAAACAAGTAAAGAGGCAGGGAAAGGGGTGGGTGGGGAGAACAAAAGGGACGGTCAGTGATAAGGTGGACAGCAGGAAAGGTTAAATGACAAAAATGGCACAAAGCAAAAGGAGATGGTAATGGGACAAGTAAAGAAACAAAAGATGGGTCTAGAAGAGATGGAAATGGGAAAAGCAGAATCATCATCAACAGCTACCGTCCGGCAAAAAATGGGGCAGAGGTTATGATCTGAAATTGTTGAACTCAATATCAAGTCTGGGAGGCTATAAAGTGCTTAACTGAAAGATGTACTGTTCGTCGATCCCAGGTTGAGCTTCATTGGAACAAATGTAGCAAGCCAAGAACAGAAAGATCAGAGTGGGAGTGGGGTACAGAATTAATATAATAAGTGACTGGAAGGTCCAGGTCATGCGTGTGGACTGAACAGAGGAGTTCTGCAAAGCAGTCACCCGATCTGCATTTCTCTCCCCAGTGTAGAGGAGATTGCATTGAGAGCAGCGAATACAGTCTATTAAATTGAAAGTAGTACAAGTAAATCACTGTTTTACATGGAAGAACTATTTGGGTCCTTGGACAATGAGAAAGGAGGTGGTAAAAGGGCAGATGTATCTCCTGTGCTTGCATGGCAAGGTGACATAGGAAGAGGTGGTGGTGTTCGGGGAATGGTCCCTTCAGAATGCTGAAATATTCCAATGAAGCTCAATTTAAGCTCGAGGAACAGCACCTCATCTTTCAATTAGGCATTTTACAGCCTTCCAGCTCAACAGGTTTATGGACCCTGTGTTACCCCACATTACTCGATATTTCAGTGGGATTCTCTGCTGCACCGTATTTGGGGCCATTTTCAATGTTCCCATCCTCAACGAAAGAGAAATACTTGGTTGGTTATGAACCATCATCCCTTATGTCATTTAATCTCTCCTGCCTTCCACCCTATTACAGGCCTTCTGTTTTAGCCTTCCCCCAACTTTTACCTGTCTCCGTACTTGCTTAAAACCTGTTACATCTGTAACTTTGTTCACTTTGATGAAAAGTCATCGACCTGAAATATTAATCCTGTTTCTCTCTCCACTGATGCTGCCTGACCTGCTGAGTATTTCCAGCATTCTTCAAGTTAATGCATTGCTCCAACAGTGAAATGGGTAACAATGAATTCCTAGTGAGGTGTCTTAATTATTACTTTAATAATTACAATACAATTTGAATTCAGCACAGTGACAGGCTGACGGGCTATAATTTTAGGCTATTCAAGATGAACACTCCACCATTCTGACGTACCCTTGTGGCACTAGCCTCATATTGTTAGGTATATTAAGCGGATTGTGGAATTATTCGTCATCACTCAAGATACTACTTTCCCTTTTCCCCTCTCTCTCCCTGGTGATGACCCCTCACCGAAGTACAGTCTAATCAGTGGCTGTTGCCTTTTGTGTCCTTTGCAAGTGGCCGTTATTCAAGTGTGAGATATGCAACTGAGGAAGTCACCACAGGCAAGCCTGATCCTGTTATCATCTGAGGTCTACCCATGCACATTTCCAGCAGGGGTTGCCACACAGTGATCAGAAGCAAAAACCATAACCCCCCCTTCCCTAACCCCAGGAGCAGTGCAGCAAATTATTTTGCTTAGATCACCTTACTCAGCACATACTGGATGCAAGCCTTGGACCCTCCTGGTCTGGCTGGCTCAGAGATGGATACTGTCCCTCTGAACCAGAAGGACTAAAATACTGTTTTAAGGCGAATAATCTGATTTGTATGGTCGTTGCATGTTGTTAACTAAACACTAGGTGGCCCCCTGATTGGAATGAGCACATTGCAGCAATTACACTTTGGTTGTATTCCTAGGTTAGTCTTTGATGGAAGACTCTGGAGGGTCTGGAAATAAAAACAGCTATTACCACAGTAATTAGGAACCTATGGTGTAACCAGGTCAGCTGACATTCAAAGTGGGTACATCATTGATTGGAAAGATTTCCAGTACAGACAACTCTATAAGTCTATAAAATAATTCCTTCCAAAAGAGTCTCCTGTCCATTAGATGACTTTAAATTGACACTGATACTAATATCATAATTCCTCGCAACAGAAGTGAAGCAATTTTGTCCATGGTTTAGCTTACTACTGGTAATTCTGTCACAATATATAAAGGTTAAAAACTGGTTTTACTCACAGAAATCACGTCCCTCTTAACTTGGTACAATATTGCGACAACTGCTCAGTTGGCTGCTGGGCAGTTTGTTTGAGCAAGCAGCCGAGTCACTCAATTCAAAAATAAATATGCTGTATGATTTGTTCATATACGTATCTGATTGGTACTTTTTGAATTTCATTAACTGAGCTGTTTTGGCTTAGAGTTTTTGGGGGTATTTATAAGTCTGCATCCTTCAAATCTGAAGTCTTTAAACTAAGGTTCTGATTGGAACCTCTGAACAAAGTAAACAAGAACTATTCCCAGAGAATATATTGTGACATTCTCTGTAGTTGGTGAGGAAAGGATTAAAACTGTGTGAAAAAGTAATTATGGTCATACTTTTACACTGCAGTGTGAACTATTTATTATTTTCAATTAAATAAGAAACTAGTCAAGTTTAAATTGTTGTAAATATATGAAATATTTTGGTTATTATTTGTTTGTTCATATACTACTTAATAGTTAGTTTGGCATTAAAGCCTAAAATAAGATCCAGTGTTTGTGTTTCTTAGCACATCCCAAAGACAAGGAGGGTCCCATTAAAATAGCCCATGGAACTGTGTGCACTGTCATATTTCATCTGGATAACCAGGTGAGTTTGGGTTGCCAACTCTGCCTGGAGGCATTGAGAGGTTTAATCAGGTGGCGTTCTTGACACCGGACCACTTGACATCTAACCATGCGTCATCTGCAAATGTTATTGCAACTCTCTCCCCATCTTCTTGGATTCTGGTTTGGACTCAGGCTCTACGTGAAGGGTCTGGGCCCCTCCGTCAGAGCCAATCTGTACTTGGACTTCACGTGTCAAAACTGGACCACATGGGCTGACCTGAATCAACCGGAGAGATGTACAATGGGCAACGGGCTTGGTGTATGGAGCATTTCTCACAGGGCACATCGCCCTAAACACAGCTCCAGACCAACATTTCTAAACCACCCCTTGGGTTTAGAATAACAAAGGAGAGTTTTCCTAGAATTATTGAAATTAAAGCACAGGAGGAGGCCATTCAACCCATGGTGCCAGTGCTGAGCAGCAGTCCAGGAGATCCATGCCCCATTCTGAAAGACTCTCGGGCAATCTGGGAGCATTGACACCACCTAAGGTGAGTGAAAAAACTCACAAGGAATTAGGGAATGTGGGCTTACCTACAAGAATGGTCAAACACAGAAACTAAAAATGTTCAGCGTCAAAAGGGTAAAAGCATTTTTTTTTTCTAAAGGCATTCAGCTATATCTTTATCATTTCTTGTTGGACTGTCATTTAATTGCAGCAATAATTCTTCCTCTTACACCTATGTAAATATTATAAATGAAAAGTGACACATATAGTCTTTTGAGCATGCATAAATGAAGTATTTGGGAATGTGGTAATTAAGAACATTGTATTGTATAATACTGCAGATGGAGTAGGCAAAACTTAGTGTTTAAATAATAGAACAAATGGATGATAAAATATGTCAAAAAATCATTTCTTTTCTTCAAAATGTCAGTATACAGCACAACCTCCTGTAGGTTTATTAACCCCTTATGCACTGTGACAGAATTAAGAAAACCAATACCTAAGTAAATCTTAGACATAAATGCTTCATTTTTGTTACAATATATTCTCATGAAACAGTTCTCATTTGTGTGTAATGGGTACCCACTTCAAGGACAAAAGAGCAGCACTGCACTAACGGAAGTGTCGCCTTTCGGATGAGACATCAAATCGACCCCCTATCTGCCGTCTCATGTGGCTACAAAAGATCTCATGGCACTATGTCAAAAGGTGCAGGGGAGTACTCCCAGTGCCCTGGCCAACATTTATCCCTCAACCAACATCTAAAAATGGATGACCTTGTCATTTATATCATTGCTGTTTGTGGTAGTATGTTGTGGGCAAATTGGCTGTCACATTTCTTACATTACAAAAGTGACTACACTTCAAAAATACTTCATTGGCTGTAAAGTGCTGTGGGATATCCTTTCTTTTCTTTCTCGTTAACTTTGCAATTAAAAATCCATAAATAGTAAAGGAGTGACTCCTAGTCCAGTTTTTAAAGCATTTGGAATTTCTACTTAATAAACCCTCAATTTAGGTCCAAATTAAATTTCTCAAAGATGAAATTCAGAATTTGACTGCAAATCTCCTTTACAAAATCTGTTGTGAAGAATTCACTCAATACATCTACCAAATACTACATACATAGATATATATACACACACACACACATATATATATATATTATAAATTCTACCCCATTCATACTTTAATCCTTTAGGATAATTGTGCCCTAATCATTTTTTCTTTGTTCTGCAGGAACAATGATTAGTAAGCAGGGTGTCACATATACCTGCCAACCTTTTAGTTTAGCCATAATTGAACCACGATTGAAGTCAAAGCAGAGACCTTCAGCTGTTTAGGATGCTCCTAAGGAAACATTAACACAGACCAAATTGTGAACCTTGGTTTCCAATACTTTCTGTTGCTCTTCATAAGGTGATGGCTCATGATGGAGTACGGTTCCACAGATGCCAACAGCCAACTAGCTTGTTATCTAAATGGACAGATATTCTTGATGAGTGACAGTTGGGCATTCTTTTAACCAAGTGGGAATCACTGCTGTGTTCGGTTCTGTTCTCATCTGACATTCACATGCACAGTTAGGCTTTCTCGCAGGAGTTACTGCATACTTCTCAATTCAGGCTGACTGCTCCCAGCTACCGAAAGCCCCAATACTGCCCTTGCTGAGATTACCAAACTCAGTACAGACTGATGATCGAATTTGTGATCTTGAATCTTGCTCTTCAACCTTTTGTTTTCAAATCATATTCATTAGAACTGTTAAAGTGCAGGCTGAATGGAGTCATGATTATGCATCTGTATTGTAATAGACCGATCAGTCTTTTAACTTGTCTACTATATGAAATGGCCCCATTATGGGTGATAGACATTCCTTTCCTTGTTGGACAATGAGGTGTACATTCATTTTGGAGTCCTTCATGCATCAATCAAAAACTCTGTCCCCACACTTTGAGCATTAAGTTTATACTGTTGGGAACCTGCATTTTTAGTGCATGGCACCCATTTAAAGCAATCCCTCATTACATTTAATTGTATATTTTAGAGTTGTAATATGTTACATTTGTTAGATGCAAGAAATTTTACATTTTTGAAAAAATGCATTAATATTCACCAACATGCATGTTGAAACAACCCATTTCTGATGAGTGAAATACCAATTTCCTCATGCAATCCAAAAATTACAACTGAAATACCAGCAGAAAAGTGAGACCCATCAGCTTTTGTTAGGAGACAGATTTTTAACCACTCCAAAAAAACTCAAGACCCCAAAATGATTATAGTGTAAGAAAGGAAAGGAAAGATATTAAAATTATCCCTGCAAGCAGTTCAAGGGTTAATTTTAATTTAGCCCAATTCCATAGCCATTTGGCAGATGAAATGTTTTGAGAACATAACTTTTAGAAGGTCATACTTGTTTAGGATGATCCTCCAAGTTTTCTTCCTCCTGGAATAAGTGAGATGTGAAGTCAGTATCCTGGTTAGCACCACAGCAACTGAATGATTTAATCCTCAAAAGGTCAGCTCAAATTATTTTGCATCAAAACCCTTTTCATATAGTTTCAAGTTACACAGAATAGACCCTGGTTGAAAGGGGTCAAAGAGGAGTGGAAGGCAGGGAAGAAATGCCTGGAAACATTTCCTCAGCCTGTTGCTGCTACTTTTGGCCAGTTAAAGCAGCTGCTAAACCTTTAGTGGATGTTGATTTAGCTCCCTCTGCACCTTGTAATGTACCTGATCACGAGGCTCAGTGGACAACTCATCACCAGGGACCAGTTTAAGTATGATTTCCAACTGAGGTTGTTCTTCAATCCAGGTCCTCCCTATTCATGCTGCAGCTAAGCAATGCACTGCATTGGGACCGCAATCAAGACTTGAAAACCTGCAGAACCATGAAATGCCTTGCTGGTTTTCACATGCAGTTTCTGATTTATTAGCTGTAAACAAAGGAATAGAGAGGCATCAATGGGCACAGACAAATGCCCACTGGGCTGGATCTGCTCCTTGCAGTTACTCATCACTACATTAGTCCATTAAGTAAATAACTATTGGAATGTGAGCAAGCTACAGGTAGCTTGTGCTTACCTTGCTTCTGGAGTCAACATTAAGCAGACAAACTCCACAGGCGAGCTCTTTCGCATTTTTTATCCCAGGACGTAGAATACATGAGGAGAAATCCAGTGAGTTTTCATCTGGCTGTGAAGAATGCAGATGGCTTAGATTCATAATTACATTTCAGACAATGTAGCTTCAAAGTCTAGCTTCTCTGTCTCATAGTCACACTGTAAAATTATTTTCCTATGGATAAAAGGAGGGCTTGTTGGGTGGAACCCAACAGCCATGTCCTGCTCAAAATTCTTCTTAGCAACCATTCAAGACTGGACTGCTGGATTTTTTGAACTCAACATAATTCAGCAAACGGCTTGACGACCAGCTTTGGTCTAACATTTTAAGTTAATATTGAGTATCCAATCTTATGATGCTCACCCAGCTTCATTAAGTCACAAAATCACCTACTGCAATTGGCTTCCATTTTTTTCAAAACAAAAACTAACTGAAAGTGATCTACAATACACTTTAGTCTAAGATTGCTGAATTCCCTAGTTGTAAGGTCCATCTGGCCAGACTGGATAGCTGACCACAATAATTCAATTGATGTGCTTCTGCATAAACAGTCAGAATACTGATATAAAACTAAGTAACTATGATATATAGATATAGCTAGATAGATAGAGGTAGAGACAGAAGAGAGAGAGATAGAAAGAAAGAAAGAAAGAAAGAAAGATAGAAATAAGGATACATATATAGATTGATTAAATATATAGAGGTAGATTTTCCGGTTTGGGCGCAATCGGCAATTCTGACGCTAATTGCACTCATTTGAAAGTTATTGTTCCCATAAGTCTCCACTCACACTTATCTGCATATTGCCAAATGCAAAATCTACTATGAACCAGTGCAAGGGGCAGAGTTTTAAAATGTAATTAAAAAAAAAATTGTTTTAAAATATTCCTTGATATATTTAAGAGTGGTAACTTGGCAATGTTTGATTAATACAGCAGAAAATGGGTTTAATCACAAGAAATCAGCATTTTAAATCACAGTGTCAATCCATCACCTGTGAGTAACCTGATTTTAAATTACTGAAAAGAACTTAAAAAAAAAATATACAAAACTATTTTCTGGTTAGACGGGTACAATTGCCAGTTACTTAGTAAATTAAAAAAAAACCTATTAGTGTGCTTGTGCCCAAAATATCCAGCTTAATTTTTGGAGCCTCTTTGAAGGCCTATAAGCGAGCCCAATTAGCGGATCCTCCCAATGGTGATTAATTCACCCTGGGGGTGCGCTGGGCCAGCTTCTAGCATGATGTTTGTTAAAACTAGCATAAAAGATCACGGAAATGCTATTTGTGCTGAATGCAATTTGCGCTTAAAGTTCTGCAATCTTTTCCACCAGTTACATCAACATTAGGGGAACAGCACCCAAAGAAACCAGTGCAATCGAGCGGAAACTCCTGGCCATATTCTACATAAACTAGAATGCCATTGGCCTTTGCTTCCGTTTTCTTTGGCTGTATTGGGAAGATGTGATTTTGGACAGTTCAAAGCTGAAATTTAAAAACAGTACAGCAAGGAACAGCAAAATTAATCCTCATACAATTCTTCAATGGATATTTCAATTTTATAGTTACTTCAGTGATAAGACAATTATGGCTTTTGTCAAAATGCGCCAATTTGGTTACACATTTTGAATTTCCAAGTTATAACTTTTGTGATGTGTGAAATCAAAATTACTTGAAGTTCGACAGTTGCAACAATCATTTTCACCATTTATGTTCTCCAAGGCAATTTTAATGATTGGATCTTTAAGCAACAATCATTAAAATGATGGAACATAAACACTGCTACCGTAGAAAATGATCCATTAAGCTTCAATATCACCCAAGTGAAGAAATTGATTCCTGGTATAAAATCAAAATTAATGCGCAATGGAAGATAGCCACATCTGAAAATGCATTATAGTTTGAGGAAAATGCAAATCTTTTGCTGATGCAGATTTTTATTTTGATATGTATATATCAAGCATATGTGTATTTATATTAGGTGTAAATAAGTACTATAAATAAGTATACAATGATAGCAATTTGGTAGTTACAATTATCAGTATTCTTTTTCTTAAAGTTGGCAACTGTAATCATTATGACAATGTCTATACTGCTGTTTTTTTGACCTGTATGATCAATGGGTGGAAAAGCAAATCAGTCTGATTCACTTGTCAGATACTTTTCTTTGATCTAAGGAATCGGCTTGCGTCATTGTTAAAACCGGAATGCTTGATGCAGTTGCGCAAGGTGTTCATATCTCACTAACCGAACTTCTGTAAATGAAGGTTTGCAGTTCTATCCCCTCTGTTTAATTGTATGCATGTAATGAAACTACATTAAATTTAGTAAGTAAGTGGGGTAATATTTGGTCCTCAAGTACCCACCTCTTAGGAACATAGGAGCAGGAGTAAGCCATTCAGCCCATCGAGCCTGCTGCGCCATTCAGTACGATCATGGCTGATAATCCACTTCAATGCCTTTTTCCCACACTATCCCCATATCCCTTTATGTAATTGGTATTTAGAAATCTGTCAATCTCTGCTTTAAACATACTCAATGACTAAGCTTCCTTAGCTCTCTGGGGTAAAGAATTCCAAGATTCACAATCCTCTGAGTAAAGAAATTTTTCCTTATCTCGGTCCTAAGTGGCTTCCCCCTTATTTTGAAATTACGTCCCCTGGTTCTAGACTCCCCAACCAGGGGAAACATCTTACCTGCATCTAAGTTGTCTATCCCTTTAAGTATTTTGCAGGTTTCAATGAGATCACCTCTCATTCTTCGAAACTCGAGAGAATACAGGCCCAGTTTCCCCAATCTCTCTTCATAGGTCAGTCCCACCATCCCGGGAACAAGTCTGGTGAACCTTCGTTGCACTCCCTCGTACTCAAATCCTCTTGCAAAAAAGGCTAACATACCATTAGCCTTCCTAATTGCTTGCTGCACCTGCATGTTAGTTTTCAGTGACTTATTGACGAGGACATCCAGGTCCCTTTGTACATCTACACTATCTAATCCCTTACCATTTAAAAAATACTCCAAGGGGAATAGTAAAGATAGTTTCCAGATAGTAGGGGACAACAGTTGTTTACAGTAACAGCTGGATCGCTGAAGGAGAAGTTGGCGCTTTATAAAACCCAAAGCTATAATCGCTATAAATAATTTTTCTTGAATTAACTTAACACATAGGTGCTGGTGTCAATTTAATGTGAACATCAAGTGTTATTTTGTGAACAAAGACTAAAACTAAATGCTTTTCTTACCTTCTGTAGCATCCCAAAGGAACGCAATTGTAGAAAGAAAACTCAGTGAATGCAAGGTATTTTGATTCTCTACTGCCATATGCATCTTCAACTATTACTTTAAAACTACTCAAGATTTCTCCAATTACCTGCTCATAGCCACAGTATCCATGGAAAAAAATTCTCCAGCTTTTTATCTCAACAATAAACCTGAAACCAAGCTCACAATACCAAATCAAAGCAAAATAGAGAGTTCTAGCTTGTTTTACGTTAATGAAGAATATGGATCTCAATTAACTTACAAAACTGTAGGGATTACTCAAAAGTTTTACTGTAGATCTCAAAATCTAGTGGAGTTGGGAAATTATCTATCCCATAGGGGAACAGACAGCATTCTACCTGTTGCTGATTAGCTTCTTTACCTTATCAAAACTGGGGGTGGCAGCTAATGTCCAGGGGACAAATTCCAATTTTAGGGACGGCTAATGTGTACTTAAGGTTTGTTCTCCCCCACCAACACCCCACCCCCCAAACCCTCCTTGGAATGGATGGCCATATTTCGCAGCTGCACATTTTAGCTGCTGCTAACTGGCATTATGGTAAGCTCTCATCTCGCAGACACCAGATTATCTGAAAGACTCTTGCTGAGTCAAATAAAATGACTCCTGCTAAAATAGTAACTCCTGTGATCCACTAAGCATAGCTATATTTCATTTTTGCTCTAACCAGACCACTTGCATATATATATATATATACTCATTTAAAAAAAAAATTCCAGTTTTACAAATATCCTTAGGAACAAAGTTGTAGCTCTCAGCTTAGAATGGGATAGCATGTTGGATCATCCCAAGCTTTCTACTTGGATAGAGCATCATGTCTTCAAAATAATGTACAATAATCAGGATAATCCCTACCTTTTGACAGAGATTCCCAATCTCAATATTGAAGCTCTATAATAGATGCTCAGAAACAACCTCATCATGGAGGAAGCAAAATCCATTTCAAAACCCAATTGCAGCCTTACCGTGAGGGGAGTGAGAGACATGAATATCATCAAGCTGCTCCAGATCTTCTCTATTTCCTTCATCAGTAGCTGAAGCTTCTCATTGCACACTGCTGTTGCTTTAATTCCAAGCTCAACACGTTTGCTTACTCTATACACCTCTATCACCCCTGTTAAAATAAACAAAGTGTTCACTTGTGCATAGTCTACTTTTCACTTTTTTTTTTAAGTGCCAATTTTTACTATAGTGATTTTTATAGTTAATTTTATGATTACTTCCTCCCTCCAAGCAGTCTCCTGACCCCTGTTTTATATTGAACAATGTTAAAGGAAGTCAAAAGGAACCTAGACAATGCGATCACCATCAAAGACTTTTTAAAAAAGGAAGGAAACAGCAAGGCTCTAGCTAACATTTTTAGAAACTCTCTCTGTGGGAAGAATATATTTCCAGGTTCCTTGCTACAGATGGAGCATAATAGCCCTGGAGAAACCGCAAAACTGACTGATCAGGAGGATACCAGGATAAAGAGGCTGGTTTATGAGGACTGTCAGTGAGTGAAGCATTTGCTGATTGTTAAGGCAGAATATTACAGTAAACAGCTGGTCTTTCAGACTCCATCTCCGGATTTAGCTATTGCCTGGCTGCCCAGACAAATGGCCATTAACAGACAGTTGTTGCCTTTTACCACAGGCTAGAGCAATTAGGTCTGCATTCTCTTAAACTGATATGATAGAGGAGAGGAGAGATTTGATAGACCTTCAAAATAGTAAAAGGAATAAACATGGTAAACTCAGACAGATGATTTCCATTGGTAAGTAAACCAAAGACTTAGGGCTGTAATCACTAGATACACAAAAGTGGAGAGTAGAAGAAACTTTATTCATACAGAGTGACCTAAGCAGGTGCAATGCTTTGTCGCAAGTGGCTATCAATGCTAAAAATCGATAATAGTATTCAAAAATGTAAAGACGAATATAAAAGGGTATAGGGAGAAAACACAAAGCTGGGACTGTGGAAAATCAGCCCCAAGAGCAACCTAAATTCAACACAGGCAAAAAGGGTCCAATGGCCTCCTCCTGTGTTAAAACTTATATAAATAAAGGAGCAAAACCTAAGGACTAGAGTTCAGCAAACACTGCCTCACAATTCCAAAAAAATCAGAGAATTATATAACCAGTAGAACAGAATATTATTGCTGGCCATCTGAAGGACATAATAAATGGTCAATATGGTTTTAGAAATATTAGGTCATGTCTTGTGGTTTGCTGTGGCAAAATTGCTGAAAATCACAGGTAATGGCAGGGGATAGTCTGCCTGCAGATGTGAGTCAGTCCTTTCAATTTGTTCTTTTACCAGCACTTTAATTTTAATCAACAATCTGTTTTAAAGTAGTGGCAATCTGTGCCGCTCAAACACCTAACAGTGAAGCAAGTTTCCACCTAATTACCGGAACAGATAATCTTGAAGTGGGCAAGCACCGCACAAATTCAAGTCTGAATTTAAGTGTCAGTAAGCTGAGCACTTGCTGATTGTACAAGTCAGAGTATTACAGACAAAGGGTCACTAACAACTAACAGACCAGCGTTATTTTTTTCTCTGCAGCTGTCTCTGTGTTGCTAACTTGCATTGGTCTGTGGAAGCTTAGATGCTGGATAACTTCAGTGACTCATTGGCAGCTTTGAAGAGTTTTTAGGTATTTAAGCGATCACTCTGGAGAAAGTCTGTAAGATGAGCTGATAACAACAGGTTTTACAGTCAGCTCATTAACACTAGCTTGGACTCAACATCAAACAGTGTTGGTGGGCTGAGCAATTGATGACAGCTGTTACAGTAACCAGATAGAAAATTCTGTTATGCTGAGGCAGTCTGAGTGAGACAGAACACTTTGAATCATGCCGCTGATTAAAACTGAAGTACCAGCGAAGAACTGACAGTTCAGGAGAAATGTCAGGGACTATTGTGCTATGAAGGTGAAAATCAGAGGACTCAAAGTGGCATAACACACTGTGACAAATCACTTGCCCACAATATGTCTCACCAATCTACAGACATTTTCAGGAGTGAAGTAAACTGGCAGACAAATGCTTTCTGATGGCATTGGACAGTTCTGATGTGAGGCTTACAAATTAAGATTGAGGGTCAGACAATAGCAAATTAGCTATTTTGGTAGTTGGTCTGAGCAGCAGAAAGCAGAAGACAATGACAAATCGAAAAAGCTCCAGCTGGGCCAGTAACAATTGGATTTCTGTGCAGTTTATTCAAGGATCATTGCTGTTTACACTATTCATTAATGCTATGGAGGAAAGTGTTATAATAAAATTAGATTACTGGCGTGAAGTGATTGAGAACATTCAAAGGAACCTGGGCAAATAAAGTGGATAGTCTAAAGAATGGCTGATGAATTTTAATGCGGAAAATATAAGGTACTGCACATGGCACAGGAAACATCTGCAGAATGAATTTGTGGAGATTCTCAAAAGTGGAAAAGGATTTTGGAGCAATCATCTAGTGAAGAAATGTTATCAACCAGGTTAATAAAGGACAAAGAGGAATCTCAAGGGCATTTGATTAAAAGTTATTTCAACTTCATGTAACTCAATAGCAAGACCATTGTGTGCCATTATTAGCAATCTACCTTCAAAAAAAATTGATCCTTTGGAGTATGACAAGAATAATTCCACAATTTAAACCTTCTGTGTTACATGGAAAGGCTTTTTGAAATGAGCTTATTTTCACTGTAGAAAAGATAATTAAGAGGGAGCGTGATTCTGGTCTTTAAAATACAGCAAAGCATTAAGATGGAAGTTACTTAACTTAAACTATGATTACAGAACTGCAAGACACAAGAACAAAATTAATCAGCCTTGAGCAAAACTACTAAACTATTGATTAAAATAAATTATTTCACCCCATAGTGGGTGATCTGCAAAATAGACTGTGAACAGGTCAGTTCATTCTAGTTCAATAAAAGTTTTTTAAAAAGTAGTTGGATATACATTTAGTTAAAAGCAGTACTAAAAATAAGTGTAGAAGCAGATGATTATATATTCTAGAAAATACAATGGGGTTCTGTCCTGGTGAAACCAAGGAAATGCAACCCATGAAACGCATTTGGTGATGACAGTTCAGTATTTTAGGTTAGGCTAATATTCTGAAGTCTCAGTAGATTAAGCTCAAAAAAGCATTTGATGACGAAACTTACAAAGTAGGGGATGAATGAATGTGCAAATGGAGTCTGAGTGGGCCACAAATAAAGTTTAACGTAATGTTCTCAATAATTTACATATTCCTCAAGCTGCTGATACCAACATAACTTGGTCTTCTGATTTGCAATTCATCCATCAACGAAAAATGGACATTAAAAAATAGCGAATAAGAAATATAAGTGCAAATAGGACTAAGATACCGAGGCTTCCAAGGACAGATTTGCAGTGGAGGTTGGTTGTGGTGGGGTGGGGTGACGGCAGGGGGTGCGGGGTGCTGCCAATTGGACAGCCCTTCCCTAGAGGTTTGAGGGGAAACTTTGCAGTCCATTACCTTTAGGAGGCGTTAAGTACAGCTTTTTTTTAACCTCCCTCATGAGGGCAAATAAATTGGATGATCCAAGCTACACATGGTCTGTTGGAAGGAAGAGATTTGATGGGTCCATTTCTAATTCCACATTTATGTATAAGATTGTGTTTTACAGTTACAATAAGAGCACTAATGCATTGATCATGAATTGTTCTGTTCCATTATCAGTATCTTCACAGATCAGGAATCTCTACATCCATTTAATGATTCACCAATAGGTATCCTCAAAATAGCTGTGTAAAATGCAGAGAATCAATGCAGCAAAGTAAAAATATAAATACAAACTGCAAGGTAGTTTCCACCTCCTTTTAACTGGCTGGGAAATAATGTGTTATTTGTTATTATGAATAAATTACTTGAAGGGGAGTCAAATAGTTATGTCATGCAGGCTCCCACCTGCCAAGAATGAGGCGCACCTTATTTCGCCACATGAACATTAAAACTTAAAAGTGCTGCTGGGAAGAAAAGAGGGCCTATCACAAGGAATTGCCAGACTCCTCACCAGAAAGACCTTTTTTGCATAGTACTTGGACCAAAGAGGCCACTCCCTGCTCCAATTTAATCCACAATGGACTTTTGATTACCAGACGTTGAAGGTAGAGAGGCTAGTATTCCAGGTGAACTGCTAAGATAGCCAAATACACAAACAGACATGGTCAGACCAGCTTAGTCACATGCCTAGCTGACTTGGAGCTTTTTGAATTTGAACTTGCCACAGAGAATCTGAACGGAGAAAGCTGTTTGCTTCTGGACTGAAAAGATCTCTCTCCTGTCTGCTTCCATCTCTTTATCACGGAAATGAAGACCCATTGAAGACACATGAACCCCAAGACAGAAAAGTCTCTTACAGTGAACACGGTTTAAGAATAATACTGGGCCCTAATGAAAAGCAAGACTACCTACAATCAAGGACTACAGCAAGCTCGAAGCACAGTAAAAACCCCTCTTCAGAGATTGCCTCAAACTTTTTAACTTTATTTTTTCTTCTCTTTTCTGTCTCCATTTGCATGCGCATATAGCATATGCATGCTAGCGTGGGGCGCGGCGTGTATCTGTAGGCGTTAACCAAATTAGCGTTTAAGTTTAAGGTTTAATAAATTTCACTTTTCTTCTTTAAACCAAACAAAACCTGGTCTACTCATTTCTTTGCATTATAATTGGAAAGTGGTGAACAACGATTCACTGAGGGGGAGATCAAAACACAGTGTGTTTAAAATTAAACCCTGTTACGATAAGACCAGGGGAAGACAGTAAAAGATCCCTAGACACCTTTCACACCTGATCATAACAGTTACAAAATAATATTTTCCTGATCAATCAGTGCTTATAGCACAGCCATTTTGGTATATTCTCAGCTATTTAAGGATGCTCCAGGATGATTTTGTTTCCACACATGGTCAAAATGACACACTTGTACTAAGATCTGCAATCATGGTAGCCAAAAAGAGTCACTGTGATTTTTATGGAGATTATATACTGTGACATCCATGCTACCAACATTCATATTACAATGCATGCATACAATGCTACTAAGTGGAAGCATTTCCAGCTTAATTTACTATTTTATGCATCTCTACAAATATAGAAAACTTTATGACTATATATTACTGGTATGAATACTTTTTCCAATAAGTTAACTGCAATACACTAAGCCATATAGGTCACAGATTCGATTGCAAGTCTGAGTCGAGTTCTCAGATATTAGCTGGTATAACAACTGAACCATCACAAGTAATCTGCATGTCACTGTTATACAGTGAAAAGTGCTTGTGGATAGATGTTGGGTGAAGACAGGACTGGGCTTGGCTGTGATGCCCCTTGCAGCCAAACAGCCTGCTGGCATGCAATGCTGGCTTGTGCATGAAGAATGACCATTTGAACAAGGCAGTGAAAGGCTTCCAGTGGCTACGGAACAATTTCCTATTAATATTCGGTACGTTCGGGGAAAAGGGGGGAGATAATTGGAGAACAAGTACGAACTATTTAAATTAACCATATAGATAATGCTCTACAAGCTGCTGAATGTGTTTTTTTAAAAAAAAATTTTAATATAGAGATACAGCACTGAAACAGGCCCTTCGGCCCACCGAGTCTGTGCCGACCATCAACCACCCATTTATACTAATCCTACACTAATCACATATTCCTACCACATCCCCACCTGTTCCTATATTTCCCTACCACCTACCTATACTAGGGGCAATTTATAATGGCCAATTTACCTACCAACCTGCAAGTCTTTTGGCTTGTGGGAGGAAACCGGAGCACCCGGAGAAAACCCACGAAGACACAGGGAGAACTTGCAAACTCCACACAGGCAGCACCCAGAATTGAACCCGGGTCGCTGGAGCTGTGAGGCTGCGGTGCTAACCACTGCGCCGCCCTAAGTAGCCTGATATGAATGCCATTTTGTTAAAATTACCTACATTAAAAATACTTGTAGCATTTGTTAAATTGAATGAAGGCCCCTTGTGATTTTCAAAATACACAAGTATCTTCCTTCACACACCTGCAAAAAACATTTTCTGCAAACTCTAATGAAGAATGTCAAAAGTAGAATTGAGAATATGCATAATGAGAAAGCATTTAATAATTGATGAAATTCAAATTGCTGGACCCTGCCTGCAATTTGACATGCCACAGGGTCCAGATCACAAGCAGCAAGAGGAGCTTGAAGAGAAGTTAGGCTCTTCTCAATGGGGGAGGGGGGTGGAAGGGAAGGTAGGAGAGAATAGTCAATTTTAATGAACTGCTAGTTTAACAGTATTATTCATAAAAGCCTGAGGAGACAGTCATCTGCTCAACCCTCAACCATAAACTACTGAACATGATTTCAAAAGTGTATACTTGGAGACCCAAAAAATGAATAAAAAGTAGGATGTTAAATTTTTAAGAAAGGAATAATGTTTTGTTTTGATACAGAAATATTACTGACATCATCTTTCCTGGAGGACAAAATGCTCTTGGGTCTTCAAAGTGCATCCCCCCATAACCAGAAACCCCCAGACACGAACAAAGCAATATCAATTAACAATTGCTGCCGTTTATTCCATACCCAAGAGGTATTCCATGCCTTGTGTTGACTGGATGACTTCACTACACACAGTTGAACTGCTGATTCCATTCAAGGTATCACTGGCCTTCCTGATCACCTAAAAAAAAATGTTTACAATGAAAATATAAAGACTGGAACAATGAAATGAAGCAAGTAACAAACTGATATATCCATCGATGGGCAACTAAATAGAATGTTTATATCAAATCTCTAAACCTCAGGAGTAATTGATAGTTTCACAAATTGTGGCAATGCTGGTGGGGTATTTAAAACTTCTGCCATATCAAGAGTTTATTTGAAGCTGCCCTGATGAATCTTTCAAAAACAGCTTGCATTTATACAGCGCCTTTAATGTACAAAAATATCCCAAGGTGCTTCACAGGAGTGTAATCAAGCAAAAAGTGGCATCGACCCAATGAACAAGATATTAGGATGGCTGACTAAAAACTTGGTAAATGAGATCAGCTTTCAGGAGCATCTTAAAAGAGAGTGGGTAGCGAGGCAGACAGGTTTAGGGAGGGAATTCCTGACCTTAGAACTAAGACAGCTCAAGGCATGGCCGCCAGTGGTGGGGGAAGGGAGTGGGGATTGCACAGTGGCCAAAGTTGGAGGAATGCAGAGTACTTGGAGGGTTGAAGGGTGGAGGTCACCGAGATAGGGAGAGGCGAGGCCATGCAGGAATGTATATCACAAGGACCTATATCTTAAAATTGAACTTTACTGGACTGAACCAAGGTTGCGAGTGCAAGGGTGATGGGTGAGTGAGATCCGGTACCAGTTGAAATACAGGCAGCTCGTGGGACGAGTGTGGAGCTGATACTGATCGTGTACAACCAGCTAAAACCAAGTAGTCCAATAAGCATTGATAAGCTTCTTGTTGCTTAGGACACTCCACCTATTACACCATTAACTTACAGGTTTGCCTTATCTGGAGCAGAGTGAGGAGAAACCCATCACCCTACTCCGCCACGTGCCATTAAAGAACTAGGTTGGCTGGTTAATCATCAACAGTGCTCTGGAGTATTGCAGAGCTGCCTCGTGGGGTATCAGATTACCAAGCTTGCTAAAAAGACTTGATTTGGCTCTGATCCCTTAGCAGACATTTTACTTTGGAACCACCTCAAACCCAAAAAGAGGTTCAAAAAACAAGTGATATAAACAAAACATTAAACAATACCCCTGTTACACGCTTATTTTTGTTCATCATGATCAAGACCCAACTGTGGAAACAAAACCAAAATCAGACATATTTATTTAGCATCTCTTGTGGCGCTGGACAAGAGACAAGAATAATATTCTGAATAGCGGCATACCATTAAACAATGTTCATAGCAAATTATGAACTGCCCAGCATTATGTCTTTTGTCACAAGTAAAACAGCAAGCTGCAGTCATAGAGTCATACAGCATAGAAACAGGCCCTTTGGCCCACCGCATCCATGCCGACCATAATGCCTATCTATACTAATCCCACCTGCCTGTATTAATTCCATATCCCTCTATGCCTTGCTCATTCAAGTACCTGTCCAGATGCCTCTTAAATGTTGCTACTGTTCCTGCCTCCACCACCACCTGTGCCAGGTCATTCCAGATACCCATTATTCTTTGTGTGAAAAATTTACCCCTTTGAACCTCCTCAGTCTCACTTTGCTTGTTGAACAGTTCAGAATATGTAGAACCGACACAAGCACGACATTTTTCAGCTCAAACTGGGAAATTAAATGCGGTGTCCCGTTTCAATTACAGTACCTTACCCAAAGTAAATCCCAACGTACATCGATGGAGACTAAAGTGACCTGAGCTGTAGTTATACTGCACTACTGATTTGAGATTGCTGGTTGTAACGAGTAGTTCACAATCAGTAAAAAGCACATTATACATGGATGTAAATTACGCTCCCTAGAAACAGCTTCATGTATTCATAGAGCTCTACTCCCCAGCCAGTAAGTTTTAAATGTCAAGAGTGCAGGTGGGAGCATCCACATACTCAGTTTTTTAAAAACTCTGCTTATATTTGTAAAGCATGCGGACGGCCCAACAGAGGATCAAAGTATATTTTGTACCTAACTCAATGCCCCACTGGTGTTAAACCCCCTGTAGTGCTAAGCCCAAGGAGAGCAGGAGGATCTCCTTGCAGGGATCTCACACTATGGTGTCCTGGCACCAGATTTTAGACTTAATTCAGAGTTATAAAGTTGCTTTTGCATTACTGTAAAATGATCCAGAAAGTGAATATACAGTTGTACCCCTAGTCAATTAGCAGCAAGTTCAGACTCAGGTCCAGGCAGACAATGTCCATGTACTTCTGAAAATGACATAGGATTCTGCTACAGCATACTATTACAATACAGCGCTAAATAAGATGTTGAAGGTTTCACCTGTAATGCACTTTCTAAACATCTTTGCCATTCATAAGCGTAGCGTTCATTCTCCTGAAACAAAACAAAAGACAACAAAAGCGATTCACCAACTCTTAGCTGAAGCTAAATCCAACTCCTTCCACATGTGGTATACTAAAATATGTGTAGCTTACTGCAGTCAAACTGAAATATTAATTAAGCAATTATTACAGTAGAAGAGAGTCAACAAAATATACTGCTCTGTGAAATGCACATTATGAGTGCCCAGGTCAAGAACTGACAAAACCATCACACGCCTGGATGGCCCTAGTAACAGAACTAGTCACCACAAGGCAGTCAAGCCAGTTCATAGATAATCATCAACCCATAACCTTAAAAATTTGTAATATATCAACACCACAACACATACCTACTTCAAACTTTAAGCAGCTCTTTTCTCTAACAAATATTCCAGGTAAGTAAATCTCACCAGTTATCATGAACACAATCCTACATAAAGGCTAATTTGTTGCTAAACTCTAAAGAAATCTAGCTTGTAACACTTTTTCCACCATCTGTGAATGTCACTTTATCTTGCTGCAATGTGTTCCTGGCAGGATAACGTCCCTGTAAGACAGTTGTGAAACTGTGCTATATAAAATATTGTACAGCTAAAAAAGTGCATCTTTATTTACAAGTTTTGTTCATTTATTTTGAAACACAAATACTGTTTGCAAGTAAACTAGTGACATTTACCCTCTTAATATGCACATAAGTTAATTTCTCAAAGCCATTCCTTTCTTGGCTTCAGTTTCAGAACACCCCTGGTGCCAGCCAGTTGGACCAGCTCGTTTACAATAATGTGTAACCTTTCCTGCAGAACAAAACCTGTAATCGGGCACAGAGATTCTGCAGCTAGAAACTGTGAACCATCAAAATTTCCTTCCTCAGCAGCAAGTAGAAATCTGAAACATCTTCCAGCTCTGTGCTTAACAAGTAATCGTTTTCGGAATACGCAATCTTTACCTCCACTTCCCCAGTTAGGTCCTTATATTTGTCCCTGATGACAGGCAGTGGTGCTGGCTTCTCATTTAGGGTATTTGATCTGTCCCTGAAAGGCTGCTCTGAAGCTGGTGGAGCATGGGTGACTTCTTTATCCCCGAGACTCAGACTCCTTTTATGAGATCCTGCAGGGGTAGGGTTGAAATCTTGTGTTAACCTAGTTACTCCATTTGAGAGAAAGTCACAAACATAAATTATGTCTGGCCAATATACCACAAAATTGTAACCATGGAAAGAAGCAATTCTCACAACAGAGGCTTCAGTCAATAATATATTTTAAAAATCCTCTCTGCTCATAAGAGAAGGTTCAATGTTCTGTGGTATTTTAATAAAAGTTCCATATTACTTCAATTAAATAACAAATTAATATATATAATAATAAACAGTTAAATAATTTTAAAATGCCAGTTAATTTGATACTTTGAGCACTACAATACAAACTACTGGATTGCACAGTACATTGAGAATCTCTATCACGGAGATCTCAGCCACCATTAGACCATTGTTCCCTTTTCGAAAGTGCCAATATTTTGTCAGAGAAGTGAGCAATATATTTCTCTTGGAGAAGCTTCAGAAGACAGAAACACATTATCTAAGGAATGGCTTTTACTGAAAATTTAAAAGTGGTCACCGGCGATATTTGGAAAAAATGTTGGATTTCAACAGGTGGGTGCATTTTTGGGGGAATGGGAAGAGGGGTTTGGCTCCAACACAAGGGAGAAAATTTTAGCTGAACTGAGCAGTTTTATGGAGGACTCCATCCCCCTTCCCCATCTTAGGCTGACCCATAATATTTGCAACCTCGGCGTCCTGTTCGGCTCCCATATCCTCTCCATCACAAAGACCACCTATTTTCATCCCCATTACATTGCCTGTCTACAAACCATCGCCTGCCCCCTGTAAACTTCAGCTCATCAAAAACTCTGCTGCTCAGTTTGGATCCCATACCAAGTCTTGCTGACACACCACCCATGTTCTCTCTGACCTACATTCATTACCAGTCTTCTAGTGCCTCAAATTTAAAATTTTTATCCTCATGTTTAAATCCCTCCATGGCCCAACCCCTCCCCCATCTCTCTAACCTTCTTAAGCAAAACACCCACCCCAGAACATTCTGTTCCTTTGACTCCGGCTTCTTCTCCATCCCCACCATGCCTTTAGCTGTCTAGGACCACACTCTGAAATCCATCCCTAAGCTACTGCGTCTCTTCACCCTCCTCTCCTTCTTTAAGGCCCTCCTAAAAACCCAAGTTTATGGTCACCCCTCCTAGATCCTCCTCTTTCAGTTTGGCCTCCATTTA
Source organism: Heterodontus francisci (assembly GCF_036365525.1). NCBI lineage: Eukaryota > Metazoa > Chordata > Chondrichthyes > Heterodontiformes > Heterodontidae > Heterodontus > Heterodontus francisci. Next base: position 46,132,882 of record NC_090400.1, read on the forward strand.
TGCCATTGTGAAGTGCTTTGGGACATTTCCTACATTAAAGACACATAAATGTAAGTAGCTGTTATTGCTGTGGTTGAGGAGGAAACTCAATGAAGAAAGCATTCAACTACACCCTAAAATAAGTTAATAAGGCACATGTGCAATCAATAAATTTGCTCTTTGCAAATTCAGACAAAACAGAATTACTATTTTCAACTTTGTTTTTGGCTACCGTGAATTTTCTTGGCAACCCAAGATCTAAATTTTGCTTTCAGCAAAAACAGCTTGTTGCAAAAGCCAACTCTGAGGTTAAGCAACCAGAAACAGTAATATTACAATTACTTCAATACAGGATACAGATTGTCCATACATACCTTGTGCAGAAAGGTCAAAGGTTTCCATCTCACTCTTGATCATCTCCTCACTGGACTTCACCTTACCCTGGGAACTAGCCATAAGAAAATCAAATTTACTAATTTTGGGCTTTTCACTTTGGAATTCGCCAAATTCATCAAAGGCTTCAGTTTTTGTCTCTTCAGAAGAAACTCCATTTGTGGAGACTGCAGTCCTTTGCTCTGCGTCATCCAGGTTTGACTCTTTAGGCTTAGTTATCTGTCCCTCCCTAGATGAAGTAATTGCAAAGTCTCCAAAATCATCACCATTTTCCTTTTTCCCTTTGGCCTGTTCTGCAGTTTCTTTGAGGTCTCCAAAAGCCCCAAACTTATGCTGTGAGCTTGTATCCTCAGCTGTGAATGTTGTTACCGTGGAGACAGTCGTCATGGTGATATTCTCTGAACTACCGAAAGAGGTTTCTTTCTTCTGAAGCACTGAGGTGGAGGACAAGGATCTGCCTTCCAAGTTCAGGAAGAATGGTGGCTGCTTCTTCATCTGGGTGCCAGAGTCGTCTTTCTCAGACCAATCGTAATTGGTTAAACTGCTCACTGCAGAGCCATTACTGAAGTTACCAAAGGGGTCAAATTTAAAGTCGTCCAGATCTGAAAGAAACAGTGAATTCTGGTCATTGACCTTGAACTTTGAATTTTAAAGTAAGTCTCTAATTTGGCAGAATGACATTTTCTGAATACTTAACTGTACAAAAAATAAACGACAAAGACTAAAACTGATCAGTGGCTGTACAATTCTTGATTATTTGCATTTCAGCAGATTAATTTGAGACAGCACTCAGCCAGTGGCAGGGTCTTCTAAGGTTTCAGAAGCACAGCTGACATCTGCTCCAAAAAATTTAAATATGTCAAAACTGATTAGGATTTTTGTTACTGCTGAGGCACAGTTCCAAAATTTATTTTCCAGCTAATGTGGCAGGAAAATCCTTTAGTGTTAGACTGATATGTCATATTCTGACAAATGCCTTTTCTCTTTCAGCTTGAAGCATTGGCCTAAAGCAACTTATGTTAAAGATAGTGGTGCTCCAAACAGACATTAAAGCAGATTTTTCAGTCAGCTTCAGTTCTGTAAAGCTGAAGAATGTTGCTGGTTGTAACCAGCAATTGTGGCCTTTACTTCCTCAACCATTGATCTCATGACAAGACAAGCGCAGCCTGTTAATTCTTAGGCAATCTGCACATGCTTTAGACCATGGAAATGTAATAATAGATAACCCAAAGTTTAGGTATGACAATGCATTCAAGTGGAGAAGGAATTTAGCATTCTTTATGGTTAAATTTCTGACTATTTTAGGGTGGTCTGCTGCATTTGGTCAGCCAGCAAAAATGTACACAATCAGAATTTTATAAAGAGCATAATTAGCTGAATGTGTCTGAATGGTGGAGCTCCTGTGTTCTGTACCACAGAGTGGTAAGCACCCACGATACTCCACAGCTAATTCCTGATCTTGAACACCCTAAGGACAAAGGTAAGGATCAGTAGCTCCCTTCAGGATGGAACAGTCTATCCTTGGCCTTTCCACCTCCAAGTAGTCAGTTAGGGTATCAATGAGACAGGTCTATGAGCAGATCATCCCACAAATTTCATTGCATCAAAATATTTTTGCAGTGCAGGGAAAAACTAAAAAATGACAAAAAATTCAAGAAATTTATAGCAATTTGCCAATCTTGATTCTATAATCTTCATTGTGATATCCTGACTCACATACCAAAGAAAATCATTGTTTTTTTTTTAAAAAGATGACTAATGTTCAATTTCTTACATTGTCAGATACAGTTTTATGTTGTTTTTTGATGGTACTGACATTAGCCTGAAAACAATCAGAACTTGCTGCCAACGAGCTGCCTGATGAGATTGGGACTGAAATCTGCAGCAAATGCAGATTGCCAACAGTGATGGTCAGAATAAATTACTAACAGCTGCACTGAAACCAAAACTACCACTCTATAGGTAAACAGAGATCATTATTGTTAACATAAAAATTACATTGTTTTGAATACTGTAACAACAGTTGATTACACTTTTTTTTAATTGCAACTGTAGAATGCCATTGTCAACTTCAGAAATGAGAGCTCCATTTGTTATCATCACAGTTTCACTTGTCATTCGGAACACATATTCAAGTATCATCAAGCTGTAATAAAGTACTTCAAAGATAAACATTAGGCAAATCTGGATACAGCCTATGCTCACTAGTGTAAATCCGTTCTTGGATCAGACAGATCTTTACTGAGACTTAACTTCATCAAGTTTATCAGTTATAAGGAATTATAATTAGTTTTTCTGTCTGGACAAATGTCACAAAATGATAACTAAATGGTTGGGTGCACTTTTGAATAAATTGTCCCAACAAAAATGTAGCTTGCGTCAGATGCTAAAATAGGTGCATTTCTGCATGGAAGATCAAATCTTGGCACAATAGTTGACTTCTTCCCAGCCTAATTCTACTGAGTATCAACTACCAACAATAGACAATTTCAAGACTGAAAGTTCGGAATATAATTGGTGCATTATTTCGGTATTAGATAATAGTAGCTTAGGATTTCTGGATTATAAAGATAGATAACGTGGACCTGATACAGCCCCAACAGAGACATGAAGACCGCTGGACACCTGATCAGCAGTCCCAGAGGTGAAATTATAACACTTGCTGATATTCAAAGATAAGTTTTCCTTATTGCTTAGGATTTGACAAAGCTCTGTTGAGAACCATATTGATCAATTCACAGCTGTAAAACGCTTTCAGGAATCGAGAGATGTATGGGGGGGGGGGGGGGGGGGGGAGGTGGAGCAAGGGAAGAGAATGACAGAAATATTAATGGGGGAGTTCATCCTCCACAGGAACGGTTCTCAATACAACAGCACAAATGTTGGCCAGGAATAACTTCTGTTCCCCCTGCACAGCAACCCCCCCCCATTCCCTAAACCGCTCACCCTTCAGGGTGAAGGAGAAAGTGCAACATCTGATGGAACTAACGATCACCTAAAAAGGTGATGAGAGGAGGCACAAAATAAACCATCTTGGTCAGGTTTATGTACAGTAAGAAGTACAAGTCAGCTGCTAATTGTCAAGGATACTTGTAAGAGGATCTCAAGTCTTTGCTAGTTACTTAGCACTTACTGCAGTGTTGTGAAGTCACCTTCACAACCCAATCACTGGTTGTACCTATTAGAAACAGGGAGATTAGTTTACAGCTCGGGCTGATGGAATTCCTTTTTAGCAAACTTGAATGTAACGCATCCAGCAAGCTAACCCAATCAAAAAAGGTAGAGATCTTTTAGCATGGCATGACATGACATGACTAAAGTTATTTTTTTCTTACATTTAAGCACAAAAAAGTAAGCCACTTAATGACGGCAGAAAGAAGGGACAATAAGCAGAAGTGCCTTCAATAACTATTTATTTTCCTTTAAAGCATTTTTTTTAATAACTTGCAGAATATTCTACTCATTCTCCCCTGGGCCAGGTAATTGTTATTAGAATAAGGAAGGTGATTTGTTCTCTTGGCTTCAGCATTGCTGCTTTGAACTGGAATGCTACAACATGCCCAACGTGACTCAAGAACAACTCTCCCTCAGATTTTCCGCTTTTCTGGGGGTAGGTGACTTTTAGCAGCACCTCCTTTTAAATATAGTGCTGAGATCAAGACCTCAATGGCAATGGAATTAATGCAAGGTAGCAGACCAGCTTTGAAGAATGTATTAACTAGGGAAGACTGCTGAGAATATCATTAGATGTCAAAGTTGTCTTTACGTTACTCAGTTTAAAACAAAACTTGAGATGTAGACAACTGTATTATTTTGCCAAACTGACTGAGGAAATTGGACGGATGGGGGAAAATCTTAAAACTTTAGAAAACAAATTATAATTCTAAAACTAAATGTGCATTTAACAATGGCAAGACAAAATATTGCTGAATAATATTTGGCTTCAATTCTAATAGTTACCTAGCTGCAAATACTGAATAAAGTATTTGATAATGCTTTACTGGATATAGTTTGAACTGGTAGAATTGAATAATAAATTGTAGAGTTGTTAATCCAGTCAGATTTCTTTTACAAATTTATAGGACTGAGCTAACTGGTCAAAACTAATGGAAAAGCCAAGGTCGCCGACAGAAATGCTGTGCCCAACTTAAAGATGGTGTGAGAGAAATATTTGCATTTCTGTAGTACTTTATTGCATCTCCCAGGCTGTCCTGAAGAAAATACTTTGCAGTCCGGAGACTCTGCCTCCGGAGAATACTTGGCATCAGGTGGCAGGACCGTATCTCCAATGCAGAAGTCCTCGAGGCGGCCAACATCCCCAGCTTATACACACTACTGAGTCAGCAGCGCTTGAGATGGCTTGGCCATGTGAGCCGCATGGAAGATGGCAGGATCCCCAAAGACACATTGTACAGCGAGCTCGCCACTGGTATCAGACCCACCGGCCGTCCATGTCTCCGCTATAAAGACGTCTGCAAACGCGACATGAAACCCTGTGACATTGATCACAAGTCGTGGGAGTCAGTTGCCAGCGTTCGCCAGAGCTGGCGGGCAGCCATAAAGACGGGGTTAAAATGTGGCGAGTCGAAGAGACTTAGTAGTTGGCAGGAAAAAAGACAGAGGCGCAAGGGGAGAGCCAACTGTGTAACAGCCCCAACAAACAAATTTCTCTGCAGCACCTGTGGAAGAGCTGTCACTCTAGAATTGGCCTTTATAGCCACTCCAGGCGCTGCTTCACAAACCACTGACCACCTCCAGGCACTTATCCATTGTCTCTCGAGATAAGGAGGCCAAAGAAGATAATAATCCCAGTTCTGCATAATAGTTCACAGGTTATGAAGATAACGTCTTATTCTAATTTATATTTTCTGCTACGAAAATTTGTTTTATGAGAATGTTGAAAACATAATCGTTCCAAAGTCAGGTCACACTAACACCTAACTTGCAGTCATAGCATCTCCAGATGCTATTTTTAACCTCTTTAGCCAGTTCACATTGAATCAGGTGTATTAATATATGAAATGTCTTGCATATAATACACACTTCTTGTAAATGTAACATATACTTCCTGTAACACTTTCCCATCACACTGTTTTGTCGATGTTATTGTTATAACACAGTATATCTGCTAACACACTATAAGCAATGCCATAGGAGATCGGTTAGTAACAAATATTTGATCCATATGCTTGCCTGTCATATTGTTTGATTGTAATGTTGTGTTGAACTTTTAATGTAGTTATTTCATCAATGCTATCCATGTGATGCTATGGGGCTGGATCACTGGAAATATATTTTCAGTTGGTTTTTGGCTGCCCTGAGGACTCCCATTCTCCCCTCAATTCCAGACATTTTACACACTGCTTGTGTTCTAACCCCTTTTAGGCAGACCTGAATGGCTCCAAGCTCTGCCTCTCTTCCCATCTATTGTCATCCACCTTAAGTACTCCAATTCTGCTGCCTCCATTGCAGTAGTTGTATGGGTTTACAGCTCTGCATAGTTCTAGGGCCCATTCTCAATGTTCTTTCCGGCCATATGGCCCACTCCTGTCACATTCTCTATTCTCCACGTGCAGACTCTGCTCTCACTACTCTCCCTAGCTCAATGCCCAAATCCGGTCATTCGCCCTGGTTCCATAGCTATGCCTGCAGCTGTTGTCCTCGGCTTTATACTGCCTTATGTCTGGTCACTACTTACCATTCCTTTCCAATCCCAAGCTTATGACCAACAACTCCAATCCTTCCCAACCAGGAACTTCATACTCTTTTCCAACTGAGCCTTTGCGCCAGCCCTTTAGGTCTCTCCCATAATGCAGTGGCCCCACATTTTGGCATTGGTCACAGCCGTGGCTCTTGAACCACGGCAACAACAATGACTACATGACAATTGATAGGTGTAGCAAATGGAATGCTATCCTTTTATTAAGAGAGGAATAGAAAATAAAAGGATGTTATGCTTCAGTTATACAAGCATTGGTGAGACCACATCTCGAATACTGTGTGCAGTTTTGGTCTTCTTATTTAAGGCAGGATGTGATTGGAGGTGGTTTAGAGGCGATTTACTAGATTGATACCCGGAATGAGCAGGTTGTCTTATGAGGAAAGGTTGGACAGACTGGGCTTGTTTTTATTGGAGTTTAGAAGAGTGAGGGGAGACTTGATTGAAGTATGTAAGATCCTGAATGGTCTTGACAAGGTAGATGCGGAAAGGATGTTTCCTCTTATGGGGGTGTCCAGAACTAGGGGGCACTGTTTTAAAATTAGGGGTCGCCCTTTTAGAACAGCAATGAGAATTTTTTTCTCCGAGGGTTATGCGACTTTGGAACTCTCTGCCTCACACGGTGGTGGAGGCAGGGTCATTGAATAACTTTAAGGCGGGGGTAGATAGATTCTTGTTAGGCAAGGGAACCAAAGGTCATTAGGGGTAGATGGGAGTGTGGAATTAGAGACACACAGATCAGCCATGTTCTTATTGAATGGCGGAACAGGCTAGAGGGGCCGAATGGCCTACTTCTACACCTAATTCGTATGTCTGTATGTAGTTTTCAGACTGCTCTCCTCCCTCCCAGTTCCAACCCCTATTCACTTACTCCCAACCCAGGTCACATGTTCTCTGTCACCCGTGCAATACAGTTGTTCCAGGACGGTTTTGATCCCCTGCTTCTCTCCACATGGACCTAGAACCTATCTAGCATGTTATCAACCTTCTCACTGTATGCTCTTGCCTTTACAACAAAGCTTTGAATGCTCCATGGCACTTCACATAGGAGAACACAAAAGCATAAGATGTTACAGAATACTTGGGAGAGATAACCAAAGGCATGGTCAAAAATGTAGGTTTTGAGGAGACAACTAGCAAGGAAAAGGGGGATAAAACCAAAAAGTGCTGAAAATACTCAGCAGGTCTGGCAGCATCTGTGGAGGGAGAAGCAAAGTTAACGTTTCAGGTCAGTGACCTGAAACATTAACTCTGCTTCTCTCTCCACTAATACTGCCAGACCTGCTGAGTATTTCCAGCACTTTTTGGTTTTTATTTTATTTTTTTTAAATTTTATTTATTTAGAGATACAGCACTGAAACAGGCCCACCGAATCTGTGCCGACCATCAACCACCCATTTATACTAATCTACACTATTTCCATATTCCTACCACATCCCCACCTTTCTCTATATTTCCCTACCACCTACCTATACTAAGGGCAATATATAATGGCCAATTTACCTATCAACCTGCAGGTCTTTGGCATGTGGGAGGAAACCGGCGCACCCGGAGGAAACCCATGCAGACACAGGGAGAACTTGCAAACTCCACACAGGCAGTACCCAGAATTGAACCCGGGTTGCTGGAGTTGTGAGGCTGCAGTGCTAACCACTGCGCCGCCCTAATTTCAGATTTCCAGCATCTGCAGTATTTTGGTTTTATTTAAGGAAAAGAGGGAGTTCAAAGTAATAAAAATACAAACTGAGTGAATCAGTAAAGCAACATTTGTTGAGGGGCATGCAATGTGAGAGATATGTGGAGATACAGGGGTGCAGACTCTGGTGAAGGGAGACAGAAATAGGAACAAAAGAAGTCAAAGACAAACACAGATAAAGAACAATGACAAAGTCCATGAGAACCAGAGGAGAGGGGGAAAAGAAAAAGAGAGAAAAATGGAAAGATAGGCAAAAAGAGAAACAATAGAGAATGGAACACAATTGCAGGGACAGAGGAAGAATCAATCTTGGGATTTCTGTCAGCAAGCAACATCATGGAAGAACAACAAGTTTAACCCAAAAGAAATTAAGATTCCAAAATATGATTATCACATCAATGGAACTGACTATAATGGAACAACTGGAGGAAAAACACCAGTTGTGGGATATAAATTTCATCTCAGGAGTCATCCTTCTGACAAAAGTGTAGATGGCATACAAGATATTTGAGAGAAGTTACACCATTTAAATCATTTAGCCTTCAATAGCCAAACAAAACACATTTTTGTGGTCTTGACCTGAAATTTATCATGTTTTTTTAAAAAATGGGTTTTACGTGTCACTGTTAGTGCATCACGTCAATTCTGTTGGTTAAAAATCATTTTGTACATTTGCAGGAGTTTGATAAATAGGAGACGAACCACTTCCTGTGAGCACTTTTAGTTTAGGGCAAGTCAACATGACATTACACCATCAAATATTCCAAGATCAATGTTTATTAGCAAGATGCCACTTCAGAAAAAAGTCAGAAAATATTGTATGCAGTATTCATACATTACAGAGAGTTACAGCTATTTAAAATACAGATTAGGCTTCACATGCAACAGCTCAGCAAACAGAGCAAAATACAGAAAGAAAAGTTTAAGAAAGCAGATTCAGGTAGAAGGTCTTTTGAAGCATTAAGCATTTTTATATAAGAGATTGCACTTAATTACAAAAAGCAATAAGATAAGTTTGTTAGAATGCAATTGAATCTTGTTAAAGGCATAACCAATATTGATTACCAGAGATTTCAGGCATATATTCTTACACACCAGACTTAGATCAGAAATTCTACATACAGGGAGTAAAGTGGGATTTTATGCTGCATCAAGTATGCTTTTATTTTGGTTCAACTGTACAGGATTAAGTCGTCAGCAAAGCTGATTTGAAACAAAGAAGGTTTTACAGAATTTTTGGTTAGACACAGAGCAGTTAGACATGAAACCAAAGAAATGATCAAAATGAATTTAAACCCTGCTTTCAGCACAGATATGTTAATTTTACACCTGTTAAGAATAGAGCGATTTAGAATTTTCTTTCATTAGTGGCTAGCAGAGATTTCATTTTAAACAAAGTCCCACTAAGATAGATTTTTAATTGGAGTAAAAACAAATTACTGTTCAGAATTCAATGGACGATTGTCTCAGGCAAATATTTTGGTACTAACATGATTAAAATCTTTGCTATTCATATTGGTTTTGAACAATTTCTAATGTAAAACACAAGGCAGAATACAGTAGATCCTTGCAATAAATATGGAAATCAGCTTAAATTTGCTACAATACAGTACAAATAATTGGTGTTTTTCACGCTGAAAGCGAGTTCAGACTGCATTGCACAACACACCAACAGGAGGCTGAGATTCTGATTAAAACTAATTTACTTCAGACTTGGTTCGCGTTATAAAGCCAAGTCATTTATGTGAGAGCACAAGACTACACACTGAAAATCAAATAGGTACAAACCATTCAGCACTTCATGAAATTAGAGATGCCTCTGAAGTGAGGATTAAATGTAAAATAATGTAACGGAAGCCATCAATAACTACAAGTGTCTCACTCCACTCATGCCATTCATTTACTTTTAATCGCAAGAGATAGGTCTTCAATATCCACATGGATAGAAAGTAGTTTAGCCTGTTTACACCTTAACAATTTTTTGCTAAGTTTGTCATCCATTTAAATATCACATCCTTCACACATTAGGTGTTCATCTTTACTATAAATACCAAAACCTGTGACTATTGGCAATTCTTTCTCTCCTGCATTTGCTGCTGCTGTCTTGAGTGTGCTACCTCAGCCTGTTTTGAAACAATTTACAGATTCTGCTTGACTGGCCGCAATCTGATCCACCAGAATAGGAGTTTTAAATATTCTTACATGGTGAGCCTTCTTAAATTTTACACCTTATTCACATTTAGTCAATCTTTAGCATCTGAAGTGTAACTTTTAACTCATATCAGCAGTAGTCAGATCAAAATCAAATGCTGTTTTAATTCAGTCAGACATTTTGGTTATGTAAGCAAGACTTTGAAAAGTTACATGTAATCAATCCACAATTGTGCAACTGAATGTCACACTAATAATCACAGTCGAGGTGGTGTTTAAACTGAAGTGCATATAGTAATGGGGCACTGAGGATTATTGGGTATACTTTCACAATATTTTAATAGAATGAAGTAAATATGATGCATCAAGTAGTGCGCGTTTTATTATTCTTAGACATATATACACTGGACTATAAAGGGTCCTGTTCTTCTCAGGAATGTTTTGATTTAAGGCTCACGATTGCTTTGCAATATGTCAAGAAATCGACTCAATTTTTCATGATAGCATAAAACAACACTAGTCAGGATCATTCTGGTACAGGAACTTTTGCTTTTTAAAAAAAAAAGCAGCACTTATATAAAACTGCTATTCCTGGGTCTAACGGCCCTGTGATTATAAACCTTTCACTGCTCCAATTTAAAGTTTGTTTAAATAAAAAGCCCTTAGTACAGTCTGCTGGTTTCACAATTCAACTGGCAGATAAAGGGAAGAGTAGAAATACAATTACATTTAAACCCGTAACTATACATTGTCCAATTTCTCTTCCATTAGTAATACAATGGTATGAAAAAGACCTTTTGCTTGGGATTATTTTACTAGCCCTCGGTATGACTAATGCACCAACAGGCAGTGGTTCCTTGATTCAGTTGATGGGACTTCAAATATGACCTGCCATTAGTACTTCCCTTAACTGAACTTATGAATATTACTTGTTAGAACCAAGCAATCCTCATGTATATTATATTTTATAATGTATGTTAACGCATTTGTTATGTTACTTTTCACAATAGATTAGAGTGGATGATGTTTTACAAGGATGGGGCCACGGTACCATGCAACAATGTATTATTCTGCTGCTTGAGTGCAGTGTGTGTAACTTAAAGCATCCCTTTAAGGCCACAAGGGGTAATTCCTGCATCTTTCTGGATCAATTAACAATCAGACTAGCTTTCTCTTTAATTTTTTTGTATAAAAGTGTGACACAAAGTCAATTTGATACTTTCTGTTGATGGGGTGGGGGGGGGGGGGGTATGATTTCATTTGTTCAGTTTTTTTGTGTGAAGTACGATGTTGAAATTTGCATGTATGTCAATGTAATGCCTAAAGTGTGATGGAGGCACCTCCGAACTTCAATACATCTCCATTTTGAAACAAGCTAAAGATAATTAAATTCAGTTTTTAAACAAATCTGTACACAGCATATATTTTTAAACTAAACCGATCAGACACCAGATTGATCTCGTCTGCTAGCTGACCAAAAATCTGATCTTGATGGATAAACACATACTATCAATTAGACGCCACTGACTTAATTTTGAAAAATAAAGACTAGACCTCTGCAACATTAAGATACAGTTTCTTCACCACCAGGGAATTCATAATTCAAGTTTTTAAGGGATTTTGTTTATCAAGGAAAATAATGTTGCAAGGATTTGAACAAATAGCCATTATAACAAGGAAGATGCACTACACTTAACTCCTGATAATTCAGTCATTTTTGTCATTAAAAAATTGAAGTATTCAGTAATTTGGATTAAGCAATATAAATAACAAGACTGAAGTGGAAATTTATGCTAAAAATGTAGTTATCAGATAACAACTTAAACTTTAAATTCAATAGATTATATAACTATATTCTCAATCTACACACATCGCTATTTCTATGTTGTTGAGTTATTCTTCAATTATATTTACAAGTTAATTCATACTATATCATGCTTGCAGCTACATTCAAGGTTTTAAACTGAGCTGAATTATACAAACATATAATCCTGTCAGACATGATTCCACTGAGCAATATTTGAGGGCCTAAACATCTGAAACTATGCAAATCACATGGAGGCACATCACCAGAAATTTGGCTCAGGCTAAATAATACTGCTTTTAATCTATAGTTCTCCCTCAATTTCGTCTGAAGACTTTATCCTCAGTTAATCAAGATAACCAGATTAGATCCTAAACAGACTTCTCCACTAATACCCACCTTTCTCTATGTTCAGGCATTAAAAAAAAGGTAATCCGTCATGGAACAAAACTAACCCCAATTTTTCACTCATTCCCCACCTCCAACAAAATGGTTCAACTTCTTCAGAATCACTCAAGTGACCTAATACGTAAATGAAAAATTCATTACGTGCAAGACTAGCTGGAAAATCATACTTAAATATTTACACTTTCAATCTGGGAACCAGAATTCAAGCATTCCTTTTCAATTTGCGTTGATCATTACAATTCATTCTGGCAATGATGCTGCTAAAATGGTTCTCAAACAGTAGCTACCGATGAGGCACGTGTGCTTGAGAATGCCATGGTTTAATGCCACTTAACTTGTGCGAAAATGAACACTGCTCCACTAGACTGAGGTCAGAACACTAATTCTGGATTATCTTGGAGATGTAACTGTAACACAATAAACAAAATAACACTGCTGTCTCCAGAGGGTCTGAGACCCAAATAAAGAGGTGGCTGATGGTGGGCTCTGGAGGCACTATTGCCCCCTACAGCACTATAAAAAATGTAGAGTGACATCTTACTGACTGCCAGTAGCAAGTTGTCTGCCAACATCATTTTTTTGTTCAATGGCAGAAGTGGAAAATTCCCCAGCCACTGAAGAAAGGTCAATGGCCTGTATTGAAATTCACTAGCCACTGAGGAAGGCATAATGACTGGAAACAATATGAACAATACACATATCAAACACATACAAGTACAGTTATCTTGGATTCTGTAGAAAGTGTATGCAATATAAATGAGACTGTTAACAAAGATCCTTAGTCATCAGTGAAAGAATACTTCTTTTTGTTGTGCAATATAAACACATTAATAACAGACCAGCGATAGGAAGAATATGCTCAATGGACCAGAGAGACTTTCAACAACTGGCAGTAGCCATAGAATCGCAGGCTAGATTATATGCCCATTGTCTATAAATGAGTGTAAAATCTAGTCAGCTATTTCTTATTTCCAGTCAGGGAAGGAAAGAGACCTATAAAATAGAAGCATCTGTGGGGGTGTATAACCTCACCCATCACCCAATAGGGTCCCCCAGTAATATTGCACTGTAAATAAAGACCAATTATGTCAAAGGCTTTTAGATATATTTCTACAAAAACATAGCCACAGCAAACTGATTCTCATCAGCTGACTGACAATTAACTATAGAAAGAACCCTGAAAGAGCAATAAAGTACTGGCACAAAAGACGGCACCACTATTGGCTATTTAAATGTACATAAACTATTTTCTCATCTCGTTAACAATTATAAAAGCCATAATATTTCCAAAATGCTATTTTTTTTTATCAACACTACTGTCTAGTGCTCCATTCTCCATGAAATTCACGATTCATTCCCTATGTTTTTCAAGCACTCTGACACATCCACACCCACATTCTTCAACATAACATCAAAATTTTGTCTCGCTGTTGCTTTTGCTTTCAGCGCTATGCTAGATTGGATTAAAAGAAGTTGCTGTGTTGTGTAAACAGCAGGCATCTAAATCCAGGGGTTCAGACAATAACAAATTATGAGAACAAGATTAGATTAAATTACAGCCTTGTAAGCGAAGGTGTCTTGAATTGAAATGAATCCTGTGGTAAAGAGCACTCTGGTTCAGCACATAAATACCTTACTTACACCAATGCCTCAAACTTGCCACCACTCAAGGCCTAGACATCTCTCGGGCTTTGATCATAGATATAACTAACTGCATTTATCCCACAAACTATCCCAACCCTCTCCAAATAATCCTCCTTTGCTCCAACATCTCAGTCAATCTAATTAACAGTTGTATTTGCTCTTTGATACCCTTGTGCCTTTCAGATTCCATCATAGTTTTCCAATCTGCCATTTGCGGATACAAGCGCCACTTCTGCAACCTCAAATCTGATGGCAGTAGGCTGAAGGGCACATGGTCAGTCCAGTCATCCACTACACGATTACCTCAAGCACCAGCATCTCTCCTTTCCTGGGGCCAACTCCTCCTTACTCCTGGAGAAAAGGAGCACCTTAAAAATCACATCTACCTGCTTTGGCCATCCTATATTATACCCTCCACCTTTCCTCAGAGTGTGAGAAGGGTAAGGAAATCATGATGGTTAACAGGCTTTGTGATCCATCTCCATTAATGGCTTCTCCTCCTGTATAAACACCTTTAAGGTGTTCCATCCATGCTTCCTCCTATTCCACAGTTACACACTATTTAGAGGCCAATTATCTGCAAATACACCTTTCAGATGTCAGCTTTGCCTTTCTGCTATCATCCCAGACCTCTGATTGCAAAGATGCTGGCTGTCCATCATAAAGTCAAGGATGAGCCAGTACTTTCTAAAGCTCAACAATGGCAAAACTGGGCCATTGTGTTTGATTGCTGACAGAAATTGTTGAATTTGCTGAATCTATCTCCTTCCCAGCTGTGTGCTCATTTTGAGCCTTGTGATATGTAACCTTGATGTTGTCCTTGACCCTGAACTGAGCTTAAAGTTCATGTGCAGTCCATCATAAGACTGCCTACTTCCACAGAATGCATCTGTCTAAATTGTACCTCACCCACCTACAACCTAATTTCAAAACCCTCACTGAATGCCTTCAACACGGCCTAGCTTGGCTTCTCCTTGCTGGTCTTTCAAGTTCTGTACGCTATACAAGTTCCAGCTTGTCCTAAGCTCCGCCACTCATACTCTATCCTACACCCGTCACGCAACCTCCCACCCCTAGTGCAATGACTTCAAAACTCTAATTTTACGGGGTTTTTTTTTACATTACAGAAGCTACTTATACTACAGTCAACATTCATCCCTTCCCCCAATCACTGAACCCAGCCCAATGAACTCCTGATGAATATACAATGTATGTTAGAAATTGTTTCAAGAACAGAAACTATCCCTTGGTTTGTGCAATACAGGGAAACCACTCGAACTTCATGTTAAGTCATATTGAGGTCATATGTGTCCCTCGATGCACCAAGGACACTCTAGCATATATGGTCTAAACCCAAAGTTTTGGCGATTGCTCTAAATTGGAGAGTTTGCAAACACATGTGGCAAGATAATACAGATAAGTGTTACATTGGTTACGATGACATACATCATCATAATATCTTTTCTGTGATAACAGAATACTGATAAATATAGAAAGCAGAATATCTCTGGCAGCTAGCAATTACTCCATTAGAAATAAACGAAGTACTCTACAATCTGTGTGGAGATTAGGCCTGTGAAAGGGGATTAAAAATACCGTAACATATGTGTTTTGAATCAAACAATGGAAAGGCTCATCATTCATAAAAAATCTTTAACAACTCTTGTTCCTAAAAAAATTCAACTTGTTCAAGTGGATCAGAGCGTACTTGGAACATAGCAACACATGAACATGGAAAACAAATGGACATGTGTTGCATACAAACAATCGAGATAGAAGAGGTCACTACAGGAGTAAACTTGAAGATATAAACACTGAGCTTTGCTTAAGATATCTTTGATACTCAACTGCAAAACAAGGATGAGCAGAAGCACACACACACACACACACACACACACACACACACACACACACACACACACACACACACACACATAATTTGTTTGAATCCACAGTGCATCAGATGTGTAGTTTGGAGAAACTACAGTTGTCAATAACTAATTTACAGTTGTAACACAGAAAATTTTTATTTGAGCAACCTAGGTGAGGTGCAAAAAACCACAATGTGAGACATCACGCCTGAAAAGACAGAAGATTAAACTAATTAATTTTTCCACATATCCTACAGAACGTAATTTTCCACTACCTCTATAGAATTCCCCAAATTACTTTATTTTTTGATCCAGTTAATCTGAATTTAGAAATATGATAATTTCACCTTATAGATTTTCAGTTTGCATTAGATTAAAAACCTAACTGGCTCACTAATGCCCTTTAGGAAAGGAAATCATGTCCTTACCTGGTCTAGCCTAGATGTGACTCCAGTCCTATACCACAACGCTTGACTTTTAATTGTCTTTTGAAATGGCTTAGCAGGTCAGACAGTTGTATCACCACCTTCTCAGGGCAACTAGGGATGGGCAAGAAATTCTGACACCCATATCCCCCGAATGAATTAAGAACAGAATTTAAGCCAGTGGTGAAAGAGATCTAGGTATTTTAGTGTACCATTACCTAAAGGCTTATGACCAATTCTGTGAAGCGTTATAGCTAAAACAAACAAGGTTCTAGATTGTATTCCCAGGTCAATTCACTGTAAAATATATTTTTGGCTGGGACAGAGATCACCTTGTACAAGAGCTCCTATAATAAAATCAGGGTCTAGGTGATCTTCCGGAATAGTTGTGATTGTCTAAATGGGTTGGAGAAAAATTTCCAGGTTCTTCTCCTGATTAGCCTGGATTTTTTTTCTGGCTTTTCACTTCTTCCAGGAGATTACACTGCTTCAGGCAGGTGAGTGTGTCTGTTTTGTGGTCAAGTTGGCATCACAGATAGATGGCACAGGCTAAATGGACCTGTGGGTCTTATCTTGTTTGTCATTTTTTTGTATGTTCAAACAAGCAAACGTACTGATCAGCATTTACAGTGAATTTTAAATTTTTTGATAATGCTCTTGTCATGCAGGCCCCCACCTGCCAAGAATGAGGCACACATTATTTCGCCACATGAACATTAAAACTTAAAATTGCTGCTGGGAAGAAAAGAGGGCCTATCACAAGGAATTGCCAGGCCCCTCGTCAGAAAGACCTTTTATGCATACTGGCAGACAGTGTTGGAAAAAAAGGACCAGTCCCTGCTTCTCCAATACACAGAAGACCTGGTCAGGCCAGTTTAGTCACATGACTAACTGACTGTTTGAATTTGAACTTGCCACAGAGTTTTGGAACTGAGAAAGTTCTTTTCTCCATGACTGAGAACACCTCTCTCCTGTCTGCTCACATCTCTTTCTCACGGAACTGAAGACCCATTGAAGACACATGAACCCCAAGAGAGAAAAGTCTCTTACAGTGAACACGGTTTAAGAATAATACTGGGCCCCAACGAAAAGCAAGACTACCTACAATCAAGGACTACAGTGAGCTCGAAGCACAGTAAAACCCCCTCTTCAGAGACTGCCTCAAAACATTTTTACGTTATTTTTTCTTCTGCTCTTTTCAGACTCTTTTTGCATGTGCGTATCATGTATGCATGCTAGCGTGGGGCGCGGTGTGTATCTGTAGGCGTTAACTGAATTAGAGTTTAAGTTTAAATAAATGTCACTTTTCTTCTTTAAACTGAAGAAAACCTGGTGTGCACATTTCTTTGCCTAATAATTGGAAAGCGGTGAACAAGGATTCACCAAGGGGGGAGCTCAAAACACTGTGTTTAAAAAACATAAACCCTGTTACAATAAGACCAGGTGAAGGTTAAAAGGGACCCCTCGACACCTTTCTCACCTGGTCGTAACACTCTTCATAACGCTAAAAAAGTACACTACAGATGCCAGTTAGCTGGCTGAATTCACTTCTCTGACTAGTAATTCTCTGAAATTAGTTGGCACTAAACTTAAGCAGGAGGCTCTTAACCTCTTTACCTGACTTTCTGCTGACTGCTGGTCATTTCTCAGTTGAACAGGAAACCAAAGGCTTGACCACTGGTCCTCCCCCAACTCTCTCCAGAGATTGGCCAACTGAGCTGTCAATGAAAACTTTCTTAAATATGGGCTTCATGCGACTAACGTCCACTAAGTTCACATGAATGAGATCATCCCAACCTATTATGCGAAAATATTTATTGAAGTGTCTCAACGAACCTCCACTGTTTCAAGCTGATGTGGCACATAGGAAGCGCCATTTCTCAAAATATAATTAAAGGCTGCACAGTTGTAAGTCAGTTGTTGACAACTGTTCATTGGAAAAACTACACATATTCTGTTTCATAGATCCAAACATATCAACATGAGGTGAGTATGAAGAGAGAGAGAGAGAGAGAGAGAGCTAATGAGGAGAGAGGGAAGAGCATGTGGGTGGAAAAGGTGCCATGATTAGCGAGAGCTTAAATTCTGCTGCAAGCAAAATGCACAGTGTAACAATTAGAAACAAGTGACTGAGCAAATTATAGCACCAGCTAGGCTAAATAATGTGAAAAGATTTTTTTGAATAATCCTTAATACCTATTCGCCAAAATAGAAATCGACGTTTTTTTCAAACTGCAAAAAGCACTGCGCCAGGCAAACACAGCATTGAAGTTGTTACATAGCACAGAAGAACTCCCACACACAAACACATTGCATCCAACAAAAGGACATGAATCTAAACTCCATTTTAAATGCGACCATTACATAATAGTATACAGACATTTTATTCCCTTGTGTTTAACAATGTGAAAATGTAACACCTCTAAGCTCTGTATTCTCTCCAAGTCTCAATTCCAATTTTAAAAATTTACTTATTCAAATATAAGAAAAGCATCCCATTTTAATTTGTTTGTAGTTTCTGCACATAAAACTAGTTCTATTCATTGAAAAGTGATGAGGCTCTTTATTTTAATCGTACCTCAGGCTACAGGACCTTGGCTCCAAACTGCCTTGATTACTAAATCACACATTTACTTACAGCTTCTAAACAACAAATTATTTTGCAGTTAATGTTTATGTCATAAGACCAAATTGTTTATAAACAAGATTTTAACCAGCATGTGACTATATTTTAAATAAAAGTACCTTTCCATGCCAAAAAAGCTTAATAGGTCTGGTCAAATGGAACTGATGAGAAATTCTAACTGCTGATGAGCAAATATTTTAGGGAAATAAATGGCGTTTTGTAGCAAGATGCTATTAGGTGGAAGTGTAATCTAACTGCCACGACTCAACTTAACATAAAAGGTTAGTGCATGACCTATGACTAAAATACAGATGAGTTATCTTACTGAGGCACTTTTAGAGTTGCCAGCAAGGTGTAGACGATAAATCATCCCACTCTAACTGGTCTTTGATGTGTTTCTGAATAGTGAAACAAAGAATGACCTGGCTCTGGCCATCAAAATGGACTCTGGAACCATTTTTCAGCCAAAAATCAATGTTTCCAAAGCAAGAAGGTGAAACTGTCACCCTGATCTGCTCTTGCACATCTCCTAGCACCAGTCTACCATCTTCTCATTCAGTGCAGGTATGTCCTGATATTAATAAAGCAATTTTTTTCTACACATGCTGCCATTATAGAAAGAAAGAACATGCATTGGAATAGCACCTTTCATGCCCTCAGGGTGTTCCAAAGCCAATTAATTATTTTTGAAGCACAGTCACTGTTGTTTTATAGCCAATTTGTGCACAGCAAGGCCCCGCAAAAACATTGAAATAAATGAACAATTGGTAATACTGCATTTACTCTCCCATCTACATTCAAACATCAGTTTCTTTTGAACTATTTGCTCATTGCACAGCAGTGTACAACCTATGACAATGGAAACATAAATAATAGAATAATATGGTATAAATAATGTACCAAAAATTAAATACCTTGGTTGTTGTGGTCACACAGAGTGGTCATAAACAGAATGCATCATAAACAGAGTTTAAAGGTTGGGAATTTAGTGAGTGTGGAAATTGGGTGCAGAGAGGGAAGGAGGTACTGCTTTTTGCCTCCCGTGGTGCATGTTACAGGCAAATATTGGATTTAATCGACCTATAACAAACTAGATCGAGTAATTAAAAACAAAATACTGCATATGCTGGAAATCTGTTCTGATGAAAGGTCACAAACCAGAAACATTAACTCTATTTTTCTCTCTACAGATGCTGACTGACCTGTTGAGTTTTTCCAGATCAAGTAATTAGTTCAAAAACTAAAAACTATAAGCTAAGTTGATTAAATACATAAACTTTAATTAAATAAATAAGACAAGGTTATTAGATAGGGAATGCAGGTATGTGCCACAACTGCAGCAATTGGGAGTTTGTCGAGAGCATTGCGAACCTGGACAACCACATCTACAGTAAGCGTCTACATCTTGAAGAACTTCAGCTCAGAGCTGTTGAACTGGAGTCTGAAGAGTTGACATCGAAAGGCATCAGCGAGGGCAAAAGAGTAACCTGGACAGTGATCCAGGAAACAGTTACCCCCTTAGTTTAGGTAGTGGTACAGGTCCGGTTTGTGGCCATGGACAGCAGAGCGTAACTGCGAGTCAGGATGACAGGGGGACCACAGGAGTCTCGGCTTTGCCTTTATCCAAAAGGGGATTCTTGCTGCTTGTATGAGCCAGGGCACAGTCGACAGGACGGAAGACAAACAGACCACGGTACCGTGGGACAGGAGGCTACTCAAGTGGGGTGGGCGGGGGGGGGGGGGGGATGCGGAGTATAAGGGGCCTATACTCCGTAGTTTAGAAGAATGAGAAGTAATCTCATTGAAACGCAAGATTCTGAGAAGACTTAACAGGGTAGATACAGAAAGGCTTTTCCCCTGGTTGGAAAGTCTAGAACTAGGGCGCATAGTGTGACGGAAATTACACCTGCCAAATGGAAACATATTAATTTTGTCATATGGGACACTACTTGAATCTTTTTTTACTGGACATTGCACATAACTTGTTTAAAAAAAACAAGAGCTGAACAGCTGAAAACATGATTGCACATTTGCATTCTGAGAGACATGAATGGAGAGACAATGGGGGTGCTCCTTGATTCAATTAACAAGATTGGTCTGGACAATAGTGATCATCAACATTCTTTGTCTGTATAAGAGCCAGAACTCCACCCCCACTGACTGTATCTAGAAAGCTTTGAAATCCAACAACCCTCCCAGAAGATGCTGTTTCAAACAAAGAGATGTTCACATGACCTACCTGCTGGTAAGACTGGGGCTTTATTGAATTGTGCCTCACGGAAAGGAATCAGACTGCAATTTTGAAGAACAAAGAGAAAGAAGACCTCCCTCTCTGTCTCTCTCCAGCAAAGTCCCAGGAAAACCATAGTGGCAGTTTCTACACTTCACGACTACAGACAAAGCATATCTTCAGCCTTCTGGTACCAGAGAAGCAAGCTTGAAATTGTGCACCAGGCCCCAGAGAGAACTCCAAGATCTTAACTTCAATTGAGGACATTGTAATAAATGGAATTCAGTTACTGGGTGACAAACTCTCCTTCAACCCCCTCTAATTCTTTCTCCCCCTCTGTATCTATTTCTGTGTGTGTTTATCTCACATGCATGCTAGCATGATTGCGTCGCGTATTTTAGTAATTTTAACCATGTTACAGTGATAAGGCTAGTAAATTTACATCTTTCTTGTTTAAACCGAAGAAGACCTGTCTGATTGATTCATTTGCAATTACAATTAGAGTGCAGTGAGTAAAGGCTCACTGAGGTGGTAAGCTAAAAATCACTGTGTTTGAAAAGATAAGCACTGTTAGTGACAAACCAGGAAAGGGGCAAGAGGGGAGCCTGAGGCCCCTTCCTCACCCGGTCGTAACAATAGTCTATGGAGAATATAGGGCTGAGATGAGGAAAAGTTTCTTCACTCAGAATGTTGCGATTCTGAAAGTCCTAAATTCTATCAATCTATGGGAATCGAAGGATATGGCTTTTTTTGGCAGCATGGTTTTGTGAAGGGAAGGTCGTGTCTCACTAACTTGATTGAGTTTTTTGAGGAAGTGACGAAGATGATTGATGAAGGAAGGGCAGTGGATGTTATCTATATGGACTTCAGTAAAGCCTTTGACAAGGTCCCTCATGGCAGACTGGGTACAAAAGGTGAAGTCACACGGGATCTGAGGTGCGCTGGCAAGATGGATAGAGAACTGGCTCGGAAATAGAAGACAGAGGGTAGCAGTGGAAGGGTGCATTTCTGAATGGAGGGCTGTGACTAGTGATGTTCCGCAGGGATCAGTGCTGGGACCTTTGCTGTTTGTAGTATATATAAATGATTTGGAGGAAAACGTAGCTGGTCTGATTATTAAGTTTGCGGATGACACAAAGGTTGGTGGAGTTGCGGATAGTGATGAGGATTGTCAGAGGATACAGCAGGATATAGATTGGTTGGAGACTTGGGCGGAGAAATGGCAGATGGAGTTTAATCCGGACAAATGTGAGGTAATGCATTTTGGGAGGTCTAATGCAGGTGGGAAGTATACAGTAAATGGCAGAACCCTTAGGAGTATTGACAGGCAGAGAGATCTGGGCGTACAGGTCCACAGGTCACTGAAAGTGGCAACGCAGGTGGATAAGGTAGTCAAGAAGGCATATGGCATGCTTGCCTTCATCGGTCGGGGCATAGAGTATAAAAATTGGCAAGTCATGCTGCAGCTGTACAGAACCTTAGTTAGGCCACACTTGGAATATTGCGTGCAATTCTGGTCGCCACACTACCAGAAGGACGTGGAGGCTTTGGAGAGGGTCCAGAGGAGGTTTACCAGGATGTTGCCTGGTCTGGAGGGCATTAGCTATGAGGAGAGGGTGGAAAAACTCGGATTGTTTTCACTGGAACGACGGAGGTGGAGGGGCGACATGATAGAGGTTTACAAAGTTATGAGCAGCATGGACAGAATGGATAGTCAGAAGCTTTTTCCCAGGATGGAAGAGTCAGTTACTAGGGGACATAGGTTTAAGGTGTGAGGAGCAAAGTTTAGAGGGGATGTGCGAGGTAAGTTCTTTACACAGAGGGTGGTGAGTGCCTGGAACTTGCTGCCGGGGGAGGTGGTGGGAACAGATACGATAGCGACATTTAAGAGGCATCTTGACAAATACATAAATAGGATGGGGATAGAGGGATACGGTCCCCGGAAGTGCCGAAGGTTTTAGTTTAGGCAGGCATCAAGATCGGTGCAGGCTTCGAGGGCCGAATGGCCTGTTCCCGTACTGTACTGTTCTTTGTTCTTTTTTGATATGGGTCTATCAAGAGGGAAAGTGGAGTTGAGGTAGAATTTCAGCCATAATCTTATTGAATGGCAGAGCAGGCTCGTGGGGCTATATGGCATACTCCTGCTCCTGTTTCTTATGCTGTTTAAAACATAACCTATTTACTGTGCCATTCATACAACATTGACGTTTCAGACTTAATTTGGTGAGTGGCGATAACTTTGGTGCAGATTCAACTTTATCAGATACTCACACCAGTCTCGTGCCTAAAATTCCACTTGACTGCAGCCAAAGCTCTAATTCAGATCTCTGCAAAGCACTTTAAAAGAAATTCTCAAATGAACAGTACTACCTAACCATTTCTACTCTATGAATGTTCTAAGCTAATTAGGACAGTTTCACAAATGAGTCTAACTATGCAGCTGCACACCTTCGCAGACTCGAACATTTTAAATGTTGATCTGCCCTTGCGAATTCATAAGGTTGAAGAACTCTCAATACATTGTGATTACCAATTCAGTATTCTTCCAACTTAGCACCGCAGTGAAAAACCTTCACTTTGCATCCTGAAAGAAAACCCTTATGCTTGCTCCAGGCATTAGGGTTCACCGTGCAGGCATTACTCCCACACTGTAGTAAGAGATCAGCAGATCAGAGTCTCTGCACTGTGACCAGTTCAGTTGAAAACTATTAGTCTCAGTTTAGTCTAATTTCAGGCCCTCTGTCCCACTTTTTAAATGTCATACATAATCTGCCACTCATTAAATTTAGTCTGGTATGTCAGTGTTGTATGGATGGCATACTAAATAGGCTCTGTTTCAAACAACAACCAAGATATTTAATTTCTGGTACATTATTTATACCATATTATTAGGTTAGTTAACAAAAGCAAATGTTTAGAAAGGGAAGGACAGAAATTTGTGGGCACTCTCTCAAGCTCAGTTTTCAAGGCTAGTGTTTGTTAAACCTGTCAGTAGACCTGGAAACCCTCCCCAAACCACCAGTTTTTTTCATCCTCCTTATTAGCACGCATTTTTGTCCAGTGAATTATTTTACATATTACTGACACATTCATCCCCATTGCCCAGTCTGTTTTACCATTAGTTGAACAGACTATGCTTAACTTTTCTAACACTGATCTGCACTTAGCAGGGCAAATTCAAGTTATGCCCAGACATTTACATCCAGAATTAAGCCCAAAGCTCTTTATTCCAGACAATGTTTTAAAAGTGCTTTAAACAGCTTTCTAGAAATATAAACAACAATGCTGGCCTTCAGTAATGGTGCCCTTTCACAATAAAGAGACTTATTTGCAACTTTGTAAGAAAGTTGTGGTTAAAACTAGGCACCATGTTAAGGCACCAAGTCCCTTCTGTACAAGCAGTAGCAATATATTGAATATGGTTGCCTATAAAACAATAAAATGGAAACAGAAATTTGTAATGCTGGTCAAAAGGGTGCAGATAAAGTAATTCAACTAACACAGTGCCATTCAGCCAGACTACAACTGTCGCTTTCTCTGGGACTGTCTCAATTATTCATTATATTATAATGGATGACCTGAATATGTAGGTGTCTGCTCAGAAAAAGTGAACAGCATTTGGATCATTCCGTTAATTCCAAGAACTGAAAAATCATTGACAGCAAATATGCTGGTTCAATTGTGGTAACTGATGACAATGTAGTGGACATAGGTACCCTAACAATTGAAGTTGTCTGGTGATAACTCTAAACCAAGGGTACTAATTGGATTTAGCCACTATGGTTAACAACTGAACACAATTATGCCCATTGAAAAACAGTTGCAATCAAAACAATTCCCAACAGCCATGATTATACAAAATGGATAGCTACATATATAAATGGTAAATCATTGGTGCTGCATTATAGAAAGGTAACTGCAGTACGCAGATGATTTGGTTGTATTTACCAGATCAAGCGAACCATTTCCTCACCTGTAACAGGAGGTGGCTGACCAATGACAGGTGGTAAATCCAGCGAGCTGTCAGACAACACATGCTTCAGATCACCACCCTCAGCTGACTTCATGTCAAACTGACCAGATAAGGCATCTTCCGAGTCCTCTTTACCAATACTGCTCCCACCAATAGAAGGAAGGTCCAAAGACTTCACAGAGGCAGAGTCCTCTTTCGCCTGTTTAAAAGCAGAGAGTTTATCTATGAAAGTCTTGTCCGAGGTGCTGAATGCAAGGGACAACTTGGTAACTGGAAAGTCATCCTCATTCTTCTCTTGGGAAAGGGAGGTGTTGTCTTTTTGTTCCTCAAAACCAATCACAGACCCTTCTTCAGGTAACTGTTTAAAGACATCATACTTGTCTACAGTCGAGGTTGGAGGCTGTTGTCCACCTTCAGCTATGCCAAGTGAGGCATCAAAAGATACTGCAAAGCCATCATTCTTCTCCTGCCTGAAAACATTATATTTATCATTTGACTTTTGTTCAGAGGATCCAGTGGTGCTGGTGCTGCCAAAAGCTATAAAATCAGCAAATTCATCCTGACCCCATCCCCCACCCGATGAAGTACTGGTTGCTACACCAAAAAGGTTGAAGTCCCCAAAGTCATCAGTTCCGCCAGCAGTCTTGCTACTGGCTGAGGAAAAAGTACCAGATGATAGTGATGACAATGATGATGCAACACATACAGATGATGTAATGGATGATGTCACAGAAACTAGTGGAAATGACACGGATTTGTTCTCTCCAGTGCAACTGACAGAGGTAAAAAGGTCCGTGAGATTGAAAGTGTCTTTAGGCTGTGCTACAGGTTGCAGTTGCGGCTGAAGAAATGGCACAGAAGGAAATGCTGTTGTAAATGTCTTTACTTGCTCTGACGAATCTACTGGTGAAATGCTGTCTGCAGTTTTGAAGTCTGTGAATCCATCATCATTCCCTGGTGACTTGAATTCTGCAAAGCCCTCCCCTGCAAACATACATCTTTTCAGTGACAAAATACCAGCAGTTAAGAATGGAATTCTACATTTCACTTTTCACAGCACACAACACAAGCATTTTCAAGTTAGTAACTATGACCAAAGCACCAACCCATACCAAGCATGCACTGCCAAGTAAAACCCTACATAGAACATACCACCATATAATTTCTCATTGTAGGGAAGAGGGATGATCAACGAACCAAATTTAAATACCCAACCGGCCCAAATTAGGGCCATTATGTAAATCTGGAAAAAAGAAAGTGAGAATTTTAACCCAGCTTCGATGGGTAAATGGTCTGGATATTTCCCATGGCGCATGCATGGCAGCATTCTGCTAAGTATCTATCCAGTCCACACACAAGTGATGGTACATTGTCTGGTTCTGCTCACATGGAACTATATTGGCAAACACTTGAATTTACCTTTGTCTTTTTAAGGAAAAGTTTCTGTTACTTTATTCTGTTTGTATTTTTCATTTTACTACCTGGAAATATTGTAGTAACTGCTTCAAAAATCATTTTGGAGGGGGTGAAAGAGGAGGGAGTCTACTAATTCACAATACTGTATTTGAGAGCAACCATCAGCTTTCTTGGTCCCGTCAATTGGATTTCAATCTATCACTTCTCCTTCTGTAGCACTTATGCTTACAGCCCAAAATACATCACCCATGTGACAGTGATTTTCTTTTTAAACCATCATTTATATTTTATATGAAGTAATGTGGAGACCACATTAAGAGCTGTAAAACAAATATAAAAGACCAATATTTTTCCCCCTTTTTCTACTGCAAGTTTATATGATCATAGCGTACTATGGGCCCACAAAGTGTATGCCTCCTCCTTCCTCCCAAATGCCTAATTCTTCCCAATTGAAAAAGTTAGATAAGGCAACCTGTCCCCAGGCATTTCAAAGTGCAACTCACAAGCTAGAATGAAAAGATATAGAACAGTAACACAGCAAGGCTCACTTTTAGAATTTATTTTCTTTATATATGGGAGAACGTCTGCTCTGCACCTTTTCCCTTTTTCCCCAATAGGGAATCCACTAACTGAACAGTGAGCGGGAATCATCAAACCATTCTCTGGTGCAGTGTGTTAAAATATGGATATATCGTTCTATTCCACTTCAAATTCTTTTTTAAAAAGGCGCATATAAAGCAAAAGAACAGAAAATAAAACACTACAAATGTTTAGACACTTCAGCTACTTTAATTACTTTAGCTGCAACAAGAGAATTAAATGTACAAATAAAAATATTTTATAGGATAGGATAGCATAGAATATAAGAGCAGGGAGGTTCTGATTGGAGTTGTATAAAACGCTAGTTAGGCCACAGCTGGAGTACTGTGTACAGTTCTGGGCACCACACTATAGGAAGGATGTGATTGCACTGGAGAGGGTGCAGAGGAGATTCACCAGGATGTTGCCTGGGCTGGAGCATTTCAGCTATGAAGGGAAACTGAAAAGGTTAGGGTTGTTTTCCTTAGAGCAGAGAAAGCGGAGGGGAGATATGATTGAGACATACAAAATTATGATGGGCATAATTTGTTAGATGTTAGATAGGAAGAAATTTTTTTCCTTTAGCGGAGGTGTCAATAACCAGGAGGCATAGATTTAAGGTAAGGGGCAGGAGGTTTAGAGGGGATTTGAGGAAAATAAATTTCACCCAAAGGGCGGCTGGAATCTGGAACGCACTGCCTGATGAGGTGGTAGAGGTAGGAACCCTCGCAACATCCAAGAAGTATTTAGGTGAGCACTTGAAATGCCATAGCATACAAGGCTACGGGCCAAGTACTGTAAAATGGGATTAGAATAGTTAGGTGCTTGATGGCCGGAACAGACACAATGGGCCAAAGGGCCTGTTTCTGTGCTGTATAACTCTATGACTCTATAAAATATAAATAGATCTGCTTAATCAACTGGATATCTAGGCAACACTGGCACTGTACCAGTTCTTACACTTTATTTACACTTGTATGAAAGCCGTTAACTCTTTCAGCTGGGGATTGCAAGAATTCATCAGAAAACAATGGGGCAGAGGGTGGGAGCAAGAAAAAGTCCAAAGTGAACATGTTTATTGTTCAAAATAATGTCCCATACTATAGTCAAAAAGTATACTGCCAGAAGAAGGGTGTGTGTATGTGCGCCCATGTGTCTGTGTGTATTTTGAGGTGGGGTGGGACGGGAAGGGCAGTTGGAGAGGGGGTTGTGGGTGCATGTGTTTTTTAAAATTAAGTTTTTCCCCTGATGACCTACCAGATCAGTGTCTCCTTGCTGCCCGACTACTGAATATGGAGAATCCTGAATCATAATCATTAAATGCTAATGGTGGTCACAATTCTGGGCTGACATGAAAGCAAATTTGGAGATGCAAGACCTCGGGAAAGCATGGTTACTGATGGCATTTGTAGAGCAACCAGCAAGTCTACATAGGTTAAATACATGATCATTTCTACCTCTTTGGGAAACACTATGCCTTTCATGCAAGGAATCTGAAAGTACTCTACTGGCCACAGCTATTGTATATATGGTTATACACGCTGGTCTATATCCACTCACCTGAGGATTTATTTTCTGCACTCTGGCCAAGTTCCCGAAAAACACTGTATTTGTCACCAAAATCTAAAAAAAAAAATTAAAACTGAATCATAATGTATTCAAATAACCTGATATCTTCTCATCTTATTTCTTTAACAAAAATGTGCTAAAATAACAATCCAGTGCAAAAAATTTCCTTAGCTGAAGTACTACAGACTCAGTTTATAGTGCAGCATTAATCTGAAAATTTCACACTTTTGCCTCCTCATCAAAATATTCTTGGGAACTTTGTTTTTGTGTTGCACAGTTATGTCATGCAGGCAGCTCACATTGGTGCTTGCAAATGATGATACTGAGTACCTGAAAGGCAAGCTGCTCCATATCCCAGTGCTAATATCCCTCTACTTGAGTACAAATGCATAAACAAAAATCACATGTTAAGGCACCACAGATGTCTCCCTACCAGTGAAAGTTCTGGGTTGAAGAATATTGGGAGTCAGCCTTGGCTTAGAAGTTGCACTTTTGCCTCTGAGTCACAAAAATGACCTGCATTGAAATAACCGCCTTTCACAACCACTGGACATTTCAAATAGCTTTCAGCCAATGAAGTATTTTTGAAATGTAATCACTTTGTAATGTAGGAAATGCAGCAGCCAATTTGAGTACAGCAAGCTCCCACAAACAGCAATATGATAATGACTAGATAATCTATTTTTGTGATGACCAGGATCCCCTGCTCTTCTTCCAAATAATGACATAGGATCTTTTAAGTCCATCTGAGAGGACAGAGAGGTTTAACGTCTCGTCTGAAGGATGGCACCTCTGACAGTGCAGCACTCCCTCAGTACTGCACTGGGAATGTCAGCCTTCATTTTTGTGCTCAAGTCCTGGAGTGGGACTTAAACCCACAACCTTCTTCCTCAGAGGCGAGTGTGCTACCAACTGAACCATGGCTGACTCCGTGAAGGTCATTCATGGGTTCAAGCCCTACTCGGGATCCAAACTCAATCTGTGCTTACACTTCAGCACTGTACTGAGGGAGTACTCGCACTATTGGAGGTGCTATGTTTTGGATGAGACATTAAATCTAGGTTCCATTCATCCTCTCAGATGGATATTAAAAAATCCAATTTAACTATCCAAAACAGGGGAGTTCTCCTGGTGTCTTGATCAATATTTACCCCTCAGTCAAGAACACCAAAAAAAAAATTATATGGTAATTTATCTCACTGCTGTTTGTGGGACCTTGTTGTGCTTAGTGGTTGTCAAGTTTCCCTAACTCAGTGCCCACACTTCAAAAAAACAGGCCCTGTTGGCTATGAAGTGCTTGAGGACATCATGAGGTCGTGAAAGGTGTTATAAAAATTCAAGTTCTTTCCTTCTTTTATTTCTTATTGGAAAGGTACCTCTCACATGCCATCTGATAGCTGGTAGTGGTTTGGGAGCAGAAGCAGTGACCTGAAGCATTGAATAATGTATGAAGTGTACGCAGCAGAAGGGGAGGAAACAACGATCAACAGGATCTTCTCAGAAAATATAAAGTCTAGTAATAGAACAAGTTCAGTAAAGTATACTATGAGGAAGAACAAAAATAAAATATCTCTTTTTTTGTACAACATTTTATTGGCATTTCCTGACAGGCTGATTTCATTAGTTTGAAATAGCATTCTGGAATTACTAAGCAAATAACATCACACTTATAAAAGCATATTTATTTTTTCTTTGAAGAAATTTGATGCAGATCATAATCTAATCCATCCAGGAATTTAGAAAATGCTAACAATTGGGACATGCAGGCTGCCTTGCTTGTATCTACAGTTAGTTATAAGGAGAGAAGAATTCCATTCATTACAATTTTTAAATGCTCAACTTTGGAGTAAAACGTAGACAGTGTCAGAAGGCAGTCCACCGTACCTGCAAATGATGAACTTTCTGTAGGCTTGTCTTCTGTCAAGTCTTTAAAGACTGCATATTTGTCCACTGAAGAGGATGCAGAGGTTCCTGAAATTGGAGTCAGTAATGTATGTGCACTGAAAGAGAGAGAATTCAATTACCCACAAAATTATCCCAAACACAACTGTTCATAAATGCATGCCTGAAGAACTGCAAGTAAGTAGTTTATCCTGCAGTTATAATTACAGGCAATTGTCAATGTTACAAACAAAACAAATAAGACACTCCAGCTAAGTCCTATAATCCTGCTTGCAGAATTGACCAAGTGTCCTTTCAAATGCAGTAAAACATTATAGCAGGCCCACTTGCACTTCTACAAACTTTGCATCCCCAAAAACATTTATTTTATTGCCCTCTGAAGGAGGAAGGTTGTCAAGAGGCAAAGAACTAAAGTAAAATATAAGTCTCTATATGACTTTCAGTAAAAAGAAAAACAATGACAGAAGGTATTCATGTCAGAATGAGAGGAACACCACCCTAAAAACCTCAGATGCCAATCCAGTGATTTTTCACAGCCAGGGTGTAGTCCACACTTTGTGACATCAGTGCGTAGTGGTGTATTCTACTGCCCATAATTACCTATTGAACTGTGAAAACTATTTTCTCACAAGTAATGCTTTGTTAAGCCATTTATGATTGTTGTTTCAGTACAAGAGGAGCACAAATCCTACCACGGACTGTGAGATTTTAAAAATCCTCTCAGTAGGAACAAAGAAAGACCATCCATTCTGAATTGAATCAATTGTTGTAAACTACAATAACTGTTTTAGAATTTGACTTCATAACTTAGATTGCATTTTCCTTTCAGAAAATGAGATCTTCATATTCATGTATGGCAGCAAGAATAGAAAAGCAGAAGATTTTGCAAAAGGCGTGAAACTTCTAAATGTGGATGTGCAGACAGACTTGGGTACTTTTGTACAAGGAACACAGAAAATTAGCATGCAGGTACAGCAAGCAATTAGGAAGGCAAATGGCATGCTGGCCTTAATTGCAAGAGGACTGGAGTACAAGATCAAGGAAGTCTTGCAACAATTGTACAGGGCTTTGGGGAGATCACACCTGGAGTACTATGTGCACTTTTGGTCTCCATGTCTCAGGAAGGATACATTTGCATTGGAGGTGGGACAACAAATTTTCACTAGGTTGGTTCCTGGGTTAAGAGGGTTTTCTTATGATGAGATGATGAGTAAACTGGGCCTATACTCTCTGGAGTTTAGAAGAATTAGAGGCAATCCCATTGAAACATACAAGATTCTGAAGGAACATAAATGGGTAGACACTGAGAGGTTGTTCCCTGGCTGGAGAATCTAGAACATGGCAACACAGTCTCAGGATAAAGGTTCGACCATTTAGGACCGCGATGAACAGAAATTTCTTCACTCACAGGGTTGTGAATCTTTGGAATTCTTTAAAAAGAGGGTTGTGGATGCTCCATTGTTGAATATATTTATGGTTGAGATACAGATTTTTGGTCTCTCAGGGAATTAGTACCCTCTTACAGCATCAAGTTAAGAACTTTAATAAACTGAACAGTTAAGAGCAAGTAGCTAAATATTGCAATCATATCAGGATTCAGAAATGTTGGGTAAATCAAATCAAAACACAATGACAGTAACAATAAATGGTTTTCAATTTCCATTTGACACCATTATCTTTGATGAAGAGAAATCTTTACCACCCATTTACAATGGATCACCTTTTATAATAAGGAAACAAAGGTAATAACTTAAAATCCTTCCTTAACACATTCTATGTGTGCCCATTTACATTGTATCTTAATAAAGCTGTGATAATTTTCAGCTCATTACCAAGAATATTCATTCATCATTTATGACTCTATTCTGATTCCAGAGACAGCTTTTGTAAGGTTTGAATTTTAATGAAGAATGATAACTATTAACCTGCAACTCATTTTATGCTACAGTATTAAAGCCTAAATGTAGTCATTTTTAAACATTTGTGAGTCATGTACTTAACCTCAATGAAATGTTTTTTAAAGCCAAGAAAAACCTGCAGGAGCACAATACATTGCCACCCACCAACTGGCCATCACTTATTTTCACTAAGGTTTTTCTTTGTACTGTGTATTGGCCCACATAGGTTTCTCAACATTCAATTTTCAGCGTGGGTGGAAATGGGGCTGCTACCATTGCCTTCAGTTTCTCTTCCACCTTTCCCTGACTGAAGATATTTGAGTGAGAGGCACCAATTAGAATCCCATCCTAGCACGAATCACCACCATTAAGGAGAGGCGGAGAGAAAACTGGGTGTGGGAGAGATGCAGGGAAGAAAGCAGCATATGTGAAATCAACCATATAAAAAGGAGAAGGTTTCAGGAACTCTGAATACTTAGTGCAGAACCTTACCACCTTCATCCCTGCCACAATGGCGAGACCATTTTCAGGTTTGGAATCCGACTCTCTGCACAGTACATCCGGAAGCTGCTTTTTATTAAAGCCAACCAAATAACATCCTGCCTCCGGGCTCCCCAACCAAGACAGAGGGAGGGCAGGATGATGCATCATTCTGTCAAAGGAAGAATTTCTAATTCAAGGGACCACAGCATGCATCAGAAAAGCTCACCAGCACTTGGATTTTTCAGGCTACAACAACTACAGGAATGGAGAGGGGACATGGATAGGCTGCCCCCCAGGTCTCTCATTCTTACCTGGAGGTCCTGCTGAGAAGCTGCAGTGAGGTGAGCTCTACTAAGGATGGGAGGAAGAGGATAACCTCTCCACCCAAGCAGATATGGATGGAAGTGGCTGAAGAAGTTAGCGGCAAAAAGTGTTCTCCCTCCAACCTGGAGACAGTACACAGAGGATCTACCACCTCAGGAGGGCATGACAGGTGAGTGGCATAACACCTTCAGGTGCCAAGCCTCACACTCTGACTTGCCCAGCATTCTCCTGCATTAGAACAACACACCTTGCAGTTCCACTCATTCCTCTCCCTGCAGGCACCTCACATCCCTATCTGAGCAGCTACACTCACCTTCAGCCTACTGCACCCTCACCTCACTGTCACCCTCCACAAATGGTATCCTTCCCTGACCTGCACACAAGCCATTATGAGCATTTACATCTCTCTGCTTTCTTTCCCTGCAGAGGAGAGCACACAACTTGCCGAGAGGCAGAGACCCAGGGGTGGGGAATGGGTGGCCCTCCAGTGACAGGCACCTACTCAGCTATTGGCAATGTGTGCCCACCTGCTACACTCAGATGGAGAGATTCCAGGAGGCTGCAGATATCAGCAGTGACCTGCCATGCCAGCCTGAGCCTCTGAGGGACTGGTACTCAGACATACTGAGAGAGCTGATCCTCTGCCTGTAGGTCCTGTGTTGGGGGTCTTGTCTTCTACCAGCTGGATCTCAGTATCCATCCTATCTCCCCTGTGGAGGGGCAAGGCTATACTGTTCCTGCTGCTGTTGGAACAGTTAGTGGTGGTGTAGCCTCTGATCTTGACCCTCAGCAGAAACCATGTGCAAACATTCCTTCTCGCAACTAGAGAAAACTATAAATTATAAGCAAAATCTTGTGACTTGGTTCAAGGTCCGACCTATGCTCCGAGCTGCCTTCAAACTAGTGTAATTAGGTTATAAAAACTAGAAATGCTGGAACCACTCAGCAGGTCTGGCAGCATCTGTGGAAAGAGAAGCAGAGTTAACGTTTCGGGTCAGTGACCCTTCTTCGGAACTGAAGAAGTTCCGAAGAAGGGTCACTGACCCGAAATGTTAACTCTGCTTCTCTTTCCACAGATGCTGCCAGACCTGCTGAGTGGTTCCAGCATTTCTTGTTTTTATTTCAGATTTCCAGCATCCGCAGTATTTTGCTTTTATTTTAGTGTAATTAGGTCGTTTTGTTGCAACCGTTCATTCAAGTAAAGAATCCTCTCATTTGAGCAGACTAAAAAAAAAATGCCTCGATAACAAATTTGACAGCTTATTAAAAGGGCAACAATCTCTCACTATGCAGGCAAACTATTTCCCTGCTGGGATCAGAAAAACTATACCAACTAGATAAGTGTGGCAAGAAAAACAGCTAGTGGCAGAAACACTTTCGGTTTTAGAATCATCAAATACTGCAGCACAGAAGGAGGCCATTCAGCCTAATGAATCTGCGCCAGCTCCTGCAAAGAGCAATCCTTTAAACTCACTCCCCTGCTCTTTCCTGATAATCCTGCAATTTCTCCTTCAAGTATTAATGCAATTCCCCTTTGAAGCCTACTAATGAATCTGTATCCATGGTAGCATAGTGATAATGTTACTGGGCTAGTAATCCAAAGGCTGGACAAATGCTCCAGAGACATGGGTTCAAATGCCTCCAAGGCAGCTGGGGGAATATAAATGTAATTAATTAATAAATCAGGAATAAAATGCTAGTCTCATCAATAATCATGAAACTACCAGATCATCATAAAAACCCATCTGGTTTGCTAATGTCATTCAGGGGAGGCAATCTGCCTTCCTTACTGGGTCTGGCCTACATGTGACTCTTAACTGCCCTCTGAAATGGCCGAGCAAGCCATTAAGTTCAAAGGCAATTAGGGATGGGCAATAAATGCTCACATCCCAAGAACGAATTTTAAAAAAACTGTAAGCAGTGCATTCCAAATCCTTGTGTCGCCTCTGGCTCTTTTGACAATTACCTTAAGTCTGTGTTCTCTGGTTATCGACCTTTCAATCATTGGAAACAGTTTCTCTTTATTTACTCTATCTAAACTTTCATGAT
This sequence comes from Heterodontus francisci, assembly GCF_036365525.1. Taxonomy (NCBI): domain Eukaryota; kingdom Metazoa; phylum Chordata; class Chondrichthyes; order Heterodontiformes; family Heterodontidae; genus Heterodontus; species Heterodontus francisci. Next base: position 46,168,021 of record NC_090400.1, read on the forward strand.
TTTAAACGCCTCTCTCCTCTTCACCTTTTCTGTTCTAAGGAGAGAAACCCCAGCTTCTCCAGTCTGTCCATGTAACTGTAATCCCCTAACCTTGGAACCATTCTAGTAAATCATTCATATGCTCTTCAAAGCCTGCACATCCTTCCTAAAGTTTGGTGTCCAGAAATGGACACAATACTCCAGTTTACGGCAAAGATCATGAGACTCAGCTTTACGGCAAAATCATTCATGTGAGAACACTAACAGACTTTATTACTCAACATCAGTCTTTTCCCCTGTAATTTGAACTTTGCAAGGGAGGCAAATAAAATTTAGTCTTAAAATAACTCGGCTTCTCTAGCAATAACTAAGATATTAAAGAGCATATGGATGGATCTGAGATACCTACTGCATCTTAGATATTTTTTGGGATGATGAATGATATATATTTTTGTTCAGCAGTCAGCACAGACATATCAGCATAGTTAAAATTCCATTCGCCAACCTACTAGTTGCTTTTTGATCCAACAGGAACTGTTTGGCATTTTACTTGAACCAGCACTCATGACTAATTCAATTATAAATTTATCCCCCCTTTGATCAAAAAGGCATCAAGTAAAGGGCATTCATTCAATTGTGAAATCTGTTGGCTCAATGCTAAAATCTAACTCTCAACTCCAGTCTTAAGTTATTGGAGGGAAAATATCACCTGCCCAAATACAACAGACCAATTCATACATTTTGACAAAGGGTATTAATATTAGCAAACATTGGTCTGTTGAGCTCTTATTTTACCAATACACTATACCAATATATTTCACTATATTTAGAGCTGGGATTCTGAAACGAAGACTCCATTCAGACTTCTTGTGTAATTTTTTTTAAGGAGTCAAAGTATGAAGAAATCAGCATAGCAATGATGTCCTGCATCATATCATTTTAGCCAGCCCTGTTGATAAGCTATCCAGTTAATAAGTATACTGCTGTCACCCAAGTCATTTATTACATCTACCTTTCACTTTTATTACACTGGTAGGCTGTCTGGTTTCCAATACCGGCAACTGGAATATCAATTGGCTGGATCTAACTATGCAGATAGCTATCACATGCTAATAGTTCAAACCTGATTGTGGTCTGTGAGCTCACTGGCTTTGATAAGCTTCCAGACGCTTCACTCTTGAACCCCTTGAATGAATCGTCAGCTGTGTTAGACTTAGGAGCCTCCTGAAAATCCTGGAAATCATCGTCATCAGATTTTACAGCCTGGATAAAGGGAAGGTTTTGTTCTTATACATGTTAAAACTTGGAATTATTGTTCAGGTCATTGCTATTGCATTGAATAGCACGCCTTTTTTGCATATCAACTACATTTACTGGACATATAGTGCCCAAATAGTCACGCTGTAACAATCATCCCACATATATGCTTTAGCTAAAAGGTAAAACAAATAATAATCACAAGTAATGTGTAAAGTGTTCATGTACAACAACATTGAATTAGGTAATTTAGTCTTTGCAAGATTTCACTAAAAGTCAAGATTACAGAGACTAAAGAAGCTGCAGTACTGATGTCCATGAAAATAATCTTAGAATGGTGCAAAACTACAGCGTGTTGAGAAGAAAAACAAGAAAATGGTTGAAACACAGTATCTGCAAAGAGAAATGATAACAGGTTAACGTTGGTTCTGCTCTGTCTTTTCTCTTGTCAAATACTGATAAACCAGCATTTTAAGTTTTTATTCTCAGCATTTTCTGCTTTTATTTCAACATTTCTAGCTTGTTTCTTTTTATGGCTGATTCCCTGATTGGCAGAAAGCCTGCATTTCCCTGAAGCACCATGGGTGATGTGCCAGGGAATCAGCCCTTTTATTTTTACTTTATATCCAGACAAGTTAGATGTTTGATTTAAATAAAAGACACCAACATATCGAACGAGCTGTATGAAGAACCTTAATGACTGTATGAGTAACTTAGCAGTAAATTTTTTTGATTGAATGGTTCTCTGCTGACTTTTATGGGAAAGCTTGACAATTCTCATTAACTAACAGTTACAAATATTAGTTTTCATGAGAAGCCAGCTTTTAATAGACCTGCTTCGTAAAATATCTAGTGTCTATTGAAAAATGTATTCAGTATACAGCTAATTTTTAAACAAAAATTTTAACACTTGTAAATTTTGATTTCTTTATTTTCGAACAAGGTAACGTCAAAACTTTTATTTAATCGATGATCATTTCTCACAGTGATAACCTTACATCTGTTATTTCTTCTGCTTGACCATCATTGTCTCCCAAAACAAATCAGAACCCATGGGCAGTTACAGCATCTCAAAAAAACTAAAATAAAGCTGGAAACACAAGGACATTTAAAAAATATATTGTAAATCAAAACATGCACCAGTGGGGAGAGTAGAGGGTAAAATTAACCAGTGTCCCCAGCTCCTCATCACTGCCCACCAATGGAAAGTGCATGTTGTGTGGACACTGACAAGGACATGGTTGGGCTCAGTGATGAACGACACCCCAGGTGCAAATAGCTCAATGGCCGGGCTCACACTGGAACCTGATAATTTGGGTAAGGTACCCAGTGCCAGTGACTGTTGAGAAATGTACCCCGACACAGTAATCCTCTAAGACCATGTTTTGTCCAGTTATGTACACAGGCCCAGATTCACTCTTCAATCTGAAGGTAACTGGTGGAGTCAGCTCAATGCCAGAGATTATAGTCATTTGCAAGATGGAAAGCTGTAGTGTAGCAATAGGAACTGGCACACTGTTGTCTTCTGGTACAATTTCCACAATGTTCAGTTCATCCTTAGCACCAACTCCCAAACATATCGTCTTTAAAGCCAGTTGATGATCACAGAGCTCAACATCTGTAATTTCAAATTTTTGCGTTGTCTGTTCTGCATTCAATCCGCTTCAGAGCAGGATGGATATTAACATGTTGATATGAAAAACTGCTGACTGAGATATAGATTTATGAATATTTATCAGAATTTACCAGTTAGTTTTCAGAGTTCCCTCTGTGATTTATCTTGCATAGCATCATGCATTAGAAGACAATACATGAGTCTATTGGAAATATGCTAACGAGTAAATAAGGAATCAGCACCAAGAAAAAAAATCTTCTCAGTGTTCAATCAGACAATGGCTGAATGGCTGTTTCGAATTCCTATCTTTTCTTGTTCTTCATTATTTTTGTAGGTTGCCTTTCTGGCTTTTGAGTCAGCTGAGTGATTTTAATGTTCAACGTTTTTAAAATTCCATTCTCATTTCTATTTATTATCTCTGGTGCACTGGATTACAAAGATGATTGCTCTCCTGTTGGAACACCGAGTGCAGGCAAGATGCCCCGAGGTATATTTATGGTTAAGACCGTGGTAACAGGAAGTCACAGGTGATAATCTCAGTACTATTTCTTGTTTTGGTTAATAATTTAAAATACTTTCTTAACTAGCTCTCAATTTCAGAATTATTATTTGGTTTAGTTACTAATGTATTGTACTTGCTGAACTAAAAATGGCTGCATTAGAATAATACGTGTAGTTACCTGACTGACAGGGAAAGACGCCACAAAACCACTGGAAACTTGGGTTGCACTGCCACCCACTGGTACAGGACGGTTCATTCCTACCACAGGCTGAACAGATATAGATACAGTTGTACCAGTTGGCAGCGATATCATAGATTGCTGTGGCATTGAAGTAGGCAAAGATATCGGGGTCCCACTTAATGTAGGAATAGGAGCAGATGGAAACTGGTTGAGATTTTCAAGATTCAGTGCAGGAATGCCTCTCTGGAAAAAAAAAAAAGCACTGATTAGTAAAATGCAGAACTAAAATCACAATGGACAAACTTTTCCACAATATTCCAGTTTAAATGCTGTGCTACCTTATAATCAACTCAGACTTCTGAAGCTTTCAATTACATTCAGTTGATTACCAAACATAATATATTATATAACGAATGGGCATTATGTCCTTTGTTTACAATAGGATTGTCAATCATGATGGCAATCCTGTGTCAGTAATTCCATTGTTAATTATTCACAGTCATGAACAAGTATTGCAAGGCTGTTGCTGATGATTGATTGTAATCCAACACTTTTCAAAGACTAGCAATCACAGATTTTAAAAAGTTGCATGTTTAGTAATAAAGTTTAAATATCATTGAAAATTGTGATCCATAAAGGTTGGGGGAGTGTGTAGCAGGGGGATAAAACCATATCCATGAATTTCATAACACATATATGTCTGCCCCCATATTTTTTTTCTGGACAGCAGGTGTTGGTGATAATTCTGGTTTCCCATTTACACCTCCTCTAGTCACATCTTTTGTTTCTTTACTTGTCCCATCATCTTTTTGCCTTGCACCATCATCCCTTTTGTCACTTAATCTCTCCTGTCATCCATCCTATCGCAGATCTTCACTTTTGTTGTTTCCTTTCCACCTACCAGCCCCACTCTTTCCCTGCCTTGCTTAAAAACTGCTACATCTCCAAGTACTCCCGATCGACATCGTCCTGAAACGTTAATTGTTTCTCTCTCCACAGATGATGCCAGACCTGCTGAGCATTTCCCGCATCTCAGATTTCCACCATCCGCAGTATTTTGCTCGTGTTCAAAAAATAAATTGTCTTTGGACAATTTCAAACCAATAATCTGTGGCAAGGTGCTACGTATCAGTTATGAGCTGCTCAAGCTCCATCTGAACACCTCAATCACATTACTAACTCAGACACTTCCAACTATCTAACATGCTCAATACTAAATTTGAAAACAGAAAGCATTCAACAATCATCTGGTACATCTTAAATCCAAATATTCTGTAACATAAATTGTTAATTTGAAAATTAGAAAAAAGAAATCCAAATAATTGCATGCAAACTAATTGATTTTAAAAAATGAACTATGTTACAGTACCTGCGACATAGCTATCATAGCCAATACTGTGTAGAGTTCCTCTTTTGTAAGTTTGCCTGGTGTCGCTCGATTGGCAAAAGCCCATATCTGACCCAGCATCTCTCTCGGTAATCCCGATGAGAGAAGAATTGGGTAAAGCTTTGCTGTATCAATGCCCGCTGGGGTAATAGTGGCTTCAAGAACTTTCTTGTAGAGTTCTGTTGGAATATTTTAATGCAAGTTTTCAAGTCAGGAATGCATTTGAACCAGAACGAACATTCATATCTCATGACCTGCTGTTGTGAGATTTGGAAATCCACCCCTCTCCCAACCCCGAACAACCAAGTGCTCATTTATATCACTGTTACCATGCTACAATGAAGGAATACTGGGGAATAGGAGTAAATTATAAAATAGGAAAAAACAGTAAAGATAGAAAATTTCTGTCAGGATAAATTATAAATGAGTTTGCCTAGGGAGAACTAAAATTTACAGCAAACACCGTATCCAGCTGAATTGTTTAAATATGTAATGATCATGAATGGAAACTGTAATTGAAATCCAATTGACAGCATTATAAAACAGTGAAAAATGGACCACTTCAACATGACCTCTTTAACCATCAATTTCAGAAACAGGTTTAAACAAGTACAAAGCACATCATACCTGGGACAAGGCTGTCATTGAAGAGCCAAGGTGGTAACATCGGCTGAAGTGTTTCCTGTGTAGGATACACTCCTACACCTAAGGAAATAAAGTAAATTAACAATTACACAGGAAAATAAAATGGCCTGCCATTGTATATAATTCTTCTCTCAGAAAATACTTTCGAATGAAAGCAGCAATGTGACATGTTCGCTCAATATGCTGAGCTCCAGTGCAGAATTTCTGAAAAATGTCCAAAGTGATTAGTTAGATGATAACGAAGGAATTAAGATATTTATTTGTTTCCTTATTCGTGTTAAATTAAAGTGCAGCATTTTCCATTTATCAGTTGCTTTCCCTATTGGCTAATAAATTGAAAGTGTCAGGGCTTAAATTTCAGGAAATAATTCAAAGAGGAGTCATCACTTTCCAAGGAAATTCAGTCAGTCGCTTTATGCAATGGGCCCCAGTGTGTTTTTCTGAGGGTACCCTTGGTTCTTCGCCCCACACATTTCTTTTGATTTCCCCATGCTCCATGGGCCACGCTCAAACAGGAATCTGTTCCAAAAACTCCTCCACTTTCACCAGCAACTCGGAGGCACAAGAGGCACCACAATTACCTTTTCTTCTGGGAAACACCTGATCTCTGTTCAGTACATCTCCACAGATGAGGAGCAAAAGACTCAAAACTATGCCCCAACACACTGCGAACTACTGCAGCTTTTGAAGTCATTACACTGCCTGCTCAAAGGAAATTGTTTACACTTGTACCCATAATATGCAGGTCTGTAATTTATTTGCATCGCTAGATTTCAATGTACACGAATATAAGTTCTCCATTCAGATCCTTTATTGGTGACACCTACCAGCACCATTTTTAATTTGTAATCTTGGATCCCTCACAAAGACTTAGAAATACCAAATCAATAAAATCTGACAAGCCTTCATTAATGAATAGGAAATTCAAGCTTTAGCAAGGTTTCTAGTAATACCTGATTTATGGTAATGTGAAAGCATGAGAACGTAGTGTTTAATACACATAAAATGAGTGGCAATTTGATAATCTCATTACTTTAAACATGAATAGTGGTATACTGAACAGAATAATCTTAGTGGGGTGTATTGAATTCTATGAAATGACAAAAATTAGATGATAATGATACTTATTATGTTTAATTCATCGATATAATTTATTTAAATATCCTTTGGAATCAATTGAAAAAAATGAACAAAGGGGATTTTTATGAGAGGGGACGCAGCAAAAGATACAGCTACAATAGGGGCGGCACAGTGGCGCAGTGGTTAGCACCGCAGCCTCACAGCTCCAGCGACCCGGGTTCAATTCTGGGTACTGCCTGTGTGGAGTTTGCAAGTTCTCCCTGTGTCTGCGTGGTTTCCTCCGGGTGCTCCGGTTTCCTCCCACATGCCAAAAACTTGCAGGTTGATAGGTAAATTGGCCATTATAAATTGCCCCTAGTATAGGTAGGTGGTAGGGAAATATAGGGACAGGTAGGAATTAGTGTAGGATTAGTATAAATGGGTGCTTGATGGTCGGCACAGACTCGGTGGGCCGAAGGGCCTGTTTCAGTGCTGTATCTCTAAACTAAACTAAACTAAATTAAATAAAAATTATACATAGAAGCTTCTCCTGAAACACTCCGGCATCTAAAGCTCCCAGAAGGCACACATCTTCCTATCTTAAAACATCCACAAGATGATTCCACAAATATTTGCTAATTACAATCAAAAGACTTTGCAGCCAAAGAACAGAAATGCAAAGAACTACAGAAAATAATTTAATTTAAAATCTTGAAATCAATCATTAATCAAAAATAAATATGAACCTCAAGGATTTTAACTGTAAAGTAATACTACTGGCATCTGCCCCTGGTGTCTAGAGTATCAGTATTAATATACCAATACTCAGCAAAGTCAGGAACATCTTACATGGATGCTCAATGTGAAGCCTTGACTGATAAAATGATCATAGTGACTAGAAAGACATTTACTGCAATAGATATTTATTTTCCTCTATCTGACTGACTAGAGTACATGCAAAGACTAAACATGAATTGCAATGTTTAATCTACACAGAATTCTTACTGAATCAGAATAGCAGCGCTCCTTGAATAAAGTCCAGTAAAATTTGGAATAGCTCCGAGATACAAAAGCCTGTCATTCTACACGAGTGAATTATAATAGATCACAAAGACAGTAAGTGATAAGAAAAGGTGATGAGGGAATGATAATGGGTTAACAAAATTGGAAAAGTAAAATTAAAAGAAAAATATTTTTCCTGATTTTGCAGAATCCTGGTTATTAACGATTGAAGAAAATAAAAAAAAAACAAGTTTGCTCACCACTCTCTTTGGCAGGTGACTCTGGCTCTGGATCCTTTGGCATGTCTGCCGTGAAGACACCATCGAGGCTTTCAGTTTGGATGGCCCAGTTACAGGCCTTGGCACTGGACTGAAACTGAGTCGAGACTGGGGCTTTAGACCCAATTTCAGCCAAGGGCTGAGACTGGTTAAATTTAATGTGTGCCTTCTTAGGCGTGCTGAGATCACAGGAAGCAAACATTTTCTCCTCCAATGAAGGGCCTAAACAAACAGGAGGTGGAACAAGTGTTTCCCAGCTTAGTTGAGCGAACATATAACTAAGTTTCATTGAAGTTTCAGAATCCAAGATTACTCTCCTTAATTCCTAATGAAGTGGTATCAATTAAATATGTATCTATCCACAAAAAAAATCAAATGCCTTCCCTTTTGCACTAAAAACAGAAAACCTAAAATAGTTCATTGCAAGTATGTTTTATCAGGTGAAGAAAACAAATAAACTAGTTTGAAAAATTAAAAATGCTTCACATTCAAACAATTTTAATGTTATGATTTTGTTTACGTAAAACTCTCTCAGATTTTTTCAATTTGAGTGTTTTAAAAACGTTTTGACAATTTAAAATAAGTTCTGTACTTGTTACCTTGGCTGTTTTGTGCCGAATGCCCTGCTGTAGCATACAATGAAGATGCAGATGAGGGATGGGCTGAAGCAACAGGCTGGACTGGAGCTGCAGCCAGCTCAGACTGCAGCCCAGACTCTAAAGTGGGATGGAAGGGTTGGAAAGACTGGAAACTGGTGGGAGCCGCAGGTGCGGCAGATTCAGGCCCTTGAATAAAGTCACTGAATTCTTCATCATCAGGAAAGGCAGGGGATGGGGAAGGAAGAGCAGCTGATAGGGATGACTGGGGAGTATCTGTAAAAATGGATAAATCAAGATAAGGCAACACAGAAATCAAAAACTAAAAGAATTAAAAAATACATGTAGGCAAATGAGAATTAATAAAAAGTTTCTCTAAACAAGAAACAATATGTCTACTTCTAAAAACGCAACAGAAAACAAACTATGACAGCTTTTTCCAAAACAAAGACTGAAATTTTACATATAAATAACTCCCGCCCTCCAACTCCTAGAAATAAATCCTAATTTTTGTTCTGTATGTAGGAAAATTGATAACCACGTGAAACCAAGAGACAGGTTAGTAAGCTAGAGTGTGAAGATCAGCATAAACATTGCCAATGCAGACAGCCATTTATGGAAAAATGCAATACTGTACAAGTAACCCTTCCAAAGATAGAAAACAAAGTTTCACCAACAGCTGAGCTCAACAAGTAAAGACAATTCAACACTTCGTGCTGGAGAATAACAAAATACACAATATTACACACCTGTAATCTATTTAATTTCCAAAAGTTCAATTGTATACTTGTTAAATAAAATTCTTTTAGGGATTAATAAAGGATTCCTGATCAATCAGCAATTCTAAGGCCATATCTTTTTAAAGCCACATCAATTGTCATTTGCTGGGCTTATGTCAACTAAACTAGGTGTTGAATATGTTTTATTACACAAGAGTAAGAAAGTTTCCAGTAAAAACTGAAATAGCATAGTGTAAACCCTGTAAATTGGTTAAGTGCTAAAAAAGGCATGGTTTGCAATTAGTGCTAGAAGCAGCAACAAAATGGATAGAAAGAGAGAGATGAGTATTAGACATTGTGAAGGGATCAAACTATTACCCGGATGCCATTTTCTTCTGAATTGATCATGGAGCTACCACTTAATTTTTGGTTTGATTTAAATTTCTCAAATTTTTACAGTGAATGTAAAACTATTAATTCCCCTCCTGGAGCCAGTATATATGGGAACCAATTAAACAAATTGGATACATATTTGCTACATTAAAGTGTAGTGCAGCAGAACAAAATTAGCAACATGACCACCATGCTGTTCAAAATAATTCCTAAAATCTGCACAGTAGGTACATTATGAACACAGTATCATTTAAAATGATAGTACTGGACTGCAAATGAATCATGGCCTGGATGTAGATTATTGCAATAAAAATGCAAAACAACCTCTTAGCAGCAATAGTCTGGGAGAAAAAGAATGACAAATTCAAAGACAAGGGAACATTTTGCAGTTATCTATAGCATTTTCTTCCTAGTAGCTGATTACTGTTTCTCCCCAGCTAGCCTGCTTCTCATTTTGGTGAAGTGTTGGAACAGCCAACCATAACTGTACCAGGTCAGGAATGATCTGCAAAGATGGCAGCAGGCTCTAATTGTAATTACAGCTCCTCCCTCCCTGGAGTCTTATGAAACACAGCCAAGATTGCAGGGGAGCCAAAGGGTTTATGTAAACTTGTTAGTATTCTTAACACATGAAAAAGCACAAACCATATTCCCTGGTGCCTTATTAACGAACTTGGAGCCATGCTGTTAGATGCAATCTTGCTGATAGAACAGATTAGATGCAACAACATCATGACAAAACAGCATGTTAGATTTCCACATTTATTACTGCAATCTTATGTTTCAAAAAAGCACAATCAAAATTCAGGAATTCATCCACGTAGCAACTATGTTTATACAAGATGTTTAGTACAGGATGTTACAGCCGCTTCAAAAGCGCAAGACATCTTGGCATCAAGGGTAGGTGCCTTAGACAAAAAGAGTTAAACAAATAGAATGATTGTCCTAACCCAAGAGGTCATATCACCAGGAGCAAAGGAGGCTGGTTTTACAGTAATTGAAATCTGCATTATTAAGCTGGTCTGTGTTCCGTATTGTACAATTACAAGTTGCATGGAAAATGTAATTTTAAAAAGACTGGCAAGTTGCCTGGTGGTGCAACACATTGGTGTTCTAACACATTGCACTCCAACAAAGTAAGATGCATCATCAACAACTTTTAGCACAGAAACTCCTGACTTTAGCGATACTGGCCCAGATTTCTCTCCCCCACCCCAACTTTTCGCCTTTTGTCCCCTTCAGGGAAGCTACTTATGCTGGGATATAGATCATCCTTCAAGACACGTGTTGGCAAAAAGTTTGATGATGCAAGGGGAGTATCATTTTCATTGATTCTGAAGTCACCTCATGCCTCATGTACATTCAGGACTAAGAACACCAGATTGGTTTTCTTTCCCTCTCTAGTCAGGATTGCTGAACACAATTTTTGTGTTCCCATTGCCACCCAGTTGAAATCAGCTAACTCAACACAAACCAGGGATCAAGCTTGGGATCTTTCTGATCTATGTGGCTCAGTACTGCATCAGACAATGAACTTATCAACTGAGCCATCAAAAAAGACCTCTCTTTGGTTGGAGATGGGAGGCAGGGAACAGAGGCTTTGCTGATGTAGATTTAAGTCAGGAAACCATGCCTCCCAATAGTAGGTTGCACAGCACCACTGAGAAAGGCCTTTGTATTTGAGCATTGGTAGAGGGTTATGGGGTGGGGTGGGGGGGCGGCGGGGGGGGTGAGGAGTGGACACAAAAAAATTGAAGGAAATATATTTTGATAACATGGACAACATTTTCCAGCCTACAGTGATGAGATCAAGTTGAAGTTCAATTGTCAATGGCGTACTTAAAATTCCAATTTTCTGTTTAAAGGGCTGCTGTAAATCACAGCTTACAGAATTGTAATGTAGAGAGAACTTTCAGTGCTTCCCCTATTGCCTTCCTGAAGAATGGGTTGATAAAATATCTCCTACTCTTATTTCAAACATGAGTCCTGCACCTACCCTGTTCAAAACCCAACATTTTGCATCTAGTGGAATACTGGAAGAGAAGATCCCCACTCAAACCAAATCGGCACCAAGCATTTCAGTAAGCGGGTGGTCTGCAAAAAGAGATCGACACCCTATGCATTTTTTCAGGCTGATGTGCAAGAGAAAATAATTTCTATTCAGTGCCAGCTGAATATGCCTGAGCAGTAGTGGGTGGTGGGGGAGGAAAAAAAAAGGTTGTTGTTTAAGGTCAGCTTAGCTCTTTTCACGATTTATCTTCATCATAAATCACGGACAAGAGCATCTTCTTGTCAAATTAGATTCTATAAATTTGTAAATGTGGGAGCCAGTTGCTATTAGAGTGAGCTTTACTCGTTTAAAGGAGCATTGTTACCTGATTTATTGGGATGTGAAGTGGGGGCTGGGTGCATCTTTGCATCCCTTGTGAACCCAGCAAGGTTTCCTTTAATGGCTTCCAAGGCATCATCTCTGTTCTTTTCCCCCATCTGAAGTCAGAATGAAACAGAAACCAGTGAATTAATTTTAAATAATAAGAAGCTGTATTATATCTAGGAATAGTATTTTTGAGTAAAAACACATTTTCATTTATCCTAATTAAAAAGTGAAAAATAATTTAGAAAGCACTCAGGTTAAATATACTTCTTCATACCCCTGCAGTTCAAGTTTTTTTCTATATGTTCCAACAGGAAATTAGTAAATGCAAAATAACTTCCCCACAGGGACAACAGAAAAAAAAAACAGAAGGTTGAGGAAACCCACATCACTTGCTATGGAAACCACAGAGGCCGGGTAACAGATCAACCTCTTCCATAATGGCACATGGTGTGGGGATGGAGAGCTGCTCATATTTTCCTCTATTATGTGAGGCTAAAAAGGTGCCTACTTTCAGCCAAGCCACTGTGGAGCAAAGATAAGCAGAGGTTCCCTCAGAGATAGGAAGGCTAAACAGGGCTTTTCTCATAGCTCTCAGCAGTATGGTGGTGGGTAAATTGTTAGAATCTATTCTGAGGGACAGGATAAACTGCCACTTAGAAAGGTGTGGATTAATCAATGATAGTCAGCATGGATTTGTAAAGGGAAGGTCATGTCTTAGGAACTTAACCAGGAAGCAAAGGGTTGTAGTCAACGGATGTTTTTGCGAATGGAAAGCTGTTTCCAGTGGCGTTCCACAGGGCTCAGTGTTGGGTCCCTTGCTGTTTGTGGTATATATTAATGATTTGGACTTAAATGTGGGAATTTTGCCGATGACACAAAAATTGGCCATGTAGTTGATAGTGAAGAGGATAGCCGTAGACTCCAGAAAGATATCAATGGTTGGTTGAGTGGGTGGAAAAGTGGCAAATGGAATTCAATCCAGAAAAGTATGAGGTAATGCATTTAGGGACGGCAAATAAAGCGAGGGAATACACAATAAACGGGAGGATATTGAGAGGGGTAAAAGAAGTGAGAGAGCTTGGAGTACATGTCCCTGACGGTGGCAGGACAGGTAGATAGAGTGGTGAAGGAGGCATATGGAATGCTTTCCTTTATTTGCTGAGGTACAGAATTCAAAAGCAGGGATGAAATGCTGGAAATGTATAAAACACTGGTTAGGCCACAGTTGGAGTATTGCATACAGTTCTGGTCACCACATTACAGAAAGGACATAATTGCTCTGGAGAGAGTACAGAGGAGATTTACAAGAATGTTGCCAGGACTCGAAAGTTGCAGCTCTGAGGAAAGATTGGATAGGCTAGGGTTGTTTTCCTTAGAACAGAGGAGGCTGAGGGGTGATTGAATTAAGGTGTACAAAACTGAGGGGCCTAGATAGAGTAGACAGGAAGGACCTGTTTCCCCTCACGGAGAGGTCAGTTACCAGCGCACACAGATTTAAGGCGATTGGTAGAAGGAATAGAGGGGACATGAGGAAAAACTTTTTCACCCAGAGGATGGTGGGTGTCTGGAATTCACTGCCAGGAATGGTGCTGGAGGCAGAAACCCTCAATTCTTTTAAAAGGTACCTGGACATGCACCTGAAGTGCTTTAACTGGCAAGGCTATGGACCAGGTGCTGGAAGGTGGGATTAGATTGGGCGGCTAGTTTTTTTTCCGGATGGCACAGACACAACGGGCTGAATGCCCTCCTTCTGTGCTGTCATTTTTCTATGATTTTTTCCAATGATTTCATAGCTGCACTGGCAAAGGCCTGCTAAGTAGATTGCCCACCAAGTCATAGACAATGCAAGGTGTAGAGAGACCAGTGTAACAGGGAAAGTTAAAAAAGCATTTAAATAACACAAAAGTATATAAAATAAAACAAAAATAAAATCACTTAGCCCATCAAGGTCAAATAAATTAAAAATTATGCACAATTTCTCATCATTTATTCACCCAATCTCTTGGCTAGTAAATTGAATTGTAGGTACCTCTACTATCTCTCCCCCAAATCATAAAGCTCATCAGGAAAAAAAAACTCAGGCTATTAATCCAACCTTACGACATAGACTATTCAACTCTGACCTACACTTATCCATGGTTCTATAAACACAAAATCCACTCTTCTGTGCCAATTAGATTATCTATCCTTATAAACATCAACTCTGTTCTTGAACAGCATTCCAAATGATCTTGAAAAAAGTTGATATACAGCATTAATCACTTTTGTTGGGTACCTGTTGAGTGTGGGGGAAAAAAACATCTAATTTGGGCAAAATACAATCATCAAAAAAATAGCATGCTAGCTTAGAATGCATGTATTCTAACTTTGGAACCACATTCTCAGTTAAAAACCTGCTTATATCTACAGTGGCCTGGATTTTGCGGTTAAAAATAATGGCAAGAATATCGACGCTCACTGTTTTTAAACAGTAAATTGAACAACAACTTCCAGCAACCATATATATGCAGTTAGATGTAGAAATCAGGAAGTTGCTGTCTGAGTTGTTCTGCTCTTCCAGAAGCTTCGCTACAACAGTATCCCTCAGAGAGATTCGGCATTCAAAGATATGGAAGAGTGTAAAGTTGGGGCACTTAAATGATAAAGTTAGGGTTTATCCATTTAAGCACAAGTTAATTTTTAACATTGTGATAAGCCAAACAACACCTCTGGCACTGAAAATTAACTTTTATAAATATAGAGTCTCATTCCTTCAGATTTTATTTACAATTAATGATTTTTTAAAAATTAAATCATTTATTTACTTTTTCTTTCTGTCTCCTTTATATCTCTCTCAATTCCATCTTTTTGTCCTCTTCATTCCACTTTCTGCACAAGATTTATCATTGAATTAACAAGCCTCAGTAAGAATTCTTCAATCTGATTGGTTAAGAAGATACATCAGTTCGCACAGATCCAAGATCCCATGAAGAGGTCGCTGTGCTGTTTTGGCTTTCTAATAATAGCCCAGAAGCCCATTGAAAGTCTGCAGGCAAGTGCAAGTGTAATGAATGGCTGGCACCGTTCATTCATGGTTCAGAGCAAAATCCAGACCATTATTTATGAACTTCAATTTTTTCCACAACTTTTCTCTTGAAGTTGTTGGCTCTTTATTGGGGTGTGCTCACCCAAATGACTAAGTTATGACTAAGCTTCAACAAGGGGTGAAGCAGGCTATATAACCATAGTTAGCATCACAGCCAAGTTCAACCCTGTGTTCACCCTATATTTAAACACACGCTTCCAGTAGGGGTTGTTAATCAGAATCAAGAACCTTGCCCAATTTTCTACTTGCTAACTCACAATGCTCTAGCTAATTGTATCAACCCTATCATCACCCCTTTAGAAAGCAGTTAAGTCAGCACAGACTAGGTACAAAACCTGGCACTTTCTGGACCTGTACTCATGGATCAAACTATTTAAGCCATCAGGGCAGCTCTTTTATTTTTGAAGATCTTAATCTTTTTTCTCTTCACGGAAATCAGGTTTGGTTCAGGGTCTCTCTTCATTTGTATCCCTCTTCTGTGAACTTTAACCAATCCAACAAAACTTTTGAAGGAAAGGTGCTCCAAATTACACATAATATTCAGAACATAATCTCACAGTGCGTTACACCAGACTAAAATATGCAGCTTTAGTCTAGTAGCAAAATACTTGAGAACTTTCTTTGCCAATAAATTAAATAAACCATCTGGAACAAAAGCATATCTATGATGCCATAGTGGAATACCTTAGGCTTTACACTGCTCAGAAGACGTAGCTTTTGCTTCTGCTCTTCAAACTGTCGGCGCTTCCTTTCCTCTTCCATCATCTTTTGCTGCTGTTCAAATCTTTTCCTAGTGAAACAAAAGTGATCAAAGGCTAAATATCACTGCATGGTTGCTGTACTATTCACAAGCTTACAATTATCTCTGGACTAACCTATTTCTCATTCCACACTATAGAATAAAACCAGCGAAAACAAACTATTTAAATTACACTAATCAGACTGCCTCGCATCTTATCAAAATGCCATTCATTTCAATGCAAATTTTTCAACATAAGATCAAGAATTTCTCACCACTTTATTATCCTTTGAATATAGTATACATTTGGAGAGTACAAACAGCTACAAATGCAAGTAGAAATGAAATTCTCCTGATACATATTACTCACTCCTGATAGTATTTAAGCATTCACTGGGGAGCGAGGAGAGAGACAAATAACCACCTTGGCAGCTAAAGAAAAATTTAACCATTTAAATACAGCACAAAAACAGGTGGCTGAACGATCTACTTTTACAGCTTTGCTGCCAGGTTTATGTTTGCTGGGTTTAAGGAAGGTCAGGAACTCTCAAGACAATAATTTGTAGGCTTGAAACCTACTAACCTCTTGTTCATATTCGCATCCCTGACAAATCACTTCCACTCCTGAAGTTGACTAAAATTACAACTTTGTTTTGCATGTTTTTTTTAAATGAAAGACAATAAGCTATCTAATCACTCCAAATCAATTTAATACCAGAAAATCGTCTTACTGTTGCTCTTCAGCAAACTGCTTTTGCATATCTGGTGTGTATTGTGGTGGAGAAGGACGCATCCCCATGTAATGATGCTGTGGCATGAATGACATTCCAGCTGATGGCATTGGTCCCATCGCCATTCCACCCTAAAGGGAAGAAAAGATTAAAATAGTACATCCGAATAAGCATTATAGGAGTGAAATAGGTCATTCAATTCAAATTACATACCTTGCTGTTTCGATCCATCCAGAGAACCTCTCATCTCCTTTGTACCCTCTACTCCTTGCTCAATAAGACTGTGTAATATGTCTTGTGATAGAAATATCACCATGGTAGCCCAATACTTCCTTGAGCAAGTTGTTAATAATTAAGCAAACATTGCAAAATATATGGGAAATCAATTGACATCCAAGTGTACCCTTTAAATAAACATTCCATTTGCAATGTCTATCAATTAACAAGTACTGTATTCATTTTGATAATGCACTTAAACAATATGCGACAATAAATAAATACAAGTACTTTATCCTAAAGCTAATTTTAAACAGTATCTCACACAGCAGGGGGTGGAACTGTTGTATCAACAAATCTTAAGCTATAAAATGTCACCATGACCTTCCCTGGTGTGAGTGTGGGGGGGGGGGGGGGGGGGGTAGAAAGAAATAAAGCAATGGCAAAAATATGTTTAATATACATTTTCTTCTTCCCCCACCCCCCCCAATTTTTTTGTGGGGGAAGGGGGGGTTGGTGAGGAGCATCTGCCCCCTTCAATGTTTGGTCTCCCTGTGCAATTTACACTTTAGAGGTCAAGCAGATGACTTCCATACAGTGTTTTGGGTTGTGCAATTGTTGCTCGAGATTGATTCTCACCCTGATTTTCCCCTCTT
Organism: Heterodontus francisci; assembly: GCF_036365525.1. NCBI lineage: Eukaryota > Metazoa > Chordata > Chondrichthyes > Heterodontiformes > Heterodontidae > Heterodontus > Heterodontus francisci. The sequence continues at coordinate 46,185,438 of NC_090400.1, forward strand.
TGGAGGCAAAAATGCAGCGCAGATTTCAGCATCTCTCCACGTTTGCACAGGCAAGATTGGGAACTCCAGCTGTGAAGAAAATTGTACCTTGCATCCCAGCATTCCAATACACTTGATTTTGTGCATTAATTCAGTGAGAAATGCTCTATTCAATATGCCATAGTTGATGCAGAGGGGTAAAGTTTGTGTATAAGTCGAACTTTCACCACCTAATTACCTGCATAGGTATCGCTCCAGGAGGCATCTGTGAACCAAAATTCATTCCCATCATGCTTTGCATGTTGGGTTGCATCACAGGTACCATGGGGAATCCCTGCTGTTGCTGCTGCTGTTGCATTGGCATCATTCCTATACGAACACACAAATTGTGAAATGGATATCTTCATTTAAACTCACCAGATCAGTTTGACAAAACCTAAAGAATAACACAGCAATTAGACAATGCGTTAGTTTTAATTTTCGAAAATTCCCTAGATTCAGGGAAGGTTCCATTAGATTGGAAAATAGCCAATGTAACTCCTTTATTCAAAAAGGGGGGGGGGGGGGGGAAGAGACAGAAAGCAGGAAATTACAGGCCAGTTAGCTTAACATGTCTTAGGGAAAATGTTAGAAGCTATTATTAAAGGGGTTATAGCAGGGCATTTAGAAAAATTCAAGGTAATCAGGCAGAGTCAACATGGTTTTGTGAAAGGGAAATCATGCTTAACCAATTTATTGGAGTTCTTTGAGGAAGTTACATGTGCTCTGGATAAAGGGGAGCCAATGGATGTATTGTACTTAGATTTCCAGAAGGCATTTGATAAGGTGCCACATCAAAGATTATTGCAGAAAGTAAAAGCTCATGGTGTAGGGGGTAACATATTGGCATGGTTATTAGATTGGCTAACTAACAGGAAAGACAGAGTAGGCATAAATGGGTCATTTTTGGTTGGCAAGATGTAACGAGCGGTGTGCCACCAGGATCAGTGCTGGGGCCTCAACTTTTTACAATTTATATAAATGACTTGGATGAAGGGACCGAAGATATGGTTGGTAAATTTGCTGATGACACAAAGATAGGTCGGAAAGTAACTTGTGAAGAGGACATAAGGGGACTACAAAAGGATATAGATAGGTTAAGTGAGTGGGCAAAGATCTGGAAAATGGAGTATAATGTGGGAAAGTGTAAAATTGTCCACTTTGGCAGGAAGAATAAAAAAGAAGCATCGTGTCAAAATGGTGAGAGATTGGAGAGCTCTGAGATGCAGAGGGATCTGGGTGTCCTAGTGCATGAATCACAAAAGGTTAGTATGCAGGTACAGCACATAATTAGGAAAGCTAATACAATGTTATTGCTTATCGCAAGGGGAATTGAATACAAAAGGAGGGAGGTTATGCTTCAGCTATACAGGGTAGTGGTGAGATGACATCTGGAGTACTGTGTACAGTACTGGTCTCCTTATTTAAGGATGTAATGCGCTGGAGGCAGTACAGAGAAAGTTTACTAGACTAATACCTGGAATGGGCAGGCTGTCTTACAAGGAAAGATTGGACAGGCTAGGCTTGTATCAGCTAGAATTTAGAAGAGTAAGAGGCGACTTGAATGAAACATATAAGATCCTGAGGGGTCTTGACAGGGTGGATGTAGAAAGGAAGTTTCCCCTTGTGGGAGAATCTAGAACTGGGGTCACTGTTCAAAAATAAGGGGTCGCCCATTTAAGCAGAGATGAGGGAAAAAAATTCTCTCAAAGGGTCGCGAGTCTTCAGAATTCTCTTCCTCAAAAGGCGGTGGAAGCAGTCTTTGAATATTTTTAAGGCAGAGGTAGATAGATTTTTGAGAAGCAAGCAGGTGAAAGGTTATTGGGGTAGGTGGAAATGTGGAGTAATCAGTTCAGCCATGAACTTATTGAATGGCAGAGCAGGCTTGAGGGGCCGAGTGGCCTACTCCTGCTCCTAATTCGTATGTTCTTTTGCCATCAGAAATACTCCACGACTCAAGACAGCTATCTGACTACATTAAATTAAGCTAAACATTACTAGGAAAAATGATCTTTAACTTTTGAGTCTGGTATACCACAAACTATATGGTCATTAGTAACATACAAATTGAGATCTGCTCACAGTGTTTTTATAATATCATAAAAATTTAGTTGTTGGAATGTTTAGAATACCAAAAGCATTTTTTTTTCAAAAAGCATGTCAAAAATAGATGATATTTAATGGCTCAGTACGTAATACTAATTTAAGTTTCGCTGGTGACCAGCCTCAATACGATTCATTTAACTGCTGATTGAGGTTATAGTCACCAGTAAAATTTATAAATAGCAGATACCCAAGAATGAGGACAAAGCAATAATTACTGAGGACTTGGATCATTTTAACCAACATATTCTGGCTCTTCTTCCCTCAACTGTCTCCATTCCCCTCCTGAATGTGACAATCCATGATGAGATGTGGTTCCACAGGTGATGGCACCATGCTCAAACGACCATACAAGGGTGAGCCTTGGTAGTGTGTGTTAACAGGCTACTTCAACACTGCATTACATTGCTTCGATCATTGGAGCTCAACCTGATCCTGTTCTCAATCAACATCCACACTTCCCTGCAAGAATCACTGAAGAGCAATCAAAAATAAGATCTTTATAAATGTTTTCCCCACATGGCAGTGGTGGCCCAGGTGGCCCGCCTCTCTTCTGCAGTATTCTCTATACCCTGGTGCCCTTGGCGAGGGAACATGCATTGTCTGCTGGCATGCCTGAGGCCTTCTGCTACCAGTGAGCATCATTGGGTATACAGTGTCTTATAGACACTGGCCGTAACATTCTGATTTAGCTCAAAGATTTCCTTTCCTTTTGTTGTGGCTTTTTTTTTCTGCTTAGCTTCTTTTAGTTCGATTGGACCATATAATTCGCTCTTACATTAGTGGTACTGTAAAAGGGACTTTGTTGTGCTTGTTTGGTGACTGGGCAACCCAGTGTCACCCTATTGATCCATCAAAAGAGAGCCGTCCCCAGTGGTAATATGTTTCCATCGCTAGCTCGGCGCAGGTATGTTCCTGGTCTTTGCGGCTCAATACATGGCATAGGCTCAATTTGTAACAATTAAATAAATCCTCTCTCAGTGTCTGCTTATATAACATACCATAAAACCTGTCAATTAGGGACATCTAAGAGACTTGCATCAGATGTCTTTTTTTTTGCAAGTGTCCTTAGTTACAAAATGATCACTATGTACAGTAAATCAGATAAGCCAAATATCCCTGGATTTGCTTTATCTGCTGCTGAGTTGCTTCTTTTTTTTTAAACCCTCAACTGGGACTGTGCCTAATTCTGGGGCCCTGCCAGTAGGATGTGATTTCAGTTCATTTTCTATTTGTTGATTTTCCCAGTTCATTGCCATCCTGGGGACCTACTCCACTAAGGATGTTGTGATCCTGGGATCTGATCTGTTACATTGGCAGCCTGCACAGGGCGAGGTGCTGCTGGAGGACTTAATTGCCTAGGAGATCCCAGTCAAATTAAGAGGATTAATGTCCTGTAGACACCTGCCTGGGAGCCCCTCCCTCCTTGTGCTGCAGCTGCTAATGTTTTAAGTGCAGGGGGGTGGTGGTTAGAGTGCTGTTAGCAGTTCATCAGCGCCTAACGTACTGGTGGAGTGAGATGTGATGTTGCCTGTTGCAGTTCCTGGCTTTTGCCCAATGAGAAGTTCTTTGTCCAGCATCCACAGCCGTAGAGAAAGCATTTTATCCCTGGGATAGATGAGTGCAATCATTTAATCCCAGCTATAGTGGTTTCTCTGTTGCTGTGGACCCTGGGAAAGAGCTCCCCCATTCCACAAAAGCTGACCTGTGTGGCTCACATTTTAAAGTTGTAAACAGACTTGGTGCACTGAAGGCTATCTGTAGTATATAATTTGTAAGTGCATGTAGTTTCAAGGTGCAACTTGCATCTGCTACAACGCAACTTATTTGGGACTGTCAATAAGTGTCTTTTTTGGGAATGTCCTTTGATGCCGGTTTCACTGTAGTACATAAAATATGAAATGGACTGTTTTATTCAGTTTCTTTATTCCCCCGCCCTTCCCATCCAGTCCACCAGACACCCACTATTGACATAATGGGAGATAGATCTATCTGTTATGCTGTGTGGTGATAGTCATACTAATAAATAATCCATCGGAAGTTTAACAAATCATGAACAATTGATTACCAGACAATAATTAGTTTGTACCACATTATATATCCCCTACTTCTCCTTTTTGAAATGAGCACATTATCACATAAGATGTTGACAGATATTTTGTGAAAATATACCTCTGAAATATGCTAAACACATAAATAGGAGAAATTTTACAAATGTAAGTACAAATCCCTTAATTCTGCAGAGCGAGAATTTTAAACACCTTCTCCGAGAGAAGTAAAGAGTGATCTTAACTCCGAGTTAGACTACATCATAAATAAGGCAGACCAATGTGACTAAATGGTTGTATTTCCACCATTTAACCTACCCTAGTGCCTCAGAGTAGCTGAATTGTATAGACCAGGAATGTACCACGTTTGCTTCCATTTGTGCTGAGCTACCTGACTGCAGCTAATGCAATGATAGACGCATTTCTGAGTTAGCTGATATCAGGGGCTGTGGAAAGGGTGTGTGAATTAATCCCAATGTCCCGGAGGAAAATTATCCAGGATTCCTAACACCGGTCATGATTTGGGAAGCGCAGGTGTGAACATTCCTGAGGATGGGATTGGAAGTGGGAGGGGTGTCCGTTTTGATTAATAGCTGATACTCATCATCTCATTGTTTGGGCACAGGCTTGAAGAAAGGCCACTTGGATGAGGTATCGCAGGGTGATTTGGCACCTATGGAATCATACTTAAACAGTCAGCATCTTAGAAGAGAAAACAGACAGAAAAAGACAGCAGGGTGATGAAGAATTTTGGCTATTTCCTGTAATTTCAGAACATGCCTTGCAACCAGGAAAAAGAGAAATGTGCAATTACCACAGCTTTGCTGATACTGTATGTATTGAGCAACTTTGAAGTGATGTCCGCTTTTACCCGAGTCAGAGTTCAACGCTGGATAATAGGTAAGACCTATGGGTGCTGACTACATTAGTCATTTCCCTATTATCTGCCACAAATGCTTGAACTGATAGAAATCTCCCCAAATGCCACTTCAGTATGGTTTACTCCTAAACACGACTTCAATGTTAGCTCAGATGATGATTGCACAGGAAGTGATACCAGAAATCCACAAAATGAGAACTGATTCGGTTAAAAGGTTATCATTTTGTTTTCTCTACAAGTGAACAGGGGAAAAGCAATTAAAATGCAATGTTTCAAGTCCCACAGAAGTTTACTGGATAGAAGAATGTCAGGGTGTAGTACTGCAGCATTGAGACCAAAACATCTCGAGATTCAATCCCTATTGTGACCTAGCTGGTCTCAATGTGTATTCCAATTAGCCTCAGTATCTTAGGTTAAAAGATGGGGGCAGGGGCAGAGGGGTTGCCCAGTGCTCCTGCTGCTGAATACTTTGCAGCAGCTCCTGGCAGGAAGTGTGTCCATATAGGTATCGTTCTTGGCAGTGATGCCCCCCAAAGTAGGCTGGAGCAATCAATGCCTGAGCTCAGAATGGCCTTGGGGGCAGACATACCAGATGGTTCCTGGTGCCCATGGAGCCATTCTCCACTAAGAGTGAGCACCTTGAGTAAAAGAGAAAGGAAAAAATAAATTTTTTTTAAAATGTAGCATTACAAACTGACAGGATCATAATACACCTATACATCAAACAGAGCACCCCCCACCCAATCCCTGCCCCGCGCCAGGGCAGAGGATCCGGTTAATAAATAATTACTGCAATTAGACTTTTTTTTTTTAAAGTGCCCTTTTAGTTCTGACCACAATACAGGAATGAATGTAAGTAAAAGGGTTATTATTTCTGAAGTAAAGTAATTGCTCAAACTCAAATTTAATAACCAAATTAAATTCTTTGTTGATTCAGCATCTTCTTAAACTTCCTTTATATTGCTGAGACAGTACAGCTGAAATCAGTCTCAATTACAGGCACATTGTTTGTGGCATTGTATCAGTGAGCCTTTGCAAGGAGCACTTACAAGAACATAAATATTTATAGGGCAGTATAGATTGGGAAGTGGTCGTAAGGGTATTTCTTACAGTCTTCTTGCTGCTTAGAATTGGAAAACTCTTTCAGGAGTTGCAATGGGCATGATTTCCTCAAATTGTAGCATATCTGAAGAGCAAATAGTGAATTAGAAGACCTTGTGGCATGGTGCTTTCAAAGAAAGGCCACAATGACTATTCACTTTAAGCTGGAATATTAGATCACTGGTGTAATGAAAACAGGATTTTTTGTGATTTTAAATAGGTTAAATCCACAGTAAAAATGGTATCAGCTAGCTGTGCCTCACAGATCTCAAATTGGAAACCACCTCTGTTCTGTGGCAAGCTTAGACTGTGGGCAGTCAATATTTGTGATGGACTGTACACAGTTAGCCCTCGTCAACTATTCAGTGTAATTCAGTTATAGTTATTCAGTGTAAATGTCTGACTCAAAAGAAATTTTCCTGTTTGTTTCATATCCATGCCCACTGTCTATTTATAAGGGATCTTCTGAAGGCCTAAATTTGTGAATTCAATTCAGTGACAATTTTGCACACATCAGAGGCACAGTGACAGAATTAAATCACAATTTATCAAAAGGAATGTAGAAGCATAGATAGGAGGTTGGTTCAAGGGTTGAAAACAGAGATGTGACTAGTTGACTTTTTTTTTAAATGGAGGCTTGTAAACAGTGGTACCAGTCAGGGACCTGAATGTGGATATAGCTGGAATATCAGAATTTGCTTATGACACAAAATTAGGGAGCATGATGATTGTAATTGACTTCAGAGGGGCATAGCTTGATGAATTGAACAGATCAATGTTAGTTGAAAATTTACATAGAAAAATGCAAGAAGGAAGAATGAGGAGAGCAAACATACATTAAAAACAATAAAACTTTAAAAGTAATGGGGCTTAGACAACCCTTTACAAAGGAATATAGCTGTAAAAATAAGTAGATAGGACCCAAGGTTTTATAAATAGCAAAAAGGTTAAAATGGAAATTTGCATTTACATAGCACCTTTAATGTTAGAAAACATCCCAAGGTACTTCACAAGAGTGTAATCAGGTAACACTGACACCAAGCCAAAGAAGGAGATGTTAGGAGGAGAACCAAAAATTTAGTGAAAGAGTTACTTTTAAGGAGGGTCTTAATGTTGAACCTATGCAAATTATTGGTTAGGCCACAATTAGAATATTGTGTCTAGATTCAGCTCCCTACTTTAAGAATTATATCAAGGCCATGAGAAGAAGAGGAGACTTACTGAGAAGATGCCAGGTAAAAGGAGACTAGAAAAAGTGGGGTCTTTTCACAAGAACAGAGAAGATTCAGAGGTGTTCAAAGTTATATGGAGCTTTATAAGATACATTGCAAAAAACTATTTTCACTGTTTGGTGAGCCAGTAAATAGAGAACAAAAACTTTACAGTTGTCACTGAGCAAATGAAGGAAGAGATTAGAAAAAATGTTTTTACATCAGAAATGCCTTGTGAGAAGCAGCGATGGAAACAAACGCAGAATAGCTTTTAAAAGCAATCTGAATAAATATTTGAAAAATAAAAATTTAACTGGATATGGGGAGAGGGCAGGAGAAGGGGACTGTGAGAGTTTTGTGGCCCTGCACAGACATGATGAGCTAAATGGCCTCCTTCCGTGGCTGCGTTATCAGCAGCAGCAACCTGTCCACCTGGAAGGGTGTGAGTGAACATCATCATGAAGAGTCCAATTCAAATCCCATACACTCATCATTTATTTATTTTTATTTAGAGATACAGCACTGAAACAGGCCCTTCGGCCCACCGAGTCTGTGCCGACCAAACCACCCATTTATACTAACCCTACAGTAATCCCATATTCCCTACCACCTACCTACACTAGGGGCAATTTACAACGGCCAATTTACCTATCACCTGCAAGTCTTTGGCGGTGGGAGGAAACTGGAGCACCCGGCGAAAACCCACACAGTCACAGGGAGAACTTGCAAACTCCGCACAGGCAGTACTCAGAATCGAACCCGGGTCCCTGGAGCTGTGAGGCTGCGGTGCTAACCACTGTGCCGCCCACAGTGTGGATCTGCTCTGATCCCATTTGCTGGAAATCATCTTCAAGAAGACTGTTTCAACATTTAAAAAAACCTTATAATTCAGAGGCTGCTCTCTCTTCAGTCTATTGAGGTCCTATGTGAATAATCTTACATACAAAGTGTATGTAACTGTGTTTTAAGGAGTTTGTTGAGAAGCGGTAGAAGAACTATGGATGCTGCCATCCCAGTTGGTATGAATGTCAGGTTTGATTATTAAGTGCATCTTTGTGCTTTGGCATACTATTTTGTCTAACAATAAATTTGAACAAGCAGTTTTAGCTAACATATGCATTGTGGTGCAGTGCTGTGAATATTTTTCACCTTCTGAGGCAAGCGATTTTCTGCAATTTGGAATTAATTATTAGACTGGGGTATGCTAACCCATGAACAGTAGTGATTACAAATGTAGATTTCAGATCACTGGGGCTTCAAACTGTGTATGGAAACTGTGGCCAGCTGTAAGCATGATAAAAGGCCCAAAGGTGCACCGGCTAGACTTGCCTACACCAAATTTTCTATCCCACTGTCAATGAGATTTGTCAGACTTCTTGCAAGGTTGATGGGGTGGGAGGGAGGAAAGGAGTAAACAAATGGAACAAAAGCAGGTCTGGCTGTTTACCTCATTTTATGATGGTGGGGGGGGGGGGGGGGGGGGAAGGATTGAGATGACTTCTTCCACACATTAAGTAAAACACCACTAACAGCAACATGCACTAGACTATTTCATCTACTCAATAAATGACACACAGATATGGAGAAGCAGGAGCATTTATACACATTTCAATTTTAAAAAATATTTTATATTTTTTCATGCTAAATCCAACAACTCAAAAACAACGCACTTGGAGCTTACTACAATGCGTTAAAATAAACACATGCAAAACAAGGCCAATGCAATGAGTGTTTAAAGATTAATGATCATACATCGCATATAATGAATCACAAATGGTACAAGAACATAGAAAGGAAAGTAATCAAGATATGCATGGTAGAACTGCAGCATTGCCATACATACCTTGGGGAGGAACTAATCCCCCTGATACTGGGAACATGAAGCTGCAACCAAAGTAAAAAAATAAAATTAGCAAAACAGATCTTCACAAGTCACTGACAGACTTTAAACTGCTGAAGTCCTTGAAACCCATATTCTAATTTGGGGAAAAAATCTTTATACAAAGCATGAAATTCTCTGTCACAATTATTGAAACAGAGACCATAAATATTTTAACAGGGAATTAGGTGTCTGAAAGGGAGGAATATTAAAATATATGGGGGGGCAAGCAGGATGGTGGAATTGAATTCAATGGCCGCTGAGGAGAAAAAAGGCAGAATGGACTTGATGGCCAGAATGGCCTGTTACTGTGCTGCAGCATTCGATGATTCTATGCTAAGTTATTACTGCCATTATGGAAAGGGGTGCTCATTTAGGAGCAGGGTGGTTGTATTCCCCTTTTGAATGTGGAGCCTGTAGTCCAGTGGACGTAGAAATTTCTGACCCCACCCCCTCCCCACCCAATAGTTCCTTAACAACTGAGTAAATTCCAGATAGAAAATAGAAAATTAAGAATCATTAAAAAATGATCACTTACCATATAGGGATTCCAGTTAACAGTATTTAAAACAATTCAAAACTCAAATCCTTTTGCTCTTTTTAGGCAGCCTACCGTAAAATGCAACACCCTCAGCCTATGACGTTCTGTAGCAATTCTTTAAAAAAGGTAATGTCATGCATAGATGTCTTGAGCATCTGTGCAGTATTGCTGTCAGTATTAAACTGAAGCTTTGTTTTACCAAAGGAAACTTTCTAGTACATCACCACGTTGAGAATTCCTGATCTCGACCAGAGCATTAGAAAAGCTGCAGCAAAACATCGACGAAAGCCCACCCGCCCATTAAATATGTGACAGAACCTCAGCACTTCCCTTTAGTGATTAACTGCACCGCCTAGCAATTAACTGCAACACAATACTGGCACAGAACTGCGTGCCAGTTCCACCTCTCGCTCAACATGGCACTGTGCAGTGACCTATTATTTGCGGGGTGATGGAAGGAGAGAAAGGGACCTAAAGAAGACAACTATCCAAAGCTGGATGCACAAAGCAAATGTTTCCACCACCAAAAGGTTCTAGTTTCTTCAGAAGGATTTAAATTACTTCAGGACTTTAGCAGATGCATTTTTCGTCTCATATTTTGAGCTACCCAAACATAAATTTCTGACAGAAGATCCTTAGCACTGCATTAGGTCAGTATATCTGGAACAAGAAGCTGGCTGATAGATTTCTTCTTTAATCAACTAAGCACAGTTTGAAGAATCAGACCTACTGAGTGAAAACACTGGCTCTGCAAAGAAAATGCCAGTGACAAACACAACTAAGCAGGTTTTTCCACTTGACTGCAACTTATTCTGCAGCACAGTATCATCATGACTCATGACTTGACAATCCAACAGGACATCCTAAATTTTTAAGGATAATCGGTCATTGGATTTACAGTGACTGTAAGCAAAAAAAAAGTACCAACAAGGTTACACATGCAAAGTGACTCAGCGCAGCTTTGAAAGAGTAAATGTGTCAGCCTTGGCTCAGTGGGAGCACTTTCAATTCTGAGTCAAAGGCTTTGGGTTCAAACCTCACTTCAGAGATTTGAGCTCATCATTTTGGTTTACACATTAGTGCAGTACTGACAAGCGTGCTGCACTGTTGGAGATGCTATCCTTTGAAAGAAATATAAAACCAAGACCCCATTTGCCCCCTCAGAAAGACGTAAAAGATCCCATGGCACTATTGAAGATGACATGGGAGTTATCCCAGTACTCAAGCCCACAACTATGCCTCAACCAACTTCATTAAAACAGATTATTTGGTAATTTATCTCATTGCCGTTTGTGAGACCTTGCTGTGTGCACACTAGCTGCAGTGTTTCCCTTTTTTACACTCCAAAAGTAATTCATTGGCTGTGAAACACTTTGGAACATTTTGCGTTTGCATGTAACTTTCAGTACTAAATGACTGATTAGTCCTAAAAGTTGATCTCTTGAATGTGGTGTTGTATTGTCAAATCATGAGTCACAATGGTGCTTATGCTGCAGCCTTGATTGGAAATACCTGCTTAGTTGTGCTTCCAGTGCTTTCACTCAGTAGGTCTGATTCTTCAAAATGCTTAGTTGATGATAGTCAACATTTTTCCTATGGTATTACCGGTCTGAGGTTGTGTCAGTCCACAATACATCAGCTTACCGTTGCTTACTTTTAAGTCATACACAAAGATCCATGAACATGACGACTCCATGTGCTGCTTACCCATCCCCGCCCCAGTCCCACTATATAATGTATTTTCTGCCAGTGCTAATTCCAATGAATTGCCAACATGGTGAATAAATCGGCAGCAGGTTCATATGTGAAACACATTATTCTTTCCATTCATTGTTACCCCCCTTTTTATTGTTTCTAGCAATAACTGTTTGCATAAAATGCACCAACACATTGCCTACAATTTCAGTTAGAAGCAGTAACACTAGTAACCTAGGTGAGTCTCCAAACAAGAATATTCATACACATCTGTCTAGATTACTGTACTATTTGTATAAGTTTACCTTAACCAAGAGAAAGGAGGCAGGTTTATACAAGCATCAACCCCATTCCCCCAACCCCTAAAAAGGCAGTGAGCTCCCATACTCAACCATGAACCAGAAAGCAGTACTAAATTGAGGCAAGAGAAGCCAGCAACTGAAGGGGTAGAGAGAAAGACAACACGATCAATAATGTAGACAGGCCCATCATCTTAATGAGGGAACTGTGTTTGAAGAGACAAATTTTGTGTAGGAAGAGCTGGCAAAATGTCTGCGGACATAACTGCCACAACACCTCAAACAGAAAAACTGAGAGTGAGAGCAACAGTCCCTTTATTTGCCTCACTTCAGAAATACTCCAGGAGAGCTAGTATTTTGTTATCTAAAAAATCTGGAAGTTACAATATAATTTAGTTATCATACTAGAATCATAGAAGAAGCCATGAAATCTTACTTTCATAAGTCAATGTCAGAATAAAATTATACAATTACAACCATAAGGCATACTTGGCTTAATGTGTGCATTTCAAGGTTGGAACACATTCAAAAGTTGCAGATGATAAAGGCTCCAGAGAACGGGTCTGCAAAGAAAAGCTCTAGTTTGTGCCAATTATTACAAAATTGTTACCTTGAAGGTATTTTTTCCATATCAAGAGATACTCGAAAGAGGTGTTTCATTAAGTATTTCCAATATTTACCCCATTATTTGACTGTAGATTTCTATACAAGAGGTTCCAAAGGTTATTTGGGCATGTTACTCCCGTGCATTATGTTTGCCAATTTTTTAAATATTTGTTCTCGAGAAATGGGCAATATTGGTAAAGCAGTATTTATTCACAACTTGCTGTGGTGGGATTTAAACTCATGACCTGTAGATTGCAGGTTCAGGACGACAATCACAAAACTACAGCACCCACTACATAGTTTATTTTGTTGCCCTCTTCATCAAAGTGCCAATGCAACTAAAGAGGTCAAAATGTCATGTACAAACAAGGCCAAAAAATAGTAATATGAACTGGCCCAATTCTCAAGCACTGTAAAAACAGCTCACAATAGAACAAACATGTAATAGTGTGCTCCAGAATTTAAGGCAGTATGTACAAAATATGATAAAGCAGAAAGCAATTTTTTTTGGGGGGGGGTGTTTGGTTAATACAGAGACACTGCTCTGCATTAAACTTGATTAGATGATTAAACATCATTACTGTAGCTGGATATCTAGATGGTATTATTTTTCACTATAGTACTGTGGTTCTTTGTTAGTAGGGCACTCAAAGAACTTCCTAATCTACAACCATTATTTTAAACTAACTTTGTTTGAATTAAAATATATCATTGGATCCCCAAACAACATTTTTAAATAACACTTAGTTACATTTAGGATCAAGAAGCAAACATTACCCACAAACATTCCACTTCCATACACTGATCAAATCACACATATATAATTTAAAACTGAAAACGCTCTCAGCACGCAGCTATTTGATAATGAGATAGTTATTGTCATTCCTCCATTTTGATTATTAAAAAGCTTATTTAAAAGTGTTGAAGATCAACAGGAATGAACTCTGGGCTGCTCTAAAGATCGCTGCAATTTTACTTGTTCAGACTCAAAAATTTTAAAGGAAGGTCAATGTGAAATGCTTCTTACATGGCTCACAGCATTTCAACAGGACTGTTAGTTCTGCACTATATCCATGTTCTGTTTTGTTCATTCTCTGAAAAGGTCAGTACTAAATAGAAAGCTTTCGGTATTGCTCACACTGTGCAGCCTGGGGGCACAGTGTAAATGAGTGAGAAGGATGTTCTCCTCACAATTCATCACAATAAGTTCCCAATCTCAGCACTTCTATGTGGGAAAACTCAGCTAGTAGGAATGGAGGGACATTTTTCAATTAATATTCAATTCCCAATAAACCAACACAGCTCTCACAGGTTTCCCAACAGAGTTAGAACCGTCAAAGCCTAAATGTGACAATTTTAACACAAAATGCCATAAAATCTTATTTTATTTAATATGCTGCAGTGCTCAATATTATAGGCTTTGGGAAGCATATAGAAAGGACAGTTGATTCATAGTTTCGTATTTCAGTCAATTATAAATTAGAGATCATGATGCTTTGGAGGATGCGTAGCAAGAGGCTTCTTAAGTAATAGCTATATTTAACAGGAATACTTGAGATATTAAATACATTGAGGAAATGGAGAGAATATTGGCTGATGTGAGTCATACCATTTCAGCAACTTCTTTAATCCAGCAATCATCAGCCATGCTGTTAGATGACTTTTAAAGTTAAGTTAGTAAAATTCATCCATTTGAATCGTATGTCTAGCCAGTTGCAGATGGAAACATAACACCTACGGGAAGAGGGGAGGGAGCAGAGAAATTAAGTATTCAATCATGACATGATTATTGGGTCAACTTGGACATCTACAACATCTGCTCAGCATTCCTTTTTGTTCGGGAGAGAGGGTGTTCTTCAAAACCATAAGCACTACTCTAAAGAGGTTGGCCACTACTACATCTTTCCAAAATGGTTGACAGGACAAAACGGCCTTCAGGTATCGTAGTTCACAAATTCTTGTCTTTTTTATTACTTTTTTTTTTACATCCACTCATGCAACAAAACGCAAAGAACACACTGGTTGCCAGAGATCAACAAGCCAGCACCAAAATCAACTCTCTGTTCATCCCAGGAGTTCCCAAAAATAAAAATTAGATACAACCAAACCTGAACATGAAAAATATAGTTCAACCTATATATACACACACTCACTGGGGAGATAAATCAAGCAATATCAAAGCTGGTTTATGCCCTCACCCTTTTCCTGACAAACTCCAAATGGCAAAGATCAATGGAGATACATTAAGTGAGTTTATTAATATTTTTATTGCCCGACTACACGTTTATTAATCGTTTTAATAAATGGTGAGTGTATATGGGGGCGGGGAGACAAACAGGAGGAAATAACAATTCACATTTTGGTGAATCACGTTCGACCAAGCAACTTCCACCTAAATTAGTAATGCTAAATGAAAAGAGATAGGGTCGGATGAAAGATACATGAAGCAGCGCTCTCCTTCTGGAACATCAATTATTCAGTGCACAGCACATCAGCTTCCCGTTCATTTCAAGTAGAACTACAGCTTGAAAATAAGGGAATGGAATCCTATGTTTCCTTATATTCGGCCACAATCTACCCTTAACAGCCTCCACACAACAACATTAAAGTGGGCGGGGAGAAGAGAGGAACCTGAAGTTTAATTCCAAATTCTTAACCATTCTTTTCAAGCGGATTGGGAAAAGGACTCGCAGTTGTTTTAAAAAGATGAATCAAAGTGAAGGTAAATTTAAAGGCCAGACTGGAATAGAAATGAATTTTCCAGGTGTATCGAGGCCTCTAGGGGTAAATATAAATGTGTGTGTGTCCTGGTCATTGACCCAGACTAACCCCATTTCCACCATCACCACCTTAAAGGTGGAGACGCAGCCACCGGCTCAGCGATGAATCTGACCCGCCACCGACACAACTATAATGAATTATCTGATAATATTTTATATTTTTTAAAAAAAAAAAGAGAATCGATGTGTCCGCTTACCCGCTGTCATTGCCGCCACTGCCATTGCTACCGCCGCCACCTGAACCTGGTCGCAGCGCCATCTTGATTCGGCTCCTTGTCAACCCAACAACTACTTCCGGGTCTCTCGCTCCAAAGGTCACCTGTCACCAGCTGTTCAGCCCAGGGCTCAGTGTATCAGTCTCACTGCAACATGCCCCAAGCACCTTCAATATGGGTACAGCATCATTTCGTCTTTAAAAAAAAAACAGTTTCAGCGGAAATGTGTCAGCTCCACTGTCTCCTTTAAATCCTTATATCACTGTTTTCTTTCAATCGTTCTAAATTATGCACATGTTTGGTGTGAGTTATTGGAACACAGCAGCCGAAACTAAAGGGGCTGCTATGGTGCTTCTTTTGTCAATCAGGCAAAACCCAGCTGTTGTGTCCTCTTGGTGCATTAACACTGCTGGGATAGACAGGGAAAATATTGGGAAACCAACAATGGAAATACAGGAAAATATTTCAATTCTGTAGGGAAAACAAAGATGGCCAAGCACATTTGATGAACAAAATGCAGAAAGAAGAAAGGGTTGTATTTATATAGTGCATTTATATCTCAGGATGTCCCAAAGTACTTTTTTGTAGTGCAGTCACTGGAAGCACAGCAAGCAATTTGCACACCGCAAGGTCCCACAAACAGCAATGTGATAATGAGCAGATCATCTGTTTTTAGGTGTTGGTTGAGTAATAAAAATTGGTCAAAACACCAGGGAGAACTCCCCTACACTTCGAAATAGTACTGTGGGATCTTCACGTCCATTTTGAGAGACCAAACGGGGCCTTGGTTTATAGTCTCAGCCAAAAGACGGCAGCTCCAACAGTGCAGCACTCCCTCATTATTGCACTGAAGTGCCAGCCTGGATTCTGTGCTCATGTCTCTGGAGTTGGAAGTGAACCCACAGCCTTCTGACTCAGAGATAAGTATGTCTACAACTGAGTCATGTCTAACTTAAACTCCAGATGGTAGATTCGGAGATTCAGTTAAAAGATTTGATCATGTAGTAAATAATTTGCAAAATTTGGGAAGCTTATTTACTGTGGAAGCTACTTATAATTATGTATCACACTTGCTCTAAATTGCCAAAAATGCAATTTTGAATGCAGTAGAACAAGAGCCATTCTGACAGAATGTACTCGAATTATTAATCCCATAAAAACTGTTAGGCAGAGTGACTAAAAGTGCAGTAGAAAGACTGTTGTTGTGACAATTAAGACATTGTCTCTATGTTTTATTTTCTGAATGTCTAAATTAAATTGAAGGCTGCTGCTACTTCACTGTTTCAAAATGAAAGACAGGAGACAATCTGAATGCAGAAAGGAACAAATGGCTGTTAGTAACCAATTTAGTTAAAGGGTGCTTTGATCCGAATAAACAGAGACCAAAATGTAATTTCCACTTTCTGCTTGTGTTAAAACAAGTAGACCATACCACCAACGGTTCACATCACTATCATTTTGTTTACTTATCTTTCATTAATTATTTTACTGAACAGTATCTTAATGACCTTTCTGCTTTCTATATCATTTCATCTAAATAAACCTGGATAGTTTTAGCCAGTACACAGTGGTCTATCAATGTACATCTTTCACATCATGAGGTCATAAGAGAATGTGGCAAGTATCCCAACTATTCTCCAGGAAGCGATTTGTCACAATTCAGGGTTCATAAGAGACTCTCTTTGATTATGGATACTGTAGACTACCTGTGGCCAGAAAAAGGTGTTGGGAAAAGCAGTAGAAAGTGTTTTTTCTTTATTCTTTCATGTGATATGGGCATTGCTGGCAGGTGAGCATTTGTCGCCCTTCCCTAATTGCCCTTGAACTGAGTGACTTGCCAGGCCATTTCAGAGGGCAGTTAAGAGTCAACCACATTGCTATGGGTCTGAAGGAAACATATAGGCCAGACCAGGTAAGGACAGCAGATTTCCTTTCTTAAAGGGCATTAGTGAACCAGATGGGAATTTATGACAATCAATGATAAATTCATGGCACCATTGAGACTAGCTTTCAATTGCAGATTTTAATTAATTAATTGAATTTAAATTCTACCAGTTGTCATGCTGGGATTTGAACCCATGTTCCCAGGGCATGAGCCTGGGCCCCTGAATTACTAGTCCAGTGATATTATCACTATGGCCCTGTCCCCCCTCCTCAAAAAAAACTGGTTGAGAGTTCCTTATCTTTATGGATAATAGCACAAGCATACCCTACAGACATGAAGGGGCCTAAACAGATTCAAGTCTTTCTTTCTTTGAAATAAAGATCTGCTTTGCTGATCCATAAACTAAAGTGGTCAGCTGGTTGTTAATGTTGTTCACAGTTTTCTGAAAAGCTTTTTAAAGTTAACACTATGCAGAAAAGATTCGCAAGAATGGTTCCAGGGATGAGGAACTTGAGTTACGTGGATAGATTGGAGAAGTTGGAGGTTGAGAGGATATTTGATAGAAGTATTCAAAATCATGAAGGGTCCAGACAGCATAGATAGAGAGCAACTGTTCCCAATGATGGAAGGATTGAGAACCAGAGGGCACAGATTTAAGGTAATTAGCAAAAGAAGCAAGGGCGGCATGAGGAAAAACTTTTTCAAGCAGCAAGTGATTAGGATCTGGAATGCACTGCCCGAGAGTGTGGTGGAGGCAGGTTCAATTGAGACTTTCAAGAGGGAATTGTATTATTATCTTAAAAGGAAGAATGTGCAGGGCTGTCACTGGGTTAAAATCCTGGAACTCCCTTCCTAACAGCACCGTGGGTGTACCTACACCCCAAGGACTGCAGTGGTTTAAGAAGGCAGCTCACCACCACCTTCTCAAGGGCAATTAGGGATGGGCAATAAATGCTGGCCTAGCCAGCGATGCCCAAATCCCATGAACGAATAAAAAGTAAGACTTCCTTTGGGTGACCCTTAAACTAAATTGGCCAGCAGGTACTTCTGCTCTAGATGTTCAGGATATATTTCTACCGTGCTTTTTACTTTAAATTCAATGCTCATTTAACAAACTTAGAAGGTTTCCTATAGCATTGCTTATGATAAGTCAGAAGATGTAGGGGCAAAATTTACATAGTACCTACAGCACAGAAACAGGCCATTTGGCCCAACAGGTTCATGCCGATGTTTATGCTCCACATAAGCCTCCTGCCACTCTTTCATCTAACTCCATCAACATATCCTATTCCTTTCAATGCCCGTCGCCTCAACTACTCCCTGCAATGGTGAGGTTCACATTCTAACCACTCTGTGAAGCGGTTTCTTCTGAATTTCCTATTGGATTTATCTATAACTGTCTTATATTTATGGCCCCTAGTTCTAGTTTTCCCACAAATGGAAAAATCTTCTCTACATCTACCCTATCAAATCCTTCCATAATATTAAAGACCTACATTAGGTCACCCTGTCTTTTTCTATTCCACAGAAACACCGCCAGCCTGTTCAATCTTTCCTGATAGATATAACTTCTCAGTTCTGGTCTCACTCCAGTAATCTTTTTTTGCACTTTCTCCAGTACCTCTGTATCCTTTTTGTAATATGGAGACTAGAACTGTTCACAGTGCTTCAAGTGTGGGCTGACCAAGGTCCTACAAAAGTTTAACATAATTTCTCTTCTTTTCAATTTTATCCCTCTAGAAATTAACCCCAGTGCTTTGTTTTCTTTTTTATGGCCTTATTAACCTGTGTTGCTTTAGTGATTTGTGTATCTATATTCTCATTCTTGTACTCCCCTACTTTATTCAGTAACTTATTTTCCAAGGAATACGTGGCCTCCTTATTCATGTACCTCAGGGGTTTCCAATCTCCTGCTGTACAGTGAAGACTCTCGTGAAATGACCAAAACAGCCGTTCACGCTTTTTCTCTGGGGTTTCCGACAAAGATACTGCCGCAACAGCAGCTCCTTCTCCCTTCAGCAGCACCCGTCATATGCTCAACTGGGTTTCTAACTCTCCCCAAACATTGCTCTCTTTCATTCAACCCCACCCCAGTCCACACCTAACTTGACATTCATCTCAGCCCCAACTAGACCCTCAAGAATATTTTTTTTCACTCCCTTATTTCCTCCCAATAACTGTATCTGTTTCTCTCTTCTCAGTTGCTGGACTGCAGCACTTAGCCAATAAAAAATTGGGAGCGTGTTCATTGGAGACTGTCATATTTCAGGACTTTTTTGACCAATTTTCCACAGAAAGTATGTGCAAGTGTTACAGTTAAGGGTTAAAAGTTAAGAAAAAAGCAGTGTCGAAAAGACATTAAAATTCTAATGGACTAAGCTTTGATGTTGTTTCCCCAAAGATTGCAGATGAAAAACAAATACTACATGCCAGTTTTGTTGGAAGATCCCTGATCCTAGAGGCTCAGCATCAATTGTCAGGCATAGACCATCCTTTCCAATTATGAACACAGGGAGATAAAAAGACAGAGATGCAGACAGTCAGGCCTTAGACAGAAAGCTGCCTGGTAAGTTTTTACCAGGCGGAGGAGAATGATGGAGAGCAGTAGTAAGTTATTTTGTTTAAGTCAAGGAAAATTACACTGATACGGGAAGGACAGCATGTTCATTATTTTTGCTATATTATGCAAAGACATCTCGTCATAGAGAGTCATAAATGTACTGAAGTGAACCTGTTTATGGCTGTTGCACTGCATGTACCTTTGCCTGCCAAATAGAGCAGCTTAACTATTTGTATCTGGCATTGTCATCCTGGCTGGTTTCTAATTCCACCATCAAAAAGATTGGGGAGAAAGCCACTCATGACTGGTCCAAATCACAAGATATATATTACACCCCTACATAACATTATTGTATAAGTTGATATTGGGCAATTGTTACGACCGAGGCAGGAGCAATGCACTGTCAATTCAGTCCCATCACTCCACAGGTCGCAGCATATTATTAAAGTTTTCCCACCCAACCGGAAACAGCCAAATTAAACAGTCTAGTAACCCCCAGAATAAAACAGACCAAACCAGGTATCTTTTAAACAACAAATTAATTATTTATTAAAACTAAATCTTAAACACTATTAAGATAAACCTACGTCTAAAGACCTTATAACCTATTTTAACCGAACTCCCCATTCTCACACATACTCAAAAATCAATGGTTAATCCTTTTTTTTAAAAAGAATGTTTTCAAAAATTAGCTGTTTCTTAAGAATAAATAAAAAACTAGGTTATAAATCTTTGTGGGTTACATTCCTGATGGGTGAGGTATTCTAGTGTAAAAAAAAATCGGATGCCACTCGAAGTCTCCACACGGATTTGATGAAGTCATTCAATAGATAGGCATTCAAAGCACCTCGGCTGCAGCAGGAGTCAAACAGTTCTTTAAACAAGGAGTTTTGCAATGGGTCCACTCAGCATTTCGACAGTCTCAGTCGAAATTTCAGAAAACACAATCAGTCAATCTTGAAGGAAAGACTTCTTGGATTGGAAGTAAAGAAAGGAATTTTGCTACCTCCAGCAATGCAAATGGTCTCTTCAAAGGGTTTTCTCCTCCTTAGGCAATTAACACGGACTGTAGCTCATTGTAGAATTTCTTCTGAGAGAAATAGACAGCTCCTTCCTCCAGTAAGCATGCTTCACTGTTGTCTCTCTAGTTCAAAACTGGTTTTAGCTGGTTTTTAGTCAAATTGAAACATTATACCATGTAACCTCCTCACTCTCCTGCTGTTGCCTAGGTAACAAGTGCAGCTGTGGCACACTGTTCTCAGAAATCTAAAACTTCTCTCTCTGTCTTAAAGGCACACTGTTTCAAACAGAGGAGAAAACAAATACAGTTCTGTGACACAATACAAATGTACTTAGGTGTACAAGGGTCTTAAGATCTATCTATGGGAAAGCTGGATTCACTGAACCAAGAAAATATCTAGGCAGATGTGAAGCTTAACCAGACTCCTGCATTCATCGCTTTTCCTCTGTTTCTCTTGGCTTCTTTCCTTATTCCTTTTTCAGTTTATTCTCCCAATTCTTAAAACTAAATGGAGTGAGATAAAACTTATAACAGAACCATTCCATTCTCATTTCTGCACTGTTCAAACTGCCAGACAGGGTGATGTAGAAAGAGCTGATCACAGAAAAAGATATGATACTGGTTGTCAAAAGAAAAGAGAGGTGGCAATCTTCTGTGCAAACTTGCTAGTGGCTCCTTGGAGCTTTTCCAATGAGGAGGTGGATCAATGCCAGAAGCCAAACTCCCACATGCGCCTGGGAAAACGGCCATATGATGACTCCTAGGTGTTTCCTAGCCAAAAAGTATGTGGCTCCTGGAAATTGTAGTCCTATGATTGTCCATGGACAGATTTAATACAAATTTTACCTGTTTTGCTGAGTAAGGTGTGTTCGGTGGGTTAGTTGGGCAAATCATGCTTCTTGGGGACAGGAGAATAGAGTTGTTAGATCCAAATTTACAGGCACTTTTTTAAATTGGTTGGGAGGGGAACTGCATGATGCATTTTTTTCATGATGTATGATGAAAAACAATTGCAAAATGTGCATAATGCTAGTACGAAGTAAAATGTACTCATTTAGAAAGAACACACTTGAAAAATAAGGAAATAGAACTCAACAAAAATTACACTAGTGTAACAAAAACATTTTATATATAGATCAACTTCAATAATTGGCAAAACATTTAACATAAAAGTAAAGTTACATATTTGTGTTATAAATTTAATGATCAAATATGATAATCAATATTCACTCCACTTAGTTCAATAAAAATCAATTTTTTTGCAGCTCTTGGTGCATTGCAAAAAAAAACACAACGGAATGACGGGATTGCCACACTGCTTCTGATTTCAGCCCACTCACCAGGTTCTGATGAACAGTCATCGACCTGAAACTTTGACTGTTTCTCTCACCACATTTCCAGCATTTTCTGTTTTTATTTCACGCACGAGAAATGCTTGCTGACTGGGTTATGATTGAACATTTCCAGTTTATACACAACTTAACGCCTGGTTATGAAACAGAATTGGCCAAGACAGATGCACTGTATAGTTCTTCCTACACTGGCTAAACCATGTCCAGCAATGCTAAACTCAAATCAATCATTTACTATTTATGATTTATAAATTTATACAACTCATTGCAGATCAATAAACACCATTGTATAAGTGTAA
Source organism: Heterodontus francisci (assembly GCF_036365525.1). Classification (NCBI taxonomy): domain Eukaryota; kingdom Metazoa; phylum Chordata; class Chondrichthyes; order Heterodontiformes; family Heterodontidae; genus Heterodontus; species Heterodontus francisci. Next base: position 46,207,931 of record NC_090400.1, read on the forward strand.
AAATCTTTTTCAAAATAAAAAGTTCCTTCCATTACAGAAACATTGATAGCATTATAAAACAAGGGTAAGAAATGTCAAACATTGCTGAGTGATACACCAATTTACCTGTACTTGCTACAACCTAGCATACTGTATTCACTGCTCATTGTGCAGGCTCCTCTACTGGTGCAGCAACTCGCCAAGCCTCCTTCAACAGCACCTTCCAAACCCGTGACCTCTACCACCTATAAGAACAATGACAGCAGGCACATGGGAACACCACCACCTGTAAATTCCCTTCCAAGCCACCCACCATCCTGACTTGGAACAATATCGCAGTTCCTTCACTGTCACTGGGTCAAAATCCTGGAACTCCCTTCCTAGCAGCACTGTCGATGTACCTACACCATATGGACCGCAGCAGTTCAAGAAGGCAGCTCACCACCACCTTCTCAAAGGCAAATAGGGACTTGCCAGTGAAGCTCACATCCCATGAACGAATAAAGAAAAAAAAAAGATCACAAATTGTTACAAGTGCTTCTATATTTTTAAGTATTTTTTGAGAACTCTTGTATTTTACAGCTGGACAAAGGTTTATTTGGGAAAACTGAAAAGACTCCATGGATGGGTTTTTACCAGGGTCACTGAGAGGTAAGGCTTTGAAAACAGTCAGTTACTGGAAGGCACCTGTTTTCAAATAATTACTCAGCAGGGTTTGTTTTTGACTTGGAAAGATGTTTACAGAGAAGTGACAGGTCAAGATTTATAGGGTTCAGGCGGCTTGACTTGTGACACTGTTTATGGTTTTGTTTTGGACAGTGAGTTGGGATATGGACAATGGTTTGAAAAGACAGTTGGAGAAAATTTGCCAAGAACAAACCACCCCGACTCAGTCTGTTCCAGCAGTTTGGAAAAAGCCTGCCAGTTTTCCATCTCTCAAGGAGCTGAAAAGCAAGTATAAGAAGCAGACTGAAACTGTGGCTGCATTCCTCCTGTAAGGCCTGTGTCTGAAACCTCTGTTGCTGCATTTCCTGGAAGCCTACCCAAACTGATCTTCAATATCACCTGAACAGAACTGTTCTAGGAAAATCCCAGTGGCAGCCGTCTATACGCATTTGGGACGCCAAACCAAAACAAAGGACATCTTTCCATATCTTTTCTTTGTTCTTCAGGAATTAGCAAGTATTTAACCCAAGTGTTTCTTGTCTTTTTTTTTGCAATCAAGCTCTAAAACACAAATCCCTTTATTTTTCCACTTAACCGGTGTATATGTGTGTGAGCGAGAGTGTGTGTGTGTGAGGAGCTAAGGTAAAAAATGAACTTTAATATTTCAATCTGTGTGCTTACGTTTTACTTCATTACTGGTTAAGACTTGTTTTATAATAAACTGATAATTTTACTGAAGAAACATAGTTGGTGTGTTTTATTCTGGGGTAAATATAGAGTCTATGATTGACTATCGGTAAGTGGGAAAAAATTTAAATATATGTTGTGACCCGTGCAGAAGTGGAACTAGAATAAACAGTGCATTCCTTGCGCCTCGGTCGTAACAAAATGCACATTAGGTCACCACTTTGCTGAACACCTGTTCTGTCCACAAATGTGGTCCCAAACAGTTTTTGCTCGCCACTTCAATTCCCTGTCCCATTCTGATCTTTCTGTTTGACCTTCTGGTTACAAAATGGAACTCAAGGAACAAAACCTCATCTTTCTAGTAGGCACTTCAGAGCCCTCTGGCCTTAAAACTTTAGTATTAGCTCCCATTTTCTCTCTGGAGGGAAATGCTGCCAAATGTGTGATGGATATACCAAAGTTTCCATGGTGGGATATGGGAACAGGGAAAGAGATGCTGATTGGTGCTTGGAGTGGAACTCATTTAACACACCCGTAATCTAACTTTGTTTTAGAGTTTATGCCCTATTTTGATGTGTGATTTTGAACAGTCTGTTTTGCTGTCTTAAATTGCAGTTTATGCCTTTTGATCATATTATCAAATTGGTACACTTCAAATGATGATTGTTCAATCTGTAACAGAACAAGGCCACGGATTCACTTCAACTTTCGTTAAAAATTGATTGTAATAATCCCATAGCATTGAGCAGCCAAAGTACCAGGAAAATTATGTGTGAACGTGGAACCCTTCCGATTCTAGTCAGGTGAACTACACAAAGTACAGTTCTGCATACTGATCGGGTGTGCTTATTGGTAAAATCTAATAATTCTTAGATAATAATTTATTTAACTGGAAATGCACAGATATTTAGCAAACAGCTGATGGAGACTTAAGGCAGCTTCAATTAGCTGTTCCTGTGGCATTAAAAAAATAAATGTGTGAAAGCACTTGCAATAGACAGGACTAGTACCAAATTCATTCCTTTTTCTAAAACATTCTGCATGACAGTGGCACTGCAATACTAAGGCACTCTTCAGTGAATAATTAACAGGACTTAAATTGTACTTTAACGAGGTGCAAAAAGCTTATTGATTGGCCTCAAATAGCCGGGACATGATGTGTTTTAAGTGGCACCTTTGTAATTAAATTCAATGGTAATGGAAATGGTTAGCCCCATTTGCTCTATATAGGTGCTGCCTGGGATAAATGTGGACGATGTAAGTGGTGGGGACTGTCAGTAAGTGGCCATGAAGCTGTCAGATTGTTGTAAAAACTTAACTGATTTAGGGAAGAAAACCTGCTGTCCTTACTCAGTTTGGCTTAAGTATGACTCTAGTTGCACACAAACATGGCAAACTCTTAAGTGTTGTTCAAGGCGGCGGCTCACCATCATAGAATAATACAGTGTAGAAGAGGCCCTTCGGCCCATCGAGTCTGCACCGATGCATTAAAGACACCTGTCTACCTAATCCCATTTGCCAGCACTTGGCCCATAGCCTTGAATGTTATGACGTGCCAAGTGCTCATCCAGGTACTTTTTAAAGGATGTGAGGCAACCCGCCTCTACCACCCTCCCAGGCAGGGCATTCCAGACTGTCACCACCCTCTGGGTAAAAAAGTTCTTCCTCAAATCCCCCTTAAACCTCCTGCCCCTCACCTTAAACTTCTCTCCCCTCGTAACTGACCCTTCAACTAAGGGGAACAGCTGCTCCCTATCCACGCCCCTCATAATCTTGTACACCTCGATCAGGTCACCCCTCAGTCTTCTCTGCTTCAGCGAAAACAACCCAAGCCTATCCAACCTCTCTTCATAGCTTAATGTTCCATCCAAGGCAACATCCTAGTGAATCGCCTCTGCACCCCCTCCAGTGCAATCACATCCTTCCTATAATGTGGCGATCAGAATTGCACACAGTACTCCAGCAGTGGCCTTACCAAAGTTCTACATAACTCCAACATGACCTCCCTGCTTTTGTAATCTATGCCTCGATTGATAAAGGCAAGTGTCCTATATGCCTTTTTCACCACCCTATTAACCTGCCCTTCTGCCTTAAGAGATCTATGGACAAACATGTCAAGGTCCCTTTGTTCCTCAGAACTTCCCAGTGTCAGGCCATACATTGAATACTTCCGTGTCACATTACTCCTTCCAAAGTGTATCACCTCACACTTTTCAGGGTTAAATTCCATCTGCCACTTTTCTGCCCATTTGACCATCGCGTCTATATCTTGCTGTAACCCAAGACGCTCAACCTCACTGTTAACCACTCGGCCAATCTTTGTATCATCCGCAAACTTACTGATCCTACCCCCCACATAGTCATCTATGTCGTTTATATAAATGACAAACAATAAGGGACCCAGCACAGATCCCTGTGGTGCGCCACTGGACACTGGCTTCTGTCATCACTCTGTCTCCTACAGCTAAGCCAATTTTGAATCCACCTCATCAAGTTACCCTGTATCCCATGTGCATTTGCTTTCTTGATAAGTCTCCCATGTGGAACCTTGTCAAAGGCTTTGCTGAATCCATGTAAATCACTGAGAAAAATTAAGGATGGGCAATAAATTCCAGCGTTGCCTACATTCAGGGAACGAATAAAAAAAAAAAAATCACAGTAAGCTGTAAAGGACAATTGGGAGCATTGTAGTTTGTAAGAGAATAGCTGATTGACTTTACCTTCACTCTCATGCATCAACTAATTCAAGACTCTTCTAAAATACATAATTCATTGCACAATCCAGAGATTTGTCAATTATGAAATAAACATTTTTAATTTATAGAATACTGCATCTCAAACAATGAGAGAAAGATAACAGTCTGTGTTGACATCAAGTTTTGTTGGTTACCTTAACACTAGACTGTTAAAATTATAGAACTAATCATGATTTTTCTGCTGAAAATTAATCACTGCATAGGCACCTATTCAAACTTTAGCCTAAATTATGTCAGTGATATTTCCAACAGTCATATGTGTAACTATATCTATTACAGAGAGTAACTTCCATACAATAAATTCTTGTGAGAAATAATTTAAATTATCCAAACTGCAACTTCCTATATCAGATAAAAATTGCTACTTTAAGTGTATGTGAAGCCTACATCCTCACTCCCACAACACTTGCTATGATATAGATACTGATTATTTCTAAAGGCTCAAACATACAATGTACAAGACCACAATTTTGCAGAATCACACCAGCAACACTCTGCTCTTGAGCATTTATGTAAAAAAATAATTTTAGATAAACATCTTAAGTTTTTTTTTCAAATAGAGAAATGTAAACTACAGCACTGTTCAGCATAAATTTCTCTGGTCATCTGCTCATGGCCATCAGATGCTCTACTTTTCAACTGCTGTATGTGCAGAAGGCACAAGACTATGCAATCTTGACCAATCCCAGCAGCACTACATTAGCTGTCAGTGGAGCCTTGTTTAGCATTGGTGGCTGGTACACTTGTATGGGAATTCTCTTTTGTCTTCTTATTGCTCTTCTGAATCATTTTTCTGAGAACGGAAAAGTAAAAGTACAAAGATTAAATTTAACTGGAGCTAGCTGGGATACTAAGATACAGCACCAATTGTATTTGTACAGTAGCATTCCTTATTTTCTACATTCACATTTAGTCTTAAAATTTTCAAATTTCTTTTCTAATAACCATCTTGGGCTTTACTTCATAAACCAAATCCTCCTTATTGCAATATAGCATTGATACACATTCAGCTCTCCAACAGACAGCTGGCATACTGTTTGGACAACAGAGAGTCTAACCTGCCCCATTTAATGTTACATAACTTTAAATTCTGCCATTTGATTTCAAACAATTATTACTGCATCATTTTATTATCCAATATTAAAGTAGACTTTTAGAAATTGAACATAGGTAATCTCAAGCCAGTTTAAAATCAAAAAGGTGCCACCTTTTCAGTCTCTGCTACAGTGGTCATTTTCATACACTATCACTATGCCAGATAACACACTCATCCAACATGGCACTCACCCTCTTGATATTTATAACAAAGAATCTTTTAATTTACAGTAATTTTATCTTCATACTTGAGGCAATAACTCAGAAATAAATTAAACATAGCTTTAGCCAACATTCTGGTGACTGCTTGTTTTTTTTTAAAAATAAGCATTCAAAGCACTCCATTTTTAAAAACATACTTTTTCCTCTCAATCCTGAAAATTCATTTTCAGAGGAGGAATTGTATACATCTCAAAACATAAAAACACAGACATTAGAAGTTGTGAAGTCTTCCAAACATAAAATCTGGCACAAGGCTCACATAAATACATACTCCAAATTCTTTCTTCAAAATGAGTTGATCTGTTGACTAATTTAGTTTCATTTCAGACAACTTAGGTACAACGTTCCCTCTAAGCTGTGCACGAGTGCGAATGGACAGCAACCCAGAAGGTATCGTTCACAAGTTGGCCCCTTTAAGATACTGCGTGTGTGTGGCCAAGGTACCGTGCACTGGAAGAACAGGCTGCACACGACAAAAAAAAAACTAGAGGGGACACTACTTAGAAATACTGTTGTCTAATTTCACACAGTTTAATTCAAACGTAAATACTTGAAATTTAAAACAAAACCTTACTTCCTCCTGGCAGCCTTTTCTAGGAAGTATTTTGGTGTGGTCTTGATATCTGCTCGTTTGATTGGATTTTTGATCAACCTTTTCTTTTGTTTACTGCAATGAAGGTGAGATGGTAGCCATTATTACATCCATAGCATTACTGGATTAAGTTCCAAGGTCAATGCAGAAATTGAAAAAATGCCATGATAAAAGAACATGCACATGTACTAAGAATGGATTAGGTATCCAACACAGGCTACCATACTGAAAGATTCAAACCACCCTTAAATTGTGGCATCAGCAGGATTTAGGTTCAAGTCCATCCTGGAGATTCGTATTCCAATGCTGTTGTTGCAGAAACGCTGCTTTCGAGACACCAAGCTCCTATCTTCCTTTCCTTTGCATTCATTGAATAGGCTCAGCCTCAGTATTCTAGCCAGATTATGCTGAGATAGAGATAAAATGTTCCTAAAACATTTATATTCGACAATGTAAAAGTAGGCATTCTTTTGATGCAATCATCTACATTCTTTAATGGAAGCTCATCCACCACATTTGACAGAATTGTTATTATTCAGAATGACTTTTTGCTGGAGAAGAAACAACAATACCACCTACCATTGATGAAAAAAATTCCTTTGTTAATTCATTCACGGGATGGAAGCATCACTGGCAAGGCCAGCATTTATTGCCCATCTCTAATTGCCCTTGAGAAGTTGGTGGTGAACCACCTTCATGAATACAACTGAGTGGCTTGCTTGGCCTTTTCAGAAGGCAGTTAATCATCAAACACATTGCAGTGGGTCTGGAGTCACATATTGGCCAGACCGGATAAGGATGGGAGATTTCCTCCCCTAGGCAACATTAGTGAACCAGATTGGTTGTTACAACAATTCACTAGTTTCACGGTCACCATTACCGATACAAGCTTTTTATTCCAGATTTATTTAATTAACTGAATTTAAATTCCCAGGTGCCATGGTGGGATTCGAAGCCCTGTCTCCAGATTAATCCAGGCCTCTCATTACTAGTTGAGAAATAAAACCACTATGCTACCATACCCCTTAACGATGAACAAAGAGAACCATAGAAAAGCCAATCATTAACACAGTGCACAAGAAACCACAAAGATCTCCTGAGGATGGCTAATTCAGAAATAGGCTGTGATTTGTGGCCTTTTCTCATCCTGGACAATGGATATTCTACTGTACATGAATGATGAACAAATGAAGGATTAATAGAACTGGAGTACCTTTTATGTTCATTTGTCAATGCTACAATCTTACAACTTGTATCTGTGTATAATTAGGCTTAGAGCACTTATTTCAGTGTTCAAAAAGGTAAACGTTAATCAAATAAATCAGAAGAGTGCTATACATAAAAACAGTACAGTTGAACAGAAGGTAACCCTTTTCTGCAACGGGAAAGAGCAAGGATACAGGATCAATCTACCATCCAAAATCTCAGCCACAACGAATGGAAGGCTGTTACTGTCATACAGGGAAGGAAAGAGAGAGAAGTATTAACCCCAGGCTTCCCTGGCATAATTGCTGACAGCCAGCTCAAAGCAGCATTTTGTAAAGTTAAAATACTGTTGACAAGAACCTTTCTTTAAATTAATGCTCCCATTAAAAGGATTGCTATTAAACTGTGTAATTCTTCCAATGTAGTTAATTAAAATGCTAATTGTCAAATAAGCCATTATGAACAACAGCTGACTCATCACAATGTAGACCTGCTTTGCTATCTCCAATAAAGGGGAGGTGTGTATGTAAAATAATTAATCTTCAAGCATACTACACTAAAAAAAAAAGAGGAGAAGAATTAAAACACAAGTTCAAGGCTGTTGCATTCCCAGGTAAGTCCATATTTGTTTGGAAGAGGCAAGTTATACTTACTGAGCTTTAGAACCAACTGGCTTAACCCAGGTTGCCAGATATCCAACCTTCAATGTTGCAACCTAGCCCAATCACCAAGATCAAATTCCTTTGTCTGAAACAGCCATATACAGCATCTTTAATAGCAGTTAGTGTATCATGTTTTTCAATTATTGGCACTTACCTTTGCAGTTTGTTTATTTGCATCATGTAGTCTGGTACAGGGCAGCCAGCTTGTTTGATAACATTTGCTATACTAATTGAACAGAAAAAAAATTAGTTAAAAAACTACACACTTCTGAAAACTTTCAGCCATAGTCTCACATCAACTATAACTTGCCCTGATATCATTTTTTGGCACAAAGTGTTAGCATCTATCTAGGAAGAACTGTTATGTCCATTGTGCCCTTTGATTCCATCACAGTACAAGACTGATGAACTAAGCATCTAGCAAACAAGTCAGGAACTTCTATTTCTCACACATCAGCCAATAGCTCTTTGCTCTGAATTGTCTGAATGAGATGCGGGCTGATCAGCACTTGCCAAACATTTTTACAAATTAAAACTCAGTTCACTAAGCGTATGTTTGGACTGATGACAGATCCAGCCTCATTCCTTTCAGGTTAAAAGTTAGTTTAGCTACCATTTAGGATTTGCACTGCTCTACACTTTGCATTCTGAGGCAGTATTGCTGTAATGTAAACAATTTCAATACTGGAATGGTGACTAATAAACTGTTTAAATTCACACAAGGGAGAAGAACAGATCACAGCATCCTAACAGTAGCTATCAGCTACTTGCCTGTGTAACATCAAATATGACAACACAGATAAATGAACTTAATACATCTCATTAGTGATTCCTAGAGTGATCAGTTGTGTATTATAATTGGCTTCTGACCAATGAAGTGCGAGAATGTCAAGTGGAATGAGGAAAGTAAGTGCCATATGGACACAGTTTATCCAACAGAAAATAATGATGCATGATCCAAGTGGAAAGGAGACAGTATTTAGGAACATTTCTTGCTTAAAATCAAAAAAAAAACTTACATTGTGACAGCAAATTACTACCTTTTCACCTCCTCAGCTGAGGAACTTAGAAGTGATTTAGTCATAAGAAAATAATGTGTATAGCATGTTAGGATAGTAATTTTCTCTCTAAATTGCTAAAATATAAAAAAGACCTTGGTCTAAACCATTTGCCATGGAGAAGTGAATTATAGAACAACTCGATAACACAGAATTGTTGCACCTATCTGGAAGTCATTTTGGTTCTGAGTGTCAGTTATGGATCAGCACTTCTGACTGCAGCGCATGTCAAAACCTAACAAGTATAAAGGCAATTTTTTTAACAGTTTTTTTTATTTTACAAAGTTAGTGATACTCTTTCACCTCTGTCATTTTATATAGGCTTTTAGTTTTAAAAGGATCTTTTGAAACTACCCGAATGAAACACTGCGCCTTTGGGATAAGAGCCCAAGCTTTTACAAAAATTTATTGCAAAATGGCTGATCTTTATTGTTTCTCTGAGGGAAAACAGTTCACTGGAGCAAAACTGACATTGCCTCTTTCTAATAATGGTTGTCACTTTTTAGATGTCAAACCAGAAAAAGCAAGAAGCCTCTGTATTCTCATTATATGAAATAGATTGTTAGAACGTGTAGCACTTGCACAATGTGAGCAATATTTCAATAGCCAGTCAGTGAGCACTAACAATATACAAAAAGAACATTTTAATCACAGTAAGGGACAGCTCAATTATGGTTTTCACAATGCACTTGCTCTGCCTCAAAAAAATGGAATCCATATATATGCATGCACACCAAACATTATTTTATTTCCTATCCCACAAAAGTGCCCCTATTAAAAGAAACACAGGTGTGCAATTCCTTCCCTAACAGCACTGTGGGAGTATCTACACAAAGACTGCAGCAGTTCAAGGTGGCGGCTCACCATCACCTTCTCAAGGGCAATTACGGATGGGCAATAAATGCAAGCGTTGCCAGCAATGCCCATGTGCCATGAATGAACAATAAAAAAAAGTGGATTAGCTTTACTCAAGATAATAGGGAACCTCTAACTTTCTGTACACCCATGTTCAAACTGACCTCCGTAAAAGTGGTTTATCATCTTCTGTGAAAAATGTAATAGCCTTTCCTTGATGACCAGCTCTTCCAGTACGCCCTAGTTACAAAAATACACTCGTCAGCAAAACTCAAGTAATGGTCACATCACATAGAAACTATGCTGCTTGTAAAGGCAGAATGAATTATTAATCTGCTTTTCTCGCTCATAGTCAAGCTCTTCATTCCCTCTCAGCTAAGGCATTCTCACCTCCTAGTTGGAGGTCATAATTTCAGCTGACATTTTACTACAGAATCAAAGGGATGCTACATCATCAGATGCTCTTGCCTTTGGATGAGAGGTCGCATCTGCCTTTTCTGATACACTATTCTGTTACACATTTATTCAAAGACAATCAGGACGTTCTCCTGGTGTTCTAATCAACATTTCACCTGCAACCGATACCACCAAAAACCATTCACCTAACTGTTGTTAGTAGGATATTGTTGGTGCAGAATGGCTGCAGCATTTTCCTAAATATCCCTGCACTTCAAAAAGTATTAAATTGAGTGAAGCAGTTTTGACATGTTTGAATAATATATGAGCATTATTAGGGAGAAATGTCACAACAGTGTTTCAAAGGCTTACCTCACCAGAAATTATAATATTTTAACAAAATCAGCTTCCTGTTCCTTTATCATTAAAAAACACTCTCTGCACTAACACGATTAGTATACTAGCATTAGTATGCTCATGCTATCAAAGAGATGACATCCATATTTCAAGATGACAGACAATAGATGTAATAAGAATTCTGACTTATGTAAGAAAATACATTTCCCCATCAATATGCTCCCCTTCTGCTCTCTGCTACTTTGCCCAAGTGACCAGTCTTCCGGAGCCGCCTAGACAGTGAGTGTTGACTTAGCAGCTGAGTCTGATGCTGTCCACACGGGCAATTCCAGCATGGGTCGCTGGGCAGCAATCAGAAATGGGAATCTTAGCTGATTATTCCACTCACTCAGCAGGGGCAAAGAGGCCACTTCTATTGCTGTCCCAGCTAAGCTGAGCTAACAGAGCACAAAGTGTGGGGAAACTGAGAAACAAGGCTGAACCCAGAATCTTCTCATCTGCATGGCTTTACAACTGGCACTGCAAGCTAATCCCTAACATTTAGCCATCATGCAAGCTGATTATTACAATTTTAATAGAAGCAAAATTTACAGGAGTCACTTATTTTCTGTCAGTGCTTAATTACAGCTTATAATTTGGTTGAAGCAATTTTTCTTCTCTCTCACATAGCTTTCATAGAATCATAGGGGTCAGTGCTTGAGGTTCTGCTGTGCACACAGCATCATAAGATTGTGCAACAAGAAGCCTAGTTTCAAAACCATTGTGGTTCTGCATCACTTTGTGCCATAATTAATTATGAGTAACAGGCTGCAGTTCAATATGTGGATTCAGATGATGCTAACAGGCAGAGGGGTTGAACAAAAAGAAAAAGCAATAGCCAGTTTCTAGGAACATTCCCTTAGGGATCAGGCACTGAGTTCTGCTTGATGGCTTCTGCACACCTGGGACCAGATTACTCACTTATTCCCTCAGGTATAGGTGAGCAAGGCCAATTTCCAAAATAATGCAATTTTGCCTTCCCCCAAATTAGAAGATGGCCATATTTGCCACAATTACTGGATTAAACACTGGACAAAATAAATCCAACACATGAGAGTTGGCCGAACTTTCTGAAAAGCCAATTGTTATTGTGCACAAAGTACAGTAAATTTCAGGAGGCTTCGCCAGCCTGTCCATCAAATTAATCCATTAACAATTATATCTTAAAAATGAAGAGTTACATGTTGTACATTGCGTACATTGGGGGATTTAACAAGTAAATTTAGAACTCAGAACTACACCCGTTTTTTCCTAGAGACCATGCCCATTTGGGGGGGTGGCTGTTGGTGAAAGGCACTAGATCTGCTGCAGTATAAACATTTACAACATTTTTGCATATTAAATGAAGCTATATATAAAACTTTGTTGCCTCTCCAAAGAGCACATACTCCTGTGTCTAGGAACTTTGTTCAGGTTGCTGCAAGACATAATGCATCTTTGCAAAGTCCAACATATCTAACAGTGCTATCGAGAGTATTTTCTTTTTTATAAACAATTGAAATTTCACTAGTGATATAACTGTATACATACCTACCTATTCTATGAATGTACTCAACAGCACTAGTTGGAAAGTCGTAGTTGATGACTAGATTCACTCCTTTAAAATCAATACCTCGAGCCATGAGTGCAGTGCAAATAAGGACCCAAATTTTTCCCGCTCTGAAGCTGCACACTACATTATCTCTCTGTGGGGAAAGTTGGGGGAGGGGGGGTGGAAAATACAAACATTCAATTTCTGTGAAGCCTACAAACATACACAAAGTAAAAACAGACTTTAATTCAAAGCTCCAGTTTCTGGGTCCATAGCAGATCCAACTATGATTTGAAAACAAAATGAAAACAACAGCTTGCTCGAATAAATTTTTTTTTTTAAAGTTAGGAGGTACATTATAAAAAACTTCAAGCCAGAAAATACAAGGTATTGACTTGAACTGTAAGCACAGTAAGTCATCCAGTATCTCAACAAGTGGCTCTTTGTGTCAGCCTTGATAGTGAGTGAAGAGCTATTTCACCACAGTGAGTTTCATAATCAAGGTCAATTCTTTCCTGATCGACAAAGAGACAGTTTCCAACCAAAAGAGATCATGGGAGGCCTGCCGATTTTCTTCCCTGCCCCAGCCTGAGGACACTGCTGCCAAATCCAGCCCTCCTGCCACTGCTCCAGCTGAGCTTGGCCAATTCAGAACTGATCACTGCCAGAGATCAGCCTGTTGTCTGGCTCTGTATCAATCATGTGAAAACCAGAACAAGAGGGTATTGTCTTAAAAATTAGAGCTACGCTATTTAGGATTGTAATCATCACTGAGAAAATACTAACACTCGTCTCCATATGTATAGTGGTCTATTCACAAAACATCCCAGAGCGGGCGAGACAGCCCTACGCTGTCCCCACTCCATGTCCAATTGAGCCTGAAGCATGTTAAATTATTGCACAAATATGCACAGTTAGGTTGTCGATATACCCTCCTCTAAACTGTGTTCAGAATATATAACAGCACTGTATCAGTGTATAAAATATTAATTATAATTTTTCTTTGAATTAATGGATTATTAATTGCTAAATATGTCATTTTTCCTGTTTCAACTGTTAACCTATTAGTTTGCTATGTTTGGTTTCTTCAAACAAAATGTGTGAAAATAAAAGTCATTATACCTGCTGCTGTGTTCTTTCTGCATGGATAACCTCAACGTTAATGCCCTCATAGATCAACTCATGAAAGAGTTCCTTTGCTCTTTCAATAGATTGAACAAAAACTAGCACTGGAGGTGAAAAACCCTTGAAGGAAAAAAGTTAAGTACATTACACAGACTGATGCAAATGAAACAAGTCACACTACTACAATCTCAAGCTGTTCCTATCACCAAGAGAATTCTCACACAATACTGAGAATGCCACATGTTGGTATCCAAATAAATCATGAGATTTATAAAACATTTTACCACACCAAAAATGAACATTCAACGTGGATTAAGGAGCATGGGTGCTCACAGGACCAAACAGCATTGAATCACTTGGCTTTCCTGTTGCAAACACATGCAGGCACCAACAGTCATTTTTAATCAAACATGTAACACTAGACAACACATACGAATTACATACATCACTGCCTGAGATCAGCTAGTGAAAGTTTCTCTTTATGATGAAGCATGACATTCCACCCACCTTGCATAACAACTATATCTGTAAGTGCTAGAAGAGAAACAGGCTTACATATTTCATCAGGTTGACAGTAAACAGAAGTGAGAATGGCTGCATGATGAGGACACTCATTGGTTCTCCAACACGCAACATCTGGAAATAGGAGTTGCTAAGTCATGCCTCAATCATATCCCAAATTTCGCTTGAGGGAGGGATGGAAGAGAGAAAGCAATAGGGGAAGAGGCATCAACAAAAGTCTGGCAGCATGTTCCCTACCACATGATGGGCCGAATGGCTTCCTCCTGTGCTGTAACCATTCTATTCTATTCAATTTTACCTGCCATTTTCAACAGAATATTATGCAGTGCCAGAAACATAAATAAAAGGCAAATTACTGATGGTCTTAAAAAGATTACCAGATTTTAAAAGAATACAGTATTGAAAAGTGAAAACCATCAGTGTTATAGATTGGTGCCACATAGTGGAAGCCTGAGGAAACTACACTGCATATACAGCTGAGGTTTCTTTACTTGGGATACTCAATATAGTCAGTCTCTAATTAGGACTGAGCAATTTCAAATCAGAACAATTTGCCCAGATATTTCGCGCGGGGGCTCATTTCAATAGTGGGGGCGGCCTCCACGTCCCTGGCAGCATTGCATGAAATGACCACAATTGATTTCACGAATACTCGAACATCCCCTCCCAACCTTCTAACATCTGGCCTCGAACCCCTTCCCACCATTCACACAACCAACTAAATCTATTTTCCCCGCTTCCCCACCCCTCCCACCCTGAAATTTTTATTACTCCGCCATCTCTACCAGGTACTTGCCTCCGTGTGGAATTCCGAAGGAGCGCAAAAACCGAATGGAGGCCACAAAATCTGCGTGGAACGGCAGGTAAGTTACTTTGCATATATTTAGTGGTCATCTGCATATGGAGATGAAGGGCCTGCCGCCAGGCGGCGGGGGTGGGGGCCGCACTAAGGTCTCCCCGCTGCCGGTAATATGTGGCGGGCCCTTCTCGCGTCGTGGGTCGAGGCGGGCCACTCCCTGAAGCATTTTACCGGCCTCCGCACAGTGAACCGTGGCATCGAGGGGCCGGTAAAATTCAGCCCTTGATCTTTTCATTGAGAACTGTTGGTGAGACATTGGCCGTCTCAATTTCTCTGCTCCCCTCACTCTAACTTGTCTTCCTCTGAACCTGCTACTCTCCGTTCTCTCAGGTCTAACCCTGACATTATGATCAAACCTGCAGAAAAGGAAGGTGCTGTTGTTGTCTGACTTACAGTCCTCTACCTTGCAGAGGCTGAGTGCCAACTCTCAGACACTTCTTCCTGCCTCCCCCTGGACCATGACCCCACCACCGAACATCAAGCTACTGTCCACAGGACTGTCACTGACCTCCTGAGATCTTCCCTCGACAGCTTCCAACTCATAGTCCCACAACCACGGATAGTCCACTTCTACCTCCTTCCCAAAATCCACAAACAGGACTATCCAGGCAGACACATGGTTTCGGTATGTTCCCGCCCCACTGAACTTATTTCTTCCTATCTTGATTCTATCTTTTCTCCGCTGGTCCAATCTCTTCCTACCTACATAGTAGTGGGAAGTTGTGTGTGGAATCAGAGGAGATAGGGGAAGTGTTAAATGAATATTTTGCGTCAGTATTTACAGTAGAGAAAGAAAATGTTGTTGAGAATACTGAGATTCAGGCTACCAGGCTAGATGGGATTGAGGTTCACAAGGAGGAGGTGTTAGCAATTTTGGAAAGTGTGAAAATAGATAAGTCCCCTGGGCCAGATGGGGTTTATCCTAGGATTCTCTGGGAAGCTAGGGAGGAGATTGCAGAGCCTTTGTCCTTGATCTTTATGTCGTCATTGTCGACAGGTATAGTGCCGGAAGACTGGAGGATAGCAAATGTTGTCCCCTTGTTCAAGAAGGGGAGTAGAGACAGCCCTGGTAATTATAGACCTGTGAGCCTTACTTCGGTTGTGGGTAAAATGTTGGAAAAGGTTATAAGAGACAGGATTTATAATCATCTTGAAAAGAATAAGTTCATTAGAGATAGTCAGCACGGTTTTGTGACGGGTAGGTCGTGCCTCACAAACCTTATTGAGTTTTTCGAGAAGGTGACCAAACAGGTGGATGAGGGTAAAGCAGTGGATGTGGTGTATATGGATTTCAGTAAGGCGTTTGATAAGGTTCCCCACGGTAGGCTATTGCAGAAAATACGGAAGTATGGGGTTGAAGGTGATTTAGAGCTTTGGATCAGAAATTGGCTAGCTGAAAGAAGACAGAGGGTGGTGGTTGATGGCAAATGTTCATCCTGGAGTTTAGTTACTAGTGGTGTACCGCAAGGATCTGTTTTGGGGCCACTGCTGTTTGTCATTTTTATAAATGACCTGGAAGAGGGTGTAGAAGGGTGGGTTAGTAAATTTGCAGATGACACTAAGGTCGGTGGAGTTGTGGATAGTGCCGAAGGATGTTGTTGGGTACAGAGGGACATAGATAGGCTGCAGAGCTGGGCTGAGAGATGGCAAATGGAGTTTAATGCGGAAAAGTGTGAGGTGATTCACTTTGGAAGGAGTAACAGGAATGCAGAGTACTGGGCTAATGGGAAGATTCTTGGTAGTGTAGATGAACAGAGAGATCTTGGTGTCCAGGTGCATAAATCCCTGAAGGTTGCTAACCAGGTTAATAGGGCTGTTAAGAAGGCATATGGTGTGTTAGCTTTTATTAGTAGGGGGATCGAGTTTCGGAGCCACAAGGTCATGCTGCAGCTGTACAAAACTCTGGTGAGACCGCACCTGGAGTATTGCGTGCAGTTCTGGTCACCGCATTATAGGAAGGATGTGGAAGCTATGGAAAGGGTGCAGAGGAGATTTACTAGGATGTTGCCTGGTATGGAGGGAAGGTCTTACGAGGAAAGGCTGAGGGACTTGAGGTTGTTTTCGTTGGAGAGGAGGAGGAGGAGAGGTGACTTAATAGAGACATATAAGATAATCAGAGGGTTAGATAGGGTGGATAGTGAGACTCTTTTTCCTCGGATGGTGATGGCAAACACGAGGGAACATAGCTTCAAGTTGAGGGGTGATAGATATAGGACAGATGTGAGAGGTAGTTTCTTTACTCAGAGAGTAGTAAGGGCGTGGAACGCCCTGCCTGCAGTAGTAGTAGATTCGCCAACTTTAAGGGCATTTAAGTGGTCATTGGATAGATATATGGATGAAAATGGAATAGTGTAGGTCAGATGGTTTCACAGGTCGGCGCAACATCGAGGGCCGAAGGGCCTGTACTGCGCTGTAATGTTCTAATTCTAAAAAACATCCATGACTCTTCTGATACCCTACGTTATTTTGACAATTTCAAGTTTCCTCTTCACCATGGACATCCAATCTCTCTACACCTCCATCCCCCACCAGGACAGTATGAGGGCTCTCCGCTTCTTCCTTGAACAGAGGCCCAACCAGTCCCCATCCACCAACACCCTCCTTCGCCTGGCTGAACGTTCTCACACTGAACAACTTCTCCTTCAACTCCACTCACTTCCTTCAAGTAAAAGGTGTTGCTATGGGTAACCTCATGGGTCCTAGTTATGCCTGTCTTTATGTGGGATATGTCAAACATTCCTTGTTCCAGTCCTACTCAGGCCCCCTCCCCCAACTCTTTTTCCGGTACTTTGATGACTGCATTGGTGCCATTTCCTGCTCCCACTCCGAACTGGAAAACTTTAGCAACTTTGCTTCCAATTTCCACCCTTCTCTCACCTTTACATGGTCCATCTCCGACACTTCCCTTCCCTGACTTCTGTGTCTCCATCTCTGGGGATAGGCTGTCTACTAATATTCGTTAAAAGCCCACCGACTCCCACAGCTACCTTGACTACACTTCTTCATATCCTGACTCCTGTAAGGACTCCATTCCATTCTCCCAGTTTCTCAGTCTCCGACGCATCTGCTCTGATGATGCAACCTTCCACAACAGTGCCTCCTTTATCCTCAACCGAGGATTCTCCCCCACTGCGGTTGACAGGGCCCTCAACCATGTTTGGCCCATTTCCCACACTTCTGCCCTCAAGCCTTTCTCTCTCCCCCAGAACCGCGACAGTGTTCCCCTTGTCCTCACTTTCCACCCACCAGCCTCCACATCCAAAGGATCATCCTCCGCCATTTCCACCACCTCCAGCGTGATGCCACCAAATGCATTTTCCCCTCACCTCCCATCAGTATTCCGAACGGATCGTTCCCTCTGCGACACCCAGGTCCACTCATGCAGTACTCCCGACACCTCGTCCCCTTCCCACGGCACCTTCCCATGCAATCACAGGAGGTCTTATACCTGTCCTTTTACCTCCTCTCTCCTCACTATCCAAGGCACCAAACACTCCTTTCAGGTGAAGCAGCGATTTACCTGTATTTATTTCAATTTAGTATATCGTATTCGCTGCTCACAATGCAATCTCTACATTGGGGAGACCAAATGCAGATTGGGTGACCGCTTTGCTGAATACCTCCGCTCAGTCCGAAAACATGACCCCGAGCTTCTGGTTGCTCCTGTGTTCCAGTGAACATCAACGCAAGCTCGAGAAGCAGCAACTGATCTTTCGACGAGACACTCTACAGCCTTGCGGACTGAACATTGAGTTCAATAACTTCAGAGCATGACTGGCCTTTTTCCAATATTTTATTTTTTAACTATGTGCCTGCTTTTCATGCAGTCAGAACTGCTCATTATTCCGCTATTAACAGTCTCTCTGGACTAATGCTTTATTTTTCACCACAAGCATTAACACACGCTTTGCCTTTGCCCCAGGACAGCGTTGTTATTTAATCACCTTCTGCCCTATCAAACACCTTCCCCTTTTTTCTCTCCCCCACCCCCTCCCCTTCACTTGCTTAAAACCTAATTCTTTTCTACCCTTTGCCAGTTCTGATGAAAGGTCACAGACCTGAAACGTTAACTTTGTTGCTCTCTCCACAGATGCTGCAAGACCTGCTGAGTATTTCCAGCAAATGTTTGTTTCAGATTTCCAGCATCTGCAGTATTTTGCTTTTATCTTAATCCTAGATACTGATCTTAGTATCCACCATTTAAAAAGTTCACTGCCACCCAGGGCTCAACTTTTCAATGGCTTTGCAATGCCAGGACTGAAAAGGATGCTAACTCTGCTCAACCCAACAGTCGCTTATATCATAGCATATGTCATTCAAGTGGGTCCATCTTGACCAGGACTCTCGCAGGAAGCTTTTTGACTACTTGAATAGAAATATTTCCACTTAGGTAGAAGATACTTTAAACAATTTTTGAACAGACAAATGAAATAGTCGTTCTGGTCATATGCATGTAATTATCTAATTCATTTTGTACCTTTTTAGTCAGGTCTCTCATTGCCAGCAGTTTCCCAGTTTCAGTACCCACAAAAACTAACTCCTGCTCCACAGTTTCCACAGCAGAGTTCCTACAAGAAAAATTAAAAACTACAGCACATGTTTTAACCAGAATAGTCCAATCATTGCTCTTTATGAAGATATGAGTAAACCAATACAGGCAGCCCAAACAAAAGGCTTAAATATTTTTGCAACAAAAGAAGTCTAATAAATGTAAAGTTTGTGTTGTCTTTCCACTTATAATTTATGCGCAAATTGCGATGGAAACATAGTTGCGGTTAGATTAAGGGCGTACATGTGTTGCTAGATCAGTATTAGTAGACAGGAAATTCTGTTAAAAGATAAAGGTCAACTGAACAAATTGTTTGAAAAATCCCTGACCCTCACCCCATATGGGAGAGATGCGAAATTTTCCAATGGCTGAGGTGGTTTCTCAAAATGGAATTACAATTTTTGTGCAACACTTTTAACTTTTACTCAAATTAGAGCACATTATATGTAATCATATTGATGCAATATACTGAACATGTACAAAAAAAATCAGCTGTGATCATATACCCATTTTGATGCCCATCTTCTCTGTTCATATATCCAGCCAATGTTTAGACATTTCAATGCAAATGGACCTTGCAAACTTGTATCAAAATTACTTTAGTTACAATTTAGCATTTGAAGAAAACTGATCTTTGTTCCTTGTATAAAATATAAAAAATGGTATAAAAAGTAGCTTTAAACATATCACAGTAAAAGTAGGTTAATATTCAGTAACATTAGCATAGATGTCTCACCTTGTACCAATCGACACTGACACCACATTGTCCAAGTTCAGTTTGCACCATTGCTCAACGTCAAATGCAAATGTGGCACTGAACATAGCTCGCCGCACATTGTGAGATGTACATGCCAGGAAGATGGTGGCTAACTGATCTCGGAATCCAGATTTACCATCTTCAAACAACTTATCTGATTCATCAACAACCAACCATTCCACCCTGAAATTAATTTAAATAAAAACAACACTTTAATTTGCCATATTAAAGGTTACAATGCTGATACCTACACATCCTAAATATTGCCTCAAACCTTTTGAGCTTTGAGTTGGGTAATATTCTTGTCACTCTGCAAGGATCAACCTACAGCCAGATTCCATTTCTCACGACACAGGCAGAACATGAAAGACTCATCATATCTGCTATTGTGGTTGATCTGGAGGAAGCTAGGACTGGATGTATTGGGGCGCTCTAGATTTCTGCATGCAGTCTCTATAACATACATCGTAGTGTATAATGCATACACTATATATCCACTTACTTTTAAATGAATGCACCATTCCTTTGAAGCATCAATCTTGCAATGTCGATTAGGGAACAATACTCAGCTTTTCCCCTACATTAACAGTACCAATTCAAATAACTGAATTCCTCAGTTAAACTGCTCTGATGACTCACTATAACAGTACTGATCAGACACAAAGAAAAAAGGCAAAGCTAAAATTTAATGCTTCTGAAAAAAAGTAAAGTGCAAAGTTCAAATGTGTATTTGTTTATTATACAGTGTTATTTTCTGGTACTGGACTGCAGACCACTACTGGATAAACCTGGGGAGTGGTTATGTCACAATTGCTGATCCTTGAGTGAAGGCCTTGCAATACAGTTACATGAAGTATCTCAGCTTATGCCCACAGCATTAGCTAATAAAATGGGGGCGGAGGTGGGGGGGGGGGGGGGTTAATATGAAGTGAAAATGCCCTACCAACTCCACAGCTCAATATAAAAGCAATACCCCATGAAAGTGATTTTTCCAAGCTTCACTTGTGCAATTTTACTTGCCAGTGGAACCCCTCAATTAGTTTCCTAATCCTGTAATCACTGTCAGGTAACTTTTTTATTTACAAAGCACAAGCTTACATTTTACCAGCACATTTACATTCAATACCTAACCCCTCATTGTCAATAAACTTTGATGCAATACAATAAAATCTTTCCAAAAGAAAACACTGCTTGCAATAGACAACTCTGTAAACATGACAAAATGTCAAGAGTTATTTGATTCTAGTATACTCTTAACTTTCTGTTAAAACACTGGTAGTGCAAAAAAACACAAGAGCAACTTTATGTTTAAAATATTGAGTTGGACATCTAACAAGTAAATGAAAGGTCAGCATCTCACTGATGTGCATAAAATATACAAACTGATTTCATTTGAAAAATCTAATTTCAACAAATACTCAATAGCAAATGAGGCTGAGGGAGATTTCTAGACCACATGCAAATGTTTTATGAATAGAATACGATGGTTCTGTCTCAGCCCTCGATTTAACGTATCGTGCTATATTAAGCTAACAGATTTACTTCATTTAACATTCAGGGATTTCAGAAATAAAAACAAAGTGCTTGAAATATTCAGCAGGTCTGGCAGCATCTGTGGAGAGAGAAACAGAGATAATGTTTCAGGTCGATGACTTTTCATCAGTTCTGACGCACTCTTACTGCATCTGCAGTACTTTTTTTATTCAGGGATTTCACCCTCATTCTGCAAATGTTCTCCCCTTCCACTCTCTTGAAAAAGACTGACTGCCTAGATATGGTTCCACAGAGACCCATCTGTGCCTCTTGTGAGAATCTGGATTGAGAGTATCGGCAGAATATTCAACCATGGGATTCACAGCCAAACCCAATCACATCATCACCCAACATCCAAAAACACACTTTGCAGCAAGCAATCAGAAGCAGATATAATTACCAATTTTTCCTCCTCTTGTCAAGAGTCACCGAGGCCAACTATAGCATTTCTATTGCCATTGCAAGTGATGTCAGCCATCTCAATAGCCCAGAAATTAAACTTGGACTCTTCTGGTCTATATGATTCAGCTACATTCTGTCTTACTAACTGAGGAATATTACGGATTTTCCATTTAAAATATTTCCCGTAACAATTGGGGAGGTGGTGGCGTAGTGGTAATGTCACTCGAACTAGCAATCCATAGACACAGACTAATGCTGAGGACATGGGTTCAAATCCCACCATGGCAGCCGGTGGAATTTAAATTCAATTAATAAATCTGGAATTAAAAAATAGCGAGTCTCAGTAATCGTGATGACGAAACCACTGTTGACTGTTGTAAAAACCCATCTGGTTCACTAATGTCCTTTAGGGAAGGAAATCTGTCGTCCAAACCTGGTCTGGCCTACAGGCGACCACTAGAGAAAAGTCTAAAAGGAATGAAACCGAACGGACCACCCGGCATTGACTTCGGCACCGGAAACAACAATGGCAAACCCAGTCCTGTTAACCCTTCAAAGTCCTCCTTACTAACATCTGGGAGTTTGTCCCAAAATTGGGAGAGCTGTCCCACAGATTAGTCAAGCAGGAGCCTGACATAGTCATACTCATGGAATCATATCTTACAGACAATGTCCCTGATGCCACTACCAACCAGAGGTGGCAGCACAGTGGTATACAGTCAGGAACGAGTTGCCCTGGGAGTCCTCAACACTGATTCAAACATGGGCACGGAAACCTCCTGCTAATTACCACCTACCGCCTCAGCTGATGAATCAGTACTCCTCCATGTTGAACACCACTTGGAAGAAACACTGAAGGTGTCAAGGGCACAGAATGTACTCTGGGTGGGGACTTCAATGTCCATCACCAAGAGTGGCTCGGTAGCACCACTACTGACCGAGCTGGCCAAATCCTAAAGGACATAGCTGCATAGTCTGCGGCAGATGGTGAGGGAGCCAACAAGAGGGAAAAACCTACTTGACCTCGTCCTCATCAATCTACCTGTTGCAGATGCATCTGTCCATGACAATATGGTAGGAGTGACCACTGCACAGTCCTTCTAGAGACAAAGTCCCGTCTTCACATTGAGGATACCCTCCATCGTGTTGTGTAGCAACACCACCGCGCTAAATGGGATAGATGTCAAACAGATCTGGCAACTCAAAACTGGACATTCCTGAGGCATTGTGAGCCATCAGCAGCAGCAGAATTGTATACAACCACAATCTGTAATCTCATGGCCTCTACCATTATCTCTACCATTATCAAGCCAGGGGCTCAACCCTGGTTCAATGAAGAGTACAGGAGGGCATGCCAGAAGCTGTAGTAGGCTTACCTAAAAATTAGGTGTCAACCTGGTGAAGCGACAACACAGGACGACATGCATGCCAAACAACGGAAGCAGCATGCTATAGACAGAGCAAAGCAATTCCACAACTAATGCATCAGGTCTAAGCTCTGCAGTCCTGCCACATCCAGTCACAAATGATGGTGGACAAATAAACAACTAATGGGAGGAGACCCCACAAATATCTCCATCCTCAATGATGGTGGAGCTCAGCACATCAGTGCAAAAGACAAAGAATTTGCAGCCACCTTCAGCCAGAAGTGCCGAGTGGATGACCCATCGCGGCCTCCTCCTGAGGTCCCCAGCATCATAGATGCCAGTCATCAGCCAATTCGATTAACTCCATGTGTTATCCAGAAAAGGCTGATGGCGCTGGATACTGCAACTGCTATATGCTCTGGACCTGGCTGCACCCCTAACAAAGCTGTTCCAGTACAGCTACAACATTGGCATCTGTCCGACAATGTGGAAAATTGCCCAAGTACATCCTATTCTCAAAAAACAGAACAAATCCAACCTGGCCAATTATCGTCCCATCAGTCTACTCTCGATCAGCAAAGTGATGGATAGTCCGGTCAACAGTGCTATCAAGCGGCACTTGCTCAGCAATAACCTGCTCACTGACGCTCAGTTTGGGTTCTGCCAGGGCCACTCAGCTCCTGACCTCATTACCAGCTTGGTCCGAACATGGACAAAAGAGCTGAATTCAAGAGGTGAGGTGAAAGTGACTGCCCTTTATATCAAGGCAGCATTTGACCGAGTGTGGCATCAAGGAGCCTGAGCAAAACTGGAGTCATTGGGAATCGGGGGAAAGCTCTCCGCTTGTTGGAGTCATACCTAGCACAAAGGAAGATGGTTGTGGTTTTTGGAGGTCAATCATCTCAGTCCCAGGACATCACTGCAGGAGTTCCTCAGGGTAGTGTCCGAGGCCCAACCATCTTCAGCTGCTTCATCGATGACCTTCCCTCCATCGTAAGGTCAGAAGTGGGGATGTTCACTGATGATTGCACAACATTCAGCACCATTCGCGACTCCTCAGATACTAAAGTAGTCCGTGTCCATATGCAGCAAGACTTGGATAACATTCAGACTTGGACTGATAAGTGGCAAGTTACATTCGCACCACATAATTGCCAGGCAATGACCATCTCCAACAACAGAGAATCCAACAATCTCCCCTTGACATTCAATGGCATTACCATCGCTGAATCCCCCACTATCAACATCCTGGTGTTCACCATTGACCAGAAGCTGAACTGGACCAGCCATATAGGTACTGTATCTACAAGAGCAGGTCAGAGGCTGGGAATTCTGCAGCAAGTAACTCACCCTTTGACACCCCCAAAGCCAGTCCACCATCTACAAGGCACAAGTCTGGAGTGTGATGGAATACTCTCCACTTGCCTGGATGAGCGCAGCTTCAACAACACTCAAGAAGCTCAAAGCCATCCAGAACAAAGTAGCCTGTTTGAATGGCACCCCATCCACCACTTTCAACATTCACTCCCTCCACCAACACACAGTAGCACCAGTGTGTACCATCTACAAGATGCACTGCAGCAACTTACCAAGGCTCCTTCAACAGCACCTTACAAACATATAACTTCTACCACCTAGAAGGTCAAGTGCAGTTGATGCATGGGAACACCACCACCTGCAAGTTCCTCTCCAAGCCACATATCATCCTGACTTGGAATTATATCGCCATTGGGTCAAAATCATGGAACTCCCTTCCTAACAGTACTGCATGTGTACATACACCACATGGACTGCAGCAATTCAAGAAGGCGCCTCACGACCTTCTCAAGGGCAATTAGTGATGGGCAATAAATGCCGGCCTAGCCAACGACGCCCACATCCCATGAAAGAATAAAAAAATTGCAGCTGTTATAAATCAATTTCACGGTATTCATACATGGCAAGATGTAATCCACATAAATTAATAACCTGCTTTCCACCAGATGGTCATGTTTAGGGCCCCATAAGGCATAAACAGAAGTCAAAGTACTGCATCAACTATGGCTTTCATGTAACATTTCTGAAAAAGATTGTATCGATACCTGCTGAGGTCCAGAGCTGGGGGATCCTGTTTTAACAAATAAATCAGTCTGTTTGGAGTAGTCACCAAAATATCTGGAGACAAGAGAAAAACATTTCAACTACTGTGGTTGTTAATATCAGGTACTTGAGAAAACTGAGCCATTATATTGTTGACATTTAGAAATAGGATCACCTCCATTCACAAAAAAACATCCTCACCTTTTAGGTTCCATATGGTTTCTGCCCACTACCATTCTTTCTCCATCAATAGAGAGTGAAATGCTTTAAACTGCAGACCTCTTCATAGTTACAAATGCCACCTGATCAAGATGGCCAAGTCTGCTTCAATAAGCTTGAACTTTTTTTCCAGCAAATTTGTCCTCTGCCTAGGTGCAAATCTCCTTCTAGCAACCATGTCATCACTCAAGGTTGAGGCTCAAGGGTTCCAATTAGGGCTCAGTCCTGATCTTAGGCCAATCTCTTCAAAGCCAATTTAAATCATTTTATTTTCACTTGGAAATATGCAAAATCACTCACCAAATTTATTTGATGTCTTAGGGCCAAATTTTTTGGCAGCCACAGCTGCTTTGTTGATCATGTGAATTCTGAACCCAACACCTTCAGAGAGTTTTACTAGCTCTCGATGAGTCTGGAAATAGAGGAACAGTCAGATTAACTTAAGTTCAATGAGAATACTTGAGAGTATAGGCATTTATCTTGTTCTTCCTGCAATTTGTTTGGAAAAATATTTTACGAAAAACAGAAAAGTTCCGACCAATAACCTCCTCATGGATATACAGATTAGTATTTCAGATGACTAGGAAATATACATACAATAACTTATATTTACATAGCAACTTTAAAGCTGTAAAATTTCCCAAGGCACTTCACAGAAGCCTTACCAGACCAAAAAGCTTGTGCAAAGAGGTAGGCTTTAAGGAGTATCTTAAAGGAAGGGAGAAAGGTGGAAAGGGTTGTGCAGGAACTGCATAGCTTAGGGCCTAGACAGCTGAGGGCACAACCACCAATACAGTGAAATCAGGGAAGCACAAGAGGCCAGAATTTATATACATCTCGGAGGGTTGTAGGAGGTTACAGAGGTAAGGAAGGGACAAGGCCATGGAGGTATTTGAAACACAGGATGAGCATTTTAAATTCGAGGTGCTATCTTAATTTTAAGAAAAAAGCAGAATTACCTTTCAAAACACGTGAGCTGTTCTGGTTTCTGTGAGTGCAGGCAAACAGACTTAAAGCTGCCAATTCCTAAACTTATGATCATGAAGTTGTGAAGGCAGTACAGTGCCAACAAAATATTACACATGGTAACACTGAAAAATTCAATGCCAATGTCTCAGAAGCTGTAATACTCTGCTACATTAAGACCAGCATGTTTAATAAGAGCACAACTCATTCACCTAGTCATTGAATGCATTCTGATGCTGGCACAGGCTCAATGGTGTTCGTGTTAGCTTTTTGTCAACTGTCTCAAAACAAGCTACTGTGTGTCAAAACTAAATACAGCTTAAGTAATGGCAAAGTTTTCTTTTTAAAAAAAAACTAACATTTATCCTCTAATAGGCTTGCTGTTTAATAGTTCTCTGATTAACAAAGCATACCTGGCTGGCAAGCTCACGAGTAGGAGATAAGATCAGTGCTCTGAAACCCTTGTTCATTGGCTGCTTTAGACAGGTCAAAATTGGAATGCAAAAAGCCAATGTCTTTCCTGATCCAGTTGGGGCACAGGCCAGGATTTCACGATTCTGTGAAAGGTACATAAAACAGTTTGAAGATAACTCTGATATAACAGTATATATTTAATTCAAAGTCCTCAGGATATTACAGCTATTGAGAAATGCCTCATTATGTTTACTTCCTTTTATGTTACTTATCCATCAGTCTTCAAAATATAGGAATCAGTATGCACAATTATTGCCACAGCTCGATTGAACTTTAAATTCAGTGCCCAAAATATGAATGATGTATCTTTCCCAAAACTTGCACTGTCAACACAATTTGTTCTCATTTTGGACCTCCCAATGTCACATGCAAATGACAATCCACCTGGCATCTGTCTACACCTTTAAAGTTGGTCATTCTGAGATATTCAATAGCAGCGAATTCCAACATTCCCTTTCATTATTTTTGTTACGCGTGGCCTATTCAAGTAAGTGTGTGGGCCCATTAAATTTTTTTGTACAGCCGCGCACGCCTGGTAACTTAAGGGGACTGAATGTTGCTCGGTCTGTACAGGATCTTTTGGGTTGCTGCACAGCCATGCACGCGACTTATAGAGAACACTGGCAATATCCCACCCTTCTTATGGGAATATATTCCAGTTCCATAAAGCCCTTTCCTTACTCAGCCCAGCTGAGAAATTGCACTGAAAGTGCAAACCCAAATAGCAGAACCTGCTAGTAAACCAATGTACTTCACCATGGGGTCATTGCAAAGTGCTGACACTTTACTTCAGGGATATAAAGTTTTATATAATAAATCATACCAAGAGAAGCTGCTTGGTTTAATAAAATTCAATGGCAGCAGCCTTCTAGTATCTTGCCCATGTACCCACTATTGATGTTAGTCTGAATATAAAGTGTCAGCAAGCTTAACTGTTAACACCATAATAACCAGTCTCCATTCCTGTACTTGTCACCGCAAAATGTGCATTTCCAGCAGAAGTGAACAGTAATCAGGAACAGAAATACTCCACTCTCTAGTCCATGGATACTGAGGGAATCCGTGGTGCCTTTTGTCTCAGCCAAGCTTAGCTATATTCGCTCAGATTTGGGATAAAAAAGGCAAAAAAAACCTTGCATTTATATAATGCTTTTGATGACCACCAGATGCCTCAGGTCACTTTACAGCCAATGATATACTTTTGAAGTGTAGTCACTGTTGTAATGTAGGAAACGTGGCAACGAATTTGTGCACAGCAAGCTCCCACAAACAGCAATGTGTTAACGATCAGATAATCTGTTTTTGTGATGTTGATTGAGAAATAAATGTTGGCCAGGACACTGGGGATAACTCACCTTCTTTGAAATAGTGCCATGGGATCTTTTACATCCACCCAAGCAGGCAGATGGTGTCCCATCGAAAAGACAGCACCTCAGACAGCGCAGTACTCCCTCAGTACTGCACTAGAGTGTCAGTCTTGATTTTTGTGATCAAGCCCTGGAGTGGGACTTGATCCTGGAACCTTGCGACTCAGGTGACAATGCTATCAACTGAACCTCGGCAAACAATCAGATACCTGCCTGGTCTTCATGGCTCAGTATCAACATGTCACAGGGCCCAAATTTAACACCTATCTTAACGAGTCAACAGAAAAATACTTACATGTAGCATAATGGGTATGGCTTGCATCTGTATAGGGGTAGGCATTTGGAACCCAGCTTCCTGTATGTGCTGAATAATTTTTGGGTGGACCTTATATTCTTGTAGGAGCTGCTCAAAAGTAGCAACAGGTTCAGGAATATCGGTTCCATCCACGTAAATCCGATGCTTACGCCGGAATTTATTTATCTTGAAAAGGAAAAAAGGAACAGAATTTTAACATAACATAGGCAAACATTACAGTGGTTTTAAACAGATTTCTCCCAGGAAGGCTTATAGTCAGTAGGCATGTTCCTAGATATGGACTAAAGACAAACCTTTTCTCGTCGTTCATGTTCCAGTTTCTCAGCACTGGGCTCTGTGCCCCGATTGTCAGTAGAACTCTTGATCTTCCTTCCCATTGAGGAAATCAGCATTATCCCATCATCATCTTTGGTGTCGGCAAAAATGTCACATACTGTTTTGGTCTCTGCTGATGGTGGCGAGGGAAGGGGGAAGTGGGAAGAGAGATCAGGAACATTTATTGCCAAATGTCAGTAAAGGCTCACAGTGCAGGATATAATCAGAGTTGAAACAGATTAATTAAAGTACAAAGTCGTAACGATCAAACTCTTAACCTTTACCTCCATCACCAAAGTAATCATGTGGATTCAGTGCTATTTTATTATACATTTAATATTCTCCTCTATCCTGTTCCCATGGGTGAACAGCTCACTGGGCAAACAACTCCAACACCACTGTCAACACTATTCTTAATGAGGCAGCCAAGAAATACATGAGGGTTCTTGAGAAAGATAATTCAGACCCTGCTGATCTAATTCTCTGTACACACATCAAATAGTTAAGCAGGTCCCTGTCAGCAGTACAACCAAGAGCAGAAGGCAGCAAATTGGGAATCATTTGGTCTGCCACTGTGGCATACACGGAAGTAGTCTCATGCTGATTTTAAAAATATTTCCCAAGGGTAGTACACCATGTTCAAGCATCAACAAGTGCCTCTGAGATAATCTCCAGTTTCACTAAATTTCTAATGTTAGCAAGATCACTAGCAGGAGGCCAGGAAACTTCAGACAGGGTGAAAGGGATTGCCACCCCCAAGCCATCCTGACTACTGTATGAGAAACAACATTGGAAGAGGTTCGAAATCAGGTTACCTGCCCACTTCAGCGCCAGTCCAGTGAGAATATATAATAGAAAAATAGGGGAAATTAAACAGTGAACAGCCTGAAAAGCAATTATTTTAGAAAATTGAGAGTGTTTTTTAAAAAGTAAATGTGCATGCATTTTTTTTAAAAAGGAAAATGTTGAGCCATGAGCTGCTGTGTGTAAAATTTGCATTAAAATCTTTAAAAATGTAGTGGCAGGTGTACCAATGGCAGAGAAGGTTACCGTATCTCTTCTTGTCACACTAAAGCATAAAATTCCTGTTCCGTGCTGAATTCACTGATCATAACCACAACTATAGTAAAGGCTTTACAATTGGCCGCAGTGCCTCTGCCAACATTGGTCAATATCCCTGATTACTACCCAGAGCTGCCCACTGGAAAGTATGCTTGGATTAGGACTGGGTTGTGATGTGTTGCTCCAAAAGTCAAATAACTTACTGACATTATCATGCTTCAACAGAGAATGGCCACTTGAGTAAGACACCATACCCTCAGTTATGTCCTTATTCTTATGCCGGAAGGGACAAAAACAATTGTGCAAAAGGAGATGGGGGAGGTGGCATGGCAGGAGAAATGAATCAAATCCTTCCTCTCATGACTTTGTGCAGTATTAATGGCATGTTAAATATTACTGCATAAGAATGACCATGTGCTTTTCTAGGTAAAAAGGAAGAAATCATTCACTATAAAAACAAAAATTACTGTATTTTGTAGATATGGAAATCAGAATTACTAAACTTTGTGATTATTCTACTGTCTTAGCATGCTCAGTTCACCTCAGTTAACCTGTTGCATCTCTAACTTTTTCCAATTCTTATGAAAGATCATTGATCTGAAACGTTAACTGTTTCTCTCTCCATGGATGCTGCCAGACCAGTTGAGTATTTCCAAATTTTTCAGTTTTTCTCTGTTTACCTTTGTTCCTCTTTTTGCTCCTTTTCCTCTTTTCTGTGCTACCTGTCTCAAGTTTTCTTTTTCCTGGGGTCGTAGATGCGTCATCTTCACACTCTGCAGCAGAATCCTCTTTCTGACCATGGCTTTTCAATGTACTAACCACTGGTTTGCAGCTTTTAGCACAATGATTGTTAAAAAAGTCAAGGTCAGTAGCATTTTCACTTAAGATGGCATTGCTTGACTTTGTTACCTGGAATTACATGAACAATATACAATAAGAAGGTGCATACAATTTTACAGCATAGGTTGAAATGTATTGTAAGACATCACTGAAAGGTTCAAATATCAATCTAAGTAACAAGCGACTTAGGTTTTGTGCCTATCAACGCCATCTGAACCACAAGTTAATGCTACATCCTCGAACCATATCCCAGCTGATATTAATCTATTGAAAACATCCGGGGTGATTTATGAGGGCAATTTTAATCAGATTCTCCCTTCCAGCAACTGATGTTACAGCAGACAGTGATTCCACAATCAGATCACTTAGTTTTAAACAGCAGCCATTAAATGTTAAGAGCACTTTGGGAGAAACAATATGGAAAGGCAGTATAATCCAAACAGTACTATTTGGAGACAGATGTAAAAAGAGACACACTCGGGGGTGTATATTCGCAAAATGTTTGAAGGTGGCAGGGTTAGTAAATAAAGCAACTAAAAACGAAAGAGTATGGGACTTTTGGCTTTGTAAATAGGGAGAGCAAATGCAGAAACAAGGAAGTAATTCTAAAATGTTTACAAATCTCTGGCTAGGCCTCAACTGCAGTGGTACGCACAACTTTGGCACCACACTTTAGGAAGGACGGCAAGGCCTTGGGAGAGACTAGGGAGGAGATTTACAAGGATGATACCAGGGATGAAGGACTGCAGTCAAGTGGAGAGATTAGAGAAGCTGTGATTGTTCTCCTGAGAGCAGAGACGTTTAAGGAGCAACCCAATAGTGGTGTTCAAAATTCTGAGGGGTTTCTCCCCATTTGCTCCGTTTCCTCTGCCAACTGGTACAATGCCATCAGCAGTATGTGTAATGGGTATCCCAGTTCAGTGTGATCAGCAGTAGGTGTGATGGGACCCCTGGTCCAATATCATCAGCACTCATTGTGATGGGGCTCCCTGTCCAGTACCAGCAGCGGTCAGTGTGATGGGTCTCCCGGTCCAGTACCAGCAGCGGTCAGTGTGATGGGACTCCTGGTCCAGTACCAGCAGCGGTTAGTGTGATGGGTCTCCTGGTCCAGTGTGATCAGCAGTAAGTGTGTTGGGTCTCGGTCCAATGTGATCAGCAATAAGGGTGTTGGGTCTCTTGGTCCAAAGTGATCAGCAGTAAGGGGGATGAGATTCCTGGTCCAGTGTGATCAGCAGTAGGTGTGATGGGTCTCCTGGTCCAGTGTGATCAGCAGTAAGTGTGTTGGGTCTCGGTCCAATGTGATCAGCAATAAGGGTGTTGGGTCTCTTGGTCCAAAGTGATCAGCAGTAAGGGGGATGAGATTCCTGGTCCAGTGTAATCAGCAGTAGGTGTGATGGGTCTCCTGGTCCAGTGTGATCAGCAGTAAGTGTGTTGGGTCTCCTGGTCCAGTGTGATCAGCAGTAAGTGTGTTGGGTCTCCTGGTCCAGTGTGATCAGCAGTAAGTGTGTTGGGTCTCGGTCCAATGTGATCAGCAATAAGGGTGTTGGGTCTCTTGGTCCAAAGTGATCAGCAGTAAGGTGGATGAGATTCCTGGTCCAGTGTAATCAGCAGTAGGTGTGATGGGTCTCCTGGTCCAGTGTGATCAGCAGTAAGTGTGTTGGGTCTCCTGGTCCAGTGTGACCAGCAGTAAGTGTGATGGGTCGCCTGGTTCAGTGTGATCAGCAGTAAGTGTGATGGGTCTCCTGGTCCAGTGTGATCAGCAGTGTGATGGGATCTCCTGCACCAATACCATCAGCAGTGTGTGATGGGTCTCCTGATCCAGTGTGAGTGATGGGTCTCCTGGTCCAGTGTGAGTGATGGGTCTCCTGGTCCAGTGTGAGTGATGGGTCTCCTGGTCCAGTGTGAGTGATGGGTCTCCTGGTCCAGTGTGAGTGATGGGTCTCCTGGTCCAGTGTGAGTGATGGGTCTCCTGGACCAATACCATCAGCAGTAAGTGTGATGGGTCTCCTGGTCAGTGTGAGTGATGGGTCTCCTGGTCCAGTGTGAGTGATGAGTCTCCTGGACCAGTATGAGTGATGGGTCTCCTGGTCCAGTGTGAGTGATGAGTCTCCTGGACCAATACCGTCTAACTGTGATGGGTCTCCCTGTCCAGTACCAGCAGCGGTCAGTGTGATGGGTCTCCCTGTCCAGTACCAGCAGCGGTCAGTGTGATGGGTCTCCTGGTCCAGTACCACCAGCGGTTAGTGTGATGGGTCTCCTGGTCCAGTGTGATCAGCAGTAAGTGAGCTGGGTCTCTTGGTCCAATGTGATCAGCAGTAAGGGAGATGAGATTCCTGGTCCAGTGTGATCAGCAGAAGGTGTGATGGGTCTCCTGGTCCAGTGTGATCAGCAGTAAGTGTGTTGGGTCTCCTGGTCCAGTGTGATCAGCAGTAAGTGTGTTGGGTCTCCTGGTCCAGTGTGACCAGCAGTAAGTGTGATGGGTCTCCTGGTCCAGTGTGATCAGCAGTAAGTGTGTTGGGTCTCCTGGTCCAGTGTGATCAGCAGTAAGTGTGTTGGGTCTCCTGGTCCAGTGTAATCAGCAGTAGGTGTGATGGGTCTCCTGGTCCAGTGTGATCAGCAGTAAGTGTGTTGGGTCTCCTGGTCCAGTGTGATCAGCAGTAAGTGTGTTGGGTCTCCTGGTCCAGTGTGATCAGCAGTAAGTGTGTTGGGTCTCGGTCCAATGTGATCAGCAATAAGGGTGTTGGGTCTCTTGGTCCAAAGTGATCAGCAGTAAGGGGGATGAGATTCCTGGTCCAGTGTAATCAGCAGTAGGTGTGATGGGTCTCCTGGTCCAGTGTGATCAGCAGTAAGTGTGTTGGGTCTCCTGGTCCAGTGTGACCAGCAGTAAGTGTGATGGGTCGCCTGGTTCAGTGTGATCAGCAGTAAGTGTGATGGGTCTCCTGGTCCAGTGTGATCAGCAGTGTGATGGGATCTCCTGGTCCAATACCATCAGTAGTAAGTGTGATGGGATCTCCTGCACCAATACCATCAGCAGTGTGTGATGGGTCTCCTGATCCAGTGTGAGTGATGGGTCTCCTGGTCCAGTGTGAGTGATGGGTCTCCTGGTCCAGTGTGAGTGATGGGTCTCCTGGTCCAGTGTGAGTGATGGGTCTCCTGGTCCAGTGTGAGTGATGGGTCTCCTGGTCCAGTGTGAGTGATGGGTCTCCTGGACCAATACCATCAGCAGTAAGTGTGATGGGTCTCCTGGTCAGTGTGAGTGATGGGTTTCCTGGTCCAGTGTGAGTGATGAGTCTCCTGGACCAGTATGAGTGATGGGTCTCCTGGTCCAGTGTGAGTGATGAGTCTCCTGGACCAATACTGTCTAACTGTGATGGGTCTCCCTGTCCAGTACCAGCAGCGG
Organism: Heterodontus francisci; assembly: GCF_036365525.1. Taxonomy (NCBI): domain Eukaryota; kingdom Metazoa; phylum Chordata; class Chondrichthyes; order Heterodontiformes; family Heterodontidae; genus Heterodontus; species Heterodontus francisci. The sequence continues at coordinate 46,242,184 of NC_090400.1, forward strand.
TCAGTGTGATGGGTCTCCCTGTCCAGTACCAGCAGCGGTCAGTGTGATGGGTCTCCTGGTCCAGTACCACCAGCGGTTAGTGTGATGGGTCTCCTGGTCCAGTGTGATCAGCAGTAAGTGAGCTGGGTCTCTTGGTCCAATGTGATCAGCAGTAAGGGAGATGAGATTCCTGGTCCAGTGTGATCAGCAGAAGGTGTGATGGGTCTCCTGGTCCAGTGTGATCAGCAGTAAGTGTGTTGGGTCTCCTGGTCCAGTGTGACCAGCAGTAAGTGTGATGGGTCTCCTGGTCCAGTGTGATCAGCAGTGTGATGGGATCTCCTGGTCCAATACCATCAGTAGTAAGTGTGATGGGATCTCCTGCATCAATACCATCAGCAGTGTGTGATGGGTCTCCTGGTCCAGTGTGAGTGATGGGTCTCCTGGTCCAGTGTGAGTGATGGGTCTCCTGGTCCAGTGTGAGTGATGGGTCTCCTGGTCCAGTGTGAGTGATGGGTCTCCTGGTCCAGTGTGAGTGATGGGTCTCCTGGTCCAGTGTGAGTGATGGGTCTCCTGGTCCAGTGTGAGTGATGGGTCTCCTGGTCCAGTGTGAGTGATGGGTCTTCTGGTCCAGTGTGAGTGATGGGTCTTCTGGTCCAGTGTGAGTGATGGGTCTCCTGGACCAATACCATCAGCAGTAAGTGTGATGGGTCTCCTGGTCCAGTGTGAGTGATGAGTCTCCTGGACCAATACCATCAGCAGTAAATGTGATGGGTCTCCCTGTCCAGTACCAGCAGCGGTCAGTGTGATGGGTCTCCCGGTCCAGTACCAGCAGCGGTCAGTGTGATGGGTCTCCTGGTCCAGTACCAGCAGCGGTTAGTGTGATGGGTTTCCTGGTCCAGTGTGATCAGCAGTAAGTGTGTTGGGTCTCTTGGTCCAATGTGATCAGCAATAAGGGTGTTGGGTCTCTTGGTCCAATGTAATCAGCAGTAAGGGAGATGAGATTCCTGGTCCAGTGTGATCAGCAGTAAGTGTGATGGGATCTCCTGGTCCAATACCATCAGCAGTGTGTGATGGGTCTCCTGGTCCAGTGTGATCAGCAGTCAAGAGCCATCGCCACCCTCATACAGTTTGTACCAATGTGCAACATTTATCTCCTCTGCTCCAATAGAAACATTCTCAGACTTTCAACTTAATGTTTCGACAAAAGGAAAAGCACTTTTCTGCACAGCTTAGATGAACTTGCAGGCAACCCGCACTGGTTGTAGTTTAAGTTCAGGTGTGATTTGGGCCCAGAAGTCAGGCTGCGGCCTAGTGCCGGGCCAGCGTATTACACCCCACCCCTCCTCGCACTCGCGGTGGGTGCCTCCAAACAGTCCCCCCGGGGCGCCAGGTTTGCCCTGGCCTTCGCGTAACACCTCACCCGCAACCTCTCGGCGTCCCTCCCGAACCGCTTCCAATCAAACCGGGCACCGGCTCCCAGCGCGCGAAACAGCTCGAACGCCTCCATCGCCATGGAGAAGACGCAACGCAGTCCAGAGCATCGAGCGCCGATAGCCCGTCTCTCGAGCGATTCCTCGGCGATTGACAGCATCCCACCTGGGTCTGGAATTAAAGTGACAGTGCACCTGAACCTGACAGTCGCCCACCTCACACCCACTGGCTGAAATTGAGATAGCACACCCTTAAAATAATAAATAATCCATCTTCTGTTTGCTGGAAACTGAAGACAGACATCGCCCTAAAATACATCATTCATTTAATCGCAATGCCTAAAACAAAAAAGGAGTAAATATATTAAAAGAAATCTCAAGCTGCTGATCAATTTCAGAATTCCATGATACTGGCAGCCAGTCTTTATGTGCGATCTTAGCGAGCTTCTCACTGCTGCTCTCACATGCGTTCAAGTCTTCAGAAGAAGGAATTTTCCTCCACACAAGATCAGATGGCAGGTTATTCAACCTTGCCCGTCTTAGAGTGAAGACTAAAGTACAGTAAGTCCTCATCAGGGAACTCCTCTTTGCTGACGATGCTGCATTAACATCCCACACAGAAGAGTGTCTGCAGAGACTCATCGACAGGATTGCGGCTGCCTGCAACGAATTTGGCCCGACCATCAGCTTCAAGAAAACGAACATCATGGGACAGGATGTCAGAAATGCTCCATCCATCAAGATCAGCGACCACGCTCTGGAAGTGGTTCAAAAGTTCACCTACCTAGGCTCAACTATCACCAGTAACCTGTCTCTCGATGTAGAAATCAACAAGCGCATGGGAAAAGTGTCACTGCTATGTCCAGACTGGCCAAGAAGGTGTGGGAAAATGGCGCACTGACACGGAACACAAAAGTCCGAGTGTTTCAAGCCTGTGTCCTCAGTACCTTGCTCTATGGCAGCGAGGCCTGGACAACGTATGTCAGCCAAGAGTGACGTCTCAATTCATTCCATCTTCGCTGCCTCCAGAGAATCCTTGGCATCAGGTGGCAGGACCGTATCTCCAATGCAGAAGTCCTCAAGGCGGCCAACATCCCCAGCATATTACACCCTACTGAGCCAGCGGTGCTTGAGATGGTTTGGCCATGTGAGCCGCATGGAGCATGGCAGGATCCCCAAGGACGCATTGTACAGCGAGCTCGTCACTGGTATCAGACCCACCGGCCGTCCATGTCTCCGCTTTAAAGACATCTGCAAACGTGACAGGAAGTCCTGTGACATTGACCACAAGTCGTGGGAGTCAGTAGCCAGTGATCGCCAGAGCTGGCGGACAGCCATAAAGGTGGGGCTAAAGAGTGGCAAGTCGAAGAGACTTAGCAGTTGGCAGGAAGAAAGACTGAAGTTCAAGGAGAGAGCTACCTGTGCAACAGCTCTGACAACCAATTTTATCTGCAGCGCCTGTGGAAGAGTCTGTCACTCTAGAATTGGCCTTGATAGCCACTCCAGGCGCCGCTCCACAAACCAGTGACCACCTCCAGGTGCTTACTCATTGTCTCTCGAGACAAGGAGGCCAAAGAAGAAGAGTGAGTGTTGACAGGCTATTCTACCATGGCGAACATCACAGCGAGATCAGTTCTCGTCTGACGTGCACACACGCTCACTGCCTAGCAAGTGCCACGACATAATGATCACAAGTGAGAATTTTGGGTTATTTTTAGCCCATTTCCCTAGTTCAGAAACTGCAAGTTATATTCCTGGCTGACATCAGCCAGGTCATCATGAACCAGAAAACCAACCTGAGATCTGTATTGCTTTTTATTAACGGAAAACATTCAGGGTATTATTTCACAGAAAAATAATGATTTACAAATCCAGTCAGTCCTATCCTCTTGTGAGTTTTCTTGTTGACTGAAGAACACAATTTGTCCCACATATCCATTATTAAACAGAAACCTTTGCAAAATAGCAGATGTGCTGATGTACTTGTAGCTAATTGAAAATATTTGCTCCATACCCACAGTTTTCAAAGCTGGGTATTGAAAGAATGACAATTCAGCACATCCTCAGCACCAGTTGCTACTTCATTCCAAATAAATATGGGTTCACCCAATTGGGTGGACAGGCAATAAATGTTCAGGTTTTTTTAAACCATTAAATATAGGGAGATATATTTGTGTACATACTCATTGAGAAAACCATTGCAAGATTTTATTGCTGTAACTTTTTTTCATAAGCCAACTTTTTTTACATCACAACTCTGTCCCCCACCTCCCTGATTTCCACTTCACCCCTCCCCACCTCAAGCAAGGTCTCCTAGCAAAAATATAGTGTTCAGAGGCTGTTTGCCTTCTAGTACTATGCCAAAGTGGCTGTGTACTTGTGGCCAAGGCTTTAGAATGAGAATTGAAGGGTATTTTCAACCAATTTTGTTCTCATCTGCTGCTCAACCATCCAGCAGGAGTCATTGGATAGTAACCAGGAGCTGAAGTTCCAACCAGTTTTCTCTTCTCCATCTCAAAGGCACTGAGGCCAGTTTTAACACCTCTACTGTCATCCTACCAGAGTCAGAGTCAGAGTCATACAGCATAGAAACAGGCCCTTCGGCCCACCACGTCCATGATCAGCTAAATCAGCACAGACAGTTAACATATTTATATCCTGGTATATACAATAGTCCGAGTGTATCAAGCCTGTGTCCTCAGTACCTTGCTCTATGGCAGCGAGGCCTGGACAACGTATGTCAGCCAAGAGCGACGTCACAATTCATTCCATCTTTGCTGCCTCCGGAGAATACTTGGCATCAGCTGGCAGGACCGTATCTCCAACACAGAAGTCCTCGAGGCGGCCAACATCCCCAGCTTATACACACTGCTGAGTCAGCGGCGCTTGAGGTGGCTTGGCCATGTGAGCCGCATGGAAGATGGCAGGATCCCCAAAGACACATTGTACAGTGAGCTCGTCACTGGTATCAGACCCACCGGCCGTCCATGTCTCCGCTTTAAAGACGTCTGCAAACGCGACATGAAGTCCTGTGACATTGATCACAAGTCGTGGTAGTCAGTTGCCAGCAATCGCCAGAGCTGGCGGGCAGCCATTAAGGTGGGGCTAAAGTGTGGCGAGTCGAAGAGACTTAGCAGTCGGCAGGAAAAAAGACAAAAGCGCGAGGGGAGAGCCAACTGTGTAACAGCCCCGACAAACAAATTTTTCTGCAGCACCTGTGGAAGAGCCTGTCACTCTAGAATTGGCCTTTATAGCCACTCCAGGCGCTGCTCCACACACCACTGACCACCTCCAGGCGCTTACCCATTGTCTCTCGAGATAAGGAGGCCAAAGAAGATACCACAACCAGCAATATCTTGCTATTTTCTTGTTATAATCCTTGCAAAAGATATCAAAATGCTACAGACTCACTTTCGTCCTGAACACTGACCCAAAGAAATTCGGGACAAAGGGAACACTGGCAAATAACTAGTTCTCGTCAATGCATTGTGCCACATACTTCTAAGTCACAAGAGGGCAGTAAAAATATACTGTGATGTCTCTAGAGTCTCTTTGCAAAGCTGAGGCTTTTAACTTGTAGATCAGTAATTAAATCATCCTCCCTGCTTCTTGCTTTGCCCCCTGTTTTTGCCTCTGCCACTGACTGTCCAACCGTTCACCTCCCCTCCCAGTTCCACTCCAAATGATACAGATGTTAATATGCAGACTGAATCAAACTGGGGCCCAGCTGATTCTGTGGATTAGTTTCAAATCCGACATAGAGAAAAGAGGTGAAAGCTGGCCTCTGTGCTGGTTATGAGGTTCATAAGCACACCTTCCAACCTAACAATTTTTTTTTATGACGATGAAGAGTCAGCCGAGTATTTGAAGGCATGAAGTGAAGGGTAGCCAGATTTCCTGGGGATTCCGAGCCTGATTTAAGCCTCCAGAAGATCTGGGTTGTCACAACTTCATCCCTCACTTACTCTGATTGATGTTGAATCTACCAGCAAAGTAAGTGCAGAGACCGAGTACATTAAAAAAAGTACAAGTTATTGTTCAGAAATGGGAATATCACCCTTGAAATAAGAGTCAGTTAAAATATCTACCTGAGGGAAAGGTGTTATGGCAGTCTCAATGTACGTGTGCATGAGTTAGTCGGAGAAGTATAAATCACACATGGGTGAAGGTGAAATGGGTCATTGCTGGCAATGTGGCTATGTACACATGGGTTCACCTGCATGTGGCTATTCACCGTTACCATCGTTAGCTCTATGCAAAATATGGGAGGATTCACAATTTTCTGACCGCTGTTTTCTCATCTGCTGAGATGACAAATAGCAATTTTTTTCTTTCACTTGCTAAAGGCAGACTCAGCTAACAGTGCAATAGAGCAACCTCTATAGTCTGGAATGAACACCTGCCATGAGTCTTTTCAAAGCCCAGCTTAAAGGCAGTACACAAAAACCACTGGAAACGGAGGATATGCAGCTTTGTAAAGTGTGGCAGGTTGAACTGAGACATAACCAGCAGGTTACATTATTAACTTTTATTACATAGGAACATAGGAGCAGGGGTAGGCTATTTAGCCTATCGAGCCAGCTCCACCATTCAATTAGATCATGGCTGATCATCTACCTCAATGCCACTTTCCCACGCTATCCCCATACCCCTCGATGTCATTCGTATCCAGATAGGGGTGGCACAGTGGCGCAGTGGTTAGCACCACAGCCTCACAGCTTCAGGGACCCGGGTTCGATTCTGGGTACTGCCTGTGTGGGTGGGTGGGTTTTCACCGGGTGCTCCGGTTTCCTCCCACATCCAAAAGAACTTGCACGTGATAGGTAAATTGGCCGTTGTAAATTGCCCCTAGTGTAGGGAGGTGATAGGGAATATGGGATTACTGTAGGGTTAGTATAAATGGGTGGTTGTTGGTCGGCACAGACTCGGTGGGCCGAAGGGCCTGTTTCAGTGCTGTATCTCTAAATAAATAAATAAATATCTATTGATTTCTGTCTTGAACATGCTCAATGATTGAGCTTCCTGGAGTAGAGAATTGCAAAGATTCACCGCCCTCTGAGTGAAGAAATTCCTCTTCATCTCAGTCTTAAATGGCCTGTCCCTTATTCTGAGAATATGTCCCCTGGTTCTAGACTCACCAGCCAGGGGAAACATCCTATCTACATCCACCCTATCACGCCCTGTAAGAATGTTATAAGTTTCAATGAGATCATCTCTCATTCTTCGAAACGCGAGAGAACACAGGCCCAATGTATCCCTGTATGCTTGATATATTTTGATTCCAAATAAACCAAATAGGCAGCTACAATAACATTTAAAAGGCTGGGTTGGTATTACATTTCCTCCTATTCCATCAGGCTGATAATGCCAAATCATGGAAAACGAGAGACATATTTTGAGTTGGTCCAGAATACTTGTTAATGCATGTAGCTATTGTCTGGACCTGACATCCAGGTCTAAAAGAGGGAAACATTTTTTGAAGTGAATGGACCCCTTAAGGGGAAATCAAGAACCATTTAACTTGAAAATGTGGTTGAAATTTGGTCAGTGATGGTTGGCCTGACAGTCAAGTTGCTTCTCATCGAATCTTGCTTTTGCTCATCATTTATCTGAAACAATCAGGTGAAAAGAAATTGTGACATTCAAAAAGCAGTGAAACTTGATACAGAAAAGTGCATATGAGAATTACAAATGTATGTTAATGAAATTATCTTCCCAGAAAATATCATCTTGGCTCAGTTAGTATCGCTCTCACTCCTGAGGTTGTGGCTTAAGCCTCTCAATGGACTTGAACACATATTCTAGGTGGGCACTTCAGTGGGTGTGTGCTCCATTTCCATTCAGGCCATATTTCATGACTCTATTTGCCTTTTGAAGCAATCACAAACAAATCCACACCACTATTTGAAGAGGGGTAATGAGTTCTCCTGGTGTCCTGACCAACATTCTTCCCTCATAAAAACATCACTAAAAATAGATGAACTGGTCATTCACCTCATTTACTGTGTATGAGACCCTGTTGTGTACAATTGGCCACCATGTTTGCCTATATGAAAAGAATGACTGGTGCAAAAGTTATTCATTGGTTGTAAAGTGCATTGGGATGTAAAACGCAAATTCTTTCAAAAGACATTTGAGCCTTAAGAAAAGAGTATTTAAAATAAATAGGTTAAAATGCTAGAAAAAGCAATGCAATATAAACACATTACACAGACATTTACTAAAAGCCCCATCAATAAATTCTGGTGTCCTGTTCAACGGAAGGCTGACCCACTCCACCGCCCCCACCCAAACAAAAATCACATAACACATTGTAGAATTTAATCTATGAGTACTCAGTTGAAAAATATTTAACCATGAATTATATGCAAAGCATAAAGCAAAAGTTTAAACTATCTTTTAATTCGCACCCTCTTTCCAGATCCATCATTTCTTCACAAGGTAGTGATTAAAAAAAAACTTCAGTCATAAGTTAAGTTTAGCCTTACACACCAGCATTATTGCACTAATTCATTCGACAAATAAATTTATAATAAAGGTGGTCCTTAATTTAATATTAATGCGGCACAGTGGCGCAGTGGTTAGCACCGCAGCCTCACAGCTCCAGCGACCCGGGTTCAATTCTGGGTACTGCCTGTGTGGAGTTTGCAAGTTCTCCCTGTGTCTGCGTGGGTTTCCTCCGGGTGCTCCGGTTTCCTCCCACATGCCAAAGACTTTTAGGTTGATAGTTAAATTGGCCATTAGCAATTGCCCCTAGTATAGGGAGGTGGTAGGGAAATATGGGGACAGGTGGGAATGTGGTAGGAATATGGAATTAGTGCAGGATTAGTATAAAATGGGTGGTTGATGGTTGGCACAGACTCGGTGGGCCGAAGGGCTTGTTTCAGTGCTGTATCTCTAAACTAAATACTCTATGCCAATCGTGTGTCCCAGTCCATTTTTGGTCTATTCACAATAGTGCCCTCTGCCTTTCTAAACCTGAGTGTGTTCACGTGCGTTGCCTCGGAATTGTTTTCTAAATTAAAAACCAGTCGGCCATAATTTGCAGTCAAAGTAAGGGTGATGGCGTAAATGGTGCAGTAACTTCAGATGGATGCAGATGTGCAGTTAAACTGAAATATCCAAAAATTGCTGTTCAAGTGGCACTGCTCCATCTCACTGCCTGCCTCACCATTGAAATGCATTGAATGGCGTGAGGTCATCTTATTTGCTCGGTAGATACGAACTGAACTCACCACAGGAAGTTAAGTCTGATCCATTTCAATCTAAGTATCCTTTTAATGCTAAGTGTTAATTACTGCCAATCAAACTCTTTGGCACTGAAATTAAATACTGCAAGTGTGGAGTCTCATTCCTTCAGGTTTTGTTGTTGAAGATTTTATAAATGCAAAATTTTAAACTAAAATTTTATTTTCAACTTTTCCTTTCTACCTCTTTATTTTCTCTCTCTCTTTCTGTCCAATCTCTCTTTCTCTCTCTTTAGTTCTCTTTCTGTACATGACTGGACATTGAATTCACCCATTCTAATTTACACTTCCTTCTCAGTCCTTGCAATGGTAATTTAACAATCTTTCCATCTGATTGGTTGAAGAGATACACAGTTGTGTGCCCTGTTCACTCAGGTCCCAGATGTCCTGTTTCCCTCACTGCACCAATATCCGCTCGTGTGTCATGCCATGCGAAACATTTAAAAACCTGAAGTGCAAGGCCATGTCTAACTCATGCAGATGCTGTTAGATGCCCTGCCACAGCAAATATTGCCCTGTATCTCATAAAAATGTTTGAAATGGACCAGAATGTACCATTTTTAATATAAATGTCTTATTTTTTGCAGGGGTGGTGGAACATGGAGAACAGTCCCTAAGGAACAAATAGGTGCATCAGCAGCATGTATTGGGGTGGGCGGGGGTGCTGGGTGTCCTGGCAGCATTTGGAAGGAAATGTTGACAATTTGAATGTTGCTGCCGGTACCCCTGCTTTTCACATTTTGTGATTTTGAAGATTGAGATGTTTCCCAGAAGCTATAAACAAACTTGATTCCTCTTTGTACTTTTAAATTCTGAAAATATTTTGTTCATATTATTAACTGCTAAATTGTTTTGGAGATTGATGGATTTCACAGGAATTACATGCTAGTAATTGAAGATTCCTCAATTATGTGACTAAAACTTCTAACTTTTAACTCGATTACTGCCATAGAATGGCTCTAAAGGAACTTTTTTGTACAATACCCTGCATTTTGGGGAGGCAGTGCCATATTGGTAATGTCATTGGACTAGTAATCCAGAGCCCAGGCTAATGCTCTGGGTACATGGTTCAAATCCCACCACGGCAGATGATGAAATTGGAATTCAATTAATAAATCTGGAATTAAAAGCTAGTCTAATGGTGACCATGAAACCCTTGTCGATTGTTGTAAAAGCCCATCTGGTTCACTAATGTCCTTTAGGGAGGGAAATTGACCGTCCTTATCCAGTCTGGCCTACATGTGACTCTGAAATGGCCTAGCAAGCCACTCAGTTGTATCAAACTGCTACAAAGTCTATTAAAAGGAATACTGTTGGTGTATCCACACCCAAGGACTGCAGCTGTTCAAGAAGGCTGCTCTCCAAATATATACTTTATTCATAAAATTTGTAAAAATACATTACATAACAGTTTGAATTTGACATTACATAAAGTGCAAAACAGATCAGTTTCTTTCAATACAATACATGAGGTTCCTCACAACAGTATAACCTTTACAGGTTATATTTACAATGTACATTTATATTCCATGTCAAATATTCTCTGGTGCACAGTTTCCAGCCTCTTCGTATACTATAGCGGGAGGACCTTACACTGTGGTCTTTCCCCATTGAGCCTTTGTAGCGGTTGCCCCAAGCTTTAGTGCATCCGTCAGCACATAGACCTGGACCTTGGAATGTGCCAGTCTGCAACACTCGGTAGTGGACAGCTCGTTGCATAGGAAGACCAGCAAGTTTTGGGCAGACCAAAGAGCGTCTTTCACCGAGTTGATGTTCCCACAGTAGAAGTTGATGTTTACCTCAGTGTGTATCCCTGGGAACAGCCTATAGTGCACTCATTCCTGCATTACGGAGCTGCTCGGGATGAACCTCAACAAAAACCACTGCATTTCTTTCCAGATCTGCTTTGCGAAGGCACATTTCAGAAGGAGGTGGACAATGATCTCTTCCCCACCGCAGCCACCGATTGCCCTCCGAAACCTTACCCAGGTGCCCATTCTTCTCAATGAATGGTGATTGTGTGGACCAACAGACTATTTGTTCAATCAGGTGCACACCACAGTCAAGCTCAATGACTTCACTCAATGTCTAGCCCCAGTCACTAGCTAACAACCGAGAGTGGCACTGCTGGCTGATTCACCACCAACCCACCATCCCCCATTCCCACCTCCCCTCACCCCCAAATCTCTCATCCAGAAACACTAAGGTCAATTTTAGCAACACCATTGGTAGTATTGTGGTTAAGGTACTAGATTAATAATCTAGATATTATGAGCTCAAATCCCACCATGACAAATAATTAATCCAAAAAAATGCAATCATAAAAGCTGTGGTATTGTTGCAAACATCCAACTTGTCCTGCGGAAGGGAACCTGCTACTCCTATGAGTTCAGGCCTATGTATGACTTGATAGTAAAAAGGGACAATGCTGGAAATACTCAGCATGTCAGGCAGCATTTGCAGAGAGAGGAAACAGAGTTAATCTTCCAGGTCAATTGCTGAGTATTTTCTATTTCAGATTTCCAGCATCTGTATTTAGCTTTTGTCGAGTGTAATGGTCTGCTTGACTCTGTAGCCTAGCAAGCCTTTCAGACATGCAAACAATTGATGCAAGAAAGTCTACCTTGACAGACCAACATAGCAGTGTCATCCAGATCCTGAGAACAAATGCTACAGAGCACGATTCAAACCTGGCCTGTATGACCATCCATTTTATATTGAGGCTCTCTTCTATCCTGTGTTCCTTTATGTGGTCTGTGTTGACCATTGGTGGCTTGATTTGAGATGACAATCACAAAGAGGAATAATGATTATGGTATAAAGACTACTAGTTTAAGTACAAGAAATAGGCTGTAGTAAATTACCAAGAAATTCTTGTCTTATATATATATCATCATAATTTAATTTAATTTAATTAACTTGCCTTTTGTGCTTTAATTACCCATCATTAGGAATCTTATTTGGCCCATTTTGCAACCAACAAATCATACAATTAAAAGCTCCTTTTAGTTCTTTTGTCACACTTGCCTGTTTGTAAGATTTACAATGGGGATTTACAGTACTACTTGCACATCCCAAGGCAGTGATAGTCCAGCCCCTTGGTTATCAATCACATTGACCCCCTGCATCGCGCTGCTTTCCAGGAGCCATGTTGCTACCCATCAGCACAAGATTTCTAATACGCCATCACCTCTTTGAACCATGTAAAAGGGAAAATAATGGAGCGACCACTTCTCTGGGCATTATTCTCTCTTAGGCTATCATACTTAATATGCACATAATTGCCAATTAGCCTGACTAAGTGGACTTGTGACCTCTTCCCCGCTGTGACACCCAATCCATTTAACAGGACAGTCACTCTCAGATCACAGTGTGGTTCTGATGTAAGCTCTATTATCTTTCAGCAAAGAAACATGCCCAGTTATTCACTCTTGTGTTTCCACATTCTGTTCTTTTGTCCCTGGCTTCTGTTCTCTGCACTACTAACCTGGTCACAACTTTTTGACCTCATGTTCCTGCTCCTCCCGAAGGTATTGTTAGATCACTTTGCAACTGAAAGTACTTTTTGTCCTTTTTCCCATAAAGTGCAGTCAGCAAAACTGTTTCAAGTGGTGGAAAATCGTTTTTGATTGTGTATGTGTGCATCCTTCCTGAATCAGGTGCACAAGCATCACTGAGAACTTTTCTGTACATTACACTTTAAACAGGGATGTTAATATTCTCCTCTCTTCTCCTGAAGCATTAGTTTGTGTTTAAGTGTCAGCCGAGGCTCAGTGGGGGCACTCTCACCTCTGAGTGTGGGATATTAGTCCCACTCCAGGGACTTGAGAACAAAATCTGTAGTGCAGTATTGAGGGAGACCACTGCGCTGTCGAAGGTGCCAACTTTGGGATGATGTGGATGTAAAAGATCCCATTGTACTATTTTGAAGAGCAGGACAGTTCTCCCTGGTGTTCTGGCCAATATTTATCCCTCAATCTACATCTAAAAAATAACATCTGGTCACTATCACATTACTGTTTGCGGGACCTTGCTGTGTGCAAATAAGCTGTCATGTGTCCCTACATTACAGCAGCAACTACACTTTAACTAGGTATTTAATTGGCTGTGAAGCACTTTGGGATATCTTGAGATCACAAAAGGTGCTAAATCAATGCAAGCTCTTTCTTTTGAAGTACAGTTCCTTGGGCACCAAAGTCTTATAATACATCCGATGACCATTCGTTACTTATGAGCCTTGGCAGTGAATGTGAGGAGGGCATTCAACTTTGAGCAGGTCCTGGGAAGGGACGTTACGTCCAAGTCTGTTTCTGCCCTCGCCTGAACTCAGTACATAGACATTTTCAAGCAGGGGATCAGTGGCAGGATAATGTTTAAGATTGGAAACGGTCTGAAATTTTCCCTCCCTATCAGAGATATTGAGGACAATTATAACTGTGCAGTGGGTATGGTAGCACAGTGGTTATGTTACTGGTCTTGTAATCTTGAGGCCTGCACAAAGGACTTAAGAGCATGAGTTCAATTCCCACCATAGCACCTGGGGAAATTTAAATTCAGTTAATTTAAATCTATCAGGCTTTAAAAAGCTAATACTAATGATGATGATAAAACTACCAGATTGTTGTAAAGACCCATCTGATTCACTCATGTCCTTTAGGGAAGGAAAGCTGCTGGTCTGGCCTACATGTGTCTCCAGATCCACAACAATATGTATGACTTTTAACTGCCCCCAGGCCTCTGAAATGGCTGAGAAAGCCACTCAATTGTATTCAAGAAGGTGGTGAAAGCTGCACTTTGGTCTGCACAAAACTTGCTGGTCTTCCAGTGCAAAGAGCTGTCCATGACTGAATGTTGCAGACTGGAACATTCCAAGGTCCAGGACTATGTCCTGAGAGCGGCACTAAAGCTTGGGGCAGCCGCCACAGAGGCTCAGTGGGGAAAGGCCACTGTGTAAGATCCTCCTGCCATAGTATAATGAGGGGCTGGAACCCATGTTAAACACCTCAGGCTGTATACACCAGAGAATGTAATGCAAACGCACATTGTAAATATTACCTGGAATGGCAAGTGTAGTGAAGCACATCATGTAGTATTTTGAAAGAAACTGATCTTTATTGGACTTTATGTAATGTCCAATCTGAATTGTTTTGTAAAGCATTTTTGCAAATTTTTGATGAATAATGTATATTTTTGAAAAAAAATTCAAGAAGCTGGTTCACCACATACTTCTCCAGAGCAATTAGGACTGGCAATAAATGCTGGCCTTCCCAGCAATGCCCACATCCTGTGAATGAATTTTTAAAAAAGCTACTGCCTTGGTTGAATCAGATGACTCAGCACAGGCCAGAAATTTAACTTGGAACCTTATGACCTGTATGGCTTTAAGACTACAACATTATTTATTTATAGATACAGCACTGAAACAGGCCCTTCAGCCCACCAAGTCTGTGCTGACCAACAACCACCCATTTATACTAATCCTACATTAACCCCATATTCTCTACCACATCCCCCACCATTCTCCTACCACCTACCTACACTAGGGGCAATTTCCAATGGCCAATTTACCTATCAACCCGCAAGTCTTTGGCATGTGGGAGGAAACCGGAGCACCCGGAGGAAACCCACACAGACACAGGGAGAACTTGCAAACTCTGCACAGGCAGTACCCAGAATTGAACCCGGGTTGCTGGAGCTGTGAGGCTGCGGTGCTAGCCACTGTGCCGCTGCAAAAATATGGAACGCTTCACAAATTTGCGGGTCATCTCACAGATATCTGAGGAATTTTCTGCCTAACGTGCATTTTGATGGAATTATGCAATATTAAGAACATAAAGATACCATGGAGAATGCTTCTTTTTAAAGATGAGAGAAATGTTTCGTTTTAAACGAAATAGGCAATAAATACATCATGACCTATTATGTTATTTCCTTTATCTGCTGACATCCATTTTTGTACCCCCCTCCCCACCCCCACCCCCTCCCCACCAGTCCCCATATGCTATGCACCATGTTCAGCTAAAAGTGATCAGTGCGCTTGGCCAGAATTTTCCTGGCCCCGGGTTGGTGGGCTTGGAGGCGAAGTGGTGATGGTGGTGGGGGTACCTGGTAAATTAGGGATGGCTCCCCAACACATTCCCGCCATCGGGAATGTTTCCCAGCGATGAGCTGGGAGATGGATTGGCTGCTCCCCACACAGAGACAGGCAGCCGATTTCAGTCATTAAGTCCCCTATTAGGGGCAATCTTTCGATGACACCAGCATTTGCTTCTGGCTGCTCCATAGGCTCCATGACCCAAAGAGGGAGCCGGGGGAGGAAAGGCGTCCCCCGGGCCGCAATGCTCCATCCGGAGGGGTTTCCCCTTCTTCGCCTGGGGTCTTGCCCCTCAGCCATCCAGAATATGAAGTGAAAAGTGCATTTTGAGGCCCCCTTGCGTTCCCCGAACTCCCTCAGCTGTGCCCACCTCTCCCAGTGGGGCTGCTGAGGCTCCAGAGCTGCTGGCTTTCTGATTGGTCCGGCAACATCTACATTCCACCTGCCATCCTTGATAGGACCGCAAGCTCGGAGGCGGCCAATTAGGAGACTGTCTCCAGGAAGATGGCTTGGCCGGTCTCCCTCACAGCAAGTGCGGGCTCAGAACCTCTCCATTTGGTTCCAGGGTCAGAGTCCTGATGCCTGCAGGAAAATTCTGCCCTTGTTTCTAGAACTCTGCCTCTGTCATTGTGGAACCAGTCACCAGGAAGCACAAAGAGCAAATAGAAATGATAATGACTAAATTTTGGCTCCTGTGGAAGCACAATTTCTCCTTGTCTATCAATCATGAAATTGCCTTTCATCTGCTGTTTATATCCTATACTCATTGGTTGTAACATATCCTTTATATATCCCATTACACATTCGCCCTGACTTATCTACTTCTCTGGGATCTACCAAAGTAAAATTGCACAACCTTGAGTATAATTGTTTTCTTGTGGGTTGGAAACTTCTTGCTTTTTTTTTTGAAGTAGTTTCCTCCTATTCCCAGGTAGGGCTGGCTGGGTTCCCTTAGCCTGAAGTACATTAGTAAACCATTTGGGTTTTTAAACAAAAAACCTAGCAGCTATCATGGTCATTTTGTTGGTGCCAAGCCAGAAATTATCCAATTTATTGAATTCCATTATCACAACTTGCTACAGTGGGAGTGAACTCATAACCTCAAGGTTACTAGTCTAGTAACATGGGTATTAAGCCACTGTATCCACTGATAAGATAAGCCATTATACTAAACACCATGGAACTTTGAGACATTTCTGAAAGATGATATGAGGCACTATTTAAATGGAAATCTTTCATTTCTACTTGCACTGCAGAATAGTGAATGCCCGCACGAGGAGGCAGCAAAACCTGCAAGTTCATTATCACCTTACGGATACACACTTCTTTGTATGGGCATTCCCCATTATGCACAGCATGATGCACATCTCAGGAATTCCCAGGTAAAGCCTATGTAGTGTATTTCAGCCACGCAGTTTCCTTAAATATTTAATGGCAGACTCTCAGGAACATAAGTTAATCCATTAATAATTTTACTAAATTATTGTACTGTCTGTGTGCAGTTTGGATTGTAAACGTGGAAAAATATGGCAATTAAGTACATGCATACGAACATATGAATTAGGAGCAGAAGTAGTCCGTTTGGCCCCTCAAGCCTGCTCTGCCATTCAATAAGATCATGGCTGATGTTTTCTGTCTTGAATTCCACACTCCCATCTACGCCAATAATCTTTGATTCCCTTGCCTAACAAGAATCTATCTGTCCCCACCTTAAAAATATTCAATGACCCCACCTCCACCACCTTCTGAGGAAGAGAGTTCCAAAGTCACACAACACACTGAAAGAAAAAATTTCTCCTCGTCTGTGTCCTAAAAGGGCGACCCCTAATTTTAAAACAGTGCCCCCTAGTTCTGGACTCACCCACAAGAGGAAACATCCTTTCCACATTCAACTTGTCAAGGATCTTATAAACTTTAATCAAGTCTCCCCTCACTCTTCTAAACTCCAGTGAAAACAAGCCTAATAAAATAAAAATAGACTGACAGAATGGCTGGGATTATGTCTTGGTGAGGGCGTCTCAACCACCAGCAAAAGCGCCGGTGAGAACCCTGCGTCGCTTCCTCTGGAGAAAATCAAGTGCCAATTAGGCACTTAAGTGGACCGTGACGGGCCTTCCCCAGGATCAAGGACACCGCCGATGGAAATCCCACCCTCTGAGAGCTATCGGCCAATCAGAGGCTGGCTGCTATTTAACTCAGCAGCGCCACTGCAGTGGTAGTGGCTGCTGCCAGTACTGGACTCACCCACGCCGCTGGACCCAGGCCACAGGTAAGTTGTAGTGGGAGGGGTTTCGCCATTGGGGGGGGTTTTGGGGAGGTGGGCATAGCAGGGGGCGGGGATCAGCAGCAAGGGCAGGGGTTATCTCTCAACGGGCCCCCTCTTTCCCATTGCAGGGTCCCTCATTCAGGCACGAAGTACTTTTTAACAAGGGAGCCGCAGCTGGGAGCTGGCAAGCAACCCGCACAGGTTTACTTGGCATCCTCCGTGTGGCAATGGGCCTGCCTGCCACTTAAGGGCCTCAATTAGCGGCAGAGCAGGAAAGCTGTTCATAGGCCTTCCTGCCCCGGACTTAATTTAGGGGTCGTGTTTGGAGGCAGCGAGGGCATATAATCGGGTCCTCCCTGCCACCATCCTGCCCAATTATATGCTCTCCCCGCCTTCAAACCCGACACAGGGCATACAATTCCCCCCAATGAATGTAGTAGAAGGAAACACAAAGGTGTAGAGAGTCTGGTTTTGGAATTTTCTGTATCTTTTCACAAGGAAATATTCCTTTGTCAGACATTTATTTTCGTGGAGCTGTAGGAGCAAAGTTTGCCTCGTGTGTGTCGCATGCAAAGGTACAGTTTGCCATCCCTACATTTTATTAGACAATGATACCAAATTTTACCTGCTGAATCTGGTGTCAAATCAGCACGTGTATCATCGTGAAGAAGCATGGTTGCAAAAGGGTGTTACAAAAATAATTGGTAAAATGATCATGGATCAACTATTACAAGTGCCTTTTCTGTGGCACTGACAGGCTTGGGTGCTCTGACACACATCCTATCACCACCACTACTCCCCTGTATGTTAGAACTAATATTAACCATTCAGTGCTACTAGCTGTGAGAATTTAGTTTCATTTTCATTGTTTGAATGTTGTAAACTGTAGCTCCGCCAATGGCCTACTGGGTGATGGCACCACCCAGTGCCAAACCAAGTCATACAGACTAGAAGATCTCGGACTCTTACCCTTGCCTGTACTGTTAACTTATCTCAGTTAGGGATGCACTATGACTAGCCTTAGCATTCCTGGATTAGGGAAAGTGGCAGGTGGAGTGAAATCCATCAGGGATCCCAATCCCAATTTTTCTGCAGTGATGCCTGCTGGACTGTATGTATGCTGTCGCCAGGTCAAATCAGGATCAGGCTCACTTGTGACGGCCTTCACTGTTGAATAACCTGACAGCACTCACAATTGAGGCTCAGACATCAAAGATAACCACTTGGGCGAAATACTTCAAGAGCTGATAGTTCTCAGAAAAGGAGAAGAGAAAATTAGAGGCGTTTGTAAATTTAAATTTTATGAATGAGAGAACTTGCATTTGTATTTGTGCCTTTTGCAACCAAAGTGCTTTAATGTCAATTTGGTACTTTGGAAGTAAGTCACTATTATAATATAGGAAATATGGCGCCCAATCTGTGCACAGCAAGGTCCCACAAACAGCAACGAGATCATCTGTTTTAGAGATGTTGGATGAGGGAGAAATATTGTCCAGGACACTGGGGAGAACTCTTCTGTTCTTCAAATAGTGTCATGGGAACTTTTATACCCAACTGAGAGGGTACACAGGGCCTCAGCTTAATGTTTCATCCAAAAGACAGGGCAGTGCAGCACTCCGTTAGTATTGCACTGGAGTGTCAGCTTAGATATTACTTTTTTCCCCAAAATATACTTTATTAATAAAAATTTTCAAAAATACATTACAAAACCGTTCAAAACAGATCAAATTTCACATTTTGGAAAGTACAATAGAGATCAGATTTCTTCGATACAGAAAAACATGAAGTACCTCACAATTCTTGCCATTCCATTTTAAATGCATTACATAATAAAAAAACATTTTGGTGTATACAACCCAAGGGGTTTTGCACAGTTTCCAGCCCTCAGTTCACTATGGCGGGAGAACCTTACAAAGTGGTCTTTCCCCACTGAGCCTTTGCAGAGGCTGCCCCAAGCTTTAGTGCGTCCTTCAGCACGTAGTCCTGGACCTTGGAATATGCCAGTCTTCAACACTCAGTCGTGGACAATACTTTTCTCTGGAAGACGAGCTGGTTTCAGGCAGACCAAAGCGCGTCCTTCACCGAATTGATATTCCTCCAGCAGCAGTTGATGTTTATCTCAGTGTGTGTCACTGGGAACAACCCGTAGAGCACAGACTCCTGTGTTACAGAGCTGCTCGCGAAGAACCTCGACAAAAATCACTGCATGTCTTTCCACACCTGCTTTGCAAAGGCACATTCCAGAAGGAGGTGGGCAACTGTCTCTTCCCCACCACAGCCACCTCAAGGGCAGCGTGAGGAGGTGGTGAGACTCTGGATGTGCAGGAAGGATCTGACGGGGAGGGCTCTTCTCACCACCAGCCAAGATACGTCTTGGTGCTTGTTTGAAAGTTCTGGTGATGAAGCATTCTGCCAAATGCCTTTGGCGGTCTCTGCTCGGGGAACCATCTGACAGGATCCATCATCTCCTCATCCCGTAAGGCCTTGAGGACATTCCATGCAGACCACTGCCTGATGGATTGGTGGTCAAAGGTGTTTTTCTGCACAAACTTTTCCACGAAGGATAGGTGGTATGGCACGGTCCAAATGGATGGAGCATTCCACGGCAATGTGACCAGGCCCATCCTTCGTAACCCCGGGGACAGATAGAACCTCAGCACGTAGTGACACTTGGAGTTTGCGCAGTGGGGCTCTACGCACAGCTTGTTGCAGCTGCACACAAAGGTGGCCATCAGGATGAGGGTGACATTGGGTACGTTTTTGCCCCTTTATTCAGAGGTTTGAACATTGTGTCCTTGCGGACACAGTCCATTTTCAATCTCCCGATAAAGCGGAAGATGGCTCGGGTGACCACCACAGCGCAGGAGTGGGGTATGGGCCAGACCTGTGCCACGTACAGCAACAATGTGAGCTCCTCGCACCTGATGACCAGGTTCTTACCTGCAATGGATAGAGAACGCTGCTCCCACATGCTCAGTTTATGTTTTACCATGGCTACTCACTCCTTCCAGGTTTTGGTGCATGCCCTGGCCCCTCCGAACCATATCCCCAGCACCTTCAGGTAGTCTGACCAGTTCCCAAAGAACATGGCCTCACTCTTGCTGTGGTTAGCTTGGGCTCCCGAGGCCAGTTCGCACTGGTCGCAGATGCTCATCAGTCTGCAAACGGACAGCGGATCTGAGCAGAAGACAGTGACATCGGCCATGTACAGGGAGGCTTTGACCTGAGTGCCTGCGCTGCCTGGGATTGTCACCCCTCTTGTGCCAGTATCCTTGTTAATAGACTCAGCAAAGGGTTCAATACAGCAAACAAACAAGACAGGGGAGAGAGCCCTATCTGACTCCAGATTTAATCAGGAAACTTTCTGATTCCCACCCATTGATTGAGACTGCGCTACTAATGTTTGTGTAGAGCAGTTGGATCCAATTGCGGATTCCCTCCCCAAACCCCATTTTGGAGAGCACGTCCATCATGTATGTGTGCGATATCCTGTCAAAAGCCTTCTCCTGGTCCAAGCTGATGGGGCAGGTGTCCACCCCCCTGTCCTGCGCATAGGCAATCGTATCCCTGAGTAACGCGAGGCTATGAGAGATCTTCCTGCCAGGTACAGTAAAGGTCTGATCGGGGTGGATCACCAACTCCAGAGCAGACTTGACCCAACTGACAATGACTTTGGACAGAATCTTGTAGTCAACATTAAGCAGTGAGATGGGCCACCAATTCCTGATTTCCGCCCTCCCCCACTTCCGCTTGTAGATGAGGGTGATGATGCCTTTCCTTATGGATTCCGACATGCTTCCAGCCAGAAGCATACTCTCATACACTTCCAGCGTCAGCTTAGATATTACATTCAAATCTCTGGAGTGGTACTTGAACCTGCAATCTTCTGAGAGGCTCAAGTGCAACCATAGAGCCACAGCTGACACCTATAAGTCAAAGTTGTTTTCATTTCATATATTTAGAAAAGTGGATTAAGTCTATCATCGATCCTTTCAAATATTCATGCTATTTACTTTCCTCTTAACCTCTTGAGTTCTCGTCTATGCATTGTGTTATACTCCATCCAAAGGGGCAGCAGGGTGACCTGCATCCAGGCCTCTGCTCTTGTTGCTGCATCATCAGTCAATAGGAGATGCACAAGAGCAGTTTAGTGCAACTTCCTTACTGGTTTTCACTCCCTTTTTATGGGAAAGCACCTGGCCTTGATCTGAAACATCCTAATAATGATTTTATTTTGAAATAAATTGGAGTAAGGGGAGGAGTGAAGTGGGCAGCTGCTCCAATAACAGAGTTTTGGACTCCCACGTAGATGTCAACAAAAGGTTTCTGTTCTCAAGGCATTCCATGTTGTGGCAGGCGAGGCTCTAGGTTATACGGCCTCATAAAAATAAATTGATTTCAAGGCAGCTGGAGATGGATTTTACAGGTATTAATAAATTAAACAAAACAGGATTCTGTTTAATGTTCTTAAACACATAGCCACTAGCAATTCATGAACAAACCCTGGAATGAGGAATGCAGCTGTACTGGGGGTTTTAGATAGTTTGGGGAAGTAATTTTTTTAATCATAGTACACAAACTCAATAAGTTCCAACCTCTCTGCGCAATTGGAATTCTAGACAATAAGAAATAGTCAAAGCTGTAAGAACTTAACCACCACTTCTTGGCTGGCTTAATGTTCTTTCCAACCTTGGCGACAACCTTCACCGAGGATTCTCAGTTTTTTAAAAAAATCAACCCGAGTTTAATGGAGTCATGAGTTTAGTCCTCTATGACCTAATCTCATTGGGCAAATGTTGTGAGCTCTTGGACAGGTCATTAAATAGAATGCTGATGAAAATGTGAAGGGGCTTGTGGGGGGAGAAAAAGAATACTGAAGGGCCAGTTCTACTCTGTGTGGGCAAATCCTTCATTGCCCCAATCACAGAGCTGCAGGACAGCTCAATTGGCCCTACTGACAAACTGTCATGGCCGACGCTGCCTTGCCAAGTGCCCGAAGCCAACAGATTTAAAATGGTTTAAGACTTTCTCCACTATTTGAAGGATTTTAAATGCTCTGTACTTGGTATTGCCAGATCAAAACACAGTAAAGATGTAGTACATACAAATGCATTTAAGGGGGATGCTGCACAAGTATATGAGGAAGAAGGGAACAGACGGTTAAAATGGTAGATTTAGGAGAAAGACAGGAGGAGGCCTGAGTGGAGCATAAATGCCAGCATGGACTGGTTGGGCTGAATGGCCTGTTTCTCTGCCATATACCCAATGTAATCCTATGCAATACTTTAAATCCTCTTCATTGCTGAGGTGGTTCCTCATATTGTCTTTCTGATTGGGGGTGTGGTGCGGTCTCTCTGCTGGAATCAGTCGTTAACTGACCATTTATTGTCATTTTCACCGGGTTCTATTAATGACATTTTGGTCACAGGTTTGTCTTCAGGCCTGCCTGTTGTTTGTTGGTCATGTCATCACGCTGCTAACACAATATTCTCGCTCAAGGTGAGGGATCGCACTCTAGCAATTGGAACACTCATCCACCTTTTGCTCCCAGTGTCAGAATCAAGCTTGAAGCATCTGTAGAATAAACTTCCATAAGGGGATTTGGGGATAGTGTGGGTAAAAGGCATTGAAGTGGATGATCAGCTATGATCGTATTGAATGGCGGAGCAGACTCGATGGGCTGAATGGCCTACTGCTGCTCCTATGTTCCTATGTTCCTCTACGCTTATCTCAACAATGTGATCGATCCTCAGAGAAGAGCACCTCTATGGTACTGATGTGTGGCAATTCCATTTGCTATACGAACCATCCTGTGACTTCTCTGAATGTAACTGCCATTTCATGGGGCAGTTTTCTCCCACAAGTCACTATGAATATTGAGAAGGACCAAACTCACTTCATGTAGGATCCTGACAGCCAGTAGCTGGAGGAAACATTCATCCCTTTACTGCAGGCTGATTCAACTGCAGATACCAGGGGTGAAAGAACTGTATTCTAATACACCCTATTTTACTTTGTAATGCATCCGAAACACAATCCAAATCCCGCAAGTGGGATTCATTCTGATACTGGAACCTGAATTACTGCTGTAAAATACCTAAACAGCCATTTCTGTTTCAAAACCAGTGCCAAACAAGGTCCATCTCAGGAAGCAAGTCTTATAGAAATGGCAATTATAGGCACACATGTTGAAGCATAACTTTGCAGAGATATGGGCAAAGAGCAGGGGAGTGGGACTAATTGGATTGCTTTTCAAAGGGCCAGCACAGGCACAATGGCCCAAATGGCCACCTTATGTGCTGTATGATTCCATGACTCTATAATAAAATCAAAAGCACATAGACCAGCTGATGTGTACTATTGCCATGGGATCCTGAAATCAAAAAAAAATTAACAAGCCTGTTGATTAGGATGCGGCTGTTGATTAGGTAGAGGGCTAAATTCAATAGCCCCCGGAAACGGGCACAGGGATCACAAAAAGGGATTAACACGCACCTGTTGCTTCCGACTTTATGCTGCCTGCTAATTTACTTGATTGTAGTGTGCAATCAGCACTAACTGTGCCTTTGAGCGACCTCAGCAGGGGGCACAAAATCATGAGAGGTTAGCACCAGCTAACACTCACCTGGGCTACTTAAAGGGGAGATGTATTGTGGCTGCAGCAGGTGCTGGAAGTCTTTCTACCACTGATTCTGACCAGGGAAAGACACAAGAATGGCACAACATGGGAGAGATGGAGCTCTAAGATTTTCTGATGTTGCACTGGAGGTCTTGGTTGAGGAGGTACAGAGGAGGTATCCACAGGAGGCTCTCCAGACAAACTTTCAGAGGGCTGTGGGACCAGATAGCCACAGAGGTCTATACCAGGAGTCAAGCTCCAAGGATCTGGATGTAGGGCTACAAAAAGTTCACTGTCCTCACTCGAGCAATGTCTGTGAATGCATCTTCAAATGCCATATCATGCCAACTTTCCCAGAAGCCTTACTCACTGCTTAATGCACCACACTCAAATCACTCATGTAACAATATTCCCTATCGATCAGGAGTCATATCTCACATGCATAACTTCACCTCCCCTTCACACACCTTACACTGCTGTATCCATATCTCACAGCCTGCGGATACTGTCAGCTATTCAACCCATGACAGCCACGTCACTCAAACAGTTTGCACCACACTCACTGACACGCTTCCCGTTTTCTGGAAGGACTAGGTCAGCACGATCAAAGGCAGCAGGAGCTAACTAGCAGGGGACAAGCATGGCTGCATGTCTTCATACCCATGGAGGAGATGTGCTCATCATCATTGGTGCAGCCTTTGCCGAGGCTGTGTCCGGTGGTGGGGCTGAAACGATAGAAGACAATGGTATTCTCATACCCAATCCTCTGTCTCGCATCCCACCTCCCTGTCATGCCCCAATCTCTTCTGATTTGTAAGCTGCAGATGGTGTCAGCTTGCACCTCTTAGTCCACCACACCCCCTCCCCTCACCACAACCCGACCTTGAGCCTTTCTCCTTTCAGATACCCAAGAACTGAAACCTGGCCAGGCAATGGTGGGAGAACAACAGCTGGAAGAGCAGTGAGACACTGATGATGAAGAAACACCATCACTCGCTTTCACACTCACCATCACCAGTGCAGATACGGACACGTTTGTACATTGGGGGACAGCTTAGAGATGTGATATGCATGTGGGGAGACTCCGGGCATGAGTGGCCTGCAGTCAGGGCGGGGAGCAAGGTTAGTGCAGGTACCAGCTGCCCAGAATGCAAGGTCACACACGAGTTCTGCTACAGAGGACTCAGATGAGAACTTCAGTGCGGCAGGCTACAGCAGAAGGCTGACATCTGTGCACAATGAAATGCTTGGTGCTTAGGCAGGCCTGCCAGAAAGCCTGTATGCAAAGGTCGGAGCATGGAGGAGTCCAGCACTAACTTTGCACAGGGCTTTGTGTAGAGCTCGGAGCCCATACGTTCCATCACGGAAGAGATGGCCAACTCCATTTGCACACTTGTGGATCCAACCATGATGAAGCATCTGATGGCCATTGTCTCAGCTTCCATTGCAGCACAAGCAGAAGCTACCCAAAGTCTGGGTGCTACAATAGAAGCTGAGTCTGAGGCCCTGCAAGCCCTGCTGCCATCATGGCTGTGGACACCAGATTTCAAAGTGGCTTGCAGGGTCCTCCACAAACCTGCTGTCCTCTCTCAGGGTGACAGCATTCATCCTTCCAGCCCTGCCACTCTGCCAGTGCTCCTGCTGTTGCCTGTCAGCCAGCCCAGACTACTGCCTCCCATGCCAAGGTGTTGCAGTCCAAAGCCGGGCCTTCTAAACCCGGAACAGCACAAGGATATCATCCAAGACCATCTGCATTCTCCTCCACTGAAAATCAATGCCTTCCAGCAGCCATGCAGCAGCCACTAGTGTAGTACTGCGTAGGAGCACTAGGACAGGTAAAAACACATTGAAGACAAGTACTAAAGGAATGCACTAAAGGTGTGATTAGTTGATGTTTATTTGCATTATGCCATGGTTTCATTTATAAATTTGGTTTGTAATGTTTATTTTGTATTGTGACCAAGCAGACACTCTGATGGTCAGTGACAGAGGGAAGGTAAAATGTGGGACTGTTGATGAATGGGGAATTGGGTTTGCATTCATTGGTATCACAGTCGGATGAGTTGTTCATGGACAGCACAGCCAGAAAGGGGCTGTCTAGGTTGCCTTTTTCCATCCCCTTCCTCCTCCTCCTCTTCCTCATTCTCCTGCTCCAGTTGCTCACCATTTGACTGGTGGCAAGGGCTGTGCCATCTTGATGGCGAGGTTGAGCAGTTCTTGATACTCGCTCTGCCAAGTCCTGCATGGCTCCGCCATAGCGGTCCAGGCAGCGGAAGCATTGTTTCAGCACTCCAATGCTCCATTACATTTCCTGTGGCAGCATGGCTTTCATTCTATGCATGCTGCCCAGGTGTGTATTGGCCACACACTTGAGTCATCAGCACCTTGTGCCGTGGGAAGCCCGTAATCCTCACAAAGCCACACGCTCACTCTGCCTGCTGCTCTCTGGCAAGAGAGAATGAAATGTAATTAGTTCTCTTTGAATAGAGAGCGTTAATGACCTCAACAGTGGATGGCAAACTGTGAGATGTTGCAAATATCACCTGCTCCAGCCTGGAAGGAGCCTGATGCATAAAAGGTTATGGCTACAGTTACCTTCACAACCACTGCCACTGGCAATGCGGTCCTTCCCTGCTCTGAAATGGCAGGTGTGGCTGCAGCGGGTGGCATATTTCAGTGAGGATGTCCTTACTGATGCGCAGACATCATGCACATTGTTCCTCACTGAGGTTCACATAGGAAACCTGCTTCCTGAGCACCCTGGGTGGATATGGCCTCCTGCTGGGAATCCTTCTCCCCCTCCTCCTCCGTCTTCCAGCAGCTTGCCCTGCTCTGTGTGCCGTCTGCTCATTCTCCCTGTCAAGCTGTATTCCAAGAGGAATGCCTATCAATGCACCCATACCAGGGAGCACACGGTTTATGCAGAAGCCTTTAGATCAGGACCAAGTCCTTCAGCACCTGCCACACCACTCCCTGTACACTTTAGCAACTTTAAGGAACAATAGAAAGCACCAAACACTAGTAGAATCGTAGCAACAGCCAGTAGAAATCAATCAATCTTGAAAGTAGTTGATGATCCCTTTAAATAGCATAGGAGGAGGGAGTACTTCTTTATGCTGAACCAGTGTTCAGTCGTGTGCAGTTAGAGAGACCATTAGTTGTAACATTGAGCTCCAAAATGGCAGTGCTGGTGTCAAATCAGTGTAACACGCTGACTGACATCATAATGTGTCTATTCTGCATACTTCTGGCGGACGCTCACTGCGCACTCGCTAATGCCGTCACTGATGTGGTGTCCGGCACGACTTGCACCACAAGTGTGTGCACGCACCTCAGGGGCCATTTTGGACCTCAAAGGCCACTCGTAGCAACCAAAAAAAACAGGCGTTACACTTCCACATTTTGTGTCGATTATCTTTTATCTGCAGACGTACATCTGGCTTTGTTTCTCATATCAACTGGATATGTACATAAATATTACTTCTTTATATTTAAGAGGACAAGGTTTATAAGGCCTCTCACCAACACAGAATGGAAAATCAAGAGCACATTAATCATGATTTTCCCTCCATTGCAATCAATGAGCATGAAAATTCTCTGGTATGCACTGACTGTATGTATGGCCCAGCTGATAGGTGGTGGCCTCCCAAACTTTATTCTGACTGATTGAAAACTGTTTATCGCTTCTTGCCTTCTCTACTTCTGTTACAGTCATTGGTTCCGACCGCAGTTTTGCTTTACCTCAGTTTTACACCTTGAAAAGAACTTCTTCCCTCATTCTTAATCCTGTCAACACAATTTTGTAATCCATAAAATTTTGGAAAACTGTGTCCTGCTCTGGCAGATTTCATCCATGATAGGGGCTGGATGCCCAATGTCTACGGCACCCAGCACGACACTCCGTCCACCCTCGAGTGGCAATGCCCATCTCTATTTTACAACTGCTGGTTTGAGAAAGGTGACTGTGTTAACCCTGTCCAGCTTTCAGATTTTACGCTAATCACACCATGTTTCACCTTTTAATGGTTCACATCTTGTAGCAATTCATCTGTTCTTGGGAACCAGAGCTCTATTAGCTTGTTTTTGTTCTGTATCTACGAAAAAGTACCAAAATGGCCGTTTTTTTAAAAAATGGAACTCCATTTAATCTTCCAGCATGGATTCAACCCTGAAACCTCACTCCAACATCTTCAAGCGAAGAATGATTTCTTCACACAGAGGACGATCATTTTGTCAATAAAGTGGTTAATATTGAATTAGCCATCCATTATACAAAACACCTGTCCTCTTTCCATTGAAGTCAAAATCGGACGCAGCCTATAATGGGCCGTTAATTCAATATTATCCAGAGTTCAAATTGTCCCCAAAGAGTCCTAATACCTGGAATGGTTTCCAGCATGGTGGAGGCAGAAACTGTGGAAGCATTCAAGATGCAGTTGGATACTGTAACAGGGAACTAAAGGTTTCTATGGCAGTAAAAGTGTGATTGACAGAATTGCTCCTTCATCTATCTTTGTGGTCTGTGTTAATCACACAAGAAAGCTATAAGAACTTTTCCTGAGTCCTAACAACCTCAGCTGTTAGCAACGATGTCAGAATTAATGCTGGGCAGTTTGTTTTCACAGGATCAATGATGCATATACACTGTTGACTCTATGCATCAGTTGTTAATAGGCACAAACACCTAGGTGCAGTAACTCTGGATTGGGTCTCGCCTACCATTGGAATGAATAGGAAGCACATTTAAAACCTGATTAAACACAAGAGACCTCACACTAGTGTTAATCTGGCACAAATTTAAACTTGGTATAAAAACCTGAGTATAAAGCTTACTGAGATGTTCACAGTAGTTGATCCCACTCACCTTTGTGACTCCGATTTTCATGCTGGTGTAGCTTGTGGGTAACAGCACTGGAAACAGACTGGAAAAGTCACTTGTTTGGACTGAGGCTCAAGATTTTCTGGCTGAAAGAAAAAAAATCTGTTTCTGTGCATCCACTGTTTGAAAATAAAGATTTATAATTGTCCATTCTTAATAATGTGCCATGGTTTGCAGCATTGGAGTGACACAGCCTTGGCAAAACATTATATAGGCTACTGTTAATCTGTGCCAATCCCTTCCATCTAGGGGTTTGAAAAGCAGAATTGACTTTACCCTTCTGAGAGTGTAAACAATGGTGCCACTGCACCATTCCCATCTCTGTGTTGAATTAATCTAACTCTGTCATCCACTGTTACATCTTGTCCTTCAGTTAACAATTCCAAAACCATGAAATATCCCACCACCTTTCACCACCATTAGTAGGAGATGGACAGGATAGGATAGGGCAGAATTAACCCACCTCCAGTTCTACCTGAGAGGGAGCACTCCCACATGACAAATCAGCACAGGCAGTTCCCTCCTGCTGGGTGGGTTTATTTCGAATGACAGTGAGCATCAAAAGTTAAACTCGGGCTTTGTGAATGAGAGTCCAGTGCTTGATTGCACCAGTCACTCCCATGAGTGAGTCCTTGTGCTCAAAGCTCAGAAGTATTGCAAAGAGAGAAATCTCAGAACGCAAAGCACAGCTGAGTGACCCCAAATCAAATGGAATGACTGTGCTTTGCTAGTGTAAGCAAGATCATCCAAATGCCAGCAAGCTGGCAGCATAATGGCGTTAGTAACACACTAGAAACATTTCATGCAGCAGAGACAGGTCCATTGTGATATTCAGTGTAAATTTGATTTATTGTCCATTGTTAAACACTTTCTCTCACATTCTTCAGAGCTCTCAATAACCATTTGTCATCGATATAAAAGAAGGGCCGCTGAGTGAACTGTGGTTAATTACTTTAATCACATTGTCAGGAGTTCTGCTGGTGTTCTTTTTATGCAGTTAAAATGGAATAGAAAATTTATACTCTATACAATATTTGAACTTTGCTTCAGTGCAAATAATGTAACAGCAAACTCCAAAATATATTTAACAGTATTTTGTGACCATATAGACTGCAAATTGACAAACACTAAATTATTCAGATGTTGACATTCGTGTTAATAATCAAAAGGGCAAAAGAGACAACTTTCACTCAGAGGGGCTGCCAACCATCATCAACTTTCCGACTGGATGGTGCAGTTTTTACGTCTGCTATTGGGAATTTCTAAACTTTAGACCAGACACTTAAGGGGCCGATTCTCTGACTGCTGTTGGAGATGGGAGTCCCGCTCCTCCCCTGTCCCTTCCCTCCCCTCAACCCACTCTTCACATCTGGAAATCACAAGCACACTGCCCATGATTTACTATTCAATAAAATAATAAATGGAAAATCATATCTTCAATTTCTTGTTTAGTATGGTTGGCATGCAAAGCTTCTCACCAATAGCAGTCCCTCGGTGACCGACTTTCACAATAGAAGCACAAACCAGGAAGAGCAGGAGTGCTCGGCCAATCCTCTATTATCCAATCGCGCCCCCGCCCCCCAACAACACTCCACCCCCCCCCACCCCCCCACCACCGCCACCACACACTGTTGTCACTCTATCCACCTCTCATACTGGGACTTCTTCAGTCTGCTGGTGTTGAGGGAAACGGCCTGACATTCCTCAAATGTGGAGGAGTGACAGACGCTGGCAGCTCATCTGATTAATATTAATGAAGCCGGAAGCCCAATTTCAGGCCAGTCTCAGGCCTCCCATTTCGGGCATACAATGTGGTCGCCTTGATATCCCGAATTGAGTGCCGACAAAACTATAGTCCAGTGACTGCACTTCACAAGTAATTTATCAGTTGTGATGCACTTGGAATGTTTTCAATATGTGAAAGTTGGTTTGCAAGTGCAAATCTTTCTTTACCTGCTCTTGTTCGATTTTGATTTGGGATAAAGTGACAACCCTAAAGGGAAGAATCACATTTCCAATAATCAGCTTTGATTTTCAAAAGAAAATGACATATTGTTTTTCTAGTTCTGTTTGCCGTTCTGCAGAATTCCCTAATAGTTATAGTGGGTAGATGATCTGTTGCTAGATCTCTCTACTTCTGACCCTGGAACAGGCCATCAGTTGGTGCTGGAGGAACAGATCACACTCATCTACAACTTTTTCCCTCTTTCTCTCTTTCCGTGCAGGGAAGCCCTTGGCCTCTGATTTCTACCTGTTCCTGATGACTGGATTGTGGTTATAATGTGTCAGCTTTGGCTCAGTTGGTAGCACTCTAAGTCAGAAGGGTGTGGATTTAAGTCCCAGGCCAGGACTTGAGTGCAGGAATCAATGCTGACACTAGAGCAGTACTGAGGGAGAGTTGTGCTGTCGCTTGGATGTGATGTTAAACTAAGGGCCTGCCTTCCCTCTCAAGTGGACCTCAAAAGAATCCCATGGCATTATTTTGAAGAAGAGCAGGGGAGTTATCTCCAGTGTCCCGGCCAATATTTATCCCTCAATCAACATCACAAAAAAGACAGATTATCTGGTAATTATACATTGTTTGTGAGAACTTGTTGTATGCAAGTTGGCTGCTGTGATTCTAACATTACAACAGTGACTACACTTCAAAAGTACTTCATTGGCTGTAAAGATCTTTGGGACTTCCTGGGGTTGTGAAAGGTGCTATATAAATGCAAGTCTTTCTTTTTATTAATTGATAATTTCCAAGAGTTGGATCTCCAGTCTCTGCTGAGTTAGCTCATCCAGCTAGTGCAGTGGCAGGCAGTGTACAATTGGCTCTGTGTTAAGAAACTGGGAAATCACTGGGAACTGAGTGGCACACTGGGTTCAAATGTGGTCCAGGATGATAGGTTGAAAGTTTCCTTTATCTGCAAGGCTCCTATGTGAACTGAGTTGGACAGTCTCACTCTAGCTCCTAGTGAGCACAAAACTGTCCAAGATTTATCACAAAGGAAAATTGAAAAAAAAAGCGCTGAAACACATATTTGAAAAGAGGAAGCTTTGCTCCATATCTGGCTGCGCTGTACCTAGTTAGGAGGTACTTGCTGCTGACAGCGGTTTCCTGAAATGGCAAGAGCCCCATTCCACAGCACTAATATTCCTCGCCTTTATGAGCACGAAAAGCATGACGAGTAAAAGTGTGCTATTCAAGCATGTGCTGCATCGCCGACGTGCTGGAGGTATGTGTGTGTGTGGAGGCTGTTTGAACCCTCAATGCTTCTGATACCTCATGTGTTTGAATAACCTGCTCCCAATCATTGACTGGAACTCTACCACCACCTCCACCCCCCGCCCCCCCACCCCGCATGAGTGGACTTGGAGGCAGGGGGTGGGGCATAAAATCGAGTGGGATGGCACACCCTTCGCCTTCCCAACTCTGTTGGTATTTTACCAATGGCAGGGAGGTGGTGGGCCCATCTGTCCTTAGGCTCTTAAGTGGCCAATTAATGGTAAAACCAATAAAATATAGTGGCCTCCCTACAGGTTCAGGGGAGTGAGGGTGCATTGATCAGACACCCTATACCCCATAGAGGGCTCTCCCAGCAGCATGGGCCACCTCCGCTCGATGAACCCTCCCACAGCCTTTCAAACGCGCCCCCACCACCCCAACTTGCAGGGACCCACCCGATTGGCTCCAGCAAGCCCGCTCCACTCACCTTCTTCGGCCTCCAATCACTCGCTTGATCTGGGGCCTGTTGCAGTCCCAGCAGTGGTCACCGCTCCCTGATTGGCCAGAAGTTCTTAGAGGCGGGACATCCTGCCTCAGAGAGGTGGAAGCCACAACCTCAGGCAATTAGCTGCGTGAGCCATGCAAAATAGGGTTGTGGTTTCCAGGGCTGGTGGAGACGGGCGGTGTAATCCCGGCCATAATCAAGGTGACTAGTGGCCAGGTTAGTGCACCCCATCAAGAGTTAATGCATTCAGAAAAAGGGAGTAATGAATTTTGGCAAGAAAATAAAAACTTTTGCTCTCAACAGCCTGTTAAATATGAAATATCACTGACGAGAAGGCAGGAAATGTTCACCCCTTTCTCAAAAAGCACAGCCTAAGAGTGATAGTAATACTCATACCTTCCTCCATGAGAACATTAATCCTTTTCTCATATACATCCTCTAGATCATTTTGATCTGTGCTGATATGCAAACTCTTTTACCTCCTTATCGATACTCCCACTCACTTTGGGCCTAGAGTAGGCTGACTCTCATGCTAAGTATATTTCAACTGAGAGATCACACAGCCTTCTGTGTATCTTGGCAATAATTCAAAACATAGACTGTGTGTGGTAATTGTACTCAATTGTCTTTACTTAAACTTTGATGTGTCAACAAAATGTACAATTTGATGTGGGACCTCATTATTCTGTACAGCTTCCTTCTCTCAGCATGGTTTCAGAAAGCTTGAAAGTAAAAGCATTCATTAAAACTAAATAAGAAAAATGGCTGGGTGATATTTCCTCACGGCAGCTTTAAGGGAGTGTCCCGAGTCACTGGGAGGCCAGAATGGTTTCAGAATTTTGACTGTTCCCTCGACCTGCCTCTGCTTGAAGTCAAATTGCAGGTTCCTGGGCAGCCAAATAAGCCTGGGAAATGAAAACAAAGCTTTCCCACTCAATCACTCCAATTCTGGCCTCCTGCTCTTTCCCGTTTTTCATCACTCCATCATTGGCGGTGTGTCTTCAGCTGCTAAAGCCTGAAGCTCCGGAATTCCTTCCCTAAACCTCTCTGCCTCCCCACGTCTCTCTCCTCCTTTAAGACATTCTTTAAAACCTACCTCTTTGACCAAGCTTTTGGTCATTTGCCCTGATATCTCCTTCTGTGGCTCGGTGTCAAAAAAATTTTTGTTGGTAATGCCTGATTAATCACCTTTGGGCGTTTTGCTACATTAAAAGCACCATTTAAATGCAAGCTGTTGTTGATCTCTGACTCATACAGGGACACAGCAGGAAACTGATGAAAGCTCACAGACCTGAAACATTAACGCTGTTTCTTTCTCCACAGATGCTGCCTGACCTGCTGAGCATTTCCAGCACTTTCTGTTTTTATTGCAGATTTCCAGCATCCGCTGTATTTTGCTTTTTTATTGACAAAGCAGGAAAACTGAGCACCAATTGTGGAATGATTTTGTCTCAGTAAGGGCCTTACAATATTTCTGAAAATAAAGCCCAACATTGCACAAAAGTCACAGCAATCTACCTGCACTTTATTGACCAAATAATAGGATCTTGTCACCTCTTATTTAAATATATGAAATGTCTCATCCAATAATGTCAGGAATTCAATGGTTAATATGGGAACGATGGCTGAAATGGAGAGTCTATGAAATGTGAGAGAGAACAACATCAATTTGACAATCAAACTGGATTGGGCCTGATTTTAACTGTGTGTAAGTGGATAGGTTTTGAATGAGTTAAAATCTCACCCAAATAGTCAGAACCTTAAACCTTTCAACATTATTACGTCCAAATTAGGGACTACAGAATTTAACAACAGGAAATTAACTGCATTGGTAGCAAATCAGATTTTATTTATGCAAAGCCCCATCAGGGCAAAACCATCAAGTTTAAGCTTCATATTTCAGTTATAAAATGAAGCTGAAATGATGGACTTGAAAAATTATGAGCCAGCATTAAATTGACATTTGAAATATGCCTGGGAGTTGTACTACCCAAGAAACGTGATGCATTTAAGAGAAAGTTAGATAAGTGCATGAGGGAAAAAAGAATTGGATGATATGCTGATGGGCTTAGATGAAGAAAAGTGGGAGGAGTCTTGTGTGGAGCATAAACACCAGCACAGACCAGTAGGGCCGAATGGCCTGCACCTGTGCTGTAAATTCTATGTAATTCTAGTTGGCCCAAGACCACACCTGCTGGTGCCTTCTAATCTTCAACCTACTGGAGTTTGTGGGTTCAATGGGAGAACATCTAATTTTCAAGTAGCCAGCAGGTACACCCGCCATTATGGGCACATCTAGGTGCCAAAAACCTCAAGTGCCTATTTGCCGAGTAGGTGGTGGGAGAGCCGTGCCTGACCCACCTTGCTGGAAACTCCAGCCCCTTGTGCAAGAGAGCTGATCCTATAATTTTACAACAAATTGCATGATCTTCAAGGATCCAGACTACTTCCAGAGCCTGGACCCCTCTTCCCATTGTATTTCATCTCACCGGGCACGCTGGCCTCTATGATAGGCTAGAGAGGTGGGATCTCCAAGCACAGACAGTCTCTGCCCCAGCCCTGCACCCTCTGATATGACGAGCCCTGTAAGGGGCAGATGGAGGCCTTGCCCCATACAGGGCCAGCCAGGATTTCTAACCAATGACAGAGATAATTCTGTCCTAACCTTTTTCCAAGCTGTTCCAGAATTACAGCTGTATTCCAATGGAACCACTGAGGAAATTCTGCTATACTTAATTTACACTGTTATGAGACGGAAAGAAAGACACTTACTGACCAATGTAGCACATTCTGTATTATCCACATTTACCTTTCATGAAGTCGATATCCTTGAGAAATTCTATTTAAAATCCCTGGAGTGTCTTTGCAAACTTTTACTGCAGCTCCTAAAGCCTCTGCACTCTTGACCCCTAAACCCCTCTTACTTTCTACTTCTCTCTCTGCATTTGTAAATCTTCGACTTTGGCTTGATGTCCAGTCATTCTTTTAAAGCACCTTGGCAATATTTTGCATATTGTAACGATACTATTACTGCAAGATTCTAGTTTACAGGATCTCATAACTGAGGCTCTAAAAAAACATTTTCCCCCTCAGGTGGATGTAAAAGATGCTATATAAATGCAAGTTTCTTTTCTTTCTCGTAAGGTTTTTCAAGAATAGATGAAATCTGTGTAAGCAGGACAAAAAAAAGTTCTCTGGTGACAGAAAAAGACAAGTTGTAGGCTGAAGGCACAGGGCTCAAAATGCTATTGTGTTTAGGCATATGATGTGTGAAATAAAATCAGCAGGTAGGCTTGCAAATGGGAGTATTAATATTAATCATTTTGTTTACATGAATTACAAACTCAAAATCTGTCTGATCGCAGATGAGAAAATTACTTCACCTGGTGCAATAAAAGTAATGGGCCCATTTATTCCTAGGTTGTCAGGGCAATAGAGAAAATATAACCAGACAAACAAAACCATGGCATTGAGGCCACAGAGAACCCATCACCTGGGATACATAAGGTAGATTTTTGGTCCTGTCAAGTCCAGTCCAGAAGGATTAAGAACTCGCACAGATCTAGCCAACAGTGCAGTGTGCCGACTGCATACATTGGTTCCAGCTATTTATAATTATGCAATTATTCACAGCTCCTACGCCAACTTGGCCTTGGGCAGGGATTTAGCCTAACAAGAAAAACAAAAGATTATGGATAGCGTCATGCTGGGCCCCCACCTACCAAGAATGAGGCATATTAATTTTGTCATGAACATTGATTTTAAGCTGTTACTGGAGTGAAGAAAGGACTTGTTAAACAGAACAGCCGTGGCTGGAAAAGACATTTGCTTATTAACAAACGGTGCTTGGAAGGACAAAGGACCATTCCCTGGAACGTTCAATGCACAATGGATCTTGATCTCCAGGTATTGTGTGTAAGAGGAGCATTCCAGAGACTGCTAAGGTGATACAATCCAAGATGTGGTCAGACCAGTTAGTCACATGACTATCCTGCTTGGCAACCTGGGTTTTTCTGAATTGTACAAACAGTTTGAACTGAGAGTGTCTGTTTGCTCCTGGACTGAGAAGATCTCTCTCCTGTCTGCTCCCATGACTTTCTCACAAGCCTCTGAATCCACTGAAGACACATGAACCCCAAGAGAGCAAAGTCTCCTACAGTGAGCAAGGTTTAAGAAGAATACTGGACCCCAACGAAAAGCAAGATCTACCTACAATCAAGGACTCTACAGTGAGCTCGAAGAGCCATAACAAAACCTCTTCGGATATTGCCTCAAACTTTTCACTTTATTTTTTTCTTCTACTCTTTTCTGTCTCTATTTGCATGTGTGAATCGCGTATGCCTGCTAGCATGGGCGCGTCGTGTATCCGTAGGCGTCAACCGAATTAGAATTTAAGTTTGAGTTTAATAAATGTCAATCTTTCTTCTTTAAACCTAAGAAAACCTGTTTGTGCTGGTATCTTTGCCTTATAATTGGAAAGTAGTGAACAAGGATTCACTTAGGGGGAGCTAAAAACACAGTATGTTTAAAATTAAACCCTGTTACGGTAAGACCAGGTGAAGGCTGAGAGAGAGCCCTAGACGCCTTTCTCATCGGGTTGTAACAATAGGTTAAATAAAGAGCAATTAGGCTGCTTAAAGCAAAGTGGCTGCACAGGGACGTTCTTACAGCTTTTAATTTGTTCATTCGTTGGTGTCAGCTTCTTCCCAGAAGGTTGACTGTCATAGATCTCCACCACTGTCTGTCCTGTGCTGTCCTTACACATTCTGCATTGGTCAATTGCACCCATTCCATTATATCTGTCACCCATTTTCTTCTCTTCTTCCCTCTCCTGCGTTTTTTGTCAATCTTCCCTTCCAATAATTGTCTGTCTACCTTCTGTTCTAATGATGTGACCAAAGTATTGTATCTTTCTTTGATGTTATGCACTAATTTCTTCTTTTCTCCAGCCATTTCCAGCACTTCCTCATTTGTCTTTCTGTCTGCGTCGGATATACAGAACATCTTCCAAAGTGTCCACATCTCGAAGGTATTCAGCTTATTAATAGTCTCTTTGTTTGTTGTCCATGTCTCCGAGGCATATAACATAGAAGTCAAAATGTAGCACCTCAGCATTCTTTTGCTAAGATTTAGGGTCAGTTTCTTTGACGTTAACGAGTCCCTCATTCTGACAAAGCTGATCTTGATTCTCAATTCTCCTTCAGATCTCACAATTGGATCTCCCATCATCTGTGATAACCTGCCCAAGGTATTTAAACCTTTTCACTTGTTTCAGGACTTGTCCATTTACTTCAATTTTCACTCCAGGATTAAGTCTCTGCTTATCACCATTGTCTTGGTCTTCTTCACATTCATTCAACTTTCAGGCACACTCAAAAGGCATTTCAACCCATTCACAGTCTTTGCCCTGGCTGAAGAGGGAGAGGGGGAAAACTTACAGGCAAATATAAAATGAAAGGAAACCCAAAGTCCACTCAGAAATGAAATCTACAGGTAAGTGACAGAGCAACCTTGTGTCTCTTCTTTTGTTTTATGGTTGGTGAAATGGGCATTATGACACAGAAGTAGGATGTTTGATGCAAGGAGTGTTGCTCTGTTTGTCACTCTGTGGCATCCTTCCTACAGAACAGCAGTTTGGAATAAGCATGATGCTTAAAAGACAAGTGTTGAAGTGATCTCCAGGACTACTATCAAGCTGAGCCTATGTTGCAAGTGTCCTTGCAGCAGATGACATCTCAGCAGGAGACAGTTTGCTGTGATCAGTGACAGCCAAGTGTGCCAAAGCCAGCAGATTTTGTTGTTGGCATAAGGACAAGTGCAGTCAGTGCAGCAGAGATGCCCACTGATCTGCTTGGCAAGCCTTCTTTCATCTTGCTGCACTTCCACCATGAAATATTGCATTTGGGGCACATCAACTGCGTCAATTTCCAGCGACTTATTGGGCAATAATGGATATGATTTCTTGATGGGGAGTGGTGGGGTGATATTTAAAACCACAATACCACAAGAAGAAATTGTTCCCTAAAATATAATTCCCCTCATTCATATTTACAAAAAAATTCAGAAATATTGAAAAAATCTCTAATAAACACAGTGTAATGCTAAAAAGATGCTTGAAAATTTCTAACGAAAAAGATTCTCTTTATAAGAATTTCATTGTCTATGGAGATTCCCTAGCATTCATTCAACATGGGCTTTGGAGGGTAAAGGTTCAATTGCAGCGTTAAAGTTAAAAGTGTCAGGTAGTCATGTATACACATTTACCCGCACTCCGGGACTTCAATAAGGCTATGACTTGAAATCTGTGCACACACGCCAGCATACAAAATGCAATTGAGCCAAAAATCATGGAAAGAAGGAATAGGGTATGAGATATGTTGAAATACCAGCTCCTCCTATTTTCCAGTCCCCCTTCAACCCATGCAGATGAACTAAAAATCTACGCTCACAAGTTAAATAATCTACAAGTACAATCACTAATTTGTCAAAACAGAGCATTTGACTCAGAGGTGGAGTTGGGTGTGCCACTATGCCACAGCCAAAGTGGCCCTAGAAGTATGTCAACGATTGGGTGGAATCTTATTAATAACGTCTCAGGGGTTTCCAACATGAGGCACCACATATATCAAATAGTGCAGTTAATAGGGGTGGGGTCAGGAGGAATTAATGTGAACACATTGTTTGCAAACTAACTAGGAACTACTTCAATGAAGGACAAAGTATCACCTACTGACAGCAGAATATTACTTACTCTGACTTCTTTGTGCTTTTGGTCTCTCTGAGCATTTCTGTGCCAGACAATCTGAACTGCATCAACATGATGGGCTAAGGAGTGGAAGG
This sequence comes from Heterodontus francisci, assembly GCF_036365525.1. Classification (NCBI taxonomy): domain Eukaryota; kingdom Metazoa; phylum Chordata; class Chondrichthyes; order Heterodontiformes; family Heterodontidae; genus Heterodontus; species Heterodontus francisci. Next base: position 46,281,254 of record NC_090400.1, read on the forward strand.
ACATAGGATTACCTAAATGATGATTTCCTAATTTGAACCATGTAACGATAGTTCTGAGAGGAGGCTGAATTCTGCCGAGGGAATCCTTGAACGGATGATTAACCCATGCAAATCTCATGCATCCTACGCAAGCATAACAACAGAGCTAATAATAAGACTTCTTAATGAGTGCAAGGACAGCAAGAGAGGCACAAAAATGAGGTCAAGTATGCGAAAATTCATTGCTATTTTCTTAAGCAAACATTACAATAATATATAATTGAATTTATTAGCTAAGTAAGTATATATAAAACAATCAGCACCCACAGGCTTCCCTATCCCATCAGTACTGTGGGCAAAGAGCCACATTCTGAGAATGTCATGTGTGACGTGATGTATTTCAGTCTGCCTATGTTCTGCTGGGAACAATGTTAGTGGTGATTTGTAGCGCAGTGATTATGTCAAGATGAGGTAACTTCATTGTTCTGGCCATCAACTAAACCAATGTATCAATTCTGAGGACAAAGGAAACCACTGGTAAAAGTGAGTCCTGAACTTACCAGGTGCAGGCCAGCTTCCTTCACTGTGTCTTGATGCAATGTTGCACTACCATTTTGTCTCCCCATTTTTCTCTTGTTTGTAAGGCGCCTGTCACCACGCACCCCTCCTCCTGCTGGTAGAGTGGGCCAATTTGGGGTGCTCAGGCTTTCTTCATGACTGTTCACTCCAGGATATTTGCAACATAACAATAAAAGAGGTATAATTGGCCTGTGCAGGCCATCAAAAGGGCACTATAACAAAGCACGGGTAACCAAGGCAATTCATCAGTCACAAGTAAATCGCTACAAAAGAAATGCATGAGTAAAAATATGTCCAGTACAGTTATAGCTGAGTTACCAAGTTCAGGAATGTCAATTTTGCTGACATCAGTCCATTACCTTTTTTTATATAAAAGGTATTAACACATCTCATGATCAATGGAGGTATGAGAATAATTTGCACCAGTCTAGATTATCTGGGGCCCTGACATAATCTACTTTTTGAGATAAGAGTGTCAAGATACTGCAACTGTATTCAGTCGCACGTCTTACTTTCAGGCCTCTGAGACACAATGGGCAATTTCTGTGCAGGCTACCAGCACATGCCAAGCATCTGGCCTCTCGCCTCAGAACACCATACAACCAAACAACTAGCATGTAGGAGGCGAGACCAGGCTACCCAGGCAAAGACTCCAGAGATGAAGCCCCCATACTGGGTCCCTTCCCAGAAAGCCATATGTCTTTTCTATCACAAGAACAGTCAAACACCTCTTCAGTTACTGGACCTCAGGCTGCATCTAGGATATGTACTAGAATAGAGAAAAGAAAAAAAAAATTATTTACCCAGTGAGAGGACATTATGAATAAGGAGTAGGATGGCTACTGTTAATGTTTATTATAATGAGTAGGCGTTCTTATTTCATGCTTAATTATTCATGCAGCATGTTTGGAATTGCAGGGTCTGGTCAGTGATAGAAAGGTCTGAGGTAATGTGAGGTTCCAAGATATATTTTGAGTAGTGAGATTTTGACTTGAACTGAATGGAGCGGTGACATTGGTGACAAAGTAAGGCAATTGCAACGGTACAATACATTAATTATTTGAGTTGTGATGCCTCACAGCCATTTCTAGGGACACCTCTGATTGCTAGTCCTGTTGATACTCTCCTTCGTGCTCCTCTACCTCCAATGCAGCTGGGACCACCTCCCCAGGGATCCCCATGTTCAGGTCTTCTTGGACTGCAAAGTTATGCAAGGGCACAGAATGCTACCATTATATGCGATACCAACTTCAAAACATTGCAGAATTCCTCCAGATCTATCAAGGCAGCAAGAGCACCCCTTTAAGATCCCTCCAGTTCTCTCAATTGTGGCAGCATGCAATGCTAGTAGATCTGATGGAAGCATGTCTGGACTGCACCCTGGGTGCTATCTAGTGGCTGGCTGAAATGAGCTATTTTCATAAAGGTTGAGTTGTGGTAACTTCTACTGCCACAGGCAGAGCGGTCCAGACAGATGATCTGGGCTGCAGGTCTCCATGCAGAAGGTGGCACACTTCACCTGTAGCCTCTTTGGTGCAGCACACTATTCTCAAGCTGAGCTCCTCACTCACATCTTCATAAAAGCTGTGTAGTCTGTGGATTGTACAGGGGAGTAATATCCGTGAATCCTCTTCAAATAGAAGAAAAATAAGTTGCATTAATAGTGCGCCTTTCATGACCTGAAGACTTCCTAAAGCACTACACAATTAAGTTCTTTTGAAGTGTAGTCACTGTTGTAATTGAGATAAACATAGCAGTCACATTGTGCACAGCAAGGTCCCACAAGCGGTAATGTAATAATGACTATTTAACCTGCTTTTCTGGTTGCGTTGGTTGAAGGATAAAGTTTTGGCAGGACATCAAGAGAACTCTTGTTCTTCTTCAAATAGGCAAATCAGCAGACTGGGCTGCAAACCTGGGATCTTTCTGACCCCTGGAGCTTAGTACCAGGCTAGGTCCACTGAGCACAGGGAGAGTGTATTCTTGATAGCAATGAATGATGAGAACAATTGGTTATATTTAAATAAGCATTTTTTGGATTTTTTAATATAATATGAATCCGTTCTCTTTAGGGATCAGTGAGACACTAAACAATGTATGTTGGTAAACTCAATCAGTTTCTCCAGACATGTTATCTCCTTTGTGTACCAGCCTAGTCATGACATCAGCTTTGCCTAATCTCCACATGGATTTCAATGCCTGAGTATATTTGCTGCAAACCCTCTGGATAACAATGCTTTCCCTTCTGAGCCAATTCATCAGAAAGTTTCTTTTTGTTGCTGAAAGCTTGCCCAGCTCCGCACCCCAGGCTTAAAGGCACCTGGGCTGTTTACCATACAATACCTGAGCACAATGTTGGAAATAGCTTCAATGGGCTGCATTGCCTTTCCAATCAGTGTTTGAGAGGCTGTTAATCTCTGCAATTTTATATAAAATGCAAGAACAGATCCAACAGGAGAGCAGTGGACACCCACTCAGAGGCCTATTTTCATCACTCCACCATTGATGGCCATACCTCCAGTTGCCTGGCCTTAAGCTCTGGAATTCTCTCTCTAAACCTCTCAGCCTCTCTTTCCTCCTTGAAGATGCTCCTTAAAAACTTACCTCTTTGACCAAGCTTTTGAACATCTGCCTTAGTATCGCCTTATGTAGCTTGATGTCAAATTCTGTTTGATAACATTCTTGTGAAGCACCTTGGAATGTTTTACTGCATTAAAGATGCTATACAAATGCAAGTTGTTGTTGTAGTAGCAGTATCAGCCTCAACCACAATTGCAACTACACTGCCCTGACTGGGAGTCTTTAGCCCAGTTGAGAGGCATGTTATGGCTGATGGCGGTGGAGCACTTTCTTATTATGGGGATGAGGAGGGGAAGAAATCTTTGAGGTCCCCCTCACAGTATAAAAAGGTAACTCTGCAGCTGCTTTATGCATGCATTGCGCTCTTGTACATTAGAATGAAGCAAAACCAAATCATTTCTAAAAAGCATCTGTGTACTTTGTTGTATTATGCTTTACAATAAAATAAATAACACACAGCACAGTGCTGTGGTGTTTGACTCTAGTAACACAACAGGGCAGTGACTAACTGGCAGTGGATTCCTCAGCTGCCTATGTGGAGTGGTCTCTCCAGGCTTCCTGTCAGGCATGGATTGATTAATACAGTTCATTCACCTTCTGACAGACTGCCTTTGACATTTGACCTTGCTGATCTATTGATGCTTCAATACCAGTACTGATCCAAAGGGTAGTGATAGTGGTTTCAAATGGATAGAACAGAGCAGGTCCGGTCCAGTCAATATATAATTCCATTAAAAAATAACTGTGAAATATGTATATACAATCGCGATCACAAGTATAAATGAAGGTGGCCCATGGACTCACCCATCTGTATATTTTCAGGCTTTTTGCCTCCACTATCATACCCAATAACTAGATTATAGTTCAATGTTATCTGAAAATTATTAACCAGTTCCAACACGATCCTCACATATTGCTAAGTATTAGTGATGTCGGTGCTGCTGTATTTTGGGCAGCTTACGAACGCTTCTGACATTAGAAACCCATTGTGTGTAGGCAGGTTTCTTTATTGGCTTAGGTTCTACTTCAGGAATTAAAACAACACCATGGAATTCTAAGCTGGTATAGTGTACAGAGATCACAGTTAGATCTGTGGGAGGGAGAGGACAATATGAAGCTCTAGTAGCACTGATGGGCAATCCTGTCTAGGGATGTTGCTGTGCTCTTTGCTTTTTGCTTTCATCTGCCTGATCATCTCCACACCCAACTAGTTCCACCTGTTGCTGTGAATGGATGACCAGAGCCACTCCCCTTTAAAATAGAAGCAAAATACTGCGGATGCTGGAAATCTGAAATAAAAACAAGAAATGCTGGAACCACTCAGCAGGTTTGGCAGCATCTGTGGAAAGAGAAGCAGAGTTAACGTTTCGGGTCAGTGACCCTTCTTCGGAACCCTTCTTCTTTGTGAAGGATGCACATCCCTCTTACAAAGCCAAATGCCCCTTGTACACATGGTGTGCATCTCCTGCATCATATGGATCTAATGTTTATATTCCTCTACTATTTTTCTTTGTTATGAAGTACAGAACCAAAATGTGTTGTTTTTCCCAACTGGGATAAGTTTCAATTTGTCAAAACAGCAGCAACAATCTTTTCATGTCGCATTCAACCTAGGGATCCTTCACAGACTAACACTTAACATGGCATAAAGAGAGAGTGAGAAAGAGTGAAATTCATCAGTCTTTAATTATATTGCTTATTGGACTGTGTGGGGGGTAGGGAGCAAGAGCAAAGAGAGAGAGAGAATCATAAAAAAGGCTTAACGTACTGAGGCTTAATCAAAGGACACAAATAAGGAAATGGTACATTGCAGAAAATAAATTACAAAGTGGAGTTAAGGTGGATGATCAGCCTTGTTCATATTGAATGGTGGAGCAGGCTCGAGTGGTCAAATGGTCTACTCCTGCTCCTATTTCTTATGTTCTTCTGATATAGGTATTAGTGTCAGAGTTTTAACATGTTGTAAAGATTTTGTTTCAATGCTTGCTGCATTCTTTTTGCTGAAATCTGGGCTATACCTCATTCCTAACTGTAACCGCACTCATTATCTATAATCATTAATCACACTGTTGCTTTTGAGATTTAAGGCACCCTGGTTATCAATAAGTCAGAACATTACATAATAAGGGTTTGTTAACGTAAAGACTGCAAGCAACAGAACAATCAGCTGTTTAATATGAACCATCAACTTGTGCCTTTAATGTGCATTTATGATTACATAGTGCAGGTTCTTTTGGCTTATTTTTGAATTCACTCTGAAACTATTCTGGAACATGCTGTAGAACTATGTCACATTCTTGATAAGCGAAGGGGTGGAAGGTTATCGGGCGTAGGTGGAAATGTGGAGTAATCAGTTCAGCCATGAACTTATTGAATGGCACAGCAGGCTCGAGTGGCTTACTCCTGCTTCTAATTTGTATGTTTGTAAGTTCACACAAATTAAATGATATCATTACATCACCTCCTCCCTTCTCCACATCATTCCACTCTACTCTTCCCCAGTTGCATTGCAGAAAGTTTGGAGGAATCACATCCATCCTTTCAGAAGCTGGTATTCTGATGCAACATACCAATCTTTACAGTTATCCAGGGCAAGCCCAGGGTTCAGGAATCTCTGATTTAGGAAGTCGTGCCCCTATCTTTACTACCCCACTTAAGTCTTTGTAAGCTTTGTCCGAGCAAGTTCCCATCCTTTCGATTATGCTCCATGAAATGACTTGGGATATTTTTCTACCATAAAAGTATCGTTGTTCGTTGTTTTCCAACTGGATTGGCCAAGAGATTTCTGTCCCAACATTCTCACTTTACAGCAAACATTGACAAGAGTTGAGCGTAAGATATATCTTAGAAACTTTATTGGTGTTCTCCTTCCTTGCTGGAATCAAGACTCATTGCAGCATCTCCTACTTTAACAGGACCTCAATCCAGTACTTTGAAGCTCCTTTTACCTCCCTTCGGTCTTGTTATCACGCTGTGTGAATATTAGCATTTGCAAGCTTAACAAATTCCTTTCCCACCATTTTAATGGAGGCGTGAATCCATGTAAATAGCAAACAAAAGAATTACGTCCCATGGTATGCTAATATTCACACCGTGTAATTTCATGTTCATGCCTTCCTATCCTCCTACACCTCACAGGCCTTTAAAACCCAAGCAGGTAATCATATAAATGCTATTTCTTGACTTATCTCCTCTTCTCTCCTACTCTTTTCAACTTTGGCAATATTCTGCACTGTGGATCTTGGCACTTCCTCAGATTCCTTACTACAAAGAATCTGAGATGCATTTGAAGTGCCTGAAAACAAAGAGATTTGTGACTTCAGACATCATTGGTGCTGTAATTCATTAGAAATGATTGGCAACCAACTCATACTGTAGTGCAAACAGAACTTTGGCTTGAGACTGAAATTTAAACTCACCTGAAGTAGTCACTCCAGAGACTGGTTTCAACATTTGCTAAACATGTCCAGTTAACAGAAGTGTCGGTGTAGAGATGTGAAATTTGCTTCACTGTGAATTGTGTAGTTCATGTGTGCTGCTTACAATGCATAACAGTCCCTGTGACTTATGTTCATGGGATGGAGGCAAAAGTGCAGCTGCATTCAATAGTGAGTGAAAAAACTGAGAGCCCTACCAAGTATTTCTAGGCTAACTCAATAAATACTGTTTGTCCAATTAACAGGGACAACAATCATCCCTCTCCAAACCTCAGAAACAATCAGTATTATTTGCTAATCAATATATTAAGCTATATTTAACCTCAATAATTAGAAACAAATTAGGAGATTATTGGGCACATTTACATCATTATCGTAATGATGGTGTGAAATAGTTTTGCATCACACTGACGCTGCAATTATAATGTAAATGATCCTGAATCTGCAGCCACCTGACACCACAGAAAAGTAGAGGGTGGAAGGAGTCTCACTTCACTTTGGAATCAGGTTAGGCCTTTACACCTGACTTACATCACACAAGTGAAGCTGAAACCTCATTGCACCGTCATGTAAACCTGCTGTAAAAACATCACCAAACTGCCTTAAATAGGATGTGAGACATTTTCTTCAACTGAGAAATCTAAGTGGAGGCCCAAGGTGAGTTATCCTTTCTGTTCATAAGCTGGCATTTTTGCAGCAGGACTTTTCATGCAATATTGTCGTACAACACCCAGTAAGTGAAGAAAATAATGGAAGCTGTTGTGGGATGTCGCATCAAATTATTGCCCTACTCATAGCTCATAAAGGGTGAAAGAGTAAAAGAAAGAGTGAGGTAAATAAAGAGAGGGACCCTAAGCGTGGGTTTTACAAGCCTGTAAATTGTACAAGTATACAGGACTGTTATTCTGATGGCCTTGATTTATGCCACTGAAACTTGGCCAATGTATGCATGACACCTAAGCTGCCTGAGACAACTATTGAAGGTCAGGTAGTCAGACAAGATCCCTAACACCAAATTTCCTTTAAAAAGCTGAATGCCTCATATAGAGGCTCTAATCATGAAAGCATGGCATGTAGTGTAAATGCCTGATGAAGGAATCGCAAAGAAGATTTTTTATGGTGCATTGACAACTGGGAAGCAACCTCATGGTGAACAGCAAAAGAGATAATTAGACTGTTTAGAAGCGACAGTGCAAAATAGACGTCTATAAGTGGGAACTAACTGCTTAAGCTAACAAACATGGTGAAAATCCATCCATGAAGGCACCTCCTACTATAAGGCCCATTGCATTGCTGATGCTAAAGGGAAACACTAGCTGAGGAAGATGGTTGAGGGAGGCGTATTGTTTAAGACAGTAGGAGAATGCCCTTCTTTTTAAATAGCAACATCGTATTTCTTAGGTCCACGAGCAAACAGGAGCAGCTTCGGTTTCTTATCTGAAAAATGGCATGCCTGCCACTGCAACATCCCTTCAGTATAGTCCTGAGGTCCATAGCAGGGTTTGAACTCACAGCCTGCTACCTCAGGGAGGAAGAGTATTACCAACTGAGCCATGAACCCAGTGCAATAAATGCCCTCTATTGTGGCATCGCAATTGTCAAGCTGTGTAATGCACCTCAGCAGTGTAGCTGGCTCCTATTGCAATGGTGTCATGGAGATTAATGTGAATATCTCCTTTGTTCAAGCATATTATTAAAGACAATTAAAACAGCCAATGATTTGTCTTGACTATAAAAGAGGAGAGTAGAAAATTAGAGGAGCATCACATCTGCATCACAGTAACATGATGGAAGTCAGGATTGGGCAAAACAAGATGCTTCCTGGAAGAATGGAGGGGAAGAGGTGGGGTAAAGGAAATGATGTAATTAAACAACCTGTGTCATAATGGAGCAATCCAAGAGTGGTGTTTGTTAGAGAACAGGCATGCCATGGGGGGGAAGGAAGGGCACCTAAAAGAATTTCTAGAACTATATATGGGGAAAAGACCAAATGATCTACCATTTCTGATCGACTCATGGAACTACAACCTGTTCCAACATTTTTAAAGATTCTTGATAGGAATAAGAATTGCTCACCCGTGCCATTCATGTATTTTAATTAATGTGATGTGTCGATCTGACAGTTAAAAAAGAACAGAAAGAACTTGCATTTATATAGTGCCTCTCACTACCCCAGGACTTATTAAATTGCTATGCTGCAGCCAATTTGAGCACAGCAAGATTCCACAAACAGCAATGAGATAAATAACCAAATAATCTGCTTATTGAGGTATAAATGCTTACCAGAGCACCAGGGGAATTCCCCTGCTTGTCTTCGAAGGGTGCCGTGGGATCTTTTAGGTCCACCTGGGGGGGGCACAGAGGGCCTTTGGTACACAGTCTCAACTAAATACAGTTTAGCAGGAGTTTCCACTAGTTGCATTGGTTTTGTCAGCACAATTCGGCCAAATCCGCGTCAAAGATCAAGGAATTTGAAGCGCAAATGATGTTTCATCTTTATGTTGTTTCTGGTTCCCAGATGTTGGAAAGAATCTTGGAAAAGGCTGGAGTCAGTCTTGTTTAATTCAGCACCATGTTTTGTACTGTAGAACCTGGGTTGAACTGGTTCTTGTGTTATATATAACATGACTCCCCAGTGCAGCTGTGAATGAGGCCCCCCACTGGAACACTTACACATAACAACTAGTTCCTAGCTAATCAGTTCCTAACACTTAACAGATTGTATAACAAGATACACATGTATAACAAATTATATCCAGGACAAGTTGAGTTTCTGTTGATCTTTTGTGCTAGTTTTAAAAAAATTGGCCACACCCCTAGATCAAATTAATTACAATGTGAGTTTCTGTTAATTGCTCCAGTTTGTGGGTCTTTGAGCAGGGCTGTAAGAATTAAACTTATTTTATAGGCGCAAGGGCACTGTTGGCATGTTTGAAAGCTTTTTTAAAAATTTACTAATGAAGTGACTACTTTACACCAATGCAACTAGCAAATGGTTCTGTGTGGTTTTCAGTTATTTAAAATTGGGTTACTCACAGAATGTGGGTGAGACACTGCTTAAAAATGCTTAATTTTGTGATAAACCCATTTTCAGTATTCATAAAATGCACCAGGTTACCACTCTTACATATATCAAGGAATATTTGTAAGGTAATAAGTTTCTTTAAAAAACTGCATTCTAAAGCGCTGCCTGATTGCACTGGATCATGGAAGATATTATGTTCAGCCATAAGCAAATAAGTTTCAGTGGAAACATGAGAAAAACAACACTTCTTAAAACTCGTGTAATTTTGAGTGCAATTTGCACCTTGATCGCTGCTTGTGTCCAAGGTGGAAACTGTTGGCCAGCACCTGCAACAGTGTGGGACCCCCTCAGCACTACACTGAAGGGTCAGCCTCATTTACATGCTCAACTTGCTAGAGGGAGATTCGAACTCACAGCCTTCTGACTTAGTGGTGAGCCAAGGCTGACACCTAATTCGATACAAAAGCACAGAAAATACAAAATGTCCTTGTCCTTGCAAGTACTGAGTGGTGTAAAGAAAGGTTGCACCTGCACAGTGCTTACACTGATAACTAAAGTCATGGGTGTCATCTCTCTGGTGTCTGAACATTTCTGTTTCCATATCCGGCTGGGCGGAAAATTGGATTGGGACCAAAATCTGGGTTTTTGGCTGATTCGCTGCCACTTGGAATCAACCTCCTCATGTAACTGGACAGAAAATGCCAAATGCAGAGTTGAATTTTGTCATTTTAGCTGATTGGTGGAAAGCGGATCCAATCACAAGTACAATTGGTGTCAGTGACATTAACTTTTTATCGCGGGCAGAACTTTATAGCCAGCACAATTTGTGAGAGAGGATGGAAAACAAGATTCTTTCCATAATATATTACATCTTTTGTACTTGCAAATGGTGGCCGGCAAGTGACTTGTGCTGACATTGATGAGGTTGAAATGTTCTAGTACTGCTGTGTTATTGCACCTGTGGGACTTTAAACTTCATTGCACAATTTAGTTGCAAACCTTTATGGTTATAATCTTCCCCCTTCACCCCCTATCACAGCACCTTACACACTAATCAGTTGCTTCTCAGTGTTTAGTTTAGTTTAGTTTAGAGATACAGCACTGAAACAGGCCCTTCGGCCCACCGAGTCTGTGCTGACCATCAACCACCCATTTTTACTAATCCTACACTAATTCCATATTCCTACCACATCCCCACCTGTCCCTATATTCCCCTACCACCTACCTATACTAGGGGCAATTGCTAATGGCCAACTTACCTATCTTATGCTCTTGTGAAGTGCCTTGGGATGTTTGACAATGTTAAAGGAATATAGGTGGTGAAATGGCTTCATAGGCGAGGTTGGTATAAACTTTTTGAGTGCTTCTGTAATAGTAACAGAAGTAGTTACAGTACTGACACTAGCAACCCAGGAGGTGGTGGGTTCAAATCCCACCGTGGCAAGTGCTGAAATTGAAATTAATAAATCTGGTCATTTGTAGGATAGCATTAGAGAGGAAAAAAATATGAAAGCTGTTGGATTGTTGCCAAAAAAAACTCCACCAATTCACTCAAGGTGCTTCATGAAAGGGAGCTGGTCACTGGCTGGCCTGCACATGGCTCCTGGTTGACTCTTAAACTTCTGAAATGGCCCCCCCAGTTTTATAATAATGGCTAATAAATACGGCCTTGCCAGTGTCAATCATGTCCCGAGAACAAATTTTTAAAAAACGGGCGAGCACTTGTGTGTCTGTTGTCCCATCACTGGGGTAAAATGGGAAAATTTGCTAGCCCAGCAAACAGCTGAGGGAAATGTTAGTAACTGCGCATTTCTTTTTGCCTAAGGGTCAAAGTCAGGTCATAACTGCTTTGCATGGACTAGCTGTTGGATAAAAGTGACAACAGCCACAGACAGAGTTGTAGCCAATCAAAAGGGTGACATTACAGGCACTCGCAAGATCAGACTGAGTAAACGCAGCCAAACCTGGGCCTGCAGCAGGCCAGAGAAACTCGGAGTCATGCCAGGTGACTCTGCATCATTAATGTAAATGGTGCTATAGAAATAAGAGGACATTATCTGATTGCAGCCCAGCCAGCAACTCTTCAGGGCTGTCCTGCCTCTGGCCAAGCAAACCCTCAGTTATGTATACAGTAAACAGACTTCCAGAGTGTTAGCACCTGTTAAATTAGCATCACTTTCATCTGGGGGTCAAAGGCAGGTCACAGCCTCTTCTCATTGTTTTCTAGTGAGCTTACTATCAGATACAAGTGACAGCAATGTTAGGCAAACATCAAGTGTCACTCTAAATGCACTTGCACAAAGTACACACCTTTCCTGATACAGGACTTAGGCACCTTGATCCTTCTCCAGCCTCTTGAAGGCTGAAGCAAGCAAATACCTCAATGAAGACAAATTCAACATTGATAACGTTAGCTGTCTCTTGCTTGGTTTGGAGGAGCGGTGGATCCACCCAGGCTGCATGCTACCATTCCAGTGTAACTGAATCACGCTGCGCACTGGGTTTGTACTGAAGGTAACAATCCGGAGGGATTGAAAGGAAACTTGAAGCCAATTCCGATTTACAGCTGCGGTCTGAACGGGGATGTGGTTCCAAGAAATGAGGGCCCATTGCTCAGCTGGATCAAGATGATGTAGAACTTACCTGGAAGTTATTGCTTTGAACTCATCAGCGTGCATTTATATAGCATCTTTGAAGTAGTAAATCATTCCAAGGTGCTTCACAGGAGCATTATCAAGCAGAATTTGACACATTAGGAAATATTAGGATAGATGGAGGTAGGTTTTAAGGAGCATCTTAAAGGAGCAGAGAGAGGTAGAGGTGGAGAGGATTGGTGGGGAGGGGGCATTCAAAGAGGTAGATTTTGTCTTAAAGGAGGATGAGGCTGCCTCATCTACTGAAGCAGGTATGAGGTACGGGAGAGCACAGGTTTTCCGACCATTAAAGATGGTCAAAAAGTTAAGGGTGGCGAATTTCCGACATGCGCCGCTGGGGATGTGGGTGGTATGGCTGAGACCGTCTATCCTAAAATGACCCCTTTTGCTTAGCTGCTTATTTCTTTCCTCAGGCTAGTTGCTAAGATAGCAAGGAGACAACAATAACAAGGGCAGGGCGCTCACAAGTGCGACCCCGGTGATCACTGGGAGCACAACAAGACTTAGTAAAGAATCATTACAGAACCTGACACAATTTCTAACAAAGCCCAACCAATGATTACTACAGGTTTAGCATCACCTTTGTTCTTTTGTACTGTATACATCTCCCTATAACATCTGGGATCCCATATGCTTTATGCAGCTTTATCAACTAGCCTCCCACTTTTTCAGATGTGTGTATCAAATCCCCAAAGTCTCTCCTACTCCTTTAATTTCACTATTCAGTGTAAATGTCCTCCCAAAATGCATCATAACATAGGAATATTCGGAGTAGCAGTCAGCCATTCAGCCTCTCGGGCCTGCTCCGCCATTCACCTTACATTCCTCAGCATTATGTTTTATCTGCATCTATACGCCCAATCTACTAATTTCTTCTGTCCTTCTGAAGTCACACAGTTCTCTTTACAATTAATCACACTCCTTATTTTTGTTTGTCCTCAAATTGTGGCACCTTATCAAAATTGTTTGGAAAATACTTATAGATAATAATATCCTTTATCATTATAGTCCATTATTTTCTCAAAGAACTCTACTAAATTTGTCAGACATGACTTGTTGTTTCCAAATCCATGCTGGCTGTCTTTAATAAACCCATGTCTTTCTAGGTCGATACTAATTCTGTTTTATGACTTCTAGAAGCTTATCCACTACCAATGTGAGACATCAATTCTCCTCCTGATGGGTCTCTCTTTCAGACAATGTTATTACCTAGAACTCCAGCCCTTGTTAAATCTAGAGTTAACTATTATTTTCCGGGGATGAAACACATGCTAAAGGCAATGAGAATCTATGATTTCATCATCGGTGCCCCAAAGTAAACTCTCCGATTCTCTCCATACTTCCAAAAACCATCAAGGTCTTTTTCTGAGACATTGGCCCTTCTTACCATTGTTGCTGACTGTACCAATATAGAAAAGAAACAGGGAAGGCCTCAGGCTGTGAGCCAATACCAGCGTTTACACACTCTCTACAGCACCAAATCTGCTCTGCTTGGCCTGAGCCCAGATGAAGTCCACATTTTTTGACCTGGTAAGTGGGATGCTAGCCTGAGGTGGATCTTCCTGCTTGAGGCAGTTCCAGTCGGCCTAGTTACAGGGCCAAATTTTGCACTTGACTTTCAGCTCTCAGATGATCAAAAGAGTTGGCCACTGTTAAGTGTGGTTAGTGGGGTTTATCAGCTATACAAAGCCATTAATGACTGTGAAATAAAGTGCAACACAGACTTGGTGATATGTTTTTGCTTTCCAGTGCAATTTAAATGACCAATTATGATAATGATTTGATTCTTTTGATGATATTTGATAGATCAGCAAACAAGGGAACCAATAGCAGTATCTCTTCCCCCCCTCAAAGGACTTCAAAGATAGTCGTTTCCAAATCTTGCCTGCGGAAGATTGGCAACCCAGCAATGGAATAGTGGGCACTTCCATCACCATCCCTGGCCTCCTGTTTACTTGCCACATCCTCAGACGCGGGGATTCACTTTATTGACTTCAGAAGGATAAGTGAACCCTGGCAGGATAAAAGCCAACAGCATCAGGGCAACTCAGCTGCCCGATCTTTAAGAGCTGGAGAGGGGTAAGAATGAGATGTTAAAAATGAGAGAAACTAAAAGAATAACAATCTTTACAGGTTCGGACAGATTTATTTTGAATTTTTCCACATTCCCATGGTTGATATTTAACTATTTGGTTCTATCGATTTATTTTTGTTGCTGATGGTTGTGGGGGGAGGGGGGTGGGGGGGGGGTATGGTTGGTAGGGGGGAGGTTGGGGGGGACGGAGGGGGGCGTTGGGTTGTATTGTCCAAAGAATCAGGATGGGACTCTAAGAGTTAACAGGCTAATGGCAAATGCATAACGAACCCTGGAGTCTGCAGGTAAATGGGGAACAGAACTGGTGCAAGAGTACACTTACCTCTCCACTCTAGCTGAAGCAAACAGTGCCATGTGATGTTATTGTCTTGCTTGATAATCTAGCTTTACTCAGTCTATTATTAGATACTGAATGTGCAAATACAATAAAGTTTACATAAGGTGAACCACAATCAATGAATTAGGCAGCCAGAGTTTTGTGCATCATTTTACTAATCCACTCAACTATTCTCTTGAGTATTAATTATACTAATATGATATCCATAGGTCTGTGAGTGTTCTTTACTTTCATTTCTCAGCCCGAAAGAAAATGCCTAGATTTTGGACAAAGGAATCTGCCCTTACTGCTGGCTAAGCAAGGATTAACAACCCATAAACTGCACAGAGTATATGAGTTAGATGTCCTTTCTTTTTTGTCCACTGCCACATTTGTCACAAGGTTCATAACTAGAAGCAGGCAGCACTGTGATTAATGATGGTGTTGTGCCATTAGAACACACAAAATACATCTGACTGCAAACTGTCCCCAAATGGCTGAATTGTTTTATGTATAACAACAATCGCAACTTGCATTTATATAGCATCTTTAACGGAATAAGACATCCTAAGATGTTTCACAGGAATGTAATCAGACACTAATGGATACAGAGCCAAAGTAGGAGAAATTAAGCAGCTAAACGCTTTGTCAACGAGGTAGGTTTTAAGCAGAGTCTTATAGGAGGACAGATAGGTGGAGGGTTTTGGGAAGGGAATTCCTGAACTTAGGACCTACATGAGTGAAGACACAGTTGCCAATGGTAGGGCAAAGGACATGGGGGATGCACAAGAGGCCAGAGTTGGAGAAGCGTAGGGTTCGTGGAAGGTTGTAGGGCTGTAGGAGGTGACTGAGGTATGGAGAGGGCAAGGCCATGGAGGCCATTATTAAATTGAGCAAGTATTTAACAACTACACTTTGCATTTCGGATCATCAAACATTTTGTAGTTTAGAAATTAAGATTTATGCGTGTATGACAACATATATTATTGTGCGGTGCTCATAGGTACTGGGTGTTGGCACCAGGAGGAAAGAAAGGGCAATGCCAATGTGCACCACTAGGTGGAGTGAAGCATACAATCCAACTGTCTTAAAATAAAAGGTCAGAAATGATGCTGTTTGTCGGCATAACACATTTGTGTATAATTTCTCTGTTTGACATAGGAATTTGATACAAACATACGAAGTAAGAAAGAAAGAACTTGTGCCTTTCATAACCCCAGGATTTCCAAAGTGCTTTACAGCCAATTAAGTACTTTTTTGAGTCACAGTTGCAATGTTGGAACTACAGCAGCCAATTTATGCACAGCAAGCTCCCACAACAGCAATGGGATAATGATCAGACAATCTATTTTAGTGATGTCAGTTGAGGGATAAATATTAGTCAGGACCCCTCCACTGCTCTTCTTCAAATAGTGCCAGGGGGTCTTTTACACCCACCTGAGAGAGCAAGTTGGCTCTCTGTTTAACATCTCACCCAGAAGACAACAGCTCAGCTTCAATACTGAACTTGACACTAGATTATGCACTCAAACCCTGGAGTGGGGGTTGAAGCTACAACCTTCTAGGCTCAGAGGTGAGAGTGTTACCAACTTACAGATCCAAGGCTGACACCTTGACTAGATAATAACATTGCACTGTATCAATTTCAGGCTCATAGCAGTCTACTTGAGCTGTACCGTCTCTATAGGGTGATATGTGTTCCTATTTAGGTAATGTTACCTGAATTGTACTTCAGCGAGTAGTGCAGGAGTTTAATGCAATTCTCTGTGCACTATTTTAACCCCTTTACATTATATTTCACTGCTAATATTGCCAATAAGACCTGAAATTCTTCTTTTAACAAAAGAATGGGAGTATTCTTATCTTTTTCCATACTGATCACACTGCAGATAACATCAAGGGAAAGACGAGCATTGAACCGTACCATTTTTGAGAATGTGATGTTGTTGGCAAGTCATTAATTACAGAGGAAAACAGATACTCTCCCTCTTTTTTATTAGAAGAGTAACTTAATCCATCGATGTTTGTCAATCTCCAGGAAATCTATGAAAGGACTTTACAGCCATACTCCCATGACATTTAAGGTGTTTATACATCTGACATTATTTAATCCAGATTGTGGAAAAGTGAGCCACCAAACCACAGAAGTGCCGCACATAACAGTGAATTTACTTTACCTCAAGGTGTTATGTGAGGAGTACTAACCTAGGTGCACCCAGATCTTCAAAAGCTTTTCACATATAAAATCATTACCATACGACCAAACTATAGGATGTCTGCTTGCTTACTGACACACAGGGAGTTACAGAGAGATTTAATAAAGGTGTTCAAGATTATGAGGGGTTTTCGACAGAGTAAATAAGGAGAAACTGTTTCCACTGATGGGTGGGTTGGTAAATGAAGGACTCAGATTTAAGAGAATTTATAAAAGAAGCAGAGGAGGATTAAGAATTTGTTTTACACAGCGAGTTGTTCTGATCAGAAATACACTGCCTGAAAGAATGGTGGAGGCAGATTCAACAGTAACTTGGAAAAGGGAATGGGATTTATGCTTGCAAGGAAAAATATGCAGGGCTAACGGGATAGCAGGGAAGTGGGACTAATTCGATAGTTCTTTCAAACTGCTTGCACAGGCATGATAGGCCGAATGGCCTCTTACTGTGCTGTAAGGTTCTATGAAGATGAGCTGCAGATTGTTCACTGATCTCAAGCTCACTTATGTGGTTCTTCATCTTACTAAGAACAGCTGGAAGAGCGCACAGTGCAGATTTGGGTATGGAAGGAGTGTTCAGCTTGTTAAAGGAGCAGTGTGACAGAAATGGGATGGATTTTCCTCCGCAGTGGAATAGCAACACAACATAGGTAGACTGGGATCTCCACCCTACCCCATATCTGCCCCCCTTGAACCCAGCTGGGTCAAGGGTAATGTTAACATTATTGTCAGGTTTCCTGCCTTATTTGAGTGAGAGAGGGAAGTTATTATGGAAAATAGGTCTGCAGCCAGAGGACACAGATTTAAGAGAAGAGAATTGTCAAAAGCTTAGCTCATTTCATTGCTGTTTGTGGGAGCTTGCTGTGTGCAACTTGCTGCCGCATTTCCGTGCATTACAACAGTAATCACTTCAAAAGTGATACGTTGGCTGAAAAGGGCTTTGCAACATCCTGAAAGGTGCTATATAAATGTATGTCCCTTCTTTCTTTACTTCAACAGGAGTCGGCTCAGGGTGTTAAAGATCCCAGGACACAAATCAAAGAAAAACCTGGAGTTCTGCTGGCAGATGAGGGAATATTCCTCTCTCAACCAACACCGCCAAAAATAGATTAACTGGTCACTCACTCATTACATATGAACATATGAATAGGAGCAGGAGTTGGCCACTCGGCCCCTCGAGCCTGCTCTGCCATTCAACAAGATCATGGATAATTTGATTGTAACCTCAACTCCACATTCCCGCCTACCCCCAATAATCTTTAACCCCCTTGCTTATCAAGAATCTATCTAGCTCTGCCTTAAAAATATTCAAAGTCTCTGCTTCCACCGCCTTTTGAGGAAGAGAGTTCCAAAGACTCACAACCCTCTGAGAGAAAGAATTACTGTTTTAAATGGGCGACCCCTTATTTTCAAATAGTGACCCCTATTTCTAGATTCTCCCACAAGGGGAAACATCTTTTCCACATCCACCCTGTCAAGATCCATCAGGATCTTATATGTTTCAATCAAGTCACCTCTTACTCTTCTAAACTCCAGTGGATACAAGCCTAGCCTGTCCAATCTTTCCTCGTAAGACAGGACACCCATTCCAGGTATTAGTCTAGTAAACCTTTTTTGTACTGCTTCCAACGCATTTACATCCTTCCTTAAATAAGGATACTGTGACGGAAATCACACCTACCAAATGAAAACATATTAATTTTGTCATATTTTTTTTCTTTGGCCTCCTTATCTCGAGAGACAATGGGTAAGCACCTGGAGGTGGTCAGTGGTTTGTGGAGCAGCGCCTGGAGTGGCTATAAAGGCCAATTCTAGAGTGACAGGCTCTTCCACAGGTGCTGCAGAAAAATTTGTTTGTCGGGGCTGTTACACAGTTGGCTCTCCCCTTGCGCTTTTGTCTTTTCTCCTGCCGACTGCTAAGTCTCTTCGACTCGCCACACTTTAGCCCCGCCTTTATGGCTGCCCGCCAGCTCTGGCGATTGCTGGCAACTGACTCCCACGACTTGTGATCAATGTCACAGGACTTCATGTCGCGTTTGCAGGCGTCTTTAAAGCAGAGACATGGATGGCCGGTGGGTCTGATACCAGTGGCGAGCTCGCTGTACAATGTGTCCTTGGGAATCCTGCCATCTTCCATGCGGCTCACATGGCCAAGCCATCTCAAGCGCCGCTGACTCAGTAGTGTGTATAAGCTGGGGATGTTGGCCGCCTCAAGGACTTCTGTGTTGGAGATACGGTCCTGCCACCTGATGCCAAGTATTCTCCAGAGGCAGCGAAGATGGAATGAATTGAGACATCGCTCTTGGCTGACATACGTTGTCCAGGCCTTGCTGCCATAGAGCAAGGTACTGAGGACACAGGCTTGATACACTCGGACTTTTGTGTTCCGTGTCAGTGTGCCATTTTCCCACACCCTCTTGGCCAGTCTGGACATAGCAGTGGAAGCCTTTCCCATGCGCTTGTTGATTTCTGCATCGAGAGACAAGTTACTGGTGATAGTTGAGCCTAAGTAGGTGAACTCTTGAACCACTTCCAGAGCGTGGTCGCCAATATTGATGGATGGAGAATTTCTGACGTCCTGCCCCATGATGTTCGTTTTCTTGAGGCTGATGGTTCGACCAAATTCATTGCAGGCAGCCGCAAACCTGTCGATGAGACTCTGCAGGCACTCTTCAGTGTGAGATGTTAAAGCAGCATCGTCAGCAAAAAGGAGTTCCCTGATGAGGACTTTCCGTACTTTGGTCTTCGCTCTTAGACGGGCAAGGCTGAACAACCTGCCACCTGATCTTGTGTGGAGGAAAATTCCTTCTTCAGAAGACTTGAACGCATGTGAGAGCAGCAGGGAGAAGAAAATCCCAAAAAGTGTGGGTGCGAGAACACAGCCCTGTTTCACGCCACTCAGGATAGGAAAGGGGTCTGATGAGGTGCCGCCATGTTGAAATGTGCCTTTCATATTGTCATGGAATGAGGTGATGATACTTAGTAGCTTTGGTGGACATCCAATCTTTTCTAGTAGTCTGAAGAGACCACTTCTGCTGACGAGGTCAACGGCTTTGGTGAGATCTATGAAAGCAATGCAGAGGGGCATCTGTTGTTCGCGGCATTTCTTCTGTATCTGACGAAGGGAGAACAGCATGTCAACGGTCGATTTCTCTGCACGAAAGCCCCACTGTGCCTCAGGGTAGACGCGCTCGGCCAGCTCTGGAGCCTGTTTAGAGCGACTCGAGCAAAGACTTTCCCCACTATGCTGAGCAGGGAGATTCCACGGTAGTTGTTGCAGTCACCGCGGTCACCTTTGTTTTTATAGAGGGTGATGATATTGGCATCGCGCATGTCCTGGGGTACTGCTCCCTCGTCCCAGCACAGGCATAGCAGTTCATGTAGTGCTGAGAGTATAGCAGGCTTGGCACTCTTGATTATTTCAGGGGTAATGCTGTCCTTCCTAAGGGCTTTTCCGCTGGCTAGAGAATCAATGCCATCACTGAGTTCCGATTTGGTTGGCTGTATGTCCAGCTCATCCATGACTGGTAGAGGCTGGGCTGCATTGAGGGCAGTCTCAGTGACAACATTCTCCCTGGAGTACAGTTTTAGGTAGTGCTCAACCCAGCGGTCCATTTGTTTGCGTTGGTCAGTGATTATGTCCCCTGATTTAGATTTGAGGGGGGCGATCTTCTTGATGGTTGGCCCAAAAGCTCTCTTAATGCCATCATACATTCCTCTGATGTTTCCGGTGTCTGAGGCCAGCTGAATATGGCTGCATAGGTGTTGCCAGTAGTCATTTGCGCAGCGCCTGGCTGTTCTTTGTGCAGTATTTCTGGCTGCTTGAAGTGCTACGGATGTTAACTTGCTGGGGGCTTTCTTGTAGTTCAACAGTGCAATGCGCTTAGCGGCTATGACAGGTTCCAGCTCTTCAATATGAGATTGAAACCAGTCAGTATTTCTCTTCGCACGTTTGCCGTAGGTGGTCAAAGCTGACTCATAGATGGCGTCTCTGATGTGGGCCCACTTGGTCTCAGCATCCCCTGTGGGAGTGTTTTGAAGGGCTGTTACAAGTGAATTTAGAAATTTTTGTAACAGCTGTGGATGAGAAATTCTGCTCGTGTTGATGCGCGGGTGGCCCTTCTGCTTGGAATGATGCAACTTCTTTGGTCTGAGTCTAACCTTGCTGCACACCAGGGAGTGCTCGGTGTCGCAGTCCGCACTGTGGAAGTTGCGTGTGATTTGAACACTGTTTAAGGAGGCTCGCCTTGTGATGAGGTCTAGCTGGTGCCAACGACGCGATCTTGGGTGCCTCCATGAAACCTGGACACTACTTAAACCTTTTTTTTAACTGGACATTGCATGTAACTTGTTTAAACAAAAACAACAGAGCTGAGAAGCTGAAACATGGTTGCACATTTGCATTCTGAGATTCATGAATGGAGAAACAATGGGGGTGCTCCTTGATTCAATTAACAAGAATGTTCTGGACAATGATAATTAACATTCTTTGTCTGTGTAAGAGGTAGAACTCCACCCCCCACCGAGTGTATCTGGAAAGCTTTGAAATCAACAACCTCCCAGAAGATGCTGTTTTACACAAAGAGAAGGTCACATGACCTACCCACGGGCCAGACTGGGGCTTTTTTGAATTGTGCCACACAGAAAGGATCAGACTACAATTTGAAGACAAAGAGAAGGAAGACCTCCCTTCTGTCTCTCTCTCCAGCAAAGTCCCAGGAAAACTAAGGTGGCAGTTTCTACACTTCAAGACTACAGACAAAGTGTATCTTCGGCATTCTGGTACCAGAGAAGCAAGTCTGAAATTGTGCACCAGGCCCCAGCAAGAACTACAAGACCTCAGCTTCAATCAAGGACATTACATCAAAGACAAAAGACACTACCTGTATTCCATTTATTACGAACTCTACTTCTACCCTCCCCCCTCCAATTCTTTCTTCCCCTCTGTATATATTTGTGTGTTTCTCTCATATGCATGTTAGCGTAGTTGCATTGCATATTATAGTAGTTTTAACTGGGTTAGAAAGCTAATAAACTTACATCTTTCTTGTTTAAACCCAAGAAATTCCGTCTGATTGGTTCATTTGCAATTACAATTGGAGTGCAGTGAGCATAGGCTCACTGAGGTGGTAAGCTAAAAATCACTGTGTTTTAAAAGATAAACCCTGCTGCAGCCAAACCAGGAAATGGGCAAGAGGGGAGCCTGAGACCCTTTCCTCACCCAGTCGTAACAGTAATTTGCGCAGTACTCCAGGCGTGGTCTCAACAATGCCCTGTATAACTGAAGCATAACCTCCCTACTTTTGTATTCAATTCCCCTCACAATAAACAATAACTTTCTATTAGCTTTCCTAATTACTTGCTGTACCTGCATACTAACCTTTTGCGATTCATGCACTAGGACACCCAGATCTCTCTGCATCTCAGAGCCCACCAATCTCTCAACATTTTGATAATATGCTTCTTTTTTATTCTTCCTGCCAAAATGGACAATTTCACATTTTCCCACATTATACTCCATTTGCCAGATCTTCGCCCACTCACTTAACCTATCTATATACCTTTGTATCTATATATCCCTGCTGCTCTCACACACGTTCAAGTCTTCTGAAGAAGGAATTTTCCTCCACACAAGATCAGGTGGCAGGTTTGGAAGACCAAAGTATGGAAAGTCCTCATCAGGGAACTCCTCTTTGCTGACGATGCTGCATTAACATCTCACACTGAAGAGTGTCTGCAGAGTCTCATCGACAGGTTTGCGGCTAACTGCAATGAATTTGGCCTAACCATCAACCTCAAGAAAACGAACATCATGGGACAGGACGTCAGAAATGCTCCATCCATCAATATCGGTGACCACGCTCTGGAAGTGGTTCAAGAGTTCACCTACCTAGGCTCAACTATCACCAGTAACTTGTCTCTCGATGCAGAAATCAACAAGCGCATGGGAAAGGCTTCCACTGCTATGTCCAGACTGGCCAAGAGAGTGTGGGAAAATGGCGCACTGACACGGAACACAAAAGTCCGAGTGTATCAAGCCTGTGTCCTCAGTACCTTGCTCTACGGCAGCGAGGCTTGGACAACGTATGTCAGCCAAGAGCGACGTCTCAATTCATTCCATCTTCGCTGCCTCCGGAGAATCCTTGGCATCAGGTGGCAGGACCGTATCTCCAACACAGTGGTCCTCGAGGCGGCCAACATCCCCAGCTTATACACACTACTGAGTCAGCGGCGCTTGAGATGGCTTGGCCATGTGAGCCACATGGAAGACGGCAGGATCCCCAAGGACACATTGTACAGCGAGCTCACCACTGGTATCAGACCTACCGGTCGTCCATGCCTCCGCTTTAAAGACGTCTGCAAACGCGACATGAAATCCTGTAACATTGATCACAAGTCGTGGGAGTCAGTTGCCAGCAATCGCCAGAGCTGGCGGGCAGCCATAAAGGCGGGGCTAAAGTGTGGCGAGTTGAAGAGACTTAGCAGTTGGCAGGAGAAAAGACAAAAGCGCAAGGGGAGAGCCAACTGTGTAACAGCCCCGACAACCAATTTTATCTGCAGCACCTGTGGAAGAGCCTGTCACTCTCGTATTGGCCTTTATAGCCACTCCAGGCGCTGCTCCACAAACCACTGACCACCTCCAGGTGCTTACCCATTGTCTCCCGAGACAAGGAGGCCAAAGAAGAAGAAGAAGAAGAAGAAGAAGAAGATACCTTTGTAGCCTCCTTCTGTCCTCTAGACAACTTGCTTTCCTAACTATCTTTGTCTCATCAGCAAATCTATTATCAGTTCATTGCTACTTGTGGGACTTTGTAATGTACGTATTCACTATCATATTTACTGGCATGGCAACAGTGACTACACTTCAAAACAAAATAATTCTTTGGCTGTGAAGCCGTTTGACTGTCCTAAGGATATGAAAGGTGCTTTATGAATACAAGTTTTTTTTAATGGAGGTGTCTTTCAAATCCAGAGTTTTCATCCGAGCCAGATTATTCAAAATAATCGCTAGAAATAAAAGCATATCAATAATAGTAAAAAGAAAGACTTTCATTTTTACAAGACCTTTCACAACTTCAGGATGTCTCAAAGTGCTTTAAAACCAATGAAGTAATTTTAAAGTGCAGTCACTGTTGTAATGTAGGAAACACGGCAGCCAATTTATGCACAGCAAGCTCCCACAAACAGCAATGTGATAACGACCAGATGATCCATTTTAGTGATGTTGATTGAGGGATAAATCTTGGCCAGGATACCAGGAAGAACTCCTCTGCTCTTCTTCGAAAAGTGCCATGGGATCTTTTACATCCACCTGAGAGGGCAGAGCATTTGGATGTTGGATTTATCAAACTTCACTGTCCTATTTTCTCAGAGGTGTCCTTCACTATGAAGCAGCTTTGAATAATAGGATGAGATCATTATTAGCACAGAGTAAACCAGTGTTAGCCCAGCAGTCCTAATGCAAATAAAGTTATCAATTACAGAAGGTTGAGAAATATATCTGACCATTGGAAAGACTGACAACAAACTTCACAACTGATAATGATAAAGGGCACAGTAGGTGTTTGAATATTTGAATATGGTCTGAATGCAGCTTTATCTGCACTACTGAAGACAGTACAGGATACATTTCGCAAAGGCCCAAGCCACTGGTGGGATCTTGCAAGCAGCCAATGCTTCAAAAACTGCAGACACTGTGGGACCTCAGAACTGACCCTCATGGACCAAATATTTCAGGCTAGGTGGAATAACTGATAAGATGTTAATTTCTTTGCAAGAAAGCTATGACTGTTGATTGCGTAGGGCAGTAATTTACAATCTACACCAAGTGTCACAATTTTTGGAGAGTGATAGCATCTTTAATGATCCTGCAAGTCTTGCTACTTTTCAGATATTCACTGCTTTTGGTAAACCTCACCTCATTCAGTGCATTGTGTTCTGGCGAGCCTCATCGTCATGAATTTCTGTTTCAGTAAATCTCTATTTTTGGTGAGTCTCATAGTTTGCCAAGAGTCTCTGATGACTCTTTTGATGAGTCTCTGCTTTTTCATGTCTCACTGAATTTGGTGACTCTCACTGTTCGCTCTTTGAGTCCTTGTGTTACGACTGAGGTGCGAGTAATGCACTGTCAATTCAGTTCCATTACTCCACAGGTCATAGTACATTATTAACGTTTTTCCCACCTAGCAGAAATTAGCCAAATTAAACACTTTACTAACCCCACCCCCCCAAGATAAAATAGACCTTTAAACAACAACAAATTAACTATTTATTAATAAACTAAATCTTAAACAATATTGAGATAAACCTGTGTGTAAAGATCTTTTAACTTCTTGTTTCACTTAACCTTCATGCACACACACGTACATTCAAAAACCATCGGTTAACCGGTTTCAATAAAATTAGAGCTCTTTCTTAGGAATAAATAAATAACTGGGTTGTAAGTGTTACAAACAGGTGAGAAAAGTGTCTAGGGGTCTGTTACTGTCTTCACCTAGTTTTATTGTAACAGGGTATTATTTTTAAACACACTTTTTGAGCTCCCCCTTTGTGAATCCTTGTTCACAGCTTTACAGTTATAAGGCAAATAAATGAGCACACCAGGTTTTTCTTAGGTTTAAAGAAGAAAAGTTACATTTATTAAAACTTAAATTTAAATTCTAATATTGTTCATGCCTACGGATATATGATGCGCCCACGTTAGCATGCATATGCGATATACGCATGCAGAGAGGGACAGAAAAGAGAAGAGGAAAATATAGTAGAGAGGGGTTTGAGGCAATACCAGAAGAGTTTCTTGTTTACTGTGCTTCGAGCTCACTTGATTGTAGGTTGTCTTGCTGTTTGTCGGGGCCCAGTGTTCTTCTTAGACCTTGTTCATGTAAGAGACTTTTCTCTCTTTTTGAGGTTCACGTGTTTTCCCAAGATTCAGTTCCATGGGAAAGAGATGGGGGCAGGCAGGAATGGAGAGGTTCTGCTTCAGTTCCAGGAGCACACGGCTTTCTGAGTTCAAATCCCTTGTTGGAAGCTCAAATCTCAACAGCCAGCTAGTCATGTGACTAAAACAGGTCTGACCACTTCTGTGTTTGTGGATTCTGCTATCTTAGCAGTCAACTTGGAATGCTAGCTCCCCCCAACTTCAGCGTCTGGTAATCAAAAGTCCATTGTTGGTTGAATGGGTCAGGAAATGGTCAGGCGGGGTCTTTGAATATTATTAAGGTGGAGGTAGATAGATTCTTGTTAGGCAAGGGAATCAAAGATTACCAGGGGTAGATGGGAGTGTGGAATTCGAGACAGAAACAGATCAGCCATGATCTCATTAAATGGCGGAGCAGGCTCGACGGGCTGAATGGCCTATTTCTGCTCCTAATTCTTATGAACGTATGGTCATAACTCTCAGTCTTAAAGGTATATTGCCCCCTTAGTTTTTGAACAGAGGAAAATAAAAACTACATTTCCATGACACTTAATGATTCTCTGATTTTGATGGGTTTTGCTATTTTGAACAGCCTTATCATTTTGGTGGTACTCGCTGTTTTGGTAAGTCTGTTTCTGGTGTATAATCAATTGTTTTTCGTTGATTTCATTGCTTGGTGAACTTTATCATTTAGGTGAGTCTTATTGGTTTTTGTGAATCCAAGTTTTGGCAAGTTTCACTTATTTCAGTTAGTTTCACAGTTATGGTGAATTTTATTCCTTATGAGGGCGTGCTGCACTGTTGGAGGTGCTGCCTTTCAAATGAGACATTAAACCAAGGCCCTGTCTGCTCTCTCATGTGAACGTAAAAGATCCCATGTTACTATTTGAAGAGCAGGGCACTGATCCTTGGTGTCCTGGCCAATATTTATCCCTCAGCACCTAAAACAGATCATCTAGTCATTGTCACATTGCTGTTTGTGGGAGCTTGCTGTGTGCAAATTAGCTGCCATGTTTCCTACATTACAAAAGTGACTACACTTCAAAAGTACTTCACTGGCTGTCATGTGCTTTAGAATATCCTGAGGTCGTGTAAGGAATTATATTAATGCAAGTCTTTCTTTTCTCCTTTTCTTTAACATTACCTCTATGTTTAAGTAAATAATTCCCACCAAATATGGTGCATAGAAACATTTCAATGTAAATTAATATGTATCAAAATCAATCTCCAGCCTATGCTTAACAGCACAAGGGAACATCGCTGAGAATTGAGCACTTACAATTATTGCTTAATACTTCCAGCTTTTCAAGCTTTAAGGGGAAATTCTTGAAGAGGAATTATTGTCATTAAAAACAACTTGTCAAATATTTCTTCTGAACTGGGGACTAAGAAAACCTACAGCTTGCGATGAAACGATGAGCAAGTGACAAGTTATATGTTTTGGTGTGAACAAATGAAGAGAGATTCAATAAACACTTTTGCATGTGAACATGCTGCTCCTTTAACAAGGTTGCATGCTTATAATTAGCTTGTTTCATGGTGTCTTTATCCTGAATTTTGGCACCAGTTTTCAGTGTGTCGGTGCCATTGTCATGAGGGAGACTGCCTCCAATTGGTTGTCAAACGTCATTTCTGCTTTCAGGTGCAAGACTCTTCCTATTTAAAAAAATTAACCCGTCTGCAGCACTGTCACTCAGATTCTGTCCCTTCAGCTCTTCACAATCAGCAGTCACTTAGAGCCATAGCATCATAAAGTCATTGTGGCACAGAAGGAGGCCATTCGGCCTATCAATCCCATGCCTGCTCTCTGTAGAGAAATCCAGTCAGTCCCATTCCCCTGCTCTATCCCCGTAGCCCTGCAAGTTTATTCCCATCAATTACCCATCCAATTTCATTGATCATCTCCACTTCTACCACCCTCATAGGCAGCGAGTTCCAGGTCTTACCCCCCACCCCCCCACCAACCCCACTGCTTTGTTTGAACTTCATAATGGTGTGAGCAGACACTAGACCTGCAGCCCTCCTGCATCGCTCTTCAAATGCAGTTGGTACTTTACTCGCAGCTGTACTGTCCCAGCAGCACAGGGCTTTTTAAGCTCAAGATTTGTCTGGCATGCATATCCATAGGGGTAGATCTTGACTTTGTGCAATAATGTAAAATTGGTGGCAGTCCGCTTTACGTCTCTCCCAATTGATGTCAATGGAATTTAAAAATTGGGGGGAAAATACAGAAGGGGCTCCTGACTCACTATCATCCATTTTACACTATTGCACAAAGATCTACCCCATAATGTTTTTTAGCACCAACTTCCATTCATTTTCAACGATGTTTTCAATTACGTGGATTGAAACTGCTTTGTGTGATATCAGTGCCAGATGCATTAATATGTAATAGCTTTCAAAAGGGAATTGGATAAATAATTGAGAAGGAAACAAATTGCAGGGCTATGGGGAAAGAGCAGAGGAGTGGGACTAAAGAAAGACTTGCATTTATATCGTGCCTTTCACAACCTCAGGACATCTTGAAGTGCTTTACAGCCAATAAAATACTTTTGAATTGTAGTCATGGTTGTAATGTGGGCTTTGGATAGCTCTTCCAAAAAGCCAGCACAGGCACACTGAGTCAAATGGCTTCCATCTGTGCTGTATCATTCTATGAATCCATGATGGTATGTTCATATGGCATTCCTCTGTGTGCTATTTTAATAGAAGCACTAACATATTTATTTCAAATAGGTTATGTTGTGGGACAACCTTAAGCGGATCACCTTAAGAAGCTGTAAGTGAAGGTCACTGGAGGAGGTGATGTCGTGTCACACATGACCTGGGAGTTATGAATGTAGCCCGATAGAGTAAGATGTGTTTAGATGCGGCTTGTGCAATACTGTTTGTATATATCAGTATGACCACCAGCTAACTGCTTCTTGACTAATTCCAAGGTTTTGTCGTGGTGTCACATTTGACCCCGGGATGAGCTGTCTATTTCCACCTCCGTAACAGCACCCGACTTTGCCCTGTCTCAGCTCCTCATGTCTTAGTTACGTCTAGATTTGACTAATCCAATGCGCTCCTGGCTGATCTCCCACATTCTACTTTCCGTAAACTTGAGGTCATCCAAAACTCTGTTGCTCGAGTCTTAACTCGCATCAAGTCCTGTTCGCCTATCACCCCTGTACTCATTGACCTATATTGGCTCCTGGTCAAGCAACGTCTCAATTTTTAAATTCTCATTCTTGTTTTCAAATCCCTCCATGGCCTCACTCCCTCCCTATCTCTGTAATCACCTCCATACCCACAATCCTCCAAGATATCTAATTCTGGCCTCTTGTGCATTCTGTTTTTAAGCGCTCCACCATTGGTGGCCATGCCTTCAGTTGCCTAGGCCCCTAAGCTCTGGAATTCCCTCCTTACACTGCTCTGCTTCTCTACCTCGCTTTCCTCCTTAGATACACTCCTTAAAACCTACCTCTTTGACCAAGCTTTTGGTTATCTAACCTAATATCTCCTTTTGTGGCTCGTTGTCATACTTTGTTTTATAATGCTCCTGTGAAGCACGTTGGGACATTTTATGATGTTAAAGGTTCTATATCAATATAAATTATTGTTGTTGTTGTTGCCTTCATAACCTTACTCTCAAAACCACTCCAAGGATTGATCGGACGTGTTTCTTGACATCAGTTGCAAACTTGCCTCTTACCGATTTTAGCCGTATTCCCTTGCCCTGCTGTGATTTAATTTAAAGCAGCACTCTGGATTTACCTTTTTCAATTCCACTTTGTATCTTATACACTCCATAGGCCACTCCACAATACAGTCATCATTCCAAACTGGCAGTTCAGCAACATCAGAGAAAAATCACATCAATAAGATATTTTGTTTTTAAAAATCTGTAAGCAAATATATTAATTAAATGCAGATTGTTTCAGAAGAGCAAAGACGCAAGGTTTTCAAGGTTGTAACTGTGGCATACCACCTTTAAATTTACATACTTTGCTGTTAGGTCAGGAGTCAACTGGGGGAAAGACTTGAATTTTCAACGGTTGATAACGTGCGAGTTCCCCAAGCAAGTTCACTCCATAGATCTTATCTGCACATTATTTTAAAGCTTTGTGAACAGTTTTATTACAGCTGCAAGGATTTGGTCTAGTCTGGTGTGCCCAGTCTCTCTCTGTATTGCTGTGCCTTTAACTTTTATACAGTTGGGAGGGCAGTTATAACATGCGACATCTCCTTTTTTATTTCTGAGCCAAGAGCAAATGCTACTTCCCTTGCAATGCCCCAAAAAGTCTTGTATTTATATAGCACCTTTCACAACCTCAGGACATCCCTACGTGCATTACAACCAATGAAGTACTTGCAGTGCTGTGGTCGGACCAATGACATATCCATCCATGGGCTGTAGGGTTAACCAACGTGTCTTCATGCCTTTGCACACCCCACACCTTTACTCCACCCCACTTAAAAGGGATGGATCGAGTTTCAGTTAATTGCTTTGTAGAAAGGGCAAAAAATCAACGTCTCCTTTAAAGGTCCTCACCGGTGGCGTAGTGGTATTGTCACTGGACTAATAACCCAGCGACCTAGGGTATTTCTATGGGAACATGGGTTTGAATCCCACCACAGCAGAAGGTGGAATTTGAATTCAATTAAGAAATCTGGAATTTAAAAAAAAGCTAGTCTATTGATGGCCAAGAATCAATTATTGTAAAAACCCATCTGGTTCACTAATGTACTTTAGGGAAGGAAATCTGCTGTCTTTATCTGGTCTGGCCTACATGTGACTCCAGACCCACAGCAATGTGGTTGCCTCTGAAATGGCCCAGCAAGCCACTCAGTTGTATCTAACCACTACAAAGTCAATGAAACCGGACAGACCACCCAGCATCAACCTAAACACTGGAAACTACAAAGGCAAACCCAGACCTGTTGACCCTGCAAAGTCATCCTTACTAACATCTGGGGGTTTGTGCCAAAGGTGGGAGAGCTGTCCCACAGACTAGTCAAGCAACAGCCTGATACAGTCACACGGGAATCAAACCTTACAGAAAATGTCCCAGACACTGTCATCACAATCCCTGGGTATGTCCTGTCCCACCAGCAGGACAGACCCAGCAGAGGTGGTGGCACAGTGGTATACAGTTGGGAGGGAGTTGCCCTGGGAGTCCTCAACATCGACTCCGGATCCCATGAACTCTCATGGCATCAGGTCGAACATGGACAAGGAAACCTCCTGCTAATTACTACCTACCGCCCTCCCTCAGCTGATGACTCAGTACTCCATGATCACCACTTGGAGGAAGCACTGAGGGTGGCAAGGGCGCAGAATGTACTCTGGGTGGGGGACTTCAATGTCCATCACCAAGAGTTGCTCAGTAGCACCACTACTGACCAAGCTCGCCGAGTCCTAAAGGACATATCTGCTAGACTGGGTATGCGGCAGGTGGTGAGGGAACCAACAAGAGGGAAAAACATACTTGACTTCACCCTCACCAATCTGCCTGCCCCAGATGCATCTGTCCATGACAATATTGGGAGGGATGACCATCGCACAGTCCTTGTGGATACCAAGACCCGCCTTCACATTGAGGATACCCTCCATCGTGTTGTGTGGCATTACCACCGGGCTAAATGGGATAGATTTCGAATAGATCTAGCAATACAAAACTGGGCATCCATGAGGTGCTGTGGGCCATCAGCAGCAGCAGAAATGTACTCAACCACAATCTGTAACCTCATGGCCCGGCATATCCCCCACTCTACCATTACCATCAAGCCGGGAGACCAACCCTGGTTCAATGAAGAGTGCAGGAGGGCATGCCAGGAGCAGCAACAGGCATACGTCAATGAGGTGTCAACCTGATGAAGCTATAACACAGGACTACTTGCATGCCAAAATGAGCAGCATGAGATAGACAGAGCTAAGTGATCCCATAACCAACTGATCAGATCTAAGCTCTGCAGTCCTGCCACATCCAGCCGTGAATGGTGGTGGACAACTAAACAACTAACTGGAGGAGGTGGCTCTAAAAATATCCCCATCCTCAATGATGGGGGAGCCCAGCATATCAGTGCGAAAAATATGGCTGAAGCATTTGCAACAATCTTCAGCCAGAAGTGTCGGGTTGATGATCCATCTCGGCCTCCTCCTGAAGTCCCCAGCATCACAGATGCCAGACTTCAGCCAATTCGATTCACTCCACGTGATATCAAGAAACGACTGAAGGCACTGGACACTGCAAAGGCTATTGGCCCTGACAATATTCCGGCAATAGTACTGAAGACCTGTGCTCCAGAACTTACCACCCCCCTAGCCAAGCTGTTCCAGTACAGCTACAACACTGGCATCTACCCGGCAATGTGGAAAATTGCCCAGGTATGTCCTGTACACAAAAAGCAGGACAAGTCCAACCCGACCAATTACCGCCCTATCAGTCTACTCTCGAGCAGCAGTAAAGTGATGGAAGGTGTCATCAACAGTGCTATCAAGCGACACTTGCTTAGCAATAACCTGCTCAATGATGCTCAGTTTGGGTTCCGCCAGGGCCACTCAGCGCCTGACCTCATTACAGCCTTGGTTCAAACATGGACAAAAGAGCTGAACTCAAGAGGTGAGGTGAGAGTGACTGCCCTTGACATTAAGATAGCAACTGCAGCGGTTCAAGAAGGCAGCTCACCAACACCTTCTCAAGGGCAATTAGGGATGGGCAATAGGTGTTGTCCTGGCCAGCAACGCCCACATCCCATTAATTAATATAAAATAAATAAATAAATTTGACTGAATATGGCATCAAGGAGCCCTAGCAAAACTGAGGTCAATGGGAATCAGGGGGAAGAATCTCCACTGGTTGGAGACATACCTAGCACAAAGGAAGATGGTTGTGGTTGTTGGAGGTCAATCATCTCAGCTCCAGAACATCACTGCAGGAGTTCCTCAGGGTAATGTCCTAGGTCCAACTATCTTCAGCTGCTTCATCAATGACCTTCCTTCAATAATTAGGTCAGAAGTGGGGATGTTCGCTGATGATTGCACAATGTTCAGCACCATTCACGACTCCTTAGATCCGTGTAGAAATGCAGCAAGACCTGGACAATATCCAAGCTTGGACTGATAAGTGGCAAGCAACATTCGCGCCACACAATTGCCAGGCAATGACCATCTCCAACAAGAGAGAATCTAACCATCGCCCCTTGACATTCAATGGCATTATGATCGCTGAATTCCCCACTATCAACATCCTAGGGACCAGAAACTGAACCGTATCAGCCATATAAATACCGTGGCTGCAAGAGCAGATCAGAGGCTAGGAATCCTACGGCAAGTAACTTACCTCCTGACTCCCCAAAGCCTGGCCACCATCTACAAGGCACAAGTCAGGAGTGTGATGGAATACTCTCCACTTGCCTGGATGGGTGCAGCTCCAACAACACTGAAGTAGCTTGACAGCATCCAGGACAAAGCAGCCCGCCTTATTGGCACCCCATCTACAAACATTCACTCCTCCACCACTGATGCACAGTGGCAGCAGTGTATACCATCTTTAAGATGCACTGCAGCAATGCACCAAGGCTCCTTAGTCAGGACCTTCCAAACCCACAACCTCTGCCAACTAGAAGGACAAGGGCAGCAAATACATGGGAACACCACCACCTGCAAGTTCCCCTCCAAACCACACACCATCCTGACTTGGAACTATATCGCCGTTCCTTCACTGTTGCTGGGTCAAAATCTTGGAACTCCCTTCCTAACAGCACTGTGGGTCTACCTACCTCACATGGACTGCAGCAGTTCAAGAAGGCAGCTCACTAAAGGCCGGCTCGGGCCTGCAAATGAAACCCGACCCGAGCCCGACAGAACCACACCCGACCAGAGCCCGACCCAGCCCGAGTCCTTCCATTTTTTCCCGCGCCCGAACCGACCCGACCCGACCCGACCATCAGTTAACCTAGCTTCCATTTTTCACTTTGTTGCTGATCTGCACAAGCTTAAAATGACTGTAACAAAACCATCTTTCTAGTTCAAATATTACATTAACAATGGAGCTATGTACCAGAGGTGGTGATAGAGTGTGTCCGACCCGGTCCGACCCGACATGAGCCCGAATGCCAGACCCGGAAGAGCGGCCCGACTCGGCCCGAACCCGACACATGTCACTGGGTCCCGTCGGGTTCGGGTCGGGTAGCCATGCTGTACAGCTCACCACCACCTTTTCAAGGGCAATTAGGGATGGGGCAATAAATGCTCGCCTGGCCAGCGACACCTACATCCCATGAATGAATAAAGAAAAACCATGAAGCAACGTGCTCTGGAGATAACACATAGAATTAGTATTTAAAGAAAAAAAACCATAGCTGCATCCTTTAAATGCCTGAATATTTACATAGCTCTTAAATTACCTCAGTAAAATAACACATCCTTTGTACCACTTGCTAATCGGTCACCATTTCTTCAATACTTTTTAGTGATGTATTTAAAATACAACTGGCAAACTTTTTCATATGTGTCAAAATGAAGGATTACAGTTTTGGAGAATAGAACGTTGTTTAGATGGATGAGGATGGAAATCTCCTCACTCTACTGACTGTCATGGAGGGGGGGGGGGGGTGGTGAGGGGCGAATTAAGTTGCATGATCCAAGCACCCAAAAGTCAATCGTGTCAATTCCTTCATCTGCTATCTCAGTGATAAAACAGCGTATGGACTGGGGTGGGGGTTCATAATTCACAATATTGCTGTGGGCAGTTTGGCAGTTTTAACACACAGCCCATTCGCATGGCACAAAACTGTGACAATCTCGGAAAAAGGTGGTGGTTGAGGAAACGGAAGCAATTGGAGTTAGGTCCTTCTCCTGTGCTGAAGGGGGTTGTCCTACTGTGGCACGGTTCCATGGAAACTTACCTCAGGTGGTTCTCAGGGATCCCATGCTGAACCTCCTTAGATCCAGGGGATCCCAGTTTAAAAACATGTGTAATAGATGGAGCCTCATGTGGAGCATAAACACCAGCACAGACCTGTTGGGCCGAATGGCCTGATTCTGTGCTGGAAATTCTGTGCAATTTCCTCGCTCATGGCGGGTGTTCCTCAATTGGAGTTTGATGTTGGACTGTGTCCGTTAAAAATAAAATATTTTTTAGACACATTTATATGACTGACCACAGGTTATATTTTTTAGTGACTATTTATAAAGCTTGTCTCCATCGAGTTATTTTAGCAATTTTTACTCATCAGCATTGGTGCATAGCACTGTACTATGGTGATCAGATCAAAGTGGCCTCTCTGTGTGAGAGGCAGTTTAGTGACATTCCAAGACAGTCATTCCAAATATTTATTGACCTGTATGTAACCCCATTATTTTCAATGGCAGCCAGTTTAAGACTGTTTAAAAAAAAAATAGATACAGAGTGGAAAAATTTAATGGGCCAGTAAATGTCTCTCATCTTGGCCGAGGGCAGACGCTTCATTTTTAAAAAATTGATTTATATTTTTTCTCATTTTTTTTTTTCTTTCCACAGGCTTTTGTCTTTGAGAATCCTCCTTCAGTTATGAGGTCAGGTAGGTGAGTGATCTGCCGACTTTTCCACGGCTGCCATGCGGGGTTGCCAAGTTCCGAAAACAAAGCAATAATTTCTGTGAGATTATTAAGCGTGATGAACGAAGCACACCCTGCAAACAGTTTGGCAATGTTAGGGACTAAAAAATTACTGAGGCCAATTTAAAGCAATATTGCTGAATGTTATATAAAACATTAAAGAAAGAATTCAGTATAGGAAATACAACAATTGTAGCACAAAGGTGAATGCTGCAATAATACTGCCTCATCTATGCATGTAAAATATACCATTGTCAGCTATTTTCAGTGAGATTTAAAAGAATGACTTATCACATATTAATCAAACTTTCAGACTTTAATTACTTTAGGGACTCACAGAGGAATTTTCCCAAATTTTTCCTGAATTTAACCATATTTTTCTTTTTCCCTTGGTCTTTGTACCTCTTCCAGGAATTAGCATCGTCAGTGTTTGGGATGGGTGCTGGACAAGGTCAAGGTTAGTATTGATGGCTCTATTGCTATGTCCTTGTGTACCATTCTGATACAAGGCTACTCTGGATGAGGCAGCAAGGGGGACTTTTGCTGCCAGATAGGAACTGTTACGACTGTGCTCCCACCTGACAGCCAGAATATCTAAATGAAGAGCCTTGGTCCAGTAGCTCAGTAAATCTACTACACCGTATATACGTTCAGAGGTGAAAGTTTCAGGTTCAATTAGTGATCCATGTTGATGTGAAGCAGGGTTTTTTTTTTTCATTCCTCATATACTGAAGTAGTCCGTGCCTGCATGCAGCAAGACCTGCACAACACTCAGGTTTGGCCTGATAAGTGGCAAGTAACATTCATGTGACACAAAAGTCAGGCAATGACCATATCAAGCGAGAGAGAATCTAACCATCTCCCCTTGGCATTCAACGGCATTACCATTGCTGAATCCCCCACTATCAACATCATGGGGCTTACCATTGACCAGAAACTTAACTGAACAAGCCATATAAATACTGTGGCTATAACTGCAGATCAGAGGCTGAGAATTGTGCGGCAAGTAACACACCTCCTGACTCTCCAAAGCCTGCCACCATCTACAAGGCACAAGTCAGGAGTGTGATGGAATACTCTCCATTTGCCTGGATGGGTGCAGCTCCAACAACACTCAAGAAGTTAGCACCATCCAGGACAGAGCAGCCCACTTGACTGGCACCTCATCCACCACCTTAAATATTCACTCCCTCCATCACCGGCTCACAGTGGCAGCAGAGTGTACCATCTACATAATACAATGCAGCAACTCACCAAGCATCCTTCAACAGCACCTTCCAAATCCACGACCTCTACCACCTAGAAGGACAAAGGCAGCAGACACATGGGAACATCACCACCTGCAAGTTTCCCACCCAGTCAAATACCAGCGTGACTTGGAACTATATCGTCATTCCTTCCCTGTTACTGGGTCAAACTCCTGGAACTCCCTTCCTGACTGTGGGTGTACCTACACTAGATGTTAGCATTTCAAGAAGCCAGCTCACCACCATCTTCTCAAGGGCAATTAGGAATGGGCAACAACTGATGGCCTTGCCAGCAATGCCCATATCCCATGAAAGAATTAAAAGAATGTGGGATTTGCTGGCTAGGCCAGCATTTTAATGTCCATCTCTAATTGCCCTTGAGAAAGTGGGGGTGAGCCACCTTCTAGAAACGCTGCAGTCCATGGGGTGAAGGTATTGCTACAGTGCTGTTAGGTAAGGGGGCAGTGGAGATGCTACCACTGTCCTTTGGGAAGTATGTGTGTGGACATTGCAGTGAGAACAGGATTGGGCCCAGGTGTGATGCTCCACTGAGTTCAAAAGCCTGCCAAAGGTCACTGTTTAAACTCAAAGCTTGGGCAGGCTACTGGAGGGCTGCTTTATTCAAGCATGGATCACTGCTTTAAGGAGAAAAGTGGAGAAAAAAGGATTGTAAACTAAAAAATAAATGGAAGTATTCAATAAATTATATGAAACAGGCACACCTATTTTGAACAAAGATATACACTGAACAAATTAGAACTTATATAAAGAATGTAAATAAAGATTGTGTGCTGTGACATTTCCCGATTAAACATGTTTTGTATTGTATATTCAAGACTATAAAACAGCATATGAATTGCAGCATCTTGTTGTGTAACCTTTCTGAATGTATCATGCTCAGTCAGTGTGAAGAAGCATTGTGTCCTTAGTGAGTGAAAGTTGCCAGGAGTGTGATTGAATGATGCACTCAACTCAATAGTTGAGAACACAACGGTTCTTCACACTGGCTGATCAGAGCAATTTGTCTCCCCCACCCACCACCCCCCCACACACACACACCCCCGTGGAGCTAGGAAGACGTACACACCAAACATCGACACAACAAAATGAGACTATCTTCAGCCTCACATTCCTGTTAAGTGTCAGTGCCGCCATTACTCCTGTGAAAAAAAATTGCACAGTTCTACATTCTGCTTCAGAATGCATAGATGGGAGGTGTGGGTTATGATGTGGACCATCTTTGTTCTTACAATGTGTCTCCTTTTACTGGCAAGAACAAGATTTATTCTAGAAAGAGACTATTGTACAGACACAAATAATCAGAATAAAGGAGAAAAATTAGTTCACAATTCATTCCAAGATCTGGGAAATAGCCAACATTGACTGAAGCTCAAGAAATTCAGCAAGAACCAACGAGTTCTGAAAGTATTCTAGATATGGCGGAAGCATTTGCAACAATCTTCAGCCAGAAGTGCCAAGTTGATGATCCATCTCGGCCTCCTCCTGAAGTCCCCAGCATCACAGATGCCAGACTTCAGTCAATTCGATTCACTCCGTGTGATATCAAGAAACGACTGAAGGCACTGAATACTGCAAAGGCTATGGGCCCTGACAATATTCCAGCAATAGTACTGAAGACCTGTGCTCCAGAACTAGCCGCGCCCCTAGCCAAGCTGTTCCAGTACAGCTACAACACTGGCATCTACACTGCAATGTGGAAAATTGTGTACAGGTATGTCCTGTACACAAAAAGCAGGACAAGTCCAACCTGGCCAATTACCGCCCCATCAGCCTACTCTCAATCATCAGTAAGGTGTCATCAACAGTGCCATCAAGCTGCACTTGCTTATCAATAACCTGCTCAGTGATGCTCAGTTTGGGTTCCGCCAGGGCCACTCAGCTCCTGACCTCATTACAGCCTTGGTTCAAACATGAACAAAAGAGCTGAACTCAAGAGGTGAGGTGAGAGTGACTGACCTTGACATCAAGGCAACATTTGACCGAGTATGGCATCAAGGAGCCCTAGCAAAACTCAGGTCAATGGGAATCAGGGGGAAAACCCTCCGCTGGCTGGAGTCATACCTAGCGCAAAGGAAGATGGTTGTGGTTGTTGGAGGTCAATCATCTGAGCTCCAGGACATCACTGCAGGAGTTCCTCAGGGTATTGTCCTAGACACAACCATCTTCAGCTGCTTCATCAATGACCTACCTTCAATCATAAGGTCAGAAGTGGGGATGTTCGCTGATGAATGCACAATGTTCAGCACCATTCGTGACTCCTCAGATACTGAAGCAGTCCATGTAGAAATGCAGCAAGACCTGGACAATATCCAGGCTTGGGCTGAGAAGTGGCAAGTAACATTTGTGCCGCACAAGTGCCAGGCAATGACCATGTCCAACAAGAGAGAATCTAACCATCTCCCCATGACATTTAACGGCATTATCATCGCTGAATCCCCCACTATCAACATCCTAGGGGCTACCATTGACCAGAAACTGAACTGGAGTAGCCATATAAATACCATGGCTACAAGAGCAGGTCAGAGGCTAGGAATCCTGAGGCGAGTAACTCATCTCCTGACTCTCCAAAGCCTGTCCTCCATCTACAAGGCACAAGTCAGGAGTGTGATGGAATACTCTCCACTTGCCTGGATGGGTGCAGCTCCAACAACACTCAAGAAGCTCGACACCATCCAAGACAAAGCAGCCCGCTTGATTGGCACACCATCCACAAACATTCACTCCCTCCACCACCGACGCACAGTGGCAGCAGTGTGTACCATCTACAAGATGCACTGCAGCAATGCACCAAGGCTCCTTAGACAGCACCTTCCAAACCTGCGACCTCTACCAACTAGAAGGACAAGGGCAGCAAATGCATGGGAACATCACCACCTGCAAGTTCCCCTCCAAGTCACACACCATCCTGACTTGGAACTAAATAGCCATTCCTTCACTGTCGCTGGGTCAAAATCCTGGAACTCCCTTCCTAACAGCACTGTGGGTGTACCTACCCCAAATGGACTGCAGCGGTTCAAAAAGGCAGCTCACCACCACCTTCTCAAGGTCAATTAGGGATGGGCAATAAATGCTGGCCTGGCCAGCGATGCCCACATCCCATGAATGAATTTTTTAAAAAGGGCTATTATCGATGAAAAATTCTCATTTTGTATTTATTTTGGGAGGAGACATGGGTCATGACCCATCTGGGCTCCATAAAATTTATATACTTATTAAGTGTCAGCTTGTCTCTGTTGATACTACTCTCTTGCCGTCGAGTCAGAATGTTGTAGGTTGAAGCTCCACTGCAGGATGTATTTTCAGCTCACATTTCAGAGCTGCACTGAGCGACTGCTGCATTGTCAGAGATGGTATAGATTGGATGTTAAAATAAGGCTGTATCTTCTTGTTGAGGCAAGCATAAAAGATTCCATGGCACTACTTGAGGCAGTAACATTTCCTGGTCAATATCCCTCCTTCAGCTAATACCACCAAAACAGATTATCTGGTCATCCACATCGATCCTGTTTCTGGGACTTTGCTGTATGCAAATTGGCTCCTGCTTTTGCTTGTATAACAACGTTGGCTGCATTTCAGAACTATCCTAAAGTGATTTGAGATATCCTGTGAAAAGATGTTATATAAATACAAGTTAATGAAATTATTTATATTTCTCTAACGCCTTTCACGACCTCTGGACATCTCAAAGCACTTTACAGCCAATGAAGTACTTTGCAACATTGTCACTGATGTAATGTAGGAAACACAGCAGCCAATTTGTGCAATGCAAAGTCCCACAAAGATGATTTAATGACCGAATAATTTGTTTTATTCATGTTGGTCAAGGGATAAATATTGGCCAGGATAAACTCTCTTCTCTTCAGATTTTGTCATGATATCTTTTACATCCAGCTGAGGAGGCAAACATTTGAAAGACAGCCCCTCTGACACTGTAGCACTCCCTCAGTCCTACACTGAATTATCAACCTGGATTATGTGCTTTGGTCTCCAGAGTGGGACTTGAACCTACAATCTTCTAACACAGGGAGAAGCGGTTGATCCTTTGCTTCCCTTTCCTGGCACGTTATCATAGCTTGAGAATGATATGGCTCTTGTCAATGGGACGGCAGTCTACTTTATTCTTTATTCTGTAACTCTACCAGCTCAACCATTGAGAATGGGCATCCAGACCAGATACTTCTGCAATAACTATTCTTAATTATTTTCTACTGATTTAGCATTGCCCAATTTAGTATTCATTGTACAGAGAGAATGAAAGATATTTGGAAATGTGTTACAAGTTCTGACACAAAAAATGGTTCTTATGGCATCATAAACCACACGATTAGGGATTGAGCAGTTGATAACTTCATTAGGATCCCCCAAAATACAAGCAGAATTGGCTGTGTAATGTTCAAGCGTTATCTCTGACTTGTGCTGCTGTCTGACAAGGCTCCTTGCCAAGATCAGAGACACTTTGTATAACATTTTATGCAAATGAATGTTTCCAAACATTTTTATTGTGATTATATGTAGAGTCATTCATTTTCCCCAGTGGTTAGTATTCTTGCTGTTCAATTCATATCTTTGCCATTCACAGTGGCACAGTGGTTAGCACTGCAGCCTCACAGCTCCAGCGACCTGGGTTCAATTCTGGGTACTGCCTGTGTGGAGTTTGCAAGTTCTCCCTGTGTCTGCGTGGGTTTCCTCTGGGTGCTCCGGTTTCCTCCCACATGCCAAAGACTTGCAGGTTGATAGGTAAATTGGCCATTATAAATTGCCCCTAGTATAGGTAGGTGGTAGGGAAATATGGGGATGTGGTAGGGATATGGAATTAGTGTAGGATTCGTATAGATGGGTGGTTGATGGTCGGCACAGACTCGGTGGGCCGAAGGGCCTGTTTCAGTGCTGTATCTCGAAACTAAACTAAACAATTGCCATTCTTTTTCCTTACGGGTGACAATATGGTTCCAACCTGCAGCTTTGCATTTCATGAAGGAAGAGGGGATTTTATTGCAACATAAAATGTGTGGTCTGCTCACATTTGAAGAAAGGGCAGTTTTGCTGAAAATGACACATTGAAGGAATGGCAAGGTTGTATGGCAAGTGAGAACACTGAATCTCCAAGACACAAGTACCATGGGGACTTAACATTTGTCATAGCTAGTTTCAGGCATGTCATCATAGCCAGGAGCCAAGAAAAGTCCAGGAAAGGAGGGAAAATTTTAAGGGAATCCCTGTTCTTGCATGTCTCCTAGTAACTGGTTATTAAAGAGTATTGACAGAAATCGGGGATCAGGTCATCTGCAATCTCTCTTGCCTGGGAGTGATGTGGCATAGGAGAACCAAAGTAATAAAACAGCTGGAGTTTTTTTTTCAGTAACTCACTAGCTAACTAAATAACCAGGATCTTCATTATCCAGCATGAATTTTAAATGGATAGTTTTTTATTTAATATGGATAGTGTTGTATCATGTCATGATGAAATGTTGAGTAAAGGGGACTTTTGCTTCTGGTGACTTGTATTGAATTGCAAAATACAGAACGAATGTCTGAAGAAGGCCCAGGAAACTGAAAAGCACTTGCTTGTAATATGTGAGATTCGTAAAGATCAAGGACTTGAAGCTGTCATAAAGTGCAAGGCAGGAAGAAAGAATGTACTGCACATTCTGTACATATCCCTGGCACAGGTGAAGGTACAGAATTTATATTGCTCTACTACCAGCAGTCCAGGTTGGTAGAGGCAAGAACCCTCACAACATTTCAGAAGTAATTAGATGAGCACTTGAGAAACGCCATTGCATACAAGGCTACGGGCCAAGAGCTGGAGAGTGGGGTTAGAATAGATTGGTGCTTAATGGCCGGCACAAACACGATGGGCCAAAGGGCCTGTTTCTGTGCTGTATAACTCTATAACTCTAAATTGCTATTCAAATAGTGAAACATAGTGCATTGCACTGCTGGTGTGTTCACGGAATTCTATAATTTCTCTATAATAAGCCTCAGTCACAAGTGCCACAAGCATAACTGATCTGAAAACAGATGTTGAAAGAACTTTTTGAGCATAACTTTGAAGGTTTTATTTCTGAGTCACAAAGTTCCGGGTTCAAGTCCCACCCCAGACCTTGAGCAGAAAAATTAAGGCTGACACCCCAGTGCAGTATTTAGGGACTGCTGCACTGCCGGAGGTGCCATTTTTCAGATGAGTCATTAAACTGAGGCCCCATCTGTCTGCTCAGGTGGATGTAAATGATCCTATGGCACCATGTTGAAGAAGAGCAGGGGGGTTATCCCTGGTCTCCTGGCCAATATTTATCCCTCAATCAACATCTGATTGATTATCTGGTCATTATCACATTGCTGTTTGTGGGAGCTTGCTGTGTGTAAATTGGCTGCTGCGTTTCCTACATTACAACAGTGACTACACTTCAAAAGTACTTCATTGGCTGTAAAGCACTTGGAGAAGTTCAGTGGTGGTGAAAAATGCTATATAAATGCAAGTCATTATTTCTTCATATGTAGGCTCACGATTAAGTGGTTACAAATTTTGGAATTTGTTTCATGATGCAAACTATCCATTCTCTGTCAGGCAGTAGGTGGATTTTTTTCACGGCAGTAGTTTTTTGCAGCTCAATATATCTCTGAGGCTACCACAGTCTCCTCAGGAGGAAGGCTACATGGTGGGAAATGTCTCTCATGAGACAACAGCAAGGACAAAGCTAAAGCTAAGACAAAGCTGTTAAATTTATAACTGGGAAGCAATGTTCCA
Source organism: Heterodontus francisci (assembly GCF_036365525.1). Lineage (NCBI taxonomy): Eukaryota > Metazoa > Chordata > Chondrichthyes > Heterodontiformes > Heterodontidae > Heterodontus > Heterodontus francisci. The sequence continues at coordinate 46,324,650 of NC_090400.1, forward strand.
CTCATGAAGCAATCTGGAATGTACCCCTCAGTGCAAGTAACAGGCCATGCACAACCAATTTACCCTCTAAAATGCACAGGTGCATAGTTATGCAGGAATCTTGAATGTATGGTGCAGCGCAGTAATCAGGCTGTGCACAACAAAGAAAAGTTACAGGAATAAAAACAGGGAATTCTGGAAATACTGAACAGGTCAGGCAGCATCTGTAGAGAGAGAAACAGAGTTAACATTTCAGGCCTTTCATCATCGACATGAAACGTCGCGATCTGCAGTAATTTGCATTTGTAAAATTAGAGGGAAGATTGTTGGGAAAGCAACAACACTGTGTCAAAGTGAGTGAGGTGCCCAGAGCATGAGTTTTGCATGTTGGTGAGGGAGTTTATAATTCATATTTTGCTTTGAATGGAGCTGGGGCAGGGTTTTGATTCAGCATTATTCGTCAGGTCAGCTTCAGGGGAATGGTCCTAACTCAGGTCCATTAGGGGGTAAACATTTATTTTGTATCTAATTTCCACTGCTCATAGTCCCCTCAGCTTGGTTTAGGTGGTAGAGCTCAAGCCTTTGCATTCCAAGGGTTACAGGTTCAGTCCTCTCTAGAAACTTTTGCATGTAATTTAGATTGGCACTCTCGTACAGGAGCAAGGGAATGTGGCATTGTCAGAGGTGCTATGTCAAACTGTGAGCCTGTCTTGCTTATTCCAGTGATTCATTAAGGTGCATAGGAAGCACGTTGAGATGTTTCTAAGCAGAATAATTAACAGCAATCTAAGTGCAAGCTCTTTCTTTTCCTATGACACTCAAAGGTTTACACTTCTAATGGACATTACAACACAAGTTCATCACTCTCATGATATATTTGTTAAATATCTGGGCCAGGCTTTTCAAATTCATGATCTTGCTGCCCCTAAAAATGAATGGGATGAAGATCACAGGCTGGTGAGTATACCAGCAAACCTTGGTCCTGGTTCTAAAATAAACTGGAATATGTTGTGCTACATCAATGAGGGAAATAGGCACTTTAACTGTTATGGCAAAATTCCAGCATTAAAGCAATATAAAAGCCATGATTAGCCAAGTAAGAATGTTTAATAAAAACTGAGGTGGGCAGTATGACAGTAATGTTTATTTTAAGGAGGCTTAAATTAGTTCCCAATCAGTATCTCTGCTAGAGATAAATAGTTCAGAAAAATCTCACAGGAGAAACTGGAACAAAGTCAGAGAGTGGTGCAGTGAGGCTCACTCTAAGACCAATTGTTGTCTGACCAACCATACATTTATTTTAGTTCATTAGCATCTAGTAAAATAAAAACAGTTCATTCATCTCTCTCTCTCTGGGGTAGATTTTACGCAATAGTTATAAAATGATGATAAGGAATGGGCAGCCCGCTTTATATCTTTCCTGAGTTTTATATTCCATGGAAAAATTGGCACCCATTTAAAATGAGTTGCCAATTCCCTATTCCCTGTTTTACGCCATTGCACAAAATCAAAATCTACCCCTTTCCTTATGAAAGAATTAAAGTTGCACAATTGAAAGACTGATAAACATCACGTCTATTGTGTGGAATGTTATAAAGGTCAAGAAAGGTTCTAAAGCAAGATTTGACAGCAAACAAGAACCCTGCCCTGTATTAAACAAGGCAGACCAGTACTTTTCTCAGACCATAGATGGAAAATTCCAAACACTGGGCTTGGGATCCTCCTCACCCTTTGAACATCAGGCATAACCTGTCCATTGTTAGGGATGATCGAGGCTGTGATGGGTTCTGGTCAGCTGTCTGTCTACTCCCAACACCAGCTTTGTATCTTATCAATTTAAGTCGTGTCCTGTCATAAAGTCTGATAACAAGTATGATTTTTTTTGAACTACCATTACAAACATAAATCTTGTAATGTGCATCACACCCCAAGTGTCTGTCGCATCTCAAGTACCTCATCTGCTAGCTGTCACAGAGCAAAAAAATAGTGATTGGCTTCAATAATATTGATTAAGAAAACAGCAAATCACAAAGCATTATTTGTTCATTCACTCTGATAATTGGCTGAAATACAATTCCATTTATGAAACATATACAAACATACACAGCGCAAATCCTCAACAAAATCTTCAATCAGCAGATGACAAATACCACAAAACCAAGCCATCAAAGTGCTCAGTTTTCTTCAAGTACTTTGAGTGGTTCTGGTTTGTTCATGTCCTGCACTACATACATCTAAAAGTTATATTTATATGTAATAAATAAATAAAAATCACATAATTCTGGAAAAAACTGTATTTTACTAATACTTTTATAATGTTTTTTCCACAAAGGCCTATCTTCTCTCTCCAGAGCCTAGGGCTTGAGTGCTGCTCTGTCCTTAAAGTTTTGTGCCTTCAATTGGCCAGGAAGGTCTACATCCTTTTGCCAAATCTGAGATATAAATATTGGCCAGGACACTGGAGCCACCTCCCGTCCTTTTCTGCAAAATAGTGCTATGGGATCTTTTATGTCCACCCGAGAGGGCAGATAGGGCTTCGGTTTCATGTCTTATCTGAAAGACAGCACCTCCAAAAGGTCAGCACCCTCTCTGTACTGCATTAAAGCATCAGCCTAGATTACGTGCACTAGTCCCTAGAGTGGGACTTGAACCCACAACCTTCTGAATCAGAGGTGAGAAGGCTACCAGCAAATACTGCAGCCAATTGTGCAGACGATGATCTCAAAACAGCAAATGAATGTCCAGAGAATCTTTATGGTGCCATTGATTGAAAGGGGGAATATTCACAAGGGCACTGGGCTGACTCTCTGCTTCTCCTTTGATAAAGCCATGGGATCTTTTTTGAGTGGGCAACCAGAACCTTAGGTTGAACATTGCATCTGAAACACCTCCAACAATCTAGCATTCTCTCAGTACTGCACAAACTTAGATCATGTGCTTAAATCTATATTGGAGCTTGAACCCACATGTATCTGACTGAGGCAGTCAACTTAGGCAAGGTAGTATGTGTTTAATATGCATCAGTTATTAAACCACAGCTTCAATTCAGTCAGCCCTGCCTACCTTAGAGACATCTACACAACAACATTTACCACACTCCAAAGATAATTCTTGATATGAAATGTTTTGAGATACTCCAATAATGTGAGAAAATACTGTAGAAATTCAAGCACTTCTTTCAGTCCGCAAGCAGGACCCTGAGCTTCCGGTTGCTTGCCATTTCAACACTCCCCCCTGCTCTCATGCTCACATCTCTGTCCTGGGATTGCTGCAGTGTTCCAGTGAACATCAACGCAAGCTCGAGGAACAGCATCTCATCTACCGATTAGGCACACTACAGCCTGCCGGACTGAACATTGAGTTCAATAATTTCAGAGCATGACAGCTCCCCACTTTACTTTCATTTTTAGTTATTATTTCTTCCTTTTTTTTTTACATTCCTTTTTACATTTTTTACAATCTTTTTTTGCATTTATTTCATTTCATCTTAGTTTGTTCAGTTTGCTTACCCACTGTTTTTTTCAGGTTGTTTTTCTTCAGGTTTGCACTTGCTGCTGTTCAATATTCAGTATATTCACACCTAATCTGTACTAATGCTTTGTCTTTCAACACACCAGTAACATATTGTTTGCCTTTGCTCCGTGACCTTTTGGTCAGCTATGTGGCCTGGTCCAATCTGCACCTTCTCCTTTGTTATCTCTTGCCCAACCCCCACCTCACTTGTTTATAATCTGTGACTTTTCTAATATTTGTCAGTTCCGAAGAAGGGTCACTGACCCGAAACGTTAACTCTGCTTCTCTTTCCACAGATGCTGCCAGACCTGCTGAGTGAATCCAGCATTTCTTGTTTTTGTTTCAGATTTCCAGCATCCGCAGTATTTTGCTTTTACTTCTTTCTTTCCCTCTGTGCTGTCTCAGGATCAGGTTGAATACTAACTGAACAACTCCCCATGCTACTTCACTTATAAATGTGCAGATATGATTTTCCCAGCCTGTAAAAGTTGCTGTTAATCCTGCTTATATTTCACTTTATAAACAAATGGACTGGGACTTGACAGAAATAAAATGGAAAATTATAAGTGTTTGTGTCCATTTAGTTACTATTGTGTTCTGTCTGACAGCAATATCTCTCTCTGGTGAATCTCTGTGCTTATCAAGATGAGGAAAGTGTGTGGTGAGAAAGGGAAGAGTTTTCCATTTTTTGTTGCATTTAGTGGCACCATTAAGCACTCCTAGCTCAGGTATGGCGCTAGTTAGATACATAGTCAAATTTCCCCTTCACCATCAGCTTAACACTAATATGCTGTAACCCCGCCTCATGAAAGGAAACCTTACTGTACCAGTGTGACATTTGCATTGTTTATTTCTGTCAGAGATTACCAATGCACGTGCAATTGGGGTAAATTTTGTGTTGTAGGTTCACAACCACTAAGAACTGGTCTGCAGCTGCCAAACCCAGTTTATATTAGATTTTTAGGGGGTAATTTTAACCTAACTTGCTGATACAAAACCCATGGGATCAGGTGGATTGCTGGTTGTACACTCCACCCAATATCACTCTCAGTTTACTTGAAATCCGGTAGGATGTAAAACCAGCATCGCACCTGATCCCAGCCACTTTCCTGACAGGTGAGTTTGGTTAAAACTGCCCCCCATACAGCCAACAGAGAGGAATTGGGTATGAACCAAAGTTGCTAAGTTGGAAAGGTAGTTTACTGGCCCACTGTGTCATCCAGTTGCCTCTGTGCTAGCTTTAGAAGAATACTTACAGGCAGGTCCTATTGCTGTATGTTGGTGTCCTCTATTCTCATAGTATATGTGTATATGGCTTGAGGATCAAGCTGCTGTTTTGTGGAGTGAGTGACATAGCTTTAAGGAGGAAACGATGTGCATAAATTAAGTAAGACGAAAAAACAAGGCTGAATTTTATTGTTTATGCATCATTGCATGTGCACTTTGTCCTTCAGGCTCTTGAGGCACTGCTCTACTTGCTTTACTCAGTGATGTGAAATGGCACTTCGAGGCACTGAATAAATATTCACACAGTCCTCATGACCAGTTTCCAGTAGACCTTCGTATTAACATACCAGAGTCTCACAGGGGTGAAAATGGTCTCATGTGATGTGTGTCAAATTTCTAGCCCATTTTCGCCCAAGTTGTACAAATGGAAAGGCACTGAGGCCATCTTGGGCACCTGGATCACTGGGTTCGGTTTAATGAAATAAATAGATGAGTTGTTTCCCTGTTACTTTTGGCTTGAGCTAATTTTTTAAAATTAAAATGTGACTCCCCTATCCAGGGAATATGTAAAGAAATATAAAGTTAGTTCTCATTCTTTATCTAACTTTACAAAGTGGTAACAGTCTCCTGCTTCCTCACTGGTAACATCTGCAGATCCTTCTTAGTGCTCCATCAATACAACCTATTCATCTATCAAACCTGTTCCTTTGATTCTTATTTTGAATCCAGGAGCGATCGGTTTATTTTAATATTTCACATTTTTCTTCCCCAGTGAGGAATATTTATGACATGTCCATGAATCTACTTTATCGGAGCTTCTGTAAGATGAAATGACTGATTTATCTCTACTATTTTATGACAATCTTCCCACACTCAGCAGAGATGAGAGTGAATTGAAACAAATGGGCTGGATTTTAATTTACCTGACCTACTGGGTATGGGGGCGTCAGTAAGGCGGATGGATCCAGGAAGTCAGGGCTTGGTAACTCCACAGTGTGAGGTCACTGAACGGTTCTCCACCTGGAAGTCAGCCTGATCGACAGGTTTAGCTTCCAGTCTAGCAGGGAGCAGTTTGGTGGAGGCTGCAGGATTAGGTCGGTATGTGCCCCTTGGGGAGACGATACAGCGGGTGGGAGGGAGGGGTCGATCCTGAGAGGAAACGGGTGATCAGGGCAGGGGAATACTAGGGTCCAAGGGAGGGGTTGCTGTCATCAGATCCTGGGGACCAGGGTGGGGAGATGGGGGTGGGGTGGTCAGAGATGTGGAGGGGGATCGGAGGCCTGGGGTTGGGGATCAGAGGCTTGAGAGGGAGGAATAGAGACCTGCAGGGGGGAGGAAAACAAAGGCTTTGGGAGAAGGTCAGAGGCCTTGAAAAGATCAGGATTGCGGGGTGGGGGTGGTGGGCGGGGGGGTGCATCAGAAGGATGGGAGGTGTGCTTGATTGCGGGCGAGTGGTTGCCCAGACAGGCATGCTGGATTCAGCGATAAGTGGAAAGGCACAACTCCTGATCCAGCTGTCCCTCACCTGGGTTTAACTGGAGGTTTCCTGCAGCCCGGGAAATCCGTTCGGCCACAGGTAGATTTCGAATGGGGAGTAACAATGAGGCTCACAGCCTCAGTATAATATTTAAAGTGTCAACCCACCTCCTCAGAGTGGGGTGGTCACCCACCCACTGTCCTGGCTCCGTTAAAAGCTGAAGTGGGCGGGGTGGAGGCAGGTTTGGGTCAGGATTCAGCTTTTTAACACTTTAACCTTCCACCCAACCCAAACCTGTCTGTTTTTGAGATTCAAATCCCCCCCACCCCCACATTGCAGTTGTATGTTGTCAGTTTGTGCCGTACTTCTTCACTAAATATTTTTGGGGCACGCTGATAGTGGTAGGTCTATCACCTACACTTCAATAAAACAATGATGGCAACCGCAAACTCTAGCCACACACATGCCCCACCTTACCCCTCACAATGGTACACTCCACATGAAACACTTTACAACATTTTACTTAAAATCTGCAGCAAAAGTTGCCGCCAATCTGAAATTTGTAGCACTATATCTTGGATCAATGTGAAACAGGCGAGAGAGATGGATAATAGGTGTCTCATTTGATATTGCCCACTTTACACTCATGCCCAAGGTTAGAGTTATTTCAGTATGTGGGGAAATTAGGGTATGGTAACCTAATGGTTATGGTACTGGATCAGTAACTCTAAGGGTTGATAGTTCACTTCCCACCATGGCAATGTCTGAATGAAACCTGATGCAGGTGGTGCTTTTGCAAATATGCCCCATTCAGGGAAGAAATCCTGTTGCAACTACATGTGACTTCAATCTCACACTATGGAGTTGATTCTAAATACTCTCAAGGAACTTGGAGATGCACAATGAAGGCTGGCTTACTAGTGTTGCTTATCTCTGAAGAACTGATATATATATATATATATATATATAAAGTAAATCATTGCACAAGTTAACTTGCAGCTTATCTGTCACTTAGGAAATGAAATGAAGAAAATTATAAATAAGGACATACTTTAGTCCTGATTTCAGTATCAATTATCCCCAGTTATAAATGGTTTTCAATGTACACTTCCAGTGATACCTCCACACGCCATCTTCCCAATTCTAGTCAGCTGCACTTGGAATTGCTGAGCTGAAGCAAGGTGTATTCCCCTCAGGGAGAGAGGGGGAAATCGATGGGTGGAGGAGGGTGGTGGGTGGGGTAACTGGAGAGACACGCAACGGCTCTTTAGCACACCTTGTAGCGACTGATCTTAAGCAGCAAAGGTAAAGACTGTGAGCAAGCCTTCTGCAAACCAGTTGCAAAGGCCAAGTTTTATAGCCCGGGGAGAGCTGAGAGAAAATAATACATTTATGACAAAATAGAGGGAAACACTCTGATTGATGGATCAATGAGTTAGTCCAGTGAGTAGTTGAGCTGTACAGGAAGAGCTCAGATTCAATTGTCAGTCTGTGTTGAGTTAGCTGATCTCAGCTAAGGCAGTGGAGGTTACCATCACTGGCTGTAGCTAGGAAGGAATAAGTTGGTCAACATCTCTTGGTCTGATTCTGCTCCTGATTGATATCTCAGGACCATTGTTGGAAGTACATCAGATAAGTACAGGATTGTGCTATCTTCTTCCTAGTTGAAAAGCCTGCTTGCATTCACTGTTCAGACTTACATATGTATAATGGCCATTGGACCCCCACTACCCCTAGAATCATGCCACAAGCAAGGAGAAAACTGGGTAAAAATCTTGTGAACCAGTTTGAGTGGGTGGAACTGTAGCACAGTGGGACTTTGTGACATTGCTGTGACCTTATCCCAAATCATGGGCACAGGACTCATTTACATAATAAGAATAAGCACTTATGTATATAGTGGCACAACTGAAGTGCCTTCCCCAAAGATTCAGTGGAGATTGGGTGCAGGAGGACTATCAGACCAAACTAAAAGGAGAGGCCCCTAACCCCAATTTGTACAATTTCTGGACTTGTACCTTTTGGGCAGATGGGTCATTTCATAATTCGGATCAGAACACATTGGAAATGTAAGAAGCCCCAACAGAAGATCCCAGCTGTAGACTGTTACGACTGAGGTGGGAGCAATGTAGTGTCAATTCAGTCCCTTCACTCCACACGTCGCAGTTTTTAAATTTAAAGTTTTTCCACCAACCGGAAAACAGCCAACTTAAACACTTTATTAACCCCCCCAGAATAAAATACACCAAACTTTTAGACATCACCAAATTAACTATTTATTAATAAACCTAATCTTAAAAACTATTAAGATACATTTATGTCGAAAGACCTTATAACTTCTGATTTAACCTAACCCCCCTCATGCACACACATATACATTCAAAAAAACAATGGTTAACCGGTTTTAAAAATGGTGTTTCTTAGGAATAAAATAAGTAGCTGGGTTGTAAGTCCTGGTGAGTTACGTTCCCTGTTTATTATTTATTCGTTCGTCAGATGTGGGCATCGCTGGCTATGCCAGCATTTATTGCCAATCCCCAATTCCATTGAGAAGATGATGGTGAGCTGCCTTCTTGAATCGCTGCAGTCCATGTGGGGTAGGTACACCCGCAGTGCTGTTAGGAAGGGAGTTCCAAGATTTTGACCCAGCGACAGTGAAGGAACGGTGATATAGTTCCAAGTCAGGATGGTGTGTGACTTTGAGGGGAACTGGCAGGTGGTGGTGTTCCCACGCATCTGCTGCCCTTGTCCTTCTAGTTGGTAGAGGTTGTGGGTTTGGAAGGTGCTGCCTGAGGAGCCTTGGTGCATTGCTGCAGTGCATCTTGTAGATGGTACACACTGCTGCCACTGTGCTTTGGTGGTGGAGGAGTAAATGTTTGTGGAGAGGGTGTCAATCAAGTGGGCTGCTTTGTCCTGGATGGTGTCGAGCTTCTTGAGTGTTGTTGGAGCTGCACCCATCCAGGCAATTGGAGAGTATTCCATCACACTCCTGACTTGTGCCTTGTAGATGGCGGACAGGCTTTGGGAGTCAGGAGGTGAGTTACTCACCGCAGGATTCCTAGCCTCTGGCCTGCTCTTGTAGCCACGGTATTTATATGGCGACTCCAGTTCAGTTTCTGGTCGATGGTTGTTAAGGTATCCCAGAGTAGAACAAGCAGACGCCAGTCGAAGTCTCCAGGCGAATTTGATGAAACAGTTTTTAATAGATAGGCATTCAAAGTATTTCAGCTGCAGCAGGCATCACACAGTTCTTTCAACAAGAAGCACAGCAATAGGTCTCCTTGGATTTAAAAATCAGCAGTCTTTTGGTAAAAACTTTACTGAGAATTCCAGCAAACACAAACAGGCAATAGAGAGTGTTACTTCTGTAACAGACTTCTTAGATTTTCTAAGTAAAATGGATTTTACTATCTCCAACAATGAAAATGTTCTTTCCAAAGGTTTATTTTCTCCTTAGACAACCATAGTCTGAACTCAATGTAGATTTTCTCTGCTGAGAAGTAGACAGCTTCTTCCTTCAGTGTACAGCATGCTTTGTTTGTCTCCAGTTCAAACCATTTAAAGTCAATCCTTACCCACAGTTAAAAGTTACAGTACACCATGTGATCTCCTCTCTCTCCTGCTGTGGCCTAGGAAACAGGTGCAGCTGGCACACAGAATATAAAAGCATTTCTCAGTCTTAAAGGCACACTATTTTTAAACAGGGTCTCAAAGGCACACTGTTCTAAACAGAGGAGAAAAAAAAGTTCCATGACAAGACTGACTTAATAATAGTATGTTATTTTAATTCAATAGGAAGATACTGAAATCTCATTACTATGAAATGCAGGTTGGAGGTGAAGCTCTAACACTTAGGGCTGATTTTGTGACCTGTGCTCCCTTCTAGTGAGGTTCCATAGCATAAATCACACCACACAAAATGACCATTAATACTTCAATCACAGGACAAGTAATTGATGGAAATTGATAGTAATTGATTAAGTCTCATGCTCCCCCAACTACAGTTGAGTTTGAGGTGCTCTCCATCGCAAATGGTCAAAGGCAACTGGGAACCGCCATCAAGAAGGATGAAAGTTCCAAGTATTTTGGGATAGGAACAGGGTTAAAGATGAGTTGACGTATGGTCCGATTTACTGGACAGATTTCACTCCTGGGTATATCAGTTTTGATTAAAAAGCTTGTGTAACCACTGCCATAGAGTTCTCACCCAATCCTCAATGCAGTTGTAGTTCACTTCAAAATATTATAGTTTAACTCTAGCTGGGACTTAAGAGCATTAGGCACACTAAGGATAACATAAAGACAAAAACTAAGGCATACCATATTGCAAAGGCCAGTGGCAGGCTGAAAGATTGGAAAACTTTTAAAGGTCAACAAAGGGTTACTAAAAAAGTAATAAAAAGAGCAAAGGTAAATTATGAAAGAAAACTAGTGCAAAATATAAAAATGGATAGCAAAAGCTTCTGTAAGTATATACAACGGAAGAGAGTAGCCAAAGTGAATGTTGGTCCCTTGGAGGATGAGACTGGGAAGTTAATAGAGGGGAGCACAGAAATGGCGAAGACACTAAATCAGTATTTTGCATCAGTTTTCACGGTGGAGGACACTAGTACCATACCAATAGTACCAGGTAATGCAGAGGTTATAGAAAGGGAGGAACTTAGAATAATCATCATCACTAGGGAAAAAATACTAAGCAAACTATTGGGATTGAAGGTAGACAAGTTCCCAAGGCCTGATGGCCTACATCCTAGGGTCTTTAAGGAAGTGGCAGCGGAGATAGTGGATCCATTGGTTATAATATTCCAAAATTCCCTGGATGCGGGAAAGGTCCCAGTGGATTGGAAAAAAGCTAATATAACACCCTTATTCAAAAAGGGAGGAAGGCAGAAAATAGGAAGCTATAGACCAGTTAGTTTAACATCTGTTGTTGGGAAATTGTTAGAATTCATTATTAAGGAAGTAATAGCAGGAATATGGACTTCAGTAAAGCCTTTGACAAGGTCCCTCATGGCAGACTGATACAAAAGATGAAGTCACACGGGATCAGAGGTGAGCTGGCAAGATGGATACAGAACTGGCTTGGTCATAGAAGACAGAGGGTAGCAGTGGAAGGGTGTTTTTCTGAATGGAGGGCTGTGACTAGTGGGGTTCTGCAGGGATCAGTGCTGGGACCTTTGCTGTTTGTAGTATATATAAATGATTTGGAGGAAAATGTAGCTGGTCTGATTAGTAAGTTTGCGGATGACACAAAGGTTGGTGGAGTTGCGGATAGTGATGAGGATTGTCAGAGGATACAGCAGGATATAGATCGGTTGAAGACCTGGGTGGAGAAATGGCAGATGGAGTTCAATCTGGACAAATGTGAGGTAATGCATTTTGGAAGGTCTAATGCAGGTGGGAAGTATACAGTAAATGGCAGAACCAGAGAGATCTGGGCGTACAGGTCCACAGGTCACTGAAAGTGGCAATGCAGGTAGATAAGGTAGTCAAGAAGGCATACGGCATGCTTGCCTTTATTGGTCGGGGCGTAGAGTATAAAAATTGGCAAGTCATGTTGCAGCTGTACAGAACTTTAGTTAGGCCACACTTAGAATATTGCGTGCAATTCTGGTCGCCACACTACCAGAAGGACGTGGAGGCTTTGGAGAGGGTACAGAAGAGGTTTACCAGGATGTTGCCTGGTCTGGAGGGCATTAGCTATGAGGAGAGGTTGGAAAAACTCAGATTGTTTTGACTGGAACGACGGAGTTGGAGGGGCGACATGATAGAGGTTTACAAAGTTATGAGTGGCATGGACAGAGTGGATAGTCAGAAGCTTTTTCCCAGGGTGGAAGAGTCAGTTCCTAGGGGACATAGGTTTAAGGTGCGAGGGGCAAAGTTTAGAGGGGATGTACGAGGCAAGTTCTTTACACAGAGGGTGGTGAGTGCCTGGAACTTGCTGCCGGGGGAGGTGGTGGAAGCAGGTACGATAGCGACGTTTAAGAGGCATCTTGACAAATACATGAATAGGATGGGAATAGAGGGATACAGTCCCCGGAAGTGCAGAAGGTTTTAGTTTAGACAGGCATCAAGATCGGCGCGGGCTTGGAGGGCCGATAGGCCTGTTCCTGTGCTGTACTGTTCTTTGTTCTTTGTTGTTCTTTGACATTTAGAAAGTCAAAATGCAATCCATCAAAGTCAGCATGGTTTTATAAAAGGTAAATCGCAGAGGGATCTGGGTGTCCACGTGCATGAATCACAGAAAACTAGTTTGCAGGTACAGCAGGTAATAAGGAAGGCAAATGGAATTTTGGCATTTATTGCTAAATGAATAGAGTATAAAAGTAGGGAAGTGTTGCTACAACTGCACAAGGCATTAGTGAGACTGCACCTGCAATATAGCGTACAGTTTTGGTCCCTTTACTTGAGGAGGGATGTTGTTGCATTGGAGGTAGTTCAGAGGAGGTTCACTAGATTGATTCCAGAGATAAGGGGTTTGTCTTATGAAGAGATTGAGCAGTTTAGGCCTTTGCTCTCTAGAGTTTAGAAGAATGAGAGGAGATCTAATTGAGGTATATAAGATGATTAAGGGGATTGACGAAGTAGACGTAGAGAGGATGTTTCCTCTGGTGGGGCAATCTAGAATGAGAGGTCATAGTTTTAGGATAAGGGGTAGCAGATTTAAAACAGAAATGAGGAGAAATTACTTCTCTCAAAGGGTCGTGAGTCTGTGGAATTCACTACTCCAGAGTGCGGTGGATGCCGGGACATTGAGTAAATTTAAGGAGGAAGTAGACAGATTTTTAATTAGTAATGGGTTGAAGGTTTATGGAGAACAGGCAGGAAAGTGGAGTTGAGGCCGAGATGAGATCAGCCATGATTGTACTGAATGGCGGAGCAGGCTCGAGGGGCTGAATTGTCTAATCCTGCTCCTAGTTCTTATGTTCTTATTATGTGTGATTCAGGCATTTCCATCCCTTGGCACCACACTATAATCTCCTGCCCATGTGTTCTATTGACTGGAAGCATCTCGCTCTGATTCCTTTCCCCCTCTCTGTGAGAAAGTACCCAGCTCTCTGTTATTGGCTGGTCAGTAGCTTGACCCTGGGATTGGCAATTTGCTCCATGGGGGAATTGTATCCCATTGTTTCTGTGTTGCACAGTTTTCAGTACACTACAGCTCCTGGACAGCACCTTCCCCTTTATTGAGGTCTGCCTTGGAGCTTCCAGATCTGCCATAGTATAGATGGATCAGACAGGCTGTAATACCTTGTTTTAATAAATATACTCTAACCCTGTTTGGAATGATGCCACAGGATGGAGAATAATGGATAGCTTGAGGGTGGTTTCAAGGTATTAAGCTAATCAAGGGGCTGAGATGACATCATAAATTGCAAGAGAGAAGGTCAAGTGGTTTATTACTGTTATCTGAACACTGGGATTAGATTACAGCTTTGAAATCATCCTCTGAAATGTCGCTTGTTTATAATAGATAACTTAAATTTTTTGTGAAGGGTTTGTTCAATTTTGCTTGCTTGTGCTTAAGGGAACTCTCAACAGCTCTGTGTCATTGTTGTGTGGTGATATGCAAACAGAGGTTTAACCATGGTAATACCACCTTAAAAGTTATCAAGGAATAATCTGTGGGGTTAATTTTGCATGGCTCCAAGTAGTTTGGCTGTATATAGTCTTGAGTTCTATTGGTGGCCCAGGCTCCTGTCTGGTGAAGCTCCTCACTGAAAGTAATCCTTGTATAATTCCATAGTGCATCATCAGGAAACCCTTGACCCAATGTTTAGAAATTATATACATGGCTCATTATAACTTTACACAATACATTTACTCTGTTTATTTTATTATACAAATCAGTTTCTTTTAAAGGACCATCTTTTTTATCAGGAAGGGAAAAGGTTTGTAATGATGGAGTGTCTTTTTTGTTACAATAATCTCACTTGCCAATGAAATAATAATATTTTGTTGACATGATGAGTTGTTTCGATGTGAACTACTCCAACAGGCTGTCAAACATGGCGGTGTGGGAAGAATTCTTTACTCCCTTTGAAAATATTGGTTATCGGTTCTTTATCTCACCCTGATGACTCAGTTGATAAATACTTTGTACGAAACAGGCCTGAGCTAGAACATGAGAGTTCCTGGTTCGATGCCTTGTTACTCCATCACATTCACCATGGCAACACACGTACAATAGTAGACCTCAGTGTGCCTGGCTAGAAAAGTACGAAGTGAGTTCCCACTGCGATCATTATCCAGTGCACTTCAGGGTCAGGTCTGGTTGCCATGTCCTTCACAAGTATTCTGTCAATGTACATTGAGCTACACTGAGTGTACAGCACAGAAAGAGGCCATTCGGCCCAACTGGTCTGTGTTGGTGCTTATGCTCCACATGAGTCTTCTCCCACCCCATCCCCCCCACTTTATTTAATTCTTATTTCCTTAATGTGCTTATCTAGCTTTCCCTAGATTCACCTCTGCTATTTGCCTCAACTACTCTATGTTGTAGCATGTTCCACATTCTTACCACTTGCTGGATAAAGACATTTCACCTGAATTCCTTATTGGATATTTATGACCTCCAGTTTTGAACTCCCCACAAGTGGAAATATTTTCTCTACATCGACCCTATCAAATCCTTTCATTATGTTAAAGATCTCTATCAGATCACTTCTCAGCCTTTTCTATTCTGGAGAAACCAGCCTGCTGAGTCTTTCTTGATTAGTATTTTAGTACTATAGGACAATTATTAAAGTTCACACATGAACGGCTGGATTTTGTGCTGGAGGCAGGGCTCCCAGCTCCGGGCCAAAAAGGCAGAGAGATCCTCCTGTCTTTTTGTGTCAAAGTTTTAGGAGGCGGGATCCCCATCGTTTCAAAGACTTTAAAGGGATCGGGATCCTGCCTCCAAGAATGCCGGCCAATCAGAGTCTCGGCAGCTGTCAGTATTGACAGTGCCACCGGAAGCGGTGGCCACTGCTGGTACTGCAGAGGCCTCGGACCCAGGCCCAATGGTGGAAACCCAGCCCCAAGAGGTAGGTGAGGTGGGGTCACTGAGGCCAGTCCAGAAGGCACCGGTAAGGGGGAACCGGAGGGGGCGGTCTGGTTGGTCCGGAGGACCAGGGAACAAGGGGGTGAATTGGAACCTGGTAGCGGGAGCTCCGTGGGCCACAAGTTACCCATGGAGGAGGGACCCACCCCCCCCAAAGCCTGCAGAGAGACCTTATTTTACGGCGTCCTCCCCCGCGCAGTGGTGGCCCACCCTACCGTTGGTAAGATCCCAGCGGGAAGAGGCCTCTAATTGGCCACTAATAAGCCAATTAAGGGCCTCAGTTGGCCTCTGGGCAGGAAGGTCATCGCAGCCTATCCCACCCCCGGGAAGATCGCTGGGTGTCAGGAAGGTGACGGGCCCTCTGCCCCACCACCACACATCACGATACTCCGCGCCTCCCTGCCTGCGATTTAGCCTTGCGGGGAGGGGGGGGGGCCTGTAAAATCCAGCCCGAAGAGTGGTCGTTGGTATGAGGTACTGAGGGTGGGGGGGGAGGGGTTGCTGTCCCAGTGGAATTGTATCCCAGCAAGAGTTACCTCATTTAAGAAAGGAGGGGAGAGAAAAAGGGAAATATCTTTTTAAAAATGTGATTATTTACATATGGAGAAAAAAGAGACGATTATTTATAAAGCGCCATACATGACTTCTGAAGTCTCAAAGTCCTTTACAGCCAATTAAGTACTTATAAAGTGTAGTCACTATTGGATTGTAGGAAATACGGTGGCCAATTCGTGCATAGCAAGCTCCAAAAAACAATAACGTGATAATGACCAGATAATCTGTTTTTGTGATGTTGATTGAGGGCTAAATATTGTCCAGGACACCGGGGATTACTCCCCTGCTCTTCTTCAAAATAGTGCCATGGGATCTTTTATGTCCACCTGAGAGAGCAGGCCTTGGTTTCACATCTCCTCCAAAAGAAGAAATTCTTTCTTTGCATCTTACCTTGGGATGTTTTCCTACATTAAAGGCGCTATATAAATGCAAGTTGTTGAATATCCGTCTGATTTTGAGTAGAAAGAAAACTCCCGCAGCCTTCAGCATTCATCAACATTGTTTACTCTCAATGTTCACTTTACACATTAAGTATAAATATGATTTTTAAAAGACTGGATTTGCATTTTTACAAAAATAATACATCAAAACAAATCAATTCTAACGGCATTATTTTTCCTCTAGATAAAAAGGTCAGAATCCCTCTATGTCCTTGGCAGTAAAGAAATTGCCAA
Source organism: Heterodontus francisci (assembly GCF_036365525.1). Lineage (NCBI taxonomy): Eukaryota > Metazoa > Chordata > Chondrichthyes > Heterodontiformes > Heterodontidae > Heterodontus > Heterodontus francisci. Next base: position 46,341,121 of record NC_090400.1, read on the forward strand.
ACATCGACAGACAAAAATATACCAAAGACTGGACCGTCTCTGCTGCTGGGTCTCTTTGACCTGTTGCCTGCAATTATACATTAAACGGCAAGTACCATTGAATATGGGCTGGAGCTGAGATTAATAAACAATTACACACTTTCATGAGGAATAATTTGTGTACATTACAAAATAAGAATTATTTTTGTTTAACATTTTTTTTTGAAAAATTCAGTTTTGACCGAGAATTTCTTAAGCAAAAATGTAAATTAATACTGCTGTATATTGGACATTAGAAACATTACAAAGCATTAAAATACAGTAATTGTAAGATATAATCAATTTTTCAATAATTACACACTTTTATCTAAAATTCTGGAAAGTTTAAATAACACTGTTTTGTCAAATGCAGTGAATGTCAAGAGGGAGAGGAGAGAATGAGAGGGAGAGTTGGAGAGCAAGAATGAGAGGGATGATTAGAGAGAGAGAGAGAGAGAGAGAGAGAAAACAAGATGGGGAACAAGACAGAGAGGATGAGAGGGAGAATTATAGAGTGAGAACAAGGGGGAGAATGGGTCTGAATAAAAGGAGAGAAAGAGAAAAAAAGCGAGGAAAAATAAGAGAGAGAGAGAAATGAGAAAGGATGCTATTTTGTTGCTGTGAATTATACCACATAAATATTTGGGGTCACAATGGGAAATGTTTGATGATACTGAGGACTATGGAATGTAAACCTGCTGTATTCCCTCACTTTGAAATAAAACTCCCAATTTTAGTCCCTCATTTTTATCAGCCTGTGTGTGTGGTACAATCATTTAGTGAGACATCTGTTTATATCTCAGAACTGGTTGATAGGTTAATTGGCCATTATAAATTGCCTCTAGTATAGGTAGGTGGTAGGGAAATATATAGGGACAGGTGGGGATGTGGTAGGAATATGGGATTAGTGTAGGATTAGTATAAATGGGTGGTTGATGGTCGGCACAGACTCGGTGGGCCGAAGGGCCTGTTTCAGTGCTGTATCTCTAAACTAAACTAAACTAAACTACATATCCAGGAATACAGAACCGGTATTTTATAAAAATTTATTGATCTCATATTAGTAAGGTGAATTCATATGCAGCCATATCAATTAGAGATGGTGTAAACAAAATCTAAAGTTTGTGGAATATTAATGTTAATTGTTTAAAAAATCTGTACAAAAATCAAACCAACTGTAAGCTGCTTGAGCTCTGCTTGCTCACTGCACAGAAAAGAGGTAGCATATAGATTAGCAGATATCAAGAGAATGTTAAAGGTTATAGGACATCAAATCCATTGAGAAGCTCCAAGGGCGGTTTAAGCTAGAGATGAAGCTGCAATAACATGGCTAGTCTTGGCATTTAGCTGAACGCAGTGTGCAGAAAATCAAGATTATCAAGTCGTTTGCCCAGTCTCTGTTTATGGGAACCTTGCTGTGTGCAAACTGGCTGCCATGCTTGCCTACCTAACAGTGATTACACCTAAAAAATACTTCATTGGCTGTGAAGCATGTTGTGAGGGCGTGACAGGTGCTATATAAATGCAAGTTCTTTCTTACCAGTAAAATGATGGATGCCAATGTTTGACTGGAAGAACAGCAGGATAATCTGGCACATGATTGAGAGTAATGGGTTGCCAATGGGAACAGTTCTGGACACCAGTTTAATGGAGAATACATTTGATACACAAGTGAATTTCCTTTTGATTATTGCTGTATTATGTGCAAGTATTTTTTTAACTGGATGGCAAAGTTCAACTTCTGAATCAAGATGAACATATTAAACATGCAGTAGTTTTGATAATACATGTTTCATTCAACGTAGCAAACTACCGCAAATCATTGCGAAAGGATCACCAGAATTTTCAACAGGATGACACTTTTTCAAGGCAAGCTGAATGTAATGAGGATGAAGATACCATCTTTCTTTATAAAGTACAAAAAAAAATCCATTGAAATGCTGTGTATAATGTTTATGCAGAGGAGATAGCAACAGGAATGAAGGTGAAGACATTGAAAAGAACTAAATCTGCTCACTTTCTATAAATATCATTATAAAATCTGGGTGGCACATTCAGTAACTAGTTATAGTTAATCTAACTAGCTGCTGGGAAGTCTTTATTTCCAGTATATACAAGCTAATTTTCACAGTCATATCAGCTTAACGACTATTGTCCGGTAATCCGTTATTTATAAGTTTGCAATGGCGCTGATTTTTATGGGAAAATGGGCATAATATATGAATCCAAAACCATGGTTAAAATTGTAGAGAATCAATGCAGTACCTGACTTATTTAACCAGATTAATCCAATAAGCTTAATTATAATTATAATCATGGAAAGCAGTTCCCAAAACACAAAGGTGAAAATCCCAGTAATAAAAACAGAATTTGACAAAGGCACACTCCCAGCATGAAGCATCACCTGCAGGGAGCACCAACTGGGAAAATGCTCCCCATAGTTCTTTATTCATTTTTCATGGCCAAGAGCTTGCCTGCAATTTCCTGATCGGTGATCCCGGTGGGTGATGCTCCAAGCTGAGAGCCCACGTTCCAAAAAATCAGCCCACTCCATCACCGTAGTGACCTTGACAACATGGTATAGTGACGCAAACCACTTGTGCCTTCTGATCTAGAAATCAGTAATAACTCTATCTGTCAGCTCACCCATTCTAAGATGGTTCTGTGGAGTATAGCGCCTGGTGCAATTATTACTTGCCTACAAACGTAAACTTGGAAAATGGCCAGCATAACAAATTGACTATGAAATATAACTTTTCTGGTATTTTGCCCTCTGTGATGGAGTGAGTTAGTTTGATTGACAGCTGCAGGAATTGAAATTCATTTTAGATGACCTGACGTTATCACCAAGGGGAGGGAGGAGCAATAACAGGCAGAACAGTCACATGTCACTTCTGACACAAAAGCACATTACAATTGTGTTGCACTCCCTGAAGAATGCAGAATTAAGACTTTGTGAGATTGTTTTAATTTATTTAGGACTGCGGATCTTTGAAATCGGGGTCTATGCCTCAGAAGTAAGCTTTTATTTCACTCACCTTGTGCTGGAATTTGTGGGTAAACTGTACCCTTCATTTTATCATTCAAACATTCAGATGATGCTTTTCACAGTTGTCATGAACAGAACTGTGAGATTGGAGGATGCAGTCTATTCAATTCCATGCTAAAAGAGGCGTACATTGGTGCTTATATAAACTTTCCTGCTTGTCCTCATTAAGGCACGCAAAACCTGTTTGATTTTTAGATCAAATCTTTTACTTGGTCCAGCACTTCATTGTTCCAAGCTGTCACATTCTATTAATGGATATATTTTTTAATGCAAGTGGCAGGATGCCTCTGTGGAAATAGTATCATTTCAATGTTTTCAGAAGTTAGGAAGTATTGATAAGGAGGGGCAGATTGAGACTGGTTCTCAAAACAGAACTATAGAAGTAGGTTTCTTCAAGTCACAGCTTTTTGTTCCCAATTTTCTCCAGTAATTTCTCCCCCCCCCTCATGTTGATGATTCACCAATGCATATCATTCCATTGTCAGTGGGGGAGAGAAATGTTCTGGGCTTCTAATTATCTATTATCCAATGAGCAACCTTCTAATGACTTGCTGTAATTGGCCAACACGAGGTACGTGTCAAGGCAGGCAAGTCAGAACATGCCTGTGTTTTGCTTCTTTTAAGATTTAGCACCATATTTACAAATGCCAACTATCTAGCAACCTCGCAAAGCATCGGCTTGAGTGACAGATTGCCTTGGACTTGGGAAAGTTACCACTTGAGCCCGAACCTCCCTTTGGAAAAAATCATTTTTAATGACCTTCCCTCCCCCAAGCCAATTTGTTGATCCTATATTGCTATTTCAAGGCCTGTATTCTGTTTCCAATCCTGTTCATCTGCAAGGTCAAGGCCACTGGGATGCGACCTTCTGAAATACTGCTCAAGTCTTCGGACAACAGGAAGTGCTTCTGTCCCCAGGTAATGTCAGCATTTCTGGTCAGTAACAAGGGATCTTTCCCCTTGTCGGCCGCGCTACCCAAGGAGCTGATAAAACTCAAAAAACCTGGTAGAATTGGTGAAGCATTCTAGGGGTTGTTGCAAACTGTAGGGATACTAGGCAGCACTGCAGCAGTAGAAAGCAGCTCGTCACCACCTTCTCAGGGCAATTAGGGATGGGTAACAAATGCTAGCCTTGCCTGCGATGCCCACATCCCCATGAAATGAATTTTAAAAATTCTAGATTCATTTTCAGGGAAGAGTTGAACTCTTAATTTTTATTCTTTGGACACTTGTGAGAACGTTGAAAATTACGAATGACCCTTTTGTCAACCCTTCAAGTGAGCACTAAACATGGCTGGAGAAAATTGGAATCAAAATGTCAGACTAAATCCCAATTCAGACTGACTCCAAATTCCAACACCTCCATTTTCTGCTACAACCTTAACATCAACACCTACATTCAAGGATCTGGTGCTGCAGACACCTGCAGCAACAACTTCTGAAAATGATCCAATCAGAGCTGGGCAAATTCTAAAATAGCGGAATGAATCTATATTCATTTCCCAAAGCAAACATTAAACGAACGTGTTAGTCATTCCCACTGATGTATGCCATGGCAAATGGCACAGTAAAATGTACTTAGTAGCTTCTAGAGAAGAAACAAGCAAAACTGCTGTACCGGCATAGTCATTTCTGGATTCTACAGCAGGTTAGCTAATGTTGTGAGTGAAAACAAGGGAGTTTGAGTCTGAAACATGTCCGCTGTACCACAGCCCACCTTGCGTCGTCACGGAAATGAAATGATCAAGAGCTTCATTAAGCTTTAAAGTAAATAGAAATGACACAAATAGTTGACTGCATTCTTTACCACATTTACCAGCCATAAGTGAATATAAAGCCATTACTGGAAATAGCTGGGTACTACATATCAAATAAGCAGGGACTGGCTTCCAGCTAAGGAAATCAATGGTTTTCCAGCACACATCTGAACAAGTCTCCACCCCCTGCTTCCGCCAATATTAATATTAAACAGTCGGCCTATATGATGCATGTAATCTGGAATGATCGCGCCAACAGAACTTCGGGATGGAGCTGCATCCTCCATTGATTGCTTTCTTTGCAAATCCCCATGTCATTATCTTTTCTGTAAAGGTGTGCCACATATAAAAATGAAGCTCAACGCTCATTGAATGCAATCTGTTTCTCTTTTTTGTCAAATCACTGCCACCATTATGAGACAGTGCTGTGCCCCTAGGAACACCACTCTGTCTCTCCACAACTTCAAAAGGCACTATTCAGTTCACACATTTGAAATCCATTGATACTAGCTGGGGCAACCCTGTTTTCTTCACAAGCTATGTTTGTTCAGCACCCAGTTCCCGCGTGGCACTTAACTTGCAGCTGATGGATTCCTCGGTGATGTCGGCAACCTTGGGAATTGCACTTAATCAGAACAATCAAGATTTCTGTGTTCATTTTCTAAGGCGTTCCTTCATTAGATTTTAACTATAATATGTCTTCATTTAATATTCACAGTTTGGATTTGATTTAACTGTACAAGTGTTTTTGCTTCAAACTTCCAGTAACAGATAAAAAGGTGTTTTCGGCTGAGAATTTAACAAAAAAAAATTGCTGCACAAGTGAGTTCTAAAAAAAAAACCCAATTCTTTAAAACTCTTTCATTATTTTTGTTCTTGAATGAGGCCTGTGCAAACCAGAGCATGATCTGAAACAGGACGCATTTGGTCGTTGGGGAAATACTGTCCCAGCAGGAATTTCAAGGCAAAGTTTGGGTCAGATTTTCTCTTTCGCATCGTGTTCACTGTCAGTCTGCTATGGAACTTAGCTGCAGAGAAGGCCAGTCTTGGACAGCTCCATAGAATCATTCCATGTACTGGCTGGCTCAGTGAGTTTTTCCATAGAAACCCCTGGTCTCCCTAGTTACCAGACAGATGTTGTGGAAACCATTTTGTTTTTTTTTAATGCTGTTATCTGTGATTCGAAGAAAGGCGATGAGTGGAGTATCACCAGGCTTGTAGAGGACACTGAGGAGATTAAAAAAAAGAGAACAGAAAAATGAGTGGCTGCTGTTAAAGCAATCAGTAAGAGTTGCCCTCATCACTATTGAGGCAAAGTTTCCATGTCTACACTCTCAGTATGAGGCACAAGAACATTGATAAGATTATGCACTGCGAGCCTGTGATTGTCCAGTATGCAGCAGAATCTTTTACCCCTTCCCCACACCCCCCCATTTCAATGGATTTGTGAAAGTTTCCACCGGATGGTATTTCTAACAAAACAGTAAACACAAGCAAAAAGGATCTTGGTAATGGAAATCTCCATGATTCCATTTACAGTGCCGGCACACATATAGTGACCGGAACAAGACCCTGCCCCACCTCCTCCCCTCCCTCCATATTGCTTTTATCTTTCAAGTGGGAGCAAAAGTGACAACATTTTCACCTCCCTCTTTCTGTTCAAACATCACTCCGAAGATGTTACAAGTTAGATGTCACATTTTACTCCAGGTCCAAATAACCTTTTAAAAAATACTGAAAAAAAGGTAGTCATTGACTTGTAGCCTGAAATTTACAGGCAACTTTCTGACCTCGAATGGACCCAAGTAATTAATAAACAGGCAGCTTTAATTACATGGATTCCCATATGGAATGCTTAAGGGGTGGTTAAGGACAACATAGCGGCTAAACGTCCCCATTTAAAGGGCGTAAAGACTCCTCCACTGCACTCCTGTTGTATGGCCGAGCATATATCGTAGAATTGTGCTCTCCTTACCCATGATTGTTCTGCTCAATCTAGATGGAAAACCGCAAGCTGGGACGCAATTTCAAGCTTGTGCCATTAATGCAGAAATGGGATTCTTGTCCCCATGTTTTTCAGATTTCTGACTTCCCAAGGCCAATGGAAGATGCATTTGTGTTCTAATTACTCGTTGAAGGCATTATTCTTGCTGAAAGGACTGCACTCAATATTGGTTCAAATTTCACACTGAAAAGGTATATTTTTCACAGAAAAAGATCTAAAACATTCTTGAGATAAACTTCCTCCTGATGATAATTTTAGAGGAAAAGTCCACAAAAATGGCACCACTCCCCACCCCCCCACCCCCCCCAACTTTGCACTCGTGATCTTTTTAATGCTTGCATATTGGCATTTACCAGGAAGCTAGATAAACACGGGGGAGAAAGGAATAGAATGTTATGTTGATAAAGTGAGACGAAGAGATGCGTGAGGAAGCTGATGGTAAGCATAAACATCAGCCTGGACCTGTTGGGCTGAATGGCCTGTTTCTGTGCTGTATATTCAATGTAATATCAGCTGGAGGATTTCACCCCCTTACCCTCAAATACGCTGCAAGGCATTTGGTAAAAAACATAGTTGCCCGCAAAAAAATGTATTTTGGGCCATTAAAGGCTCCCAATCCCCATTGGATCCACTTGATTGGGCAGGAACTGCTCCTCTGAGGTTATGCTCATTGTTGACATTAGTAGTAAATTCATTGGCCCAATTTAGTATTTCTGAACTGCCTCCATATCCATTTTGTTCTGGCTCCAATTTCATTCTATTCCCTGACACATGCATTAAACAATTCTTCACAACAAAGTTCATTGCCAGGTTCCTTTAGCAGTTCACCTGGGGCAGATTAGTGGTGGGATTTGAGACTATACAGAAATGGAATCACTTCTTCTGGCTGCAATTGGATCACTCTTTAGGTACTAAACACCTGATACTGTCACCAAGTTAGTTGATTCCAAAGAAATACTTCTCCTGAAAAATAACCTGAAAGTACAAGTGTCCCCAGCAATTCACTTCATCTGTTCATAGTTGCATAGTTATATCAAGTTTACAGCACAGAAACAGGCTAGTAGGTCCAAATAGTTAATGCTCCCACCTCACTTATGCTCTATCAGCATAACCTTCTAATCCTTTCTCCACCATGTGCATATCTAACTCCCCCTTAAATTCATCTATGCTATTCACTTCAACTACTCTTTGTGATAGCGATTTCCACATTCTTAACACTCTTTGGATGAAGAAGTTTCTCCTGAATTCCCTAATGGATTTATTAGTGACTATCTTGTAGGTATGACCTTCAGTTTTGCACGCCCCAACAAAGGGAAACATTTTCTCTACGTCTACCCTATCAAACTCTTTCATAATCTCAACAGCCTCTATCAGGTTACCCCCTCAGCCTTCTCTTTTCTGGTGGAAAGATCCATGGCCTGTTCAGTCTTTATATTGAGAGAGGCCTCAGATCAGCTCTTCCTCACCACAATTGAGGCAAGATGGTGGCTTCAGTTGCGTACAGTGGAAGATGCATTCGCATTATAATTTTTTTAAGACCTAATATATTGTTACTCTAGCGCCGTACCTGTAGAGTGTGACACAAGATGGGCAAATCCCAAGTTATATTGCCATGCTTTATCATTCTCTACCCAGAGACAACAGGCCTTTGCACATGCATGTTCCGCTCATTGGCACCCAGTTTGTTAAATTTAACTAAATTTTGTTTAAGAAGTTTGCAATGTAAAGGCAGAGGTAGTCTCACACATCTTGTCTTAGTATACACCGAGCAACTATCCATCTGAAATACTTTACACTTTGTACTGACTCAAAGTTGGATTATCTTCACATTATACAAACTGTGTAGTACAATTGGCCCCTTGCTGCACTCCACCTAATAGAGTTTACAATAGTAACAAAGGCCATTCAGCTCACTGCATCTGTGCCAGCGTTACTTGTTCAATTGCAGCTGTCTACTATAAACCCGTAACCCTGTCCTTTCCTCATATTCCATTATATCCTTTCTTTTCAAATACTTATCCAATTTCCTTTTAAACAATGTTATAGTTGCTGCCCAAATCATAGTAAAACATACAATGTTCTAATAACCTGTGTGAAAAAATGTCTTCTAGTGTCCCACCTTTGATCTTCTGGTAATAATCCTGAGTTTATTTCCTCTAGTTACCGATTCACCAACCAGTGGAGACAATCTGTCACTGTTTGCCCTTTCAAAACCTAGTTGTAATTTTGGAAAAAAAATCAGAAAACTGATATGAAAAAATGTCAATAATTTTTGCCAATATGGCAAAACCTTTATGCCAACACCCATTGTAAATAGCAAAGCATGCCCAATGTGCCTGACACTGGCCACTGTGTTACCAGGGAAATACAGCTGGGCTTCAGGGAACCCACCATGGAATGCGAAATTTGAAAACAAAGCTCCTAAAAGGAAAAATGCTTTCTCTTTATTTCTTCCCTCTCCCCACTAAAGAAATGTCATTTAACATCACGGGCTATATTTTCTTTGCACTGCTGTAAAGTCATAATGATTGCTGACAGTCTCCTTTAATAATCTACTTCACGTCACAACCAATTGCTGTGAGCTATCCTCTATAAAGACGCAGTGCAGTTGATCTTAGTTCGTCAGGAGAGTAGTGCCAAACCGGACTAATTTATTGGAACTGTAAACATAATAACCCCGAGATAAGAAGACGCCAGAAGATGTCATTAAGACCAGACCCCTGTGACTCAGGCACTGGCAATACAAACATTACTGATCCCTTAAAGTGACAGCAATGGTTCCTAAACTAAAACAGCCATAGGAATGTCTATCAGTTGTCTTACCTGGGGAAATATGTCCTATCTGACAATATGTGATTAGAGACATTAGAGAAATACATCTATTATAACTCATTTACATATATACCCTGGGGTGATGATTTATTCTGAATGTTAGTACAATAAAGAGAAAAGATCAGCAGCATTGACTACTTATTTAAACTTATAAATTCAGTGCAGTTACACTCCCAGTATTGAGCCACGTTCAAAGGGAGCGCAGGACAGAGATTGAGCTACAGCACTGAATTCTGATTCCAACCCTTGCTCCCTCTGAGTGAGGCTTCTCACTAGAGGCACAGAGGTTGTTGAATTCATCCCCAAAAGCTTTATCCACATTTATCCACATAGAATGCACAGAGTGAATGACTTCCAAAATCACCTGAGATTGTGTTACAGCTTTATAACGCATTCAGAGTGTGCATTTCTCTGTAATATACAAGAACATGGTGCTCCTCAATAATGTGCATGATTTTCTTCTGCACATGGTATGCTCTTTCCTATGTGCTGTATATGATTTCCTCTTTCCCAATTTATAAAAGGGATTGCTTTTCCTTTAATATATCCAATGTACGCCATTTCCTATAATAAATATGGTATGCATGTTTCCTCAATTTACTAGTTTTATTGGTCCTTTCTAATATATACATTGTGCGTGTTGCTTCTGTAATGAATCAAGCCAAGAGGGTGGAAGTAAAGATGATCAACAATTTCAAAAAGGAATTGGATGGGCAGTTGAAGGAAGTAAACATGCTGGGCCATGGGGAGAGAGTGGGGGAATGGGACTGACTAGATTGCTCGACAGAAAGCCAGCATGAACTCGATGAGCCGAATGGCCTCCTTCTGTGCCATAATGATTCTATTATGTCTATGAAAAGCATGCTGTTCCTTTATATTTACAATATATGAAGGTATGCCAACTCTATATAGTATATATGCAGGGCCTGCTATTTCTCTATAATTCACACAGGGTGTGCTCTTTCCATACAGTATATACAGTGTATGCTATTCCTCATTAACATGCCGTATAATGATTTATATCACAATAGTAAGTCACATGGCTTAGAGGAACTACAGAGAGAATCACATGACCCATTGTCATATCAGTTTGAGTCACGCAGAACAAGTGCTGGAGTCTTCCCTTCATTAAAAACTGAAGGGTGGCCAGTAATCATCTGATAACTTCTCTCAATATCCCAGCGTAGAGAACATAAGAAGAAATGACTGAAGCATATGGGGAGACTGCTTGTTCCCCTCTTCCCTGCCAACAATTTTGTCCCCATCTCTCCTGTAGGCATTCACTCTTGCTCTGATAGATTTTAACAAGCACCGAGCCTTCTTTAAAATGTGTTTGTACTGTAACATCCAACAGTGACATTTCAACAACTAGAATACCAGCACCGATCTTTAAAAATGATTGGAAATGTGCAGAGGAAATGAGAAAACAGGTTTTGTAGTGGGGCATTTCTCCTTCCTGTTTTAGATGTAAGGAACTTAAGAGACCATCTTGACCTTTGGCCCCGGGCAATACCCACTCCCCAGGTGCAAAGGTCAGGAAAAAGGGAATGGAGACTCCTTTTGCTGGGTCTTCACATATCTTTAAATAGTCCCTGAATCTCCTGCAATAGGCTTAGGCCCGGTGTGTCAATGTTGAGGAAGCAATGTTTAGAGTGGCGCAGTGGTTAGCCCCACAGCCTCATAGCTCCAGCAACCTGCGTTCGGTTCTGGGGACTGCCTGTGCGGAGTTTGCAAGTTCTCCTTGCGACTGTGTGGGTTGATAGGTAATTTGGCCATTGTAAATTGCCCCTAGTGTAGGAAGGTGGTAGGAGAATTGTGGGGATGTGGGAGGGAATATGGGATTAATGTAGGATTAGTATAAATGGGTGGTTGATAGTTGGCACAGACTCGGTGGGCCGAAGGGCCTGTTTCAGTGTTGTATCTCTCTATGACAGGAAAGGGTGTGGCCACTCACTTTTTTCTCCGAGAAAATGGCTATGGGGCACCTCACAAAGCTGGCACTGGGATGCACTACGGCCACCCCTCAAACCACAGGGTCTGGCAACAACTTGGTGCAGAGCCCAAAAGGTAGATGTTGCACATTTTCTACAATTAACTGATCGAATCTTCGAGGCTTTCGGCTGCTGGTAGCCAGGAACGCGATTGTGGGTCTTTCAGATCTGACGCTGCGCTTGTATCTCCGGCTCTATTTTCAAGGATGGATGCAGCCACAGGGCAGCCTGGTTTCCCACCGCCGCCCCCTTCCCGCCCCCTTCCACCCCCCTCCCCGTCCCCCAAACCATGTTAGCGACTTCATGCAGGAAATTTAGGTGCACTGGTGCGTCCATGTGAGCTCACAGTGCTGTCTTTAAAATAAAGGCTTTTAAAGGGCTGCTGAGGAGGGAGAGATTTCAGCCAGGCTGGGCTTGCTGAAGACATGGATCCAGTACCTCTGCCATGTTGGCTGCAAAAAGGGGAGAAGAGACAGTTTGGGATGGGTGAAATTGTTCTCAGCTAGTTGCGTGAAATGGGTTCATAGCAAATAAGTGGCCCTTCTTACACTGTATCTAATGTTCTTCTCCAATGGATTTGATGCACCTTGATGGAAAAACTTCTCCCAATTACAGTAACAGGATAGGCAATAAATATCACCCATTTTATAAGGATATGCTGTTAAACTATGTATCAGCAAACACACAAAGTATTTCCATTGCAAAAGAAAATCATGTGCAATGTAAAACTCACCATGAGCCCTGTTTTCATGCTTCTGTGACTCTGACAGCGGTTAACTATTCTTCCTCATCCTTCTTGACTTGTCTGCATCCTTCAAAACCATTGACCATACCATCCTCCTCCAACATCTCTCCACTGTTGTCCAGGTGGGTGCTATTGCTCTCACCCGGTTCTATTCTTATCGATCTAATCTCATCTCCTCCACTGTTGCTAAATTATCAGACTGTTTATCCGACATCCAGTACTGGATGAGCAGAAATTTCCTCCAATTAAATATTGGGAAGACTGAAGCCATTGTTTTTGGTCCCCGCTCCAAACTCCGTCTCCTAGCGACAGACTCCATCCGTCTCCCTGGCAACTGTCTGAGACTAGACTAGACTGTTCACAACCTTGCTGTCATCTTTGACTCTGAGATGAGCTTCTGATAACATATTCGCACTATCACTATGACTGCATATTTCCACCTCCATAACATCACCTGACTTTGCCCCTGTCTCAGCTCAGATGTTGCAGAAACCCTCAACCATACCTTTGTTACCTTTAGACTCAACATTCCAACACACTCCTGGCTGGTCTCCCACATTCTACACTCTATAAACCTGAGCGCATCCAAAACTTTGCTGCCCATATCCTAAATCGCACCAAGTCCCGTTCACCTATCACCCCTGTGCTCGCTGACCTGCGTCGGCTTATGGTCAAGCAACTTATGGATTTTAAAATTCTCATCCTTGTTTTCAAATCCCTCCAAAGCCTCGCTCCTCCCTATCTCTGTAATCTCCTCCAGGCCCACAACCCTCTGAGATATCTCCGCTTATCTAATTCTAGCCTCTTGTGCCTCCTTGATTTTAATCGCTCCACCATTGTGCCTTCAGTTTCCTGGGCTCTCAGCTCCAGAATTCACTCCCTACGCCTCTCCCCCTCCTCTACCTCACTTTCCACCTTTAAGACCCTCCTGAAAACCTACTTCTTTGAAGAAGCTTTTGGTCATCTGACCTAATATCTCCTCATGTGGCTCAGCGCATATTTTGTTTTATATTGCTTCTGTGAAGAGCCTTGGGATGTTTTATTACAGTAAAGGTGCTATATAAATATAAGTTGTTGTTGTTGGCATAGCACAATTTCACCTCCCCTGTTTAAATAGCCTTCACTGGTAACTTAAATTCGAATTCCTATCCTTAGAGTTTGAACCCTTCACCGTAGCATATCTATTAGATGCATCTTGTTGGAAAAGGCTCTCGCAATTACAGGAACAAGAAGAAGGACAATGAGTGGGGAATCCATTTGGAAAGGATATTCTGTTTAACCGTGTGGCATCTCATCCGCAAAGCATTTGCATTAGTTCCAGTTAACTATCTTTCAAGGAAGAGTAACCATAGTGTCTGATGAAAAGACTGATAATTATCAGGATGTATGTTAAACTAACAGGTAGCGCCACATAATATTTTGATAAGAGGACATTTCCTGTACTGTGAAGGCTTGTTCCAACAAGCAACTCATCTAAGACCATTGGAGTATGAAGGCATAATTAATCAAGCCAGTTTAAGGCTGAATAGTTAGCATGTTGATTGATAGAGATTTTCAAAGGAAACCTCGTTTACTTAGGAGTATTTCTCTGCCCGGCTGCCCATCTGATTGAGATTTGTGTATCAGAACCTCAATAAGCATTAAGATTCAATTTCTATTTGATGTGTATTAACCCCTGTTCACCTTTTAGTTTAGTGCAATAAAAATAAATTAGTTGTTTAACTGGACTCAAGTGCCATGTTTAGTGATGAGGTGAGCAACTTATATTTTTGACATTGAAGAAGGCATTAGGATGGGTATATTTTAGCTGAACACTTATTTGAGATAATTGTACAATTGGATCTAATTCACTTAACTGCAGATCGTCACTGCATTTCATTGCGTGGTGCATTTTAAGTTATTTTAATGACTTCAGTAAATGGATATTATGATACTTAAAATAATGCTGGGTACAATATTAGTAGACTTATGTCTCCGTCTACAAATTTCTTCACAGTGGCACAGTGGTTAGCACTGCAGCCTCACAGCTCCAAGGACCCGGGTTCAGTTCTGGGTACTGCCTGTGTGGAGTTTGCAAGTTCTCCCTGTGACCGCGGGGATTTTCGCCGGGTGCTCTGGTTTCCTCCCACAGCCAAAGACTTGCAGGTGATAGGTAAATTGCCCCTAGTGTAGGTAGGTGGTAGGGAATATGGGACTACTGTAGGGTTAGTATAAATGGGTGGTTGTTGGTCGGCACAGACTCGGTGGGCCGAAGGGCCTGTTTCAGTGCTGTATCTCTAAATAAAAAGCTACAGTCTTAACGAAGATGCATTTAGGCAAATCTTCTGTTTGTTTGCAAACACAAAGCATTGTGACATGAATTAAATTGAAACACATCATCCTGAACCCTGTCCATGATGAAAATAGCACTTGGCTGGTATTCTCTCCAGTCCTCCCTCTTCCTGCCTCTTCCCAAAATAAAAAAGCCCAATTTTTTTGTGAAGGCAGCAGCCCTTTATATACTAATGTAGGAAATTACTACCATTTTGAAGGAAATCCTTCAAGACAGTCAGTGTGACAAAAGGAACAAAAATAAAGGAAACTGTATCAGTAAATAATAAACATATAGTGCAAAACTGGGGCTCACAATTGCTGTCTTTGCTCACATACTTGTCTGAAAATACAAGATTATAAATACCCAAGAGTGATTACACTCTATAAACCACTCCACATATCCAATATTTCTAAAATTTATACTCTGCAGTTTTTAACGGTGGTTTTACTCCAGTCTGAAAGTTTTATCCCACAAGTTGGTGTCCTGGTGGGGTCTGTGCTTTAATGTGTTCTGATCGCACATTGATTGATTGGCGTGGCAAAGAAAGAACTGCTAGTGATAATGGTGCACAATTAACGAATGGGGTAATGCACTTGTAGTGGACATAAGAACATCAAATATGTTAAGCATTCATCCATTAATATCACCAACAGCAATTTCTAGGCTGTCGTTGCTTAAACCATGTGAAGGGACACAATTGATTACCACGGGACAGTCAAAATAAATTATACAAGTAAAGTGCCCTTGGCCTTGTCCAGTTAGCTGATGAAAATAAGTTTTTTTAATATATGATAGATTTGGGAAAGAAGTTTCAGAAACTCACTCCGTGGAGCCACCTAGCGGCCAAAGTGTGCAACTATATCTTAACTGTTGACATAGCAAAACTGAATCAGAATAGTGACAGAACTGTTTACAATAGTAATTGGTATGGTGAGATGACTTCTTGAACCGCTGCAGTCAGTGTGGTGTAGGTACACCCACAGTGCTGTTACATATGGAGTTCCAGGATTTTAACCCAGTGAGGATGAAGGAATGACAATATTTTGCCAGGTCAGGATGGTGTGTGGCTTGGAGGGAATTTTCCTGGGATCGTGTTTCCATGTGCCTGTTATTCTTGCCCTTTTAGGCAGTAAAGATCCTGGGTTTGGAAGGTGCTTGTCGAAGGAGCCTTGGTGAGTTGCTGCAGTGCATCTTGTAGAGGGTACACACTGCTGCCACTGTGCATCAGTGGTGGAGGGAGTGAATGTTGAAGGTGGTGAAGGAGTGCCAACAAGCGGGCTGCTTTGTCCTGGATGGTGTCGAGCTTCTTGAGTGTTGTTGGAGCTGCACTCATCCAGGCAAACGGAGAGTATTCCATCACAGTCATGGCTTGTGCCTTGTATAAGGTGGAAAGGCTTTGGGCAGTCAGGAGATGAGTTACTTGCCGCAACATATGTAACCTCTGGTTTGCTGTTGTCACCACAGTATTTATCAGACATATATCAATATCACTCAGAGAAAATCCCTCTTGTCTTATCCTCTTGTGAAAACAAAAGTCCTAAGGTCTGAAGATTATTGCATCAGCTGTGATGCATGCATCGATGTGTTGAAATTAGTATTAGAGAAATAAAAACAGAAAATGCTGGAAAAAACTCAACACGTCAGGCAACATCTATGGAGAATGGAACAGAGATAACTGGAGGCAATTTTAACTTAACCAGCCCATCATGAAACAGATGGGATTGGCTGCCACGCTGGTTTCACACCCCTGTCCAATTGTACTGTTTATTGAAATCACTGGAGACGACTATTGGCCGGAGTGTAAAACCAGCGTTCCTTCCCAGCCCGTGGAGAGTGGAGGGCAGGAATGATTAAATGACAAATAGGGGTGAAGAGTATTAGCGAGGCTAAGCAGTCAAAGTGGATGAACTCAGTGAAAAAGGCAGGCAGATTTACCTGGTGAAAATCATATTGGCTAATGGAAAAAGCAAATAAACACAATATTGCAAAAGGCCTCATAAATTACAGCACTGACAGTTACTAACTGCACTCAGCTCAATATCTGGAGGAAACAAGCCAGCTCTGTGTTTTATAGCTAGTGGGTGCGGCTCAGTTAAAGGTGGTCTGAGATGTGGAGCTTGCTGGTTGCTTCAAGTAAAATTACTTTCTACATGGATTGCCTTTATTGCATCATTCCTGTTGCATAGATCTGAGGCAATGGTACAATTTTAATATAACATGTGGTGTTATAAAGTGTAATGCCTTATTTAAGGGACTCATGAAGTAGATGTGGATCAAGCTCTTGATTTTACGAGGCTTTCACCTTGCTGTAGCATGAATTTAATGTTTTCTAAGCCTGTTTTTCCCTGTTCAGAGCTGATTGTGCAAGGGTATAAAGGGTGACCCACAAATTGGGGCTCCCAATAACATCACAAGGAGCTTCACAGGAGCGTTATCAAACAAAATTTGGTACCGAGCCACACTACGAGATATTAGGACAGGTGACCTAAAGCCTGGCTCGGGTATAAAATTAAAACCCCACCCAGGCCCAACCCAACACAGCCAACCCAAACCCAACCGAAGCCCGAGCCCTTTAATTTTTTTTTGCGCCTGACCCAACCTGACATGAATCTCCTTCATCTGTTCCAGCAGCAGGCTATTCCTGCAGCTGGAGTTATAGTTAGTTAGTTAGTTAGAGATAAAGCACTGAAACAGGCCCTTCGGCCCATCAAGTCTGTGCCGATCATCAACCACCCATTTATACTAATCCTACACTAATTCCATATTCCTACCACATCCCCACCTGTCCCTATATTCCCCTACCACCTACCTACACAGGGACAATTTATAATGGCCAATTTACCTATCAACCTGCAAGTCTTTGGCATGTGGGAGGAAACCGGAGCACCCGGAGGAAACCCACGAGAATCATGGGTAAGCCTGATCCCATGATTTCTCAGAAGTAGTGTCCAGCCTGACCCAACCCAAGCTCGAATGCTGGACTCGCACTTTCGACCTGAACCCCACAAATGTAGTCAGGTCTAGTCAGGTCTGGGTTGGGTAGCCAGGCTTTAAGGTAACCAAAAACTTGGTCAAAGAAGTTGGTTTTAGGGAGTGTCTTCAAGAGGGAGAAAGAGGTGGAAAGATTTAGGGAGGGTATTCCAGAGCTTAGGGCTTAAGACAACTGAAGGCACAGCCTCCAATAGTGGAGCAACATAAATCGAAGATGTGCAAGAGGCCAAAATTGGAGCAGTGCAGAGATCTTGGAAGGCTATCGGAATGGAGGGGGTTATAGAGTTAGAGAACACTGAAAAGAACTAACGGATTTTATAGAGGTATATTAAGATATTAAGTGGTAAGTATTAAACAATAAATTCAAAAACAAGGTCTGAGTTGCTGGCGAGGAGCCTTGCCCATGAACAGCAGTTATTCAAAATCAAGCCAAGACCCTGAATTTCCAACATGTGTCAATGGAAGTTAGACTAATTGCTGACACACTGGCCAGGATTTCACTTTGGGTGGACAGGAGCCGGCCACCGACTGAAAAGTCGGTGGTGAACCCGCTTCCGCCTTGCCTGGGGATCCGACCCACATTTTATGGGTCCTCAGGCTTTAATTGTTCCGAGGCAGGACTTCCACCTGCTTGAGGGAGGAAGTCCCACCTTATTGAGCTGCCGGCCAATCAGCGGGCCGGCAGCACTTAGTCCCAGCAGCACCACCGGGAGCAGTGGCCACTGCTGGGACTGCAGCCCAGCCGAAGACATGGAGCTGAGAGTCCAGATAAGTTTTGGTTGCCTCGCCGGGAGTAATCGGTTGGGCCCCAGTGAGGCAAGGGTGGTTGGATGGGGGGAAGGGGGAGTGTTGGGTGTTGGGGGTGGTGGGGGCGGCCCTCCACTGGACACCCTGTGCCCAATGAACAGGGCCCACCCCCGGGTAATCGGCAGCCACCTGGTATTTCCAGGTGGCTTTTCTGGGTCCTCGGCCGCCCGCTTACCACTTAAGGGCCTTGATTGGCCTTGGGTGGGCAGCCCATTTTTTGCCCACGCTGCCCTATATAAAGTGGCGGTGGAGGTGGGATTGGGGTTGGGAAGGCCTCCTGAAGCCTCCCGCTCCATTTAACGCCACGCACCACCCCCCCCCTCCCCCTGGCCACCATCCCACTCGCTGGGGTGGCATTAAATTCTGGCCACCATGTTTCAGTCTCTTTAATGGAAATACCAACACAATTGTGTGGCAAAAATATAAAAAAAACTATAATCTTTCAGCCTGCAGCTCATTGAAAAATTGTTGCAAAATATTTTTTGTCAAGTTTACCTACTTAAAAATATGAGACGTTTTGGTGCATTTCCATTGACTACCTTGTCTGAAAATAATTCACTATTAACAGCAAATTGCATTTATATAGCACCTTTAACATAGTAAAATGTCCTAAGCTTGTGCACAGTGGCGTGATTAGACAAAAATTGACACCACGCCAAAGAAGGAGGCATGATCAAAAACTTGGTCAGAGATAGGTTTGAAGCAACATCTTAAAAGAGGAGAAAGAGGCACAGAGATTCAGGGTGAGAACTGTAGAGCATGGGGCCCAGATAGCTGAAGGCATGGCCGCCACTGGTGAAGAAAGGCTGGGAAGAAGGAATTTACAAATTAAACTGTGGTGAGTAAGTCACCTCCTGACTCTATAAAGCACATGTCAGGAGTGTGATGGAATACTCTCCACTTGCCTGGATGAGTGCAGCTCCAACACGCAAGAAGCTCAACACCGACCAGGACAAAGCAGCTTGCTTGATTGGTACCCCATCCATCACCTTAAACACCCATTCCCTTCACCACCAGTGCATTGTGAACAGCAGTGTGTATCATCTACAAGATGCACTGCAGCAAGTCGCAAACGCTCCTTCAACAGAACCTTCCAAATTTGTGACCTTTACCACCTAGAAGAACAAGGGTAGTGGGTGCATGGGAACACCACCGCCTGTAAGTTCCCCTCCAAGTCACATACCATTCTGACTTGGAACTATATCGCTGTTCCTTCATGATCACTGAGTCAAAATCCTGGAACTCCCTTTCTAACTGTGGGTGTACCTACACCAAATGGACTGTGTGTTCAAGAAGATGGCTCACCATCACCTTCTCAAGTGCAATGACGGATAGTCAATAAATGCTGGCCTTGCCAGTGATGCCCCCATCCCATGAATGAATATAAAGATAATGAACAACATTCTCAAGCTATTAAGATGTTTATATTGAATGGGTTTATGATTTTCTTACACAAGGAACTTTCATTGAAAATAAACAAGAGTACTGAAAACACTTTTTAATTGCTTCAGAGATTTAACAGGACAGAGTAATCCTTGAAAAAAATACTATCAATGAAGAAGATAATTACTGGCTGTAGTGTGATGCCTTTCATTAGGTCAATGTCTGCAGCAGGTGAGTCAGCTCAAAGCCACACAGAGGCCCTATGAGCTGACTCTGAAGTAAGCAGTCTCTGATGTGCGTGGTCTCTAAGTATATTGCACATTTGTTCCCAGTCTTCACTTTTATGTAAGAAATCAACAACTCCTTTGACAACAATGGAGATGCTTTGAAATTACTCCAATGGGAGACTGGCTCACAGAACATCCCTCCCTCCCCTATCCCTTCACCAAGAAAACAGGGTGAATCTTCATTTCTCTACCATTTCTGGGAGCTTCCAGAGAGCTTTGTAAGGATTGGAATTTTCGTCCGCATCTTTCGAAAGAAAATGATGGCCTGGAGCATGGACTCCCAAAGTCAGGAAGTTCCCAATGCTGGAAGGGGATCTGATGTAGTAGTGGCAGCTGGTACACAGAGTGAGTGGACGTGTACTGGCCTTCACTAGGGCACATGTGACGCTCACTAGTGGGTTCCAGGCCTGGCAAGAAATCTGCCACTCCCTGCAGAAAAAAAAAGTTGTTTTTATACTCCTGGCTTGGTGGCTAATTAGTTTGGAATCGGGGTCTGCAACCTATGACCCCGGAGCCGCATGCGGCTCATTCAGGACTCATGTGCGGCTCCTGATCTTGATCAAATAAATTCATTTTGATGGTAATTCAATGGCTTGTTTCATTATAAAATATTTAATTAACATTGTATTTTTGCTAAGGTATCAATTAGCAACCTTTTTGTAAAAACCTTTAAAACATTGTTGAAATGCGTCTTGTTTTCCATTATCACTGGCATTTGAGCAAGAGCATTGCAGCTCTCAAGATACTGCATTTTTGACTAAATTTTTTAAAATGGCTCCTCTTGTTATTAATGTTGCCAACTGCTCGATTATAACCATAGTCAGGGTGGATGATGCAGGGCTGGATTACTTTAACCATTAACTTTTATTCTAAAGGCCAATTGCAGGCATTTTTAAAAATTCATTCATGGGATGTGGGTGTCACTGGCTAGACCAGCATTTATTGCCCATCCCTAATTGCCCTTGAGAAGTGGCGGTGAGCTGCCTTCTTGAACCGCTGCAGTCCATGTGGGGTCGGTACATCCACAGTGCTAGCAGTTAGATACAACTTAGTGGCTTGCTAGGCCATTTCAGAGGGCATGTAAGAGTCAACCACATTGCTGTGGGTCTGGAGTCACATGTAGGCCAGACCAGGTAAGGACAGCAGATTTCCTTCCCTAAAGGACATTAGTGAACCAAATGGGTTTTTACAACAATCGGCAATGGTTTCATGGCCATCATTAGACTAGCTTTTTAATTCCAGATTTATTAATTGAATTCAAATTCCACCTTCTGCTGTGGTGGGATTTGAACCCATGTCCCCAGAGCAATACTCTGGGTCTCTGGGTCACTCGTCCAGTGACAATACCACTACACCACCGCCTCCCCCATCATCACACTGCTGCCATGCATGGCAGGTATCCTGGAGTGCCAAAGAGGGTTTCGCTACTCTCACACCTCAGGCAATATAATACCCACTTCAGGTGTTGGACTACTTTTCTGCTTGCTCCCTAGGCATATGACGCCTCCACATTGCATTTTTTCTTTGTCTCTCACTTCCCCCCTCCCCCACCCCCACCCCCGCCCATCTCCAGTCTTGTTACAATTTTCCATTAGGTTGCAATGCTGTTTGAATCTTTCTAAAGATTTCTGTCCTCCACCCTACCACTTCCCTTGAACTGGCTGCAATCCTTTAGTTTGCAGCTACATTGGCCTCAATGCCCCTGGGTTGGGAAGGAGAAAATCCCAATGGTCATTACAGTACCATGCTCTGTGTGAACTTCTGATCAGATCAGGAATGGACTAGGCTCACTGACAGAGAAGAACCATTCGAGCAAATTTGCTTTGGAATCAGACACCAGCAAGACACAACACATTCAGGAGAGAATGGGGGAATGGGAGAGACAAAAATTGTTTTCTTTAGCTCCTCAGAAAATCTCTGCACCAAACATCATGGATAGGGCACACTGCATAGCTGCTTCTAGACCACTGATTCCGCTCGGTGCCTCCCGAAGACCACAGAGCTAAGATTGAGAGACGCAAAATCCACAACCCGCCTTTCCCCTCCAATACCTTGTGCCGTTTTATCACCCACAAACTGTGGAGCTCATCTTTAACCTATTAAACTCACCCAATATACAGCACCAGTTGGTGTAGAATACTGGTCAGCAATGACCAACACTTTAAAAATCATATTATTCATTAAAATTAGAAACTAAATGATGGAATATGCTGGACGAACTGAAGGCCTTTTCTCACTGTTAACACATTCAACAACAGCAGCAAAAGCAGCTTGAATTTATATAGCACCTTTAACATAGCAAAACATCCCAGGAATGTTGCCAAACAAACTCTGACACCAAGCTACATAAGCAGATAATAGGACAGGTGACCCAAAGCTTGGTCAGAGAGATAGGTTTTAAGGAGAGTCCTCAAGGACGAGAGAGAGAGCCGCAGAGGTTTAGGGAGGACATTTCAGAGTTTAGGACCTTGGCAGCGAAAGGCAGGTCCACCAATGATGCAGCAATGTAAAATGGGGATGCTCAAGAGGCCAGAATTGGAGGAGCGCAGAGATCACAGAGGGTTGTAAAGCTGGAGGAAGTAACAGATAGCGGGAGGCACGGCAGCATGGAGGAATTTGAAAACAAGGATGACAATTTTTAAATCGAAGCAGTGGGAAATGGCCATGATCCCATCCAACTCACTCCATCATTCAATTCCTGATTTTAAGGAATAAATTGATTCAGAAAATTGTCCAGTGCTAATAAATATAAAGATCAGTTATATGCAACATTCAGACTTAGAACTTTGCCTCAATCACAGCCAAGGTGTATCTGCGACACATTAACATTCACCATAGAGCAGGGTTTCTAAATGCCACAGATTCACACCCAATACTATCACTTTGAGCAGCTACTGTAGTTGCTGCACTCAGTTACCTGCTTGCTGGAGGACAGGCTTGCTAGTGCGCTGATGCTGCCCGTATCTGCGACGACCATGGCTGATGGGAAACGTGTAGTGTGGGAATACTGGGGTGGATCTGGCTTGTGTGTGTACACTGGAAGGAAACCAAAACAAAACAGCAAGTGTTAGACGAGTGACTCTTTCATCAGCCCTGAGTCTTCAAACCTTTGAAGCTTTCACAATCTGTGTATATTCCATCATATAACACATTAAAGAAAGATTCTGACACCCTTTCACAATGAGTGGAATACTTCACATTAATTCATGCCTTTAATATTTTAATTTGGAGCATCTTGTAAAAATTTTTATATCAGTCAAAAAGGTAGTATTGATTGGGAAAGTTTAATTTAGTGCTGGCCACTGCCACTAGGACTGCATACAAAGGGAAGTATAGAAATAGCATCAATAATTCAGCAAGGTTATGGTACCGCTAATCACAGCTGGGGAGGCAAATTAATAAACTTTCTTAATAAAGGAACTTAAGAAAAAGACCACTGCCAGGCAAATGCATCAGATACAGGTTCTGCTGTCGAGCAACAGAGGTTAGTCTGGTGCACAATGCACTGAAGCACATCATTATGTTCCCCGTAATATTGGGCATGGAGACCTGAAGCTTACAAATTCTAGCACACCCCAATGTTGGCACCTAGCACAAAGGGCAATGGGAGGCTGTGCTCAAAGTGTCTACTGCTTTGCTACAATGAATGAACGGAGGAAAATATCACCCAAAGAAGTGAGCTTTAACTACAGTATGCCATTCAGAGAGCCTGGTATGCAAAACATATTGGTTCGGATTTTGAGGTCAGTGGCAAAACAAGGACATTTGCTGGTGACCTTGAAGAAAGTTGCAATTTCTGTGGCTTCTCCCTTTCCTAACAACAGTTTAAATCTGCTGCCAAGTCAAGGGGATGTTGTGGCGTGCTACAGCAGTGATGTCAGCAAACAGGGTAGGTGACCAATCACATTGAAGTATTCACACACAGCAAACCAGGAAATTAAAACCAATGAATCCCTTCATTTTTATTATAAATTTTCAGATAGTAAAATAAATTATGATTGGATTAAGATAGAAGCTAAAACAAAGATGAACACTTTTTTTTTTTAATTCTGTTTTGAAAATACATGGAATCTTTTAAAATTATGGAGAAATTTGACAATCCATAAATATAAAATCAGCTTTTCAAGGCCAGAGAGTGCAGTTATCAGTATTTATGAACTTAGTACCCAGTTAAAAACCTAGTTACACCTTATTCAATAAGGTGTAAGCAAGACTAGTACAGCAAGACTAATAGTGTTAGTGTGGAAATTCGCATCAATTCATGATTGCAATGGAAATTGCAGTCTCTGGCAACCTGTACAGCGCACCTATGGAGGAGTGAAGAATCATTAGACAGCAACTTCTGGATACCTGTATTATTCTGCACATGTCTGGTCTCCCGAAATTGCTGTCAGTTTCAGTGGAGACACTGACAGTTTCACCATCATTACCACAGCAAAATTCGGGTCATTAAGAGGATCAATTGGTCCGAGTCATTAGATGATAGTTACTGCTCGGTGACTTGTTCTTAAACAGCAGGAGCCAATTTTAACAAGATGATGGCCTTCCTCTTTTGAAGCGTTACATCAGTTTCTCATTGTGTGAAAGGGAGGGGGAGGAGACTTTTTCAAAGACCCTTGAATCACAACCTGCAGCTGACCTCAATAATTATACAGATGAGAAAAATACACTTCCTAGATGCAAGTGATAAAAAAAAATGCATTAAGTGTTGGCCCGAACCTTAACACTATTTTCCTATTGAGGGTTACATGAAACTCCCCCTCCTTAATACTGTTAAGTGCTTCTTGGTATCTGTTGTCTTGTCACAATCTCAGCCACATCTATTAAAGGGCTATGTGGGCAGGCCATCCTACACCTACGTTCATGAAGAAGTGTTTGGCAAACCTTTAATTATTCAGCAAGGGCATTATTTGCTTTACAATGACATCACGATTCATGTCATGACTCACTGTGCATTGGCAAAGAAACAAAATAAGAATTTTCAAACAGTTTGCAATGAAGGTGGCATCTCACTTTCTCATTGTCCAATAACAAAGAAACATTAAGAGAAGGTTTCGAGGCATCAGCCCTTCCCTGCCATCTCATTCCAGTCTCTCTAGCTGGTCCTGGTATTTGGGAGGGACCCTGACTGTTTTATTCCTGGTATGAGTTACATATAACATGGTATATAATTCTGGATCTTAATTTTTTAAAATCTATTGCAGTCATCTCCCACATCTCCTCCCACTCCATGGCCATGTCACAAGCAATAGACAGCTCCCAGGTAGTCTCAGGAAAGTTTATATTAAAGAAAAGTCTATTTTCAACAGTGGATGTTAAAAAGAGGTACATTCATTCAGGCTGTTAAATCCAGATGCAAATATGAGAGTGGATTTCTTTAAAATATACTGGTTGGTGTGAGTCACAACTTCACAGACCAAAAAGAACAGTGTGTGCTGAGTTATTTGACTTCAGCTGAGGGGTGGCGGTGAGGCAGGTGTGCTACAGCTGAACTCAGGATGGAGATGATAACAATCAGCCTCGGTTTCTACTCCTGATCATTATCCAGTGCTTTATGTTGGAATATTGGGTGAGAAATCTGGGTTTGGCTGTGTTGTCCCCAAGGTAGGAAAACCTCCAACAGTCACCGTCGAGGTTTCAAATGGGCACTTGGTTAAGTTAGCAGACAGTTGCTGGTGCCTGTGGGACCATAGCCCAGAGCGAGTCAGTACCTTCAGAAATTGGGGAGATTTAAGGAACATAATTTTTGTGTCAAATATTGGCTGGTCAATGATTTCGCCAGGTCAAACTGATGAATCAAGATTTTCTATTAACTGGAAAACTGGCCTTTAATGCTTGCCAGGCAAACAAAAAAAAGTTTCTCACATTTCTATTTGATAAGAATCATTTTTCAGGATTCATTCCTAACTTCCCTTGAGAAGGTGGTGGTGAGCTGCCTGCTTGAACTGCTGTAGTCCATGTGGTGAAGGTACCCCCACTGTGCTGTTAGGGAATGAGTTCCAGGGTTTGACTCACAACAATGAAGGAACAGTGATTTAGATCCAAGTCAGGATGGCGTGTGACTGGGAGGGGAACTTGGAGGTGATTGTGTTCTTATACACCTGCTGACCTTGTCCTTCTAAATGGTAGAGGTCGCCAGTTTGGGAGAAGAAGCCTTGTTGGCTTGCTGCAGTGCAACCTGTAGAAGATGCACACTGCAGTCACGGTGCGCAGCTGGTGTTGGGAGGAGCAGGATGAACTACAGGAATTTACAACACAGAAGAAGGCCATAAATTATAAGAGGACAAAAGGGAAGACAAACCAAACACAAGTCAAGTGTTAAAATGTTTCTATTTTTGTATAATACAAATAAATTCCCTTGACTTTGCCTGAAGATAGCTGATGAATATTTTTTGTATACAAGATGGCGATGGAGCTGGGAGAGAGATTCCATGCCCTCACTCCACAAAGCAATCTAATGGCCACAGCATACAACCACATGGCAACCACTGATGTGACAAAATGAAAGGCAAAATATTGGCAAAGCAATTTATGATTCAGTTATGATAGGGTTAATATTACAGAAAGAGGTTATGTATGAGTAGCTTTATTGCAGTATTGGTTTAGGTCTCTGATCCTGCTCGCAGTCTGAGGGTTAATAGGTTCTCATAAAGATTTCATCAAGGCTATGATGTAAATTTTATTTTCAAAATTAGAATGCCAGCCCCAGCAACTCCTGTAGTAAAAGAAATATATAGTACTTGACTCGCAGTCAGGAAGCTGTGGGCCTGAGCCCCAGCATTGCCTAGTGTTTAAGCTTGGTTGGCTCAGTTTGCCTAGTTCTTGGTTGGTTGGTGAGGACTTTGCAAGATCGCAAGGTTAAATCTGGATGTAGAAAGCCCTTCGACCCATTTGATTTCATCCTTCCAGGACACCACCCCTTCCCTTGTGGAACAGCATTGGTCTAATTTATCCTACAAAAGGGCTGCCAGCCTCATTCTTGTTCTCAAACGTGCTCATTTTCACACACACTCTTCCCATCCCCCACAAGACAATCTCCAGGACAGTCTGGGAGTGGCCGTAAAGGTGATCTTCAGGAAATCTATACTTGCAAATAGTGATGGAGACTCTGTGGAAGAGAAATCTTCCAACTTAGCTTTAAGATCAGAAAATAAAATGTCTAGCCAAGGCAGGAATGCAAAAAAAAAACCCCAACACTAAACAGTCTATTTAATGTGAAGTTGATTAAAAAGCTCTGCTGCTTTTTCCATCTGTGTGACTTCAATCGGTAACTAGGCAAAAGACGTTGCACATTGGCGTAGATTTAAAACAGTTAATCATCCAACTTTCATTACACTGCAGACTATTAGGCCCTTTTTATTGAACACCCCAACCTCCCACTCCAACCCACGACGACGTCTTACTGTGAGAGTTTTGCAGCTGGGTCACTGTGGCCATGAAGGGTTGCTGTGACATGTGACTCTGAGTCTGCTGCATGATTGGCTGCTGATGTGGACTGTGAAGCTGCTGTGAAAACTGCACAGGCTGTAAAGCTGCCAAGCTGCCCGCTGTTACGCTGTTTATAACAGGGACACTCTGCCCTTGGGATGTGCTTATACCTGAAAATGCAAAAACAGGAGAACAATATCAATATCCTGAGTAAAAACTTTCAATGAAGAACTCATTCAAAGTAAATTTACACAAATTATTAGACACTTAAAGGGGAAATTTAAAGTACTCCCCCCATTGTCCATCTATCCAAAAAGAAATAGGCAAAAACTGATAGAAAGTGCTCCCACCAGACTTCACCTTTAAGTGATAATATACTGACTGAGGGGTAGAACACACCGAGTACTCATTAGAAGAGCTATGTCAGAGCCGGGGGAGTGTGGTGCCGCAGGGTTTGGTGCTGGGACCAATAATGTTTCTAATTTGCATAAGATATCCAGATTCAGATACTCAATGCAAAGTCATCAGATTTGCAGCTGATACAAAAGTAGAACAGGCAGTGGACTCGGAAGAAGCAACTGAGAAATGACAAAGTGAGGGGCGGCACAGTGGCGCAGTGGTTAGCACCGCAGCCTCACAGCTCCAAGGACCCGGGTTCGATTCTGGGTACTGCCTGTGTGGAGTTTGCAAGTTCTCCCTGTGTCTGCGTGGGTTTTCTCCGGGTGCTCCGGTTTCCTCCCACAAGCCAAAAGACTTGCAGGTTGATAGGTAAATTGGCCATTATAAATTGTCACTAGTATAGGTAGGTGGTAGGGAAATATAGGGACAGGTGGGGATGTTTGGTAGGATTATGGGATTAATGTAGGATTAGTATAAATGGGTGTTTGATGTTCGGCACAGACTCGGTGGGCCGAAGGGCCTGTTTCAGTGCTGTATCTCTAATCTAAAAAAAAAAAAAAAAAAATACTGTGAGTTGGACAGGTAATTAGGGGACATGGGTTCAAACTAGTAAACAAATATCAGTCGGTTCAAATAGTGATTAACATGGGCAATAGACTTCATAAGAACATAAGAAATAGGAGCAGGAGTAGGCCATATAGTTCCTTGAGTCTGCTCCACCATTCAATAAGATCATGGCTGATCTGATCTTGGCCTCAACTCTATTTTCCTGCCTGTTCCCCATAACCCTATAGTTCAAAAGCTTCCAGACAGAGTAAATCCTGGAAACATTTAGTTAACAAGTGGGTGCTGCAATGTGGATTTCATTGGATGGATAGCTTGTGAAAGGTTGAATGGTCTCTGTGATATCTCACATATTTACATCTTCAGATTCATAGATGTTGTTGGGATAGAAGCATTTTTGACAAGGCTGCACAAGGTTGTTCCATAACTTTGCAGCTTACTAGGTCACTTCAAAGGGAATGAAGAGTCAATCATGAACTGCAGATTACAGTATGTAGCAGGCCAGATCAGGTAGGGGTGGCAGGTTCCTGAAGGACATTAGTGAACCAGTTGGATTTTTATGAAAATCCAGCAACTATTATTGTCATAGCTGACCATAAGTTGCAATGAGTTGGAACCTGAACTCAGGACCTTTGTGTTACTAGTCCAGTACCATCATCACGACACCATCATACCCCTACAACTGTAACAGCTGTCTAAACAGAGGAGGGAGTCTCTCTTTGCTCGGGAGTCAGACTGAGCCTTGACTTCTGATTTATGCTATAACTTCCTGGTCCTGGTGCAAAGTAAGGCCATTTTGTACCAACACTATAGATCTAGTGCAAATGCAGCCAAAATCATCCTTAACTCAGAAATACAATTATTAAAAATATTACTTGACATTCTTCCACATAATACATTTTTAATAAAATTAGATGATTGTTTCTATTTGATTTTCTCCTCTCTTCTAAAGCCATGAATGATGGGATATTGGGGTAGATTTTGTGAGACGAGGATTCTGGTGCAGGAGTGCTGTTCAGAGAATTGGGCGCCTTCACTTCCATGTTCTTGCCAAGCAAATCCCCACACCTGCATTGCAAATAATTCCTTGGGTGTTGGGAGTCCTCGGGGTATTTTCCCTCTTGTGTGAGCCCGGGCAGTGAGTCCTGGCAGTTTACCCAATCATTACAGTTGTGCCTGATCTTGTTCTCAGTCAACATCCACACATATGGACTTTCCAGTAGGAGTCACTGGACAATAATTAACAGATGTCTGATCTGATTGCTCTGCTCTCTTGCGCAGAATTGCTGATGCCAATTATAAGGGTAAATTCGGTCGGTTTGAGATAGGGCTACAACACTGTTTTGCCTGCCAGCGGACTCAATATCCACTGTCTCCACCACTGGCGCACTTTGGCTGCACTATGAACTACATACAGGGTGCAGTGCAGCAACTTATCAAGGTTACTTTGACAGCACCTCCCAGCCCCTTGACCTCTACTGCTGAGAAGGGCAAGAGGAACAAAATGATGGAAACACCATCATCTTCAGATTCTCCTTCAAGTGACATACCATCATGACTTGGGCATATAGGAACATAGGAACATAGGAACAGGAGTAGGCCATTCAGCCCCTCGAGCCTGTCCCGCCATTCAATGAGATCATGGCTGATCCGCAGCCTAACTCCATATACCTGCCTTTGGCCCATATCCCTTAATATCTTTACATAACAAAAATCTATCTATTTCAGATTTAAAATTAACAACTGTTCTAGCTTCAACTGCTGTTTGTGGGGGAGAGTTCCAAACCTCTACCACCCTTTGCATGAAGAAGTGCTTCCTAATATCTCTCCTGAACGGTCTGGTCCTAACTTTTAGACTATGACCCCTAGTTTTAGAATCTCCAACCAGTGGAAATAGTTTGTCTTTATCTAGCCTGTCTTTTCCTGTTAATATCTTGGACTTCAATCAGATCATCCCTTAACCTTCTAAATTCTAGTGAAAACAGGCCTAATTTGTGTAATCTCTCCTCGTAACTTAACCCCTGTAGACCAGGTATCATTCTTGTAAACCTACGTTGCACTCCCTCCAATGCCAAAATATCCTTCCTAAGGTGTGGTGCCCAGAACTGCTCACAGTACTCCAAGTGGCGTCTAACCAGGGTTTTGTACAGCTGCAGCATAACCTCTGTGTCTTTATACTCCAATCCTCTGGATATAAAAGCTAGCATTCCATTAGCCTTTTTGATTATTTTCTGTACTTGCTTGTGGCATTTTAAAGATCTATGCAGCTGAACCCCCAAGTATCTTTGGACATCCACTGTACTTAACCTCTTCCCATTTAGGAAGTACCCTGCTCTATCCTTTTTTGGTCCAAAATGGATAACCTCACACTTGCCCGCATTGAAATCCATCTGCCACAGTTTTGCCCACTCACCGAGTCTGTCAATATCTCTTTGCAATTTTATGCTATCACCTAGACTGTCGACAATGCCGCCTAACTTTGTATCATCAGCAAATTTGGATATATGACTTACTATGCCATCATCCAAGTCATTAATGAATAATGTGAAGAATTGAGGCTTCAACACAGATCCCTGCGGGACACCACTAGTCACATCCTGCCAATTGGAGTACTTACCCATTATCCCCACTCTCTGCTACCTCCCACTCAACCAACTTCCTAACCATGTCAATAATTTGCCTTCAACTCCATGGGCTTCTACCTTAGTTAACAGTCTCTCATGTGGGACTTTATCAAATGCCTTCTGGAAGTCCATATAAATAACATCCATAGACATTCCCCTGTCCACTACCTTAGTCACCTCTTCAAAAAATTCAATGAGATTTGTCAGGCATGACCTTACCGTCATGAATCCATGCTGGCTGTACCCTGATTAACTGAAATTTTTCTAGGTGTTCAGTCACCCTATCCTTGATTATAGACTCCAGCAACTTGCCCACCACAGATGTCAGGCTAACTGGTCTGTAATTCCCTTGGTTCCCCCTTTCACCCTTCTTAAAGAGTGGAGTGACATGTGCAACTTTCCAATCCAGAGGGACCACCCCTGAATCTAGGGAACCTTGAAAGACTATAGTTAGGGCATTTACAATGTGCTCCCCTACTTCCTTTAACACCCTCGGATGGAAACCGTCAGGTCCTGGGGATTTCTCACTCTTTAGTTCCATTAATTTCCTTGTTACTAATGTTTTACTTACATTAATTGTATTAAGTCCCTGTCCCGTATCGGCTATTAATTTTATCGGAACATCCGGCAAGTTATCCTCCTTTTCAACTGTAAATACTGAGGCAAAGTAATTGTTCAACATGTCTGCCATTTCCCCATTATCAATGACAGTATCTCCATTTTCAGCTTTTAGTGGGCCTACATTGCTCTTGACCACCCACTTCAACTAT
The DNA here is from genome assembly GCF_036365525.1 of Heterodontus francisci. Lineage (NCBI taxonomy): Eukaryota > Metazoa > Chordata > Chondrichthyes > Heterodontiformes > Heterodontidae > Heterodontus > Heterodontus francisci. The sequence continues at coordinate 46,373,085 of NC_090400.1, forward strand.
ATATAATTAAAATTAAAATATAATTAAAATATATATCGCCATTCCTTTAATGTTGCTGGAATTCCCTAGCACCATCACCATAAGTACTGCAGTTCAAGCTGAAGGCCCTCCATCTTCTCAGGGCTGCTAGGGATGGATAATAAATACACTCTGGCCAGTGTCACCCACATCCAGCAAACAAATAATAGCAAAAAAGAAAAGACAGACACTCCCTCTGAGCATGGCTCCCCTCTCGAGGACTCTTATTCAACTTCTAACATCTCACCTATAGTCCTGCTGGGGATAAATTAACTGAGTAGAGATAGGAATCAACCTTTATACCTTACAGGTCTCTATGGTCCAGTGCCATACCACATGGCGTATCTATTTTTCCAACAGAGCCAACAGCTACACTGCCCTGTAGCAAATCCCTCATGAATAAACATAAGCACACACTAAACCAAGTCTCCAGAACATTATGGAACTCTCATTGCAAAGCAAAAAAGCATTTGACTAAATGTCACCCTCAATATAGCTAGTTAGTTGGAAAGAGGCCATACTTTGTGCTATTGCCATGACTCCAGAGAGAGGGTTGATGATGAGATTCTGCGTTTGTTGGTGATTGTGATGTGGAGGCTGTGACAAGCTGTGGATATTTGTCAACGTACTGACTGGAGGCAGAGGTCCACCTGTGGCAGTGATCTGAACAAAGAGAAAAGAAAAATCAGATCAGATACAGTGTGAAAGCACCAACTTGCTCCAAAAGTTACCCACATTGTGGCATGTTTTCAGCATGTTGGCATAGGTGCATCATCAAATGGGTCAGCACATCCTGTAAACAGTAAGGAAACAGTGGTGTGCATGATAAACCCTTTGCATTATACAGTTTCTTTTTTAGGGACACAAGCAGAAGGCTCTGGGTTTTATCCCTGGCCACAATAATGAGTTTCTTTTGAAATTGTACAGGCCCAACAGGTTCACTGTCATCGTTACAAAGATTCATACAATGCAGTAGCTACTGAAAGTCGTGAACAAGACATAGCATCTCACCAATCCAGTGTCATTATCCCCACCAATGCCATAAAACAAGCACAAATGGGATTACTCTTGTAAAGGGACTGGGACCAGCCACTTGGGATCCTAGGATCAATGGTCTTTTCCAGTCCTTTATATTTCTTATGCTCCTAAAAGGAAACTCTAGGTTCCAAAGAACATGTACCTGAAGTACAAAGTCTCCAAATACGTAACGATAGCCTGCAAGGATTTGTAAAAAGCAGACGGTGTTTGACTAATCCAATTGAATTTTTTGATGAAGTATCGGAGTGGGTTGATGAAAGAAATGCAATGGATGTTGTCGATATGTATTTTAAGAATATGTTTGACAAAGTACCACATAAAAGGCTGGTTAACAAAATTGAGGCTCATGGGATAAAAGGGTCACTGTCCAATTGGGTAAAAAATTGTCTTAAGGACAGAAAACAGCGAGTCGTGGTAAATGGTTGTTTTTCAGCCAGGAGGATGGTAGACAGTGGTGTTCCCCAAGGACTGCAAACATTGTACCATTGTTTGAAAAGGGTGTGAGGATAGGCCAAATAATTATAGGCCAGTCAGTCTGACTTAGGTGGTGGGCAAATTATTAGAATAAATTCTGAGAGATAGGATAAACTGCCACTTAGAAAAGCATGGATAAATCAGGCATAGTCAGCATGGATTTGTTAAGGGAAGGTCATGCCTTACTAACTTAATTGAATTTTTTGAGGAAGTAACAAAGAGGATTGATGAGGGTAGTGCAGTGGATGTGGTCTACATGGATTTTGGTAAGGCATTTGACAAGGTCCCACTGACTGGTCAGAAAAATAAAAGCCCATGGGATACAGGGGAATGTGGCAAGTTGGATCCAAAATTGGCTCAGTGACAGGAAACAAAGGGTAATGGTCGACGGATGTTTTCGCGAATGGAAGGCGGTTTCCAGTGGCATTCCACAGGGCTCAGCATTGGGTGCCTTGCTGTTTGTGATATATATTAATGAGTTGGACTTAAATGTGGGAGGCATGATTGGGAAATTTGCAGATGACACAAAAATTTGCCCTGTAGTTGATAGTGAGGAGGATAGATGTAGACTCCAGAATGATATTGATCGTTTGGTTGAGTGGGCGGAAAAGTGGCAAATGGAATTCAATCTGGAGAAGTGTGAGGTAATGCATTTGGGGAAGGCAAACAAAGAAAAGGAATACACAATAAATGGGAGGATATTGAGAGGGGTAAAAGAAGTGAGAGACCTTGGAGTGCATGTCCACAGGTCCCTGAAGGTAGCAGGACAGGTAGAAGGTAGAAGGCGAAGAAGGCATATGGAATGCTTTCTTTTATTGGATGAGGTATAGAATTCAAAAGCAGGATGTTATGCTGGAACTGTATAAAATGCTGGTTAGACCACAACTGGAGTATTGCGTACAGTTCTGGTCACCACATTACAGGAAGGACATAATTGCTCTGGGGAGAGTACAGAGGAGATTTACGAGAATGTTATAAGGGCTTGAAAGTTGCAGCTGTGAGGAAAGATTGCATAGGCTAGGGTTGTTTTCCTTAGCACAGAGAAGGCTGAGGGCTGACTTAATTGAGGTGTACAAAGTTATGAGGGACTTAGATAGAGTAGACAGGGAGGACCTGTTTCTCCTAGTGGAGAGGTTAATTACCAGGGAGCACAGAATTAAGATGATTGGTAAAAGGATTAGAGGGGATACGAGGAAAAACTTTTTCACTCAGAGGGTGGTGGGTGTCTGGAATTCACTGCCCGAATCGGTGGTAGAGGCAGAAACCCTCAACTCATTTAAAAGGTACCTGGACATGCACCTGAAGTACTGTAACTTGCAAGGCTATGGACCAGGTGCTGGAAGGTGGGATTAGATTGGGCAGCTAGTTTTTTTCAGACGGCACAGACACGATGGGCTGAATGTCCTCTTTCGGTGCTGTAACTTTTCTTTGGTTCTATGGGTCAGTGCTAGGATCATTGCATTTTTTGATATATATATAAATGACTAGGATATAGGGATACAGAGTAAAATTTCAAAACTTGAAGGTGTGGCAAACTTCAAGATTGATACCAATTGACTGCAACAGGACATAGATAGGCTAACAGAATGGGCAAAAAGAGGTGTCAGATGGAATTTAATACAGAGAAGCATTTTGGCAGAAGGGATAGGGAGAGGAAATGTAGACTTGATGATGCAGTTCTAAAAATTGTGCAGGAACAAGTGGACCTGGGGGTCATGTGCATAGATCTTAATATTAATTTTTTTTTTAAATTTAGAGATACAGCACTGAAACAGGCCCTTCGGCCCACTGAGTCTGTGTTGACCATCAACCACCCATTTATACTAATCCTACATTAATCCCATATTCCTACCACATCCCCACCTGTCCCTATATTTCCCTACCACCTACCTATACTAGTGGCAATTTATAATGGCCAATTTACCTACCAACCTGCAAGTCTTTTGGTTTGTGGGAGGAAACCGGAGCACCCGGAGAAAACCCACGCAGACACAGAGAGAACTTGCAAACTCCACACAGGCAGGACCCAGAATTGAACCCAGGTCGCTAGAGCTGTGAGGCTGCAGTGCTAACCACTGCACCACTGTGCCGCCCACTTTGAAGGTGGCAAGACATATTGAGAGAGTCATTAGCAAGCTTACTGGATCTTGGGCTTCATAAATGGAAGAAATGTTTACAAGAGCAGGGAAATTATGCTGAACCTTTGTAAAGCTCTGGTAAGGCCACAACTACAAGTAGTGTGTTTAATTCTGGTCACCACACTGCAGGAAGGATGTGAAGGTCCTTGAAAGGATGCAGAGGAGATTTACTAGAATGGTTCCAGGGAAAAGGGATTTTAGCCACAAGGTTGAGTTGGAGAAGCTGGGGTTGGTCTCCTTGGAGCAAAGGAGGTTGAGGGGAAATGTTCCTATTAGTTCATGGTACAACAACCAGGGAACACAGATTTAAGGTTTTGGGCATGAGATGCAGGGGGAGAACCTTTTTATGCAACAAGTAGTAATGACCTGGATCTCGCTGCCTACGAGGTGGTGGAAGCGGAGATGGTCAATGATTTCAAAAGGAAATTGGATAGGCACGAGGGAAATAAACTTGCAGGGTTATGGGGATAGAGCGGGAGAATGGAACTGACTGGGTTGCTCTACAGAGACTTGGCATGGACTCAACGGGCTGAATGGCCTTCTGTGCCATAATGACTCCATGACTTTATAACTCTACCCTATGAGTCCTCTAGTGAACAATTTCCAGCGCTGATTCATTCTCACCATCTCCTGCCCTACATTTACTGACAGCAGCTACATTCCAACTGCAAATAATGCAAATCACCATCAAATGGTAAATGGTTGCCAGCAACAATCTAATTGCAATTCACAGCTGTCAATGGAAACTATCCATTTCCAGAATTGTTTGCACCATGCAGATGAAAGGGTAAAATTAAATTAAGGCCTGAAATGACCTTCCAAGACTGACAGAGGGAGGATTTTTGGTGAAAGGTCTAAATCTAGAACATAAACTTATATTATTTCTTTACATACTCATATAATTTTACAATAGAGAAGGAAGCCATTTGGCCCTTTGTGCCTGTGCTAGCTCGCTGACTGACCTATCCACACAATCCCATTCCTTTGCCTTTCTGTATACCTTTTAACATTTCACATTTTACTGAAAATTTACCTACTTCCCTTTTAAAAGTCATTACAAATTAATTTGGCAGTTTAAGTTTTATATTGGAAGTGTCATCATCAATTTCTATCAATGAATGGGTTTTTGAAGGGGTTTGTGGTGGGAAGGATTAAGAGAAAAACCTCTGATAGAGTCATAGGGCTGAATTTTACCCCTGTCGGACGGGAGCTGTCCACCGACTAAAAGGTCGGTGGCGACCCCACCTCCGTCTGGCCTGGGGATCCAGACGCATTTTACAGTCCCCAGGCTATTAATTGGTCTGAGGCGGGACTTCTACCTCATTGAGCCAAGATGTCCTGCCTAAAGGAGCTGCTGGCCAGTCAATGGGCCGGCAGCTCTCTGTCCCAGCAGCGCCACCGGGAGTGGTGGCTACTGCTGGGACGGCAACCCAGCTGAAGACAGAAGATGTCAGGGTGGCCCGGAGAACCGGTAAGTTTTTGGGGCCTCGCCGGGGGCAATTGGTCGGGCCCCGGTGAGGCAAGGGTAGTCGATTGGGGGATGGGTCAGCAGGTTCATGTTGGGCATTGGGGGTGGTTGGGGCATCGGGAGCAGCCTTCTGTCAGGCACAGGGTGCCTGATCAGGAGGGTCTCCCCCCCGTCAAGGCCATGAGAAAGGCGCCAACTTTTAACAAGCGGCTTTTCTCAGGCCTGGGCTACCCGCCAGCCAAGCATAAAATATCCGTGGCAGCGGGCAGAAGCCCTTAAGTGACCATTAACTGGCCACTTAAAGGCCTTGATTGGCCTGGAATGGGCGGGCCGTTTTTTGCCAGCACTGCCCTGCGTGAAGTGGCAGCGGAGGTGGGAGCGGGTCGGGAAGGGCCCCTTGAGCCTCCTTCTCCATTTTACGTACCCCCCCCCCCCCCCCCACCCCCCACCATCCTGCTCTTTTTTAGGCGTGTAAAACTCCAGCCATAGAGTCATTATGGCACAGAAGGCCATTTGGCCCATTGAGTCCATGCCAGCTCTCTGTAGAGGAATCCAGTCAGTTGCATTCCCCTGCTCTATTCCTGTAGCCCTGCAAGTTTATTTCTCTCAAGTGCCCATCAAATTATCTTTTGAAATCATTGATCGTCTCTGCTTCTACCACCCTCATAGGCTGCGAATTCCAGTTTATTACCTAAGCCTGCAGGAAAAATGTTCTTCCTCATATCACCCCTGCATCTTTTCCCCCTTTCTCTCCTGAAGGTGCTGACTCATGCTGTAAATGTTTCTATAGATCCCAGAAGGCTAAGTGGCCATTTTCTAGGCAATGAGCAAGTCTCAGTTGCTCCAAATTATACTGCACCCCACAATACTTTTTTTTCCCCAGAAGGCTAAGTGGCCATTTTCTAGGCAATGAGCAAGTCTCAGTTGCTCCAAATTATATTGCACCCCACAATGCTCTTTTTTTCCCAGAAGAAAGACATGCCGGCTATGAAAAGCTCCGCACATCCATGAATCCAATATTTTGCCTGTGATTCAGGTGAGCTTTGATGGGAAGTACTCCAATATGCCTGGATGTTTGGCTGGATGGAATATTTTCAATAGCAGAGCTGGGAAAAATGCCCACTCAAAGAGTTTGTCCTGTAAATGGATTTGGTGTCTGTTCATATACTTCCCGAATCCTCCTTTAGAAAATACATTTGAGGGCAGGTGGAATGATGCAGCATAGTGGAGTTTCAGCCCACAGTGCCAAAGGATGTATGGTAGGTGTAAAGCTCATGTGGTGAACGGGATGAAAGCCTGGACAGGCTCAGGCTCTTTTCTCTAGAAAAGAGAAGGCTGAGGGGTAACCTGATTGAGATGTTTAAAATTATGAAAGGATAGATGAGGAGAAAACATATGATAGTCACTAATAAATCCAATAGGGAATTCCGAAGAAATGAGCAGTTGAGGTGAATAGCACAGATGCATTTAAGGGGAATCTAGATAAGTACATGAGGGATAAAGGATTAGAAGGATATGCTGATCGGTTGAGATAAAGAAGGGTGGGAGGAGGCTCATGTGGAGCATAAACACGGGCATGGACCTGTTGGGCCAAATGGTCTGTTTCTGTGCTGTAAATTCTATATAAGTATGTTCTATGTAATTATGAGACTACCGGATCCCAACCATATTCCCAAGGAAGGCACTAAGCAGAGGTCTAGTCCTTCCCTACAGAAAATTCAGCCCATTCTCTGGTACTTCCTAGCAGCCAGTTGTCTAACTGGGAGCTAGTCTCTAGCCCTTCCTTTTAGAATATATGACATGTGGTGTGGGGTCTATAGTAGAAGACGCCAACAAGATTGAAATACGTAGGGAAAAGCGAATGACGTAAATCGAGAAGTAGGAAATGGTTGGCATTATACTATGGATTTAAAAGCCAATGGACTGGAGGAGGGAGGGAAGCTTACACAGGTAAAGAGTTCCACTGTTTAAAAACAGAGTAGGCGGTTGTACAATAAGTCTAGACTGTAGGATTGGATGTTAGTAGAAAAGAACGAAGGTTGGAAGAAAGTAAAAACCCCTATTTTGTGCTTTGACATCCCATAGCAGTTCACATACAATGAATTGGCTTTGGAGTGAAGTGACTGTTGTTATGCAGGCAATGCCGGGAAGGGGAAGTCATAGGAACTAAGCGAAAAATGAAATAAATGTGCTTATTATCAATGTAAATGTTGCCAGTGATAAAGAATAGTGTCACAGCGGGAACTTAACTTTACAATGTATTTAATCAATAAATTGAAAAAGTTTCTTTGTCAGCTTTATTGGTTGAGTACAGAACTAGCACCTTTAGTGCGATGCAGGCTAAGGGTTAGAGCACTGCTTTTCAGTCCTAATTTACTTTGGATTCCAGACCTTCCTTTCCTACAATGCTCTCATTGTTTTGTATGAGTCTGTCCACCATTAAAAAAAGACTTGTTTGTTTTGCCTTCTCAGACTCTTATCTTATCAGCATTGCAGTTACAATGGTGCAGGTGTACTTACCATCTTGCCATCAGGTGACAGCAGACTGTGGCCAGGGTCCAGATTGGCTGGTGAGACTTGCTGTAAAACTGTTTGGCTTGTTACCATGGCACTGTTACCATGGTGGCTGATTGCTGTGGAAGAGGAGACTTCACTGGTACCTTGCTGGCCATACCGCACGCCTCCTGCACAAAATAGATTGAAAATCAAATTTACTGAAATAGATTGAATTGTGTTTTAGCCTCTGAAACGACAAGGCCCACTGAGAGCAAACAAAAAGAACACATGAAGTAAACACTGACGGTGGTGGGGGGCAAAGGTGAAAGGTCTCTGGTGTATTTGAGTATGTCAGTCAATGTCCTGCCTGCATTCCCAGTAAGTAACAGGACAAGAAGACCAACAGTACTGGGCGCAAAACTAAATGTGATAAGAACATCAAATGCATGACACATGTCAAAGGAGGCATTTAACTTTATAATGGAGGAAAAACCAAGATGATAAAGCTAAATACAATTAAGAATTTCAGCCCTTCTGGATTTTTTCTGTTAAAAGTAATTTTCCATTGTTTTTTTCAAGCTGCATTATGTGATACAATCTTGATGCAATCCTGACTCGTAACTTATGACAAAACTCTGATTTTCTTTGAAATTGCTAGACGTCCCCCCCCATTAATTCTGAACAGGAAGCTGTCTGGGCCGTGACCTGCAATGGCAGTTAGTCACATGGAAGACAATCTGACACATGAACCCAGCAGATCAGCAAATCTCCAAGTTGCTGTTGATGATTGATGAACCAGTCTGGCTTATTAACTGCACTTGGAAGGATAGGACTGTCACTGCAGCCTGGGATTTTCCCACTCAGCTCCAAATAATCCCTCAAGTCAATGCCATGATGGGAAGGGTGGACCAAATGGATCAAATGGATAAGTAGTAGGACGTGCTCTGCTTTGGTAAGCTACTTGATTTCAGCTGGTTAAACTCCTACAGTACCCCCTGTGCATATTTGTGTGCCCCTAATACTTGACTTTTGCCAACCTGTGCCTAAATTCTCTTGGTTTTTCTTTGAGTGGTGTGGTGCCCCTAAAGTAAGAGAGTGTGAACTTCAAAGCAGGTTAACAGAATCTGTGTAGCTTTCTCAGGGGTTAGATACCCATCTGATCAGAAGTAATCTGCTGTGTCACATTAAACAGGATGGTAGCACAACACAAATTAACATCACGTCAGATCTTGTGAACTTATGAACAGGAAGATACATGTGAGCAGAGTACTGCCATGTTAGTGAAGCAGCTACTTTAAACCTTGCACTCTTGAATGAACAAGAGATAAAGTTAGCATCAGACTCGAAGACTGCTGTTTATAACCATGGATTATGGCAGAAGAGGAGTTACTCCCAGTCCAACTTGATAATGGGGGAGAAGAAGGTGGGGTTGAGAGTCTCTCCCAATATTAAGACTACTGAGTCCAACTCTCAGACTGCCCAAGCTTTGCCTCGGTTGGGCAAGTTTTGTTAGTGAGGCATAACATCCTGAGGAAATAAAAACACTACTGCCCGGCTCACCCTGACTGAGTAGCACCTCCTGCCAGCTGGCCATGTTGGGGCACTGATGGTTGTGGAGATGTTCATAGCCAAGAGCACCTTGACTTCCTTCATGGAGGAAGATACCGGGCAGCGAGTGGCCTACGAGGGAAGAAAGGGGAGAAAATGGGGAGAAAAGAAAGATAAAATGAAAAAAAATAAATTTGACAAAAACATGGACAGACAACAACAAATTGCAGTTCTGCAGTGAACCTCACGTGCAGGAATGAAAGAACCATCCAAAGCGCTTCATAGCCAATTAAGTACTTTTTCAATGCAGCCACTGTTGTTAATTAGGCAAACCATGGCAATCAATGTTTGCACAACAAGTTCCCACAAGCAACAATGAGATATATGACCAGATAATCTGTTTTAGGTTATGGTTAAGGAATGAATGTTGGCCAGTACAGGGGTGAATTCAAAAAGTGCTAAGGGATATTTTATGTTTGCCTTGGTTTAATATCTCATCTAAAGGATGGCAGCACTCCCTCAGTACTGCACTCAAACATCAGCCTAGATTATGTGCTCAAATCTTGGAGTTGGGTTTAAACACACAAGCTGCTGACTCAGAGACAGAGATGCCCCTCCTGAGCCAAGACTAATACCTATAGAACATGGCTAAAGAGGAAAAACAGTGGATACTAAGCTGGAGGGAAAAAGAGAAAAATGGTGAGGGTTAGGGCAGGTGGAGCAAGGCACAGGCAGAGAGAAGGTTTTTAAAAGCGGAGAGGGAAGTGACAAGCCAGAAGAACCAAGACAGAGAGTTCCAGAGCACAGGAGCAGAGTGGCTGAAAAATAGAACAGATTGAGCTACAAACCATTTGCACTATGAAAAATGAGCTCAATTATCGTAAGTTGCGTTTTTTATGATTGATAAATTTGTTGAGTCGTCACTCGATCATAGTCCCTTGAAAGCAGCCTTTCAGTGGCAATGAAAACAAAACTCAGTTCATAGCTGGAAAATTGCCAACATGAGCAGTTTACTCATGTCTAGGGCAAACATTGTGCAATGACGGGGTGATGGCATTATTGAATATTTCAATGTAACTGTTGTCACCATATTTCACAGTTGCCAACTTCCTTCATGTTTCCGACATTGTAAGACTAGTTTGTTCTTTCAGCAACTCCTTCTAGAAGCTGCTCAGACATCACAGAAACTATCACAGATGTACGAGAATAATTTGTTACTTTTCTAAAAGTGTTTGAGGCCTCTGGTTCCCTATGTGGCTCAGTGGGTAAATGCACCACCAGTTAAGTGTTACAGAGTTTACTCTGAGTTAGCTGATCCTAACTACAATTGGCTTCAATTTTAGGGAGGAATAGAAGCAGCCCCTGATTACTATCCAGGGATATTTCACAACTGCGGCTCATGCATAAATATTGGACAATCCAGTGAGCTTACCGGAGGGGATTCTATTCCAGCTGGGCCAGAGATTCGGGAGTGGAGAAAGTTAGAATAAAATATTTTCACAGTCAACTTGGGAAATGATTCATTCCTTTGTTAAAGTTATGGAGATTCAATTAATAGGCCAAATGGAAAAACGTAGCACAACTTGCAATGTCATGGAGTGGCTGGATGTGGGCTCACAACATTGCCATACCCTGCTGAGTGCCTGCTCTCAGCTGTCGGGAGGCATTGAATGTGGTGCTGCCTCACCCGTGGGGAGGAGATAGTGGAGGGATAACCCTCACCAGGCCACTTTTGATAAGCAAACAGTGGCTGGTTCAAAGGAGCAATAGGCAAGGACAAGAACAAATGCCTCATTCCCTTCCGTCCAGCTTCTCTCTTGGCTCAACTCAATGTGTAGACCAGTGAAAAGTGGGCAGAAATAATGGGATTCATATCTACAAGGAAGACAATGGACTAGTCGGAATAGCCCTTTTTTACTGCAAAGCAATATTAGGATGGCTTTCATCAAGGTTGTTTCTAACTTTTATAATCCAAAAATATTACATTCAAAAAGAATGTTTTATGATGTTTTATGATGTCAATGCACATAGTGGACAAAGCAACTTTTCAATCATTATTAAAGTGCAAAGCTATGAAGATTCAGGCTAGAAAGTATCATTAGGCCTACTGATGCTTCCCCCTAGCCACTAGGTAGTGTGACCATGTGCACCTCTCTCCCCAACAACAATAACTCCTGAAGAGGCAAAACAATGAAAGGGGAGAAACCACTGATCAGTTTCAATAAAAACTCAGGAAAATTCCTCCGTGATTCCAAAGGCAATGAGGCAACTCCAGCGAATGATGATTGCCCATGATACATCACTAACCAGGCATAACTAACCCATACACCCAATGTCCTACTCCTTCAGGAAATTGTCAAGTCCCTTCTGAAGGACTACAGCATTGCCTTGCTTACCACATTCACAAATCATATTAATATAACCGTTGCTGATTGATTATTAATTTTCTGACATGAGAGTTAGCTACTCAGATCAACATCATTTGGATATTAAAATGGAGGTATTTGATTAAAGGAGTGATGAAGTAATTTTTAAAAAATCTTTTATTCATTCATGGGATGTGGGCATCGCTGGCCAGGCCAGCATTTATTGCCCATCCCTAATTGCCCTAACTGAGTGGCTTGCTAGGCCATGTCAGAGGGCATGTAAGAGTCAACCACATTGCTGTGGTTCTGGAGTCACATGTAGGCCAGACCAGGTAAGGACAGCAGATTTCCTTCCCTAAAGGACATTAGTGAACCTGATGGGTTTTTACAACAATCGACAATGGTTTCATGGCCATCATTAGACTAGCTTTAATTCCAGATTTATTTTATTAATTTAATTCAAATTCCACCTTCTGCTGTGGTGGGATTTGAACCCATGTCCCCAGAGCAATACCCTGGGTCTCTGGGTTACTAGTCCAGTGACAATACCACTACGCCGCTGCCTCCCTGTTTTTGAGTACATTTCTATGACCTTATGCTAATGACTAAAAATTAATTTTTGTAAAGCTTCCATGAAGGTTCATCAATTTTCCACGTAAATGCAGTCAAGGACTCTGTTTCCATGTCTTTAACCCAAGCCCAAGCTGCAATGGTTTTCCTTGTAAACATCAGCAAGACAGTAAAACACTTAACTGGTTCTGTTGCCCATTTGGCCCAACAATGATCCAGAGCCTAATAAAAAGCCTTTATTTTACAATTCAGTCTCCTGTAAAACTGTCAAAAGGAGGAAAGTCCATTCTTGCTTTGGCTGTTAACAGTATCTTACATGAGTGCTTGTGAAGTCCTTAGTGACTCTGTTACCTGTACATTCCTGAAGGCATTAATGCCAGAGTTCAGTTCCACAGGGGTTGTTACCCTCCTGTACTTTCCAAAGTAACCATTCCAGTCTGCACAGTGAACCTGATCTTATCCTCATCAAATATCCATATATATGCACTTGCCACCAGGAGTCCCTGGATATTATGATCAAGACTGGGAATCCTGACTGATTCTTTTGCCTTTCCTAACCCAAGGATGCTAATTATGGCTCTCCCACAGTTGCCCCAGTTCAAACCAGATAACCTGGTCACTGAACCTGGTACCTTTTCTTCTGTATGAAACATAGAAACATACCTAGAAACACAGAAAATAGGAGCAGGAGTAGTCCATTCGGCCCCTCGGGCCTGCTCCGGCATTCAAAAAAGATCATGGCTGATCATCTAATTCAGTACCCTGTTCCCACTTTCTCCCCTTATCCCTTGATCCCTTTGGCATTAAGAAATATATCTATCTCCATCTTGAATATATTTAATGACTTGGCCTCCACTGCCTTCTGCGGTAGAGAATTCAACAGGTTCACCACCCTCTGAGTGAAGAAAGTTTTCCTCATCTCGGTTCTAAATGGCATACCCCATATCCTGAGACTGTGACCCCTGGTTCTGGACTCCCCAGCCGTCAGGAACATCCTCCCTGCACCTAACCTGTCTAGTCCTGTTAGAATTTCATAGATTTCAATGAGATCCCCTCTCATTCTTCTAAACTCTAGCGAATATAGGCCTAGTCAACCCAATCTCTCGTCATACGTCAATCCTGCCATCCCAGGAATCAGCGTAGTAAATCTTCTTTGCACTCCCTCCATGTCAAGAACATCCTTCCTCAGATAAGGAGACCAAAACTGCACACAATACTCCAGATGTGGTATGACTTTGCACAGCACCAATATGCATACACTGAAATGAATTTGCATGGTGAATTCTTCCAGGAGTTTTTGATCAAGTCTTCTTCAGATTACTTGCTGCACTTCATCAACCATGAAAGCTGAAATCAGCAAGATCTTTGAGGGCTCAATACAGTAGGTCAAAACATCCTGGGAGAATGTTGTCATAAAATACTGCGAAACAAACATAAGGTGAAAATCCATATTTCACACTAACATCTAAAAGATGTGAGGTGCTTTGTGAAATAGTAATACCAGAATAACTATAAGTGGAGAATGTCTTTCACAGATTTTACACTTCATATCGAAAAACCTTTTTCTTAATAACGTTTACCATTGTAAATTGTGATATCAACAATTTCCATTCAATTTTATTATGTCAACTGTAACAATGTATTTGCAAGCTTTGGCCACTAGGTGGCTCTAGTGAGCACTTTCCCCTCCACTATTGCCATTTTGTGCATAAAAATGCTTATATTCCCCAACTGATCATGGGCAATGCCATGGAAAATTGACAATAATACATTAAAAGTTTTCTATATAGTACAGACTTCCTCTAAGTCACATTTACTTCCTATAATATTTTTGCCATCTTACTTTGTTGGAAACACTCTAGTCAAACTACCACTCACCTTGAGCAATGCCATGGTAGATCTGCATGTAATATAATAAAAGTCTTGTGCAGAGTAGACTTTACTTGTAAGTGTCACATTTACTTCTTGTAACACTTTCTCTATCACATCCCTATTATCATAAAACATTGTAGCCTCCAACTCACAACACCACATATATATAAAAACTTCTTGCATATAACGCACATCCATCACACAAAGGCATCACAATTCAAACTGTTGTTATAGATGCAAAACAATCCATAACAAAAAGAGACAGCTAGGTATTTCTCTGGAAATTTGCTATCATTTTAGCAATTGCCTTAATTTATCTGCATTTGCCAGGGAGTTGATGAGCCGCGGTTTTAAAGGACAGGTCAGATTAGCAGTACACGAGCACTTGGCTTAAAGGGACAGGCCAAACTAGCAGTTAAACATAATGACTATACTCCAGACCTGAGACTAGATGTTTAAGGCCTAGCTAATCTCTCAGGGACAACAATGCTAATCACTCCCATAAGCGCCGAGCGTCTTATGTTTAGGCATGTGCCCATACTGCTCGATGATTAACTATATGAAAGTGTAACCCAGAGCTGTAACAATATCATCCGAAGTGGTTATTCTTCTTGTTAGCACTTCTGCTTCCTTAATTTCTTCAAAGACAGACCCAGAAAACACTTGGTAAGATGAGATCAGAAACAAATTGTTAAGTTGCTTTATTTAACAGTGAGTGAACAACAAGAGAAATAGTTATGATCTCATGTAATTATACAGAATAATGAATATGGCACATTCCACACATTGGTATGTTCCTTTGCTTCGCTTACACAAAGCAATTCCTAACCACTTTCCTGCACTCTAATCTTCTAGTAGCCTGAATGTCTTTGCAGCATTCTGTTTTTATAACCTGACTGGCTGTCTGTGTCTCTGCCTCTGTTTCTTTTTTAAATTCCGCTCTGTACACAGCCAAAAAGGAATCAAAGACTTCCCAGTGCAATGGTTACAAGGGCTTTTATCACTGCTGAGATTGTCTCACCAATGTCTTATTATTGACAGTCTGTGGAAACAACATTAGAGTTTAACTTATTAACATTTTAACCACCTATCATAGTGCTTTTTTTAAACTTGCGGTCCAGAATTTCCCCAGCCCTTTGGAGACAGGCTGGGAGGCGGGAAGGGTGGTAAAATGCCGACGAAAGGTGTCAGGAGGGAAGCCCGAAGTGCTCCTGCCGCCATGGGATATTACGAAAGGTGGGAACAGCAGTGCGTCTGGAAGTGGACGGACAATTAGTCCAATTAATTAGCCTATTAACAGCCATTTTACCAGGCTGCCGGGATTTCACGGGCCTCAGAACAGCCACCCGTCACATGAGGAGACTACCAGCTACATTGAGGCAGCCTCCCAGCAGCTTCCCGAGGGAGTGCCTTCCTTTCTGGAGGCTCCATGGCCCAAGAAAGCCATAGTAGTAGCAGTATGTGACGACCACACAAAGTAGTTACATTTGAAGTAGTTTGGTTTCCATTTAGCTTTTCAGAAAGTTGGCATATTTTAAATAATTGCAACAAAGAAGACAATAAAATTTTTCCAGCTTCCAGGTCTCAAATCTTAACTCTCATAAAGTCACTATTGTCAACACTATCTTTGAACATGCGTAAGTAGTGATTGCTAGTTTTCTGCAGGGTCCAGGTAGGTCAATAGATTATTGGGATTAAATCAACATGGTGCAAACAATAAGGAATCTATCAATGCAGATATCCAGGAAGAAAATAATTTGGCAAATCCCCCATAATTTTGTTGCATTTCCTCATAAACTGTCAGCAAAAGCTCTTTAAAAAGATTGCTGATATCCATTTGGTTGGTTACTCATGAACATTGCTCTGTGCTTCAGAAACAGCGCTCAGCTACCGAGGGTCTGACAAGAGAAATGAAATAGAAATCTTTGCTATATGTCACCATTTACCACAAGAAAGGAGACCAGAAACCTTGGAGGGTAGAAGCTGAATGTTAAAATGGTTCATGGGTGGTAATCTTCCAACATGCTTATATACCAACATCGATATATTATTAAAAATCTTGTTTAGGGCATGCACTTCCCGTTCACATACCTTACGTAATTACAAAAAATGTCATGACTTTTAGTCATACCTTTATGTCAACATATGCCATTGTGAATTGTCATGTCAACCGTCACAAGGTAGTTGCAAGCTGTGACCACTAGGTAGCTCTGTGAAGTGAGTTTCTGAAGTCTCTTTCCCAATTCTGTTGTTACCTTGTATAAAGCCAAAGCTTCTGACTGCCTAAAGCAGACTCCAAATAACCAGTAAATTTGGTTGCACCTCAAACCTTAGGCACTTGTAAAACTTTCCTCAAGTTGAAGGATCTCACAGGGTGCAACAGACAACTTTTCAAGTTAGTCACTAAACTTTGTCAACCTGCAACACAATCCTTCATGAACCAAGCACTCCAGGAACTTTTACTTCCTTTCATTACACTTTACTGTTACAGAATGCCATTTTTACAGCCTTTGTTTAAAATGAGTTCTATTATCTTGGAAACATGCCAGGCACCAGGAGGTATTAAACAAAGATTGACTTTATCCATGAATTCAGAAGGCAATCGAGTCCACCTCTGCTAGAGTTCATATTTTGCATATTGCACCCACTCTTCTCCAATGGGTGCTTCTTGTCTAGATGGTCCTGCCCTTTACACTGATTTTGCAGTAATGTGCTGTTGTTTCATTTTTGCCCATTTTAGGCCATGCCATCCTTCTTCTCTTGATGGACTTCTCATCTTGAATGCCCACGTTGATTTTTGATTTATATCTATCATCAAATTTGATAACAATCTGCACGGTACAACCCTGAACTGGACATGATCTGGTTCTATGGCTCAATGGTAGCATTCTCACCTAGAGTCAAAAGATTGTGGGTTTAAGTCCCACTCCAGGTACTTGAGTACCAATCCAGGCTGACATTGAGGCAATGCTGCGCTGTTGGAGGTGATGTCTTTTGGATGAGATGTTAAACCAAGCCTCCATTTTCTCCCTCAGGTGGACATCAAAGATCTCATGGCACTAGTTCGGAGAAGAGAAGTGAGTACTCCCTGGTGTTGTTGGCCAACAGTTATCCCTCAACTAACATCATTAAAACAGATTATCTTGATATTATCACGTTACTGTTTTGGGAGCTTGCTGTGCGCAAACTGGCTGTGGAATTTCCTATATTACAATAGTGACAACACTTCAAAAGAGCTTCATCAGCTGTAAAGTGCTTTGGGATGTCCTGAGGTTGCGAACAGCGCCATATAAATACAACTCTTTCTTCCTTCTATTACCAGCCAATTTCACTGCTATGCACTCCCTGTTTATGAGTGTGTTAAATTGTTAACTGTTACAGTAATAAACTCTTGTTTAGGTCCTATTTAGGTTTTTTTGCAGTACGATTACAATTACAACACCCCAATGGTGCTTGGTTGTACAATATCTCTAATGAGTTAACACAAGTTTCAGGGATGAAGATATGAAAAGAATAGGGATCACATTTTCTTTTTCTCAAAAAGGCTAATAACTCCTTTTTAGTTGAATGTAACACCTGCCAATCGAAGTGTAACATGAATTCAAAGCCAGGAATGACAGAGAATCACCCTGCAGCCAGAACAATGCTCATGTTATACCTCTCAAGCAGCTAACAAGACATAGAACTGGCAGCAGGGATAAAAATAAGGTTAATAAAGCTGCGTAGTTCACAAAACTAAGGAAAAACAAATGGCACTGGTAAGATTTTGGAGAGGCTTATTTTTCAGATGGGGACTTGAACTCCCTGTCAAACAGCTAATTTTTAAAGAGGAATTTGGTAATTTTCATTGTCACTGCCAGGGGCAGTAACTTGGTGGAATGGATTGCCCCACCCATTGTAGTACCTTTCCCTCATAGAAACCTCCCATCGTAGAACCTTCCCATTAGGGAACCCTCACATTGTAGAACCCTTCCAATGTAGAAACCGCCCATCGTAGAACCCTCCCAATGTAAAACCCTCCCAACGTAGAACTCTCCCAACGTAGAACTCTCCCAACTTAGAACCCCCCAATGTAAAACCCTCCCAATGTAAAACCCTCCCAATGTAGAACCCTCCCAACGTAAAACCCTCCCAACGTAAAACCCTCCCAACGTAAAACCCTCCCAACGTAGAAACCTCCCATTGCAAAACCCTCCCATCGTAAAACCCTCCCAACGTAGAAGCCGCCCATCATAAAACCCTCCCAATGTAGAAACCTCCCATCGTAAAACCCTCCCATCATAAAACCCTCCCATCATAAAACCCTCCCAACATAAAACCCTGCCAGCGTAGAACCCTTGCAATGTAGAAACTTCCGAATGTAGAAACCTCCCATCAGGGAATCCTCACACTGTAGAAACCTACAATCGTAAACCCTCCCTTTGTAAAACCCTCCCATCATAGAACCCTCACATTGTAGAACCCTCACATCGTAGAACCCTCACATTGTAGAAACCTCCCATTGTAGAACCTTCATATCGTAGAACTCTCCCATCATAGAAACCTTGCATCGTGGAACCCTCACATTGTAGAACCCACCCATTGTAGAACCCTCACAGCGTAGAACCTGCCCATTGTAGAATGCCCTCATTGTAGAATCTGCCTAATTCTCACCGATTTCAATGGCAATTGGCCGTGTGTTTTGTTAAAGTTGAGGAACAATCACTAGTATACTGCATAGAAATCAAGGTCCTCTACAATAAGGATCTAGGAGGAGATACTAGGACATGTGACCAAGAGCTTAGTAAAAGCCGGTGCAACTTCATCCTGCCTTAATATAGGGATGAAGGACAGGTATGATCAGTATGAAATTCAAGCTGTTCTTAGTAGGTAGATGCAAAAAATACTGTTTTTGCGCAGAGAAGTATTAATTAGGATTTGAGTAAGTAAGTAAAAAAATTTAATATGAAGACTGCTACAAATTAGGTGACACACAGCATGGAGACAAAGCTAAGGTTCTATGTTGTGGAAATCACCCTGAAACCCACACACAAGTCTGTTTTGAGAAACTTGGGTTTCCTGTCCTCCAATGAGGCACTGCAGTAAAGTTAATGAATCCAGCAAAACATCTCTGTCCCAGCTCTTGGTGACCTGTCATAGACACAGGAGTAGTAGCACAAAAGGGAATTATGTGCACCGTGAAGAACAAGACACCCAGCAGTTATGGATAATGGATGAGTTGATCCAAACAGGTATGTTATTTCTTGCTGGATCCCTAGGGTAAATGGATGAAGGAGTTGGAGCTTGTTTAGACAGTATGGAAATAGAGGGAGTATGGCCTTCACCTTGGGTACTGCGAAGGACATTTCAGGCGTCGCATTTTACGTGCAGCAGCTGTACATTGTGTGCTTTTTCCTTCCTGTTTACACCCTGCATTAACTTACACCAAATGCCGTTTGAAAAAGGTGGGGAGGAAGAGAATTCAGCAAAGAGGTTCAGCACATGACTGCAGGTCCCTCCAAACTGCAATCCTGTGCAGTTTGACCACAATGTGTAGGGGATCTGCAACCTACCCTATCTTGTTTTACACAGTTCAAAATTCATTCATTGACTGCTTCAGAATTTGAGAGGAAAAAAAAGAAAGAATTTCATAATTACTCACGGAATGTACTTGGACTCATTAAGTTAGAAAACATCAGGTCTGTTTTAATGTCTGTATTTGTAATTAATCTGATTAATTACAAAAGGAAATTTAAATACGAGAGCCCCTGCCCCTAAATTCTGCAAGCTCTACAGGTGTGCTACCTGGCCTAAAGTAATTTGCTAAGAATACGGATATAGAGAGTCATAGAGTCATTTATGACACAGAAGGAGGCCATTCGGCCCATCGAGTCCATGCCAGCTCTCCATGGAGCTAAGCAGTCAGTCCCACTCCCCAGCTCGATCCCTGTAGCCCTGCAGGTCTATTTCCCTCAGGTGGCCATCCAATTTCGTTTGAAGTCATTGATTGTCTCCACTTCCACCACCCACGTAGGCAGCGAGTTCCAGGTCATGACCACCCGCTGCATAAAAAAAGTGCTTCCTCATATTCCCCCTGGATATTTTGCACAAAACTTTCAATCTGTGTCCCCTAGTCCTAGAGAGGAAAGGAGAGGGAAAAGGAAACAAGACACACACACAGAGCACAGGGAGAGGGGGGGAGACAGATCAAGGTCTCTCCTGAAAGGTGGACATCTATGCAGAATACTCTGCATCACTATATCAAGTGTATGGGCAGAGATTGACTACTTATGCAAGCAAAAACAATACCAGGTATATCATTAAATCAGTTTTCAATATAGTGACGAGAAAGTAAGTCAATAAATTAGTCTTCTCATTTAAAGCTTCTTCACAAAAATGCACATTTGTTGTTGTTTTTATTAGTAAGATAAATTTTTAATGCCTTTATCTTTTGAAATTTGTTCACCGGCCTCTTGGGCCAAGCAAAAATCGTAATGCGGCTCTCCGCCCGAAAAGGTTGGACAACCCTGATCTAGAAGATCAAGGGCAGCACCACCGCCTGCAAGTTCCCCTCCAAGCCACACATCATCCTGATTTGGAAGAATATCACCGTTCCTTCACTGTCACTGGGTCAAAATCCTGGAACTCCCTTCCGTACAGCACTGTTGATGTACCTATGCCCCAAGGACTGCAGCGGTTCAGGAAGGCAGCTTACCACCACCTTCTCAAGGGAAATTAGGAATGGGCGATAAATGCTGGCCTTGCCAGCAATGCCCACATCCCAAGAACAAATAAAAAAAAGTGCAGTGACCAGAACTGGATGCAATACTCCAGTTGGGGCCTAACCAGAGCTTTATAAAGGTTCAATATTACTTCCCTGTTTTTGTACTCAATGTCTCTATTTATGAAACCCAAGATCCCATATGCTTTACTAAACACATGCTCAATATGTCCTGCCACCTTCAAAGATCAACGCACCTGCACCTCCAGGTCCCTCTGTTCCTGCACACTCTTTAGAACTGTGCCCTTAAGTCTATATTGCCTCACCCTATTCCTTCTGCCAAAATGCGTCACCTCACACTTGTCAGTATTAAATTCCATCTGCCACCTGTGTGCCCATTCTGCTAGCCGATCTATGTTGTGTTGCAGGCAGTTCATATCATCCTCACTGTTTGCCACACCTCCAAGTTTGGTGTCATAGGCAAATTTTGAGATTCTAGGTTTGTATTCAGAAGATTGTTAATGGTAGAGTAACAGCAACAGTAAACTGTCGCTTACAGAGTTAAGTAAAAAAAAGAATGTAATTCCTTTTTACTGTTGCTATCACTCATTAATCCAAATCCATCCCTTTTTTCTGTTACAGCCACCCCTGGATGAGGACCAACTCCAAGTCATATTTGACAGTGAGTTTCTTGACTAAAGTGCCAAGGGTTTAATGGGTTAAGTCAATATGTAATAAACCTCATATAGCTGATAGACTGCCAAAAGCAGTTTAAAATGTCCTTGACCCTGGAGAGCACTGTGCTGTTTGGCCTGTCACTGGATTCCCAGGTTGGTGCAAACACTGTGTTAGGAATATACAACTGGAATCTCGACCAGTTAGTCATTTCAGGGTTTTCCTAATGTGGGTCTGAGCTCTGCACAAATTATAATGTGTGGACAAATGTAGTTAGACTTGAGTATGAAAGTGGATTAAAGATGTGGAACTCTCACTTGATAGTACAAACCTCTGGATTTTTAAGGCCTGCAAAGGTGCTTCCTTTATTACTGATGCTTTTGACTTTTCCTATTAAACTTGTATTCTGTGTTATGAGCCATTCTGCAATTTATAAAATGCTAGTACATTCCCTGCTCCCAGTCCACCCCCTGAAACCCCCATTTTGGGAAGAATTTTAAAAGCTAGAAGGAAAAGGCACGGACGCCGAGGTGAACTCAGTCGCCCAGATAGTGCTGCTGATGTGTTCTCAGGGTTCAGGACTCGAGTCCTAGGAACTGCTGTTTATCTCAGTAATGGCTTCACACAGCAATGGGGCAAAAGAAAGTGGAAGCCCATACGCTGATCAACCACTACGTTGTTTTGATCCACACCACCACCACCCACCATCAGCTTCAACAATTGCCTTTTTCAAATAGTTGCCCCAAAAAGTTTAAAGAATAGGCAAAGCACATGTGCAGGCCAAAGAGAGAGATCATTTGCTTCAAAGAATAGAATCATTGAAAGTTTACGGCACAGAAAGAGGCCACTTGGCCCATCGTGTCTATGCTGGCCGAAAAACAATCCAACCATTCTAATCCCACCTTCCAGCATTTGGTCCGTAGCCCGGCAGATTACGGCACTTGAGGTGCATATCCAGACTCCTTTTGAATGAGTTTAGGGTCTCTGCTCAACTACCCTTTCAGGCAGTGAGTTCCAGGCCCCCACCACCCTCCGGGTGAAAAAATAATTCCTCATCTCCCCTCTAATCTTTCTACCAATCACTTTAAGTCTATGCCCCCTCGTCACTGACGTCTCTGCTAAGGTGAATAGGCCCTTCACCTCCACCAATCCAGGCCCCTCAAAATTTTATACATTTCAATCAGATCTCCCCTCAGCCTTCTCTGTTCCAAGGAGAACAAACTCAGCCTATCCAATCTTTCCTCATAGCTGCATTTTTCCAGTCCTGGCAACATCCTCGTAAATCTCCTCTGTACCCTCTCTAGTGCAATTACATCCTTTCTGTAATGAGATGACCAGAACTGCACACACTACTCAAGTTATGGCCTAACCAATGATTTATACAGTTCCAGCATAACCTCTCTGCTCTTATATTCTATACCTCAGCTAATAAAGGAAAGGATTCCATATATTTCATATTTTATGATTATTCCTTCTCTTATTTTCATTACTCTTAACGTACACTCTAGTGTGCCATACTCTTGTATTTGTTACTTAACAGCTCGGTGAATCTGTAGTTTGCCTAATAAAATCTGAGAGGTCCCTATCACCAAACTCAAGCTGTTTTTAACCACAGCAGCAAAATGTTGGTTAGAACTGTTGAAAAAAAGTTGTTGTGAAGGCAAATGAGAGATGTCACTGTATTTTGTTTCTCTATTGATAATACAACTGGGGTTCATGAGGGTTTTAACTTCATGTAGGACAAGTGACAACTCTGCTGTCTTTTTTCTGGGGGAGGGGTAGTGGGAAAGAATTACTGTGGTTGTGTACAAATTGTGGGTAAGTTCTTGTGGAATATATTTACAATGCATAGACCCAGAACATTTCATTTCGTTAAAATAAAATGACAGAAAAATGTATTCCCGAGTTCGTTACCATTAAAATCTGCATTCGGGTATGCCTGTAATATTCTGAAGGAGTTTTTAAACTGACCTGACGTGGGCAGCAGCTCAGCACTCATCTGAATGGAAAGTGCGTTTCAGGAATCAAGGAAGTGATGCCAGAAATATGAGGTGATTAATGAGTACCCATAAACCAATAACATTCCCAGAGGAAAGAAAGTGCTTGCAGTGTTGAATCACCGATTCTACTTACAGGGGACTTTTCTGAATTCCAGGTTGGGATGGTGGGCAGGCTTGCTGGGGGGGGTGATGGGTGGGGGTGGGGGTTGAATTGTGAGAGACTGGGTTGTAGGAGAATTGGATTGGCATTTGATAAATGTGAGGCCAGTTTAAGCATTGAGTCAGTAAAGTACATGAAGCTTACTGTAGGGCATGTAGGATCGAGCCTGGGAAATCCGCAGATAACAGGTGTCAGTGAAACTGATGAAGATAAATATGTTTTCATGGCATTGGTTTCTCAGTTCTCTCAGGCATC
Organism: Heterodontus francisci; assembly: GCF_036365525.1. Classification (NCBI taxonomy): domain Eukaryota; kingdom Metazoa; phylum Chordata; class Chondrichthyes; order Heterodontiformes; family Heterodontidae; genus Heterodontus; species Heterodontus francisci. The sequence goes on from NC_090400.1 coordinate 46,396,863, forward strand.
TGTCAGTGGACTCATGACCTGCTAAGGTCCCTAAGTGTTGCAGTATAACAGTAGAATTCATTATACTTTCAGTGTCACACTTACTGTAAACATTATTGTTTCAGATGCTGTGTTCAAATGCTGGGATCAGTCACAAGCATCGCACTATCTACAAGTGCTCAAGTTTTACCTGGTGCTTCTTTGGCAGCAGTAAAAAACGCATCTTTATATTCCAAACATGAGAACATAAGAAGTAAGGGCAGGAATCGGCCATTTGGCCCTTCGAGCCTACTCCACCATTCAATAAGATCTTGGCTGATCTTCTACCTTAGCTGTAACTTCCTGCACTATCCCCATATCCCTTGATTCCCTTAGTAGCTAAAAATCTATCGATTGCTGACTTGAATGTACTCAACAACTGAGCATCCACAACAGGGTTGGATATTTCCTTATTATATATGTGCAACATATACTGATCCTCTATAATATACACAGGGAATGCTATCCCTCTGTAATATACGTAGAGAATTCTATCCCTCTATAATATACATAGGAAATGCTGTCTCTCTGTAATATACATAGGGAATGCTATCCCTCTGTAATATACACAGGGAATGCTATCCCTCTATCATATACACAGGGAATGCTATCCCTCTGTAATATACACAGGGAATGCTATCCCTCTATCATATACACAGGGAATGCTATCCCTCTGTAATATACACAGGGAATGCTATCCCTCTATCATATACACAGGGAATGCTATCCCTCTATAATATACATAGGGAATGCTGTCTCTCTGTAATATACATAGGGAATGCTGTCTCTCTGTAATATACATAGGGAATGCTGTCTCTCTGTAATATACATAGTGAATTCTGTCTCTCTGTGATATACACAGGGAATGCTATCCCTCTGTAATATACGTAGGGAATTCTATCCCTCTGTAATATACATAGGGAATGCTATCCCTCTATAATATACACAGGGAATGCTATCCCTCTGTAATATACATAGGGAATTCTATCCCTCTATAATATATATAGGGAATGCTGTCTCTCTGTAATATACATAGGGAATGCTATCCTTCTATAATATACACAGGGAATGCTATCCCTCTATAATATACACAGGGAATGCTATCCCTCTGTAATATACGTAGGGAATTCTATCCCTCTGTAATATATGTAGGGAATTCTATCCCTCTATAATATACATAGGGAATGCTGTCTCTCTGTAATATACACAGGGAATGCTATCCCTCTATAATATACACAGGGAATGCTGTCCCTCTGTAATATACATAGGGAATGCTATCCTTCTATAATATACACAGGGAATGCTATCCCTCTGTAATAGAGATAGGGAATGCTATCCCTCTATAATTTCTTTTGGGCCTCCTTATCTCGAGAGACAATGGATACGCACCTGGAGGTGGTCAGTGGTTTGTGAAGCAGCGCCTGGAGTGGCTATAAAGGCCAATTCTAGAGTGACAGGCTCTTCCACAGGTGCTGCAGAGAAATTTGTTTGTCGGGGCTGTTGCACAGTTGGCTCTCCCCTTGAGCCTCTGTCTTTTTTCCTGCCAACTACTAAGTCTCTTCGACTCGCCACAATTTAGCCCTGTCTTTATGGCTGCCTCTATAATATACACAGGGAATGCTACCCCTCTGTAATAGAGATAGGGAATGCTATCCCTCTGTAATAGAGATAGGGAATGCTATCCTCTATAACATACAAAGGACGTGCCATTTCTCTATAATAATATGTAGGGCATATTGTTACTGAATGATATAAACAGTATCACAAATATTTACAGCACAAAAACAGGCCATTCAGCCCAACAAGTCCATGTGTTTACGCTCCACACTGGCCTCTTCCCACCCCTCTTCATCTCACTCTACCAGCATATCTTTTTATTCCTTTCTCCCTCATGTTCTTATCTAACTTCCCCTTCAATATATCTATGCTATTCATCTCGACTGCTCCCTGTGGTAGCAAGTTCCACATTCTAACTTTTCTAGGTAAAGAAGTTTCTCCTGAATTCCCCAGTGGATTTATTAGTGACTATCTCACATTTACGGTCCCAAGTATTGGTCTTGCCCGCAAGTGCCTTCTCTGCGTCTACCCTATCAAACCTTTTCACAATCTTCAAGACCTCAATCAGGTCATCCCTCAAGTCTTTTCTTTTCTAGAGAAAAGAGTCGCAGACTGTTCAGTCCTTCCTGTACAACCTTTCAGTTCTGGTATCATTCCAGTAAGTCTTTGCTATGCACAGGATACACTATTTCTCCATAAAATACACACCAACACTGTTTCACTACACCCAGGATATATTTGTAAGAAACTGCATCCCAGTGCAGAAAAGGGGCAAAAATCACCAATTTCACCAATTTATGTTCCGCCCCCAAACAGCACCACAGGCAATATTTTGGCATCCCAGCATATGCTAATGAAGGGACTGAATGCCCGTCTCATAACCTTGCTCTGGAATTAAGCAGCACTACAGTAGTCAGCTGCCAATTCAGCGGTTACTAAAGGGACTGGCAACCAAACAGTGAGTTTTCCCTGATGTAGAGCGAAGATGGGCAAGAATGATCTTCTTGCCTCCACAGCAATACTGTGAGCTGGGTAGGCATTGACAGTTTGCGAGAATCAGTCAGGTAGCCCAATTCGGGATGGTCTTAGGACTGCAGCTCCTGGTGCGTAATCCAAGCACGTTCCTTAGCTTGACCCAAAAAAACAAGTTAAACCAATTTCTCTCCAACGATTTCTCTACAACATGCACAGGGATCCTTCATTCTCCATAATAAACAGAGTTCAGCTGCTGTTCTATATTAAATACAGTGTGCCATTTCTCAATAATATATTCAGGAGAGGCCATTTCTCTATAATATGGATAAAGTACACTTTTTCTTAGAACAAAGGCCGCTTATTTGTGGTTATTACCGGATAATTGCAGAATATGATTCTAAATACGCCAATAAAAAATTCAAAAATTTCCAGAATCCCTTATAAAAATAATGAATTTGACTTATGCTGTGGTGTATCTCTATATAGTACACAGGAGGGTAGATTTTGAGATCTATGAGCATAAAATGCCTTTCTTTTCAGTTAAGCTAAAAAATACAAGGGAACTTTATTAGCAGAGGCATCTATTCCAGCACCACAGGACAAGTGAAAGGGATTTTATTAAAGTTGTCAGATTTAAGCTGGCACAGGCACAACTGGCTGAATGGCCTCTTCCTGTGCTGTAAGATTCGATAATTCTAAATGAGTGTAAGCTGATCAGAAATATGCATGTAATGTCTGAATTTAGCACACAGTTGGGTCCAAGAGCCCATCAGCTATTTAAATGAGGCCCGATGACAACATTTAAATAACTATATAATTTCCCATGGCATACCAAAACTGGGACATAACCCCCTCATCGCTACCCTCCACCCACCCCCACCCCACTTGTATACAACGGATGTCCAAAGTTATTAGGGACAGTACTATATGTGGAGATGCATTTTCTTTGGTAATTTACTTTATGCAACAATTTTGCCTGCTCTTAGGCCATGGAATATAGGAACAGGAGCAGGCCATTCAGCCCCTCAAGCCCCTTCCGGCATTCAGTTAGATCATGGCTGATCTGTATCTTAATTCCATCTACCCGCCTAGGTTCCATTTCCCTTAATACCCTAGCCTAACAAAAATCTATCAATTTCAGTTTTGAAATTTTCAATTGACCTCCAGACTCAACTTGGCTTCACTCAGAGTCCATGTTATAGTACACAATTCGCCATAGTTGCGGGTGAATGCAGTAAGGGTGATACATAGTTATGGAGTTCCATACATTAGGAGGGGGGGTTCTGCAGGTAAAAGAATTGGGGGGGTGGGGTCATCATTGGTCAGTGGTTCGTGGGGACTTGTGCAGAACAGAATGAGGTACTTCAATATGATGTAGTAGTAGACAGTCCTTGTTGAGATGTCCATCTCCTCAGCAGGTAGCACTGGGGCTGGTCTAGTAGTGGGACATTTGGTGGACAGCTGGCCTTCGGGAAGGGACCCCATATCTGCTGTTGCTTCTCTAGCTTTATGCACAGTCTATACATTACTTGCTTTGACTGGCAGATGTGCTTAGGCCACATGTTTGTTGCAGTAGGGTGCTGGATGGCATTGTAACAGGGGTTGCATCTTTTTGTTGCCGAGAGATCTGGGTGAGCTTACAAATGGTAGCTTGCTAGTAGCAGAGCAAGTACACATGGAATTGGGTCTTTGGAGATGATTAGGCCAGGTATCAAATCAGTGGCTTCTAACTCCTCTATCCAGAAAGCCCAGTGAGTGAGGCAGGACCAGAATGTATGAAAGAGCCCGCCCTTGAGGCCTTAGTTCTGCTGACACTCATCTGCCTAAGTCAGATGCAAATGTAGGTAAGGTGTGAGCAGTGAAGGATCCTAAGCCAGCCTGTTCTTATCCTGCTATAGATGGAGATAGTGAAGGCTTGTCTCAGCGCTCTAAAAGTACAGTTGAAGAGGCCGATAAGACATTAAAAGAGCATTTTGAGATTGTTTTTCCAGCTTTTTTTGTTGCTAGTTGTTCCCTTTTACCTTGTCAGTGCTCAGTTGATCAGGAGGCTTTGTGCCAAGTGATTTGGCACTCCCCATTTCTTTTGGATTGCCTGTAATATTGGCACAATGCATTGCCGACTAATTGTGTTTCTTGGGAGGAGGAGCCATGGATGGATGCCAGGCAGGTCAGGCTGTACCAGAGGCAGACTGTGCCCCCACCCCATCACCATTGACTAGCACTCTCACACCCAGATTTACACACAAAAGCAGACCGACTTTGATTTGTCAGGGGAGCTCTGGCTGCAAAAACGTGAATCACAAGAAAGGAGTAACAAAGCAGAGTCATTGGTTGCAAAAACACTTGCAACGAATGCGTGCTGCTGGGTAGCTGTGCCATGAAATTCTCCAGCTCCATCTCTTTCCTGGCATGTCAAACTGCGGTCCTATGGAGAGGGTGCCCTTGGAGTGACAAAGGGGACTTGATCCTTGTGATCACCTCATGAAGCATCTGCCCCACATTGCCAAGCATCAAACAAACAACAACTTTCATTTATATAGCACCGTTAACATAGTAAAACATCCCAAAGTGCTTCACAGGAGCATTATCAGACAAACTTTTACACCACTATATATGGAGCTCAAAGGGTTTGGCTTTAAGGAGCATCTTAAAGGAGGGAGAGCTAAAGAGCTGGAGAGGTTTAGGGAGGGAATTCCAGAGCTTAGGGCCCAACAACTAAAGGCACGACTGCCAATGGTGAGGCAAAGGAAATCGGAGATGCACTGGAAGCTAAGATTGGAGGAATACAGAGTTCCCAGAGGGTTGTAGGGCTGGAGAAGGTTACAGAGATAGGGAGGGGCAAGGATTTGAACACCAGGATAAGAACTGTAAATTCGAGGCATTGCTGAACCGGGAGTCAATGTGGGTCAGCAGGCACAGGAGTGATGGGTTAACGGGATCTGGTGAGAATTGGGATATGGGCAGCAGAGTTTTGGATGAATTCAAACAGTGTTGTGCCACTCCCCCTCCCTTAGACAAAGACTTGGCTTCCCACTTCCACATTTATTGTCCCAACTTACCAATCATTTTTCTCACACAAATAGCCTTTGCAAATGCTTTAAACATACATTAAAATATTTAAAGCCTTTGCAAAGGCCACTAACATTTTTGTGCCCTTACACAAGGTTACAACCTTTAAGCAACCACATCCCTTTCATTTTAGCCATCAGTCTATATAAACAGCACTTTAAAGATTGCTGATGTATGATTTCCTGATCTTCAAAGACTCAGTGAACTACAAATGCCAAACCCAATATGGGCGGGAGCTCACCCACATTCTGTAAGTGAAACAGACACCCCCCACCACCTCCCCCCACCCCCCCCACCCCCCAATAAGAACTTGGCAAGGTCAGCACACCAATGCTTGGGCGGATACTCCTAACATACCACCCGACTAATGCCCAATTGGTAATCTGCACTAAGGTGTGCTAATTCCCTACTGTATACACAGGACATAGCAGCTCATTTTGTTACAAAAGTAGAGTAAGACATTAATTTTTACCTGTATTATATAAAGAACAACAGAAACAGGAATGGGTTGTGACCTCTCTCAGGATTGGCGGGATGATGATGCCATCCGAGGGTTGTAACAGGCAGATAACACACTCCAGTCTGTGCATTATTTTACTTACTATCAGTGGTCAGATGCATTGTCAGAGAGTCAATTCAAGGGGTTAGTGTGCTTTCAGATAACAGCAATGTAAATGTTCTAACAATTAGCATCTTATTTTTAGTGATAGGGATGCAATTTGAGTTAAGACAGTTCATTGGAAAGAGATTCTGTCTGCATGGTAATCGGACTGTAATTGGGAATGTTTCATGTAAAAGGTCTCCATTCAAGCTGCAGTGTTCCTGTAGTAATCACACAAGCATTTTTGTCTGACACAGTATTAAGAGCTAAGGAAACTGGTCAGTAAAAATAAAATTCTACGGATGGCGGTCCGAAGATTTACACCAGGATCGCACCCAATAGTATCTACCAGCACTGGCTCAGCCAGAATTTCCGGACCAGTGGGAAGGTATGTGGAAAAGGCAAAAGCACCACTATGGCTGTGTCTTTACCACCCACCATGCACCCAGAAATTCACGCACCACCCCGTTTGGAGTGTGGTTTGACCAGAGCCTCCTCCCCTTCAGCTCCAGTGCTTCTCTTGAGTAAAGGTACAATCCATGACTTCCTGCCAGGCCTGGAGCCTCATTCGTGGGGCCTGAGGCCCAAATGTGCCACTGTGGAAACCATTATGCCTTTCTTACTGGGCATACTAGCAGCTACTACCACACCAGGACTTTGTCCTTGGTGAGGATAAGGATCTCCTGGCTCAAGGAAGTCCCTGCTCTTGGCACCCACCCACACCACCACCCCTGCCTACCCCACTCATCATTTGCCTTGGAATGGGTTGGCTGGGAGTGCAAGTCATTGCAGAAACTCTTGGGCACTGCAGAGACCTGGCAGAGTCAGCACTGCAGGACACCATCCTGGTATCAAACAACATGGCAACCTTGCAGATTTTTGAGTCCTCTCCTTGTAACTATTGTGCTAAGAAAATATTTTGTTGCATCACTTTGCATATACGTAAAAATGAACTTTTTCATAAATCTGATCAAATAACCAGCAGGTTGGTTTTTTTCAGCCAGTGCAGACACGATGGGCTGAATGGCCTCTTTCTGTGCCATAACTTTTCAATGGTTCTATCCTTTTTGGAAGAGAGTGGAAAACATGATGGCCATGCCACACGATCTCCAGTGAATGATGTGCCACAATTAGGGTCACATTGTTGAACATGGACATGCCAACTCATATATAGCATGTAGAACAACACGGGTTGTGAATAATAGGAGACACAAACTACTCTTGGGAACTGCCTTTTTACTGTGAAGCAAGTTAACATTGTTAGGGAAAAGCCCAAACATAGAACCATAGGGGTTTACAGCACAGAAGGAGGTCATTCAACTCATCATGTCTCTGCTGGCTCTTAATGAGAAGAATCCAAATCTAAACACACTGCCCTGCTCTCTCCCGATAGCCCTGGATCTTCATCTGCTTTAAAGGTTTATCTCCTCTTCCTCTAAACCATGAGATGGTCTCTGCCTGTTGCAAAGTATTGCATACTCTAATAACTCTTTGTGTTTCTCTTAACCAATCTCCTCAGTCTCTCAGTGACAATTTTAAGTTGCAAGTCCCTTCCTCTCTGTCTCCCCAATTTCCCTACTCACCCTATCAAAAACCTTCATAATTTTAATAACTGATGACATCTCCTCTTAGCCCACTTTGTTCAATTGAAATAATCCGATTATTAAAGTTCTCCTCCTAATGATAGCTTCTCTCTTTGATTGTATCCTGGTAAATCTGTGGGGTGCTAAAACCCTCATCTTAACACACAGTGATTGAAATTCCTCTGTGTGCAATGTTCAGAGCACTGGTTAATACATGCCTATCAAACTCTCGATGCAGCTTTGAATCCATTTATTTGAAACTGCTTAACAACTGCTGAAATATTGCACTGGGGAATTGGACATGAATATTTTAACCGGCAGGCTAAAAACATAGTGAACAGAGGACTTTCAGCCCCACCGTGGGTTACTGTTATAATTCAGTGACTGGACTTGTTGTCACTTGTGTGTGGTGCCATCAGATTCCCCTGCTTGAATGGATTGCTGAACCCATAGTGGTTTAAATGGGTTAATCAATTTGTTAAAACTGCGCACAGAGGAGGTTCATATGAATGCGGAGAGCTGAAGTTTCAATGGTTTTCGTTTAAGTCAGCGCACAGGCAGTGAAGTTGTGACAGATTGTAGTTATGGACCTTGAAAAGGAAATATTTGCAGGGCTATGGGGAAGGAGTAGGGGAGCGGGACTAATTGGATAGCTGGTTCAAAGAGGCGGCACAGGCAATGATGGGTCAAACAGCTCCTTTCCGTGCTCTATGACTCTATGAATTATCCAAGCTTGTTCTTCAGTACAGGGCCTTGCCCAGCCAAACTGCTCACAATTTAACATGCGTCCATTTTAATGGATGGAAAATGGTGGCCGCACCTTCCCCCTTTGCGTGAAAAATGGACATGACAAACCACCAGCGCCACAACCACGGAAAATTACCCCCACCCCCAAGCCCCGGTGTGATGTCACAAATATTATTTTATATGCACAACTTCAGCAAAATTTATAATTTCAGGCAACTAAGAAGTACGTTAAATTGCTGCCGGAGATTAGAATTCACAATGAGAATTGGACTAATAATTGGAAAGATCTCATTGTGAATAATCAATGAACTGTCACCCAGCAGTGAGACAGTCATAGCTTTTTGTTGTAAAAATTGAAGTCTTGCACCATTTTTTATCACCTTGTTTATAACTAGTTGGTTCTTTTGTAAATCGTTTGCACGTTCACATCTCCATTAAACTGAACTATTCAAATTTTACACCCAACAGAAGAAGATACCAAACAAAAGCCAGGATTGACCAACTGCAGTTCATCTTTTACATATCCTTACTTTTTATTTTCTAGGTAAATTTTTCCATGGCAACAAGGAAGTTGGTTCACAAATTTCCCACCCCTTCCCCTCACCTCCATACCAGTATTGATTGTGAAAGCTACTGAATTGGTCTGTTTATTTTCATAATGCAAAGCAATGGACACTTGGACCTGAAATATTACAATGGGATTCTCATGCATGAGCTCTTAGGGGTCAGTTGTGACTTGTTTTGCCTTGGCGTTCATGGGTAGCCTCGAACCAGTCACAGCGAGCACTGTGTATGTTCCGATTGGTTTCACAGGTCAGGGAGCTGAAGAGGCTGAGTAAAGGTAAGTTTGGGCTTATTTTTGTGGGACCAGGAGTGCTCCTATGGGCCCCACACAAAAATAACCAGGGTCACTGCTGCCCCAGATCCCCGCCATCCTCTGCAGTTAAGACCCACTTCCTGCCCCCTCCACTTAGTTAGTCCAATGTTGGCACCTGCCCCCTAGCTAGTCGGCTCGATGGAAGTGAGGCCATGGCCTCAAAATCACAGGCACCTCTTCAACCCAGGTATGAGCAATAGGCTAGTGCTCTGCCAGTTGGTCAACCAAATCTCAGTGCGTTAAACTGAACATCTTTGCTCCCACATCTTAGCAGAAGTGTTAACCTAACAGGAATATCAAGAGAACATGGTAAGCAGTCCTATGTCAGTGTCCCATAGCGTCATTCCAGGATATTGGAAACTAGGAAGTGTAGAGAAAGCTTAGCCGGGGTTCTTGCCACTGATCATTATCCTCTGCTGGAAAGTGCGTGTGTGACCCCTACTGGAAAGTACACAATTAGACTTGGAGTGAGAGTCAGGACCAAGGTTGCTTGTGATGTGCCCATGATCGAATAGCCTGCTGATGGTCACAATCTCAGCTCAGACATGAAGAAAGGCTGACGAACTGGAGGTCTGTTGGAGCCCTGGGATCCACACACTACCAAGACTCACTGGCTTAAGAAGAGGGGAGAAAATAGGGCTGTGGTTACTCATTGCTCTTGATACCTTTTACGCTTCACTTCATAGAGTCATTGAGTCATTTATGGCATAGAAGGAGGCCATTCAGTTCATCGAATCCATGCTGGCTCTCCGTGGAGCAATCCAATCAGTCCCACTGCCCCACTTGATCCCTGTAGCCCTGCAAGTTTATTTCCTTAAAGCGCACATCCAATTTCCTTTTGAAATCATTGATCGTCTCCGCTTCCACCACCCTTGTGGGCAGCGAGTTCCAGGTCATTACCATTCGCTGCGTAAAAAGGTTCTTCCTCATATTCCCCTGCATCTCTTGCCCAAAACCTTCAATCTATGTCCCCTAGTCCTTATACCATCAGTTAATGGGAACAGCTTTTCCTTGCCTAACTTACCTAAGCCTGTCATACATAATCTTGTACACCTCTATCAAATCTCCCCTCAATCTCCTTTGCTCCAGGGAGAACAAACCCAGCTTCTCCAACCTAACCTTGTAACTAAAATCCCCCATCCCTGGAACCATTCTGGTAAATCTCCTCTGCACCCTCTCAAAGACCTTCACATCTTTCCTAAAGTGTGGCGACCAAAACTGGATGCAATACTCTAGTTGCGGCTTAACTAGAGCTTTATAAAGCTTCAGCTTAACTTACCTGCTTTTGTATTCAATGCCTCTATTTATGAAGCTCAAGATCCCATTTGCTTTGCTAACCACTCTCAATATATCCTGCCACCTTCAAAGATTGATGCACATGCACCCCCAGGTCCCACTGTTCCTGCACATTCTTTAGAACTGTGCCATTAAGTCTATATTGCCTCACCATATTCCTTCTGCCAAAATGCATCACCTCACATTTGTCTGTACAAATTAAACCAGCGAACTGAAAAATATCCACATCCACACATCAATGCCAATTTTTTTGAAAGAGTAAGGTAATTAGTCAATCTAATTAATTTTGTCGTGCAAAGCTGTGGGTATCAGAAGGAGTGGCAGCCACCCTCTGCTTCCCAGATCTTGAGTAATAAGTGTGAACTTTTGACCCCAGAATCTGAACTGTGAGCAGTCTGTTTGGTCTTGTTGAGCAAGCAGATACTGTGCCCTGAAGAATTTACCTGAACTTATAGTTAATTCAAATTTCTGCTCAGGCATGTCTTATCAATTCCAGTCGGGGCCCATTAATTAAAGAAACGTCTTAGCAAACAGCATTTACAAAGCACCGTTTCATTGCTTCCTTAAAATAACATCTAACTCAGCGAGGTTTTCTGTGCAAGTCTCTTGTGCCTGTTAGAAAATGCAATATCTCAGTGACTTACATCAATACATTCTCTTTATAGTCCTTCCTCATGCCACATACATTCCTCAGTTGAGCAGATGAATATATGATTAACCTGCCCCATATCTTTGCCAATTGCAACCTCTGTAATAAACTACTGTAAAGTACAGATGTGTCCAACAGCAGCCCAGGGTGAGCAGACTTCTGATTACCCCTCCCTTCCTGTGGAAGAAGGAAGAGCCTCTGTTACATTTAAAAAAAAATGTTTCTCATTTCTCAGTTGGGACCAGGAATGAGTTGTGCGGAGAAAATGGGTTTAACATCCTGTGTGTGTTACTTTTAGTATGCATATTTGCTTAAATGCCTGTCTGTACGCGCTGAATGCAATTGTCAACCACTTTTAAAAGAAGCAGATTAGCAATGGCACTAAAATAACGCAGACAGCAACACACACAAGCAAGATAATGGAACAGAGGGAATTAAACCCACAGGTGAACAAATCTTGTCCGACCAATCTGCAGTTGCAACCTGTGAGCACATTGATGCATCACTCTATTGACCATCTGTTAATACAGCCCATCTGTTAGCCAATGACCTAATGGACCAGTATCAACGCTCGCAGTGACGATGACCACATCCATTGGTCTCTACTCTGGCAGCCTTCAAATTACAACTATGTAACTGGATAGAGCCAACGGAGACCTACAGGTGCAAGTTAACTTTTCAAAGCAGCGCCTGGGGAAAGATCCAATATACTCAATAAAGCATTGATATTTATTATTGTGACTAGTTTACTTAATATATTGGTACCAACACACTTCAGGAAAAAATGAACTTAATATGTTTCAAAGTTGTGCCAAGTGTTGTATTGTTGTTAATTATCGCACGTCACTCCCACTCAAAATGGCAGTTATTATTACCGACAGTGCTTCCTCCATGATGAAACCCTTGAATGTCTCTCTGATTTCTTGGAGACCAGACTGGATGCAATATTCAAGTTGCAATGTGACCAGAGCACCAGAGATACTCAAGGGCTGGACGTACTGCAGAGAAGAGACATAAGGCTGATCCCAATGTCAGGGGTTTGAGTTACCCGGAAGTCGAGGTAGACCTGGGCTTCCGCCTTGGAAAGGAGGTGTCCGAAAGGTGATCTCCTAGAGTTATATAAGAGTGTTAAGGGAAAAGAAAATATTTACCTGGAGCAACACTTTAAACTGAACTGCAGGAGCAGAACGAAGGAAACAAGCATTCAAACTCATAAAAGATCATTTAGGGACTGATAATGGGACATTTTTCTTCTCACAAAGACTGATCAATGTGTGGAATACACTTCTGAGTAGATTAGTGGAGGGGCAAACCCCAGAATCATTTAAGAAAGAACTGGGGGGACTTTTAAGATATCTCTGGATGGATGAATTAAAATAGGCCAAATGAACTCGATCCTCTCTAATCACCTTGTGAGCTTCGTGTTATGAAAGAATTAATCTGCTTATCTTAGATTGCCTCATAACATTGTTAAAATAGCATAGTGGAATTTATATGAATGCCTTTGTTATTAATATCATACAGTGTGGTGTCAAGACAAACACATATGACAGCAGGACCTGTTCCGTGACTGGCCATATCCAGTGTGGGCTGCTGCTGGTTGGGTTGGGAAATTGCAGACTCACAGCACTTGATTTTCTGCCTGTTAATTTAAATGGATGAAAACTGGGGACTGCATTTGCCAAACCACGGATCCCTGTGAATGTGGCTCAGTGCTGATAGCACTTAATTGGAGAATCGGGCCTACAGCAGCACAGTGCATAAGCGGCATACTATTGGGGACTATACCTTCTTAGCAAGCTGTGCTACGTATTGGATGAATATATTTATTTTTACCATATATATTTACTTTTTATTACATGCCCTCTTGCAAAACAGGACAGCACAACAAATCATCTGTTTGACACAGTAAAAAATGAAGCTTAAAGAAAATGCTGGTAGGCATAAATGGGAAGAAGGAGGGAAAGCTGACAGGCAGAGTCAGGGGTGTGTTACTGTCACAAAATATAAGTGGCATTGGCAGGGGTCTGTGAGCTGGTCACGCAACCACTCTCTCGATGAGAGAAGTTGAAAAGATCTGAGAGATGGAGGGAGCAAACACCTCAAAGGGAAAAGCTCTCAACTGTAAAACAATGGTGGGGGGGGAGTGAATGTTGGCTGGGTGGTAGTGCTGAACAGGCGATATCATATGGGCCATCTGTTATATACCCCGCTGGATATCCAGTTCTATTGAATTAGTGGAAATTGAATATTGGGTGAGGCATATAACAGGTGGCCAATACCATACCATCCATGTTATGCTACTGCTGACGGTGAATATTTACTTTTATGTGTTGGTACAAGCATTAATACAAAGAATTACAATGTGAGTGGCCCTCACCGGTAATGTACCTGCCTGGTACACAGAACAATGAATCTTAGCAATGTGCCTTAGGAACAGCTCCTATTAAACCTCCTTATTAGATTTTGTCAGCTACCTTACCAACTTAATTAAACAGTCCACTCCTCTTGCTTAATTCCAATTATATGATAATCCAAGTTTGTTATTAGCACTAACTTCACACTTTACTGCATTATGTATGTGGTTTAATTCAAATTATTCGATAATTCCATTTCTTTTTGGTGCATAAAACAGCTTTGAAGAGTAGATTATTCTTGAGGTGAGACAGAATTAAAATGTTTTAACATAGTACAGTTGAAACGCAAATGACTGTGGAGTGACAATGTCGATATGATTCAACCTGTTTACTGTAGAAAAGGGTTATTGAGGCTCACGGCTAAGCTAAGCGCCCAACCCAATGTCAAAGCAAGGCCCAAGTTTTAAAACGTTCATATATACTGGAGAAAAGCACACAGTGTGTAAAGCCCACAACAGCATGTGATACATTCTTATCACCTGTACATGGAACACAACATTCACTACACATATATGAGGCAACAATCACATGGGAACTTCCCATTGAACCACTGAAAATTTGAAAGATAAACCCAATAGCTACACGCACACTGTCATCCCCAACAAGCCCTTGTTGTAACCATGACAACACGCACATCATGGCAGTGACAAATCCTACAGAATCAGTAACAACAAGAATTTGTATTTATCTAGTGCCTTTAACATAACAAAAAGTCACAAGGTGCTTCACAGGAGCGTTATCAAACCATATTTTACACCAAGCCACGTAAGGAAATATTAGGGCAGATGACCAAAAGCTTGGTAAAAGAGGTAGGTTTAAGGACTGTCTTAAAGGAGGAAACAGAGAGAGGTGGAGAGGTATAGGGAGGGAATTCCAGAGCGTAGAGCCTTGGCAGCTGAAGGCACAGCCGGCTATCGTGGAGCAATTAAAATCAGGAATGCACAAGAGGTCAGAATTAGAGGAGCGCAGAGATCTCAGAGGATTGTTGGGCTAAAGGAGGTTACAGACATATGGAGGGGTGAGACCATGGAGAAATTTCAAAACAAGGATGAGAATTTTAAAATCAAGGAGTTGCTTAACCAGGAGCTAATGTATCTCAGGGAGCAGTACTCACTGGTGCTAAACAGAAAACTGCAAGTAATATTATACAAACTGAAACAACTTTGTACAAATACCACTTGCATATGAAACCAAATTAATCTGTCACCAAGCCCAAGTAATCACCCTCCACATCACATGCACGCCACCCTGTATTTTCCAAATGGAGATTTTTGTTAATGAATTACTATCAATAATTAATCTTGGCATTCAGATGATGAAGAGAAACTTCCCACAGTTGATTCTGCTGGTTTAAAGCTGCCAGCTGAATCACTCGATGAGATTACTGCCTAGTAAACCACCCTCATGTTGGTCTTCTTGAAGTCTGATTCTAGGAGACAGCTCCCAATCTTTATGTCATTAAGTTGGGTTTGCATAGACCCACATCACACTCACAGGCTGAGTTTCACCTGGGTCTACAAATCTGCTGCCAAGCTATGAAAATCAGAGTTATCATCAAAAATTCCAGGAGCCAATGGACAACTGCCAGGCTTCCAGACTTAAAGAAGATCTGTACAAAAGACAGCGCCAGTTATCCATTATTGATCTGCAACAAGTTCAATCGTTTCATTTTATATACAAGACTCTGTTCAGGTCTTTCCCTTTCTACAGAGCCCCACGTGCCATCAGAGTCAGGTACCCTGCTCCAGGCCCCCTGGCCGGGCTCCTCTGTAAATGCGTGCCAATTTCTCTGCAATTTTTACATCCCTTCATTTTAAGAAGGAGCCTGGTGTATGTCTCCTCACAGTGTGGGTTGTGGTCAGGTTCTGGTCACACAGGAAATACCAGAGACACAAGCATATATGTTACTTGTTTCATGGGATTGCTCGCCTTCATCTCCAACTCATCACATAACAGGTATCAAACCTGGACAGCTCTATTTTACACTGAGGAGTGCATTTCCCAGATAAACCAGGAGAGCTCTTTTTTGTTTTTCATAGTGGACTCCTTAGGTGTAATCCCACTGGCCGTAAATGTAGTTTAATTGAAGTTTTGCTATGAAGCTGCAAATAACCTCAGAATAGCAGATCTTGGTGTTCAGACTAGGATGAAGGAGCAGTGCTGAGAACAGATCAATCCAAAGCACCATGTTGAAGAAATTCATAAAGGAGAAACCAGCAGAGCAAGAAATGTAGGGAATTAAGTTGCCTTGACTTTATTGAGATTCATGACATGGTCTAAAGCTGTACCCCAGAGCAGAATCATTAGTGGGGCTTTTCGTGCAAAATGCTGTTAAAAAGTATAGTCACCAACAAAGAAACTTATAGTTACTGACTTCTCAATGGAACTCCCGCAGAAAGTCCACCCCAACATCTACTGGAGTTCCCCACCATATTTCCATTCGAAAGTCGATTCCAGCATCCATTGGAGTTATGCTGACTGCCCAGCTTAACTCCAGCATAAAATACACCCCAACATTCATTGGTCTTTAATTATAGTTTCTAGAACTAAATTTGCAGGTAAACAGCTCTAAAATAAAGGAAAGTGCTTTCCATTGGGGGACATGCCACTGAAACTGTGGATTGTTCACTGACACCTTTATGGCTTAAAACAATGCATTTAGTGCCACTATCAGTCTCTGCTTTCTCTTTAACCTGAAGGTTTGTAACTCCTGCTATATTTTATTTGTCTGCCCCAAGAGGCAATTTGATCTGTGCTTAAATGTCCCCAAAACTACTGAATTGAAATTTTCTTCTATTGGCTTGAAACTTTTTTCTATTTATTCACCAGATGTGGATGGCAAGGCCAGTATTTATCGCCCATTCCTAATTGCCTTTGAGAAGCTGGTGGTGAGCCACCTTCTTGAACAGCTACGGTCCTTGTGGTGTAGGTACACCCACAGCGCTGTTAGGGAGGGAGTTCCAGGATTTTGACCCAGTGATAGCGAAAGAACAGTGATATATTTCCAAGTCAGGATGGTGTGACTTGCAGGTGGTGGTGTTCCCATGTGCCTGCTGCCCTTGTCCTTCTAGGTGGTATAGAGGTCAAAGTTTGGGAGGTTGAAGAAGTCTTGGCAAGTTGCTGCAGTGCATCTTGTAGATGGTACACACAGCTGCCACTGTGTGCCAGTGGTGGAGGTGTTTAAGGTGGTGGAGTGGGTGCCAATCAAGCAGGCTGCATTGCCCTGGATGGTGTTGTGCTTCTTAAGTGTTGTTGGAGCTGCACTCACCCGGAAAAGGAGAGAGTATTCCATCACACTCCTGACCTGTGCCTTGTAGATAGTAGACAGGTTTTGGGGAGTCATGAGGTGATTAAGTCATTGCAAATTACCCAGCCTTTCACTTACTGTTGAAGCCATGATATTTATGTGGCTGGTCCAGTTAAGCTTTGGTGAATGGTGACCTAGGATGTTGATGGTGGGGGATTTGACAATGGTTATGCCATTGGAAGGTGGTTATAGACAATGAGACACCAGCACTGAAAACAGACCTTTCCAAACCCCCAGTTGTATAAAATTCAAACAGGATGAATTTGCAATTAAGAAATACAAGTGCAAATTGGAGTGAATTTCCTGGGCTTTGAAGGACAGATTGCCAGAGTTTACGGTTGTGAGTGATTGTAGAGCTGTAGGTTGGAAATCTCTGACTTCAGGCAATAATGCTACTTTGGATAAACTGTGGGTTCCACAAGATGACTGAATGGAGGAACCACAAATATATCGCTAGAAATCTGCCACACCTCACAAAGAAATTAAGGGCGGACAGGCTGATGAAACCAGAATTGCATGTGCCCAATGACTTCATTTCCTAGGCTTTTAAATGCAAACTTTGGGATCACCTAATCATAACTTCTGTTAAATCTCCTCTTCCTTCTACGTCTTTGCAACCTAATTAATGCCTTGTACTCTGGGCCCTCCCCAAGGCTCTCACTTTAAAATGTGTTTCTCACAAGCAACCAGCCAGAATCTTTTAGACATGTTAGCGTTACCTGATCCGTCATACAACCATGAAATGAGCCAAAGATAATGGGCCCTCCACTTTATTTTGTTCAGTTCAAAAAAAAAGCTTACTTATTTCCCACTTTCCAGTTCTAACCAAGGGCCTATACCAAAATGTTAACTTGTCATTTCCTTTTTCCAGCTGCATATTTCCAGTACTTTCTGTTCTACACAGAACCTTTGACCATTGAACCTGTTCTCTGCTGCAATACATAATGAATAGTTTCACTGTGTACTTTGTGAACTTACACTAAGAATTTATTTTAATGTTAGATGAAAGTGAGCTTTCTCACCTGCTCTCCTCATGTAGAAAAAAATAGCTGGCAGGGCAATGGGTAGAGTTTGCAGCCAGTCGCAGCTTGCATTACAACACAACAGTTGCTTTGCTGGCCATTCACACTCTGCAGTCACCTTCAGCAGACCAGCTGTGCAGTATAACTGTGTTCTAAAAGGTACTTAATAGTACTGAGCTTTACTGCAACAAAGGAACACTCTTATCAACAATTATTAACCATTTCTACCACACAGCTCATGCGGAAGTTAAATGATCTGACCCCAAATGCTAGTTGCAAAGGAAACTTCATAATCTGAAGGGTTATAATTAAGGTGAGTGATAGTTTGCCCAGTCATGTACAGTTTATAAATTTTAAAGAAGGAACACATCAGTGTTGAGTTACAGAAGTGTTAATACGCAAAGATACTCTGTACCTGTGTGCCCTGGGAAAAGTTAAAAAGACTAGAGTTCATTGACTTATTCATGCACTCCCCCGTCCTGCATTATTCATTTCCTGAGCTAATTTCCTCCTTTTTCGAGACCTAATCAATATCAGCACCAGTCCCCAGCAAATTCACAAATTCTCGCCTCCGACACGCCTGACCTTTCGAGACCCCTATCCCAATTCACAGACTGCATTAAGGAAGGACCATCATTCCTGGCTGGTAAAGGAGACCGCAGAATGGGCTGTCATCGCATCCCTTAGACTGGACAGCTCCTGCTGGCTGAGTCTGGAGCTCGGAGCAGAAAGGGGCAGCCCTTAACCGCCTTGCAGAATAAAGATAAATGAACATGGATACAATTCTACAAATGCAGCCCCCTAATATAAAAAAACAAAGGATGTCATGCAGTGACTGAGTACACACTGGAAGTATAGGAGAGATCAAAGGGGAACATGACTCATTCAAAGAGCTTGCTTAATTTTCAATTAAGCATGCATAATGGACACAATGCCATGACAACACGGACTGCATGCTGTTGCATTATTTTAGCCTGAGTGCGACACTGAAAACAGCTGATTTTGCTGACAATGTGCTTGTAGGGCGTCTTGTAACTGAGTGGCCTATGACACCTAGTCAGGATCAGCAAAATGAGCTCCTCCCCACCCACCCAAACGCACCCACCCCCCACCCCCCCCCCCCCCCCCACCCCGCAAACACTCTTCATACTTGGACAGCGACCTCACGTTGACCTCCCCGCGACCCCACTGCTTGCCAGGTCCCTTTGTTTGGATCAGTGGCTTGCTGACTTTAGTGTGTAGATTGCAGGTACAAGAACAATATGGATTGTTTTCCGATCTCTTCAGAATCACAATGACATTTGCACTATCACTCACTCAACTTTTATTGGTTCGTTTCTATGCTTTTTTTTCCACACTGTCTTTTTTTTTCAATCTATTTTTCTTCACTAATTTTACTTTACAACTTGTTTCCCCGCCAACCTCACCCTAATTTTCTCCCCTGCCCTCTCCAGAGAGTGCTCACTCACGCTGAGGCACAGTATGGTGACCAACAGTAGCCATTCTGTGCTTTGTCTTAATGGCCATTCATCACATCTGACCTCAGGGCCCTGCACACACTCCTGACAACTCCCAAGGTTCGGTTATATGGTGCCTGCTTACACTCTTTCACTTCTTCAGACCTGGCTCTTTGCCCCACTACAGAATCCACCCCCACATGAGTGTAGAGTTCAATCTAGCAGCTCCAAACACATTAGTCCCACTTATGACACAGAACACCCAACAGTACGGTTCGGGGTTGCAGGCTGAGTTATATTAGCGGATGGGCAGAAACTGCTGTGTTCCCACCCCCACCAGCCGCATGCTATTTTAACTGCCAGCATTCTAGCTGCATAGAGGCCGCCCATCAGAGACTGGTGGGGACATAATTAATCGGTGCAGTAGTTTTAATGTCAAATCCTGGGAGACTAGCAGTGCCGAAGCTGCCAGTGATACCAGCAATGTGATACCAGCCACAGCGCCGAAGCCGCCAGTGATACCAGCCATGTGATACCAGCCACAGTGCCAAAGCTGCCAGTGATACCAGCCATGAGGCAGCACTCTGGTCAGAGGGGTGATGGTAAATTAATTTTTGGAGGGATTCATTGGGGGCTAATCTAAGCCCCCTGAAGGAGTCCTTGGGCCTCCCTTGCCACGATTTAGGCCCTCCCTCCTCCGACCACCATCTTTACAAACCCCCACCTACAGTACCTATCTAATGTCGGGAATCATTCCCTTAGGTCCCTGGCAATGACCTACCCCAATCCTTGATGCTATTCCAGCTAGCTTTGTGAGGGAGACCAACAAGCAGCATTAAAAGGAGGCCACGAGATTAAGAACAGCCCAGGGCTTCATGATGACTAGTCTGTATGGTCCCCATCCATACCAAACCCACACTCATCATCCCCCACCCACCCACACTGCCTGAACCAAACCCACCACAAGTTCAAATCAAGGCTATCAGTTTTAACTATGTTTATTACATTGAGCAAAGCTCTCATTGCTGTTTGTGGGATCTTGCTGTGCACAGATTGGCTCCTGCATTTCCTACGTTACAACAGTGATTACCTTTCAAAAGTACTTAATTAGCTGTAAAGTGCTTTGAGGTTACAAAAGCTGTGATATAAGTGCGAAGTCTTTCTCTTATGCCCATATTGCAAGCAAGCTGGGGTCTTCAGTAGTCACTGAGAAGTGGAAGATGTCACATCCATGCATCTCAATCAACTGGAAGCAACAAAGGTTGTTGGGAATTGCATTGGGACCCAATATCAAACCGCTGCCCCTTGTTTGAATTCTCTAATGATCTGCCAGCAGAACAACACTTGGGGCCAGAATTATATTGGAGGCTTCAGAATTGAAACTGTCTTTAACCTACAACGTTTTATCTGCACTGGCAGTGTGACCCTAGTCACCTGGAATAAGTCAGTCTGTTTCTTCAGTGCTGATTTTCTCTTAATATTATTGGTTTTCCAGTAAAGAACCAGGGACCTAAAACTAATGATAAAGAACTAGGATCCCTCATATATGGTTATTGTGTTGTGGATTTAAAGGTATGTTGCCCTCCTTGTGGTGCCTTGCATGAGATACAATGAAGAAACCCCTTTTGTTACCAATTGTGTCTGCCGATAATATTGCTATGCAGTACTTCAAACAAAAATAAACAGAACTTCACAAAGCTTCATTGCGATAGTTGGTGTTACACCAGATACATGCTTCATTCTGTCAGTGGCCCAGGGTGACCCATCATTTAATTTTCATTCCATCCACATGAGAATGTACCTGATCTCCACTGCCCCAACCCCCCCTCCCAATTTGCTTCTTTATTTAGAATAGCGTAGATGCTACATTTCAACTACGACAGGTCTGTAAGGATCGTACATCCTTAGAAACTTATTCCATATTCTTGCTCAGTTTCTAGTCTAGTTGATTAGTTTAGAATTGGTATGTGTTTTGAATTAAACTCCTAATGCAGAGTAAATGGCCATCAATTGCTCTCATACTTTTTAGCAAAAAAATGATGGAAACCATATTGAAATCCAAACTAAGAGATATACGTACACTTTTTGTCAAAGAATGGTTTGTAAAAGGTCCAGCAAGCACAAACATTCATGTGTTAAACTTTTAACAGCTTTTAATGGTGAGATTTAAAACAACAATTTCCCTCCCTGTGACTGCTATCAAACCATACACCTCTCGACTGCCCCACTTTGGCTGGTAAGGCCCACCATTTAAAAGTTAATAAGACAAGTTAATAAACTCAGCTGCCTCTCCAGGGGTAATGTTACCCTCACTCATCAAGCAGGAATGTTGCTTTACACTTCACGCAATAATACTCTCAAGTGATTTCAATGGAGAGTAAAATTGGACGGGGTTTGAAACCCAGTGTTGCACCCAATCTCATTAGCCCCCTGACAGGCAGGTTAGATTAAAATTGCCCCGGGAGAGGTTCTATAACAAATCATATTTCTCACCCGGCCAAGTGCAGACGTGAATTCCACCTTTGTGACACATTGCACATTGAGACAGTACACTGGCATAAAGCAATGGGCAACAGCTTACCGTGCTTACTTGAGGGGGATGAGTTTGGCTGTGGGTGGTGTGGAGAGCTGTGAGACAGCAGCGGGTTCATGTTGTGTGATTGAACACTGTATGCGTCCATGGCAAGTTTCTGACGGAAAGCCTCTTCCTTCCTCCGGTTGGCAAACCAGTTATACACTCTGACTTCTGTAACCAGATTTGATCCCAGTCCATGTGCTTTAGAAGGGGAGACCCCACGTTGTATGCATTCAGCTCTGAGGTGAGAAGTGATAGTCATGCTTTAAATAGCTTATCCAAGTACTCTTGAATGTAATTTTACCATTAAAATTGCGTAATTATATCACATACAGTCACTTAATCCATTTTAACCATATAAAAATGCATTTGATTACACAAATATAAAATTTCACTAAACATAAATGTGGATTAAAGCATAGCACAGACTTATTGATAAAAACTCTTTAGGACACAAGACCTTTTCACCTGTACAAAGGAATTTGGATCGTGAGGACTGAGTTCAGAATCAAGATTTCTCTCAAATTTCAAATATGAAACTTAAATCCTTCTGCTTTTCTCTGTCTTTTTCTCTGAAGATTCTGGCTGTAGTTTTCTGCTCTTGCAGCCACAGCTGTCTATTTCTTGTCTATTAAAGTGAACAAGTGGACAATTGAAGGCTGGTGAATGCAAGAGAGACAAACCCAGTAGTTTTTCCTAACAGAAAGCACAGGTGGCACCACTGGTGGAACAGGCTGAGATGAACTAACGAGCCTGATAGTGTTGCATGAGGGAGATGAATTAAATATAGATAATCACACCAGAAGAGAGAGAATCTGGAGGAGTGAATGTTTTAATCAGTTAAAACAAGTGTCCTATCGAGATTTATTAAAAACTACATTTTCTAATACCCCTAATACCCAATACTAAATACCCCCACCCACAAAAACATGAAAGTTATATTTTCCTATGTAACGCTGGATTGATTCAACGGAAAAACGATAGAGTCCTTCATTTTCAACAAATACATCTCTGGATCAGTCAGAAACATGAACAAATAGGTAACAAAGTCTACTGGTCCACAGGTACAGTATTTACTTTAAAGTAACCTTTTCTTAATAACTGCACTGATAGTAAATCAACACCTTTACAATGTTGGGCTCAATAACCAGCCACAAATACATTATCAGCACTCATTGGTTACACAAAAATATTGCCTCTCTCAAAAAAGCACCACAATAGGAGACAGAAATATACAAATAAAGTTCAACGTTAATGATAAGACTGTGTCATTATTTTATCTGGAATATTAACACTCATAGCAAGCTTCAATTTGAACCAATCAGTGTGAAACTCCTGATTCAGTTTTGCCCAGAGGATGGGTGTCGCTGACTAAATTCTATTAAGAATCTAAAGTAGAATATTTTGCTTGTATCAGAAATTACATTGGCTGAAACAATCATTTCAGTTTGACAATATCATGATTGCATTCACATTATATGATCAAAAATAAGACAAAGTGACATCAGCACAGGGGCCACTGTTAACAAGCAAAACGTTGGTTTTATAAAGATTGTAATGCGTCTTTGAAGTAGATTGCATTGGTTTGTGTAGAGTAAAGCCACTCTACCTGTATTCATTTCCTGCCCCATCTAATTTTCTCCTCTTTTCTGAATTTGCTGACTCACAACACGGTACAGTTCACAGGGCTGGCAACCCTCTGAGAACACAGCCGAGACTGATCCTGTCCTCACCCGATGGGCTTTGCAGGCAAGAGCCACTGGATGAGGAGTGAGAACCCAGGCTGATTTCTCCCCTCCCCCACTCCTGATGTCAATGGTTGTACTCCTACTGTGATTATTGCGATGATCAACTGACTCAGCACTGGTCAGGTATCAAACTAGGATCCTTCCACACTCGGCTGTGTACTTACTAACTGAAATTCCAAGGATAACAGTGCATATTTTTGAATTATCAGCTTATCACTGCTTACCGGTTGCATTCCTCCACTAGTGCCTCCCGTTCCTCCTTGCTGGGGTTCTTCTGCCTCTCATAAGCCTGGTACAATATTTGCTGGGATGCTGGTCCCCATTTAAACCTGTTGCGACGCATCTTCTTGTTGGCAGGTTCAGTGCCCACCTCCGAGGCCTGCCCCTGGTCTTGCTGATTGAATTCTGGAAAGAGAAACAGCAGCTGATCTGGCCTGCTTTTGTCTGTCATATTGTTTCCAGTATTCTGGATAGTCTGGTTGAATTCTGAAAGAGAAAGGGTAGATTTGACCCAGCCTATACACAACAGGAAAAGCTGATTTATATATTATTTAAAAAAAAAATTCATGACAAGAGTCCAAAAACAGTCACAATCAAATCTCATCAACCAAGACTACAGAATGAAAACTTAAGGTGGAAACGCAGCACTGCTTTCTGTTGCCATCTGTAGCTTGTGGGTTGTTATTGGATTTATTCGTATTATTACATTATCTTAGAGTAAAGCAATGTAAAGCATGGTGTAATTAATAGCGATAGGCTGGAACCAAATTCAGTAATATTTCAAAGCTAGTGTCTTATTAGGCTGAAGGAAGATACATAGAACCACATAGAATTTACAGTACAGAAACTGGCCATTCGACCCAAATGATCTATGCTGGTTTATGCTCCACATGAGTCTCCTCCCACCCGACTTCATCTAACCCTATCTGTATCCCTCTATTCCTTTCTTCCTCACGTACTTATCTAGTTTTCCCTTCAAGGCATCTATACTATTCATCTCAACCAATCCATGTGGTAATGTTCCACATTGTAACCACTCTCTGAGAAAAGCGATTTCTCCTGAATTCATTGTTGGATTTATTACTGACTATCTTATATTCATGGCCCCAAGGTTTGGTCTCCCTCACAAGTGGAAACATCTGTACGTCTATGGTTCTACAACTACAGATAAAATTCTACAGTTTTCACTAGGAACCAAAAGTGTTGACACAGGAAGTCAGCTGTAGTAAAATATTAGTATTTATTACTCTTTATAAGTGGTATTTCTTTTTGTTCTGAACTCATTGTGATGTTGCACAGGGCAATTTTAACCAAACTGTGCCTTATCCCAATCTCAAAAGAGTACGCTCTGCTGAACTAGTGCACTTTTCACACCAGCCATCCCTATGGCCTCTCTTAGTGAGACTGGTGTTTTGGAGTCAAACGTTTACAGTCATGGACAGTTTGTGCGATGACCTGGGATATTTCTCAAAACCATTTCTAAAAGATTTTTCCATAAGGCAGAAGGGATAACTAGACCCTCTTCACCGTCCTGTTAATGTTTGCCATTGAAGATTTCTATAAATATACATTTTCAAAAGCTGGAATGCAACATTTTTATGCTGAATGGGTCAAAATCCAGACAGTTCCATACACTGCATAACCATTATGTATATGGATCTTAGTAATGGAACCTAATGACAAATCTATTTTATTGTAGAACAAGGAAATGGCATGTCATCAGTTATTGACTATACAAGATCTGCTAGAGTGGAGAATATGCAGTGAGGAGAAATGGGAAATTTACAGCAGGTATCTTAACAGATCCCAGTACTTCTAATCTAGGAAGTGCCTGTCAATGCAATGATATAGCCTTAGTGTCTAGATGTCTTCAGAGACTAAACCTTGATGAGGAAGTTTTACAATCGAGAATTTTATGTTGATGTTCTTAGAAGAAAACTAAATGAATAGAAAAATAAGGAAATATTGGTAATTAATAAAGTCCCATTTTGGTAGTTAAATATAAATGTTCTTTCTTTGTGACTTAAGCTAAATAATGGTTTAAGCAGCCTTATCATGAACATTAGAAGAGGTTTTCCCAATGCAATGTAGTTGTAAGATGAAGGAGTATTTCTAGATGACTGAAAATATAAAGCAACATTTAAAAATATATTATCTCAATTTGCTATCTTTTTCAATTTCCAATGGGCCAATATGTTGAGTTGAATTGTTTTAATCACATACTTTATATAAGAGTGTAATAGATGGCAACAATCAGTTGCATATTCAGTTGGGTGATACTAACCTGACTGAATGGCTTCTGTTAGCAGAAGTCCAAGATTGAGTTACTGCCTTAATTTTTTTTATTCGTTCCTGGGATGGGGGCGTCGCTGTTTAGGCCAGCATTTATTACCCCTCCCTTATTGCCCTCGAGAAGGTGGTGGTGAGCTGCCTTCTTAAACTGCTGCAGTCCATGTGGGGTACAGGGCTGTTAGGAAGGGAGTTCCAGGATTTGACCCAGCGACAGTTTTTGTTGTTTTCATATATATAAAGTGTATTTTCTTTCTAAAAAAAAATGTTAATTAAGAAATGCTATTCAGCATGTTTATGACGGAAATGGAGTATGTGTGTAAAAAAACAAGGTGAAAACAACCTAAGCACCTGACAACATTTGTTTATTATTGAAAAGTTTAGTCCAATCATGCAAAAAAGCACCAAGGCTAAAATGAAGATGGGATCAATCAAGAGATGGTGATTACATGATTTCAAGCCTGCATTTTAAAAGCATGTAAAACTATAGAAGAAAGACTGAGGAAAATGAAGAGATATTGTTGACCATTTTGTGACCATTATTTTACACCAGATGCATTTGGAACTTGTGTTTATTGCACCAGCTTAACTTCAAGGTGTTGCACGCCTTTCAAATACGTTATAACCTGTGATATTCCACATGATAGACACAAGTTCAGTTCACAACACCTTTTCTGTTTTATTTTCTGTGTTGTTTTTGTAAGGAATGCATGTTATGGCAGATTGTAGCAGATGGCAAGCTCCATATTTAAATAGTGGGATCTGAAATGTTATTGTACCATGTTGGTTGCATTAATGAGATGCCGACTTTATTTAATTGTGTGTTGCGGACCCTGAATTTATATTACACACTATTCCATTTTTCCCCTGACAATAGATTACTGGCAATTAAATTGCACACCATATCATAACTATTCAGCTGTATCAAAAATACAGGTTGCTATATTGTTTTGAAAAAGTCTTGTTTTTTTCCCAGAGCTACTGTGATAATAGCAGAGAAATGTTCTGATGAACTGTGTTTTGGCTCTGCACCTCCATGAGATAGACAAAGAGAGTGACGGAGGATATAATTTCAGTAAACTAGTCTGCCTTTCTAAACCAATAAAGTGGATACCGTGGGTTTATTTCAGTAAATTGTCCCAATGTTATTTGCTTTCAAACAATCTTTCCTGTTATTATTATTTCCTATGTTACTATGGGGAAACCACTGAAGTGCAAAAAGTGCATGGTGGAAAATGGTTCACAAGATCACAAGACAATTAGAGAGGAGCAAGGCCACTTTGCCCACCTTTGTCTACCTAGCCAGAATTACCCTAAATTCCTCCCATTCCAATTTGGCTCCTAAATGATCCCAGGGTTCCCACTTTCATGACTCTATCCAGGGTCAATTTCTCCTGTTGATCACTTACTGTATGATAAAGAATTTCCTGGTATCAGTCCCTAACTTGCCTTTTACTAAATCTGTGTCCCTTCATCCTATTCTGGCAAGGGAGAACGAGATGTGTTTCTGGAGAAAGATGGGATTGAAGGATGTGGTGAGAAGGCAGGACGATATATCTGCGATCAAGCAGCAAAGGGGCAGGCTTATTAGGCAAGTGATCCTTTCCTATACCTTTCTACATTGCCTTTCATTCCTAAATACAACGTATGCAAACCGGACAAGTGATTGAAATCGCAAATTCCCTGAGTTTCAATATTTACCAGAGGTAGCACGATTTACCACCCCAGTATTGTAATTCTGCATGAGCAAATCCCCGAAGTAGTGAGAATGCCGGTTTCTGAATGGTTGGGATAAATTACTTGTCTTGTGTATAAGAAATGCCAATTCTATGTTATAATATATCCACCCGAATGTATAAAATCACCTAGAAGTGAAAGCGCCTGAACAGACCAAAACCTGAAACTAAAACTTTTTTTGGAGAATGGCTAAACTCTTCACATTTTTTATTCACGCATGTGGTTATATTTGAAAAGAATGTACACTTGCAGTAACGCTTGCGCATCACAGCAGCTTTTTGGAGTGACTGCACTTACGTCTCTGAATCTCTTGCTGCTTCCTAATGTACCAGGTGTATAGAGCAGCTCGCTTCTGATTTTTCATTGGGGTGCCCTTGTTGAGATGTTGCGAGAGGTGAGACTGATTGAGACCCGTCACGTCCACCACTTCCCTTTGCGGAATGTTGTGCTGCTGCATGTAACCTTTGATCATCTTCGCCGCTCGCCACGGGTCTTCCCTAGCGAGTCATCAAATAGACATATTACATTTTAAACAATCAGCTTCATCGTCATTAACAGAAGATTGCAAGGAAAACCTGCGACTTCCCTGCAAGCAGCCGAAAAATCCACAACAACCAAAATCTGAGAATTGTCACATTTTAAAGGGATTACTGTAGGGTTAGTATAAATGGGTGGTTGATGGTCGGCACAGACTCGGTGGGCCGAAGGGCCTGTTTCAGTGCTGTATCTCTAAATAAATAAAATAAAACACGACTTTTTTTTAGTAACTCACTCGCACTCATCTAAGTACCTGTGGGGAAAATGCCAGAGCAACAAACTGTTATCGAAATTGTAGGGAAAGTCACAGATTTGTACTTAAAATAGGCATCGCTCTGAGAATTCTCCCTCATTTTACTTGAGGTGGGCACTGCACACTGCACCTCTCACCATTACGTTAATATTGCTTTTTTAAATTCATTCGTGGGATGTGGATGGCGCTGGCTGGGCCAGCATTTATTGCCCATCCCTAATTGCACTTGAGATGGTGGTGGTGAGCCGCCTTTTGAACCGCTGCAGTCTATGTGGTGTAGGTACACCCACAGTGCTGTTAGGGAGGGAGTTCCAGGATTTTGACCCAGCGACATTGAGGGAATATATTTCCAAGCCAGGATGGTGTGTGACTTGGGAGGGGAATTTACAGGCGATGGTGTTCCCATGCTTCTGCTGTCCTTGCTCTTCTAGGTGGTAAAGGTAGCAGGTCTGGAGGCTGCTGCTGAAGGACCCTTGGCGAATTGTTGCAGTGAATCTTCTAAATGGTATACATTTCAGCGCAATGTGCCAGGAGTGGAGGGAGTGAATGTTTAAGGCTGTGGATGGGCTGGCAATCAAACGAGCTGCTTTATCCTGGATGGCACTAGGTTTCTTGAGTATTGGAGTTGCACACACCAAAGCAAGTGGAGATACACTCATCATACTTGTACCTTGTAGATGGTGGAAAAGTTTGGAAGAGTCAGTAAGTGAGTGACTCGACAGTAAATACCCAACCTTTGACCTGCTCCTGAAGCCACAGTATTTATGTGGCTGGTCCAATTAAGTTTCTGATCCATGGTAATCCCTAGGATGTTAATTGTGGGGGTTTCGGTGATGGTAATGCCATTGAATATCAAGGGAAGGTGGTTAAACTTTCTCTTGTTGGCGATGGTCATTGATTGACAGTTGTGTGGCACAAATGTTACTTGCCACGTGTCAGCCCAAGCCTGAATATTGTCCAGGTCTTGTTGCATGCAGGTATAGACTGCAGCATTATCTGTGGAGTTGCAAATGGAAGTGGGCACTGCAATCATCAGTGAATGCCACCACTTTTGACCTTGTGATTGGAGGGAAGGTCATTGATGAAGCAGTTAACGATGGTTGGACCTAGAACACTTCCCTGGGGATCTCCTGCAGCAATGTCCTGGGGCTGAGATGATTGGTCTGCAACTACCAGAATCATCTGCCTTTGTTCTAGATATGACTCCAGCAGGTGGAAAATTTTCCCTCTGATTCCATTGCCTTCAATTTCACTCGAGCTCCTAGGTGACACATTCAGTCAAATGCTGCCTTGAGGTCAAAGGGCAGTCACTTTCATCTTACCTCAGAAATTCAGCTCTTTTGTCCATGATTGGATCAAGGCTGCAATGAGGTCTCAAGTCAAGCGATCCTGGCAGAACCCAAACTAAGCATTAGTGAGCAGTTTATTTGTGGCTAAGTGCCCCTTCATAGCACATGCAGTGAAACCTTTCATCAGTTTGCTGATGATTGAGAGTAAACTGATGGGGTTGTAATTAATCAGATTGGATTTATCCTGCTTTTTATGGATAGGACATATCTGGGCATTTTTTCACTTTGTCGGGTAGATGCTAATGTTGTAATAGTACTGGAACAGCTTGGCTAGAGGCACAGGTAATTCTGGAGCACAAGTCTTCAGCTATGCAGCCAGGATGTTGTCAGGCCTATAGCTTTTGCTGTATCCAGTGTGCTCATCCATTCTTGATATCACATGGAATGAATCAAATTGATTGAAGACTGGCTTCTGTGTTGCCGTAAACCTCAGGAATAGGCAGAGGTGTTCATCCACTCGGCCTTCTGGCTAAAGATGTTTGCAAACACTTCAGCCTTGTCTTTTACACTCATGAGAATTGGGATGTTCTCCTTCCATTGGCTGCATATTTGTCCACCACTCTTCACAACTGAATGTGGCAAGACTCCAGAGCTCTTATCTGATCCATTGGTTGCGTGGTTGTTTAGCTCTGTCTATAGCATGCTGCTTTTGTTGGTTATCATGCACGTAGTCCTGTGTGGTAGCTTCACCAGGCTGGCACCTCATTTTTAGGTATGCATGATGCTGCTCCTGGCATGCTCTCCTTCACTCCTCATTGAACCAAAGTTGGTTTCCTGGCTTGATGGTAATGGCAGAGTGAGAGATATGCTGGGCCATGAGGTTACAGATTGTGGTGGAATACAATTCTGCTGCTGATGGCCAACAGCACCTCATGGATGTTCAGTTTTGAGCTTCTTAATCTGTTCAAAATCTATCCCATTTAGCATGGTGGTAGTGCCACACAACAGGATGGAAGATGTCCTCAGGGTGAAGATGGGACTTTATCTCCACAACAACTGTGTGGTGATTACTCCTACCAATACTGCCTGTGACAGGTAAATTGGTGAGGACAAGGTCAAGTAAGTTTTTCCCTTGTGTTACTTCTCTCACCACCTGATGCAGGCCTCATCTGGCAGCTCTGTCCTTCGGGACTCGGCCAGCACCGTCAGTAGTGGTGCTACTGAGCCACTGTTGGTGATGCGCATTAAAGCACCTCAGCCAGAGAACATTCTGTGCCATTGTTGCCCTCAGTGCTTCTTCTGAGTGGTGTTCAACATGGAGGAGTACTGATCAGCTGAGGGAGGGTGGTAGGTGGCAATCAGTAGGAGGCTTCCTAGCCCAGGTTCGACCTGATGCCATGAAATGTCATGATGTCAGGAGTCAATATTGCAAACTCCCAAGGGTCACTCCCTCCCGGCTGCATATCACTGTGATGCCACCTCGGGTGTGTCTGTCCTGCCAGTGGGACAGGATGTACCCAGGAATGGCAATAGAGGAGTCTGCAAAGTTGGCTGAAAGCTATGGTTCTGAGAGTATGACTATGTCAGGCTCTTGCTTGACTGGTCTGTGAGACAGCTCAACCAATTCTTGCACAAGTCCCCAGATATTAGTGAGGTGGACTTTCCAGGGTTGACTGGGCAGGGTGTGCCTTTGTCATCTCCAAATCTGATGCTTAGGTCAATGCCGGTGGTCGGTCCAACCTTATTCTTATACTTTGAGCAACTGAGTGAAGTTAGGCCTTTTCAGAGGGCAGTTAGGAGTGAACCACATTGCTGTAGGTCTGGAATCACACATAGGCCAGACGGAATAAAAGGGTGGAAAATATTGAACTATTGAAATATTGAACAATATTGAAATATTGAACAGCAAACCGACGTGATAATAGCCTCGATTTTCACTATACAGATCGCAACATGCAGCCAAATAACCAGCCTTGATTCAGATGAATTTTCACCGCGTCTATATTAAAATCTACCCCGTTAGCCAACACAGACTCGAAAGCAGTTTTGGCAACTGCTTTCAAAGGGGACGGAAGATACATTCAGTTAATATTCCTCCTTCAGTACGTGTTGCAATAACATAAGAAAATCTCGACCATTTATTTTCAATTGGATAAGGTTTTCTTCCTGGTTAATTCGTGTTGATTTTTGAAAGATGATACATATTTCCACATTCCTTGCTAGCTGATATTTAAACCCACTAACCCTCCCTACACGGAAAGCAAAGTTTTGTAACACGACGGCGGGGACCCACTCATGCAGCCTCTACTGTGAATTGATCTGGTCTCAGAGAAACTCTGTGCAACGCACCCGCCAAGTTCTTTCTGAATTTTGTAGCTATTTTCCAATCTAGCAAACGGTGTAAATTCTGAATGCACTCAGTTTCAGCCTGGCCTGAAATCACAATACAAGTTTAGAGTCTACATTGAAAATGTAGCGAAGCCTCTTGGGGCCCGTGTTTGATTTTTTTTTCCCCAAAATAAGAATTGTCAGGTCGGCTGCTTTGATGGTCAGATATCTTTAATGTAAATCGATTGGTATATTTTGAAATGGTAAAAATCTGTGTGTTCTAGATCCGAAATCATCTGGACTGTGCGGGTGGAATCGGCAATGTCTCCCGTTTGGTCACACGAGAGAATGTACATGGCGTGTGTTCATTTTTATTCGCCGTGTAATTTTTTTTTTCTTATGTATTATGAAACAAAGTTTTTTTTATCTGGACACTGGTGACGGTTATTATACCCCATTTGAACGAATGACATTTCGTTTCCGTTTTTAAGCGGATTCAAAGTGCCGTTTGGCAACGTTAGAATTTATTTTCTTTTTTTTTAAAAAAAACAGTCCAAAAGATCCGCTAAAATCGGAATTGAAAACGTCTTCCCTTTTCCCGACTCATCACATTAGCTCCAGGCGTGTGATCTGGTTGGATTTCTGTCCTATAGTAACATTTATTGACCCCCCTCTCTTGCATTCGCCGAAAATTAAACGACTATCAAAAGGGTTAATCACAGTCCAAAAAATATTTAATTCGAATAGGAAAAACCGTAACTGCGATGCGACCATCGCTTTATCCGTGTTGTTGAAGTTAACAGTGAAACAACAGCATTGAAAGTTGTCGAAGGAGCCCAATTAGAACAGGGAGATATGAGACTTGTTCTGAACTCTCTGTCTTAGCACTGGGACCCAGGCTCGCTCCAGAGAATTATGTGTGTTTTTTTAATCGAATTTGATATATTTTATAATATTACGTTCAAAGCTGATTGACGATTGCAATTTTCAGATCATATTTAGTAAGTTATCACGGACTCCCAACCCAAACACAGAGTTGTTTGTTTAGGATAATGCCCGCATTTGGATTCAAGTCCCTTTACAACTCGGCTTTGCCAATGAGTAACCAGGTTACCCATTCACCTAATCAAAGCGTGTTCCACTTTTCTGTTCATTCGGGATTGATGATTTATAATAAATTAATAGCACTCTGCAGAAACGTCAGCTCCACGTGTCCCAGAATCTTGGGTCAGATTTATATTTACAAACTTGTTACAAGACGATTAGAAACTGCAGGAGCCATCCTCGCCCCTCATCCAAACACGCTTGGAATATTGGTGGAGTTACTGTCGGGATTAGCCATGTATTTTCGACATGTATTGGAAATCTTTGAATATATATAATTTTATATATATTTATGTCCGTATATATAGAGTCATATATAAAGTTATTGTTATATACACAGTCAGCCATTCGGTTGACTCTAATAAATGGGGGAAATACACTGATTTCCACTGTTAAAATATGACATGTTAATGATTAGGCTCCCTCCCTGTCGATTTGGGGCACAGAGCTTAGCGGTATGTGTACAATTTCGCACTCGGTTCTCGGGATCCAGAGGGACCTGGGTCGGAGGAGGCTGCACATGCTGTATACTCAGTGCCTGTTGAGGTTCCCTTTCTGGGTAAAGAGTCAAGACTTACGATTTATGGAGGTTTTGAAACAATGACTTCGAAGTAAAGCGAACCTGTGGCTGTATGTTTGAAATGAGTTGTCAAAAGCAACGCTTTACTAAGAAGCCTCCAAGCCAGAGTCTGTGTCTTACTTGACGTGTAATGGTTCCACCGATCTCAGTGTTCGTAACACACAAGAGTGCAATTTTCTAGCTGCTCAACATTTACTCTACTGGTAATTTAACTGGTTTGTTTTTAGATGCTAAAAGATCAGACAAGCTTCAGATAAACTGCCCTTAATTTCTGCTTCACGTTTTTGCTGTTAGAATATATTTATCATCCATTAAATTGTTCGATACTAAAGTAGACGAGAACAAGCCACAAACCCGTTAAGATGACAGAAAACCGAATCACCTGACTTTAAGGATGTTTTATGGTTAAATTCTTAATTAGCTGTGCCCCTTTAAAAAGGGGGCACTTTGGGGTGGTTTTTTTTGGGTTGATGACACGTAGGCAACCCGGTATCTCCCTAGTGATCATTTTAGACGAGGTATACTTCAATGATTATTTTGAATTTTCTGCCCATTTTATAGATTCGCGCCATGCGAAAGGGATCCTGGCAAAATTGGGACAGATTGTACTCAAGGTGAAACTGACAAAAATCCTAAGTGTGAAACTGACAACATGTCTATTCCAAATAAATAACGCTGCAAACCCCCTGCAAGATTTGCTCCGCTTTTCGTCCTTACCAGAAGCGATCTAGAAATTATCTTTCCAGATAAAATGCACGGGCGGATAAAGGCTTTTAAAAATAGCCAAGGCTTCTCATTAATCTCCATACAGCTCTTGCGCGTTGCATTTACTTTATATTCTCCTAATAAGAAATAAATAGTCAACTACTTAGATAATTAGTAACTAGCCCACGGGCGCTAGTGGATCTTTGCGCTGTTTTCAAATCGACAAGATGATCGCTCACTACACCACCGTGGGTTTAGGTAAAAGCATATATGTTGAAATAACGATACGTTACCTCAGCATTCTGTCCACCTCGGCCCTCTGCTCGGCCCCTTCCTCTGTATTGAGAGACTCCAGCTCCTTGAGAATCGGAGGGGTATCGTAGTCATCGCCGTCCTCGGAGCCCTCGTCCCCGGAGAGTTTGCCTTTGCTGTGCCCGTTGGTCAGAGTGTGGAAGACGGCTTTACTCTCCGAGCCGGAGCCGTTCATCTTCAAGGGGGACACGGGCAGGTTTTCCAACTTCACCTCGAAGTTTGGAGAGGGCTCCAAATCTTCCAGAGCCTGGATGAGAACATCTTTGGAAAGTCCCGAGCTGAGCAAAGCGCTCAGGAGCTCCTGCTGGAGAGATGTCAATTTGGACACCATCTTTTAAATAAATCAAACCTTTTACAAAATATATATACGCAGACCAATCGGATCCTTTGTAACTACTCGTTCCCTCTTATGCATCAAAAATAATATTTAAGAAGGGGAGAACAGGACGCAAACAATCCGGAGAAGCCGTTTTCCTGCAGGCGCCGTTTGCTCTAAACTGCCATGATCTTTCTTGGGGAAGAGAATATAAGAATATGCAAATCGGCGGGAAGTCTTTGTAAAAAAAAAAGTCTTAGCAATATGCAAATACCGACTGGCTGCGAGAGAGTGCGTTGGTGGAGCTGGGACAATGTGAGCCCAGCTCATTGTGTTTACATTTGAGACTGGCACATTTTATTGGCCGCTATTTATCGCTCCGCACCTAGAAAACTCTGAACTTTGGACCGGCGATGCGCTAAGTCCAGAGTCTGCCCTTGCACCAGCCGAATGGATACACTGCGCAAGCAAGGGATTTTTTTTTTAAACACCAGGGTCCATCATATTAATGGAGAAAATGGTAAAATAGATAGACGGGGATCTTAAGGGGAGGTTAAAACAAAAAAAAACACATCGGCGAGGAAATTCAAGCGTTGGACTTTTGTTTTAAGAAAATAAATTGCGAGACTTTTTTTTCCAAGTTTTGCAGAATGTACTGTACATCTTAAATGTAGAAAGCAACCCATTACAAAGTCAATTCGATAAAGCTCCGATTTTAAAGATTAAATATACGAAATAGGAATTGCAACAAAACAGACCTGCGGTTGGGAATTGGAGCGATTGGCGTTGGTTTGCTTAATGGTAGGAAGGACATTAAAAGTACTGATATGATTCCGACGAAATAACAGCGTAAAATTCCCAATCCTATTTGAGAATGAGAGGTTTAATTTATACTGCTTTGATCAGACTTGGCAAACATCAATCCATAGTTATTTTATTCGGAGTAAAACAATGGAATTTAGATGTAAATCCCTTCAATTCACTTTCGGATTACTTTTCCCAAAATGAAGGAGGTTCACAAATTCGTGACAATTGCACAGGGTTGGATTTTAACTCCAATTGGAACCAAAGGGAAAGAGTTTAAAGCGTGTCTGTTTTCGTCTCTGTCAAACTCTCACTCACTATATTTCCAAAATGTAAGAATGATTTGTGTGGGACTGTATAATTTATGCAAGTTGTGAAAAAAAGGACAAATTTAAGTTTTGAATTGTATATTGAGCTAGAAAATGTCTTATGGAGATTAAAACATACATTGTTTGTAATTATTCAGAAGTTGCAAGTTTAGTTAGCACATGAATAATCGTCATAGATCTTTTCCGTCTATAAAATCCATTTAAAACGAGTAAATGCAACAAGTTGGAGATGTGTTATGCGAAGTTCAGTTGGTTAATATATCTGGTGCGATTCAATTGAATCTATGAATTAGAAAAATAAAAATAGAACAAAGAGGGCGCGAGTAAAAATATTTTACACACTTTATAATATATAAACAATAAAGTATATGTATCTTCAATTTCGAACTGTGCTTCGCTGGCCTTTTCGGAGTAATAGTTCAAACGGATTCCTAAAACAATATCCCTCCAGGAGGGAGCTAATGTCTCGATGGGACACAACAGGTCCTGGACAACACTTTACTGCAGTTTTATTGCCTCGGCACTGTTAAATGTTCGCTGAGCGCCTTCAGACATCCCGTTTGGAATTTGTTTCGCTACCAGACAGAGCAATCGAACGGCACATTCTGCGGGCCTGTCCTCCCCTCATGTTGGAGCCAGAACAATTCCTGAAATCTTTGCAGAGAACTAGTGCTTTGTTGATCAGACACCTGCCCAGCGCTTTTCACATGCAATTATACTCAAAATAACATTTTCTTCAATTCCACATTTCATGGCGTTCAGTTTTACTCTCATGATGAACGTCCAGTCAGTTCGTTAAAAAAAAAACGAAGCAATAATAAATCAGGTTTCAGTGCAACTTATGTATGCTTAGAGACAACTCAGATTCTGTCCTTAAAATAAAACACTCACACGAACAGGTCAGCGTCGGTGTGTGGAGCTGCAAGTGACTGCAGCAATAACCAGGCTCTCCCTTTGAGTCTTATTTGTCTTATCAACAGTTTGATCCTAGGGTTTATAAATTAAATCAAATCAAGTCCGGTTAATGCTATATATACATATACATCCTGAGGGCATAAAAACGACAGAAGAACATCGGCATTAAAAGTGGACAGAAGAGTGAGGACATTTGTGTGTGTTGGGAAAGAATACAAACCGTGTCACTCCAGGGGGAAATGCACGGCCTTCCTCTCTCCAATCTGAACATGTCATTACTAATGGATAGCACATAAGGGATATTTCAGAATGTCCTATTCTAATGTGAGTGTGCACTGACCACTGTTTTATGTTGCAGTTTATAGGGAGTCCGGTTTGCTTTCAGTTAATAGTGAATTGTAATTTACTCCACATCTTATATCCTGGCCGTCATTGAGGGATTTGACACAAAACACGAATTTTAATGGAAGTATATGTGGTGGAGAGTGCTTGTAACTCCCCTGTTGCCTCTGGATCACATATTGACCCAATATGGCCGCTTTAATCTCCAGATAGTTGACTAAAAGATGCCCAGAGTTCATCACTGATGATTAAAAGATTTCTCCCCTATCTTATAACTCTGGTCATAAATGATGACTAAAAGCAATTTTCTCTGCTGCTAAACCCAGAATTATTTTTTAAACCGCTAATTAATGCAATTAAGTATCAGACGGTTGAATAATTCAAATTATAAATTTAAAACTTTTAACATTTCATTTAGAAAGCAGACAATGGCATTGGGAAATATAGATTGAGTTGGGTTTATTTGCGTTTTACAGATCAAACGGCCAGTCAAGAACAGGAACTGTGAAACGCTTTATCCACCAAAATCTTTAGGAATTCCATGTAAGAAAATCGCTTGGAATAAAATTACACCCCCACCTCCAAAAAATGTACCAGAACAAAACAGAATGATCGATACAAGTAGAAACAGGTCAACGACATTTGCGGATAAATCAATATTTTTGTGTATACAGCCGACTGCTGCACGGGAGGGACTGGAGTTTTGCTGCGACTAAAACGGCTTATTGGTGGGACTGTTGAAAAAACAATTGGGGGAAGTTTTCTAGAGAACAGGGAAATAAAACATGTGCTCGGTGAAAGAGAGAATCTGGCCTGTGATGGAAGCTACAAGAAGTCCTTTTGAAAGGTACATCTCTGATTAGGAGTGAAGCGAATTAATATCTAAATATTTTTATTTGGTGTATTTACCCATTCCGAGCCGTTTTTATCCCTAGGTTAAATAAATATTGCTCTCTATGAGTGAATGGGATATGTAAGGGGCATTAAACGAATGAGCGCAACGCCCTGACTGTAAGAACGTGTCTTGTTTTACATTATAGATCTTGAGAGCCAAATTAGTAATTTAACTCAGCGCAGAGTTTAATATACATTAAATGTGAAATGTGTTTTCAATTGGGTTATTTAGCTTGCAGAAACCATTCTACCCAACTGCATTTTTCAAATCCGCATCAGTCGCTTATACACCAAGTACATGTTATGAGGGCTAAATACGTAAACAATATTGTCCACCTTGTCGCTTTCTCTGTCTAAATTGTGTAACTGTCATTAAACAGAAATAAGTACCAAGTAAGCGTGTTGAATGCTAGCACTCCGCCACAGTAACTACAATACATGATAATCGAATATAACATATTAATAACCTTAAATAAAATAATGGGAAACTGGGCATCTTTCGCTATCAAACTCTATGACTTTCTAGTAAAGTACGGGAGATATTTTTCTTCATGTGTTTTCCCCCTCTGTTACTCTGGCACTGTAAACAGAGCAGACGTAACTTGCCAATAAGCGTTTTTACCTGCTGTAAACTTTACACTAATCAATGCTGCAAACAGCGAGCTTGCCAAAAGGGCGGGCGGAGGGAAGGTGGGAGGAAAGAAAGGACACAACGAAAATAAATGATATATACAGAAAGAGAGATATTTATATATCGCACCGTGCATGTCGCCGTAAAACTGTTTTGCATAGATTTGGGCTTTTGATAATTCAGCCGAATAAAATGGTGACTGCGCCCTTAAATTAAGTTTTCGCCTCCCAATGCATTATGCAGTCGCAGTTTATGTAATCAATCTCCAGAGAGGAGACCCTGAATAGAGCCCATTGTCACATCAAATGTTATCACTCTCCATAATCGTGTAACTTTCGTGTTTTACAGAACAGCAGAGAGATAATTCCCGCCGATTATCTCAGCGACATTAATGTGTTCTTTCATAGCTTTTAAAAAAATAAAGAACCTTAATTTTCGTATCCAGGTGGACTTTGTAATAAACTGTAAATAGGGTAGACCCTATTTTCATGTGTTTTCCAATTTTCCAAACTGTCCTCCCTGTTAAGTAAATAAGAGTTTGTGACATTGATTAAACTCTGATTATATAAACAATACTGAACCAGCCCCCAAAAGTGCATCTTCAAGTACAACAA
Organism: Heterodontus francisci; assembly: GCF_036365525.1. Lineage (NCBI taxonomy): Eukaryota > Metazoa > Chordata > Chondrichthyes > Heterodontiformes > Heterodontidae > Heterodontus > Heterodontus francisci. Next base: position 46,436,740 of record NC_090400.1, read on the forward strand.
TGTGACTACACAAGTTATTTCAACATGCCTGAGTCTAAATGTAGTAATGGCGAGACAGCTTCCCCTAGTTCTGCACTTTAGTGGTTTATACTGTGCTGTTATCAAGGGATTGACTCGCGGATACCGATTAGTTTATGAAGGGGGTTGAAGTATAATAGTTTAAAACCCTTGTTTTTAAGTTGTCATAATCACACACTTGTTAAATCTGGGAGGGGTTTACCGGTTTAGTTTGCAAAGAATCGCCAGATTTTCAGTTTACATCCTTTTGGCTTTATTATTTACCGAGTTATCGAAGGAGATTATTGAAGGGACGCTATTATTAAGGAAATTCTGTTATTGCCTTTCAGATATGTCATTGGACGAAACAGCTCTTCCATTGACGGAGTTCGTACAGAATTCATTTAAAGAGGGATTTTCGTACAGAGAGAAACAAACAGCATTTGTACTGAAATCTTGATCCAAATATGTTGCAAAAGCAGATCATTGAATACAAATACCATTATTTTCCATTGCTGTCAATTCTTTTACACGAGGTCTTTGAAAAGAACAATCGTTTAATTTAAAAACTGGCAATTCGTTGCTAACCTACTATTTATAAAGCGATTAATGGGGTTTTAAAAGATATCTGTTTAAATGAGTAGTTAATTTCGCATATAATGTACGAGAGAAACAACATCACCGAGTTCAGGGTTTTTTTTTGGCGATTGTCGTTTAAACATCTGAATCTACGTCAATATTTCGTCAGTGGTTTATGAAACACGTGGATACATTAATACAGACAAGGAGATTTTAGAGAGAGGGGGAAATGGTATTTGGCCAGGATTTCACGCTTTCAGAAATGTTTCTTAATAATAGTGAAAGCTGAACAGCCTCCTCAAGTTTGGTCCGTTTGTTTATTCTCACTGATGTTGCTCTGTTCTCACACTCTTACTGAAAACTTCCCAAATCTCTCAGTTTTTGCTTCATAAATGATGCACTATTTCGTGCCCATATATTTATCTTTGTATTCTCACTGGATTTCTTTTTTTTAAACAGTAAAGAACATTTAGAATCTTAATTGCCAAAAGCAATTGAAAACAATGTCCAATTATGTAGACAATTTTATTGTCAATCCACGTCTCCTAAAGCCAGTGTGGGGTGAGGGTCAGGATAGGGTTAATGACTTCGTGTGGATTCATTTGTTAAAACGGGGCACCTCTATTGGGGAGTTTCGTGGTTTCACTGTATTGTACGTTCATGCTGGAGTTCCCAGAGTTGGAGGCTGGTAGCTGCAGATTGACTTCCAGCCCTGCGGTCCCCCATTTCCCCTGCTTGTGTGTCCGAGGCAGAGCTCTGCGCAGGCTGGCCCCAGATGGGAAGAAAGTGTTTGTACATCGCATATGGCATTGGCCCTTAACTTTGTAAACACTGACATTAACTGCAGGTAGCTTTAAAGTGTCCCGGGAGTCTTCAAGAGACACCCTCATCCCACCTCCTCCAAGTCGCTTTCTGAACCCTGTTTGGCATTGCACTGGCGTTATGCTACAAGGAGTGGCATTCCGTAGTGTTGTCAGATGCTTTCTCCTGGGGGTCCACTCCCCACACACACTGGATTTAAACTGCAATTTTAGCATGGTGTTCAGTGCAAAAACACTTTGCAGCGATACTAAAATCCCAGTGTACGTGCACTCTAGGGTCCGTCAGCGGAATTCCTTAAAATATATAACTGTCTCGCTTATGTCTCTTCAAATTGCTATTTCGTAGCATTTAAAATATTTTCTAAAATCCTCAATGCGCTGTTTGGAGTCCGCCCCCGGCATTATGTAGCCCCACCGTCATTCCACTGGGTTGAGACCTGTTCCTGCTAACCATGATGTGGAACCGGCGGTGATGAGTTATACTGCTGGCTCTGCATTGCGTTGCAATCAGTGCACAGGTGAGCAGAGTGCACGCATGAGCAGAGTGCCGCTCACTGGCAGACAAGCAGTGAACAGCGAACTCAGGGAACAAATAGTTCACCTTAAGCCAACATTTGTACCAGGCGGTCCAACTGGGGAGTTCGGTTGTTGCACAAATGCTACAGCTACTTGCAAACCTGAAAGAATGCGAGATTACCCATCCAACAATGCCCTTCTGTTAAAATTCTCATCCATGTATTCAAAGCCTTCCATGGCCTCACCCTCCGTATCTCTATAGCCTCCTCCAGCCCAACAACCTTCCAAGGTCACTGCACTCCTCCAATTCTGGCTTCTTGCTCATCCCCCATTTCAATGGCTCCACCATTGGTGGCTGTGCCTTCAGCTGCCTTGGCTTTAAGCTCTGAAATTCATTTTCTTAATCTCTCTGCCTCTCTACCTCTCTCTTCCCCTTTAATATGCTCCTTAAAATCTACCTCTGTGATCAAGCTTTTGGTCATCTGTCCTAATATCTCCTTTTTGTCTGCTAACACTCCTGTGAAACACCTTGGGATGTTTTATGACATTGAAGATGCCACGTAAGTGCAAGTTGTTGTTGTTGAGGTGGGTCTCACCCGTGTTGCCAGAATTAAATCTGGCAAGGGGCTTCAATCTCAAGCTGTACTTTGACGGTGCAAATCTGCAACTGCCTTGCATCAACACAAAGTACAGCTTGCCAGTTGCAACATCAACAGCACAAAGCAACAAGCTCACAGTTTTATGAGTGATTTGCACTGCACTTTCCATTCTCGGCATGTGCCAGCTGCCCAATTAATACTTATAAGGCTAAAAATATATTCCGGTGTTTGTTTTGTATTGGAGTGATGTCATCAGGTCCTCTCCAGGAGTGCTCCTTTTAATATTATACTACCACATTCGCAGCATGCTGTGCTGAAGTGGATTGAGTTGTATGTAAGCAGTCTGGAACTCCATTCCATGATATTTTTAATTGTAACAAAATGCTGATTATTCTGTTATCTCTTCACGAACATTGGAAATTTAGGGTCAGTTTTGGAGCTTGTATTTTAAGGTTAGAAAGCCCCTTTGTACATGTTACAATTCTACTGCAAGCAGGATGGAGTGATTGGAGTGAGGCTACATTACACCATCCCTCAAAATCCAACTCATGCATAGTTCAGCTGCCTTAGAGTCATAAAGAGATACAGTACCAAAACAGGCCCTTCGACCCAACAAGTCCACACTGACCATCAACCACCCATTTATACTAATCCTACATTAATCCAATTTCCCCTCTCACATCCCCACCTTCCCTCAATTCTCCTACCACCTACCTATACTCGGGGAAAATTTTTACAATGGCCAATTTACCTATCAACCCACAAGTCTTTGGCTGTGGGAGGAAACCGGAGCACCCGGAGGAAACCCACGCGGTCACAGGGAGAACTTACAAACTCCGCACAGGCAGTACCCAGAACCGAAACCAGGTCACTGGAGCTGTAAGGCTGCGGTGCTAGCCACTGCACCATTCTTTTCTTTTTTTATTAATTCATGGGATGTGGGTGTTGCTGGCTAGGCCAGCATTTGTTGCCCATCCCTAATTGCTCTTGAGAAGGTGGTGGTCAGCTGCCTTCTTAAACAGCTGCAGTCCATCTGGTGTAGGTACTGATGTTAGGAAGGGAATTCCAGGTTTTTGATCCAGCGACAGTGAAGGAACAGCAATATAGTTCCAAGTCTGGACAGTGTGTGGCTTGGAGGGGAACTTGGAGGTGGTATTGTTCCCATACATCTGCTGCCCTTGTCTTTCTAGGTGGTAGAGGTTGAGGGTTTGGAAAGCGCTGTGAAAGGTAAGCTCTGGAATCATAATATTGAATTTACACCAGTTCATGACATAAACCTTGATCAAATCTCCTAAAATCTGTGAAAATGTCAATTCTGTAGTGAAAAGAGTAATAGGATGGCTGCTCTAAAAGATACAGACTTGTGAAACTGGCAGGTACAAAAGACCATGTGGTTCACCAAGCCTGCCCCAAACTCCTGAAGTGTCATAACAAGCACCTCCGAGCTCCCAAAGCCATGTAATCTCCTGGGAGGGACAAAACAAGCAGAAAAAACTCAGCGCCAATAAAGGCAAAAAGACCCTGGAAAATTCCTCTGCGACAGGCAAGATGGGATAAAAGTCTCTTAACCTGATGAGCACAAAAAAACCTCCAAAAGTAAATAACAAGACAATAGAATTATGTCAAAGACAAAGATAAGTGGATTATGTAATTCAGCATCTTAAGTTGATTGATTTTGCTACTTATAAATTGATTATCAGATTAAAAGCATGAGGGATAGTGGTTTGAAGGAGGGAAGTAATATAATTAATGATACAGTCACTGACTTGAGAATCATATCATTTGTGTTTGTACAGTTTCAGAGAGGAGAAATACCAGCAGCAGAAAGAGAGAGAATAGTGCTAATAAGAAGCAAAGGTCTGGTGTGAGATAGTAACTGATTGACAATGGTTATAAAGCCAGGAATGGGAGAAACCAATGAGGTTGGAGTGAAAACTGAGGGAAGGATAGGGAAATCAGAGTGAGAGCAGAATAGCAAAACAGGAATAGACCGCACCTCAGATATGATGAGTGTTATGAAATCGGAGAATGAGCTGTAAAACAAGCAATGATCTCTTGAGGCTCATTAGGGGGAAATAGCCAAATTGAAAGCTGGAGAGCAAATCTGGTGACTGGCAGGTGGTTTGTACTGGTGTTCTCTAAGGGTCAGGTTAGGGTCCATTGCTCTTTTCAATTTTTAGAAGGAACCTAAACTCAGGCGCAAGGAGCAACATTCTAAATTTTGGGGATGGTATGAAACTTGGCAAAGTAGTGGATCATGATAAGGATTGTTATAGGCTTCAGGGTGTAAGGCAGGATGGTAAACTGAGGAGAAGCAAGGCAGATGGAGTTCAATGTGGAGATGTGCAAAGTGATGAACGTTGGGAGGGCTAATATGGAAAGAGAGTACACTGTAAATGGCACAAATTTGAGAAGTGCAGGTAAGCAGAGAGACCTTGGTGTCCATATACACAAATCCCAAGGTGGCAGAACAAGTTGATAAGTTGGTTATGAAAGCGTATGGGTTACTTGGGTTTATAAATAGATGAATAGAACTTTATAAATCACTGGTTTGGCCTCAATGGAATATTGAGGACATTTCTGGGCACCACAATTCGGGAAAGATGTAAAGGCCTTTGAAAGGATACAGATGAGATTTACCGGGATGTTACCAGGGATGAGGAACTTCAGTTGTGAGAAGTTGGAAAAACTAGGACTGTTCTCTTTGGGATAGAGAAGGTTACGAAATGTCCTAATAGGTGTTTTCAAGACAATGAGAGATTTTGATAGAATAGATAGAGAAAAACTATTTCCTCTGGTGAGTGGGTTAATAACCAGCAGTCATAGATTCAAAATAATTGGCAAAAGATCTGGAGGAGTGATGAGGAGAAATCTTTGAACTCATTAGTTGGGATCTGGAAGGCTCCACCAGAATAGGTGGTGCAAGCTGATTCCATAAATAATTTTCAAAGGGAGTTGGAAAGGTACTTGAGGATGAGGAACTTACAGGGTTATGGACAAAACAGGGGGTGTGGAATAAGCACAACTGCTCTTTCAAAGAGCCAGCAAAGGCATAACAGGCTGAATGGCCTCCTTCTGTGCTGTAAGTTTCTACGATTATATGAACTGTGCAGTATTGTGTAATATGTGGTTGCTGAGCACCTTTGTAGGACCATGTCAGTATTGGTGGGTGTGATCACGGCACAGTGCTTGAGGAGACAAAGTCCCGACTTCACACTGAGGACATGCTCCATTGTGCTGTGTGGCACTACCACTGTGCTAAATGGGATAGATTTCAAACAGATCTAGCAGCTCAAAACTGGGCATCCATGAAACACTGTGGGCCATCAGTAGCAGCAAAATTGTATCTAACCACAATCTGTAACCTTGTGGCCTGGCATATTCCTCAGTCTACCATTACCATCAAGCCAGGGGACCAATCCTAGTTCAATGAGGAGTGCAGGACAGTTTGCCAGAAGCAGCACCAGTCTAAATAAAAATGAGGTGCTAACCTGGTCAAGCTATAACACAGGACTATGTGCATGCTAAACAGCAGAAGCAGAATGTTATAGACAGTGCTAAGCAATCCCACAACCAAAGGATCAGATCTCGTCATGTATGATGGTGAACAATTAAACAACTAACTAGAGGACCAGGCTCCACAAACATTCCCATCCTTAATGATAGCAGAGCCCAACACATCAGTGCAAAAGACAAGGCTGAAGCATTTGTAACCATCTTCAGCCAGAAATGCCGAGTGGATGATCTATCTTGGCCTCCTCCTGAATTCCCCAGCATCACAAATGCCAGTCTTCAGCCAATTCAATTCACTCCACATGATATTAAGAAATGGCTGAAGGCACTGGATACAGCAAAGGCCACTGACAACATTTGACCGAGTATGGCATCAAGGACCTGGAGCAAAATTGAAGTCAATAGGAATCAGGGGAAAATCTCTCTACTGGTTGGAGTCATACCTAGCACAAAGGAATATGGTTGTGGTTGCTGGAGGCCAATCATCTCAGCCCCAAGACATTGCTACAAAAGTTCCTCAGGTCCTAGGCCCAACCATCTTTAGCTGCTTCATCAAAGACCTTCCCTCATCATAAGGTCAGAAGTGGGGAGGATCACTGATGATTGCACAATGCTCAGTACCATTTTCAACCCCTCAGATACTTAAGCAGTCTGTGCACGCATGCAGCAAGACATGGACAACATTCAGGCTTGGGATGATAAGTAGCAAATAACATCACGCCACACAAGTGCCATGCAATGACCATCTTGAACAAGTGAGAATCTAACTATCTCCCCTTGATGTTCAATGGCATTACCATTGCTGAATCCCCCACCATCAACATCTTGGGGGTTACCATTGATTAGAAACTTGACTGGACCAGCCATATAAATGCTGTGGTTACATGAGCAGGTCAGAGGCTGGAATTATCTGACAAATAACTCATCTCCTGACTGCTCAAAGTCTGTCCACCATCTGCAAGGCCCAGGTCAGGAGTATGATAGAATATTCTCCACTTGCCTGGATGAGTACAGCTCCAACAACACTCAAGAAGCTCGACACTATCCAGGACAAAGCAGCCCACTTGATCAGCACCTCATCCATTACCTTAAACATTCACTCCCTCCACCACCAGCACACTGTGGCAGCACTGTTTACCATATACAAGATGCACTGCAGCAACTCACCAAGCCTCCTTCAACAGTATCTTCCAAACATGTGACCTCTATCACCTAGAAGGACAAAGGCAGCAGATGAATGGGAACACCACCACCTGCAAGTTCCCCTCCAAGCCACACACTATCCTGACTTGGAACTATATTGCCATTCTTTCACTGTTGCTGGGTCAAAATCCTGGAATTCTCTTCCTAACAGCACTGCAGGTGTACCACAAGGACTGCAGCGGTTCAAGAAGGTGGCTCACCATCACCTTCTCAAAAGCAATTAGGAATGGGCAATAAATGCTGGCCTAGCCAGCGATGCCCACATCCCACAAACGAATTAAAGAAAAAATCACCTATTGGAATGCTAGTTCTCATAATAACATTGATGCTGAGCTAAATAAAAATTATAACTCATTTGTTTCTGGGCACCTGAAGCATAAAATCAAATTCCTGGGAAAAAACAGCATTGTTATGTTCAAATCACATTGTATGACATTAATCACAAATTCATCATGAAATTCATCTGTCCATTATTTTAATGAAGGCACTAACGTGTTTAAGGATTATTACCTTCCTTAAATCAGTTCACAAAGAAATGTTATTGAACACAGCAGCACTTTCATTATTAATAATGCACAGCGCAATTTCAACCAGTTAATCAGAAACATTCAAATATTATGTATCATAACTACCTGATGTGTAGAGTTCTTTCAAATGATCTTCAACCTCCAATAATTTGTTGAGGTTTTTGATGATCAAATTTGTACGAGATGGAACAGGCTATTTCTAAATTAAGGCCATTTTGTACTCAAAGCTGTTACAATTTAATACATTGCTCTAACATGATAGACGAGAGCTGGATAGGCCACAGATGTATGTTTATAAAGTTTAATTTCTAACCTGGTTATCATGGATGTGTAGTGCAAAAAGTGGGTGTTTTCAAATAGGAATGGGTGGGGAGGTAATTGGGAGGGAGAATCACCTTGCGCTGCTCTTGGGTACATTACAGAGGCTGGGTACAAAGAAGCAGCAGTTGCAGTTATCTAGCAACTGATAGTTAACTGGAGAAGCAAAGCAGGGAGGGAAAAATCAGTTTTTAAAAATTGCTAATTGCACGCTTATTGAATAAATGTTGCAGCATAAATTCAGAGTGAAATGCACAGTATAAGGCAGGGTTTAGGACAACCTGGCAGAACGTACCATAGAATGAACTAGATTAGCAGTCTTTTTCTTTGCATTTTTACCAGGAAAGCGTGACAACATTAGTAATTCTGTTAAAAATTATGGTCATTCATACACAATAATTTACCAAGGTAGCTTCATAAAGAACGTGTTCACAAACTCTCGAGAAATACTAAACAGAGGAAATCTTCACAAACACATTTACACTATTGCTACACATAGTAACCAGAGGAATTCTTAGCCCAATCTGCTATATAATTGTTTCAAAAACTCACAAATTGTTTCTGTGAGTACTGACTTTCAGATTCACACAATAAGAGATTTGACATGCTTTATGTTCCTTATTGCTGGTATTTCTCTTAAAATGGCGATTAGCGAATGATGAAATGCAATGGAAGCTGATTGCACAATTATTGATATTCCAGAGCTTTACTAAGGGAGGTCTTTATTGTTAGAGCTGCTGTCCTTCATATGACATATTAAACTGAGGGGCTCCTGCCTGCTACAGTGCTTTATGTGGATGTTATAAAGATCTTATGGCACTGTTCAAATAAGAGCAGGATGTTCTATCCACCACATGCCTTTTTACTGTGCAGAAAATGGTTGCCATTAATGTTCCCTGTAAAATTTTGTTGTTGTGTGAAGCCAGTTTTTCAATGCTCAGTACTTACATGGGACAAGGCCTGCACGGTACCTTGCAGGCTGCTGTACGACTGCGCACCCTCACAGCTTAGCAGAACATTGGCAGCCATGTTTGCCTACCAAACAGTTACTACTCTTCAAAAACATGTAAAGGAGTTTAAAGCATTTCAACAGCTCTGGTATGACATTATATGAATGAAAATCTTTATGTCTTTGCAATTCTACTGGGTTTTAAAGTGACAGGGTCAACTGCTTAAGAGCAGGCTAACCGGGAGAGGATATTACTGCTCTCTGAGGTAAATATGCTAGTGTTTCTACAGCTCTATTTTAGCTCTTGACAGAAATTAACTCAACCCCTTCGTAATAACATTTACAAGATCTTCCTCTTAATTGGGCAATGAGCAGAACACATTGTGAGCTAGGGAGAGATTTGCACAACTGCCCTCAGGCTGTAGCAGGAGAGAAGCTGCAATAGAAAAGGAAGAAAGGAGGACCAAGGGAAAGACATGATTAAAAAATGTTGAATAAGCTAAATTCAATGCTCCAACACAAGGGCCAAACGCAAAGGGAGCACAAGTCAGAGAATCAGTGTTACAGTGTGGTAGCCTTGTGTCTATTGTATACTTCCTTTGAGCACAGCTTCTCACAGAGCACAGGAATATTACATTTGCACTGTACGTTAAAATACGAGACATTGGTTAAAAAAAAATTAAAATACTATCCAAATGGAAGATAATAATGTCAGGGAGGTTACATTTTTCTACTTTTGGTACTCAGTGTCAGCACCAATATTTCCAGGGCAGGTTCACATTGCTGGTTTTAGGGCCTTGCTGTGTGCAAATTATCTGCCGTGTTTCCTACATTACAGCATTACACTTTTTTTAAAAGTACTTAATTGGCTGTAAAGCAATTTGCAACATCCTCAAGGTCGGGCAAGGTGCTATATAAATGCAAGTATTTGTTTTTTTCCACAGGTATAGAGTCGGCCAGATACAGAGTAAAGTTCTGTCAGTTTGGATCAAGCAGAGGTGTCGCACACTGCGACAGTTCTTTAACCCACAGCAGACAACCATCTGGTTTAATTTAATGAAAATTTGTAGTAGGTACTAGCACTGATTAGAAAATGGATTAAGACTGCTCCAATATGTATTATTTCGAGTCCTTGTTTTTGACAAGGGAAAGGTGTCTTTCATTATTGATCTGGGTTGGATTCAAACCCAGAACCTGGAGTAAAAGGCAAGCATGCTAACCTATTGTGCTATCCAGTCCCCTAAAATAATTCATTCCTATGGACAGTTGAACAACATTCAATTCGCAATGTTGCCTACTCGCTCAACTCACAGGAAGGCGGCAGATATTAGGAAACAAAGCACACATCAGGTCTTGGCAGCATGTCTATTTACAGTACAACAGTGGTGTGCAGATTGAGTCAACATCTGTTTCACAATAAACAGCACTAAAACATGGTTGAATGTTAGATATGAGGTGACATGATTGGTGTGTCACTATCTATACTATTGCAAACTAAACTTCCCCACCAGGATCCAACATGCAGTATTTGAAGAATGACAAATTCAGGCTTAAACGGTTAAAATATAGCAGGGTTTTTTAGTGCAAATAACTACTAGTGTACCTTGATGCCTTATACAAATTTAGGGGCTGATGTTACATTTCTACTGTAACTGGGAGAAAATAAAGAGCTCGGACAGGGATACAATAGGAATTTTATTAGAACAACATAACCCACTCATAAATTATAGGGACTGAAACTGTGATAGGCCCTACCAAACTGGAAGCCTGCCTTTAGATTTTATGTGTAATAGAGTTTCACTGAACTCTTTGGAATAAGAAAATGCTGTCACCACAGTCCTTTTGTGGCCTGCTTTTTTGGCCAGGGAGGGTTGTTGGTGGAAGAAACATTTCATCTACATTTAGCTTCCATCGCAGTGTTGAGTGCTTCTAGAATGGGTTAGATGCTAAGAGTCTTATCATATTAATGTAGCATTTTCCACTTCTGGTATCAGTCATCCACACACAATCATTGGTACATGTTTTACTCCTTTAGAGATTATTATTAAATATCACCAATTTGTATTTCCTGCCTGCAAAACTACCTGCATTTGCTTCTATCACAATCATGTCGTACCAATTCAATAACTATTGACCGGCAGAAACTAGGTGTAATCTGTGCGTAATTGCAGTCATGCTCGTTCGCACAGATTGCAGAAGTTAACAAGTTGTTTAGTCACCCGTCCATGTACAGGCAATGGATGCTTGCCATATCCACAAACAGCCCGGGGTAGATCTTGATTTGGTGCGTAATACCACTGTTGGCGAGTTGGGCGGCCCATTTTACGTTGCTCCCGATTTTTATGCCATTGAATTAAAAAGCGGGATAGAAGTAAAACAGATCACAATTCCGCAGTTCCGAAGAAGGGTCACTGACCCGAAACGTTAACTCTGCTTCTCTCTCCACAGATGCTGCCAGACCTGCTGAGTATTTCCAGCATTTCTTGTTTTTATTTCACAATTCACTATCGCACAGTCAAAATCTGCCGCACTATTTTCTACTCAAAATCTCACTGTCGTTTTAATGGCCTCCATGTCACACAAGTTGACCTTTTGGGAGAAGAAAATGACCCATTAACCAAGTTTCGGTCTAGGCTACCTGGATGGGGATTACAGAGCCTATTAAAGTTGCTTCAGAGGGATGGAAGGATGTGACACAGAAATCTAGCACAACTACACTGAAGTAATGGAGCCTTTACTGGGTGTGCCATATTTCCAGTTTAATCCAATAGTTTAAAACTATTCCAAACATTATTATTGGAAGCCACATCTGACACAGATAATGATGTCACAGTAGAAGTGCTCTATAAAAGTGTTCTCATAACATGTGCACTTTGCAGGCCATGATAGTGCAGGAAAAGTAATGTAGCATTACACAAATCTTACTGAACACACCCTGCCAATAATGTCTATTTTAACATGACAGGGAGAAGGTGGTGTACAGTAACAGGCTCTACTGTGATACTGATGGGAATAGTACCACAATAAAGCTCTCACCAACCTTTGAAAAATAGATGCTGTCCTCCTTCAGTATAAAAACTCTGTCGAGGAGGTGGGAAGGAGACTTGTACCTGCTGGTATATCCCCATTCATGTTATGTTCTCCTGACATGAAGGGCAGCTAAGGTGATGATTTCAACACTCAACACTCAGCATGGACAATATCAGTTATGTACATTATTACTTGTAAAGATAATGAGGAATTGACATATTGTGATGGCTTAATGTTCACAGATAGGGATGCAGAATGCTGTGGAGCACAGACAGCACCAGAGAGGTACTGTACACAAGCGTCCTGGGATTTACAGTTTTATTATTATTAATAAATTAAGAATTAAGTATTAAATATTGTACAGCACAGTGATAGGACAGATAGAAGGTATGAAGAGACGGAGGCTGGTTAGGAGGCTGCTGGTGCAGAGTAGTAAGCCTTTGCATAAGCTGTCCTTGCTAAGATTTCTGATGGAGTTTTTAAGTCTTCCTACATTCCAAAAGGATCTGAATAAACATGCACCAGAGCTGGCGGGCAGCCATAAAGACAGGGCTAAATTGTGGCGAGTCGAAGAGACTTAGTAGTTGGCAGGAAAAAGGACAGAGGCGCAAGGGGAGAGCCAACTGTGCAACAGCCCCAACAAACAAATTTCTCTGCAGCACCTGTGGAAGAGCCTGTCACTCCAGAATTGGCCTTTATAGCCACTCCAGGCGCTGCTTCACAAACCACTGACCACCTCCAGGCGCGTATCCATTGTCTCTCGAGATAAGGAGGCCCAAAAGAACATTCCAAAAGGATCTGAATAAACATGCACCATGTAGAAGTCCTTAACTCCACTCCGTAGGTAATGGGAAGGTTAGAATGCTGTTTGTTTTGCATGAAGTCTGCTATTGGTGGGGCACCATCAGCATTCACATCTGTGATAGCCCATGTAATGGAATCTAGCAAAGGATTATTGACATTCCATCAGGGAGGGATCCAGGAGCCTCCAACACTTATACTCCTTTGGCAAATGCGTTTTCCACTCAACAAGTGGCTGTGTGCATCTTGAAAAGAAACCGTTCAACACAGCCTGTGATCACAGGAAAAGCCAAGTGACTAAAATGTTAACATGAGGTCTGTACAGCAACAAGCCCTAACCAACTGGCTTCCAGTGGCACCTCTGAAAGCGGAAGATCTCAGTGACTGAAGCATAGGATCTTTCCATCAGTGATGAAGGCCCATTAATAGTCCAATCTGAGAGAACCCGTCAATATCAGCTCTCCCTGGCTTCTGGTCCCTCACCTGAGGAACCAAGTAGATACAGCAGCTACCTCTCACTAGAAATGAACATTTCACTGAGCACTTCCAAGCACATGGACATGTTGCAGGGTTGTACTAAGGCACATAGAGGCTCAATCTATGAAAAGTTCCATTCTGTGGTTCTACTGCAAAGAGAGGAATTAGATTAATTGCAAAAGGGGTAGAAAAAAAGTAACACTCTTACCAAACAAGAGAAATAAAGGATTTACCTTTTTGTGTGCTGTTTACAATCTTGCGTATATCAATGAAGTCCCCTCTCAGTCATCTCTTTGAAAGGTGACGTGTCCTTCATCGACATAGCAACATGAATTTCATTAATTGCATGCTCTTTCACTGCACCTCCCAAATTCTCCCCATTTTTAAAAAATTATTTGTTATTGAGATGAGGGCAACTGGCAAGCAGCATTTATTACTAATCGCTGGTTAGTTGAAACAGGAATCACATGTAGGCCAGACAAGTTGGAATGAGAGGTTACCACTCCCAAAGGATATTCTTAACTAGTTAGACTTTTATGACTATCCTGTGGCTTCTTAAATAGTAATTTTCAGCTACCAGTCCACAAACTCTGGAAAGAGCCAGCATGGATTCAATGGGCCGAATGGCCTCCTTCTCTGACTCTATGACTAAATAACTTGCTATGGTGGTATAATAAACTCAACTGCTAGGATTGCTAGTCCAGTACTGTAATTACTGGTCTTACCATTCCAATTGCTTATTCATCTCATCATTCCACTAGTTAGCCTTTTTGGCTTTCTCCTACCTTGGCCTGAAGTATATCACAGGGGTCATCTTTTTTGCTGCTGTGCATGACAGGCTGCCCTCCAAGAAATTAACTAAAAATTAACAACATCACCTCAAAGACAGTCTCATTTACGCAGAGAGGAGTCTCCAGAAAGTGAAAATTAACCTTTTCCTGGCATTGCCTAAACTGTCTTGAAGCCAAACACATCAAATAAGTCTTCACAATGTTCTCGTATAAAAAGACTTTATTACCCACACTGCATGAGCCTAACAACAAAAAAAAGACCCTTTCTCTTTATGACTCCTCGAGCCACATATCATTCTCTGTTCTAGAAGGTGATCTTCCTTCAGGCCCCTGCACTGATTTAAGGGGCTCCATTTATTAAAGATTATGAAACATTCCATTATGCCAACTTGGTCTGGAATAGCAGGTGTGGAATTTTGTAAGTTTGGGATTTGAAAGATTGTCATTTTATTAAAGAATAGCAATGAAGTAGAATCAAATTTCACATGCAGCAAAATCTGCAAATCCATCATCAGTACAGTGGCTAAGAGTAGCAACCCCTGATAGCTAAGTGGGTGAAGGCACTGTCCAGTGTAGCAATAAAACAGTGTGGTCCAACAGAATCAGGTGTGGCTATTATGACACCATTTTAGCCACATGCATTAATCTTAGTACGAAACATCTTAAACACAATGCAGGTAAAGGCACTTCATGTGTATATTTAGTTAACAAACGCCTACCACTATTCAATAGGAAACCTTGCCATCTTTCTCTTTCACCAAAGTTTGCAATTCTGTAATAAATTTATCAAATGCATACATCTTCATGCATCTCCTAGGCATTTGTCTGGCAGTTAGAAGCGGTACCCAGATCTCATCAGAGTCATTGCTGGGAGTGTTGAATTGCATAATGCAATGTGACAGACCAGTCCCTGCTTTCCATCCACAACGCTATTGGATGCTGCTTGCCCTTTGTCATAGCATGCCCAGTTGCAGCTGCTTGTTGCAGGTTGGCCTTACTTTCTTCTATTGCTAGCCTGGAGTGATTACTCCAGTTGGTTGAGTTGATCACAATGACCATTGATCATACAATGTTTGAGGGTGTTTCCAGGGTGCTGAAGTTTGGCATTCTCATGCATGTTGCACAACATTTAGTAGATAACCAATAAACAGCAACAAGAAGAAGTAAAGTACACACAGCAATCCAAAATGGCTAAAGTACGCATACATACGCCATGCCAATATTGATATCAACTCCTCCGCCTGGCTGAACTTGTTCTCACAGTGAACAACTTCTCCTTCAACTCCACTCACTTCCTTCAAGTAAAAAGTGTTGCTATGGGTACCCACATGGGTCCTAGTTATGCCTGTCATTTTGTGGGATATGTTGAACATTCCTTGTTCCAGTCCTACTCAGGCCCCCTCCCCCAACTCTTTTTCTGGTACCTTGATGACTATATCGGTGCCGTTTCCTGCTCTCGCCCTGACCTGGAAAACGTTATCAACTTTGCTTCCAATTTCCACCCTTCTCTCACCTTTACATGGTCCATCTCCGACATTCCTCGACTTCTGTGTCTCCATCTCTGGGGATAGGCTGTCTACTAATATCCATTATAATCCCACCGACTCCCACAGCTACCTCGACTACACTTCTTCACACCCTGCCTCCTGTAAGGACTCCATTTCATTCTCCCAGTTTCTCCATCTCCGACGAATCTGCTCTGATGATGCTTCCTTCCATGACAGCACTTTTGATATGCCTTTTTCCTCAACCGAGGATTCCCCCCACTGTGGTTGACAGGGCCCTCAACTGTGTCCGGCCCATTTCCCGCACCTCTACCCTCACCCCTTCCCCTCCATCCCAGAAGCGCGACAGGGTTTCCCTTGTCCTCACTTTCCACCCCATCAGCCTCCAGATCCAAAGGATCATCCTCCATCATTTCCACCACCTCCAGCGTGATGCCACTACCAAACACATCTTCCCCTCCCTTCCCCTGCCAACATTCCGAAGGGATCATTCCCTCCGCGACACCCTGGTCCACTCCTTCATTACCCCCACCACCTCGTCCCCTTCCCACGGCGCTTTCCCCTGCAATCGAGGGAGGTGTAATACCTGCCCATTTATCTCCTCTCTCCTCACTATCCCAGGCCCCAAACACTCCTTTCAGGCGAAGCAGCGATTTACTTGTACTTCTTTCAATGTAGTAGACTGTATTCGCTGTTCACAATGTCGTCTCCTCTACATTGGGGAGACCAAACGCAGATTGGGTGACCGCTTTGTGGAACACCTCCACTCAGTCCGAAAGCATGACCCCGAGCTTCCGGTTGCTGGCCATTTCAACACTCCCCCCTGCTCTCATGCTCACATCTCTGTCCTGGGATTGCTGCAGTGTTCCAGTGAACATCAATGCAAGCTCGAGGAACAGCATCTCATCTACCGATTAGGCACACTACAGCCTGCCGGACTGAACATTGAGTTCAATAATTTCAGAGCATGACGGGCCCCCCATTTTACTTTTATTTTTAGTTATTTTTCCTTTTTCCTATTTAAAAATTTTTTTTTTTGTTTATTTTGTTTTATTTTATCTTAGTTTGTCTGCCTACCCATTGTTTTTTAACATGTTTGTACTTGTGGCTGTTCAGTTTTCAGTCCATTAACACCCTATCTGTACTAATGCTTTGTCTTTCAGCACACCATTAACATATCGTTTGCCTTTGTCCCATGACCTTCTGGTCAGTTATTCTCTGTGACCTTGTCCTATCTACACCTTCTCCTTTGTTATCTCTTGTCCCACCCCCACTTTAGTTGCTTAAAACCTTTCACATTTCTAATATCTTCTAGTTCTGAAGAAGGGTCACTGACCTGAAATGTTAACTCTGCTTCTCTCTCTACAGATGCTGCCAGACCGGTTGAGTATTTCCAGCATTTCTTGTTTTTATGCCCAATAATGGTCTCCGTTATGCACTTTTTATTCATCAATTAGCCACATGTGGCTGCTGGCTAATGTATGGGACAACACCACTTTAAACTGTGCATATCAGAGGTCATAGGTTAAATCTTTGCTCCATGCTAAGCTCGCTGGGCAATACCTGGGATCTCACAATTGGCGTCAGTGCCTCTGGGGTAGGAAGGGAATAATCAGCCAGAGGCCCCAGCTCTGATGCTATCCAGTGACTTCTGCTGGAAAGTGTGTATCCACTTGGTGTGGACTCAGCTGTGGTGCCCTCCCTGATAAAATAGCCTGATAACACTAAAAGCCTGTAGTCAGACATGAAGTATGGTCACATAGGCAAGATACCCATGGATTGACAGGACAGGGCAGGACTATGATATTTTCCATGATCAAATGGACTGTTAACTCTTATTGTTTGGGTTATTGGATGATGAATGGTCACTTGAGCTTGGAATCAATGGAACTAAAGTATGAGATGTCCAAGGAAGTGTATGAAGAGAAAATAGATTTGCATATTTGTTTCTGAAAAGAAGTAAATTTGACATGTATAACGAGTATGAACATCGCCCAGCTAGGGTCAGTGCCTTGGGAATTAAGTGAAATTAAGGCAAGCAGCTAAGACGATATGTCCAGCTGGCCTCTTTGATGGTTCAATGGGTAAAGGTACCATTTGGATAGTAGTCAGGAGTACAAGTATGGTGTCTATGGAACTAAACAAGGAAGAGTCAGTGTTTCAGGAGAGAAAGGTGAAAATTGGAAAAAATGTTTGAAGAGTAAACTGTTCAAGGCACAGAGCTATGAGGTAGCAAATGTCCATTGTGGAAGTAATACAAAAAGATCTAACTTTTTGACATGAGGAATCTGGAATTATAAGTACAAAAAGAAACAAATTAAAAATGTGGTGGTTAATAGTAACATAATGTCTAATTGGCAAAGAGACATCAGGGAATCTCAAAAAGCACCCAAAGGACGTAAAAACCTGCATCAGAGAGAAGTTAGGCAGCAATGTACTCTCGTCATAATCTCTAGGTAAGAGACCAAGCTGGGAAAGAAGCATAAAGTGCACAGAAAGTGCCAAAAACACTGGTATTGGGGGAATGGCATCTTTCAGCTCTAGAAGCAGCCAGTGTTTTCTCTGCACAGCTTTATGCTCCTCCAATGGAGCAGATTTTTGTGAGAATTTGATACAAGATGGTCACTGGAAAATCAGCGCAGAAATCCAGTTTATGTTCTTCAAACCAATGTCTTGACAACAACTCCAAAGGCCCCATGGATAATAATCTATCCTGAAGCAGGTTAACATTTCTAGACTCCTTTGATACCAGGTGCACCATAGAAGGGACTGAGCACAGATCATGTCACATAATTAATAAACGAAACCAGTTTTGTAATTTGAAATGTTTTTGCCACATTCAGTCCAATTAATCCTCCGTTACAATAGTGACTTCACTTCAAAAAGGTACTTAATTCTTTATAAAGTGCTTTGGGATGTTCTGAGGATGTGGAAGGTGTTTTATATTTGCAACCTTTATCTTTTATTGTCAACATGATATGTATGATTAAGGGAGTCAGCATTGTCCCGTTCTTTAACATTATTATTGGCTGTGTTTCTGTTTTGTATCCAAGTATATATTTGAATAGGACTGTTTGTTCTTTCAAACTTGTACATCAAATCATGTGACTGCTTGGCTGGTACTTAAAACAGTCTGCTGATCTTACTACCTACAATTTATGGTGTTATCCTTTCAGTGTTGTCTTCCCAAAGACCCCTGTCTTAGAAGCAAACCTTTCCACACCTTCCTCTGAATATGGAGGTCTTTATGAAGATAGGGAAATTTAAAACATCAATATTTTGTACACAACCATTTTGTTACATTGCATAGATGAGTGGACGGCCCATTAAATACAAGAGGCAAAATCTGGTAAATGTGTTACTTGTTGTCCAACAATAACACAAATAGTTACTACTTGTGTCTCTCTCACACAACAATCAAACTATTAACCAAAACAGATTTTCAGTGCAGGAGAGACATAGCAAACATCTATCCAAAACCAATATATCAATCTAAGTGTAGAGGCCACCATTATCTGCAATCCCTGTTCTGAATTCATCTTTTCAAATGAGGCCAATCCATATCATAGCTCAACAGAAGAGTAAAATACGACTCTTTTTCTTTTGCCTTTCAATAGGAGGGGTTCCCTATATCTGAAAAACAATGTCAGTGCCAGATTGCAATTGCCCTTTAAACATCCATGAGAACTGTCATTTTGTCCATACCCAATCCCCAATGCTCCCTTCTGATTTATCCTTCCTTCTTGACTTAGACTTCCTGCCAAGGATGGATCTAACCCTTACAGCCATTAAAATGTACATAACTGTTTAAGATCTCCATTATTTATTATTCACAACCATCACGTAAATGGTAGTATGCATTCTGTAGTGTTGACCAGACAATACTCTTTTTTTTAAAGTTATTAGATTCCATGGAGCCCCAAGTCCCTTAGTCAAGGAGATTCTTTTAATCTTGACAAAGCCAGCAATACAACTAGCAAGAAAAAAAATTAAAACTTCCCCAATTTTCAGCACTATAGCTTATACAGGAGGAAGACACAGTATATATAAGGTGAATTGAGCTCAGGGTTTGTCCATCATGGCTCTACATTATAACTGTATTATTCAGCACTCATGATGTGTCAAATCTTCAAACCCAAGCTCAAGAACGCATCTCAATCCAATCATCAACTAATGGCACTCAAATCTACAGAACTATGTGAGATCTCCAATATCTATATCTGCAAATACCTTGGGCTGAATTTCATTCTCCCACCACTGGGAGCAGCGGCGGGTGAAAAAAATGGCGGCCCGTGCCACCATGTCTCTGTGATCTAGCGCGCAGCTCATTTAAATACATAGAGTGGGCTGCCCCCTCCAATCACATGGTGGGGGTGGCCTCAGTGATGCCATGAATGGCGTCAGCTGCCTCTGTGCAGTCGCTGGTGCCATTTTTAAAGGGCTGCCAGACCTGCACAGAAACTACAGAGTTGAACCCCATACCCGCCCCCACTACACTGTAAATAAATTTCTGACCCATACCCCACCCCTCCGATACAATGAAAATAAATGGCCGCCCCATTCCACCCCCCAGGAACACTGACATTGAAGATTTGACCTCTCACCCCCCCCACAACTGCACCAAGTGGAGAGGTTCCCCCTCCCCACCCCCCCAACAGTAGAAACGCAGAGTTGACCCTCCCCTGTCCAACGTCACTAAAAATCCTAAGTTCCCCACTCCCCACCTCAGAGGCGCCAGCTTTCCCTGGATGAGAAAGTGAAGGCACAAGTGCCGGCCGTCGCATGGAAGATCCTGGACAGCCAGTATGATCATGGTGAATGGTATTTAAATGTATTCATTTCCTTTATTTAAATATTTAAAGTTGGGTCCTGCCGCCGAGTGGCGGGGGGTGCAGGGGCCGGTGGTGGTGGGGAGCCACCGCCAGGAGTTTCGCCACCGCCAGGAAGATCGGTCCCGGCAATCCCAGCATCGGGCTCCGTGGCCGGCCATTGCCTTGCAATCTTCTGGCTCCTGCTGCCACGGGGTTCGATGTCAGGAGCTCAACAAAATCCCAGCCCTTGTCACATGAAGAAACACATCTACTTAAAGTGGGCCATCCTCCAAATATCAAATTGTTATTGAACACATCTGCCTGGACAGAATTGGCTTGATTTCTGGAGTCTTAGAAATGTGCTTACCATATTAGTGATGAATAATAGATACAGCCGACATATTCATTAAATAGTAAGATTCATCTAAGTCTTTGCTGTCCAGGCTTACATAGATGCACAAATGAGTACAGTGAATAGCTTCCAAAATATTCCAAAGTCAAGAAAAGGTGCAGAGCTTGCAATTAAAATCTTGAGAAGAAGAGTGTGATGAATACTTAGTTAGAAATGGAATTTAGGATTAACCTATAAAGTAAGTGTATCGAATGCTGTGTGTTGTTAGCCCCATGAACATGTCGTACTAAGGAAAGGAACCAGCCAAAGATGAGCATTACTAGTATAAAAGCAAAATACTGCGGATGCTGGAAATCTGAAATAAAAACAAGAAATGCGGGTCACTGACCCGAAACGTTAACTCTGCTTCTCTTTCCACAGATGCTGCCAGACCTGCTGAGTGGTTCCAGCATTTCTTGTTTTTATTATATGAGCATTACTAGTTCCCAGTTTAGACAGATATTAAGGATTACTTTTGGGATAATGAATATCCTTTTGCAGAACCTTTACTCTCAATGGTAAAAGGGTGAAATAATGTCTAATATTCATTGTAAATGGCTGTGGAAAGAACATGCTTTGTGGGTTAAATGAACTTTTCTAGTTCCATATGTTCAATTCCGGTTTTATTTTTTGTTGCTGTTGTCTGGTCAGGGAACACCAGGCAACATCAGGCTCTATTGAACATAAGCAGCAGATCCCTGACAATCACAATTAAAAATGACACACTGCTTTGGTCCACCATTTAAAGTCAATTTTTTAAATTGAATTCACCTTGAGGTACATTGTTCAATGAAGACATGTTCTGCCGACACAAGATTGGTTCCCATTACATAAGCTGCTGACACTCAGCTGTACCTCTCCATCAGTTCGCTTGGCCTGTAAACACCTGAGTGACATCAAGTTATGCATGAGCCTAAATTTCCTCCAACTGAACACTAGGAAAGCCGAGCCATTATTTTTTGCCCCATGCTGTTTTTTGCTCTCTTTCCACAGATTCCATTCCCTTGAATCACTAAATCAGGCCGTACAAAACCTTTGCATCTTGTTTGACCCAATGCTGAATTTCAAACACCATTCATCACCAAGGCATCTGTTGTGTGTTGTGGTAGTAGCGTAGTTAGGGTGTTATTGATAAAGTCTCAGATAAGGTCAACTAATAACTTTTTTACTATTTACACGTCTCTATTTACACTCTCCACAAGCCTCTCTAGCTACCATCCTTCGTGCTGCTACTCTCTTCTTCCAAAGTCCATTACCATGTGACCATTACATCATCATCTCTACAGTGGGAGGGGTTGCTCTCACTGTCTCCAACATTAACCCTTTCAGGTCCTTATAATACAACTTCCACCTCTACAATATTTACCACCTTTTCTCTTAACTGAGCCCACTGCCGCCAGAATGCTTGTCCATCCTTTTGTGGGATGAAGTGGGTGTCTTATGAGGAAAGGTTGAGCAGGTTGGCCCTATACTCATTGTAGTTTAGAAGAATGAGAGGTGATCTTCTTGAAACATATAAAATTCTGAGGGGACTTGACAGGGTAGATGCTGAGAGAATGTTTCCCCTCATGGGGGAATCTAGAACTAAGGGGCACAGTTTCAGAATAAGGGGTCACCCATTTAAGACAGAGATGAGGAGGAATTTCTTCTCTCAGAGGGTTGTTAATCTTTGGAATTCTCTTCTACTGAAAGCAGTGAAGGCTGGGTCATTGAATATATTTTTGACAGATTTTTGATCATGGGTTATGGGGGGCAGGCAGGAAAGTGGAGTTGAGGCCACAATCAGATCAGCCATGATCTTATTGAATGGTGGAGCAGGCTCGAGGGGGTGAAAGGCCTACTTCTGCTCCTATTTCTTATGTTCTTATATCATCTCTGGACTTGATTTCTCCAATGTCCTTCTTGCCAAAGTTCTTACTTCTCCCTCTTGTCACAAAAGTTGTTGTGTGCCTTTAAGACTGAGAAAAAGGATTTCTCTGAGAACAATGAATGCTGAACTGAGTGGGGTAATTGCAAGGCAATCTGTTTTTCCAAGCCACTCAGCAGAGAGAAATGACTGTCACATGACTGGCTGTTGAGGAATTTTTAGTTTCTCTTTTGCAAGTAAGAGACCAGTTTTGGCTGGAACCTGTTTGGAGACCAGAGAAAGAGACCTCTCTCTGAAAGAAAGTAAAAGACCAGTTTGCTGCGATAAACTGGATAAGAATACAGCCCAGAAAGTTCTTTCTCTTGAGGAATAATTCCTGTATTAAGTGAAATTCAAATTTCTTCATGAAGTTAAAGGAACTTTGAAGGAATTGAAAATCTAAGGTAGGGGAGCTAAAACCCTTGTTGCTGTTTATACCTGAAGAGAGAGGGGAGACCCAGGAAGAGGAGTTGCAACACTCTGTGGAGAATCACTGCTTTGGAGAAAGGCTGTTTTGCTGATAGAAAGCTTTGCATTGTTAAGGGTGGAAAGATTCCTGTTGTCTCCAGTCTCTGGAAACTATCTGCCTCAAAAGTGAGTTTGGTTGCCTTTTTGTGTGTTTGAAAGATCCTGAAACCTCAGGAAAGTGTCTGCTAATGGACTGCCATTTCAAAATCCAAGTAGACCTGTTGCTACACCTTTTTCTGGGAGATGTGTGTGATGCCTGCTGCAGACAAATTGCCTTGAATGCCTACCCACCACAGACTGTTTATTAATTTCACCTGGAGAGACATCAAGTGGCATCTGACTACTCAACTCTGGAACACCTCACCGAACCAGAAAATACTACCAGAATTTAAAACCCAGTTATTTTATTATTCCTAAGAAACAGTTTTAATTTCAAACATCATTTTAAAACCAATTAACCATTGATAATTGAAGTTTGTGTGTGCATGAGGGTTAGGAAGAATAAGAAATTATAAAATCTATTCATACATATATATTTATCTCATTATCATTTAAAATTGGTTTATTAATAAATAGTTAATTTGTTGTTATTTAAAGAAACCTGGTTTGGTGTGCTTCATTCTGGGGAATAAATACGGTGTTTACTTTGGCTAATTTTTAGTAGGTGGGAAACCTTTCTACTATGTTGTGACCTGGGACTGAATTAACATTGCATTACTCCTGCCTTGGTCATATCACTCTCTAAATTCCACGTTTTTTAAAAAGTCAATTGTCCATATTTTTCTGATATTAAAATCCACTTGCTAACTCTTGCTGACCGACACTGACTCCCTGTCCCACACTACATTTAATTTAAAATCCTTGTGGTCACCTTTAAATCCCTCCATGGCCTAACCCCATCTTATCCTTGCTACCTTTTCCAGTCTTGTGTCTCCTTCCATAGCCTTCAATCCTCCAACCCTGGCCTTAGCATTTATCCCCCTCTTTGACCCGCCATTGGCACTAGAGCCTTTAGCCAACTCAGTCCCTCTCTCTGGAGCTCCTTCCCAAAACCGCACCACACAGGTTACTTCTCTCCCCACTTTGAAAATACTTTCTAAAACTTGTTCTATTGATAAGTTTTATCACCTCTCTAAAATCTTCCACTATGGTTTGGAGCCTGTTTATTTTCTTTTTAATTTTCACTCTAACGTACATTAGGATTTTTTTTTGAATGTTAAATGGATTACATATTGATTAGCAAGTCAGATCCAATGTTATCCAATGAAATTACTACATCGCCACATCCCTATTGCCAGGTTAAGGAGTTTCTGGTATAAGTGAAGTTTAATCTAAGTATAAGTGATCGGCATTGCTGGCTATGATTTTTGTGTTGTTCCTAATCACACAAAGCGTCATGCAACAATTATAATGTGAGATGGTTCTGCATGAACCATACAATAAGCAGCAAATGTGTGATATTTTCACCACCTCTAGGGCTGCTTATATCACAACATATGGTGTATGCTTGAAAACAAAGAGCTGAAAAGTGTCTGAGCACATCTGCTGGGGATACAAAACAGAAGAGGATGAAAAATTGGGCAAAAGTGAACAAAACATGGGAAAAAGTATCACTGTTGAGGCAATAGGAAGGTACTGTGTGTAAAATGATACTGATGCAATGGTTGCAAGATCACAAGATTTAAAAAATGACTGTTGCACATTTTACATCATTGATTCCACAGGCAAAGGCAGGGGGGTGGAGGTGGGGGGTGCAAAATATATACCAATCAAATACCACAGGAACAATCTGTGACATGGATCCTGGAAATCGATAAACTGGTTGACGAATGGAAAGCAATGAATGCTCATTAGAGGAGTTAGTTTGAGTAGGGGGTGGTCTGGGGGGGGGGGGGGTGGTGGGGGGGGCGGCGCGGTAGCTACTGAGCAGGGTGCCCAAGGCTCGATGTTGCCACAGCCATTGTTTCTCATTTACATAAATAACCTAGACACAGAAACTCAATGCAAAATGCTCAGATTTTCACTGTCCACTGGAGTAGTACCGGATGATTGGAGGGTGGTAAATGTTGTTCCCTTGTTCAAGAAAGGGAATAGGGATAACCCTGGGAATTATAGACCAGTCAGTCTTACGTCGGTAGTGGGCAAATTATTGGAGAGGATTCTGAGAGACAGGATTTATGATTATTTGGAAAAGCATGGTTTGATTAGAGACAGTCAGCATGGCTTTGTGAGGGGCAGGTCATGCCTCACAAGCCTTATTGAATTCTTTGAAGATGTGACAAAACACATTGATGAAGGAAGAGCAGTGGATGTGGTGTATATGGATTTTGGCAAGGCGTTTGATAAGGTTCCCCATGGTAGGCTCATTCAGAAAGTAAGGGGGCATGGGATTCAGGGAAAGTTGGCTCTCTGGATACAAAATTGGCTGGCCCATGGAAGTCAGAGGGTGGTAGTAGATGGAAAGTATTCAGCATGGAGCTCGGTGACCAGTGGTGTTCCACAAGGATCTATTCTGGGACCTCTGCTCTTTGTGATTTTTATAAATGACTTGGATGAGGAAGTGGAAGGCTGGGTTAGCAAGTTTGCCGATGACACGAAGGTTGCTGGAGTTGTGGATAGTGTGGAAGGCTGTTGTAGGTTGCAACAGGACATTGACAGGATGCAGAGCTGGGCTGAGAAGTGGCAGATGGAGTTCAACCTGGAAAAGTGTGAAGTGATTCATTTTGGAAGGTCGAATTTGAATGCGGAATACAGGCTTAAAGACAGGATTCTTGGTAGTGTGGAGGAACAGAGGGATCTTGGGGTCCATGTCCATAGATCGCTCAAAGTTGCCACTCAAGTTGATAGGGTTGTTAAGAAGGCGTATGGTGTGTTGGCTTTCATTAACAGGGGGATTGAGTTTAAGAGCCGCGAGGTTATGCTGCAGCTCTATAAGGCCCTGGTTCGACCACACTTGGAATATTGTGTTCAGTTCTGGTCGCCTCATTATAGGAAGGATGTGGAAGCTTTAGAGAGGGTGCAGAGGAGATTTACCAGGATGCTGCCTGGACTGGAGGGCATGTCCTACGAAGAAAGATTGAGGGAGCTAGGGCTTTTCTCATTGGAGCAAAGAAGGATGAGAGGTGACTTGATAGAGGGGTACAAGATGATGAGAGGCATAGATAGAGTGGATAGCCAGAGACTTTTTCCCAGGGTGGAAAGGGCTATCACCAGGGGGCATAATTTTAAGGTGATTGGAGGAAGGTTTCGGGGAGATGTCAGAGGTAGGTTCTTTACACAGAGAGTGGTGGGTGCGTGGAATGCACTGCCAGCGGTGGTAGTAGAAGCAGATACATTAGGGACATTTAAGCGACTCTTGGATAGGTACATGGATGATAGTAGAATGAAGGGTAGGTAGTTAGTTTGATCCTAGAGTAGGTTAAAGGTTCGGCACAACATCGTGGGCCGAAGGGCCTGTACTGTGCTGCACTGTTCTATGTTCTAAGCTGATTCCTAGTGTCAGGCATCTGAGAATTAAGGAAAGACTAAAGAGATTGGAAAAAAGACATCAGACAGGTGAACTTATAGAGATATACAAAATATTAATGATATGGAAAAGCTGAATCTGAAACATTATTCCGTTAAATTGTGGTTGTAGGATAATAGGACATAGGTTCAAACCAGTAAAAGTCAACTTTTGGAATGCTATCAGGAAGTTCTTCAGTCACAGTGATCAACACTTCCAGGGCTTCCAGATAGAATGATGGAGTCAAAATCCATGGATGCATCAAGAAACAATGAAATACAGCAATGGGGAAGCTGTTAAGTGCTTTGGGATTAATGAACGAATACGGCCTAAATGATCTTCCTCATCCATAATTCTTTATGATCATGTGACAATGATACAACACTTTGGAAAATCCAGGCTTACCACAACAAAACGGTGGCAATGGTGGGGGAAGTCAAACTGTTGTTTTCCCTGCAACCATTCCCCACGTCTCGTAAAAAATGGTCTGATTTGGGTTTTCTTACACCTGCCTTTATCCAATTTATTTTAAATGAGCTAATGCCAATTGGCAAATCTTGACCTGCCTGCTCATTAGAATATCACTGGGAAACTATGGAATTTGAGCACTTGATGCAGGGATCAGGCTCTATCATCAAAGGTAAAGAGAAAAAGGCTGGAAAACTCACTAATGGGAAAACTCCATCCAAAACAATTTTCACGAATAGTCTAAACAGAGACAACCTTTATTGAAAATAACATGCAGTGTTGACCTCAAACAAATAACATGCTATCCTGTGGGATCCGCACTGCTGACTTATAGAACAAATGTACTGCTGTGTGCTATTGTATTCTGTACGTTATTGCAGGCTTTGCAGTAATTGAACAATTTGATCGCATCTTGGAGACAGTGGCACCTCACACACTTGAAACAGCACAGGATACATTTAGAACAAGTAGAAATACAAAGGGATCTCTTTGTTTTGCCCCAACATCCATTTCCTCTTCTGGCCTATGCTGGGATACAACTGCACAAGTGACAGCAATGCACCAGCACACCATTGAGTAACCATTTTTTACTTATGAGCCTGAACAGTCATTTCTGACCCCTTCCTAATACATTTCTGGCTGATTGGGGGGGTGGGGTGGGGTGAACAAGAGTGAATAGTTGATCAGGGATAAGCTTCACAACATTACTGCCTGTTGTCCTATTCCAGAGGTCAGTCTCGCTGCCCATATGAATCAGCCAATAATGAGGTAAACACGGCCTTCACCTTTGCCCAGCTTGAATGTCGGATGTAAGGGGCTGCGAGTTTGGTCCCAGTGTCAAAAGATCAGCAGAGGGAAAAGATTGTTGGCAGTGACGGCATGTGCTTTTGCTCTTCAGGCAATGCCCCAGAAAAGGGCTTAAATTTGCTTTTCACTGTTTACCAGCAACCCTGAGGCTGCTGGCAATCCAATGCAATGACAGTGATGGACCACTGAGACCAATTTCAACCCCTATTCTGGCATAACTTCCCAGTGCAAGTGGTGAGTTCATCTCTAGCAAATAACCCTAGGACTGCAAACACAGTGAGATGGGTGTGGTAGGTTCCTGAGGCCAATTCTGAGGCAGGTGGATGTCTCCTTCCCCCACCCCCAAACCAAAAGGTTTCGGCTTAAATGTTGTCAAGCTATTACTTTACTAAGGGCATCGTCCTGTCCGCACTCAGCATCCACATATATGACTTTCCAACAGGGATCACTAGATAATAATCAGTGGTAATTAACTCTGTCTGCTTTTTCTTTCACCTTCCCCAGTTCAGGAGCACAGAGATCAGGCGTAATCACCCTTCCATTGACTCGGCTGAGATCAGCCAACCCAGTACAAGTTGAGGAATTGAACCTGGGACCCATTCCAG
The DNA here is from genome assembly GCF_036365525.1 of Heterodontus francisci. NCBI lineage: Eukaryota > Metazoa > Chordata > Chondrichthyes > Heterodontiformes > Heterodontidae > Heterodontus > Heterodontus francisci. The sequence continues at coordinate 46,465,327 of NC_090400.1, forward strand.
TTCAGCAATGCCTCAATTTTAAAACTCTCATCTGTGTTTTCAAATTCTTCCCTATTGCCTCTCCCTATCTCTGTAACCTCCTCCAGTCATACAACCCTCCGAGATATCTCCGCTCCTGCAATTTTGGCCTCTTGCATGTTTGTTGCTCTGCCATTGGCAATCAGCTGCCTAGGGCCTAAATACTGGAATTTCTCCCTAAACATCTCCACCTCTCTACGTCTCACTCCTCCTTTAAGAAGCATCATGAAACCTCCCTTATTGACCAAATTTATCCTAATATCTCCTTTTGTGGCTTGGTATTAAATTTTGTTCGATGATTGCTCCTGTGAAGTGCCTTGGGGCATTTTACTATGTTACAGGTGCTACATAAATGCAAGTTGTTATTGTATGGCTCAGAACAGGGTGTTTAACAAATGGATCACCAGGAGGGCATGCAGGGATAGGCACTGACATGTTATACCACGGACATTTGACAAAATTATTGACTCAGCCATAGACATGGGGCAATTAATCTGTATATAAAGCATCAAGCCAACCTAATGCCGTCAAAACACAGTCCGATTTAAAATGCATTTCTCCCTATAAAGTAGCTAAGCATACAAACATCAATGGAGAGCAGCACAACTGTATTAGCTAGCTAGCAAGCGAAATAGTATGCGATGCCAAAGTGAATTACTTTTGTTGACTATACATCATGTCACGGGGTGGTAGAGGGACCTTATAGGATGACCTCTGTGAATTCACATGGTGTCAGGAGTGCAAATTCATCCAAAAAAATCATGAAACTCAAGGAAAAGATTGCTACTTTGGTTATTGAGATGAGGCAGTAGAAAAATTAGCAATAGGAGGATGAACCATTTCTCACACTGCTGTTATCACAAGACAGTGTAACTAATGATGGTCAATGTTTGTTCAACTTCTCCACCTGCTTGTAATATGTGTCTGAAGACAGAGCAGCCAAATCAAGAGAATTTTACAGGATGGAGCAGATGGTACTTCAGAAGAGCAGAGTGGGACAGGAAGGGACAGTGAGATTAATGGTAGGTAGCCAAGGCTAGTTTATTCAACTTGACAGCCTGTAAAACTAGGTCCTGGATTCTAAAATACAGAAACATCAGCATCTCTTATGGAAAAAATGTCATTTACTCACCAAAACTAGTGGCAAAATTAGATAAGCACAATGACAAATGAAGAGCGCCCTTCAGTTCCTCTAATAAAGCAATTCTCTTAAATTCACTTATGTCTATATCACTGTCAATTCCGATTCAGCTCTGGCAAGATAATTATTAACAAAAAGCTTTTCTGCAAAAAGTTATGCAGTTATTAAATGTTTAGTCACTATCTGTAAGATTATACCCCAGACTAACCAATTTATGTCCAAGTCAAATCTCATATCTGTTAGCAAAGATGCTCATTTAATGTAATGTAATTATATGATACAGAAAACTTTCAAATGACACTGGCCACTCAGGTTATCTGCCCTCAAACTGAATAGTAAATGATGCATATTACTCATAGTTATTGATCTTTGACATACTTGTAAAACTTACCCTTTAACCCAATTCACAGCAAAAAAAAATTCTAACATGGTCATTGAAACATAATAAACTTTTACTATGTCTTCCCCGACAGTTTTTAAAACTGCAAATGCAGTACGGATTTTGTTAAGGAATCGTAGACAATTCATCATAGATTAAGGTTTATTAAAGCTATCCATTACATAGTCTTCTTCTTCTTCTTTGGCCTCCTTATCTCGAGAGACAATGGGTAAGTGCCTAGAGGTGGTCAGTGGTTTGTGGAACATCGCCTGGACTGGCTATAAAGGCCAATTCTAGAGTGACAGACTCTTCCACAGGTGCTGCAGATAAAATTGGTTGTCGGGGCTGTTACACAGTTGGCACTCTCCTTGCGCTTCTGTCTTTTTTCCTGCCAACTGCTAAGTCTCCTCGAATCGCCACACTTTAGCCTGTCTTTATGGCTGTCCACCAGCTCTGGCGATCACTGGCAACTGACTCCCACGACTTGTGGCCAATGTCACAGGACTTCATGTCACGTTTGCAGACATCTTTAAAGCGGAGACATGGCCAGCCAGCGGGTCTGATACCAGTGACGATCTCGCTGTACAATGTATCCTTGGGGATCCTGCCATCTTCCATGCGGCTCATATGGCCAAGCCATCTCAAGTGCCGCTGGCTCAGTAGGGTGTATATGCTGGGGATGTTGGCCACCTTGAGGACTTCTACATTGGAGATACGGTCCTGTCACCTGATGCCAAGGATTCTTCGGAGGCAGCGAAGATAGAATGAGTTGAGACATCGCTCTTGGTTGACAGATGATGTCCAGGCCTCACTGCCATAGAGCAAGGTACTGAGGACACAGGCTTGAAACACTCGGACTTTTGTGTTCCATGTCAGTGCACCAGTGGAAGGATGAATGAGAATGGACGGAGACTGCTAGAGTTGTGTACCTACCACAACTTCTGCATCACCAACTCGTTCTTTCATACTAAACCCTGTCACCAGGTTTCTTGGAGGCACCCAAGATCACGTCGTTGGCACCAGCTGGACCTCATCGTCACAAGGCAAGCCTCTATAAACAGTGTCCAAATCACACGCAGCTTCCACAGTGCGGACTGCGACACCGACCACTCCCTGGTGTGCAGCAAAGTCAAACCAAAGAAGCTACATCACTCCAAGCAGAAGGGCCGCCCGCACATCAATACTAACAGAATTTCTTATCCACAGCTGTTACATAAGTTTCTAAATTCACTTGAAAAAGCCCTTCAAAACACTCCTACAGGGGATGCAGAGACGAAGTGGGCCCACATCAGAGATGCCATCTATGACTCAGCAATGACCACCTTTGGCAAACGTGAGAAGCAGAATGCAGACTGGTTTCAATCTCACTTTGAAGAGCTGGAACCTGTCACAGCTGCTAAGCGCATTGCACTGTTGAACTACAAGAAAGCCCCCAGCGAGTTAACATCTGTAGCACTTCAAGTAGCCACAAGCGCTGCATAAAGAACAGCCAGGCGCTGCGCAAATGACTACTGGCAACACCTATGCAGTCGTATTCAGCTGGCCTCTGACACCGGAAACATCAGAGGAATGTATGATGGCATTAAGAGAGCTTTTGGGCCAACCATCAAGAAGACTCCCCCCCACCCCCCACCAAGTCTAAATCGGGGGAAACGATCACTGACCAACACAAGCAAATGGACCGCTGGGTGGAGCACTACCTAGAACTGTACTCCACGGAGAATGTTGTCACTGAGACTGCCCTCAATGCAGCCCAGCCTCTACCAGTCATGGATGAGCTGGACGTACATCCAACAAAATCGGAACTCAGTGATGCCATTGATTCTCTAGCCACTGGAAAAGCCCCTGGAAAGGACGGCATTACCACTGAAATAATCAAGAGTGCCAAGCCTGCTATACTCTCAGCACTCCATGAACTGCTTTGCCTGTGCTGGGATGAGGGAGCAGTACCATAGGACATGCGCGATGCCAATATCATCACCCTCTATAAGAACAAGGGTGACTGCGGTGACTGCAACAACTACTGTGGAATCTCCCTGCTCAGCATAGTGGGGAAAGTCTTCGCTCGAGTTGTTTTAAACAGACTCCAGAAGCTGGCTGAGCATGTCTACCCTGAGCCACAGTGTGGCTTTCAAGCAGAGACATCCAACATTGACATGCTGTTCTCCCTTTGCCAGCTACAGGAGAAATGCCGCGAACAACAGATGCTCCTCTAAGTTGCTTTCATAGATCTCACCAAAGCCTTTGACCTCGTCAGCAGATGTGGTCTCTTCAGACTACTAGAAAAGATCGGATGTCCACCAAAGCTACTAAGTATCATCACCTCATTCCATGACAATATGAAAGGCACAATTCAGCATAGCGGTGCCTCATTAGACCCCTTTCCTATCCTGAGTGGCGTAAAACAGGTCTGTGTTCTCGCACCTATACTGTTTGGGATCATCTTCTCACTGCTGCTCACATGCATTCAAGTCTTCAGAAGAAGGAATTTTCCTCCACACAAGATCAGATGGCAGGTTGTTCAATCTTGCCCATCTTAGAGCGAAGACCAAAGTATGGAAAGTCCTCATCAGGGAGCTCCTCTTTGCTGACGATGCTGCATTAACAATCCACACAGAAGAGTGTCTGCAGAGACTCATCAACAGGATTACGGCTGCCTGCAACAAATTTGGCCGAACCTTCAGCCTCAAGAAAACGAACATCATTGGACAGGACATCAGAAATGCCCCATCTATCAATATCGGCGCCCACGCTCTGGAAGTGGTTCAAGAGTTCACCTACCTAGGCTCAACTATCACCAGTAACCTGTCTCTAGATGCAGAAATCAACAAGCGCATGGGAAAGGCATCCACTGCTATGTCCAGACTGGCCAAGAGGGTGTGGGAAAATGGCACACGCTACATTGTATTTGCTAACTATTGTATATGGGTCAGCAGCAGACTGTTTTTGCCAATATAATTCAGCCCCATTACACCATATTCTTGTTTTCATAAGGAATTTACAGTGCTGACCTCTGGAGATTCCTTGGATTTTCTTCTCTGTTTTCCCCTCAAGACAAGATCTGGAACAATGTGATTCCAAATGGATAGCAGCAGAATTGCGACATTTATATAGAAGTAAAAGTCCAGTGAATTTCAATATGTCACTGAGCTTGTATCCGAAGTGAAAGTAATGTGTGCCAGAGTGTAGAAATTGAGACATTCCCTAAGTGACGTTTGCATATTAAAATGAGTTTACATAACATAAGCCTGTAAACTTGTGTTTTAAAATACTTAGCTCCTGTGTTATTTTAAAACACAAGGTGATAGGCTTGGAGTTGGGTGTCCAACCTTGTCACTTGGGGGGCAGTTGCAGGGGCACATTACAATTTTTGTCTTACATAGGGGGCCAGTGAGACAATTTTGGAAAGATAAAGGCATTCACAATTTATCTTACTATTAATCAAAACCACAACAAATCTGCATTTTGTGAAGAATCTTTAAATGAGAAGACTAATTTATTGACTTACTTTCTTGTCACTATGTTGGACAGTGATTTAGTGAGATACATGGCATTTTTGCTGCTTGCACAAGTAATCAATGTCTGCCCGCAAACCTGTTGCAGCAATGTGGAGTATTCCAGATAGATGTCCATCTGTCAGGAGCGATCTTGATCGCTCCCTCCATCCTTTCTCTTTCTGTGTCTGTGTCTCCCCCTCTCTGTGTTGTCCCCCCTTGCCATGTCCACCCCTGTCTGTGTCATTCCCCCCTCTCCATGTTGTCCCTGCTCTCTGTGTTGCCCCTCTCTCTGTCCCCCTTTCTCTCTCTCTCTGTCCCTTTTTCCCTTTCTGCCTCTTCTCTCTCTCTGACTCTCTCAGTCTCTCCCCTCTCTCTCTGCCCCCTCTCTCTGCCTGCTTTCTCGACCCCACTCTCTCCCCCTCCCTCTCTCTGCCCACCTCTCTATCTCTCTGCCCCCCCCCACCTCTCTTTGCTCCCCACACCCCTGTCTCTCTCTCTCTCTGAACATTGCTGGGTGCGGGGACAGCAGTTTCTGAACTTCGGACAGATTTGTGGTTTTCCGGCAGGCTTTAAAAAAAAAATTAGAACCCGCCTTAAAACTTCAAATCTGTCCAAAATTTGGAAATCACTGTTCCCATTCTCAGAATCTATCAGGGAAAGGACTGTTCATGAGAATTAGATAAACATCTGAGCTTAGAAATTCCAATTCAGCTGTGAAACTAACAGTGCGATTTTTTTAAAAACCTGTTTAGTTGGAAAGAAGAAGCCAACGGGAAATTTCTCATGCCTGAAATTACCAGCCACGGACCTCAAAATATTTTGCCACGTATACTGGTGTCCATGTACGGACATGTTGCCGACCCATGGGTGCACATGATTTTATACTAGTATTTCTTAATTAAACATTTTAAAAGTAATTGGTCACATTATTTGTTTTGCTGAACACCAAAACAATCTTCTGCATGGTTCTGTGAGCCAGTTCCTCCGCCGCATCGGAATGTTTCAGTGATGCATCTAAAATTGCCACGTAATCCTGGACAAAGATTTCCCAATATCAAAGGTGCATCTTGTCGTATGTAGAAAGTTTTCCCGTCAAAGATTAACACAAAGAAAAACAAAGAGCACGGCCTTTTGGTGAGCTGGCCGTCGTGTTTTGTTAGGGTGGCTCGTCAAGCGTGGAAAACTATGTGTGAACATCTTAACCTGCTGTGTTTTTATTTTATCACACCACAAATTATGGCCAATATATGAGTTCAGAGTTTTCTTCTTCACAAGGGTGAAACATAAACCCATTGTCAGTTAGAAGGGCCATTGCCATCCTGTGGTTTAGTGGTAGTATGCTTTCCTCTGAATCAGAAGGTTGTGGGTTTAAGTCCTATTCCAGGACGCTGCACTGTCAGAGGTGCTGTCTTTTGGATGAGCCATTAAACCAAGGACTCATCTGCCTTCTCAGATGGATGTAAAAGATACCATGCCACCATTTTGAAGAAAAGCAGGGGAGTTCTCTGGACAAATATTTATCTGTGAACCAACACCTAAAAACAGGATCATCTGGTCATCATCTCATTGTTGTTTTTGAGACCTTGCTGTTGCAAATTGGCTGCCATGTTTCCTACATGACACTTTAAAAAAGTACTTAATTGGTCGTAAAGCTCATTGGGATGTTTTGAGGTTATGAAAGATGCCGTACAAGTACAAGTTTCTTTTTACTTTCTTGAGTACCTTATGGTCACAGGCAACCATTTTCCATTTTAAGGCTGTTCCATTGAATTTCCATTGGTTATCTATAAAACAGCAAAGTTCAATTGCTAACTGCCTTTAGAGAAAAGCCATTGCTCTGTATACATGTACTGACTATACGATATTCAATTGTCAATGAGGACATCGCCAATCAATGCAGTGATAATTTGTCTCCCCCTGCAGTTATCTTTCTTTTTCAAAGTGGGGACGAGCATTCATATTTCCTGCTAATCTTTAAAACCAGTGAGTATTCCTCCCAGATCTGGGCAAGTTTAGTCAATTTGGAATACACCCTGTTGGCCTGCAGCATTTCACTGAGGCTAAACACATGGCAACACAACGGTGCAGTAGCAAGTGGCGCAGAAGAAAAGATGGTGACCAAAAACAGTTTGTGAAGGAGGGCAGCAGACGAGGAGTTATGGGAAACGGGCAAGTAAGGGGAAGGTGACTAACACAAACTGTGGAAATTGATAGCAGGTCTTAAAGGATAAGGCTGTTTTCCAGCCAGATTATTGTCACCAATCTGAGACCAGGTATGGCATTGTGATTAGGATGGGTAAACAGTGAATGAAACTGGTGTTTCCCTGAGGGCTAGAATTAGGGGAACTAAACCACAAAATAGTTACGAATAAAGAAGAGATTGCGGCTCATCTTCATTCATCCATCTAGAGATATCCCAAAACCCCCTCCATTGCATTATCAGTTGTTTCCTGTAGGATGTCCCTCCATTTTCCTCCTGAAAATCTCCCCCATGTAATAGTCATTTTCAGTAGAAAGAAGAATTTCCAAATCAGTCCCAATGTAATTGTTTTATTAATTCCCATCCCCATAACTATTTTATTTACTTTGAAAATTATCTCTGATGCCTCCTCTTGTGGATGAAAATCCCAAGTGTCTCCAGTCTTTCCTCATGAGTCAGACCTTTGATGCTAGAGATCAGCTCGTAATTCTTCTCTGTATTGCCTCTGGCACTTGATGTCTTATCTGTGTCCAGAACTGGGCACAGTACTCAAGATATGGTCTCCCAGAGCACAGTACAGTTTGGTCATTATGCCCTCTGCCTTGTACTTTTGCTGTCTGGCTATATAATTCTATTGGCTTTGTTATTGATTGGATATGTCGAGTATCAGATCTACCAAGACTCCTAGGTCTCTTTCATGTTCATCTTTAATCGTTTCAACACTATTCACACTGCTTATTGTTGTCCTTTCTATATAGTCTGTATTAACTCTCATTTGCCACTGTTGTGTTCATTTAGATATTTTACTCAACTCTTTCTGTAACTTTCTGAGATCCAATTCCACTGCTCCTTCTAGTTCTCCTCGGGTCATCTGCAAATTTAATCACTTTTCATTCAAGTTTCTAAATCCAAGTAATTTATATAGAATTATAAAGCAGTAGTGAACACAAAAGTCCAAGTGTATCAAGCCTGTGTCCTCAGTACCTTGCTCTACGGCAGCGAGGCCTGGACAACGTATGTCAGCCAAGGGCGACGTCTCAATTCATTCCATCTTCGCTGCCTCCGGAGAATCCTTGGCATCAGGTGGCAGGGCCACATCTCCAACACAGTAGTCCTCGAGGCGGCCAACATCCCCAGCTTATACACACTACTGAGTCAGTGGCGCTTGAGATGGCTTGGCCATGTGAGCCGCATGGAAGATGGCAGGATCCCCAAGGACACATTGTACAGCGAGCTCGCCACTGGTATCAGACCTACCGGCCGTCCATGTCTCCGCTTTAAAGACATCTGCAAATGCGACATGAAATCCTGTAACATTGATCACAAGTCGTGGGAGTCAGTTGCCAGCGATCGCCAGAGCTGGCGGGCAGCCATAAAGGCGGGGCTAAAGTGTGGCGAGTCGAAGAGACTTAGCAGTTGGCAGGAGAAAAGACAGAAGCGCAAGGAGAGCCAAATGTATAACAGCCCCGACAACCAATTTTATCTGCAGCACCTGTGGAAGAGTCTGTCACTCTAGTATTGGCCTTTATAGCCACTCCAGGCGCTGCTCCACAAACCACTGACCACCTCCAGGCGCTTATCCATTGTCTCCCGAGACAAGGAGGCCAAAGAAGAAGAAGAAGAAGTGAACCTAACACTGACTCCTGGGAACCCCACTGAACTACTGAGCTGGGCGGAAGTGGTGGTTGGATGCAATACATAAGGTGGAAGGGTGATCTGCATTGATAGTTGTGGGTACATGGATGTAGAGATTTGTAAGGAGGCTCAGGATGAGAAGAAGAAGCTAATAGCATGATAATGTGACACCTGAGAGTGCAGCAGAAATGGGGTCGGGGGATGGATTGCTAGCCACCAGAGAAGAAAGGGTTAAGGATGCAAAAGTCTGTAAAGTGGTTGGTGATGGTAGCAGTGAACACATGAGCGAGGGAGTGAGTGTTAATGAGTGTGAGTTGAGTGACCCAAATAATGACTGATGGCTCTTTCTTTGCTGTTTACACTACCAGCTCCCTCCTTACTGAGAGCCTTATTGTATCTGCGTTACATCCATTGGATCAAGTTACAAATCAAAGTTGTCGCCTTTTTGAATGGTCTTCTTGGTCTCTATCCCCATGTACAGTGTAAAGGAAGCTGTCTCTGCAGAAAGCCATTCACCTTGTGCCCACATCCTGCAACACAAGAGCTAAGCACTCCTCATGCCAGAGCAAGAATACATGTAGCGCAGTTAAAGTTTAAAACTGAGTAGGTTAGGTCCGAACATTCTGACACTGCAGCTATAGTAATTGAGTAATTGTGGGAGTTCAATTCTAAAGGGGGTCCTAACCTATAAGGGGCTGCCAATAAATATATGCACACGCATTGTTCTTACTCTTGTTTAAATTATATTTTCTTTCCCCTCCGTCCCTCTCCTGTGGCTGCTGCTTCCTCATTGTTGGGTATGGTTCCCAGAGAATGAATAGTGTCAGGCTATTTGACTGAAAGTGGCATCATGGTAGTGGTTGATTCTACCTTTAGCCAGCATTCATAGACATATTCATTTCCAATGGGAGATCATCACGAGAGAGCAATCAGAGAAGAAATGCTACATTTTAAAATCTCTTCTCCTCCTCTACCATGGGGACACTGTAGCCATTTATAGTATCCTCATCACTACTTCAGTACAGATCAGGGAAGGAACCTGCAACCCATTTCAGGATTAAGGAAAAATTCACTTCACCATCCAGGGATCCAGAATAAATGAACTTCTTTCCATGTCAACCTCACCCACACCCTCACACACATCCCAGAGTCAAGGACAAATTAATTCCCTCATCCCAGGATCCAATAAAAATTAATTCCCCCATCCAAGGGACTCGGGTGAATTCACTGCACTGTCCCAGGGCCCAGAGAAATTGGCTCCACTGGCCCAAAACACTGGAAAGGTCCCGGTCCCATGAAAGATCGAGTCCATTGGTTCACATGCTAGAATGGGGACATGGTAGCATAGTGGTAATGTCACTGGACCCTAGCTAATGTCTGAGGACATGGATTCAAATTCCAGCATGGTAGTTGGTGGAGTTTAAATTCAATTAATTAATAAAGAAATGAATTAAAATCTGGAATTGTAAGCGAGTGTCAGTAATAGTGCCATGAAACTATCATTGATTGTCATAAAATAAAACTCATCTGGTTCACTAATACCCTTTAGGGAAGGAAGTCTGTCATCCTTGCCTGGTCTGGCCTACATGTGACTCCAGACCCACAGCAATGTGGTTGACTCTTAACTGTCCCCAGAAATGGCCTAACAAGCCACTCAGTTCATGGGTTATTAGGGATGGTAAACAAATGCTTCTTGTCAGTGATGCCCACATCCAATGAAAGAGTCAAAAAAGAACAAAGTCGGTCCACTGGACCAGGTCAAGCATTTTCAGTTTCTGAATGTGTTTGGCTGCATTCACTCTTGAATCTTTAATGAGTCCAGGTAGACAGATGGAAGTGGCTTTACTGGCACTGGCAAATTAGTTAAAATATTTTGCATAATATGAAAATGAAATTATGTTAATATTGTCAGTGCCCCCCCACATCAAGTGCAGAATGATTTAACCAGGATGCTTACTTTTAAAAATTATTTTCAATAATTAAAATTAAAATATTAAGCCCTGTTTCAAAATTGAAACCTCCTAATATTTGTCTTAATTGGCATTTTGCTCAACCATTCAAGTAAAAGTGTGTTTAGTATGACAGGAGCATTGGAAAGCAGCACTTTTTACCTTAAGTGTTTCGTTGGTAACTGTTATTGGTTCTGCATCTCCTCTCTCTCCACAGCAGGTCTGTGTCAGACACAGTTGGATAAAACTAAAGCTTCTCTCTCAGTGTAATCATCCACATATCTTGTGCACATGGACTCCAGGGCCTCTTGTAAATTTTGCAACCAGGACAGGTTTATGTTCTGCATTTTTGTGAGAGGCTGCAGCCCCTTTTCCACTGTTTGAGGGGCCTGCTCCTCAATTTTCAGCTCCACTTTAGTCCCACGCACCTGATCTTTGGCCACCCGGCATAGAGGGTGGGGACCAGCATCACAGAGGACCTTCTCATGTGGCTGGCCAAGGTGGCTATCTATAGGTCCAGGATGGACATGGCCAAGGGTATGGTGCTCTGCTAGCCTCTCTATTCTACAGTCTTGTCTGGGCCCAGGTGGTCCTGAAGAAGGAGCCGCTGCTTCTGCCAGTACGCTTGAGGCCTTCTCTCTGCAAGGACTGGAGATAACCAGAGCAATATCATCAAATAGTTTTACAAGTTTTCTTTTTTCTTATGGTTAAGTTCTTACATAGCATATCCAACGCAGAAACAGGCCATTCGGCCCAACCAACGTTTACGCTTCCCTTGAGCCTCTTCCCATCCTTCCTCATCTAACTCTATCAGCATAACCCTCTGTTCCCTTCACCCTCATGTGCTTATCTAGCTTCACATTAAATGCATTTTATTTTTCATTAGCTGTGCCCCTTAAAACAGGGGGGTATATTTACGTGTCTTTTGCTGATGACAGTTGGGCAACCCAAGGCACCCAGGATGGCAGGAGTCTAAGAACAGCCTAGAATTGGAATTGATTATCCTTCTCAATGTTCTTCCTACCCTCCCACTCAATGGACAATTGGGGCAACACAATTCAATGGTTGAATTGGAAACCGTGATGCCAACTGACTGACCAAAACTCATATGCGGATCACTACAATTGTACATTACTCAGTTAGTAGCATGAATCTGAAAGTTGCTATGAAATAAAGGGCACATTTTGTGTCAGTGCACAGTCCCAAAAAATCTCACCCCTCAGAGGGAGTCTTCTGATATCAGATGTCATATGAATGAGATCTACATTGTAGGTGCTTCTCTCCATATTCTGCCAAAGCTACAGTGATAACTAGAATCGTACGTTTACTACCAGGTTAAGATTACAATTGTAATTTTTTTAAATCTCTAGTTCACACATAGGCATTAGTAGCAGCATGTTTGTGATTTTGGTGACGTCTAGATTGTTTGGGTGCAGGGGCCTAAAATAACTGGAGGTGGGGCTCGTTGTTGTGAGCAAGAAAGCTTTGTGACATCCCAAATCACTCCACAACTAACAAATTACTTTTAGAGTGCAGTCACTGTTATGTAGGAGACAGTCAATTTACAGAAAGCAAGGTCCCATTAACAGCAGATGAGATGAATGACTAATTAAACAAAAAGCAAAAAAGAAAACACTATATTCAAGTAGAAATCAGAATTGGAAGTATTGGAAACACTCAAGTCAGTCAGCGTCGGTGATGAAAATTGCTAAGTTAATGTTTCAGCTGTAGATTCTTCATCAGAAATGCCAGATCTAAGTTGAGATGAATAGTATAGATGCAATTTTTTGTTATTTGAGGGATGAATGTCGGCCAGGAAACCAGGAGAACTGGTTGTTCATATTTGAATGGTGCGAATGTCGAACCTGAGCAGGATGTGGTGGACTGTAGTATACTATTTCTAAACGAGACTGATAACATAAAAGCTACAGTGGAAACATTATTACAAACTCTGCAATTACAAAGCTCTTACAAGGACGACCATTTGTCCTGGTCTCTTTAATAGTTCATGCCAATTCAATAGACACAGTGTCTAAGAACAGCTGCTTCCTGAACCCCTGAAGTTTGGAATAACCAGGTTAGATTGAACACCTTGTGAATCTGTTTCAAACACCATCTTACAACAGAAAACTGAAACTTTAGTTACCACAATAAGGCTCCAATGTTTGACTCAGGAGGCTGGATGTTGACAAGACATGTTAATCAAAGGCAATCAAAGAATGATCATTAAGTTGATTAACCATTTTAAAGAGCATTGTGTCCTCCAAAATAATAGGCAAATTTTATTTTTATTTATAATGATGTCACATGACAGTGTATTTCCATTCAATTCAATTTAAACACGTGTCTTTAAAGTTCTCTATCCAGTTTCAGGTCCATTTAACGATTAACAATTCAGCTAACATGGCCTCAATTTTAACTCCAGATGGGTAGTAGTGGGAGTTAGAAACTCAACCATTTCAGTATTTCAACACCCAAATCTCATTTAAATGCCATTGGCCAACTTCCCACTTACTCTAGATGAGAAGCATCAGAGAATCACACTGGGGTCTTGCAATCAGAGAGGAAGGGGCCAAGAGGAGCAGTCCTGCACCTCAGGCTGTGGAATTAAAATGCAGTCGGGTCCTGATGATGTCATCAAGACTCAACATGCATATGTATAAAAAGACCCCACCATGTTTGAGTGATTTTAACTGTTCATCTGCCTGATTTCTGCTGGATGGCCAGGGTTGAAAGCACCCCTTTAATATGGGTTTGAATCTTTATTCTGTTTTCTGGTTTAGGAGATTCAAATCTTTGTTTTCCTCGAAGGGTGGTGGAAATAACTTTTAATTCATCATTAATGCTTATTTTCTTGTCGTTTTGACTGGTTGAATGGAAACCCCAGGCTCACAGTTCAGAAATCACAATACTGAAACATAGAGAACATAAGAAATAGGAGCAGGAATAGGCCATACAGCCCCTTGAGCCTGCTCTGCCATTCAATAGATTATGGCTGATCTACTTCAACTCCACTTTTCCACCCTATACCCATATCCCTTGATTCCCTCAGTGCTCAAAAATCTATGAATCTGTTTTGTATATACTCAATGCCCTCTGGGGTCGACACTCCCAAAGATTCACAACCCTCGGAGTGAAGATATTTCTCCTCATCTCAGTCCTGAATAGCCAACATCTTTTCCCATGAGGATTTTAGTTTAGTTTAGAGATACAGCACTGAAACAGGCCCTTCGGCCCACCGAGTCTGTGCCGACCATCAACCACCCATTTATACTAATCCTATATTCCTACCACATCCCCACCTGTCCCTATATTTCCCTATCACCTACCTATACTAGGGGCAATTTATAATGGCCAATTTACCTACCAACCTGCAAGTCTTTTGGCTTGTGGGAGGAAACCGGAGCACCCGGAGAAAACCCACGCAGACACAGGGAGAACTTGCAAACTCCACACAGGCAGTACCCAGAATTGAACCCGGGTCGCTGGAGCTGTGAGGCTACAGTGCTAACCACTGCGCCACTGATTGTCAGAGGATACAGCAGGATATAGATTGGTTGGAAACTTGGCAGGAGAAATTGCAGATGGAATTTAATCCGGACAAATGTGAGGTAATGCATTTTGGAAGGTCTAATGCAGGTGGGAAGTATACAGTAAATGGCAGAGAGATCTGGGCATACAGGTCCACAGGTCACTGAAAGTGGCAACGCAGGTGGATAAGGTAGTCAAGAAGGCATACGGCATGCTTGCCTTCATCGGTCGGGGCATAGAGTATAAAAATTGGCAAGTCATGCTGCAGCTGTATAGAACTTTAGTTAGGCCACACAGAATATTACATGCAATTCTGGTCGCCACACTACCAGAAGGACGTGGAGGCTTTGGAGAGGGTACAGAAGAGGTTTACCAGGATGTTGCCTGGTCTGGAGGGCATTAGCTATGAGGAGAGGTTGGATAAACTCGGATTGTTTTCACTGGAACGACGGAGGTGGAGGGGCGACATGATAGAGGTTTACAAAGTTATGAGCGGCATGGACAGAGTGGATAGTCAGAAGCTTTTTACCAGGGTGGAAGAATCAGTTACTAGGGGACGTAGGTTTAAGGTGAGAGGGGCAAAGTTTAGAGGGGATGTGCAAGGCAAATTCTTAACACAGAGGGTGGTGAGTGCCTGGAACTTGCTGCCGGGGGAGGTGGTGGAAGCAGGTACGATAGTGACGTTTAAGAGGCATCTTGACAAATACACGAATAGGATGGGAATAGAGGGATACGGTCCCCAGAAGTGCAGAAGGTTTTAGTTTAGGCAGGCATCAAGATCGGCGCAGGCTTGGAGGTCCGAATGGCCTGTTCCTGTGCTGTACTGTTCTTTGTTTTGTTCTTTGAGACCATGACCCCTCATTCTAGACTGTCCTACTAACTAAGGTCTACAGGTAGATGCAGCCATTTTGAGAGTAAGGAATGTGATTCAATTAGCAACATGTTCAGTTAGGTCATAGAGAACTCTAGTATTTGCTCCCCACAGATACACCAATGCAATCAAGCTAACAACTTGCTTAGCATGCTGGAAAATGACAAAAATGTTGGCCCAATTTTCATGGACGTCATGTTGGCTAGTGAGAGACAGATCAGTGCATCTTTATCTATAGTTTAAAATGATATGATACATCAGCACATTCCAGACACCATACTTTCTTGGGGATACAAGACAATATTTAAATACAGAAGAGAAAAAAAAAGCCATTTATTTAACACTGAGTATTTCTTACTTGGAGCCACAATGTTTATAGCTCTTTGACCAAAAAAAATCTTATAAATAAACCTCTGAATGACCAGAGCTTGTATTTACTTAATAGCAGTCAGATATTGTTGCCTTTAAGGAACACAGGTTCACTTGAAGAAATGATGGGTTACAATTTTCATAAAATACTTGATCTTATAAGACATTTTACTATGAAGAACAAGAGATCTTCTAATCTATATGAAAACCTTACATTTGTCACACTTCAAAATGACAAATACTTAAATAGGTAAGAAAGCCAGTTATTTCCTGATCTTCTTAACCTGACCTGTTCTCAAGGCCAACAACCAGGGATTTACAACCAGCTGCCAATCTACAGAAACTTCCCTCAGCAATTAACCATGACTGGTCCTCAAGCTATACCTATTTAGACCACAACCCAACAAGGCACACCTGAACAGTGGTCTTAAAGGGACAGGCCAGGTTAAACAGAGCTCCAGGTTAAACTTGCAACTAGCGCCATGGGAGATCAGCTAGTACATTAATAAAATGGCTATAGCTTTATTTTCAGAGTTTTGACTTTAATCTCAAAAGGTTTCCAGGCTCTTAATTAGAGATTCTTGGCCTGTAAATCAAAATCTTGGGTATAACTCAGGCATTTACTTATTGGTTATCACTTTAAATTTAGCTTTGATATAATAAATTCATGTGGTCAGTCAAGTCTTAGCCACCAATAGGTTCTATTCTCTCTGTTGATACTGTTTCTTTGTTTTAATTTTTCACCTCGTTTTCTCTCCTTCTCTCTGACTGTGCTGCCTCACATTGGGTCTTGGTTCCTTGGGCAGCAGCCTCATCCAAGTGACTATTCTTCATGTGGGACCCTATCTAGTAACAGACGGTCAGCTATTTAACGGTGATCCTGTCCAACCTCTACTTTCCAGTTGGGGATAATGAACGGAAGCTACTTTTGCTCCCTCCCCTGCTCACTGCAGCCAACAGTAACTTCCTAACTGATCACAAACTGGGGACTGAGACCTTCTCCTCTGTATGGCTCAGTGGGATTTATACTACACTTGTTAGAAAGCCCTGGTTAGACCCCATCTGGAATATTATGTCATTTCTGTTATTATGTTATCTCAGGAGAGATAGATTGGCTGTGGAGGAGGTGCGGCGCAGATTCACTCGAATTATATTAGGGCTAAAAGGGTTAATTTATGAGGACAGGTTGCATAGATTAAACTTGTATTCCCTTGAGGGGTGATCTATTTATGGTGTTTAAGATCATTAAAGGATTTTATAGGGTCCTATTTCCACTGTTTGAGTTAATTAAGGATAGCCAGCACGGATTTGTAAAAGGCAGATCATGCTTGACTATTCTAATTGAATTTTTTGATGAAGTAACAGAAGTTGGTGGAGGGAATGCAGTGGATGTTGGTTATATGGATTTTAAGAAAGTATCACATAAAAGGCTGGTTAACAAAATTGAGGCTCACGGAATAGGAGGGTCAGTGTCCAATTGGATTAAAAAATTGGCACACGGACAGAAAACAGCAAGTTGTGGTAAGTGGTTGTTTTTCAGACTGGAGGATGCTAGACAGGGGTGTTCCCCAAGGGTCAGTGCTAGGACCACTGCTTTTTTTTTGTGCTATATATGACTTGGATCTTGGAATACAGAGCAGAATTTCAAAATTTGTTGATGATACCAAACTTGGAGGAGTGGCAAACAGTGAGGATATGAACTGCTGGCATAGATAGACAAGTAGAATGGAAAGGCAAGTGTGAGGTGATGCATTTTGGCAAAAGGGATAGGGTGAGGTAATATATACTTAATGGCGCAGTTCTAAAGAGTGTGCAGGAACAGAGGGACCTGGGATGCAAGTGCATGGATCTTTGAAGGTGGCAGGACATATTGAGAGTGGTTAGCAAAGCATATGGGATCTTGGGCTTCATAAATAGAGGCATAATAGAGCCTCAACTAGAGATTTGCGTCCAGTTCTGGTCACCACACTTTCGGAAAGATGTGAAGGTCCTTGAAAGGGTGCAGAGGAGATTTACCAGAATGGTTCCAGGGATGGGGGATTTTAGTTACAAGGTTAGGTTGGAAAAACTGGGGTTGTTCTCCCTGGAGCAAAGGAGATTGAGGGGAGATTTGATTGAGGTGTACAAGATTATGACAGGCTTAGATAAGTTAAACATGGAAAAACTGTTCCCATTAACTGATGGTACAAGGACTAGGGGACATAGATTGAAGGTTTTGGGCAAGAGATGCAGGCAGAATATGAGGAAGAACTTTTTTACACAGTGAGTGGTAATGACCTGGAACTCGCTGCCCACGAGGGTGGTGGAAGCGGAGACGATCAATGATTTCAAAAGGAAACTGGATGGACACTTGAAGGAAATAAACATGCAGGGCTACGGGGATTGAGTGGGACTGACTGGAATGCTCCGTGGAGAGCCCAACATGGATTTGATGGGCCGAATGGTCTCCTCCTGTGCTGTAAATAACTCTGAGACTGTACAGTGGAGGAGTCCAGAACAAGAGGGGAAATCCTTTAAATTTGAGCTCGGCCATTTAGGGGTGAAGTCAGGAAACATTTCTCCAGAGTATTGGAAATCTGGAATTCTTTCCCCAGAAAAGCTGTTACATCTAGGTCAACTGATGATTTTTTAAAACTGAATGGCGGAACAGACACAAGGCGCTGATCAGCCTACTGCTACTTCTATGTAGCAGGTTCCCTTACTTAGTTCATTACTGTTTGGGTTTTTTTGTGCTCTTCACCTTCTCCTGAATGGTTCCCCTTTTTGTTACCCCAGTAGGGGAGAGTGGCACAATCCTTTCGGTGGTCACCATTCGTTTAAAAGACAACGAACCATCCCATTATATAGAAAATCTGGCACAGCCAACCCTCTGCCAGTGTGGGGGGGGGGGGAATTCAAGGAATGGGGGGGTGCACGTTGATGTTGTCCAACTGTTTGTCATTTCACACATCTATAGTTAAAATCAGTACTGTTTTAAATACACTACAGTGAAGGGGTCCAGCAAGTTTTATGGTGGAAGATAGGGCAGATGATTAATTAAAGGCTGGTTGTGAGAGCAGGCTGTTTTAATTAGCCCATGGTGCCTCTATTCTCACAGAACCTGTTGAATCATTGACTCACTACAGCCATTAATACATAGTTGAGGATGAGCAATTTTTACGTTTCATTTAAGTGAAACATTTTGTTCTCCCTTTTGTCTGCTGATGGTCAAGAACTGCAAGCTTGCTTTTGGCGTCTTATTTTTTATGTTCTGTCTCTTTCTGTTTGGGATTAGGAATTTGAAATGTATGTTCACTAGTGCTCTTTAACTCCCAATTCATGGTATCTTGAGGATTTTGGTTAACGACTGCCGGTCCGCTGACAAAGTGTCGTAACTTTTAATGTCACGTGCCGTGTACTAATGTTTATTTAAACCTTGATGACCTTGCAAACAAAGTTGCATCTTAAAAGTTGAAAGCATCACCCATTCTTTGCCACATTGGATTGCAGCCTGCCAAGTTAAGAAATATAATTGAAGGTTAAAGAATCGGTGACCTGATCCAACACTGTCAGATTTGATGGCATGACAAGGCCAAGACTTTGTGGCACTGCATAACAAGCACTGTCACACTATGTGATCCGGACCTTGGTCTGTTTCCACACATTTAGAATGATCCAGCTAATTGACTTCCCTAGATATTGTTTGCTGCTCCACCTCCCCTGCACTGATGCTTTTCAGCTCCTCTGGTTGGCTGGGTGTCATCTCAATTGGCCTTTTCCCATCACCATCCCTCATGCTTCATTAATTTCTCTCAGCGGATGGTCAGGATGCTTCGGTCAGGAAACTGGGCAGCTGCCTTGAGGGAGCTAATGGATACACATTTTCCCAGAAGCTCTTTTCACGGATCTGATCCCGAGGTGAAACCTCTGGCAGCAGCGACAGTCTTAAAAAAACACACAGAAGGTATTAACCTTTCACATCGAAATGCTGAAAAGGGCAGGGTGACATCACAATAACTGCTTACTCAGTTACAAAGCCTCACATAACACCTCTGAAGGCAGATCAGGGATTCATTTTTTAAAAAATTAGCATCAAAGTGATTGTTTGGCTTTTACAATTGAGCATTATCTGCTTCCAGTGGCCCACAGTCATAATGCCAGAATTTCCTTTTCATTTACTCTCCAAGTGCTGCCTTTCTTGGACTCATGCTGGTGCACTGTTCCGCAGTCTTCAGTGTTCTACCCAAGGGGTCATCTTCAAATTTGAGCCGAAAACAGTGGATGTTGGTGGACAACATAGCCACTAGTTGCTTGGATAAGGGCCTGGAGAGATCAAGGCTGAAACCAATTCTATCCTTCTCACAAGCACACTATCCAATAATGGTTGCCATTACAGTAACCATGAGCAAAAGCTCCATCGCAAAGATCTTCCTTCATATCAGAAGATCATTTAGGTATTTTGAAGTTAGATATTTTTACAAATTAAGGGTTTCCAAAAGTCCATTTTTTAAAAAGGTATCTAAAGTCTATGGTACTTTATTGCAGAAATGTTGGGCTGGAGGCAGGGCTTCCAACACCAGGCCGAAAAGGTGGGGGGAAACCCGCCTCTGCCTTTTCGTGCCCCCCGGAGCCATCCTCCAGTCTTTCTCAGTCAAAGTTTTAGAAGGCGGGATCTCCGTCCCTGGAAAGATGTTAAAGGGATGGGGATCCTGCCTCCAAGAGCTGCCAGCCAATCAGAGGGCCAGCAGCTCAGCAGTATCAGCAGTGCCCACCACGAGCAGTGGCCATTGCTGGTACTGCAGAGGCCTCAGACCCAGGCCCAGGGCTGGAACCCCAGAAAAGAGGTCGGTGAGGCGGGGTTGCTGGGGCCAGTCCGGAAGGCCCCGGCGAAGGGGGGGGCGGGTGGGGGCAGTGGTCATTCAGCCCAGGGAGAGGGGCGTTCCTGGGGTCACCGATTCCCCACAAAGGAGAGACCAACCCCAAGCTTGCAGGGAGGGTGCCTAATTTTACAAGGCGTCCTCCCCATGCAGTGGAGGACCCCCTGCCCCCGCCACTGGTAAAATCCCAGCGGTGGCGGAAAGAGGCCCTCAATTGGCCCTTAATAGGCCACTTAAGGACCTCAATTGGCCTCTGGACAGGAAAGCCATTGTTGGCCTATCCAGCCCCCAGGAAGGTTGCGTGGTGATGGGGAGGCAATGGGCCCTCCACCCCACTGCCCCATCTCGCCACCCATTGCGATTCTCCGTGACCCTCGCCTCTGATCCCACCTCAGTGGGGCCGGTAAAATTCCAGCCATTGTGTTCGGGACAAGTCAGGAGTGTGATGGAATACTCTCCACTTGCCTGGATGGGTGCAGTTACAACAACACTCAGGAAGCTCAACACCATCCAGGACAAAGTAGCCCACTTGATCGGCACCCCATCCATCACCTTCAACATTCACTCCCTCCACCAATGGTGCACAGTGGCAGCAGTGTGTACCATCTACAAGATGCACAGCAGCAACTCACCAAGTCTCCTTCAACAGCACCTTTCAAACCCCAACCTCTACCACCTAGAAGAACAAGGGCAGCAGATGCATGGGAACACCACTAACTGCAAGTTCCCCTCCAAGCTACACACCATCCTGACTTGGAACAATATCTCCATTCCTTCACTGTCGCTGGGTCAAAATCCTGGAACTCCCTTCCTAACAGCACTGTCGGTGTACCTACACCATATGGACTGCAGCGGTTCAGGATGACAGCTCACCACCACCTTCTCAAGGGCAAATAGGGATGGGCAATTAAATGCTGGCCTAGCCAGCGATGTTCACATCCCAAGAATGAATAATAATAGTTCTGGAATATGCAAATATATACATATTATATATATATATATTTCCTACTTTACAACAGTGACTACACTTCAAATGTACTTCAGTGGCTGTAAAGCTTTGGTATGTTCCGACATCGTGAAAGGCGTTATATAAATACAAGTCTTCCTTTTTGTGTGTGTGAATATTTTATATGTATTATATCGTCAGAGAGAATTTTTTTGTCTTTGACGGATTTTAACTTTGCTTGATACAGCCCAGGAGGAAAGGATGTTGTATATTTTCCAATATCTTTAGTCCATTAGTTTCACTGTAAGTATTGGTGCTATTTAGTGCTCAGCTAGCAGGAGGTAGAATGCAGGTAAAACAGGTGAGACCACGGTTGTGTTTTCTGTGATTCAGAACATGTCTTTGCTTCCTTGTTCTGTTGAAAAGCCGAGCTGGCAAAGGTCATCCAGATCTACCCTAATGACAGGGCCAATATTTCCCACCCCACCTCCTCTTCCATCAGTCTATTTCCAACAAGGTATCAAATATAATCACGTGTGTTAGATTTTAAGCTAGCACGACTTATGGTTCAGTGAATTTATTCAACGAGCCATACCAACCCAGCAAGATTGCAGGTTTGATACCTGCTCTTAGCTGATCTTGAATTGTAGAAATCCTGTTTACGGTCGCTATCTTTGCTGGAGGTACCTGTGCAAGGACACTAGAAGTGGACAGGATCAGACTGGCTATGACACCTCTGTGGCTAATGGCTTGCTAACACTCACTATCAAAGCTCACCCAGCAACGATGCTCCCTTGGACCTTGTGACAGGAAGCCAACCAATCCCCATGGAACTATACCCTAGAAAGAAGTCACCATCTTTGGGAGAGGAAGAGAGAAAAGAAAACAAAATACAGTATTTTCAAAAAACTAATTAAAACTTTATTATATCAAATTTTACAGCACAGAAACAGGCCATTTGGCCCAACAGGTCTATGCTGGTGAAGTTATATATCTGTCATTACATATTATGTTAGGGTGGCCAACTGGCATCTTGTGAGCTGCATCTACCTCTTCTCTGGCTGAAGTGAGGCTCTTTGACTGCCTTATTCAGCTGTATTCCTCAGATGACCCATCTTGATAGAGATACAGAATAACAAAGGATGTGACCAGCTACAACCAAGCAGGCAGCCTTCCTTCCACGCTGACCTGGATAATCTACATATTTTTAATTTATTATATTTACAGCCCTACCAAATTCATGGCTGTGAAAAATGTGTCAAGGATCGTGAAATCTTGAGTCCTCCATGTAATCAGTCATGTTGTGAACATCACATGTTTTATTGATTGACACGAGGCTCAACTCGCTGATTGGTAGATAAGGGAGGGCGTCCGGTACAGTTTTGAGAGAAGCAGTCTCAAGTGTTAGCAGACAAGTGAGAATGCCAGAATGAGCAAATCAAAAAACGGCCACAACTATTACTGCAGCACATTTAGTGAAAGAATTTGGAAGCCAGTGAGTAAGGAATGTGACCTGTTTATAGTCAGCTTTTTGCAATAGTTTTTGAGTATACAATAAATGCCATTTGAAACCAGAAACTCCTTATTTTTGTTTCAAATTGATCATTTTCATGGTTTGGTGCGACATCGTGAAATTTACAATTTAAATATGTGAAATTCACGATTCTTAAAATGCCGTAACCGTGAAATATGTTACATTTGACCGTGAATTTGGTAGGGCCCTAATTATATTATATCAGTCATATAAAGAGAGAACTTGCATTTATATAGCACCTTTCACAACCTCAGGATGTTTGCAGCCAATGCAATACTTTTGAAGTGCAGTCACTGTTGTAATGTAGAAAACACAGCAGCAAGTTCTCACAAAGGGCAATGACCAGATTAACTGGTGTTTATTAGTGATGTTGAATGAGGTATAAATTTTGGCCAGAACTCCTTGGCTCTTCTTCAAAAGAGTATCTCGGACCTTTTTCATCCACCTGAGAGAGCAGACTGGAGCTGAACCTCTCATCTGAAAGACAGCAACTGCAACGTGGCATTACTTCCTCACTATTGCACTTAAGAGCCAGGCCAGATTTTGTGCTCAAGGCTCTAGAGTGTGCATAGAACCCACAATCTTCTTCAGTGAGAGGCAAGACTATTATCACTGAGTTCTTTCTCCTTCTCTTCCTCTTAGGCATTCCCTCGGGAACGAGGATGATTTTCCAGGGTTGTGGGTCCTTAGGTGACTGAATAGTCAAATTCTGGATCCGCACACTCCTACACAGGTGGGGCAGGAGCTGTTTGGTGAGGCAAGTGAATGGGATGCTCGAATTCCCGTGCGCTCCTTCCGCTATTTGTACTTGGGCGCTGCCTGGGCATGTCAATGTTGTTCGAACTGGCTGGCAGTGTCTTGGATGCTTCATTCTCCATTTTGGGTGGTCTCGGGCAAGAGATTCCCACGAATCAGTGGAGATGTCACATTTTTTCAGGGAGGCTTTAAGGACATCCTTGTAGCATTTACTCTGCCCTCCTGGTAACCTGTTGCTATGACGGAGCTCGGAGTAGAAAGCTTGTTTTGGCAGTCTTGTACCAGGCATGTGGATGATGTGGCCCGACCAACATAACTGACTAGCCATGACCAGTGTCTCGATACTGGGGATATTGGCCTGAGCGAGGGCACTGATATTGGAGTGCCTGTCCTGCCACTGAATCACTGAGCTAGTACTGACATCACGACAAGATATACAGTAGGAATTGGCATCTCCCTCATCCATCAACACGTTAACAAGGGCAGTGACTCCAAAATCAAGTTTCACCTTTTGGAAAAAAAAGTTTTTCTTCCTTTGAATTATGACTTTTCTTTTAAGGAAATAGACTTTAGTGACCATTTTACAAATAAGCACTTTCAGCGAGGAGCTTTGTAGGACATTGGGTCACATTTTACAAATTACTGCTCACACTCGAAAGCATTAGCTAACAGGAGCATGCGCCAACAGCCAACTTCTTGATACACACAACCATCATCCAAGGTTCCACCAGGCGTGCTAATTGACAATATCAACCCCTTTTAATGATCTCTCACCCACATTTAGAAAAAGCTGATGTATTAATGACAATACTGTTATCTCAGATATGCAACGTCATTTTTCTGATTTCAGCTAAATTGCTTGAATTTCTTGTAGGCTGGGGCAAGATAATCTATTTGCATAGCAAATCTTTTAAGTAAATTCTTTCTTGGAGGCTAGCATTGATACATTTATAGCATCTAATATACAGTTATTAAACTTCAATTGTCATTAATGAGTTTAGCAATAAGCTGAGCTTTCTACGTTCTGTTCTTGGACTAGTGTGTCAAGCGTTTTCTCTTTGTGTGCCATGTAGGGGCGTAACATGGGGCCTCGGGCACCACATATTAAGTTTAAATCTATTTATTACATACATCTCATGTTGCTGGCACAAACAGACCTCGATGTCTTGGTTTGCAATTTATCCACCAACGAGGCAACAGCATTACAAACAGCCCTTTCAAAACCTCAAAATTCAAATGATACAAATCAGAATGTAAGAAAAATAATCATAAAGAAATAACTTTCATTTATATAGTGCCTTTCACAATCTCAGCTCTTCCCAAAGTGTTTTTTTAGCTAATTAAGTACTTTTGAAGTATAGTGACTGCTATAATGTAGGAAACGTGAGAAAATAGAGTTAGCTGATGTTCCAAACGATAGTTTGGCTAAAAATATATATTGGACTGCCTTTTGGGGAAATTATAGATTCGCACAGAAAAATGAGAGTCTCTCAAATGTCCATTCTAGTGACAGATTGTAGGGTTAGTTTTGTTGCCTATGTTTTGATAGCAGCTAAAGGTAAATAGACTTTTATGAATGGAGCATCATTCAGAGTTGAAACTTCACAAGCTTCCGCTAGCTGAAACCAGGGCAATTTAGAAATGCACATGGTTTTATATTTTTTAAACTTGCAACGATTCTGGAATGGACCTGTCATTCGACGAACTAGTTGATCTGTTTGTATTTAATTCATCTGCTTTTGGACTAAATGTGCTAGTATATCCTGTAATGGAACCTGCCCTTCACATTCGGATTTTAAACAGTCAATGGATCTGAAACCAGGCAAAGAAGTAAGTGGACTACAATATCATAGCCACTGCCACAAGCACAAACCTTCAATGCTTCCAGCTTCTGGAAAGAAAAGAAATTTGATTATAAGACAGAGAGATGCTGCTGATAACTGCACAAGAATGGAGGGATTACTTGAGAGGGGAAAAAGTGAAATGAGAGAAATAAGGAATGCCCAGAGGCAAGAAGAGATGGAAGGAATAGAGAGGGAATGAGAGAAGAAATGAAGCAGAGAAAGATAAAAGAGATCAAATGAGAGAAAAGAGAAAAAGAAAATGAGAGAAAAGCAAGTGATTTAACCAGCAAGAGAGAAAGAAAGAATGAGGAAAGGAAAGACAATAAGCAAAAGCAACTGAGACAGATGGACAGAGGAAATGAGGGAAAAAAATGAGACAAGGAGGGAGAAAATGAGGGAGAGATAGATACAGAGAGAAGGAATGACAAAGTCGAGAACAGAGGGAATGAGGGAGATCAGTACAGGTGTAAAACAAATATGAAATGACAAATATTTGACAGGTAATGATTGAGATTACGAGAGAAATGGTGATTATGAGAGAGATGAAATGAAAGTGAGAAAAGGAATGAAAGACAGAATGGGAAGCATGAGGGAAGAGAGAATTTTCAAAAGTTGGCCACCCCTCTACGGTGCTAAGTCTGCAACTTGCACTACAGATTCAATATTGGGTAAAGCAGAAAATTCAAATGTTAATCTGATTCTTGAATGGGTCAAGTTTTGCAATAGAATCTTCATTTCATGAAGTAACATAGCGATAGGTGTGTTTTAAGAAGGTAATTGTAGTACAGCAGCAAAGAAAACCTCTGTCAATTTTTATTTGTGCAACGATGAATCAAAATGACATAATCTCAATGTTATTATAGTGGTCCAATGGCTATCAGACCTTTCAGTGTTTATAGGAAAATGTAATTTAAACTCCCCTTTCCTGCTCATTTCGAAATGCTTGCCTCCTATTTATCAAATCTATATTGACACAAGAGCTGGAGAAGATTGCAGATATAGGGAGGGTGAGGCCATGGAGGCATTTAAACTTGAGGATGAGAACTTTAAATTGCTTTTGAAGTGTAGTCATCATTCTTATGTAAGTAAACGCAGCAGCCAATTCACTCCCAGAAAGCTCGCACTAACAGCAGCAAGATAAATAACCAGTTAATTATTTTCTTTTGGCGACGTTGATTGAGGGACGAGTGTTGGTCAGGATTCCAGCCAGACTTCCCTGCTGTTCAAATAGAGCCATGGGGTCTTTAAATCTACCTGAAGAGGCCAGTGGGGCCCTCTGTTTAACAATTCATCTGAAAGACAGCCTGTCTGAGGCATGCTGCATACCCTCTGTACTGCAGTGAGGCATCCGCCTAGCTTATTTGCTCATGTCCTGGAGTGAGACTTGAATCTGTGCTACCACTGAGCCAGGGTGACAAGTTATATTCAGCTTCAGGTGTAGGAATGAAACCAGACTTCACCGCCTCACTTCTCTCATAACCTCTGCTTACGATTAACTTTAAAAATGTTATAAGAAAATGATTAAATATAATAGGAACTATTATAGAGGTTGAAGGCCCCTTGCTTCCCTGAGCCTTAGTGGTCCCGCCCTCACTACCCAGACCGACACATTAAGAATGGCCAGGCATCAGCAGGTTCGGGAGAGGAGGAAGAGAAGTGAGGAAATCTAAAAAGCTTACAGGACAAGACTTGTGTCAAGTGCTCGAATTTACCCCGTCAACGAACAGTAACATCTGTCACCTTCAATACCTGTATAATGATGTTGCCAATCACTCCTCTGAGGCAAACTACCCAAATATTTAATGAGTTATTTACATAAATGCCTGTCAGGCACTGTAGCTGTGACCTTATTATGACCGAGACTGACTCAAAAGACAATTTCACAAGCTGTATTCTAGCTGCCCTCTTGAACAAGCCTGACCATGTGACTGTGAAATGTGATTGCAGTGACGTAATATTGACCAACACCTTTATCAAATATGACCTGCGTTTGATCTCCAGTTTTGCTCAAAGGAAACTGTGGATGGAAAAGGATCTTATGCGAATGGAGTCTGCCAAACCTTGGTATGAGGCTGGTAAACATTTAGTTCCATTTACTTAGACAAATGACGTGCCCACGTTCCCGTCGTATTGTCAGATATTTACTTAAACATACATGCTCCACACGTTGCTTTTGAGTGTTGTTGAGACAGGAGCAGCTTGCAAAAAAGAATAACATAGTAAAAGAGAAAGTATTTTCCTTCAACTGAAACACTCCCTCCTGTCAGCTGCTGCTGTTGTAGCCTGAGTCCTGGTTACAGTCTTGCTTGGAAACATAAAACAAAACACTACCCCCCATTGGCTGGTAAACATACTACACCGAGTAGAACGGAGCCCTACAGACGGCAGCAACTGGCATTTATGTCACACTTGCATCACTAAAACAGATTACCTAGTCATTATCTGTGTTTGTGGGATCCTGCTCTGCGCAAATTAGCTACCGTTTCCTACCGTTCAACACTGACTACACTTCAAAAAGTATTTCATCGGCTGTAAAGCACTTTGGGACATCCAGAGATGGTGAAAGGCGCTATATAAATGCAAGTCTTTTTTTTCCTTTTAATGTAGAGAAATATCCCAACCAGCATGTTGCAGGTTTGACCTCAACCTGTACTCATAGGAACAGGAGGAAGCCATTTAGCCCCTCAAATCTGTTCTGCCATTCAATGAGATCATGGCTGATCTGTGACCATATATCCACCATTGCTCCATCTCCTTTGATACCTTTGGCTAACAAAAGCTATCAATCTCTGTCTTAAGATTAAGAATTGATCCAGCATCAAATGCTGTTTGCAGAAGAAAATTCCAAACTTGCACCACCCTTTGCATGTCAAAGTGTTTACTAATTTCACTCCTGAAAGATCTAGCTTAATTTTTTTGACTATTCCCCCTAGTCCTAGATATTTTTACAACCAAGGTGGGAGGAGTGCACTGTCTTTTTTAGTTCCATTTCTCCACAGGTCACAACAGATACTTAAATGTTTACCTGGTTACCGTTTTGGTCAATCACAGACTCTACTCTTTATCCCAGAATAAAACACACCAACCAGGTTTCTTTAATAAACAACAAAATTATCAGTTTATTATAAAACAAGTCTTAACCAGTAATGAAGCAAAGCATAAACACACAGATTGAAGTATAACAGTTCTCTTTTTACTTTAGCCCCTCTCACTCACACACACATACATACATACATCGGTTAACCAGAAAAATAAAAGGGATTTTTGTTTTTAGAGCTCTATTACAGACAAAAAGCACTTGGGCTAAATACTTGCTCATTCTTAAAGATACAGCAGATGAGACATGTTGTGTTCCAAAACTGGCATACAGTCTGGCGTCTAGGGACATGTAGATGGGTCACTGGGATCTTTTAGAACAGTTCTTTTCAGGAGGCATTGAGAATTAATTTAGCAGGATATTCTTCAAAGACAGAAGATGAGATGAATTGACACAGTGTCTTTTAGAGAGGTGCTGGAAAGCTGAGCTGGGTTGTGGTCTTTTCTCCTTCCTTAGGAATTCTCTTCTCTCCTTGGAAGTTCTCTCCCTTTTTATACAGTTCAACCCCAACTCAAAAGCAAAACTGACAACAGGAGTCTACCCTTCGACCTCCATCAATCTTGACCTGTCACTTCTTTGTAAACAACTTCTCCAGGTGTCCAAAGTTATCTGTTGTTTATGGAGCTAGAAGTCAGGTGGTTTCCCAGAAAGGTTTGTTTTCCTCACAAGACCTCTCAGAGCCCCTTTTAAAAAATCATTTCCAGGGACTGCTCTTCAAAGTCAAGTGGCCTTTACATGACCCCCTTTGAAAACCCCAAAGTTTAACATTTTGTCAATCTTTCAAAAATGAATCCACAAAAAATATATTTAACAAAACACAGAGGCACTCTGTGGAATAAAAATAGAGGCTATGATTAACCATATCGGTAAGTGGGAAAAAAGTATAAATATATGTTGTGAACCATGGAGAAGTGGAACGAGAATAAATTGTGCACTCCTCCCAACTTGGTTGTAACATTTGATTAGTGATCAAATCTTTTACAAACAAGAAAACTGTAGCACAAAGCGAAAAATGTTTCATCAGAGTTCAGGGAGTAGTGAAGACAGTGATTATTACTGAACAGAATGAAAAAGTACAATGGAAAACTGATTGCAGATTAATGACAAGAGTCTAAATGACCATTTCAAAAAGGCACTTCCAAATGCTAATTTTATCACCATCAGCACTCAGCAGAGTTAGCGGCACACAGATCAGGAAGGTTCTATATCGCTATCTTATGCTGAGTCAGCTGATCACAGCCAGAACAATGGATGGGATGCTTCAATGGGCCTCAGTGAACCCTTTGGAAGATTGCACGTACTTTGATAAGTATAGAATCAGGTTTGGCTGTAATGCCTTGGACCCAATAGCCTATTAACAACAACAATTTGCAATTTTATAGCATCTTTAACTTAGTAAAAGGTCCAAAGGTGCTTCATAGGAGCACTATCAGGCACATAAGGAGATATTAGGACAGGTGACCAAAAGCTTGGTCAAAAGGACCGATCTTAAGCAGCATCTTAAAGGAGGAGAGAAGATGGAGAGAGGGAAAGGTTAGTGAAGGAATTCCAGAGCTTAGGGCCAAGACAACTGAAGACATAGCCACCAAGGGTGCAACAAAAAGAAGTCGGGGTTGTACAACAGGCCAAAATTGGAGGAATGCTGCATTCTCAAAGCATTGTAGGGCTAGAGGAGATTAGGAGACAGGGAGGGGGCAAATCCACAGAAAGATTTGAGCACAGGGATGAGAATTTTAAAACTTAGGTACTGCTAGACTGGGAGCCATTGTAGGCCATAAAAACATAGAAAATAGGAGCAGGAGTAGGCCATTCGGCCCTTTGAGCCTGCACCACCATTCTGCACTACGATCATGGTTAATCATCCGTTCCCACTTTCTCCCCGTATCCCTTAATTCCTTTAGCCCTAAGAACTATATCTAACTCTTTCTTGAATATATTTAATGATTTGGCCTCAACTGCTTTCTGAGGTAGAGAATTCCACAGGTTCACCACTCTCTGGGTGAAGAAATCCCTCCTCATCTCAGTCCTAAATGGCTTATTCCTTATCCTTAGATCGTGGCCCCTCGCCCTGGACTCTCCCGCCATCGGGAAAATCCTTCCTGCATCTAGTCTGTCCAGTCCTGTTAGAATTTTGTAGGTTTCTATGAGATCCCCTCTCTTTCTTCTAAACTCTAGCGAATACAAGCCTAATCGACCCAATCTCTCTTCATACGTCAGTCCTGCCATCCCAGGAATCAGTCAGGCCTGCGAGCACGGGTGTGATGGTTGAATGGGAGTTAGGAGTTAGGATACAGGCAACAGAGTTTTCAGAGGGTGTATATGGGAGGCTGCCTAAGAGGGTTTTGCAATAGTCACTCCGTCTAAAAACAGTCATGAAGAATGGGCACTTGGACAGAGGTCTCTTGGCACCTGCTGAACCCAAACATGAGTCAGTACCTTCAGGATAGGATGAGAGAAAACAAGCAGAAAACTATATTAAAAGGTTCTTGGGTAAAACTATATTATATATATTATATATATACTCTCATCCTCTCAAGGAGTCTTAACATGCTCAACTCCCTCAGCCACTAGCATTCTTCATCCCCCAATCTCCTCCAGCATTTCCCAGCTTTCTCATTGCCCCAAACATACCTGTCTTCTTTAAGCCTCTAGCACCCTATACACTAAGGTTATATTTAGTTTGCACCTCATGATCTTGTTATAAGCAGACACAGTAGCTTGAATCTAGCTGGCACCAAGTGTAAAAACAACATTCTAAGCACATGCACTTCAGCACATGTAGATTTTTGCTTCCCTGGCAACAACTATTTATTGTTAGGAGAATGAGGGGACCATGCACATTGTCCTGAAACAGTCAATCCAACGCTTTAAACATTTGCAGTAGGTCCAGGTACTTCTGAAATGTAATTTCACTCCGACCTGGGTTATAGCTCATCTGGTGCAAATCCAAGGTGATGTAGACGCCTTCTTGGAAAGGTGTCCCACTGTTCAGCTTCTGTATGCCTGGGCATCAGACTAGATTAGGGCATCTGAGTTATACTGCAACGTTTCACCTCAGTGGGCACCCAAAGCTACTGTACATCAATGCCCAATGACAGTGTTACTGCATCTGAAGAGAATCTGTTTGTTTCCTGAGTATCAATTTTGGAGTGTTAAGTAATGTGCCACCTCTTCCTGCAATTAGCCTTTAGCCGATCTAAAATGAAAGAATTTTATTTAAATATTGCAATGTCTGACAGTGAGGTGTAAATCCGCACAGACATCTGGCCTGATCACATTTACTTCTGCCAACTGTATGCCAGTTCCCAATGAAAGGTCGGGCTTTGGGAACTCCCCCACTGAAATCCATCCTCTCCTACTTTAATGGACAGAGTTGGGGTCTGCAGGAGCGCTCACTTCCAACATTCAATTGAAAGAGGTTTAGGACAAGGACAAGATCTGGCATATATATGTCCTGACTGGTGCAGCATACTGTTGCTGAAGTTACAGTGGACATAGAGCAGAACAGACATTGATATTTGGGGCCAGATTATGTAGAGTGTGTCTCTCCAGTAAGAGAGTGTGCAATCCATAATCAGGCAAACATAAATCCAGTATTACTTATGTGGAAAATTCAATAGTTTGGGAGGGAAACTCTAAGGATGACCAAAAAAGAAATTGTAAAAGGAGCCTTGTGTTGTTTGGTTGGGAGATGTGGGGGAGGGGTCTCTCCTGCAGCATTAGTGCAATAACCCAGCCTTGTCAAAATGACAGCATCATTGCTAGGACACCACATACAAAGATTGGTGCAATGGCGGTTTTAGACTATGTTGAATATGCTATGGTGTCCCCAGTGACATAATTACAACAGTCTGTCTCACAAGTTATGCTCAGGTAAGTACACCCTAAAGTCACAAAGCCAGCTGCTCCCAAGTACTGCTTGAGGTCAATTAGAGGATATTTTCATCGACTGGGAAAGATTCTCTGAAACCAACAAGAAATGGCTGGCTTTCTTTTCATCTTTTTACACACTTTGAATGGGACCCAGAAATCTGAGTGTTTAACCATATAATGTGTGTAGGTTCGGAGTCACATGTGGGCCACTTAACAACTCATAAATTTGTCTCGATGACCCTTGGAGGCAGCAATGGCCTCTTGCTATAGCAGTGATTCACTCAGTCACCAAAGTACAAGTAATTAATATGCAAGTGGCTAATAACAATTCGATTCCAGTCACCATCTGCACCCTTCACTGGTCAAACGCAGCCAATGAAAGCAATAGTGAAAATCTTGCACAGAATCGGATTTATCCACCCACTCATCAGACTCCGGGGGAACAAGATTGCCTTACATCAACATCTCTGCAAGGTGATTGTGCATTCCATTCCCAGAAAAAGGGGAAAGGTCGAATTTGATTAATCATGCAGTTAATATTGTTTAGCTAACATTACATCATTTTCCACCACCAGCAATTCAGGCACAAAATATGTGGTACTTTCCTAGTCTGTCCTGCAGCACAGGAAGTGACAATTCTTCCATTCCAGGAAATATTTCATGTTTTCTAATTATTCAATTGGAACAACTTTCTTAAGTTATGGTGCACACTTTGTTGATGCTTTTTTGTTTAAAACAATAGGAGGTCGGAACCAAGCAACATATTTGACTTAAAAACAAGAAATGCTGGAACCACTCAGCAGGTCTGGCAGCATCTGTGAAAAGAGAAGCAGAGTTAACGTTTCGGGTCAGTGACCCTTCATCGGAACACATTTGACTGGATGGTGCAGATTGGCTGCATTGTTGATGCATCTTTTGATGCTGCTTTGGAACAGAATGTGGCCTTGAAACAACAATAACAACAAAAAAACGATCAAAACTGGAAAAACAAACTGCAGGTAGCATTTAATGAATACACCGCAGAGAGTCCCACCAAATGAACAAGTGACTGGGTGCCCTGACCTTGCTTGGGCTCAATATTCCCACGTAACTGAGGTTTATTTTTAAATTAAGGGCATTTGAAGACTCCAGGCCTGTAGTACCAGACACCACCAAGTTTCAAACGAGTAGGAGAGAATCAAGAAGCTTGGATTTTAAAACCCTGTACATTATCTCGCTATTTAATCCTCACTCCCTTACAATTTATGTGGCTATAATTGTAAACCAACTATTTAATATGGGCATTAAGAGTCAACCAGGCTAGGTTCCCTTTGCTTAAGGTTAATAGGAAATCAGTTGAACTTTTTAAAACACCAATCAAACAGCTCTCGTGATTTTAACTGGTACCAGCCCATAATTGCTAGATTTAATTTCTGAACTTGCCATAGTGGGATTTGGACTCATAATCACTAAGTTACTAATCCACTACCATAACCACTGGGTTGTCATACACAAATATGGAGAGTTAACCAAAGTGTCCAAACTCTGGACTGACTAATTTCTCTTAAATTGCAACATAGACAAATGGATATCCTGTTCACAATAAGTCCGACAATGCACTAATTCCTAGCAACAGGGGCATTATACCTTGGCACACATAGTGTATTACTCTGCTGTTGTCAGGGGGAAATTGTATCATCGGGCCTGTTCTTTTCAGGATGCACGGGGTGCAATGTCTGGCTTCCAACCGAAACAGGTGCAGTTCTATTGGGTGCCAGGGTGCAGCCTGAGTCATTTTGAGAACCAGTTCTCTTCACCAGCGAGAAATTACTAGTTTTCTTTATTCATACATTTAAGTGTGACCTGGAAATTTGAGTGCGGCATAGTATTTGCACCTGAGACCTGACTGACAGATCTGTAAAATGGTGGATCGCCCACTGTGTTGATTGTGGGAGTAGCTTTTAGCCATTACTGCCTAATGGCTAAAGACACAGCTGCCAATGGTGGGCACAAAAGGCCACAATTAGAGGAACAGAGATTTCAGGAGGGGTTTGTACGGTTGGAGGGGGGTTAGAGACATGCAGCAGGACTTTCCCTGTGGGCTTCAGAATTCTGAAGTCATGTTCAATTGGGGGTCAGTCTGTGTGGGGGAAACAGTCGCCCCAACTGTGATTTTCCCCAAATTGGCCCATTAATGTCCAGAGGCCGGGCTCACCATTCAATTAAGGATGGCGGGCAGGCTCTCGAATCTAGAGGGCGTAGGAGGCCCTCTGACATTGAAGAAGCAGCAGGCTGCCTTTTCAGGTAAGTGGGAGAGAGGGTGCCTCCATTTTGAAGTACGCTGTCTCCACCTTTATGAACTTTAAATTTATAAATAGCCTCAGCAGCTGAGCTATTGTGGAAGGGGATCTCCTCAACAGGGTGGCCTGTGGTTGCAGCGGAGGCCAGGCAAGCACGGAGAGCCAGCTCCAGGCAGTTATACTGTTCCCGATACCTCTGGGGACCTGGTAGCCGACTGGAAAATTCCATTCGGCCTCCAACAATAGGCCTGAACAGGCAATTAACAAGCTCAATTGGCTATCCGCCAAGCCCTGCTGCCACCACCCCACCCCACCACCGGTAAATTGGTCCTGGAGCAGGATGGAGTCGGGCAACTGACATGCCAGCTGGCGGCACAAATCTACGCATCCGACCGCCTCCATGTTCGCCCCATCGGAGCCTAACATTTCAGCCCATGGGTTGGTGGGGGGGGGGGGGGGGGGGGTGGGGGTTGCAAGGCCATAAAAGCATTTAAAAGCAAGACTGAGATTTGTAAATTGGAGGCATTGAGGGACCGGGTGCCAATGCAGAACAGTGAGGACAGAGGTGAAGGGTGAGCGGGACCATGTAAGCTGTGATATGGGCAGCAGAGTTTTGCATCAGCTCAGGTTTTTGAGGGTGCAGTATGGGAATCCAACCAGGAGAGTATTAGAATAGTCAAGTCTAGAGGTGATAGATCCATTGTCATGCTCAAGAAGGGAACAATGATGAAATATGAAATGAACTGGAGGAATTATGAAATAGGTCAACTGTTCAACCAAACTACAAAAATGGACACATTTGTGCCATAGACAAAATGGAGTAAAGGTCAGGTGACCCCTCTGGTACTGTCTGTAAACGTGCTTGGCTGTTGAAGACGAAACCCATTATCCACATCTGAATTAGCTTTGAGGAAAACACATTGAAATAGAAAAATAGCCCATTCCATCCCAACAACTCCTAGGTGCAGGAATGAAACTAACAAAGACTTTTGCAGACAGACTGATTCTGAAGCTAAGGCCTAAGTAATGGATGTGAAATAACACATATTTATCAAAATGGACCACATTCAAATGCCATCATGTCAAAATGGTTCCCATATCCTGGAACATTGTATGAATCACTCCGGGGGAGAGAGCCCTTAATCATCTGACTGACACCCCAACTTGACAAGTTTCTACCTGAAAAGGTATCTCTGAAGAGAGAGCGAGAGGTAGAGCATCCAGAGATGGTATTTTCCAGCCAGAATAGCTGTGAGACAGTTCCAGCTAAGCAGGAGCCCTGCTGATAACATCTTTTAACTACTACAGCAGAGAAATTGCAAGGTGACTTTGGAACTCCCCATCTGCGAAAGTGAACCGAGATTTCCACCATTGACTTCGGATTGAGTTAACCACAAGGAGCCTGTGACACTTCATCCTTTTCAAGACAACGTACATTCAGGCCTGCACCACTGAAAGATTTTCCCAAAAAGCTTCGAAAGGTTTTTTAAAACATCAATTTTTTCACAACAATTGGACTCTAATTGCATGCTACATTCTACTCTCTATCTTTTCTTGTGTGTATGTGTGTGAATGCGTGAGTGGGTTTGGTTATTATGTAAAAATATTTATTTTTCTTTTTTAACCTATGAGAAAACTTGACATTTTTCTATTTATTTGACCCTTTGACACTTAGAGACTAAAACACTATTTTAAAAACACTATCTGTGGTCAACTGAGAGGTGAAAAGTGAAAGTCCACCCACACCACTTCCCATCTGTGAATAACACCGTGGATGAAGGTTTCAGCAGCAGATGGGCTGAGGCAGAGTTGGAAAGGGCCAATGCTACAGAGATGGAAGTAGGCCATTTTTGTGATGGAGAGGACATGAGTTTGCAAGTTCAGTTTG
This sequence comes from Heterodontus francisci, assembly GCF_036365525.1. Taxonomy (NCBI): domain Eukaryota; kingdom Metazoa; phylum Chordata; class Chondrichthyes; order Heterodontiformes; family Heterodontidae; genus Heterodontus; species Heterodontus francisci. The sequence goes on from NC_090400.1 coordinate 46,501,990, forward strand.
GAGTCAAATAGAAGGCTGAGATTGTGAGCAGTCTGGTTCAGCCTGAAATAGTGGCTGGGGGTTGTGGGGGGTGGTGGAGAATGGAATCAGTGGAGAGGGTACAGAGTTTGTGACAGGAGATGAAGTCAATGGCTTCTGTTCATTTGTGTGTGTAAGTGAGGTTTCTACCAACGTTTTGTCAATGGAGCAGGAGAAGCTCCAAGGAAAGTCCTAGCATTTATTTTTAGCCCACTCTTTCTGTGCTGATAATTTTTTTTTTAAAAGCAGATGAAAAAGCATTCAAATATTGTTTGCAGTAATTTGATCAGGTCCCCCTCTTTTTTATTTTAATGGTTAATGTTTCTAATTGGCTAATTCAGAATTAGTTGTTTTCGTAAATCCTCAATAGTTTCTCATTGGTAGCTTTCTGGCTGATTCCCTTGCTTTTTATTTGTCTGTTGCTATCTCCTCCATTCTAATTTGCTAAACATTACTTTGAACTAACCAACTAAGTGTGACAGACAAGCGTGATGGACAATGCAGGACAGATAAAGCGTGACAAGGAAGAGTTACAGAAGGTAGGTGTTACACTCATAGAAAATGCATTTAACTGCAACTTTTTTAACATATAGATAGAAATCTGAACAATCACACACTTAAAAACTGATATTTGGGTCCTCACGATAAGTTATGATAGTGCCCATAAATGGGGCTTTTTTGAAATTAGTTTTTGTACTCATGGATGCAACATCATTGGCAAGGCTCCATTGCACTATAGCACTCCTTAAACAATGCCCTAACAATTCACCTCAACACGAACCCGAGATGAGCAAGCCCTCTCCCTGATAAGTACACATTAGTGTATCATGCAGTATACCCATCTCCTTATAGATATTGAAAGAAAAAGTGCCTAGCTAATGTTGAATAATATGGCAAGGGGAGGTGGTGGCGTTGTGGTAATGTCACTAGACTATGAACCCAGAGTCCCAGGCTAATGCTGTGGGGTCATGGGTTCAAATCCCACCACGAATTCAATTAATAAAAATCTGGAATTAAACAGCTAGTCTAGTGGTGATCATGAAACCATTGTCGATTGTTGTAAAAACCCATCTGGTTCGCTAATGTCCTTTAGGGAAGGACCTTAACTGGTCTGGCCTACATGTGACTCTAGACCCACAGCAATGTGGTTGACTCTTAGATGCCCTCTGAAATGGCCTAGCAAGCCACTCAATTCAAGGGCAATAAATGCTGGCATAGCCAGTGATGCCCACATCCCCCAAACGAATTTTAAAAAAGGATACAGTAACTTAGTCATTATGATACGGGGCTAGCAAGCCAGAGGTCATGAGTTCAAATCCCACCATGATAAATTGTGACATTTAATTCAACAAACCTACTAATTTCTGGGCTGTCAGATTGTCAGAAAATCCCAACTGGTTTACTAATCCCGTTCAAGGATGGGAACCTACCGCCCCTAATTGGTCAGGCCTACATATGACTTCAATCTCACACCATGTCGTTGACACAATGCCCTCAGGCAAATGGCAATGGGCAGTAAATCCTGTGTTGCACACATCCCCAGGTCAGATGGTTATTTTGAAAAACAAGGTACCTTTGTCGAGGTTTCACATCACTGTACAATGTTGAGATGCCCCAAAGCCATGTGATACTTTTATCACTTTCGAAGTACAGTCATGTACACTGGAATAAATTAGGCCAACAGTAGTTGTCACATCTTCACTGTCCAGTAAAACAATTTCATAATCCTGCTATCAATCGGTTTGATGCTAGCTGAACATAACCGCCTGTGTGGAGTGATAAAAGTATTTGCACTGGGCACTGTAGCAAAAACAAAATAGTCATCAATCAGGGACAGTAAAATCTCACTGGCAAAAGATGATGCCATTTTTGTGAGCATTTTGTGCCATAAAGGTATGTGTGAAAGGTGTGTGTGTGTATAGTCCATATCAAAATGAACTGAGAGGCATGGGGCAGGATTTTCGCCCTGATATGGGGGCAGAGACAGAGTTTAGTTTAGTTTAGAGATACAGCACTGAAACAGGCCCTTCGGCCCACCGAGTCTGTGCCGAACATCAACCACCCATTTATACTAATCCTACACTAATCCCATATTCCTACCAAACATCCCCACCTGTCCCTATATTTCCCTACCACCTACCTATACTAGTGACAATTTATAATGGCCAATTTACCTATCAACCTGCAAGTCTTTTGGCTTGTGGGAGGAAACCGGAGCACCCGGAGAAAACCCACGCAGACACAGGGAGAACTTGCAAACTCCACACAGGCAGTACCCAGAATCGAACCCGGGTCCCTGGAGCTGTGAGGCTGCGGTGCTAACCACTGCGCCACTGTGCCGCATAATTTCACGCCACTGGTTGGCATACCAGTTTATCGGTACCATCTCACTCCCCAGCCATTTGTGGGAAGGCTGGATCAGGGGTCAAAAGGCTACCCACCTGCAAGAAGCAGCTAGCTAGTTAACCTAATTAAAAGGCCAACAAGGAATTTTCCAATCAGCCTGCAGGCCCCCACCAGCGTTGGCAACACGGCATATGCCTGGAGGTGGCTTCCTGAGAGCAGACTGGTGAACCAGCGCTCCAGGAAGCCTTTGAGTCTCCCATGCCTACCCGGTCACAGCTGCGCCCACAGGTGTCCCTCCACAATGGTGGTCTGGCAGTTGTGGCCATTTTTTTTTTTAGCTCAAATCTTTTAAATTTGCTGAGAGGGGGCCTCATGATGGAGGTGACCTTTTTCTCCCTTACCTGCAACAGCAGGCTGCAACTCCTTCCATACTGGAGGGTCTCTTATTGGCATTCCAGCTTTGAGAGCCTGCCTGCCATCTGTAATTAAACAGCGAGCATGCCCTCTCGCCATTAATTGGCCAATCAAAGCAAAATCACTGTCGGGTGGCTGTTCCAGACACAGTGCCAGGTCGGGACCTGCATTTGACCCCAACTTTGGGGACCCGACCCAAAACGTAAATTCTTGCCCATGATTTGTTTGGATTCTGAGAGCAATTTTAACCTCCCTTGCCAGGTGGGAAACCCGCGGAATCAGGTGGACACTGATTTGACACATTTTAGTCTATCCCGACAGTCAGGAAACTGATGGGATTGGGTACAATGTTGGTTTCACACCCCGTTCGATCTTGCTCTCCATTGAAGTCAACGAGTAATATTAGGCAGGGTATGAATTCAGCTTTCCACTTGATTCACACCCGGCAAGTGAGGTTAAAATTACCCCTGAAATGACAATGTATTCAATATTCACCACAACAGTGCATTCAACAAATATAACACCCGAGTCCTTCAGAATCACACAATTCTTTAACATTTCTTCTTCCTATAACCTTTAGGTTTCTGAAACGCAAACTTGACGTCACCTAATCACTGCTCCTCAATTTGCTTCCCCTTTTCTCCTAATCTTCTCAAGCTTGGTGACTCTCTGCATTATGGATCTCAAATCCTTCATCCAATGCTCTCAATTTTTTTTAAAAGCTGTTTTTACCAATACCTTTTTTAAAAATTAAAAGCAATTCACAAGACCTGATTGCAAGATAAATGCATGGTGGGTTCATCTGAAAGGTGGTAAGCTTGCTGCATTGAAAGTCACAGTCTCTCAGCTTTTTAACCTAATTGCTCATCACCATTACACCTTTCCAATACAAACTTCAGAGAGCGATCCTTGGGACTTGATTCCACAGCAGCTTCAACGTACAAGGTGTGTTTGAACAGTGATTTTTTTTTAATTCTTTCATGGGATGTTGGTGTCACTGGCAAGACCAGCATTTGTTGTCCATCCCTAATTACCCTTGACAATTGAGTAGCTTGCTAGGCCATTTCAGAGGGCAATTAAGAGTCAACCACATTGCTGTGGGTCTGGAATCACATGTAGGCCAGACCAGGTAAGGACAGCAGATTTCCTTCCCTAAAGGGCATTAGTGAACCGTTTACGACAATTGATGTTAGTTTCATGGAACCAGTAATGAGACTAGCTTTCAATTCCACATTTTGTTAATTAATTAAATTTAAATTCCACCAGCTGCCGTGGTGGGATTTGAACCTATTAGCCTAAGCCTCTGGAGTACTAGTTCAGTAACGCCACAATCTCCCCCGATTCTAAAGGATCGGAATGAAATTTAACATTTTTTTTTTGTTAATTTTCCCTTCACAGGGCAAGGTATTTCGGGATTCTGCATTGGTATTGCCATAATGAGACCAGCTACATAACTGGTGTGAAGGGTGGAAACAGTATCAATTTTTACCTTCGCTTGAAGCAAATACATTCTGCTGTTGTGAGCATTTCAGTGCTGCAACATTGCCAATGACTGATTGAAAGTAGGAGGCAGATTCAGGAGACAAGGATCCGAAACTCAAACCAACAAGGATTTGGTTAGTAAATCACCAATCTAATCACCAGGCTTTTACTAGTCCAATCACTCTTTCTCCCCCTCCCATCCTCCCCATCTCTGCTCCTCCGCTCCAGAAGGTGCCAACTTTCGCCAGGATAACTTTCCATCCAAACATATACCAGCTGTAGGTACACGGTCAAGTAGCCTTCATCACGTGTGAATATAGATGTTGGGCGTTGGGAGACTATTCAACTTTGTGGGGCACCACAACTGTTCTCGCCCAATGTCCACACATGCACTATGCAGCAGGGCAGTAACAAGGAGCAGGATTAATCCTGGTATTTGAACCTGAAGCTTTCCGAGTCTGCAGGACCCCAAGTCAGCCCTTTGCAAGTGGGGGCTGTATCATTTTGTTTTTAAAGCCTTACCCTACATAATAAAAATATAATTTAAAACATCCCACCGGGGAAGAGCTGATGAATTGACTTTTAAGTATGTTCATCCAAGTAGTAAAATTACTGCCAGCAGTTCAGAGATATCTGCATGATCTGGGGAATATTCAGACAGGATGGGTGGAGATAGGGAGAGGAGGTGCAGGGGAACTGCTAAAACGAACTCACCCTCAATCCATTAAATCAAGTTGTTTACCTGGCTCTTAACTACATTGCTTCCCCGTGCCTTCCGAGCCACTAAATCCTGGCTCTATGCAAGGTAACAGCTGTAAAGAGAGAAGGAACAGAGTGGCAAAAGCAGGCACGAAAATTGGAAATTAAATAAATCGTCTATTTTCGTTCGGTATGTGCACATTGAAGAGAAATGGAGGCAGCAGACAGATCCACTCTCCCAGAACCTACAGAAACAGGTGTACCCTGCACTGTGAAACTTCCCAGTGTGGGCCTGAGGCCCCAAAACCAGTGAGGTCTCCGAGAGGCCACCGAAAAATTCAAAGGAAAATTGCAAAGTTCAATGGCCTGGAACTAGACAGGCTCAGCAACTGCAGTGTGACTTTGATTCCCCATCATAACTCTGAATTAAAAATTTAAACAATTATCTGCTTGGCTTCCTCCTGATTAGGCCAGGCTAGAACCTCATTAATGCATAGGCACAGAACCCAAGCCATTAAAGCTTGTGAAATGGAATGTTTCACTGAGAAAGTTCCGCTTGAAGAAGAACTTCTTGCGAGTTACATTTAACACTATTTTGGAGTTTTCCAGGCTCAAGCTGGAAATGGTCAGTGTACGAACCACAAAAAAGACAGAATGCTTGTCATGAGCGGACTTTGGTCGTTGGTGATTGATGGCCGCCTCCAATTTGATCGATAAACAACAAAGCAAATATATTGCGCGGAATCACTGTTCCTTGTCACCTTTGAGATATTCCTTTTTTAATACGCGGAATAATTAAAGAAAAATATCTGCCACTGTGAATTTCCCTTCCCCCTCCCTCCCTATCTATCTCCTCCCCTTTCACATTAACATTCCTGCCTCCAACTTGTTTTCCTTCAGCTGGAGTACCAGAAAGGGCATCACACTGAGACTGATCCGGGATTGTGTCACGCTATACAAGGTGACGGAAGTGAGTGTATGTGGGGGAGGGGGTGGGTGGTAGATGGTGATGGCTCCCAAAAATCAACACATGTTGGGGGCTCCCCAAAATCCTAATGCCTATTCTGGCCTATTTTCCCCTCCCTTCCTCCTTCCAGGTGAAGTTCATTCAGCTCCTGCAGACTGAAAAATAAAACAATCATTGAAATCCACCCAAATGGGGTCATTGAGTTCGAATGCTAGTCGAGGCTGGAATTTGAACCTGGAGATCAGATTGGAGATCCTGCATAAGGGGTTTACATTTTGTAGAAAATATATACCAACTATGGGGTAGAATTTCGTCACAAATGGTAACGCAAAAAGGGCAGTGTTGTATTGGGTGCCCATTATACACCCGCCGATATTCAGTCCCACGGTTTTCAATAGAACTGGATTTCAGGCAGGGACTAAAGCAGGGAACTCATGTAATACAGCCCGTTTTACAATACTGCCCAAGATCAGTTCCTACCCCCAGATTTCTTCCCCAAGTAAGTCTTGGTGGTGTAAACTTGAACAGGCACCTAGAGCTCCCCACTACTTCACCCAAATAGCACTACTCTTGGTGTGAGTCCACCAAGATAACTGGTTATCCCTCCAAAACTACACTCCAAAGTTGATGCCGACGTCCTAAGAACAAAGAACAGTACAGCACAGGAACAGGCCATTCGGCCCTCCAAGCCTGTGCCGATCTTGATGCCTGCCGAAACTAACACCTTCTGCACTTCCGGGGCCCATATCCCTCTATTCCCTTCCTATTCATATATTTGTCAAGATGTCTCTTAAACGTCGCTATCGTACCTGCTTCCACCACCTCCCCCGGCAGCAAGTTCCAGGCACTCACCACCCTCTGTGTAAAAAACTTGCCTCGCACATCCCCTCTAAACTTTGCCCCTCGCACCTTAAACCTATGTCCCCTAGTAACTGACTCTTCCACCCTGGGAAAAAGCTTCTGACTATCCACTCTGTCCATGCCGCTCATAACTTTGTAAACCTCTATCATGTCGCCCCTCCACCTCCATCGTTCCAGTGAAAACAATCCGAGTTTTTCCAACCTCTCCTCATAGCTAATGACCTCCAGACCAGGCAACATCCTGGTAAACCTCCTCTGTACCCTCTCCAAAGCCTCCACGTCCTTCTGGTAGTGTGGCGACCAGAATTGCACGCAATATTCTAAGTGTGGCCGAACTAAGGTTCTGTACAGCTGCAACATGATTTGCCAATTTTTATACTCTATGCCCCGACCGATGAAGGCAAGCATGCCGTATGCCTTCTTGACTACCTTATCCACCTGCTTTGCCACTTTCAGTGACCTGTGGACCTGTACGCCCAGATCTCTCTGCCTGTCAATACTCCTAAGGGTTCTGCCATTTACTGTATACCTCCCACCTGCATTAGACCTTCCAAAATGCATTACCTCACATTTGTCCGGATTAAACTCCATCTGCCATTTCTCTGCCCAAGTCTCCAACCGATCTATATCCTGCTGTATCCTCTGACAATCCTCATCATTATCCGCAACTCCACCAACCTTTGTGTCGTCCGCAAACTTACTAATCAGACCAGCTACATTTTCCTCCAAATCATTTATATATACTACAAAGAGCAAAGGTCCCAGCACTGATCCCTGCGGAACACCACTAGTCACATCCCTCCATTCAGAAAAACACCCATCCACTGTTACCCTCTGTCTTCTGTGACTGTGCCAGTTCTGTATCCATCTTGCCAGCTCACCTCTGATCCCGTGTGACTTCACCTTTTGCACCAGTCTGCCATGCGGTCCTCTAAGATAAGTGTCACTGGACATGGCTGGATAGTGGGTTGGTGGTCGGGGGGGGGGAGGGGGTTAAGATGGAGGGGAGAGAGGGGGATGCAGGGGGTAGGTACTGTCTATGGGATCAACCAGAAAAGAGGTGTTAGCATCTGTGGTGATGTGTGGAGGCTAGGCCAAGGATCTGGGCAGAGGGGAAATGGTAAGTGAAACTACATTATAGTTTAGATTTTCGACAGGGGTGAGTGGGGTATCTTTGTGTATTGATAAATAGACACAACAGGGAGGTCCCAGTTCGATCCGTGGCCTCTGCTTAATTCCCAAAATTTGACTGTGGAGTTTCAGTACCCTCAGGGATGGAAAGTTTAAAATCAGCCAGAATTGATGTAGCTGCCCACTATTTAGCGCCCCCTGCAGGGACCATAGCCCAGCAACAGTCAGTACTTCAGGAAGGGTTTCAAAGCAAGAAAATGGAAGAGAAATAAGGTCTTATTTCTGTACTTCAAATCTGCAAGAGCCAAACTGTAGTATAAAAATTATAGTACAAAAATATAGCTCAGGTCCTTACTGGAAATTATGTACAACCTCGAGCAGGACTTCTGGTAACTTTCTTTTTGGTATGGCAAAAGTTCAACAGCTCCCTCAGTCAGCATTGGGTAAATGCACCACCCAATATGGTACTGAGCCACATAGATCAAGAAGCTTGTGTATTCAATCCCTACTTTTCAATGGGGCAGTAGTGGGGTTGTTACCACTGGCTTCAATGCCCCTTGGGTAAAGAAGGGCTCAGCATATTCATGAGCCAGTCTATTACTAACATAGGAACAGGGATAGGCCATTCAGCCCCTCGAGCCTTACCTGCCATTCCATTAGATCATGGCTGATCTGTATCTCATCTTCATTGACCTTAGTTCCATATCCCTTACCTAACAAAAATCCTTTTGGAGGAGAGAATTCCATATTTCTACTACCTTTGTGTGAAGAAGTGCTTCCTGAATTCACTCCTGATCAGCCTAGCTCTAATTTTAAGATTATGTCCCCTCAGTCTTGATTTCTCCATCAATGGAAATAGCTCCTCTGCATCAACTTCAGAATCATGAAAATCACAGAATGGTCATTTGACCCATTGTGTCTGAGCCAGCTTTTTTGGAAGAGCTAGCCAATTACTCGTGCTCCCTTGCTCTTTCCCCACAGCCCTGCAAATGCTTCCCCTTCAAGTATCTATCCAATTCCCCTTTGAAAGTTATTATCGAAGCTCCATCCACCGCCCTATCAGGCAGCACATTCCAGATCGCAACAACTCACGGTGTGAAAAACATTTCCCTCATGTCGCCTCTGATTCTTTTGCCAATTACTTTAAATCTGCGTTGTTTAGTTGCCAACCCTTCTGCCACTGGGAACAGTTTCTCCCTATTTACTCTATCAAAACCAGGCATGATTTTGAGCATCCCTATCAAATCTCCCCTTAACCTTCTCTGCTCTAAGGAGATGACTCTCAGCTTCTCTGGTATCTCAAGGTAACTGAAGTCTTTCATCCCTGGTACTGTTCTAGTAAAACTCCTCAGCACCCTCTCTAAGGCCTTGACATCCTTCCTGAAGTGTGGTGCCCAGAACTGGGCACAATACTCCGGCTGGGGCCTAACCAGTGATTTATAAAGATTTTGCATCACTTCCTTGCTCTTCCAACCTTATCCAATCCATTTAACATTTTGAACATCTCAATCAGATCACCCCTCAACATTCTAAACTCAAGGGAATACAAGCCAGGTTTATCCAACATATCCTCATAGTTTAACCCTCAAAGCCTCTGGGTAACTTATTGGGTGCCCCTTCGCACAATTCAACCCTTCTGATGACATAGATTACAGGTATGACAGGAAATGCCTCTACAGGGAAAGTCAGCAGTTAAAACCAGACTGACTGTCAACCCAGAGTCACCTGACCCAGGACAAGTCGGGAAATTAAAATCAGGGACGTGGTTCCTCAAAAACCGAATACCAATTAGTACTTAAACGTTTTCTTTTCTCTCTCTCTCTGACGCTGTTGAAACCACCTTTGTACCACAACAGCTCTTTGATCAAAGATCCTTTGAAGCATTTTGTAAGGTAGAGGAAATGTTACAATAAAAAGACGTGTGTACTACTGGCATTAAATATGACAACCCACTGAATACCACAGCGCTGATTTATCAGGTTTTCTTTGTGGTGGTATAATACCTGAGTAAACACACTCAAGGCTCTTCAGCTTCTACAGTTTTAATGGCCGAACTTTGCCCCTGACAATCTGAAAACCTTACACAGCCTCAAGTTGCAAAATGTTGAAAAGTGCAGCGGATAATTGCATAAAAGCACCTTGAGCAAAAAGGGAACAAACTTAAAAAAAAATCTTTAGATGCACAATCTCTCCCATTTTTGAAAAAAAAAGCGTTGTAAAAATTTTACAGTGTAGAACTGATGATGTGCTTCTCACACATTTACCAGGTGAGAAATCAAGTCCTGGAGTTTTGCTTAGAGTACTGGCTGGTCAAGGGTCATTGACATTCATGTGCTCTCTGTCCTGAGGTTTTCTCTCCACATGCAAAGCACTGGCCCCTCCTATTAGGGCAGATTGGTGGTCCTACTCAGCCATCAGCAAGTATTGGCACATTGCCTATAATTTTTCAATGGGTACTGGTGAGGACTGGGGTAATCTACCTTCTTGTGTATGTTTTTCTAACCTCCTCTATCGAAGATGCTGACTCTAACTGGAGTTCCATTCCATGGCTGCTAGAAGGCCAGTTGTTCCTCTTCCAAGTGCCCATCCTTCCTCTTTTGACCCTAGAACATGTGCATCTTCAGACTATTTGACCATGGAGGGCATCACAGTCCTCTCAACCCATCCTGACCTGATTCTGCGTACTCACCATTTCCAGTAGCTGGTCAGGGCATAGTGATCAAGAGCGTGATCCTTTCCAAATTTCGTTTCTGTTTCCCTACTTTATGTCAATTGTAGTGTCAGGAAGACCCCCACCTGCCAAGAATGAGGCATATTAATTTTGTCATATGGACATTAATTTTAAACTGTTGCTGAAATGAAGAGATGACTTGTTTAAAGAGATCAGCAGTGGCTGGAGAAACATTTGCATACTAAGAGTCCTCAACAGGAACAAAGACACCCTAGGCAGTCATGTAAATGTGCAAACTGAAAAACTTCCCTAAAAACCACATGTTTACTGGGATGTCAAAAAGGGCAGTTTAAAGCAGCACTGCTACCAAGAAAAGACAAGTTGTAACAATTTTTAGGATTTCTGAATGAATGAGAGAGATACATGTGTGTTTTCCTGATCCTACTCTTCTCTCTAGTCCCTTTTAATGAAATGTTCTTCAAAAAAAAAATCACATTTCATTCTGTTGGCTGTGGAGGTGTCATGATAACCCCCACCTGTCAAGAATGAGCCATATTAATTTTGTCATATGGGCATTAATTTTAAACTGTTGCTGGAGTGGAGAGATGACTTGTTTAAAGAGATCAGCAGTGGCTGGAAAAACATTTGCATACTAAGAGACAGTGCTTGGAGAGACAAAAGAATTGCTCCCCTGATCCAATTAACTCAAATAGATTTTGGTCACCAGACATAGAATGTGTAAGAGAACCAGCATTCCAGGATGTCTGCCAAGGTGGCGAATCACAAACACAGGATTTTGTTCAAACAGCGAGTCACATGACTAACCTGCTGGCCCAGGTCTGGTTTTGAACTGCTCACAGGGCAGCTTGGGTCAGAGTGCAGATTGCAACTGAACTTGGAAGGAGAGAGTCTCTCTCTCTCTCACTAATCTCCAGATCCACTGAAGTCACTTAAACCTCAAGAGAGAAAAGGCTCCTGCATCGAATCATGTTTTAAAGCGTGCACTGGGCCCCAATGAAACAGCAAGAATTACCGGCAACCAAAGACTCTACATCAAACTCAAAGGACAGTAAATAGATCCCAGCTATTGCCTCAAACTTTTCCCCTTTATTCTTTCTACTTTTTCTGTCTCTATCTGTGTGTGGGTTTATCACATATGCATGCTAGCATTCGTAGTCGTTAACCAGATTAGAGTTTAAGATTAATAAACTTCCACCTTTCCTAAATTCTGGAATTCCCTCCCTAAACCTTTCTGCCTCTCTACCTCACTCTCCTCCTTTAAGAGACTCTTTAAAACCCATTTCTTTGACTAAGCTTTTGGTCACCTGCCCTAATATCTCATGTGGCTCGCTGTTAAAATTTGCATCATGCTTCTGTGAAGCACCTTGGGACAATGTTACTACATTAAAGGCGCTATATAAATGTAAGTTGTTTTGTTATGTATGCAAATTAATGGTTTAGAAGAATGAGAGGCAATCTCATTGAAACATACAAGATTCTGAAAGGGCTGGACAGGGTAGACACAGAGACACTGGTCAGGGAATCTAAAACATGGGGGCAGTCTCAGGATAAGGGGACGATCATTTAGGACAGAGATGAGGAGAAATTACTTCACTCAAAGTGTTGTGAATCTTTGGAATTCTCTGCCCCAGAGAGTTGTGGATGCTCCATAATTGAATACATTTAAGGATGGGATAGATAGATTTTTGGTCTCTCAGGGAATCAAGGGATATGGCGAGTGGGTGGTAAAGTGGAGTTGAAGCCTAAGATCAGCCATGATTGAATTGAATAGTGCAGCAGGCTCAATGGGCCAAGTGATCTACTCCTGCTCCTATTTCTTGTGTTCTTGTTCTTGTGCATCATAGATTTAAACTTTCTATCTGGCCCTCAAATCTACATGTTAGCCACAATCATTTCATTTAAGACCTCTGTAGCCCGTTCATGTATTAACTACACTATTCATTCAGTCAATATTAATTAATTACGTAGAATACTAAAAAAAAAGTACTGAACTCCCCTGATGTTTACTGGAATGGTAACAGGGATGAGAAACTGCAATTATATGGAGTGATGTAAGAAGCTGGGATAGTTCTCCTTAGAGCAGAGAAGGATAAGGGAAGATTTAATGGAGGTGTTCAAAATTAGGGGGGTTTTGATAGAGCAGATGGGGAGAGCAATGGCACCATCATCAAGAACAACGACTTTTTTCAGGACCTTAACACAGTAAAAGTCCTGAGGTGCTTCACAGAGGGGAGACAAATCCATGGTAGAAAAGTTGAACAAGCGAACCGAAAACAGTTAAAAGGGTAGGTTTGAGGTTTATAATGACAGGGAGAGAAGCACCAAGATGAAGAGGTTTGGGGAGGGAGTTCCAGAGAGTAAGGCTGAGTTGGTTGAAACCAACAGTAACGGAGTGGAGTAAAAGCCGGCTCGGGTCTGCAAATGAAACCCGACACAAGCCCGACAGAACCATATCCGACCACGAGCCCGACCCGGCCCGAGTCCTTTCATTTTTTTCCCACGCCCGACCCGACCATCAGTTAACTTACCTTCCATTTTTCACTTTGTTGCTGATCTGCACAAGCTTAAAATAACTGTAACAAAACCACCTTTCAAGTCGAAAAAGTAAATTAACAGTGGAGCCGCTTACCGGAGTTGGTGATAGAGCGTGTCCAACCTGGCCTGGCCTGACCTGACCCGAGCCCAAATGCCAGACCTGGAAGTGTGACCCGACCCAAACCCGACACATGTCGTCAGGTCCCATCGGGTTCGGGTCGGGTAGCCATGCTCTAGAGTGGAGGGAAGGGGCACTATGTGTGTGGCTATCAGGCAAGGACAGGATTGGGCCCTCCCAAAGTTGCACATGATTCTGAAAAGCACTCAATGCATTGATGTGTGATTGCCTTTAAGAGTGATGTCCCTTTAAGATCTTTGTATGCTAAGAGCCAAGTACCAGGATGCAGCCATGTGACTTCAAGCCTCAGTCACTCTGCAACTGTAACACCTCGAGGCAGGTTCTGTAAATAGTTAGCTCTGTACTGTATGTATTTGTTAGCTGTAATAAACCTGTTTGAGATCGACAAAAATCTGGACTCCACGCATCTCATTTATGTTACATTAGACAACATAAAAAGGACTCAATATACAAGTCAGTAATAAGCATCAAAAAATAGACTTGAATACCTGAGTTCTGTGAGAAATGTGACGTAAGGAGCAGGGAATGAGAAAAGGCCCTCTAAGCCCACTTCTTCCACAGAAGAAGTGTAATCTGCCCCATAGCAGGCTCTAACCTACATACTTAACCTTCTAGAAGAACAGTTCTGCAAATTTCTCCCCAACACCAAAGGTATTCAAGCAAAACCTCTGAGGAAGTATGGGAGTGCAGGACGGGCCTATCAAAAGGGATGGAGAGAAAACGCAACATGCCAAAAAAAAGCAGTCCATTACACATTTTATTTTATTTACTCAAATCCCCCTTTTTCCATCAATGTGAGCTGCAAAGAGCAGTGGTTCTCAAACTTTTTTGTCTGCAGACCAGTTAGGAGGGGCAAAAGACCCTGCAGACCACCTCCCAGTCCTACCCAACCTGCTTTCACTGCAAAATAATGGGAAGAATGGCGCTGCTTTTGATGAGACATCAATGAGATGATGTCTCATTGGAGAGGTTCACTCTCCTGTCAGGCTCCATGTTCAGCTGCTTCCTTCTCTTAGTTTTCAGTTCCATAAGTGTTAAAAATACAATCTCGCAGTTGTATGTTGTAACAATAATATAAAACTTTGTTGATGTTGCTCACTCTTACGACGACTCACACTGCGCACGCAGGAGTCAGTCTGGTTGTGTGGCGTCATGGGAGTAGTGGGGATGAGGGTTCTGGCCTGTTCTCTCATATGGCCTTGGCCATGGCTTTGCGCATGAGTGACTTGCATTTTGGAGCAGCCCGCAGACCACCTGGAGGACCCTCAGGGACCTCACTTTGAGAATCAGTGACACAGAGAAGCTTGTTATTGTGGCAACTGATTAGAGTATGGGAATATGAAAGAAAGAAAGATTTGTATTTCTATAGCACCTTTTATGATCTCAGGATGTCCCATAGCATTTACAGCCAATGAAGTACTTTTGACGTGTAGGGCTGGATTTTGTGGCTTCGGCGGGGCTCCTGGCGCTAGACCGGAAAGGCTGGGGGAAACCTGCCTTGGCCTTTTTGAGCCCCCCAGCGTGATCTTGCGTTGTTCCAGCACTTAAGTGGCCAGGACCTTTAAAGTTGAGAATCCTGCCTCTAAGAGCTGCCAGCCAATCACAGGGCCAGCAGCTCAGCAGTATCAGCAGTGCCACTGGGAGCAGTGGCCACTGCTGGTACTGCAGAAGCCTCGGACCCAGGCCCAGCGCTGGAGATCCAGACCTCAGGTAAGTGAGGCATGGTCGCTGGGCCGAATCTGGAACGCCCTGGCGAGCGGGGTTGGGAGGGTGGGCATGTAGTTCAGGGGAGGGGTCTCCAGGGTTGGGTAGTTTTTCCTGGCGGGAGTCCTCCATGGGCCACAGACTCCACCCCCCCCCCGCTCCCCCCATGCCCGCAGGGGCAGAACCTTGCATTACTGGGCAACCTCCCCTCATGGCGGAGGCAACCCCCAGCCACTGGTTAAATCCCAGCAGTGGGCGGGAAGACTATCGTCAGCCTATCCTGCCCCCGACAAAATCGCTTGGGGACGGGGAGGTGACGGGCCCTCCAAAACCCACCCCTCGCCTGCGCTCGCATTTCTATGGGCCCCCCTGTAATGTAATGTAGGAAATGTGGTAATCAAAGGTCTCACAAACAACCATTTCATAAATGATCAAATCATCTGTTTAAGGTGCTACAAAAATAAACAGAGTTTAGATGTTTAAATAAAAAATATATAAGAGGCTGAGGGTATAGACTGTTCAAACAAATTTACAAGTGAACATCACGGTTATGACTTCTCTACAATCCATCTCACACAGAAATAAAGATAGGTGAGAGAACCAGCTTTATAACCTGATATACAGGGCCATCTAGTGGTAATATGGTTTGAGAAGGAAGGTCCAGGGAGGCAATCCTGCTATTCTGCGGATAGAAGCCTTGTTTGTATCTATTTAAAACGCAGCTACTCCATGGCTCAGGAAACAGATGGGAGGAGAGCGCAGGGTGGGGGGAGGTGCAGGTGCATGGTGTTACTGGGTCTGACATGGGATACAGGAAAGAACCTGCCTTTTTGTGTTTGTTTCTGTTTAATAAATTATTTGGGTGCTAGTTGCAATTCATCCGGATACTGCACTTTCTGGCACCAATATTATGTGTGTTGGGCTGGTTTATTATTATATTGTTAGTTATTCCTTCGCGTCCAATCTGAACAAATCAATAAAAAAAATTTGCACAGATAATCCTCACACATTTGCTTCGTATGTCAGTAAGGGGTTTGTAAATGTAATTATTTTATTCCAAGAATAATACGTTGGAATTCAAAAGCCCTTTTTTTAAACTACATTTCCATTCAGGGAAGTCTCTCTCTCTCTCTCTCTCTATTTCATTGATTCTGCTGTGATCAGTACTTCAATTTTTTCTCTTGTTCCAAGGTTAGAAATGTATTGTCCAATAAGCATCTCCCTCCCTCCCTATGCCTTCACTGTGTTGAAACCAGAAGTTGTTGTACTGACTCCTACTCCATACCAAAGCCTCCAAAACAATGCACTCATTATCTTCCACAGTCTCCCCTGCCTCCTACTATCGTCAGCCTGTGAAAACAAGACTGGGTGGGTGGAATTGCTCAGGACCTCTCCTGTTCCACCGCCTTAACCTCAGCAGAAACCCCATTTGCGCCAAAGTGACAGCAGTGGAGCAGAAGTCATAGGAAAATTCACTCCCCCAACCGGTAACACCTTCATTATTACTTCCTGATTCAGGCTCACGGTTTTCAACCTTGGTGTTGTCTTGTGCCATAGGCCCTTCATTATAATAAGTAACTACACTTCAAAAAAGTACTTAATTTGCTGTAAAGTGCCTTGGGGGTATCCTGAGGTCACAAAAGGCACTTTATAGAAGTAAATCTTTCTTTTCACTGAGGCTTCACAATAAAAAAAATGTTTGAATACAATTTAAGCTCCTGAAGGTTTGCATAGTGTCTTTGAAACTTTTCAGAAACATAAGATTCTGGAAGTTTCCATAGTAGTCCTGAACAAAGGTATACATGATTTTGTGCTCATTTTTAATGCTGAATATTGTCACACAAATGTGAGAGAGGCATTCAGCCACTAAACACTCTAATTTGTACTGTAACTAATCTAGTTTTACCACGTCTCCCTTCCCACCAAGTGACGGGACAGACAATAGTAACCTTGGGTACTGTACCACACACTCACTGTGGAATGAGGTCAGGCTGCTGCAGGAGTACATCTCCCCATCCCTGGTAAGGCTCGGAACATAGAAATAGGAGGAGACCCTTCAGGCTATCAAGCTGCTGTGCCATTCAATTAGATCACGGCTGATCTGTATCTGAAGCCCATCTACCCATCTTGGTTCCATAACCCTTTGAAACACTTACCTAACAAAAATTTATCAATCTCAGTTTTGAGATTTTTGATTGGTCCTGATATATTTAAGGTATCCCTTTAAAGTTTTTTTGCATTACACAGAGAACAATGGAGAGCTGACAGTAATCTCGTCATAGGGTTTACATAATGTCATAAAGGTTGATAAAGGAGTTTACAACCATCATCTGTACCCTGAGACAAAGTTAAGGTCTGACAATTACACATGTGTACTCATCACTTTGTACAATATAGAATTTCGAGCTCTCTGGGGCTAGATTTATTTTCTTTGGCTCCTTTTGTTTTTTGTTTGCTCGGTGCCAGGTGTCACTTGCGTTCACCCAGCAGCCAGGTTGGCATCACTGAAAGGCTTAAGATTCTGACACAACCAGTTGTAAGTTTGAATCTTTTATTGATTATTAAGAAATAATGTAGATATTTCAAATATAAGAAAGAGAAAGAACTTGAACTTATATGCAACCTTGCATAACCCAAGGATGTCCCAAAGCGTTATGGCAGCCAATGAAATACTCTTGAAGGATAGTCACTTGCGTAATGTAGGCAAATGTGGCAGCCAACTTGTACATAGCAAAGTCCCACTAACAGCAATTAATTAAATGACCAGATAATCTGTTTTTTTTTAGTGATTTTGGTTGAGGGATAGATATTGGACAGGACCCAATAAACATAATTCTTCAGACTTACTGTTGTCACACCTGTTTCCTGTTGTCACAATTTAATAATACTTTTTTGTCAAGCCCAAGTGTGACAGTAGTGCCACCTTCTTTTAATTTTAATAGGTAACCTTGTAATGCTGCTATTCAGTCTTACCCACCAGCCATGATAAGGCGATCTGGGTCAATCATGTCCACCCATCATTTTACAGAACAGCTAAGATATGTGCCATTTTCTTGGACCAACCATTCATTCAGCAAGACCTTGGTCAAATATTTGAGGCGAAATTCATTGGGTTGTGATTCCAGTGATAACGCTGAGATCGTATCTACTGCTGCCCTCTAGCTCTGACCCTGCAGCCTTACATTTATCCACATTAAGCCCATTTGCCATTCCTTAATTTATGTACTTAATTGTTCTAAATCCATCTGAATTGTCCACTAAACACATAAATGCACACATATCGAAGTGTCATCAGTACGTGATATGAGGAAATACTGTTGTATTCCCCCTTTCCCACTGCAGTAGCCCTCAAAAGGTTAATATTGCAGACATGAAGGACCTATCTAACAGCCTGACTGAACCAAATAGTTCGTTGCCACAAGTTTTGCTTTGATGTTTACTTGTTAGTGAGAAATGGAATCAATCACCATAACAAATATATTGAACTTAAGCACATAACTTACAACATGCAGAAAAACTAGTGCAATGGTTTACTAGAGTAATGGTAGTCTGTCCCAATTATAAACCACAGTAGTAGCAGAAATATAACATAAGAAAATAGGAGTAGGAGTAGGCCTTTCGGCCCCTCAAGTCTGCTCCGCCATTCAATAAGATCATGGCTGATCTGATCATGGCCTCAACACCACTTTCCTGCCTGCCCCCCCCCCCCCATAACCCTTGACTCCCTTGTAGATCAAAAATCTGTCGAACTCAGCCTTGAATATATTCAATGACCCAGCCTCCACTGCTCTTTGGGGTAGCGAATTCCTATGATTAACAACCCCTGAGAGAAGAAATTCCTCTTCATTTCCATCTTAAATGGGAGATCCCTTATTCTGAAACTGTGCCCCATGGTTCTAAATTCCCCTCCAAGGGGAAACATATTCTCAGCATTTACCCTGTCAAGCCCCCTCAGAATCTTCTATGTTTCAATAAGATCACCTCTCTTTTTTCTAAACTCCAATGAGACAACCCCTTCTTCCCAGGAATCAGACTAGTGAACGTTAACTGAACTTCCTCCAATGCAAGTATATCCTTCCTTAAATAAGACCAAAACTGTACACAGTACTCTAGGTGCAGTCTCACCAATGCCCTAAACAGTTGCAGCAAGACTTCCCTACTCTTATACTCCACCCTCCCCCCGCTTGCAATAAAGGCTAACATTCTATTTGCCTTCCTAATTACTTGCTGTACCTGCTTACTGACTTTCTGTGAATCATGTTTAAGGACACCCAGATCCCTCTACTGCAGCATTCTGCAGTCTCTCTCCATTTAAATAATGGCCAGAATTTGGGCGGGAGGCCCCACCCACTAGCCAAACAGTTGGGGGCGAGCCCTCCTCCACCAGGCCTGAGGAGCCACCCCAGGACATTACGCTCACAGACCCTTAATTGGACTTGGGCTGGACTTCCACCCCTCTGCGGCAGGAAGTCCTGCCTCCAAGAGCTGCTGGACAATCAGCAGGCTGGCAGCTCTCAGTCCCAGCAGTGCCACGGAGCAGTGGCCTCTGCTGGGACTTCACCCAGCTAACAGCTGGATTGTGGACGGCGGCCCCGGAAGAGAGATACGATTTGGGGCCTCACCGGGACAATCGGCCGGGCTCTGGTGAGGCAAGGGGGGTAGGTTGTGGAGGGGGGGAGGGGAAGCTTTATTTCAGCGGAGGCAGTTGGGGCTTCGGGGGTGGGGGGGGGGGGTTCTCTGTGGGGCACACGATGCAAGGAGACCGCCAGGTTTTATCTAGCGGCCTTCTGTGGGGCCTAAGGCGCCCGCCAGCCTCTGGCAAAACACCAGCAGCGGCAGGAGGAGGCCCTTAAGTGGCAGTTAATTGGCCATTGAAGGGACTTGATTGGCCTGGGGCGGGTGGGCCATTTCTTGCCGCTGCCGCCCCAGGTAAAATTGTAGCGGGCACGAGAAGACATCGGGAACGGCACCTCCCGCCTCCCACTCAATTTTATGACCCTTCCCCTTCATCCCTCCCATCAGCCCAGTCCCGTGGGTGGGGGGGCGTGAAATTCCAGCCAATATTCTGCTTTTCGATTCTTCCTACCACGTTTTCCCACATTATACTTCACCTGCCAAAATTTTGCCTAGTCACTCAACCTATCTCTATTCCTTTGCAGACTCTATGTGTCCTCCTCACAACGTACTGTTAGGAAGTGAACTATTGCTCTGGATGTGCATTTTATCTGCTCATGGATAACTGAAATAAAGAAATGATTGGAAAGCTACTAATTTAAGCCCTATCTGGTTAAGGAACTTTTCACGACAAATACACCCCACATAATTATAATGTTCTGTGACGGTTTTTTACAATAAGGTTAAGTGGAGATTTGATTGAACAGCTCTAAAACAAACAGCTCGAAGTCATGAAGGGTTTTGATAGTTTCTCCTTATTTACTCTGTTTCCAGTGGCAGAAGGGTTGGTAACCAGAGGACACAGATTTAAGGTAATTGGCAAAAGGCAACATGAGGGGAAAAAAAAGCAGTGAGTTCTCGTGATCTGAAATGCACTGCCTGATAGGGTGTTGGAAGCAGATTCAGTGATAACTTTCAAAAGGGAATTGGATAAATACTTGAATGGGAAAACTTTGAAGGGTTATGGGGAAAGAGCAGGGGAGTGGGTCTAATTGCATAGTTTTTTCAAAGAGTTGGCTCCAATATGATGGGCCAAATGGCTCTTTCTGTGCTGTATCATTCTATGATGCTGTGAATACAAGCAGTACTTTCTGTCAGATAAACCACACGGTTCTGAAAACGGATGGTGCATCAAGTGTAGGTTCATGCATCGACAGGTTGGAAAATGGCAATGGGTGTCCAAGTCTGCATTGATTTGTAGGGTTTTCCTTTCCTTTTGTTCGGGATGTGATTCTCTCTTTATAAGGTATATTCTTCTCTTCCAGTTTCTTGATACGCCCTGTGTGAAACACACATGAGCTCCAGGCAAAAGAACAGGAAGGTGACCGGTCCCCAGCTTTCTGCCAATGCTTCCAGCTAAAGCAATGTGACTTTTCACCTCTTCCTATATCTTTATCCTATGCGATTTGCGAGGTGTAGAAAATTGTTCCCCACTTCTCAGCCTCACCATCAATGTATGTTTAATTACAGTACATAGTTATACAACAGAGGAGTGGTGCAGTGGTTAGCACTGCAGCCTCACAGCTCCAGCAACCTGGGTTCAGTTCTGGATACTGCCTGCGTGGAGTTTGCAAGTTCTCCCTGTGACCGTGTGGGTTTCTGCTGGGTGCTCCAGTTTCCTCCAACAGCCAAAGACTTGTAGGTTGATAGGCAAATTGGCCATTGTAAATTGCCCCTAGTGTAGTGTAGGGGGATGTGGTAGGGAATATGGGATTAGTGTAGGATTAGTATAAATGGGTGGTTGTTGGTCACCACAGGCTCAGTGGGCCAAAGGGCCTGTTTCAGTGCTGCATTTCTAAATACAGAAAAAGAATGAAAATCGGAATTTTTAAAAAATTCATTCAGGAGATGTGGGCGTCACTAGCAAGGGCAGCATTTATTGCCCATCCCTAATTGTTCTTGAGAAGGTGGTGAGCCGCCTTCTTGAATACAACTGAGTGGCTTGCTAGGCCATTTCAGAGGTCAGTTAAGAGACAACCACATTGTTGTGAGTCTGGAGTCACATATAGGCCAGACTGGGTAAGGATGGCAGATTTTCTTCCCCAAAAGGAGATTAGTAAACCAGAAGGGTTCATGGCCACCATTACTAATACTAACTTTTTATTCCAGATGTTATTTAATTGTATTTACATTCCCCAGCTGCTGTGGTGAGATTTGAGCTCATGGCTCCAGATCATTAAGGTTAGTTCAGTAACATAACCACAATGTTACTGTACCCCAAGAGCAGTTGAAATGGAGCAGGGTCTTTTAGATTATACCTCTGTGAAGCTCTTTTTTTTTCTATATTAGATTCACTATCTGAAATGTCGTAGTAGGAGTTTCCAATGGAGACATTCAACTGGTGCTGGTAAGTGGACCATGAAGTACAGAGGCAGAGACTGAATCTTTTTCAAGCATGCTGTGTAAAGCAAGCTTTGGGTATCAGTTGTGGCTCAGATGGTAGCATTTTTGCCTCTGAAGCAGAAGGTTGTGGGTTCGAGTCCCACTCCAGTAGACCCAAGCACATAAGATAGCCAATAGTTCCGTGCAGAGTGTAGTCGAAGGTGCCATCTTTTGGATGAGATGTTAAGCCGAGGTGCATCTGCCATCTCAGATGGACATAAAAGATTCAGTGACACTATTTCAAAGACGAGCACTGGAGTTGTCCCAGGTCCTGGCCAATATTTATCTCTCAACCTACGTCACTAAGACAGATTATCTGGTCATTATCATGTTGCTGTTTGTGGCAGCCTGCTGTGCAAATCATTTCCTCCATAACAACAGTGACTACATTTCACTGGCTGTAAAGCACTTTATGATGTCCTGAAACCATGAAAGGTGCTATGTAATACACTTCTTTCCTATCTTTATCAACTGGATACAGTGACCAGACTGTGACTGTCGTAACAATTGATGGTCTCTGTGTAGCAATCTATTGCATACCTGTGAGAAAGTTCCAATGGACTGGGCATGTACCAGAGGTCTGTGCTGCTGAGAACAGATAAAGGCAAAAGCTGAAATGAAAGACCCGAATTGAAGAGTGAAAACAGACAGATAGCTGCAGAAACTGGAAGAGGGGGAGAGTGAAATGGTGAGGGACTGTAGCATCTACCATAAGTTATGATTATGACAACTCACTGTTTATGGTTGGAGAGGATGGTTTCAATCCATTTTCACTTCATGTTTTATTTCCCCATATTGGATGTCATGACTGACATTGATAGCTTGTGCCGTCCATGCAAGCTCAACACTCAGGAGTTGAATTTCCACAGGATTGAATTGAGATTCCATCATGATCATTAAACCTCAGTTTTGGCAGTGTGATAAATCAACAATGCGGTACATAGATGTCCACAATGAGAGCTACAGTCAACTGCATACAATTCTTGTCATGGTGACATGAAAGTGCATCCAAGCTGCAGACACAGAAGACAGTAACTAGCCTGATCCCCCCTGACAGAGCAATGAGACCCAGTGATAGAGAGATGAGTTATGTGGAAAAATTAAATGATGTGGGATTCAGGAGGGGATCTTATGAAACAAGATACAATATTTGACAATTGAGAAAATTCACCTGCAACACTACTTTCAAATACACCAATGCAGCAGAACAAGTGGGAATTAGTTCAAGGTTGTGAAGCGTGTTTTTAGGACATGTGCCAGCTAGTATACATTTGTAAAGAGAGTTATCAACTAGTGGAATGCCTTGCAAAAAGGTTGTTGAAGCCAAGACACCAGATTTGTCGAAGAAGCTGCTAAGCATAATAATGAAAATACAAGTTGACATTCTGGAGGATGAGATCAAATGGTTTGACTGAAGGAGTCAAACTTACCTTGTGATCTTATGAAGAAGAAAAAAGTTCAAAGCTGAATATTCATAAGCTATATTCCTAATAACACACACCCACTTATTTCTGGGTTCACCCAACTGTTATAAACTAGTTCCCAGACTTCAGCCAGTAACACTCTGTAACCAGTCGCTAAGGGTTTGCAAGAGCTCTGAAACTAACTGTGAAGTAAGTAGTGGGTACAGACCCATATGGCAACCATAATGTGGCATAACAATCAGGGCACCAAAAAGCTGCATCATCCCATTACTAACCATATCCTAATTTTAAAAAGCCGACATATGTACTTTACAGAATATAAATGGGAGGTCATGCTCCACTGCATACTCTCTGATTCCAGCAAAAACACACATTCTGTATGACTTTTGGACAGTGACTATGACTTCCAGTTTGTCAAAAATAGAAGAAAAAACATTCTGCCAGGATTAAACTGGATTTGTCCAGGCAGTGTATTTTTGACTTTTCCAGCTCAATGACTCTGTCTACCCTGCAGAATCACACTGTGCTAGGCAGCTCCCAGTTTATGGGATGAGGTTTAGGATGAATAGCTGGAGCAGTTCCACTGTGTGCAACTCAGCAGATCCGCATGAGACCCCCTCAGTGTTTGGACTCTGGACCGCACTAACAGCTTCCATGCTTGATGATTACCCAGACATGATGCATTCTCCTGCTCATCTTTATGACCGCATTTATAATTAACTAAAATGATAAGGGTTTATTTAAAGAGACAGTGCACTACTAAATAGGTTTTAAAAGGCTTGGATTATTGAAAAATCAGGCAATACTACAAAATAATCACATTGTGTTTAGTTTTGGTAATCCATAAACTCCAAAGGATTGAAGCAAATCCAAGCATTAAAATAATAAATGCCCCATACAATCTTCTATTTTCCATCTTTTAAATAACACTTTTTTTTCTTGTAAATTCTGACTATGAATTACAAAATTAGCACTGTCCCTTTCAAATATCGAACTCTCCACTTTCAGGAGTCAAATTATCAGACACTTTGGACTAAAGTTCATGAAGGATCCGATGCATAATGTGATGTAAATGATCTAAGAAGCACATCAAAATAAAATGGACTGGAATGTGACAGCCAAGAAATAAAACAGTGCAATCTTACTAGGGGTCTGATTTCCAACTTCAAGGTATTAGTTACTTAAGATTTTTTTCACCGGTCCCCTTAGGTGTCTGTGCAACAAACATCAGACTAAGAAAGTGGCAAACAACTACTCCCACACCTCTTGAAAATGTTACTGTATAGTCAATCACTGGAAGGTGAATCACAATGACACTCCCTCACTATACACTTGGTCTTCCACCAAAACAGTACATCTGAAATCGCCCATTCAAAATGTGGGGAATGGTGAGTGTAGGCTTGTACCCCATCATTCCACGGTGAGTCACAGGGAGACATCAGTGTTGCACCATTGCAACAGCCTAGGAATATAAACAGGACCAAAGAAACTTAGCAAAAAGTAACCAAAGCATAAATCTATGGCAGTAATAAAAATGTCACGTTCCAGCATTTCTTTTTCTAAAGCTTCCTTTGTTTGCTGAGGGCTTTCCAGTACCTTGCTGTAAGTCGCCATTCTTCATATGTGAACATTGATTAATAGCGATTAACAGCAAGCTTTTCGATAACAAGCTGGGGCATCAGAGTGTAGTCCTAGCCTCCCCCAGTATGCACATCCAGCAGGGGTTACCAGATAGTGGCTGGCAGCGGAAATCCCATCTTAACGAATCCTGGGATAGAGTTTCCATCAGGGGTGGGAAAAGGAGGAATTCCACACCATCTGCATTTCTCCAGGATTTCTGCGAAGTTATAGCAGATGGTGGGGAGAATTCCCATCAGAATAACTGATGCTCACGGATACCAAGGTCAGTTGCAGCACTCTACCACCACCCTAGTTAAGATGAACTAACTCAGTACAGTAACCAAACCTAGGATTTTCCTGCTTTACGTGGCTGAACTCTACACCAACCAGTACATTAGCTCAGTTGTTAGTATTCTCACCTTGGAGTCTGAAGGTTTGTGGGTTGTGGCTTCCCTGGAGTGAGACCTGAGCACAAGGTAATGTTTGAGTGGAGTGCTGCACTGTCTTTTGGATGAGATGTTAAACTGAAGTCCTGTCTCCCCTTTCAGGTGATTGTAAAAGATCCCATGGCTATCTTGCAGAAGAGCAGGGGAGTTCTCCCCAGTGTCCTGCCCAATATTTAGTCCTCCAGCAACATCACTAAAAAACAGATCAGCTGATCATCATCACTTTGCTGTTTGTGCGATCCTGCTGTGTGCAAATTGGTTGCTGCATTTCCTACATTGCACTTCAAAAGTACATCACTGGCTGTGAGGCACTTTGGGACTTCCTGGGGTTGTGAAAGGTGCTAAATAAATGCAAGTTCTTTATTTTACATATGGCCACTGGGTATATATTAGCATTTCAATAATTTATGCTGGAAAGTCGCATTGTATTTGCATTGAAATATCCTTTTTTAAATTAAAAAGAAGAGGACTTAACACTTTTCAAATCGATGAGGCATTTTAAAACTTGAGGTCAAAGACTGGCAGCAGGAAGACTAGTGCTTCCATCTCAATGGAACCAATCGGGCAGCTTCCAAGGGCAAAGCAGGCAGCTCCCCACTTAAGAGAAAAAAAATGCAGACAAGCAGTTACTCCTGGGCACCGTCTCTTGCCTTGCTGTGATGGTTGAAAAGCAACACTGAAGGAGGCCAGGAGAAGGTTATCTGTCTGCCCGCTTGACAAGGGACATGAATTTCAAAACCCAATGAAGCTTCAGCACGTTATGCACTGGGTCACACATCTCATCCTACAGCTGGCTTGTCTTCCAAGAAACATTATAGGATTATGCTATTGTTACTCCTACTAAACAGTGAACAAGCACTTTGAGTCTAATAGTTCTAGCCCGATTTCCAGTTCAAACAATGGGACAGTATTGTAGTAAGGATTAGGTTCTTTTAGTCACGTCTGTGTACTATTGTCACGGTACTTGCACAAATGCTATGTCACAGTGGCTGTGTGATGATACCTTATTGTTCACAATGCTCGGTTTTTCTGGCCTACAAATTGAACAAAAGCTTCAATTTTTTCCCCAAAACTATACTTTATTTGCAAAATTTGTTAAAAAAAAAGACAATTCAAATTTGACATTACATAAAGTGCAATAAAGATCAGTTTCTTTCAATACAGTACATGAGGTGCCTCACTACACATGTCATTTCAGGTTATATTTTCAATCTTCATTTACATTACACGTCATACATTTTCAGGTGCATTCAGCCCGAGGGGTTTTACACGGTTTCCAGCCCCTCAGTATACTATGGCAGGAGGACCTTACGCAGTGGCCTTTGTGGCGGCTGGGCCAAGCTTTAGTGCGGCCCTCAGCACATAGTCCTGGACCTTGGAATGTGCCAGTCTGCAACACTCTATTGTGGACAGCTCTTTGTACTGGAAGACCAGCAGGTTTCAGGCTGATCAAAAGCGTCTTTCACTGAGTTGATAGTCCTCCAGCAGCAGTTGAGGTTTATCTCGGTGTGCATCCCTGGGAACAGCCCATAGAGCACAGACTCCTGTGTTACAGAGCTGCTTGGGATGAACCTTGACAAAAAACACTACATCTCTTTCCACACCTGCTTTGCAAAGACACATTCCAGAAGGAGGTGGGTGACGGGTCACTTCCCCACTGTAGCTGCCTCGAGGGCAGCTGTGGAGGCGGTGAGACTCCGGGCGTGACTGGGAGGGCCCTTCTCACCACCAGCCAAGCTACGTTTTGGTGCTTGTTTGAAAGCTCGGATGATAAGGCATTCTACCAAATGAGTTTGACAGTCTGCTCGGGGATCCATCTCCTTTTCCCACAGGGCTTCAAGGACATTAGTGTGGACCACTGCCTGATGGACTTGTGGTCAAAAGTGTTTTTCTATACAATCTTTCCACGAGGGACAGGTGGTACAGCACAGTCCACCTGAA
Source organism: Heterodontus francisci (assembly GCF_036365525.1). Classification (NCBI taxonomy): domain Eukaryota; kingdom Metazoa; phylum Chordata; class Chondrichthyes; order Heterodontiformes; family Heterodontidae; genus Heterodontus; species Heterodontus francisci. The sequence goes on from NC_090400.1 coordinate 46,529,465, forward strand.
TGGAGCATTCCACGGCAACATGGCCAGACCCATCCTTCACAACATGGGAGACAGATAGAACCTCAACACATAGTAACACTTGGTGTTTACTTACCGGGCATCTACGCACAGCTTGATGCAGTCACGCACAAAGGTGACCATTGGGATGAGGATGACGTTGGATACATTTTGAAACCCAAAAAATTCAAGGGTAGCTGGGTGGCACATTGTGTTAACATGCTGTCCCTTTAACTCTGATTCCCGGATAGTTCTGTAAGGGGGTTAGCTCCATTGCAGATTGTGACATTGCTCAGAATTAATTCTCAGTGTCCTGGGAGGCAAAATAAAACACATTTTTAAAATGCCGTTATTTTACAGTCTGGCAGATGTGCTGATTTATATGTAGGAACATGAGGAAACACTTTTTTCCGCAGCGGGTGGTAATGACCTGGAACCCGCTGCCCACAAGGGTGGTGGAAGTGGAAACAATCACTGACTTCAAGAGGAGGTTGGATGGCCACCTGACAGAAAAACAGACTTGCAGGGCTACGTGGATCGAGCCGGGAAGTGGGACTGACTGCATAGCTCTGTCGAGAGTTGTTATGGACTCGATGGGCCGAATGGCCTCCTTCTGTGCCATAAATGACACTATGACTTCAGGGCCCCTCCCCCACCATACTAATTTGAACATAGGAACAGGGAGAGACCATTCAGCCCCTCAAGACTGTTCCACCATTCAATCCGATCATGACTGATCTATCTGTACCTCAACTCCAATGGGATTTTGAGTGGGGTCACCTGTAGGAAGGGAGCATTATTGCAATCTGTGGAGAAAGGAGCAAAGCTGGAGTTGGGAGGCCCCAAGGTTTCCTTGTGGAGCTTGGAGAAGCACTCCTGATCCCCAGGCCACACAAGGAAACCAAATAAAAAATAAATGTCCTTACTTTTCTGGGCTTCTTCTGGACCCACTCCTATTTGCCAGCAGGTTGACCTAGGCAGTGAAACCACGATATCATCGAAGTTTGAACTACAAAGTTAAATCAGCACCCCACTGCCTTCCAACAGATGTCCCACTTAACTGCTCAAAACAGGCAGCGGGATCTCAGCAGGCAAATTGCCATGGCCATTTCAACTAGCCAGCCATCCAGACAGAGTTAAAATCGGCCTTGAGGTTTCTGACATGTGACAGTGACCATGTGTGGTGCCCACTCCCCCTCCCCCCTTGATTTGTCCTGTCCTCGGTGATCAAAGGCCTAACTTCAGTTGGGATTCCACCCTCGAATAAAATCAGAAACGCATCGCGCAGAGATTCGCAGTGTGAACTTTCACTCTGTTGCTGCTATACCATGGCTGTCCATAACTGGCATTAGTGAGCATGGCTGTTCTAGGGCTTGGATTGCGCAGGAACGTGGCGCAATGCCACTTAGCAGAGACGGGGTATTGATCTTGGGCACTGACGCGAAATCAGCCACCCATTCTGCACTGCTCACAATTTCCTTTTCCATTGACTTTCCTGATTCACTGTCACCCATTTTGCACTGCTGTCCAAGACGAATTTATACCCCATACACTCTATCCAACATACCCCATCAGACCCTCTGTGAAGTCATCAATTCACTGGGAAAGATTTAATAAATTGCTTTATTCCTTGTAGTTTTTATTCATCATCCACTGTGCCCCTACACCCCAAAATCAGCGCCCTCTGACAGGAATGATTTTATTAAAAGAATCTACAAAGACTGGAGACTGGACACAGGCAGTAAGTAGATAAGCTGTGCAATTTTAATGATGCAACAAGACTTAGAGTCTAAACCAAACCTATCTTTCTAATCCATGTTAAGAATTCTATATTAAGAGAAAGAATGTATTTATTATCTGTAACACCTCTGTCTCTGTGTACAATTAATCACCTTAAGAAAAGCAATAAAATGTAATTGGTTCTGTCATATCTGTACTTAAATAGGAAGTGTTAAAACACTGTTTGTTCTTCACTAATAACATGGAAGGCTTTAGTATCTGAGATATGACCTTTGAACTGATCAAATATTGGGACACAATGACCTTTTAACCCATCAAGGGCTGTCCAATGTCTCGACCTGTCTAGGTTCTGCACTACCTGGGTTGTTAGGCACTGCCTTGGATTAGAATCAATATTTAAAACTCTGATGGTGTTTCAATTGAGGGGAAATCATCATTGTTTGTTTAGAACAAAACCCTGAGGAGCTGGCTATCATTTTTCTCACAGAAGTATTGTGCTCAATTGGTGCAATAGTCATTTCTGTTACCTACAATACTGCATTGTTGCATCTTGAATTATTGATTTGCTAAATGATAACAGCCTAAAATTCCTGGACTGGGGAGCTGGTTCAGGGGTGTGGGGGCGTGGAGAGTGTTGGAGGTGGGGGAGAGTGTTTGAGGATTGAGGGGTGAGGATGAGAGGGCGTCCAAACATTCGGACATTCAGACATTTAGCACAGAACCACATGTGCCTGCCCCCCACTACCCCCATTTGCACCATTCTGAAACTCTGCTAGACATGGAAGTGGGCATTTGTCATTCAGGCAGATGCAGGTGTACAGTGCACATCAGGATTAGACCTTGGTGAAACTAGGAATCACTGCTGTTTCCTAAACGATGGGTCACTGAGTGCCAGCGGAAAAGCAGCAAATTGAAATTGAGGGCCTGCCCATCCTTTTTCACTTTGTCCAAGATTCCTCCCCCATCCCACGCATTGGGATGGACCCCTCCTGCCCAAGAGATTGATGGTCCTCCCGCCCACTGGCAAGGGCACTGCATTTACGCTGGAAGAGCATGGCTGCATAGCCAAATTATTTAAATAAGCCTCATTCTGGGAATTTGGCAAAGATCAGGGATGGAGGCAGTGGAGGAGCAGAGGTCCTGTTCCACCCCTACCTCCCCCCACCTCCCCAACCCCCATCCCTCCCCAAGTCCCTTAAAACCTTCATTGAGAATTTCTGGCCCTAAGATTGTACCAATAAAGTCATATTAAAGTTATTTTGCTGTACCCTTCATATTTTGTTAAGGTATTTACTCTCAAATGAAGAGTACCTTCATTTTTATCCCAATGTATGTATAGGTGCTAGCAGGGAACATAAGCAGCTCAGTACCAGCTCCCTGGAAGGATCTGGTTAGCTTAGAGACACAATAGAAACCTGGCAACAACAACCCCAATAAGGGAATAAAAACAAGAAATGCTGGAAATACTCAGCAGGTCTGGCAGCATCGGTGGAGAGAGAAGCAGAGTTAACGTTTCAGGTCAGTGACCCTTCTTCAGAACTGGTTATAACCCCAATAAAGGTTTGTTCTTCCCCTCCTTCTGCACAGAGATTCTCCAGCTTTCACCAGGCACCTTCCCATTTGTCATGACTCAGATCATGAACCAAGCATTTGGGTGATGGGCCCCTGAAATTCCTCAGAGCTTGAGCTGTAACTCCAGCAGCAGACAGTGGAATCTCTCAGGAAAATAGCAAGAGAACAAGTTGTACCGGGTCTCTGCTGATTCCAAGAGTTTTCTGGCTGCCTTGTAAGTAGTGGAACCTGCACCCACCCCTTACAAGGCAAATGGAACCCAACAGGTTCCATCTTCACCGAGAGATCCAATCCTTAAGCTAGACTGAAGACCTAGCCTATACAATGAGTGATTTAAGTTATACAAGCTTCAACAAGTGCTCATGTGGGCCACTCTAACAGGGCTTAGGGCAGGTGTGTAAACTGCACCTTTTTAAAATATTAAAACAGATCAATCCCACTTTCAAGGACCTACCGCAACCATGGTAAGGGCTGGGGGTGCGTAGCCTGGTCAACTTCTCCCCCACTGGGCAGGTGGGTGCCAGAGATATGCCCAGCATGGCGCTTGCACTCATCAATCCCACAGCAATTGTTGGGATAAATACTTTTACCATACATGTGCCACATGCATGTGACCTCTGATGTCATGATATGTAAATAAAGGCCTTTGGGCAGTCGCCATTTTATACACCACATGGAACATGGTGTCAGAAGTGAGTAGCTGGGGTTTGAGAGGATTTGACAGCTGCAGGACAGACAGCAGATGTGCAAAACATCAGAGTTTAAAGCAATTCCTGTCTGCAGCTTTGCACAGTACATCGATAGCTGGGCACGTCTGACAGATTTCAAAGATGTTTTCACAAGTCTTAGATGCCTTCCTGGTGAATATCGTCTCCAAGTAGATGAGAGCGTGAGGCCAACTCAACATCTTCCGAGGAGAGTTCCAGCTGCCCTCAAATCCAGCCTGAAAGACAAGATAGAGGAGCTTGAAAAGATGGGAATAATCAAGAAAATGACAAGTCCGACAGACTGGATTAGTAGCATGGTGGCAGTGAAAAAAGCCTGGAAAGTTGAGAGTGTGTTTAGATCCAAAGGACCTCAATAAATCATTGAAGAGATCTCATTACCCCACAGCAACCATTGAAGAGATTCTGCCTCAACTTGCAAGGCAAAAGTCTTTACTGCCCTCGGTGCTAAGGATGGATACTGGCAAATGAAGCAGCAGCTTTCTGACTACTTTCTGGATGCCATTTGGGAGGTACAGATGGTTGTGCATGCTATTTGGCATTTCTACTGCTCTGGAAGAGTACAAATGCAGACAGCATGAGATCGTCAATGGACTACCAGGAGTGGAAGCAATCAAGGACGATCTTCAAGTTGATGGATGTGGAGATATGATGGATGACGCCATTGCAGACCATGATCGGAATCTAGTGAGACTGCTAGAGACAGCTTGCCAGATGAACCTGAAGCTGAACAAGAAAATGTTGCAGCTTAAGCTACATAGGGCATGTACTGACAGCTAAAGCATTTGGTCCTGATCTCAATAAGGTACGAGCTGCAGCAAAGATGCAGCAACCAACAAATGTGAAGGCAGTTCAACGATTTGTTGGATTTGTGAACTACCTAGCCAAGTTCTTGCTCAATCTGTCATTGGAGTGTGAACCTCTATGCAAGCTCACTGCAAAGGATGTTCAGTGGTATTGGAGCACAGAACAAGAAGCAGCTTTTACTCACATCAAACAACTAGTGACGACAACGCCAGCGCTGAGGTACTATGATGTCAACGAGGACGTCACCCTGGAGTGTGAGTCCAGTGAAATAGGACTTGGAGCCACCCTCATGCATCCAGAGCGTTAATGCAAACACAACTGGTTAGGGGGTAGGCGGTGGCGCAGTGGTATTATCACTGGACTAGTAACCCAGAGACCCAGGGTATTTCTCTGAGAACATGGGTTCGAATCCCACCACAGCAGAAGGTGGAATTTGAATTTAATCAACAAGTCTGGAATTAAAAGCTAATCTAATGATGGCCATGAAACCATTGTCGATTGTTGTAAAAACCCATTTGGTTCACTAATGTCCTTTAGGGAAGGAAATCTGCTGTCCTTACCTGGTCTGGCCTACATGTGACTCCAGACCCACAGCAATGCACTCTGAAATGGCCTAGCAAGCCACTCAGTTGTACCTAACCGCTACGAAGTCAATAAAAAGGAATGAAACCGGACGGACCATCTGACATCGACCTAGGCACCGGAAATGACAACGGCAAACCCAGCCCTGTCGACCCTGCAAAGTCCTCCTTACTAACATCTGGGGGCTTGTGCCAAAGTTGGGAGAGCTGTCCCACAGACTAGTCAAGCAACAGCCTGACATAGTCATACTCACGGAATCATACCTTACAGACGATGTCCCAGACACTGCCATCACCATCCCCGGGTATGTCCTGTCCCACTGGCAGGACAGACCCACCAGAGGTGGTGGCACAGTGGTATACAATAGGGAGGGAGTTGCCCTGGGAGTCCACAACATCGACTCCGGACCCCATGAAGTCTTGTGGCATCAGGTCAAACATGGGCAAGATAACCTCCTACTGATTACCACCTACTGCCCTCCCTCAGCTGATGACTCAGTACTCCACCATGTTGAACACCACTTCGAGGAAGCACTGAGGGTGGCAAGGGCACAAAATGTACTCTGGGTGAGAGACTTCAATGTCCATCACCGAGTGGCTCGGTAGCACCACTACTGACCGAGCTGGCCGAGTCCTAAAGGACATAGCTGCTAGACTGGGTCTGCGGCAGGTGGTGGGGGAACCAACATGAGGGAAAAACATACTAAACCTCGTCCTCAGCAATCTGCCTGCTGCAAATGCTTCTGTCCATGACAGTATTGGTAGGAGTGACCACCGCACAGTCCTTGTGGAGACGAAGTCCCACATTCACATTGAGGATACCGTCCATCATGTTGTGTGGCACTATCACCGTGCTAAATGGAATAGATTTCGAACAGATCTAGCAATGCAAAACTGGGCATCCATGAGGCGCTGTGGGCCATCAGCAGCAGCAGAATTGTACTCATCCACAATCTGTAACCTCATGGCCCGGCATATCCCCCACTCTACCATTACCATCAAGCCAGGAGACCAACCCTGGTTCAATGAAGAGTGCAAGAGGGCACGCCAGGAGCAGCAACAGGCATACCTCAAAATGAGGTGTCAACCTGGTGAAGCTACAACACAGGACTATCTGCGTGCCAAACTGTGTAAGCAGCATGCGATAGACAGAGCTAAGCTATCCCATAACCAACGGATCAGATCTAAGCTCTACAGTCCTGCCACATCCGGCCATGAATGGTGGTGGACAATTAAACAACTAACTGGAGGAGGTGGCTCCACAAATATCCCCATCCTCAATGATGGGGGAGCCCAGCAGATCAGTGCGAAAGATAAGGCTGAAGCATTTGCAGCAATCTTCAGCCAGAAGTGCCGAGTTGATGATCCATCTCGGCCTCCTCCTGAAGTCCTCAGCATCACAGATGTCAGACTTCAGCCAATTCGATTCACTCCGCGTGATATCAAGAAACGACTGAAGGCATTGGATACTGCAAAAGCTATGGGCCCTGAAAATATTCCGGCAATAGTGCTGAAGACCTGTGCTCCAGAACTTGCTGCGCCCCGAGCCAAGCTGTTCCAGTACAGCTACAACTCTGGCATCTACCCTGCAATGTGGAAAATTGCCCAGGTATATCCTGTACACAAAAAGCAGGACAAGTCCAGCCTGGCCAATTACCGCCCCATTAGCCTACTCTCAATCATCAGTAAAGTGATGGAAGGTGTCATCAACAGTGCCATCAAGCGGCACTTGCTTAGCAATAACCTGCTCAGTGACGCTCAGTTTGGGTTCTGCCAGGGCATTCCCCCTTGACATTCAATGGCATTACCATCGCTGAATCCCCCACTATCAACATCCTAGGGGCTACCATTGACCAGAAACTGAACTGGAGTAGCCATATAAATACCATGGCTACAAGAGCAGGTCAGAGGCTAGGAATCCTGAGACGAGTAACTCACCTCCTGACTCCCCAAAGCCTGTCCACCCTCTACAAGGCACAAGTCAGGAGTGTGATGGAATACTGTCCACTTGCCTGGATGGGTGCAGCCCCAACAACACTCAAGAAGCTTGACACCATCCAGGACAAAGCAGCCCGCTTGATTGGCACACCATCTACAAACATTCACTCCCTCCACCACCGACGCACAGTGGCAGCAGTGTGTACCATCTACAAGATGCACTGCAGCAATGCACCAAGGCTCCTTAGACAGCACCATCCAAACCCGCGACCTCTACCAACTAGAAGGACAAGGGCAGCAAATACATGGGAACACCACCACCTGCAAGTTCCCCTCCAAGTCACACACCATCCTGACTTGGAACTATATCACCGTTCCTTCACTGTCGCTGGGTCAAAATCCTGCAACTCCCTTCCTAACAGCACTGTGGGTGTACCTACCCCAAATGGACTGCAGCGGTTCAAGAAGGCAGCTCACCACTACTTTCTCAAGAGCAATTAGGGATGGGTAATAAATGCTGGCCTAGCCAGTGACGCCCACTTCCCATGAATGAATTTTTTAAAAACTGAACAACGCTGTGCACAGATGAAGAAAGAGTGTCTGGCTTTTGTCTTTGCTTGTGAGCATTTAACCCGTAAATGTTTGAGAGAAAGCGAAAGCAAAATCTGACCACAAGCCACTTCAAAGCATATTTCTCAAACTGCTTCTACCTGCTGCAAAGCATTTGCAAAGGATTTTACTTAATTTACAGAGTTATCACTCAAAAGTGAAGTACACGCAAAGGGAGCAGATATACATCGTTGACATGATGTTGAAAGCTGCACTCCCTTTGAAGGAAGTTGATAATACTAGCACAGAATGTAAAATCTTCAAGGTTCAACAAGAAGCAACAACATGACATGCTCTGGATCATAGGATTATAGGAAATAGGAACAGGAGTAGGCCATTTGGCCCATCGAGCCTGCTCCGCTATTCCAACAGATCATGGCTGATCATCTACGAAGCCATCAACCCAGCAGAAACATTGAATGTGACAGACAAGCGTCTTGCTCAGTTTAAGCAAACTACGTGACGAGATCCAACTCTTCAAGTGATGAAAGGATGCTCTGAAACCATCAAGGACACACCTGTTGCTCTAAGATTATTGGGCATACAGAGATGAAGTGACCGCCCAAGGTGGCATCTTGTACAAAGGGACTAGGATCATTGTACCTAAAAAGATGAGAAAAGAGATGCTGAAGTACGTCCACGCAAGCCATCAAGGAATCGAGTCTAGTCTGAGGAAGGCAATAGAAGTGCCCCACTGACCAAACATGAGCAATACAATTAAGGATTACATCAGCCAGTGCAGTGTTTGCATCAAACATCAAGCTGAGCAAGTTAAAGAGGCCCTCATGACTCATGATGTCTCAGACAGACCATGGATGAAGCTTGGAGTAGACCTCTTTATTCTCACTGGAACTGATTATCTCATCACAGTCGACAACTATTCAAACTACTGGGGGTTAGACCAACTGATGTCAACAACTATAAATGAGATCATAGAACAACTGAAACACCCTTCAGTCGCCATGGCATTCCTGACATTGTGCTGAGCGACAATGACCCTCAGCTTACGAACGAAGAATTCAGACGTTTCCTGAACGATTGGGAAATTCATAACTGCCCATCAACTACACCCTATCCCCAGGCAAATGAAAAGGCTGAGGGAGCAGTGAAAATTGCCAAAAGGATAATAAAGAAATCTACTAGATCTGGCACAGATGTGTACAAGGCAATCTTAGGCTAGAGAAACACACCTCCTGAAGGCATGGGAAGTAGTCCTGTCCAACAACTTAGGTTATGTCACATCCAGATGACTCTTCCAACAGCCAAGGTACTACTGAAGCCAGAAGTAGTGGCAAGAAGGACAAGATCACAGTGAAATGACAGAAAGTCAAAGTCACTTTGATAGAACTGCCAAATCGGTGCCAGAACTGAGAATTGGAGAGCCGGTCGGAGCGCAAACATTCAATGCACTCAAGAAAAATGAGTTCACTTGGCAACTTGGAACTTGTATGAAGAAGTGGTCACCTTAATCATACCAGGTGAAGGTGAACAACCAGATCTGTTGTCGCAACCGTAGACATCTACACTCCACTGGAAAAGTTGCTCCTTCACAGCAAATGGCTGATGAGACAGATCTGAGTTCGCCAACTGAGCAAGGAACTGAACGACCATCAGTACCAGAGATCAATCATTCTCCAACCAGAACAGATGAGCAGCAAAACTCATTATTGTAACAGCACCCACCACAGCAACAACATTCCCAAGAGAAGGAACACCAACACCACCACCCAAGGAACCATCAGACAGATGAACAGCCAACAACATCCCACATGCATACCATGAAGCAACCTGAATGCTTTAAAGATTATTTGTGAAATGCATGTGTTGGGATAGACAAATTTGAAAGGACAGGAACGAACAGACATTTTTTTCTGAAAAAGGGGATGATTTGGATAAACACGTTTGTATACTTTGGCTTGCCGTACACGTAACCTCTGATGTCATGATTTGTAAATAAAGGCTTTTGGGCAGTAGCCTTTTTATACACCACATGGAACAGTAATTATGTGCCCTCCCATTGACCCCATAAATTCCAATGACATCATTACTGGAGGACACCATCAGGTGTCGTTAGGCCTCGATAGCAATCTGTGAATTCTCAGCTCCATGATACCCATGACCCTGCATCTTCAAGCTGTTTTACAGGCTAGGTATTCTGCTTTACACAAAACCAAGAAAATTTCATCATATACCTTTGTTGGCCAAATATTTCATCTCTGAAACCATTACCTACTGGATTATCACATTATCACAAAACCTGGGTTATGTGAAGAGATAACCAATCACAGACTTAATGATAGCTGTCTGTTCCAGCCCTAAAGAATACAACAGTAGTTCCACCATTAAGACAATATAACAAAGTCTTATTCTGTAATATTCCATTTCATAATCTTATCTCATATGATTCCTGAAGTAATACAAAGATAGCAGTTTTTCAAATTCATAATCAAATTTGGCATCATGCCAAGATGGGTTGGTGCAAATCACAAGGCCAGATGTGAGTCAGTTCAATCGTCTACTCTTTACTTATGTTTACTTATGGAGAGTTTTTACCTTTTTGTTTGCACCACTGTCTGCACCTCACACCAGTGGGTTTGGCACAAACTGGTCAGATGCAAAGTAGAGCTCCCTTTTCCCAACAGTGTACCACAAATCCAATGCCACAAGAGCGTCAATTTATCCACTATTATAAATTTTCCATCTTCTACCCTGCAAATGTCAATGACTAATTTGTGCTGAATTATAGGTAATTATGTCCTCAGTATTATAACTACAAAACAACTTGCATGTATATTGTTCCTTTAATGTCATAGTCTTTATTATGGCACAGAAGAAGGCCATTCAGCAGGAGTGAGACCAGCTCAGTAACCTCCCTGGAGGTGCTTGCCGTCCTCTTAAGGGTGGTGGGCAGGTTCTGAAGCTGCCAGCCCAAACAGTGGGGCAGCAGCTCTACAGCCTTGACAGCCCTACTGGGAGGTGGGGGGGGGGGGGGGGTGGCGCTGCTGAGGCAGGTCAGGGACCATGCGGGGACTCATCGTGAAGGTGCCCTTACAGGAGTATAATTTAAATGAAACTTTCAAAGGGACCAAGCCAGTAGGCCCCTTGGAGTTGAGGGGAAACTTGTAGACCCGCAGTCCCCTCTTTGGGGCATAGAGCCTCCGGCTCAATGACCCCTCAGTCTGCCTCTATTGAGCTGACGGCCTTCGCACACAGTAGGGGGGGGGGGCACTCCTCTAGTGGCAAAATGCCAGTGAGACCGCAGATTTGCCCCTAATTGGGGCTTTAATTATGTAAATTGATTCCCTGCCTCACCTAACATGGCTCCCTGCTATTTTCCCCGACTTCTCCCCACCTCCAAGCCTGCCACCAAGGGGCTGGGAAAATTCGGCTCAACGTCACTTATATTCAGTCTCATTTCAGGCCTAAGGTCGCTACCATTTCCAGATTCAGAACCAAGCAAGGGGTGAATGACAGCTTGAGTTCTTTTGGTTCCTTTTGCCAACATTAAAAACCCATTGAAAATCTCAATAACTAATGTTTCCATTACCTCAAACACAAAAATGAGGGAGGAAAATGGGGAACGAGTGGAGAAATTCTTAAGTAGCTCAATGTAGGAGTGTAGCTAGGCTGTAAAGTGCAGCTTAAGACTAAAGAGTACCCTGGCTCTCCTATCGGTTTATCAGCAATAAATCAGTCTTTTGATAAGATAATTATCTTCTCCTTGAACAGAACTACTACACCGTGCCGTCTGGAATGTTTTGCTTGGAAACAGTATACAGAACCAGAAGATTGTACTATAAAAAGTTCACATATAGGCGTGGTGCTGCCGGCAAGCATTTTTTGGAAGCAAATAACCTTCTTAAACATCATGTGACATTCAGCAATATCGGATTGTATCTCCATGTCATGTTTTTTTTTTAAATAGTGCAGGAAGTCTGGTCAGGGAGACTTAGGATTAATCCTAGTCCCATCCACCTGTACTGTATAGTCTCACATCGAGCAGTGCATTTAAACCTTTGCACAAACTTGTAAGGACAGTGTTCCAACCCACATTCGAGAACAATCCCAAGAATGAGTAACAGAAGCGGCTCCTTACTCATCTCTGGAGTACCAGAGCCCCTAGTGGCCACAGCACAAACTACCTAGATGTTGAAAAATGTTAATCTCTGAAAGATTTCTTTCCTTTGCGTGCGTGTAACCAGGGTGAGAGATGGTCGTGCCAATATTTTCTCTACCCAGCAATGCATGGGCACTGGTCAGGTTCAAGCTCTTCTCTGTCACAGCTAATTTTGAAGCACCAACTATCAATATGCAACACCACAAAAAGGAAGGGGTGTGGGTCCAATCCCTCACGTCCCTTACTTCACAAGGTAATTGCAGATGAGGAACCTCATTCAGCATTTCTTAATGTAACGCCAGAAGATTCTAATGCCACCCCACCCCCACTTCCCAAACCCCCACCTCCCTCCTCTTATTAATATCGAGTTGTTTCTTAAATGATTTCTAGGTGCTTTTCTTCACTCCCATATCTGGAAATTTATTCCACACGTTCATCACTCTTTGTGTGAAAAAGAGCGACGTCTCAACTCATTCCATCTTCGCTGCCTCCAGAGAATCCTTGGCATCAGGTGGCAGGACCGTATCTCCAACACAGAAGTCCTCGAGGCGGCCCGACATCCCCAGCTTATACACCCTACTGAGCCAGCAGCGCTTGAGATGGCTTGGCCATGTGAGCCACATGGAAGATGGCAGGATCCCCAAGGACACTTTGTACAGTGAACTCGTCACTGGTATCAGACCCACCGGCCGTCCATGTCGCCGCTTCAAAGACGTCTGCAAACGCAACATGAAGTCCTGTGACATTGACCACAAGTCGTGGTAGTCAGTTGCCAGTGATCGCCAGAGCTGGCGGACAGCCATAAAGGCGGGGCCAAACAGTGGCGAGTCAAAGAGACTTAGCAGTTGCCAGGAAAAAAGACAGAAGCGCAAGGAGAGAGCCAACTGTGTAACAGCCTCGATAACCAATTTTATCTGCAGCGTCTGTGGAACAGTCTGTCACACTAGAATTGGCCTTTATAGCCGCTCTAGGTGCTGCTTCACAAACCACTAACCATCTCTAGGCGCTTACCCATTGTCTCTCGAGACAAGGAGGCCAAAGAAGAAGAAAGAAGAAAAAGAAGTGTGGAAAAGAATTTCCTGCTATCAGTCCTAAAATGACTGTGTATTAGTTTGAACCCCTTGTTCCATTCCTGCGGTTTAATTTATAGTATTCCAGGTTAACCTTTACTATACTCCTAACCACCATATATACCTCTATAAGATCACCTCTCAGATGCCTCCTTTCTAGGCTGAGAAGCCTGAGTTACTCTAGTCTGACCTCAATGCTCTGAACCCCTGGCATGGGGATCAGTCTTGTGCTTTTTCCCTGCACTGCCTCCAACACTTGACTGTCTCATTTCGTGGAGACAAGAACTGGGTGCAGTTTTCAAGGCACAGTCTGACCAGAATGCTACAAACATTGATCATTACCTGCTCTAACTTATATGCTACTGTTTTCACTATATCATCTATTACTACAAAAGATACAAGTTCAGTATATTAATAAAACCATTCTGCCAATAATTTATACACATTTATCAACACAGAAGAAAATGATTCAAACAGACTCCATTGTTGTAGAGAGTGACATTTCACTCTCAATTGTGTCAAATTAAGGAGCGTTTACCTACAGGGTGCTTAGTTGTTCGTTAATTTGTATTAGAAATCCATCAAAATTCAGTTTAAAAAATTGGTTAATAAGTAAATGCCTGTCACTGGGAGACACTGTATTAGCAGATATAAACTTTGAGGTGTGTACTCCACAATCAGTTCCTGGAATTGATTGATCTGTTTGCCAATTTGCTTATCAGGACTATTGAGAGAATCAGAAAAGTATAAGTATATCTGAGACAGGGGATGGAGAGTGAGTCTGAGCTTAAAATTCCAATGGTTGACATTGCCTCAGTCTCTAGAATAAAGCAGAGTTTCTTAATGGTGCAGTCAGCTTTACTGGTAGACAGACCGAACTTTTGTTTGAAGCTTAGGCAGGGACGTTAAGATTCTCTGATTGCATGTGCATTGAGACAATAACTTGTACATATTTGTCAGGGCCCTAAGTTACTAATACAGAGTACTTCTACTACATGCTACTGATAGAGAAATCATAACTCTGCTGTATCACTTATCAATAGTGAACAGTGAAAATCTTCCTCCTAAGTAAGACTGAGCCACATCTGACTCCAGTAGTCCCTTCAGTATTGAATAAAACAATAATAGAGTCATAGAGCATAGAAACAGGCCCTTCAGCCCCCCGCATCCATGCCGACCATAATGCCTATCTATACTAATCCCACCTGCCTGCATTAATTCCATATCCCTCTATTCCTTGCTCATTCAAGTACCTGTCCAGATGCCTCTTAAATGTCGCTACTGTTCCTGCCTCCACCACCTCCTCAGGCAGCTCATTCCAGATACCCACTATTTTCTGGGTGAAAAATTTACCCCTTTGATCCCCTTTAAACCTCCTCCCTCTCACGTTAAATCTATGCCCTCTAGTTTTAGTCACCCCTACCATGAGAAACAGACTCTGGCTATCTACCCTATCTATGCCTCTCATTATTTTATATACCTCTATCATGTCCCCTCTCAGCCTCCTTCACTCCAGGGAAAACAGACCCAGTCTATCCAATCTCTCTTTATAACTCAACCCCTCCAAACCAGGCAACATCCTTGTGAATATTTTCTGCTTAATCACATCTTTCCTGTAGTGCGGCGACCAGAACTGCACACAGTACTCCAAATGAGGCCTAACCAACGTATGTACAACTGTAACATGACGTCCCAACTCTTGTACTCAATGCCTCGGCCGATGAAGGCAAGCATGCCATATGCCTTCTTCACCACCCTGTCTACCTGTGTTGCCACTTTCAGGGAACTGTGTATTTGCACCCCAAGGTCTCTCTGATCAAGAACACTCCCCAGGGCCCTGCCATTCACGGTATATGTCCTGCCCTTGTTTAACTTCCCAAAATGCATCACTTCACACTTGTCTGCATTAAATAATGGCCCACTCAATATTTTCACACATACTCTGTAATCATTTTGAGAGATATTTCCTCAGCCAAAATATCCTATTCCTCATTACAAAATGCCTGAGACTCTTACAGTGTCCAATAGGTGCTCACGCTCTACTTTCACACATAACAACAGTAACCCTACAATGCAATTCTTTCTACATGAAACACTTTGGGACATTTCTGAGAGATGGAGTAAGGTACTATATAATTATATTTCTTTCTCATTCTCGAACAACCATCTACCATTTGATCGCCCAGCAATACTTTCAACTAAAAGTCTGTTCAGGAGATATTACACAATACAAAGTCATCTCCCCTTAAACCAACTGATTATTGATCCCAAGCAGTAAGACCCAAGCTTCTCCTGATTTTTATCTCCGTTGTCTTCAAAGGAAGAGAAGTTGGGAGAGATGTAAATGGGGCCACCGATTCACCACCAACAGTTCTACATCATTAAATAATCAAATTACCCCCATTCATAATTCCCTCTGCACAACAATCGGGAATATGTCGCACAGGGAACAAACAGGCCGCACACAAACAGCAGTCCCTTTAAGATGAGCACATCTGCAGCTGCGTGGCAATCTTAAAGGGGCCGCACAGTGCAACAAATTGGCCACGCACAGCAAATGGAAATTAGAGGGAACATTACCCCCATTACTGCCTCATTTTCTTCAGGATTGCCTAATCTAACCATGTCTACTGCCTTGTCCCACTATCCAGAATCAAACTGAAGAGCAGTTATCTCTCTGCATGCTGATCATTTCATATAAAACAGGAATCCTGAATGGGCTTTTCACAGGATTCAAAGTCCAATGAACTACGTGGTCCTAGGCAATTTATTGATGCCACTCCCTCTCTGTGAGTTATTTGGTGGGGCTCCTTTGTGTGTAAGCAGTGGCAAAAAATAACTTCCACCCAACCAACATGCATTCAGATTTACAGAGATCTTTGATAGAAAGAACTCATCGCATCTCTCAGAAACATCCAAATGCTTCACATAGAATGAATGACATTGTGCAATTACTATCGTTATGAAGGTAGACATGGCAAGCATTTTATACACAGCTAACTACCAGAAATTGAATGAGATGCGACTTCTTCTTTGGCCTCCTTGTCTCGGGGGACAATGGGTAAGCACCTGGAGGTGGTCAGTGGTTTGTGGAGCAGCGCCTGGAGGGGCTATAAAGGCAAATTCTAGAGTGACAGACTCTTCCACAGGTGCTGCAGATAAAATTGGTTGTCGGGGCTGTTAAACAGTTGGCTCTCTCCTTGCGCTTCTGTCTTTTTTCCTGCCAACTGCTCAGTCTCTTCGACTCGCCACTCTTTAGCCCCGCCTTTATGACTGTCCACCAGCTCAGGCGATCACTGGCAACTGACTCCCAAGACTTGTGATCAATGTCACAGGACTTCATGTCCCGTTTGCAGACGTCTTTAAAGCGGAGACATGGACTAGTTAATTGTTTTTGGTATCATTGGTTAAGGCAGAAATCTTGGCCAGGACACCAGGAAAACTCCTTGCTCTTCTTCTAATTGTGCCATTGGATCTGTAACATCCAACAGACAGAGTCTTGATTTAGTGTCTCGCCTGTAGGATAGCACTCCCTCAGAACTAAAGTGTCAGCTATAGATTATCTGGTTTCAGCCTACAGTGGGGCTTGAACCCACCACCGTCAGGGGTAATAACGATCCCTGATCCTGCCTAGTTCCTCCCCAAGCCAAGTGTGGCATCCATTGAACATTCCACACAATCAACAAACACCCTGATGTTTGCCACACATTTCAAGTACATACCACTGTCAACATAACCATTTTAACAGGATAAGCACCCACAAGTAGCTTGAGCACAAAATGTACATCACACCCAAATATAATAGTATAACTATTGTTTAAAAAAACTGTAATAAAACTGTATTTAAATGTAGTTCCTGGGATGACTCACCCTGTAGGAGTATTCAGATCTGATCATCCAGTAAAGGTTTGAATGGCTACATGGCCAATCAAATGGAGAGAAGCACAACTCCAATCATTTGATTGGATGTTATATCTTAAATCTGATTGGATTTTGAACTGAAGTTTAGTCAGGGGCTTGTGTTCATCCACATCACAGTGCTGGATGGGAAACAATTGAAGGATCATGGAACTTCAAATTTTACAGATGAACTCTTGGGATGAAATGATTTCTTTCTCTTTAAATAGACATGGAGACAAAGTTACGAGTTTAAAAGAAGTGCAAACCCTTCAACAAAGCCATGGTGAGTATGGATTCAAGGGTCCCACAACAGTCTTGTTCAGCAGTTTGACTTTTCTTAACTGTTTTGCCCTTCTCCATTCTCCTCTTCCTTTTTACTATGAATACTGAAAGTTGGGTATTGTCCCTTCACAAACACCCACTGATATTTCCAACAACTACCTAGGTCTGACAGATTACTTTTTCCCTTCCTTCCCCTTTGAGAAATTAATTACATTTGATTTATCCATAAACTTACTTCCAACTAGCCCTGTAATCTAATAATTTATGATACGGAAAACTACCAGAAGAGCTGCGACTAGGAGAACTGCTGCTACACTTACACAACATAAGCAAACATACACCCAGAAAAGGCCTTTCAGCCCATCAACATCATTGCTGCCACAGGCACCATCATGGTTTCTACCAACTCATTTGCTTTCCTGAGGAAGGTGAATCACTACTGGGAAAACTTCCAATTTCTTCTGACCCTCCAGAACTGCGATGCGTCAGGCCAACTTGATAACCAACATTAGTCAACCCTGACCTGTTGAGATCCACAGTCCTAACAACCTGTTTCACAAAACTTAACATTGGCTAATACTGTACATTGGAAAAATATATCTTTTTTTTATTCTTCAAACTATCTAAGCATCCAAATATTATTTACATGTTGCAAAAGTGACCTAGATTTTCTACATTCCACAGATTTGGTGACACAAATCTAAAGTCAGATACCTTACCTCCTGTAAATCCAGAACCTGCAGTGTCCAGCTGTTGCTATATGGAGTGAAGCCCAGGGCAGAGACTTTCTTCTAAACTTGTCACATGTCAGTCACAAAGATTTCAAGACCTTGCCAGTGTAGAATCAATAAAAAAGTTTAAAGGTGTAATCACCTGGTTAACAAATAACAGCAACTTCTACTCATTACCTCATGCAAGCACAATATTAATCATTTGTAATTGCCAGTTTCTGAGTCCCTTCATGTCTGCACAGCTACTGGGCTGCATTAATGTGGAGGCATCTTTGTTTTGCTTTTAATTGTTTTTTATTTCTCTCCTCTCCAATAGGTTCACCCGACACAACATACATACCATGCTTCTACGCAGTGCCACCTTTTAAGTGGCTGTTAGAAGGAAGTCTTTCAGTTGGTGGATCATAAGCTTTGGCCTGTGACCTACCAGGCAATGATAGAACCATAATCAGGTAATGATTTGTAAGTATTGTGCTACTATATTTCCTTGTTTTATTTCCCCAATCATCTTCCCTTCTGCCCTGAATTCATGCTGGGTTCTGACCCACCAATGCAAGGAGACCTCTGATGCCTCACCCATGGCTATTATTCATGTGGGAGCCTATGGAGTCTCAAAGAGGACATCACAACCAGATCTAATCTAGCCCCAAGTATTCAGATCTTCCATCACAGGTCACCTCAATTTCCATGTTTTACAAGCTGGGACAATGCTAAATTTGAGCACTTTTGACCAATTTCAGATAATTTATATAGAACTCAAGATCTGGATTCCAATCCAGACCAACTTGCTAAAATTAAAACTTTTCTTCTCTGCTGGCTGGAGGGATTCCAGGTGAAAAGACTTCAGACCAGTGTCAACTCAGCTCCTAACTAGCATAGCCCTATAATACAAAACGGCCTATAATTACACTAATTACCAGTCAATCAGAGTAAGAACATAAAGAGCTATTGGCAAACAGAGGAATTCCTGTTGGTGCAGTAGGGGAGGCCCTTCTGAATAAGAGCGTTTTACTCTGCATCCAACTGTCCCATGCATGATCTCTGAGTGCTCAATACTGACACTGGATGTCCCATTCCTCACTTTCATGGGCACCGAAACAAAAATAAATTATGTATAGAGATCTATGAATTATTTATTCACATTTAAGGACATTATGGCTGTCAGCAATCACAATGGTGGAACTATTGCCAGGGATCACCACATCTTTCTGTGATTTTCAGCTTTCTTGATGCTGCACTAGTTGCCTCTGCTGAGAACAGCTCCCAGATATATGTCAGGATGTTGGCGTTCCCTTTTAAGACACCATTATATTGTTGTAAAAGGATTGAGGTAGAATGGTGTTCAAGTGGATACTTGAGACCTCCTTGCACACCTCTCCCTTATTTATCTTATTTCCTGATACTGCTCCAATCAAAGTACATTAGGGACTGGACGCCCACAATTGCCATAGCTATAAGAGAGGGAATCATATTCAGAGTGTTTATCTGTGATGGAGTACCCAACAACAGCTTGCAAGACCCAATAAGTTGTGCGTCTCTGATGCCGTTTGGTTTCTTACATTATAAAGCTCATTCTACATTGGGTTAGATGTTAAGCTACTGCTGTTGGCTGTGCAAGATCAGAATGTCAAGAATTGGGATACCATCAAGGGTCTGGTGCTAAGTAAAACCAGTTTAAAAGTGCCTTTATCCAGCTGTAGAGCGATAGATTTACAGCAGTTTAGATCACAGAAGAGCTTTCTAAATAATTCTGCAATAGCCTGGCTCTCAGATCCTGTTGTAAGCAGCCCATTTACATTGCAGATTGGTCTCTCCAGCACCTGGCTCCACGTCACAACATCTGAACTTTTTCTACAGCTATTGCTAGTGACTAGCTGGTGGTAGTCCCTGCCCGTGGAAGGCTTCTGTTGGCCATTCGTAAAATAATAATTGCTCCCATTATTAGAAGGCATCGGATAAAAAAAAATCTTGTGCTCTTCTAAATTGTCAAGAGGTTACAGCAGAGAAGGGTTCTACAGCTATTTTAACTGAGTAGCAATCTGGGGATTCAAGCAGAGGAATAATATGAATGTTTGTAATCTCTGTTTGACTCAGTTGGTAGTACTTTCACCTCCAAATCAGATGGATTATGGGTTCAAGTCTGATTCCAGGACGTAAACTCAGAACTGAGTGACACTCTCATACAGAACTGAAGAAGTCCTGTGTTGCTGGAGGTACTGTGCTTTGGATGAGACAATAAATGTGGATGTTAAAGATCTAATGACTACTTGAAGAACCAGTAAATTTCCTAGTCTCTGAGACAACACCACCAAAATTATAGTTGAACTTGCCTTTCACTTCAGTGCTAATTGTGGGATCTTGCTGTGTGCCAAATGACTGGTGTGTTCATTGCCATAGCAACTGTGACTGTACATCTGATTAATCCATGTGAAGTGCTTTGGGATGACCCAAAAGGATTCAGGCGCTAATTAAATGCAAGTTTTTGCTTTAACATGAGATCGGAGCTAGTGTGTTCCCATTTTATATCCAACTTTGTTAATAGATGTACTGGTGTTATTTGATGCCTTTGGTGCTGTGCATGTTATATGGTAGGGCACTGCACAGTCACTGATGTAGCTACAATGCACAGCCTTCACAACTTCCATATCATTTCAGTTTTCCATTAACTCTATTGAGAAACATTGTGCAACCACAAATAAAACCTCACACAAGGACCATTTCAAAGCTGGTTTTAAAAAAAAAGCAAAAATAAGCTCAATTTATTGTCTTCACTCTACTTTGTTGCACCAATTAGATAAGACATGTTTCTAAGGTCAATTAAAGGTATTTCTACTGTGAGACCCTCTCATAGTCGATCAGCTCATCTCATTTCAGTGGATTTCTTTCCTAGATTTTTTGAATTGTACCACTTTTCTTCTCCCTCTGTCTTCTCGTGGCTGACTCCTCGCTGGAGTGAGGTTCCATGGGAACTGTACTCACTCTACGTAGTTGATCTTCATGAGCGAGGCTAGATGGTGATTGTTAGCAGGCTGTTTGACTGTGGAGGGCATTACAGTGAAACCTGTTCTTACCCTTGCCTGCACTTTCCAGTCAGAGCCAACTGGTTCGCAATCAGGACCTGTTGACTAGATAAGCAAACTCAGAGGGGTAAAAGGAAGTTAAACTTTATTTTGTCATTTTCTTTTGTGAATTATTGAGCTGATCAAGGTGAAGTGCATTAATACTGGAAAATGAACACTCTCCATTTCAAGCACGCAATTCTAGCATCGAGCAGTCCCAGGTTAGATACAGCAAATCCAAATGCAGAGTTATACTCCCTTTCTCTACCCTGATATCAAACTTAAAAGAACACTTGCTACTACGCCAATGTCATATTTTTAATCCCACACTGTCCAGGAGGCAGGGGAAATTCTTACAGCCATCACACAGAGGTGATTTTTCCATTAATTTGCATTAAATTCATACCTGAGTCCCAGAGGTAACAAAACCCAGTAACTCATTCCACATACATGAGTTTTACAGTTTTGAAGAAAATGTTAAAAAGCAGCAGAGGAGAAATTTCATTGAAGGGACAGAGAACGATGGCTGAATTTTGCATCAATAATTTTAAGGTATGAGCAATTTGGTCTTTTGCCAATTATTTTTTACTTCAGACTTTTATGGACCAGAAGGGGAACATAATCAAAGAAGAGAAACAATAAATGTCATCGAAATTAAATTGCAGCAGTAAAGGCAGGCACTTCGTACCCAAGTCACTATGGGCTCAATTCCCAGGACTGAGCACCAGATTTGCTAGTTGTAACTAAATGAGTTCAGCAGCCTCAAAGGAGTTGCTGCCAAATGAGTAAGTACCCAATAGAGCACTGTACTGGCACAGCACATTGGCATGGTGTGCTAAAAGGTTTTGGGGGCACAATTCATGACGCAACAAGTTTTTGGCCCAGGTAGCAAGCATTCCTAGATACAACACAGTTAAATGAAGCGTAAGACTTCCTCTACTCCGTCCCACCAATATTAATCAGCCCCAACCTCAAAACTTTTGTTTTTAACACTGAGTGGATTTTGAACCAGTTAGGAAATCAGATTGGAATTGCAACATTTGCGAAACAAAATCAATTCAGAATCAAGTCACTAGATTTAACGAAAGAGACAACACCCTATTTATAAATGTATTTCTACAAGCAAAGCATTCTTCAGAGATAAGTCTAGTCTCAGTGTTTACTGTGGTAAACATTCTGATCTCAAAGCAGAATATGGTGTAAACAGTAATAAATACCCAAACTTCAACATTATTGATCTCTCTTAGTTCATACAGGACTAAAATATCCCTGAGCACAAGGACAAACAAGATATTTTGCTTTCCTCTCACTGAAACGTCCAAATATTGAGCAATCAAAAGGTATGTGCCGATATCTTATTTTGTTTACTTTTAGCTCCTCTCTCTCCCGCAAGGGGCTCAGTGAGTAAATGCATCACCATGTGTGGTATTGAGCCATCCAGACCTGAGTCTGTGCAGCCAGGTGACAGCTGCAGCACTACAGTGAACCTCCAGATCTTTATAGAGTAATAAGGGAAGGTGACCAAACAGGGGCTCCTGTTCCTGATCACTAGCTAGTGACTGGTGTTGAAAATTACATTTGTGAACATCAGTTAAAGACACGATTAGGCTCTCACGTGATTTCCTACACAGTTTGATGGCCTGTCACCAGTTTTACTTTCCCACATAAAGAATGGTCACCTTGGCAATGCACTGGAGGGGTGGCTGGTAGCCACAGAGACACGCTGCAGCAAGAGTCATCACCTTCAAGAGAGGGAGGAAGAAAATTAGGAATAACCGCCCCCCCCCCCAAAAAAAGTGAGAATAAAGTCTAGAAAAAGTTGTCGCATAGTTAAGCATAAAATATTATACCAATAAAAGTTTTATACGCTAAACAGAACTTTAGTCTCAATTTATCATACAATAAACTGAAAACCAGGGACTGGTGACTGACCTGTTGGTGTCTCCCGCGTTGGGGTATCACAATCAAGGTTGATCTTCTCCCCAACCAATGCCCCTATATACACACACCGCACGGTGAACAAGTCTGGGAACCATGGATTAGAGTCATAGTATCATAGAGAGATACAGCACTAAAACAGACCCTTCGGCCCACCGAGTCTGTGCCGTCCAACAACCACCCATTTATACTAATCCTACATTAATCCCATTAGTAGTTGGCAGGAAAAAAGACAGAGGCGCAAGGGGAGAGCCAACTGTGCAACAGCCCCAACAAACAAATTTCTCTGCAGCACCTGTGGAAGAGACTGTTACTCCAGAATTGGCCTTTATAGCCACTCCAGGCGCTGCTTCACAAACCACTGACCACCTCCAGGCGCGTATCCATTGTCTCTCGAGATAAGGAGGCCCAAAAGAAAAAAAAGAAAAGACATTAATCCCATATTCCCTACCACATCCCCACCATTCTCCTACCACCTACCTACATTAGAGGCAATTTACAATGGCCAATTTACCTATCAACCTGCAAGTCTTTGGCTGTGGGAGAAACCGGAGCACCCGGCGGAAACCCACGCGGTCACAGGGAGAACTTGCAAATTCCACACAGGCAGTACCCAGAACCGAACTCGGGTCGCTGGAGCTGTGAGGGTGAGGATTAATATTTTATTTCCTCATCGTTTGCCCAGGGTAACTGAAGATGATTATGCTGTCCATCATTCCACCAACTGAGAAAAATTAAGAATGGTCAGTGGAGTAAGGTAGCGGAAGTAACTGCGATATTATTCTATACTGAAAGCAATAGAACCATAACACAGTGTTGATGCAGGCCTTCAGGAGAGGGTAGAACATTCAAAAAGTAAATATTTTAATAGGTTATCTCGTCAAAGAAGAATTGGCACTTGTTAATATTTTATATGGGGCAATTGCTCTTCTATTCATAAAGGGCAGTAGGAGTTTGGAATTCTCTTCTGCAAAGCCAGTTGATTCTAAGTCAATTGTTAATTTTAAATCTGAGATTGATAGATTTTTGTTAACCAAAGATATTAAGGAATATGGGGCAAAGGCAGGTATATGGAGTTAGGTCACTGATCAGCCATGATCTGATTGAGTGATGGAACAGACTCAAGGGGTTAAATAGCCACCTCCTGTTCCTATGCTCTAGGAAGAAACTATCTCAGTGATAGACATGGTCTGATGGTCCACCCAGTGGCATTAGGAGGAAAAGCAACTTTAAAGTCAAATTTCAAATCTGTGTCCCGACTCTTGCCACACCGTCCGATCATAAACGGGCTTTCCTGTACTTTTTAACCTTGTATTTTTCTAGTGTCCTTGATCATTGAACCAAAAAAAAGTTCAGAAACAAGGAAGCTACTGCAGCGTTTTTCTAAGCAGTGAATAAATAGGGAATAGATAGGGAATATGGGATTACTGTAGGGTTAGTATAAATGGGTGGTTGTTGGTCGGCACAGACTCGGTGGGTCGAAGGGCCTGTTTCAGTGCTGTATCTCTTAAAAAAAAACAAAAGGGCTTATTCTGTGATCTGGCACTTCCAGCAGGGAGGGAGCAGTGAGTGCATGGTTTTCATTTCCTCCCCATTGGCAATAGATCGTGGGCTGTTCCCTTCTCAGAAGGTCAGGAAGGTCCCATTACCAATCCCTGGCCTGCGCTGAGTAGAATGATCTCAGCCAGAGCAGCAACTGGGCACTATAATTAGCTGCAGCATTCCTGGGCTAAGGAGGGTGAAAGACAGACAATCTTTCTCCTGGTCACTATCCAGACTACCGGAATGCCGAGCAGAACTTAGTGATGTATCCAGTCATCAGGCAGAATTGGGAATCTGAATATTCTCAGAAACCCGGCAGAATTGAGAGACTCATTTGACCCCCACTGATTTACAATTGACGAATACATTTTTATGCAAGTAGTTTGATCTTAAATAGGCTAAGAGGTTATTCAAAAATCATTGAACCAGTTAGTTTTTCCATTGGTAGAATGAATTAATGTATTCATGATTAGAGTTACAATTAACCCTACATCTTTACCATACACACACCCATCCTTCATGTAAAATAACTGCTGACAACAGGAGATGTGAAACACAGACCAGTTTGCAGTATTTTTAGACCACACAGTGGTTCTTTTAGACTACAGGGCGGCATAGTGGTTAGCACCGCAGCCTCACAGCTCCAGCAACCTGGGTTCAGTTCTGGGTACTACCTGTGCGGAGTTTGCAAGTTCTCCCTGTGACTGCGTGGGTTTCCTTCGGGTGCTCTGGTTTCCTCCCACAGCCAAAGACTTGCAGGTTGATAGGTAAATTGGCCATTATAAATTGCCCCTAGTGTAGATAGGAGAATTGAGGGAAGGTAGGGAATATGGGATTAATGTACGATTAGTATAAATGGGTGGTTGATGGTCGGAACAGACTCGTGGGCTGAAGGGCCTGTTTCAGTGCTGTATCTCTCTGACATACGTCACATTATTTACCAGGTGAGAAATCCTTCCCTCAATTCTTTATTCGCCTCAGTGCTCCCTTTGCTCTACACCTTCATTCAATGCACTGTGAAAAGCTAACCAACCTTGAAAAATTAGTAAGAAAATGACTACTTTATTGAAAGAATTGAAATCATTCAATTAGCCACATAAAAATAAGATTAAAATTGAAAAGGGGTTGAGATGTTACAGTACCAGCATAAATCTATAAACAGGTTGAGCAAAATCCATCGAGGACAGTGTAGAGCAAAACTAATACCCCCAAGAGTAGATCAGGTTGGCCATTACCTAGCACAGAGCAGAATCTGAGCAAAGTACCAAAGTGCATGTAGTAAGGACTGGATGGACATAAATCCACCTGCATTTTTAAAACTGAAAAATATCAATTCTTAACAGAACAAACAGGATGATTTGTGGTCTCATTGGCTACAAAGTACTTTGGGATATCCTGAGGTTGTGAAAGGCACTATATAAATACAAGTTAGTCTTTCTTTTAAAAAATAGTGGTTCATTTATGGGCTGGCCTCACTCACTCGACAGCCAGATAACTCACTGAAACTTAAACCAATGAGAAAAGAAAGACATGTATTTATATAGTACCTTTCACCTTAGTGCTTTGCAGTCACAATGAAATACTTTAGAAGTGTTGTATTGTTGTAATGTAGGAAACACAACAGCCACTAAGCCCACAGCAAGGGTTCCAATAACAGCAATAAGATAATGAATACATAATCTGTTTCAGGGGTGTTTTAATTGAGGAATAAATATTGGCCAGGACAATGGTCTACAGAGCTTACTAAAATCACAAATGACATCATAAATTGCACAGAGCAGCCACATAGTCTGGGACTCTTCCTCAAGCCCAAAATTATACATGCATGTTGCAAACACTGAAACGCAATCAGTGTTACAATCAGGTGTTGTGCAAGTCATGTTATTATTAACCGGCAGTGACCAAAAAATAATGGTAATTTAACTCATAATGCAGCCATCAATAGGACCCTCACTATCATGACTTGAAAATGCCCAAAAGAACTGTAGCATCCATCATGGCATATAAAAGTGGAGATTTTTCACAGAGAAAATATAGAGTGGGATTTCATAGAGATTACCAGAATTATGGTAGGATTTGAGACAGTAGTGAAAAGTTGTTTTCATTGGTTGGCAAGTTTGGTATCAAGCTGCTATAGACTCAGCATTAACACCAGAAAAACACAGGAAGAGTGTTAAAACATTTCTTTCACACAGTGGGTTATTAGATCATGGAATGTTTTAACACATCATTTAAAAGGAATCGGATAAGTATTTGAAGAAGAATCCAAAAAGAGTTAGCTGGTGTAGTTCTGACTGGCCAAATGGCGTCCTTCTCCACTGTAACATCTGCAACTTTGTGCACAGATACATAAGCAACATCATCTATGACTGTAGGTCTTTCAGTGAATTACACAGTAACTCCTCAAAATACTGCAGCAAATTGAAAATTGAGTTGCAATCTCAAAATTTTAGGAATTGGGGCTGTCATAGTATTAGATCAGGAAGTTCAGTGGTACCCACCATAAAATCATAGAATTATACTGCACAGCAGCACTTGGAATTAGCTAAAATTCTAAATTCAACTCAGAATGTTTGAAATTGATGTTGGACCACTTGATACTGTCCTATATAGTTGGTTGATGAAGTGACCATTGTCTTAGAGTGTGTGTAGAGTAGAATGCTGTTTTGAATCCGAGATTCCTCATGGGAGGCAGGAAGCAAAGACCAGACACCTTATCTGAGGGGAAGTAAATAAAAGCATGAAGAGATCTAGGAGGCTAAATTGGACAGTCCCTGAAAATGGGTGCGGGATTACAATGTTAATTGTGTTTAATCATATGCAGGTGTTAATTAGGGTCTTACTTGAGTATATATATATGAGACACTTACTGAAGCTGGGTGAAGGTTTGAGTGAGGGGCTGCATGTTTGTAATCAATTTACTTTGTAAAATAAATGCAAGACTGAGTAAAGATTGGCTCCAGCATCATCCTTCAACAACAAGCTTTCTGGAATATAATATGGTAGCAGAGAATGGTTGCCTCAAGGTGAAGGTTGGAAACTAAGAAAAACATTTTTTCATATTGAAAACTAAAATCCCAGTGGCTACTGTGGAAAATGGCAGAAAGCAAGAGTAGGCTGTTGAGGTATGATTACCCTCTAATGTTCTCTGAATCTGAACCATATGACCAGTGGAAGAATGCAGTGGATCTGTGGACATGGGTTATGTTCCTACCAAAGAGGAAATAAGGTATGGCCTTGGCATTGTCACTTCCTACCAAAAGTAAAATCAGAAGTAAAGTATTTTGTAAACTGAATGCTTGTCAGTTGGATACTGATGAAGATTTGGATCTTCTGCTAGAATTCTTGGATGAGATTTACAAGAAAGATGATCTATTTAATGCCTATAAGGCATGGTCAGACTTTGAATGATTTTGGAAAACAGATGGTTATTCAAAGAAAGAATGTATCATGGACTTTAGCAAACTGTAAAGAAGATTGAGGATTTTCAATTTGGAGATCCCTGGTTCAGTGCTAGCATTTAAATTGCTGGATTGTGCTAGGGTGTCACATATGGACAGGCTCCTAGTTTTAACTGGGGTTCAGTTCTCAGAAGAAGACTGCCTGTTGGATTAGATGTCTGCTGCCTTAAAAAAAAATTCTGGGTAAACAGTCATTTCCTGCAGCCTTGGTGGAACAAATGTGACATAGTGACAGAGAATAGAGGACTCAGTGATTGCCGGATGGATGCGAAACCCATTGCACTCTGACTATGAGGCCCCATCTGTCTGGAATTGTATGTACTGCCCAACTTTCACAAATAGGCCATCAGTGACCTGTGAGATGCAATGATGTGCAGTCGTTTGCAAGATGCCACCAAGGTCCACAGCTAATCCTTGGAAGGAGCCAGAGGTGAAAAAGTTCAATGGCACAGTGACTTTGATAGCTACTGGCAGGGCATGGCTAGCAGTGCTGTGAGGTGTGAGGTCTTCTGCAACTAGGACACAAATCTCTATGACCATCTGCTTGGAGAGTCACAGTCTTCGCAGGCACTGGTTCTCTGTCCACTCAAGGTAGCTCCATCTTCAGCAGTAGATTTTTTGCTGAGGGTATGACCTCTGTTGCTTTGCTGCCCCTCGTCCCTCTCCTCTGCCCTTCCTGCAGAGGATGTTGCTCCTCTTCACCACTGGACCCAAATTTTGAGAGTTGCACTCCCATTGTCAGCTGCTGTCTTCCTTGTGCTCAGATGGCCTCAGAATTGTGTTTGGAAGCCTTTCCCCCCACCTCTGATGCCCCCAGGATGACTATCCCCCGCGCTGCCAGAACACTTACAGACCACCCTCCCCGCACCCAATAACACTGTGTGCCAATGGCCGAGTCCCCATCTGCACCATTCTCCCTTTCGTAAGGCCCACCTAATTCCCTGGGACAGCCATGACCAGCTCCTCGCTGTGCATCCATCTCCATGCACCAGGACTGCCCCAGATACAAATGTGCAGCCCATGCGCACTCTCAAAAATGTGAACATGGCCCTCAACAAGCTCTTAATGTGCTCTTTAATTACCGTTACTACCAAATCGGGCAGGTTCTTGGGGCTATCCTCCCCCCGCCCTGGTGAAACACTCTGCCGCTGGGAACAGCGACGGGAAAGCGCCACGCCGGCTGACGTCAGTATTTTCATCCCTTCCCGCCTCTACCCTCACTCCTGGCGGGACCTAAAAATCCAGCCCTCACTGTAGTAGCAAGCAGTTTTGAAGCAGGGAACAGGGAAAATTACAAAAGTTTTACTAAGGAAACCACATTCTGTCAATTCAGAGAAAGTGCCAAGAAGTGCCCTTGTTCCTCTTGGAATCACAAGTGGAATAACAAGCATGTGATTTTTGTACAGGTGGCATAAAGAATTATTCATCTTGTCTCTTACAGGTGCATCAGCAGTATACCTGTGAAAAATTTTCCTGGTCTCGTTCCTGTCCCTCAATTGTCAGCAGCTGTAAACCCCAAGGATGTATCTGGGTGCCTGCTACAAGTCTAAAATTGGGATTGATCAATCATTGAAAGGAACTGCCAGTGGTCTTGGAATGAGTTTACACTCCAACTTTCCACCATGCTGATGTTGGAATGCAAATGTGGAGTGGGATCGGCAATCACAACACATTCAAAATCAAAGTGAAACCTCCCATCACTATGGGGTTCCTGTGAGAGGGTTCAAATCCCTTTTGCACAGTGCTAATTGAGTCTTCAGGAGATCAGATCCCTAGCTGAAGCCCTGCTTAAATGCAAAGCATATGTGACTTTAACCTGCTGACGTCAGGAACATGAGTGGAGCTGAAAATCTGCTTCTGAATAATATCTTGGAGCAGAGTGGAATGCCAGGACAACTGCGCTGTCTGTATCTGCATGAAAGCTAAGGGTGATTCAGTCTCCGTTCCCTTTGTGCAGTGTAACTGCACAACTCCTTGTGGATCCGATTGACATCACAACACTCTCTGATAAAGGCAACTGTCTCCAGCTTCTGAAACACTGAGATTATGGTGTTGAAGGAGTGGGGGTGGAAGTGTTGTGTTGGTGCTACATGGTTTAAAAAAACAAATACAATTAGAAATGCTAATTGACCTACAGCCTGACAGTAATCAGGACAGTCATTAGATACATAATCAAAATATTCCACTCCACAGCACTGTCACCCACTTGTACTGACTGTATTGTATCAGTATGGCATTTCAGTTAATTCAGTATTCCACCCACACTAAAAAATAACATTTGTCAAATAGAGGATGTTAGTGCTGACGAACATTGCCCTTTCCATCTCGAGCACTCTGTCACCATTGGGCACTCCCACATCAGGTTAGATACTAAGTGACACTCCCTGTACTCTGTTTATAACTTCAGAAGAGCACCTCCTAACTGCATCAGTTTGACATTTTTCAATTTCTCACACCAGCCTCTCTCAATGAGATTAGTGGTGAACTTGGGGCAGATTTTGCGTGGTAAGAGCCCAGGTCCACTGGAATCCTGTTTGAAATTGCTCAGACTCATTTCCTGTAGGACCCTTAGTGCCTGTGGACAGATGGAACTCTCAACCCATCAGCCTGCATGAAATGCGATCCCAAAGACTGAGCTGGAAGGGAAGTGTCTAAAGTATTGTAACACTCAGTCCCCAGGGCACCCTGCAATTTTAAAATAAGCAGTAACGAAAGCAAAACAGACAGAGCTGCTGAAATGTTCAGTTGCAAGTTACATCCAGCATAAGGCATGCAGAAGTAGTTATTTTCCTTCAAACACAACTTTTCACCCTAAGTATCTTTCAGGCCACTCTCTGGTTCTGTGGATTCTGCACAATGTTTCAAGATATCATCCAGATATTTGACAACCAGCTCTTTCTCATCTACTGGCACTTCCTGAAGGCTGTGTATGTGCTGAAAGGCCTTTTGTAACATCCTGACCCTATCCTGTGGGTCCGTCTGAGTCACCATTTCATCGGCCTCCACCCCTGAAGTCAGAAAGCGCTGAACAAAGGTTCGGATTAAGTCGCCTTTCTCTAAAATGGTTTTGCTGATGCAAGAGTGGTCTTCCACGGTGATGAGATGGAGGAGGTGGAGCAGCGCCTGGCAGATCTGAGTCCGCAAACTGGCGCAGTATTTGAACTCCAGGAAGTCCTGTGTCTCTTCGCTCTTTTCCAAGGCCAGCACCAGCGCGCTCCAAATCTCGCAGAACTGTTTACTGTCCCCGTAGCGTTCACGGCTGTTTGGGATTGAAAGTGCTGTGGCCGATTTGATGCGCACTTTGAAGTTCTTGCAGGTTTTCACCACTGATGTCAAGGCACTGAAAGCCAGTGCTGCCCAGGGAGCAGAGTCTGTAAAGAACAGTCACAATGAGACACATGAAGATACGACAACGCGTCACGTCTTTATTTCACTGGGAATCATTTGGGAAATCCAGAGTCTGGACTCCAAAGCTGCATCACTCCAGGTTTTAACCTGAGCCTCCTGACTTTTTATTATACCAAGGCTCACTCTCAGCAAAGCCCTCAAATACAGCAACACAGAGTGATGCCATGTGGATCTTTATCCACTATTCCCCACACAATGAACTCTTGGTTCCAATCATGATCTACAGGCAGTTGCTGATGCAAACATAGTACTTGGAGGAAGGGAAAATATACGAGTCCAGTAGTTCTCTGAAAACTACATCCTCTACTTTTAACAGGCTGCTTTTAATTTTGCTGTAGATATTGGGGTAGACCTGCCTCCTACTAACATTTTATTGCTAATTTAACTGAAGAGTAAGGAAGAGGAAATCCTGTGGGGCCTTTGTCACTCAGCTGCCTGAGTTGCGAAGGGATGCCTAGTTGGAGGTCGACTGACCAGCATATCTTGCAAGTGACCACAGGTTGTATCCTTTATAAAATAGCACTTCAAACGGGAAAGCTTGTTGATTGTTTTGAATACACCACTGGGTGGCGCAGCTCATGCTAGTCAACTCCCAACAGGGAAAGACAGCACATTTTATTTATCGAAATGACTCCTGACAACACAGCCAAGCACCGATTCCACCAGTGCGTTCCCAGCTGCGCACATGCACAGAACGGTTTCTTCCTGCTAGTATGGTGCTGCGCATGCGCAGCCTATGTCAGCACCCGGCTTGCCAGAACTAATTCACGCATGCGCTCTAAAACATCATTGCGTGCTGGAACGAGGTCACTTGCTCCCACTTCCCTCCCACCTTGGTCAATCGCTCCCCGCTGCACCGCCCAAGGAAGCGGCGAGGTGGGGAGTGAGCAGACAGGCGCAGGAGGGAATGGTGAAGAGAACTGTGGTGGCAGGAGGGAGCAGGGTACTGTTGGGGGTGGGACGGAGGCAGTGATCTCAGCCATTGAGTGGACTTTCGGGTTGAATTTATATTTTGTGATAACTTGAGCAGCGCCATCTTTGATCCTGGCAGCTGCCTGAAATGTTGCAGTGACGTTTCAGTGGATGAGGCTGCATTTGCCAATACTGCGCCACCTAGTGGTTGCGTCATCAGCAAACGCAGCCTTTATTTTTACAGCACCTTGCAAATCTCTCAAAGCTACTGAATTCCTTCACATACAATGAATCTTGTTGAAATCAAGTCGTTGTTGTTATGCAGCATTTTTGCACATGGCAACATTCCACAAACAGCAATGAGATGAAAGTTATTATTTTTAGTGGTGTAGGTTGAGGGGGAATATTAGATAGTAGCCCCTGCTCTTTGAATCATTAGTGTCCACCTGAACCACCAGAAGAGGCAGATGTGGCCTTGGATTAATGTCTCACCCAAAGGCTGCCACCTCTATAGTGCAGCTCAGTGCTACTCTAATGTAGTCAGGTTACAGTATGTACTCAAATCCTGGAGTGGGGTTTGAACCCATGACGTTCTTACTCAGAGGGAAGAGTGCAACCAACTGAGCCCAGGCCAACATTGAGTGCAAGGGGAATACAAACGTGACATGTAAAACATAAAATCAGTTCGAGTGAGGTGGAATATTGCAGCCCAAGAAATTCAAGGCCACATGAAGCACGCTTGAGGGCCTTTTCGAAATTGAAGACCCAAAATTTGCATTCTCACCTTAAATTATTTTTCTCCCTTATAATTTTTTTTTATTTAAAAGGACAGAATAATGATTTTAAAATAAAACATTTACTTCTGCTTCCTTCAATGGCTCAGTGGGTAAATGTGCTACATGGTCTGGTACTCTAGGGTTGAGCAATAGATGCTGGGCTTGAGAATGTGTAAACAAAACTAGTAAGATCCCACTTTTAATCCCTAGTCTGTGCTAAATTAGCTAATCTCAAATCAAACCAGTGATGAAATGCTACAATTGGCCTCAAGTGCTCCCAGCCAACAATGGAGACAAACTAGCCCAGATCATTGTGAAACCCTGATAGAAAGAGCAGGTGTGTGTGGGTGCCAGTGTAGGGCAGGTTGGAACTCAGATGTTATCCCCTCCACAGTCAAACTGCAAACACTCAATAAGCAACCTTACATATGATGACTGTCATTTAGGTGTTTGTTAACTCTTCCCAGGGAGTTATGATGATCTGGAATGCACTGCCTGAAAGGGTGGTGGCAAGCGGATTCAATACTAATTTTCAAAAGGGAATTGGATAAATGCTTGGAGGGAAAAATTTGCAGAGCTGTGGAGAAATGCAGGGAAATGAGATTAAATAGTCGTTTGGTAGTACAGAGCTTGAGAATTGCTGAAAATAGAGACATGTTGTCGAAGCTTTTCGTCATGCATTCATCAGGACAATACGCAAGAATAACCAACGTAAGGGGAAACAAAAACTTACACTGCATGAGAAGAGAGTGCTGACTGGTTGGCAAGTGAACTGTGATTGGTAGAGGCGTTGACATGGAGAATGCACCAGTTTATGGTGACTGACATTTGAACCAGGCAGCTTGACTCTGACCAGCCAAAGCATTGCCCTGAGGAATGAGCCAGTGAATGGCTGTCACTTATTTTGTTTAGCTGAAACAGGTGCAATGTGTGTACATGTTCTTTCTGTCTGCAAAGAACAAGGCCCTGTGTATTAATATGTGTAGCTTCCAATACGCGCAAATGCGCCACACTGCGAGCCCTACTGACAATCTTAAATTGATTGGCAGCGTAATTCTGAGCACGCTGCGATTATTTTGCAAATGTTGTCTAATCGCAGACTCACATCTAATATTGGACACTGTGTTTTGAGTTTTGCAAGCATGGGCTGGTTGGGTAGGGCCTGTACCTTGCCTGTTGCAAACAGCGGAAGGAACATGTTGTTTGATACGATCCGCCAGTCTTTGGGACCTACGGCCTATATACCTAGCATCACACTGGCATTGAAATTCATATATCACATTACTCATTTGTGTGCTAGGCAGGACATCTTTTTGGCTTGACAGCAGTATCCTGTTAGTGGCAAACACCACACGTGTTGCTACTGCATAGTAGCAGCGTGAAACAGCTAAATTTACCTGTTGCTCAAATTTGTGGGATACATTACCCTTCCAGGGTAATTTGAAGTAGACTGGGCATTTTACAGGACCGAAAATGACTGCCTTAGGCCCGTTCATAAGTTTGCGCACTATACAGCGAGAAATGATCGGATCAGGGTAGCTATTGTCACGCAGGATGTCTTTGATTCAACCTATTTCAGCACCAAGCTTGCATGGTGAGCAAATGGCTCAGGTCCTATTTACAAGGTTGCTGATAAGGCCAATCTTATAGTGCGTGGAACTGTAAGAATCCCAATGCGTGTATTGACCAGTGAAGGTAGGTTTGTAGTTGACCCGTGGTGGAGAACCGCTTAACAGATTTCTCAACTAGAACGTCAAGGAAAGGGAGCTCAATTGACTGCTCCATTTCAAAGGTGAATTTGAGTGCAGGATGGAGCCCATTAAGACGTGCAAGGAAATTATTGCATGCAGCTGCAGATTCAAATATAGCAAACATACCATCTACATATCGGAAATATGCAAGAGGTAGGAGGTTAGGTGTCATTCCATCAAAGACACATTTCTCATGGAAGCCAACAAAGATGTTTGCAAGAGCTGGGCCTAGAGGGGATCCCATGGCAACACCATCTATTT
Organism: Heterodontus francisci; assembly: GCF_036365525.1. Lineage (NCBI taxonomy): Eukaryota > Metazoa > Chordata > Chondrichthyes > Heterodontiformes > Heterodontidae > Heterodontus > Heterodontus francisci. Next base: position 46,564,642 of record NC_090400.1, read on the forward strand.
GGAAGGGTAATGTATCCCAAAGATTTGAGCAACAGGTAAAGCTAGCTGTTTCACGTTGCTACTATGCAGCAGCAACACGTGTGGTGTTCGCCATTAACAGGATGCTGCTGTCAAGCCAAAAAGGCGTCCTGCCTATCGCACAAATGAGTAATGGGATATATGAATTTCAATGCCAGTGTGGTCCTAGGTATATAGGCTGTACATCCCAAAGATTGGCATATCGTATCAAACAACATGTTTCTTCCGCTGTTCGCAACGGACAAGGTACAGGCCATACCCAACCAGCCCGTGCCTGCAAAACTCAAAACACAATGTCCAACATTAGATGTGATTCCGCGGTCGGACAACATTTGCAAAATAATCCGCAGTGTGCTAAGAATTACGCTGACAATCAATTTAAGATTGTCAGTAGGGCTCGCAGTGTGGCGTACTTGCACATACTGGAAGCTAACTCTATTAATACACAGGGCCCTGTTCTTTGCAGATAAAAGAACATGTACACACATTGCACCTGTTTCAGCTGAACAAAGTAAGTGACAGCCATTCGCTGGTTCCTTCCTCAAGGCAAAGCCTTGGCCAATCAGACTGAAGCTGCCTGGTTTAAATTTCAAACAAAGCTTGGCAGTTAACTGTCACTGTAAACTGGTGCATTCTCTGTGGCCTCTACCAATCACAGTTCACTTGCCAATCAATCAGCACTTTCTTCTCATGCAGTATAAGTTGTTGTTTTCCCTTACATTGGTTGTTCTTGCGTACTGTCCTGATGAGTGCAAGACAAAAAGCTTCGACAACATGTCTCTATTTTCAGCAATTCTGAAATGAGATTAATTGTCTCGCTCTTTCAAAGAGTTAGCACAGCCAGGATGCCGAATGACCTCCTTCTGTGCTGTGTCATTCTATCTGTGATTCTATGATCATGTTTGCTCCACATGTTCCTGTTGCAAGAGGCAAACCAAATCCCACTGAAAACAATTCGAACAATTCTTAGGTGTAAAGAGTTAAAACAGATTAAGAGCTCCATGGGTAAAGTTAATGGACTCAAAAGCTGGCAGAAATCAGTAAAAGTACATACCAAGAGGAATAGCTGGGTTTTTGAACATATTTCCCAGCGCATAGCATGCATTCCACCGCACCTTCATGGTTGCCTCGCTCTGAACGGTGCGGATTAAGGCTTGGATTGACTCCTCAATTCCTGGCTTGAACTGGGGCTTGGAGATGTGGTGGGGCTGCAGGAAGTGTAGCAGATTTCCTAAAGCTCGCACTGCATTGCTCTTCACCTGCAACATAGAGGCAGATCAATATTCAGTGCAACTAAAACACAATTGGGATCAGACTGAACAAGAAAAAAGCAAACTGAGCCCTGAGTGGCAGCGTACTTTGAATCCTGTGCCCCATGCCACAGAGTCATTAGAGGCATGTTCGCAGTGTGAGACACTGATCAAAGCTCTTCACATGAAAACCTGGGATGGGAAGAATATAGGAGAGAAAGTCACCCCTCCTGGTCATTCTCACACATTTCCTGGCACCCAGTTTCACAGCAGCCTTGACAGAGACCTTGCAGCAAAGATTAGCTGCAGTCAAGCACAGGGCAATTGATTTATTGATCACTCCGATACACCGCAAAGCTTTTTATGTAGAATTGTGGGACTCGGGCAGCAAATCACACATCATGCAGTCAGTGTAGTTATTCACAGGATGTCACCCTCATGGCAAATCACACTTTCCCTACCATGCTTCATGCAGTGAAGCACTATTAGGAAAGGAAATGAACTCCACACAGGCCTCTGCAAGCTGTGGAGTCCATTCGGGATTGCTCTGCAGTGAGAAGCTGAGTCATGCAACAAGCCCAAAGGCAGCCACTGAAAATAAAACCTGCCATAGCACCGGTCCCCATGCTCACATTTACAGAGTAAAATTCATCCCTTGAAAAAATGTCAAGGATTTAATTGGTAAAAAGCTTGTGTAGATGGGCAAGAGTTGTGCAGTGAGGAAAAGCGGTAGAGAATGGTGGCTCTCAACTGCACTTCTGGAGCATTAATTCTAAATGGCTTGTACCAAAGTCAGTTCACTATTCAAATGGACTTTGCAGCATTGATAGCAATCTTAACAATTAACCTCTTGTGAAGTAATCTGCATTGAAACTTGAAGAGATTTTTCAATACAGCACGATTTCTTTGCTTCTGTGACTATTTTTGAGACACTCGATGAGTCAATGTGCAAATATTTATTTTTAATTGCAGCAGAATTTTCTTTCAGTCACGTCAAAGGTTCAATTTTTTTATTTTGTAATCCTAGACTTTCCCCTCCCCCTCCTATCTCTTAGAAACATAGAATATTACAGCACAGAAGGAGGTCATTCAGGCCATCACCCCTGTACCAGCTCTTTGAAAGAGCTTTTCAATTACTCCCACTCCCTTGCTCTTTCCTCGTAGCCCTGTAATTTTTTCTTTTCAAGAATATATCGAATTCCCTTTTGAAAGTTACGATTAAAGCAGCCGGGATCAGAGCAGGAGACATAAAGCAGGCCCCAATCGGAGCGGAGCAGCGTGAAGCAGGCTGGGAGCAGATCGTAGCAGCGTGAAGCAGGCCGGGGGCGGAGCAGCGTGAAGCAGGCTGGGATCAGGCTGTGAGCTGTGAGTCTGAACTGAACGAGAGGACAAAAAAATTGCAAAGTGACGTCACAGGACAAGGAGTCACATGGGGTTAGTTTTCTGGTAATCTTTTAATTTATTCAATTTTAATCAACTATTAAGTACCACTTGAGCAATTAATTAGTACAAAAACTGAAACCTAAAGCCAATTTGATAATTTATCATATGAGTAAAATCAGTTCTCAATCAAACAGATCTAGGGGATAAAGTTAAAACTAAATAACAAGGGATAGGAACACTAAAGAAGTCTGAATTTTTCAGTATTTTAAAACGTAAGCATTTTATATAATTGAGTTAAATAAATACACCTAAGTAACCTCCCTATCAGATAAAGTGACGTCAGCACAGGAGAAGCAGGTGATTTGTGAGTAGCTCATGAGTCTTTATTTTAAGCACTAAGTTTAATAGTCTAATAAATAGAGGTATGGCAGGGCAGCTCAGTCCTGTGGACTGCGCATCATGTTCCATGTGGGAATTCCAGGGCCCTTCTCATTTACTGGACAAGCACATGTGCAGGAAGTGTTGTCAGCTACAGCAGCTCCAACTCCGGATTTCAGAGCTTGAACAGCAGCTGGCGTCACTGCGGTACATCCGTGAGGCTGAGGGTTTTGTGGCTAGCACGCTTATAGATGCGTTCGCCCCACAGCTTAAAGGAATGCAAGCAGAGAGGGAATGGGTGACCACCAGGTAGTCAAGGAGAAGCAAACAGGTAAAGCAGGAGTCCCCTGAGTGCATCTCTCTCTCCAACCAGTATTCAGTTCTCTCCTCTGGGGAGTGCAGGCAGAGCCAAGTCCACCGCACCATGGTTGGCTCAGCTGTACAGTGGGGTGCAGGAGGAAAATTGGGAAATCAATAGTGATAGGGGTGTCGATAGTTAGGGAACAGGCAGGTGTTTCTGCAGCTGCAGAGTTTAGGGAGCTAGGAAAGAAATGAGCAAGCAGGACCTCAAAGGTAGTAATTCCGGATTACTCCCGGAACCACATGCGAGTGACTATAGAAATAGGAGGATAGAACAGGTGAATGTGTAGCTGAAGAGATAGTGCAGGAGGGAGGGTTTTAGATTCCTGGGACTTTGGGACAGTTCTGGGCGAGATGAGACCTGTACAGGCCAGACAGGTTACACTTGAACAGAGCTGGGACCAGTGCCCTGCAGGGCACTTTGCTAGTGCTATTGGGAGGGGTTTAAACAAACTTGGCAGGGGTGGGGTGGAAGCCAGGAGGTAACATTAGAGAGGAAAACCAAGGTGCACAGAGAATTGGGAGAGACAGATAGCATTAGAGTAGGAAATAGTAAGATATTAGGTGGGGTCAGAGTAAGAGGGAATATAATAAGGTCAAAATTAGGTTTACTGTGCATGTACGCGAATGTGCAATTGTGGTAAATAAGATTGGTGAGCTGCAGGCGCAGATAGCCACGTGGGAATATGATGTTGTGGCGATAACAGAGATCTGGGCAGGTCTGGGTACTAAATGTTCCTGGATACAAGGTGTTCAGGAAAAATAAGGAAGGAAAGAAAGTGTGGGTGGGGTGTGGTCACAATATTGATTAAAGAGAACATTACACTACTGAAGAGAGAGGATGTTCTAGAGGGGACAAGGACAGAATCTATTTGGTTAGGGCTAAGAAACAATAGACATACCATTACACTAGAATTAGAATTAGAATTAGTACATTACAGCACAGTACAGGCCCTTCGGCCCTCGATGTTGCGCCGACCATCTGACCTACACTATTCCATTTTCATCCATATGTCTATCCAATGACCACTTAAATGCCCTTAAACTTGGCGAGTCTACTACTGTTGCAGGCAGGGCGTTCCACGCCCCTACTACTCTCTGCGTAAAGAAACTACCTCTGACATCTGTCCTATATCTTTCACCCCTCAACTTAAAGCTATGTCCCCTCGTGTTTGCCATCATCATCCGAGGAAAAAGACTCTCACTATCCACCCTATCTAACCATCTGATTATCTTGTATGTCTCTATTAAGTCACCTCTCCTCCTCCTTCTCTCTAACGAAAACAAACCCAAGTCCCTCAGCCTTTCCTCGTAAGACCTTCCCTCCATACCAGGCAACATCCTAGTAAATCTCCTCTGCACCCTTTCCAAAGCTTCCACATCCTTCCTATAATGCGGTGACCAGAACTGCACGCAATACTCCAGGTGCGGCCTCACCAGAGTTTTGTACAGCTGCATCATGACCTCGTGGCTCTGAAACTCGATCCCCCTACTAATAAAAGCTAACACACCATATGCCTTCTTAACAGTCCTATTAACCTGGGTAGCAACTTTCAGGGATTTATGTACCTGGACACCAAGATCTCTCTGCTCATCTACACTACCAAGAATCTTCCCATTAGCCCAGTACTCTGCATTGCTGTTACTCCTTCCAAAGTGAATCACCTCACACTTCTCCGCATTAAACTCCATTTGCCATCTCTCAGCCCAGCTCTGCAGCCTATCTATGTCCCTCTGTACCCTACAACACCCTTCGACACTAAACACAACTCCACCGACCTTCGTGTCATCTGCAAATTTACTAACCCACCCTTCTACACCCTCATCCAGGTCATTTTTAAAAATGACAAACAGCAGTGGCCCCAAAACAGAACCTTGCGGTACACCACTAGTAACTAAACTCCAGGATGAACATTTGCCATCAACCACCACCCTCTGTCTTCTTTCAGCTAGCCAATTTCTGATCCAAAGCTCTAAATCACCTTCAACCCCATACTTCCATATTTTCTGCAATAGCCTACCGTGGGGAACCTTATCAAACGCCTTACTGAAATCCATATACACCACATCCACGGCTTTACCCTCATCCACCTGTTTGGTCACCTTCTCGAAAAACTCAATAAGGTTTGTGAGGCACGACCTACCTTTCACAAAACCGTGCTGACTATCGCAACGACTGGGTGTATTCTATAAGCCACCAATGAGTGAGAAAGATATAAAGAAACACATTTGCAAGGAAATTACAGAGAGACGCAAAAATTATAGAGTAGTTATAATGGGGGACTTTAATTATCCTAATATAGACTGGGGTAGCAAATGTAAAGGGTAGAGAGGGGGAAGAGTTTATCAAATGTGTTCAAGGAAATTTTCTAGATCAGTATGTTTCTGGCCCAAAGAGGAAGGAGGCATTGCTGGATCTGGTTCTGGGGAATGAGATGGATCAAGTGGATCTAGTATTAGTAGGGGAACATTTAGGGGACAGGGATCTTAGTATCATAAGGTTTAGATTCGCAACGAGCAATCCAGAGTAAAAATAATTAATTGAGGGAGTGCCAACTTCAATGGGGTGAGAACGGACCTGGCCCAGGTAAATTGCAAACAGAGATCAGCTACTTCTAAAGGGGAGATAGTTTGGGTATTGTTGAGCTATATTCCCACGAGGAGGCAAGGTAGGACAAGCAAGTCCAAAGTCCCCAGATGGCGAAAGAGATAGAGTAAGATAAAGCAGAAAAAGGGTGCATATGACAGATGTCATATGGATAATACAATTAAGAACGAGACTGAATATAGAAAGTTCAGAAGGGAAGTGAAAAAAGAAGTAAGAGGAGCAAACAGAGAGTATGAGAAGAAACTGGCAGTTAACATAAAAGGGGACCCAAGTCTTCTATAGGTGTATAAATAGTGGGAAAAGGAGGAGTGGGGACAATTAAGGAACCAAAAAGGGGATTTATGCATGAAGGCAGGGCGCATGGCCTGAAGTACTAAATGAGGACTTTGCATCTGTCTTTACCAAGGAAGAAGATGATGCCCAAGTCATAGTGAAAGAGGAGGTAGTTGAAACACTGGATGTGCTAAAAATTGCTAAAGAGGAGGTATTAGATAGGCTGGCTCTACTTAAAGTTGATAAGTCACCAGGACTGGATGAGATGCATCTGAAGATACTGAGGGAAGTAAGGGTGGAAATTGTGGAGGCACTGGCCTTAATCTTCCAGACCTCCTTAGATAGAGGGCTGGCACCCAAGGACTGGAGAATTGCGAATGTTGCACCCTGTTCAATAAAGGGTGTAAGGATAAGCCCAGCAACTACAGACCAGTCATTTTAATTTCAGTGGTGGGAAAGCTTTTAGAAACTATAATCCGGGACAAAATTAACAGTCACTTGGACAAATGTGGATTAATTAAGGAAAGCCAGCACAGATTTGTTCAGGGCAAATTGTGTTTAATTAATTTGATTGAGTTTTTTGATGAGGTAACAGAGAGGGCTGAAAAGGGAATTTATTTGATGTGGTGTACATGGACTTCCAAAAAGCATCTGATAAAGTGCCACATAACAGGCTTGTCAGAAAAGTCAAAGACCACGGAATAAGGACAGTAGAGGCATGGACACAAAGTTGGCTGGGTGACAGGCAACAGAGAATAGTGGTGACCGGTTGTTTTTCAGACTGGAGGAAACTATATAGTGGGGTTCCCCAGGGTTCATTGTTAGGACCACTGCTTTCCTTGATATTTATTAATGACCTAGTCTGGGATGTACAGGGCACAGTTTCAAAATCTGCATATGATACAAAAGTTGGAAGTACTATGAGGAGGATAGTGACAGACTTCAAGAGGATATAGACAGGCTGGTGGAATGGAGTGGACAGGTGGCAAATGAAATTTAATGCAGATAAGTGTGAAGTGATTCATTTTGGTAGGACTAGCAAGGAGAGGCAAAATAAAATAAAGGGTACAATTCTAAATGTGGTGCAGGAGCAAAGGAACTTGGGGTATATGTGCACAAATCATTGAAGGTGACAAAGCAAGCTGAGAAAGCAGTTAATAAAGCATATGGAATCCTGAGTTTTATAACAGGGCCACAGAGCACAAAAGCAAGGAAATTATGATGAACCCCTGTATAAACCACTGGTTCGGCCCAAATGGAGCATTGTGTCCAATTCTGGGTACCTTAGGAATTATGTTAATTCGAGAGGGTGCAGAAACGATTCACAAGATTCATTCCAGGGATGAGGAACTTCAGTTACATGGACAGGGTGGAGAAGTTGGGGCTGTTCTCCTTGGAGAAGAGAAGATTAAGAGGAGATTTGACAGAAGTGTTCAAAATCATGAGGGGTCTGGACAGAGTAGATAAGAAACTGTTCCCATTGGCAGAAGAGTCGAGAATCAGAGGAGACCGACTTAAGGAGATTGACAAAAGAAGCAACAGCAACATGAGGAAAAACGTTTTTTACACAGCGAGTGGTTAGGATCTGGAATACACTGCCTGAGCATGTGGTAGAGGCAGATTCAAACAAGGCTTTCTAAAGGGAATTGGATAATTATCTAAGGAGAAAAAAAAATGTGCTGGGCTATGGGGAAAAGGCAGGGGAGTGGGACTGAATGAGTTGATCTTGCAGAGAACTGGCACGGACACGATGGGCCAAATAGCCTCCTTCAGTGCTGTAACCATTCTGTGAGTCTATGATCCTATGAATCTGCTGCCACCACCCTTTTAGGCAGTGCATTCCAGATCTGATTGGCCTCTCATTCTTACGTCAATTGTCTTAAATCTGTGTCCTCTGGTTATCAACTCACCTGCCAGTGGAAACAGTTTCTCCCTCTCTACTCTATCAAAACCCTTCATAATTTTGAACACCTTTATTAAATCTCCATTTAGCCTTCTCAGCTCCAAGAAGAATAATCTCAGCCTCTCCACATATCTGAAATCCATCATCCCTGGCACCATTCTAGCAAATATCCTCTGACCCCTCGCCAAAGCCTTGACATTCTTCCTAAAGTGCAGCGTCCAGACGGGACACAATATTCTAACTTCCTTGCTTCTGTACTCTATGCTTCTATGTACAAAGCCCAGAATCCACTAGGTTTTTTTTTTAAAAACAGCCTTATCAATCTGTCCTATACTTACAAAGATTTGTGTATGTGAACCCCCAGGTGTCTCTGTTCCCACACCCCTTTCAGCATTTTAATCCATAGCAGCATTTCAGAATGATAGTTATAAATAAAGCAGCACTGGCATTTCCCTTGTTTCATCTCATGTTATAAATAGTACCCTCAGTAACTGGACTATGTGCTCATTATGATTGTCTATATTCAAAACATGTCTGCATTTATGAGCTAATATATTAGAGAAACATATTGAACAGTGACCAGAGATGTTCAGATGGCTACATTTAATTACATTTTCTTTTAAATCTGCAGTGAGATACAGAATACCTTTCCAGGAGAGAAGAATCCCTCTTTTGACAGCTAATCCCCATACGGTAGCTATTGCTGGGGAGGAATGAACAGAGTCTTATACTCAGCTACTAATTGGGTTGCACAGCTGGGATGATAATATAGGACTTTGGTTGGAGTCATAGGGAACATCTGTATCACACTTTGTGACACTGACATTATGTTGGAGTGGACACCAGTTTGATTACACTATTGACTGGTGTAACGTAAATTAAATTTTATTCATCAAATAAAACCAGTCAGGACCATTGTTTACAGGTAGTATGGGGCTTGGTTGTGATGTTTAGCTACATTTAATCTGGCCTGTCCCTTTAAGACCACCAATCTCCCATTGAGAGACGGTTTGACTAGACACATCCCAGGGTCAACTCAAGGTGAATTGTTGAGAAAGATTTTTGTAGGTTGGCAGCCACATGTAAATCATTGGTTTCTGCACTAGGGTGAAGCCAGGTTCTCAAGATCAGAAAAAAATTTAGGAAATTACTGACTGTTTTTCTCTTTTCCTAATACTTTGACACTTCTCTGTATGCAATGACAAAGGAGATTGATTAGCAGATATATGTAAAAGTCGTGCATCCATTAATTTCCTTTGTCATTGCATGCAGAGAATCAACATCAAGTGTAATCTTCAGAAGAAGCAGGTCAGAGCGCAGGGTATATTTGGATCTGCACATGCAAATATATCATGCAGCTCCCATTTTAAAATCGTACATTCTGTCCTTATTAGTATGTATTTCCATTATAAATTTCCTTGCCCATATTTACAATGGATACAGGCAATGCATACTTGTCACGTTGTCATTAGATGCAAAAGTGACATGCTACAGCACTGCCACTGGCAGGAGGGTGTCATTACAATGTGACAAATTTACATAGGCTATTTCCATTATTAACCTGAAGACAGGAATTCATGATGGAAGTATGGGCAGATGTAAAAATTTTAATATATTCAAGATGGATATATAGACTACCGATCTCCTGGGGCATTGGTTAGAGTACATCAGAAGTGGTGCTGTATTAGAAAGACAGAATTGTTACACAATGTATTGTAAATCTTTCTGGTTCGAAGGCCCTAATTCCCTTTAAGGCAGTAAACTCTAATTGTTAGGTAAACAGAGTTTCAGCTCATTCTGAGTTTAACGTTTGTTTGATCAGAAACTTTGCTAATGTGTTAGTTTCAGGCAGCAACTGAGAATCACACAGCATTTTCAGATTAATTTGCATCTATTACAAGGTATGACATCTGCAGTTTAACCTCTGAGCACCCTGACCAATCAATTTTAATGTATCACTGGCAGATTTCCCATGGCATTGATCACGGTGAGCTGGAGGAAGCACTGTTTTATAACAATAGTGATTTCAGGAGTGCAATAAAGTGAGAGACTAACAGGAAGTGCACACAATACACAGATTGTCTAATGGTAGACAGCTAGAGAGACAGAAAGAGGAACATATAGAGAGAAAACACAAAAAGAATGGAATGCTATTGTGCATCAGTCTCACACCTTGTCTTTATCATTGGATGCATGAGTTGCTGATTTCAACATCTTGAGTAGCAGAACGTCTGAGAACTCCTCCTGGAAGCCAAGACCCATGGACTCCCTGAAAGGACAAAAGGTAACATAAGTGAATCATTCACCAATAGAGTAAAACCTTAAATATCCGTCTTCCCGATTAGCCACCAAAGTTTTCACAAGTCAAGGTCCTGTCAGAGCTGTAGCCTCACTTCACTGTTTGTTTTGTCATTTGCAATTCAATCTCCTTTCTTTGGCAAATAAAACATTTTTTTATTATTTGTATTATATATATATTTGTCTTAATTTCCATACCTAGGGTCTTACTGTATCCTACATACAAGACCTAATTTTGGCGACTCCAATTATCCACTAATTTCCATAATCCAGCAGTAAGATAACCAATGTTCTACTCTATCATCCCAGGGTCTCATGTTCTTCTTAACCTTTGCCCTCCCCTTTCTCGAGGCTCTCTGGGAGCCTTGAGCTCTGAGAACATTGGCAGTCTAGGACACACTACAACCAGGCACCAGCAAGTCAACAGCAGTAGTTCCAGCGTGACTAGCGGCAAGCCCTTTGATTTAATTTCCCTCCTCGAGTGGCCTCTGCCTTCACATGACATCATTGCTTAATTCAGTAAACTCACTGGGTAGGGCATCGCTGGAATGAACCCACATCCCTAGCATAGTATCTATTGGCAGCTCCAACACACTGTCACCATGCCAGGGTTTAATTTTGGATCAACAACAAATCTCAGCAACTCATGTCAGCTTAGTACAGTTACGGAATGCAAACATAAGGGAACAACAGATACATACATGTTAGCAATCAAGGTGTCTGTGAGATTGCCTAGTGACCAGGCTGCCTTGGTACGGACGTTTAGGGACTTGTCATCCAAGGAAGTCAGGATGGCATTCGCTGTGTCAGCCACAAACATCACATCCTGTTACGTGAAGAAAGAAAGTAAAACTTCAAGTGCTCCTTTAAGCAAATCTGAAGGAATTTCCTGCTAATAAGTCCACATAATTAAAAATGCAACCATTTCATTTTAATGAGGAATCCATCGCTTTTCTGAATTTGCAGAGTGAAGCTCCTCCTACACTGCCCGAATTCCAAACTCAGAAAAGCATGCCTGTACAAATTTTACTCAGTTGCATATCAGATAGCTTTGTTTCTTCTGTGAGTGAGACTGCCATACTGCCAATGTACATCGATTTGTGCCTAACGATGGTTAGATTTATACTGGGTATTACCTGTGGCTCAGTTGGTAGCAGTCCCTCCCCAGAGCCAGAAGGTTGTGGGTTCACCCCCCACTTCATGGACTTGAGCATAAAATCTAGGCTGACATACCAGTGCCGCACTGTTGGATGGGGCTGTCTTTTGGATGGGATGTTTAACTGAGGCCCTGTCTACCATCTCAGATGGAGGAGGTAAAAGATCCTCCAGCACTATTTTGGAGAGCTGGAGAGATCTCCCCAGTGTCCTGGCCAATATTGATCTCTCACCAACATCAATAAAACAGATTGCCTGGTCATTATCAGAATGCTGTTTGTGGGGCCTAGCTGTATACAAATAGGCTGTTGCGTTTCCTACATTACAACAATCACTACACTTTAAATGTACTTCATTGTCCCAAAGGCCCTCCAAGCCTGCACCGATCTTGATGCCTGTCTAAACTAAAACATTCTGCACTTGCGGGGACCGTATCCCTCTATCCCCATCCTATTCATGTATTTGTCAAGATGCCTCGTAAACGTCGCTATCGTACCTGCTTCCACCACCTCCCCTGGCAGCAAGTTTCAGGCATTCACCACCCTCTGTGTAAAGAACTTGCCTCGCACATCCCCTCTAAACTTTGCCCCTCGCACCTTAAACCTATGTCCCCTACTAACTGACTCTTCCACCCTGGGAAAAAGCTTCTGACTATCCACTCTGTCCATGCCACTCATAACTTTGTAAACCTCTATCATGTCACCCCTCCACCTCCATCGTTCCAGTGAAAACAATCTGAGTTTATCCAACCTCTCCTCATAGCTAATGCCCTCCAGACCAGGCAACATCCTGGTAAACCTCTTCTGTACCCTCTCCAAAGCCTCCACGTCCTTCTGGTAGTGTGGCGACCAGAATTGCACGCAATATTCTAAGTGTGGCCGAACTAAAGTTCTGTACAGCTGCAGCATGACTTGCCAATTTTTATACTCTATGCCCCAGCCGATGAAGGCAAGCATGCCGTATGCCTTCTTGACTACCTTATCCATGTGCGTTGCCCACTTTCAGTGACCTGTGGACCTGTACACCCAGATCTCTCTGCCTGTCAATACTCTTAAGGGTTCTGCCATTTACTGTATACTTCCCACCTGCATTAGACCTTCCAAAATGCATTACCTCACACTTGTCCAGATTAAACTCCATCTGCCATTTCTCCGCCCAAGTCTCCAACTGATCTATATCCTGCTGTATCCTCTGACAATCCTCATCACTATCCGCGACTCCATCAACCTTTGTGTCGTCCGCAAACTTACTAATCAGACCAGCTACATTTTCCTCCAAATCATTTATATATACTACAAACAGCAAAGGTCCCAGCACTGATCCCTGCGGAACACCACTAGTCACAGCCCTCCATTCAGAAAAGCACCCTTCCACTGCTACCCTCTGTCTTCTATGACCGAGCCAGTTCTGTATCCATCTTGCCAGCTCACCTCTGATCACGTGTGACTTCACCTTTTGTACCAGCCTGCCATGAGGGACCTTGTCAAAGGCTTTACTGAAGTCCATATAGACAACCATCCACTGCCCTTCCTTCATCGATCATCTTCGTCACTTCCTCAAAAAACTCAATCAAGTTAGTGAGACACGACCTCCCCTTCACAAAACCATGCTGCCTCTCGCTAATACGTTCATTTGTTTCCAAATGGGAGTAAATCCTGTCCCAAAGAATCCTCTCTAATAATTTCATCCCATCCAGACTGAGATCTCAGAGGTAAAAGGACAGTGTCTTACCTATTGCTCCATTTTATCCCTCTAATCACCTCTGACAGCAAGCTTTCAGTTTGAGTTAGTCAAAATGTATTACTGAAATCCTGTGCAATACTTCACAGACCACAGCCACATCCACTGATGGCAGCCATGTGGAAAAACACTATGCCCAGTGATCAGTGAGTGTCCACAGGAAAGATCTAGCTGGACAGACATGACTGCAACAAGAATGAGGAAGAGGAATTACAATGAAAGGAAAGGTGGTGGGAATTTCATTTAAGCTTATATGGGTCAAAGATCAATTCAGAGGCGAAGGACATTGCAGTCTAATGAACAGATTATCAGTTTAATTTCAGCTTTGATGAAGTACTACACCTTGTAGAACAAGACATAATAGAGACTCTATCATACGGAAGGCAAGGAATAGATCAAATGTAGAAATTTTACCGGGCCATAACTTTCATGAGCAATATATTATAAACAAGAAAATTGTAAAACAGTATCTGTACTTTCAAAAGGCAAGCAGAGCTCTCATTAATTCCCATTAATTACAATATCTGTATGTGTGTGTGTGTCATAGAAGCACTGAGAGTTTCTTATTGACCGTATATTTTAAAGTCAAACAAATGTGTGCTGCGAGGGATGTGGAATGCATAACTGACAGGGAATGCACAGTAGAAATCTATTATTAGTACAGGGTTTGAAGTTGATCACTAATGGCCGTACACCAGCAGATATTTCATGGTGAATCCCTGTAATGCTCCCGGCCCATAATATTTTTTTTTTTTACTTGTCAGGTACTGAGGCCTTTTTTGTTAAATCTCTCTGTCCCTAATTTCCACCCCCCCCCCTCTTTTTCCTGAAGGGGTGCAGCTCCATGAACAGCAGTCTCTCCCCAGTCCTTATTAATGGGAGCATTTCAATAGCTGTATTACTAGCATTTGCAGATTTTCTTTTCAGGCATGTGCTTGTATACTGATTCATTTGAAGCACCATATCAGCAAACAGATTTGTTTTTACACCTTTGAGTGCTATATCAATACACAGCATATCACCCTGTAACCTACTGGATAAGAGAGATTCTCTGTGACTAGTACAGCAAATTGCATCAAACATTCCACAGGATTAACTGTGCAATTGTAGAGCGTACTGACCTGTCGGAGCGAGGGAAAGAGGATGTAAACGCCCAGTGCTCGCACGGCAGCTGCCTTGACCAGGGGATGCTCGCTGTGATTGAGTCCGAGCAGCATAGTTATGCACAGAATCTGCTTTTCATTCTAACAAAACAATTCCAATACATCAATGTTAAAATCCACAGCTGAACAGTGCTCTCAGTTACAAAGCCCTGCATTTTTTCACTAATCCCCTTCACTACCACCAGGCTCAATTCTCTCTTTTCTTCGTTCAGTGTAAGTTTTCCAATGTTCTCTTCTGTGAAGACAATGGGTCATGCTGGAGTAAAGTTCCATAGAGACCAGCAGCCCTGTAACACCTTGCCCAAGTTGTCGTTCTACGTTTGCGAGCCTAGACAGCGAGTGGCAAAAATCAAAGGGGACTAATAAAGTGAAAACAATCCTGCTTTTCTCTCCCCAGCATCAACAAGCATGCACTTTTCTGTAGGTGTCACTGGAGAGTGACCAGGAATGTGAGCTGTTATTTCCTCTCTCTGGTGTAACGGCACATTAGCGAATTGTAGTGTTCCCGACATGGCAGTGTAAATCTGGATAGTAAACAGCGCAAGTGTAAAACTGGTCTCCTTCCAGAGCATGCTGCAATGGCAAATTGAACAGTACTCATTTATACTTCATTTTGTTGTCTGGCTACATAGCCATGTTGATCTCTTTGCAAGTGGATGTTGCTGGGCTTGCAAGTACCTATGGCTGTAGTCATAGTCCTTCCCCCTCTTTCATCCTTCCAAGTTCCTCTGTGCCACATACCAGGGCAGGTAAGTAAAATACTCCCAGATCTCTGCTATGATATTCTGGAACTAGACACAATAACACCTATGGAATTATTGGTAACCGAAGTGCAAAATAGCAGCCCTGGGTAATTTGTGCGAATTTTCCCAAAATACTAAGATATGAAATTTCATATTTGTGCACTTGCAGTTTTTCATACTTCACCTGTTTCTTATGAAGCTTAGTTAAGCAGGCAAAGATGAAAGATGAGAGCAAACTAAGCAACCATCTAAGCCACCTATCCTTGTTCCTATTGGAGCTAAAAAGAAAATGTTTGTTGCTTTGCGAGGGTAGAAGGATCAGTTGAGCACAGATGGTAGCACTCTTGCTCTGGTAAACAAGCTTGTCAGATCTCTCCTAGACTTGAACTCATCACCTGGGCAGGACTGAGGGAGTGCCACATGATCATAGATCAATCTTTAGATGAGACATTAAAGCAATGGCTGTGCTGCTGGTTCAGGTTGAAGAAGAGCAATCAGTTCCCCCAATATCTTGGCCAATATCCTCCCTTTAACCAACATGACCAAATATACGTTAACATATTAATTCATCTCTTGCTCTGTGCAAAATGGCTACTCTATTTACCTACATAACAGTAGTCATTGTACTTCAGATCAATTTACATTTTAGAGCGATGTGTTGACAATATAAATTCCATGTGATTTTTCTTCTTTCTTTAATAACAGACACAACAAGCCTTTAACACAACATAACAAAAAACAAAAACAGCAAGGAAGGAAATGTAGTTGATTGTATTTCTCAGCCATTCTTACCGGCAGACTGTTAAAAGCCTCTGGTAAAATTGAGGAAACTGCATCACAGGTGCTGGTCTGGAGCGTAGGATGCTCATCATTCTGTAATGCCCCTGGCAAAGGACCGTTCAACATCTTGGACCAAAAGGTCACGACCTGCGTTGGGAGAGATTATCTCATCTCAGTAGACTCAGACTGGAAAAACTTGTACTTATGCTGAACAATCTGATAAATATAGGGGAACTGGAAAACCTACAATTACTGAGCACTTTTTACCTGGGGTAAAAGCATCGAATGAAGAGTTTTGATACTCACATATCTCTGATCAAAAGTTGTATTATAGAAATATAGGAGCAGGAGTAGGCCATTCAGCCCATTGTGCCTGCTCTGCCATTCAATTAAATCATGGTTGATCATCTACTTCAATGCCACTTTCCCGTGCTATCCCTATATCCCTTGATGTCATTAGTATCCAGAAATCTTTCAATTTCTGTCTTGAACATGTTCAATGATTGAGCTTCCACAACCCTCTGGGATAGAGAATTCCAAAGATTCACCACCCTCTGAGTGAAGAAATTCCTCCTCATTGCAGTCCTAAATGGCCCCTTATTCTGAGACTGTGTCCCCTGGTTCTAGACTCACTAGCCAGGGGAAACATCCTAGCTACATCCATCCTGTCACGCCCTGTAAGAATTTTGTACGTTTCAATGCGATCATCTCGCATTCTTCGAAACTCTAGAGAATACAGGCCCAGTTTCCGCAATCTCTCCTCTTAAGACAATCCCGCTATCCCAGGGATTAGTCTGGTGAACCTCCGTTGCACTCCCTCTATGGCAAGTATATCCTTCTTTAGATAAGGAGACCAAAACTGTACAAAATACTCCAGGTGTGGTCTCACCAAGGCTCTATGCAACTGCAGCAAGACATTTTTACTCCTGTACTCAAATCCACTTACGATGAAGGCCAACACCATTTGTATGACTCATGAACAAGGACACCCAGGTCTCATTCGACGTCAACATTCCCAACCTCTCACCATTTAAGAAATAGTCTGTCTTATGCAGATTCTGTTTAGGGTCCAATAATGTTGTGTGCCCTCTTGCTTTTTTTACAGGTTCTACAGCCATTCAGTTTCCCAAGCCTGTTACACCATTCAGTGAGTCGATGGCTGCTGTGTGCCTTGGCTCTATTTAGCCACTTTTGACTTTGTATTTCTGTTTGTATCTTGTATAGCGCCGGAGGAAGTTTTACTAAGTTGAAGGCACTGTATGAATACTAGTTGCTGGTGTCGTGACTTGGTGGTCTCAGCCATGCCATTTTAGAGCAGCAGCAGGCAGCAGCTGGGGACTGCCCTACTGTAGCAAAGAGAGACATTACATGGACTAAAAATTAATAAAGAGGAGGTATTAGAAAGGCTGGCTGTACTTAAAGTTGATAAGTCACCATGATGGGATGAGCTGCATCTGAGGACACTGAGAGAAGTAAGAGTGGAAATTGCAGAGGTGCTGGCCATAATCTTCCAATCCTCCTTAGATACAGGGGTGTTGCCAGAGGACTGAAGAATTGCAAATGTTACACC
Source organism: Heterodontus francisci (assembly GCF_036365525.1). Lineage (NCBI taxonomy): Eukaryota > Metazoa > Chordata > Chondrichthyes > Heterodontiformes > Heterodontidae > Heterodontus > Heterodontus francisci. The sequence goes on from NC_090400.1 coordinate 46,582,264, forward strand.
CTTTATTGAACAAGGATGTAAGAATAAACCCAGCAACTACAGGCCAGTCAGTGATGGTGGGAAAGCTTTTAGGAACAATAATCCAGGACAGAGTTAACAGTCACTGGGACAAATGTGAATTAATTAAGGAAAGACAGCATGGATTTATAAAGGGCAAATCGTGTTTAACTATTTTGATTGAGTTTTTCAATGAAGTAACAGAGAGGGCTGATGAGGGTAATGCAGTTGATGTGGTGTAAAAAGGCATTTGATAAAGTTCCACTTAGCACTTTAGGAAAGATGTGAGGGTCTTTGAGATGATGCAGAGGAGATTTACCAGAATGGTTCCAGGGATGGGGGATTTTAGTTACAAGGATAGGCTGGAAAAGCTGGGCTTGTTCTCGCTGCAGCAAAGGAGATTGAGGGGAAATTTGACAGAGATGTACAAGATTATGACAGGCTTAGATAAGTTAGACAAGGAAAAACTGTTTCCATTAACTGATGGTACAAGGACTAGGGAACACAGATTGGGCAAGAGATGCAGGGGGAATGTCAGGAAGAACTTTTTTTCCACAGCAGGTGGTAATGACCTGGAACTCACTGCCCACGAGGATGGTGGCAATGGAGACAATCAGTGATTCCAAAAGGAAATTGGACAGGAATTTGAAGGAAATAAACTTGCTGGGCTATGGGGATCAAGCGGGGGAGTGGAACTGACTAGATTGCTCCGCAGAGAGCCAGCATGGACTAGATGGGCTGAATGGCCTCCTTCTTTGCCATAAATGACTCTTATGACTTGGGCAGCACCAGTGCAAACTTATCCCAAGCTATTCTTGTACCTCTCATAGGAGCTGTTCAAAGATAAAGGGCAGGATTTTTAGCCCCCGATGGGGTTGAGCACCGAGGTGGGCAGGCGTAAAAATTCACGCCATTGGCCAGGGTGCTGGTATCGCAGCACCATGCCACCCCCAGGCCATTTTCCTGGAGGTGACATTTGGGGGGGGGGGGGGGGGGGGGGGGAGGAGGGGGAGGGGCGCAGTGGGGCTCAATTAAGGGTCTTTAAAGGCCTATTGTCAGAAGCCAACTGGAACTTTCCAGTTGGCCTCCAGGCACCCAGAGGTGTCAGGGACTAGGCCAGCTGCTTGGAGGCAGCCTCTCAGCAGTAGACCGAGGAGCTTGGCGCTCCAGGCAGGCCTTGAGGCCCTCCCTGCCTTCAGCTGTAGCCACGGGCCGCTCTATGGTGTGAATCCCTCTCCACAATGGTCGCCCACCTGCTGAGTCTATTTTTTATTCAAAAGTTTAAAAAGTGCACTTCCACCTTGAGATGCACCCTCTCCCGTACCCGAAAAGGAAGCATGCTGCTTCTTCCATGCTGGAGGGCCGTCTCTGGCTCTCCAGCTTCAAGAGCCTGCCCACCATCCTTAATGGGACGGTGAGCCTGCCCTCTGGCCACAGGGAAAATCACTGCCAGGTGACTGTTCCCCACACAGTGTGGAGTTGTGACCCACATTTGACCCTGACATCAGGGTCCCAACCCAAATGGCAAAATCCTGCCCAAAAACTAATTGGTTCAATCCAGGGTCAATGATGAGCGAGTTGATCGGAGAGAGTTGTAGAGATGCTGTAATCCATGGGAGCAATTTAGAAAGAGGAAAATCAGCCAGAATTCCCAATCCCGGTCAGTATTAAATGGTGGTGAATATTATGTGGGTTTCAGTTGAGAACAGGATCAGGCACAATTAAGTAGTCCTGCAACTATCAAGACTATCATATGAATAATGTTTAGCGTGTGCTGATCTGGAGGGCACGGATTCTGTGGACCTTTCCCCACATAGGGAAGTCAGTACAGTTTTGGGTGGTTGGAGAGACAATTCGTGCAGAAAACTCGGAGGGGATATCATAAAGAAAATCAATATCAAGAAAAAAATGTATTCAATGGGGACAAATACATTTTAACTGATTTTAATTTGTTGTACCTCTCTGTTAAATTGTCTCAGCAAATTATCAAGGCAAAATGTTGCCTCATGGCAATAGCTAAGTAAAGAGCAGTAAAGTAAATTCTATCAATTATGAAATGAGCAGACTTATCCATGATAGTAACAGGACCGATGAGAGAAAAATAACAACATACCTGGCTGACGGATACTCTTTGACTGAGGGGCGTGAGCGAGTCCAGTTTATGTTGTTGGACAATCCCCGAACCTATCTCTTCCACAAGCTGAAAATGCACAACATATTTATCACAGAACTGCGTGTTCCATAAGGCAACCAATAGGATTGGATGCTTGGATATGGCTCTCTCTGCAGTAGGAGGTGCATGGTCTGAAGGAGACAGAATCAGGGAGAAATAGATGGGGCCACACTTTGAAGAAAGGGTGCATTGTGTCTCTCCATTTTATTCCTTTTACTCTCTAATTTTCTCTCTGCAGTCCTGAGGATGTTGATTTCCTCGTTGGGGTACAGTTCATGAGCAGTGGTCACTTTCCAGCGCTTTGCCATTGTTCACCTGTGACTCTCAACGGTAAGTGTTAGTAGGATACCTGACTAAGGAGACAGCCTGGTGCTATCCTCAGCAGAGTACAGAGAAGGGTCACGGCATAGCAATCAGAATTTTGGTCCATTTCCTCTTCCCTAATTCAGGCTACTGTGACCAATTTTAGAATCATTGCCCCAGCTAATGCAGCACAGACCAGGCATTACACCTGAGGCCTCCCTTCCAGTCCATTTTTAATCAGGATCCATCTCACAGGCACATTTTCAGGTTGTTGTTGATTCAGTCCCATCTACTGAAGATCAAATCAAGACTGAATTCCTCCCATTCTGCACCCCCTCACACCATTGCAATGCTCCATCTGCTTCAAGTTTTTCTTTTTAAATTCCAGCAATGCCTTGTGCACAAATATATGCTGACAGAAACTCTATATAACACAAGCAGATCTGCTCTATTGCTCCTGGCAAGTCAAATGATGGACTGTTTTATAACAATGTGAACATTATAACCACATAATACACATTCTGTGCCAGGGTAGAATTGCATTAACTTTTCTAATTGCACTAAATAGGCATAATTTCAAATTGGTGTTTGTGAGCGAACTTTATACATTGGCAGCTACCTCCAGGTCAAAAGAAGCCAGCATGAAAAGACTTCCTTTTACTTTTCTAAATACAACTGACACTTTGACATCTAAAGTATGAAGGACACACATTAGATACAAGACTTTTATATCTAAAGGTTATAGAAGAGAGGAGGCACCATCTTCAAAGCCAATAATGTAAAAAAAATTGGCTGGCATAAGCCAGGAAGGGACCAAGTTCCACTCTTAATCTTGTGGATTCAAGTTCCACCCCAGGGCTTGAGCACAAAAATCAAGGCTGACGCTCCAGTGCAGTACTGTGGGAGTGCTGCACTGTCAGAGGTGCCGTCTTTCGCGTGAGATGTTAAATAGAGGCCCCATCTGCTTGGGTGGATATAAAAGATCCGATGGCACTATTTTGAAGAAGAGTAGGGGAGCTATCCCCGGTGTCCTGGCCAATATATATCCCTCAACCAACATCACAAAACAGACTTTCTGGTCATTAACATATTGTTGTCTGTGGGTGTTTGCTGTGCGCATACTGACTGCCACATTTCATGCATTACAACAGTGACTACACTTCAAAACAAAAGTACTTCATTGGCTGTAAAGTGCTTTGAGATGTCTGGTTGTTGTGAAAGTCAGTATATAAATGCAAGTCTTTCTTTCTTTTTCTTTGCTTAGTTAGTTGATCTCAACCAGTAATGGGAGCATTACAATTGGCAACTTAAACTCTGCTCTAGGGACAGAACAATGAAATAAATCAGGCAGGGGCCCGCCTCTTCATTGACTCCAGCTGGAAAATATGTCAGTGAAGGCAAGATCAGAATCATTGGTGCTTCCCTCATAGTCAAAACGGTCACCGTCTAGGGTCATGCAGAAGCAGCAGCCATTGTGTGAGGTACTAACATTAAAACACGTATCACTGCCCTCCAGAGAGGTACGGAGAAAATGCGAGAGGAGAAAAGTTAAAACGTGGATAGCTCCATTCAAGCTATATGTGCAGGCTCCTATTCTGAGTCTGGATTATGCCATGGAGTCTCAGTACAAATAAGACAAATAAGTACAAATGGAGCTGAACTGCGGTAAGTGATTAAAAACTGCTCAGATGAAAGCCGTTTGCTGTCTGTAAGGATCCTATATGAAATGAGAGTTTACCCATCTCTCTCTCAGTTCCTAGTAGCCAAGGGCACTGCACAAAACTTCATTAAATCTGGCGATCTCATGCAAAGAGGCTACGGGGAGGTTTGGTGTTGGAAATATGAATTTAGAGTAGAGGCATATTGTTGGGACATCTGACTCAGCAATACATAATGCTAATGCCTAGTGCTGAAAAAAAGTAGTAATGCTGAATTTCCATGGAGGTTTCTCTGATCCTCTGTGGCAGATCGGCAAAACACGTGGCAAAACGATGCAAATGGCCTTTTTTCAAAAACCTGTTTCTTGTTGAGTTTCTGCCAAAGTTACAGCAGTAGATTGGGAGAACACCCACAGAAATTCCAGGCAAGTGTTTTATTTCCCAAATGCAGCATTCCGCACCTTGTTAAGAACAAAAAGCCACTCCAGAAAAAAATTATAGAAAAAATTTGTTTTAGTGTTCTCCTTACTCTGGCTCCATGTAGTTGAATAGATGGATCTGGTTCCTCCATACATTTACAAGCTACTTCTCCCAGCTCCAGCAAGCTGTTTTGGGCCATTGTGAAGTACCCTTTGACGAGCAGAGCCAGTACCTGAAGAACAAACAAGTGGAGAGGAAGCAGTCAAATCCCATTCATATTTCCAACTAATAGAGCCTCAGAGAGGACAAAATGCACCAAATGACACTGCAGAAACAACAAAGACTGTGTTAGCCTTGCTGAATGGCATTTTAAGCTCTGCTGCCATTTCTGTTCTCAAAAAGATTTTGAATTGTTGCTAATTTAACTCATGTCAAAAAATTTGTTCTGTAAAACAATTCATGTGACTGAAATAATATGTGGATTCATTGTGGAAAAGATTAACAGAGCAGCTTCATTCAATACATTTTTTTAAATTAAGAGATTAAATGCTTCACAGAGCGGCAGGATGACACAATCCCCAATGGACCTGCACCCCCCCACCCCACAACTAGTGAACAACCAGTCATAGCCCTGGTACTGTATGCAGGCACTAAATGTAGGCAGGCACTGCCCGATGAGCCAATCATTTGCACCTCTAGCCTTTAACAGCAGTATTGCCAAAACAACGAAGTGCCCAATCAGTAATCTTGAAAGAGGACTGAAGTGCAGCCACCTCAAGACTCCAGCCTGGATGGGGCATAAGATATCCTTTGAGAACTCAGGTTTGGGAAACCTTGCTGTAGGGCAGTGCCAGTGAGGGCTTAGGAGCAGATCTTCAGTCTGTCCCTTCCCCAAAAAGTCAAGGGCCAGAGAGATTATAGGAAGGGGAAATTGAAGAGTGAGCAAAGACTAAATATATTATAAAGAGCTTAGATTTAAAAATAAAAGCCAGTTCTGTGCGCAACGCACCAAGAAGTAAGGCCTCACCTGTAGTGCTTCAACTCGCACTGGAGAGGGTTCATACAAGCTATTTGCTGTCCCTGTATTGGTATCACTGTCTGAATATGGCTCCTGTTTTGGTAAGGTAATGATGGAAATGCACAACTGAATCAGCCAGCAGAGCTTGAACAGTGGGCTTTCCGAGTTCTCCTTATCTCCATCACGGCTTCCAGTTTGTTGGGGTTTTCGCCAGGACTCTGTGTCACTGAGTCGGTGGGGTGTCCCCGAGCCGCTGTTCGAGAGGCCTGAGGAGCTGGGCTGCTGCAAGAGCAGCTGTACCTCAGGAAGAGGAGCCTGGACAGAAATGATAGCCCCAAGCAAAGTCAGGCTGCACACACGCACATTGACATCTGAAATTTAAAGGGAAAAAAACGCACAATGGTACTTAAGATTAAAAATACTGACATCAATCAGCTTTCCCAAAATTGGAGACAGAATCAAGGTTTGTGACTGACTGTAGAACTCTGATATACAAATGATAACTTGGTCAATGTCAGCTCTACAATAGTTCAATGGGTAAAGGCACCACCCGGTGTGATACTGACCCGTCCAGACCAGGCAGGTTTCAGATCAAATCTCTGGTACCTCATACAAGTAGCCACTGACACTGTGGGAGTCTTGATATTTGGCTATTTGACCAAGGGGAAATCTCAGCTAAGTCCGACAATGTCCAACATCTACACACGTACGCTTCTCAGTAGGAGGCATTAGGTAGGGGGCATTAGCAGAAACCCAGGTTAATTTGTTGGGTTTTGCCTCCATAGTCCAGACTAGGCCGGTGGTAGGGACACAACATTTGTCGTCTGTGCACCTGGACTAGGAAGGACCTCAAAAAAAAAAGGAAAATCAGCCAGGGTCCCCATTCTAATCACTATCCAGAAACTCATGCTACTACCTGAAGGGGTGGTAGAGGCAAGAACCCTCTACATTTAAGAAGTATTTAGATGAGCACTTGAAACCCTATGGCATACAAGGCTACGGGCCAAGTGCTGGAAAATGGGATTCGAGTAGATAGGTGCTTGATGGCCGGCACAGACATGATGGGCCGAAGGGCCTGTTTCTGTGCTGTATGACTCTATGACTCTAGGAAAGTGAGAACTGCATCCCCATGATCAAATCATCTGCTTACCCTTGGTGTCTACTCACATAAAAAACGGTCACATAAGTCACCTGATAGCCACAGAACCATACCATGGCAAGAGTCAGCAGCTGAGAAATTCAATGACGCCGTTCAAGATTTTCCAGTGCAAAATGAGTACCTAAACATCCAACATGTCAGGGCACACATGCTCATTGTGCACCGTATGTGCATCACCCACCATATTGGTAAAGGCTGAGCATGAGATATCCAGTGCCTGTGCCTGAAACAGGTCATTTGCATATGCAAAATTGAGCTGCCCTGAATATAGCTGGTGCAAACTATATGAAGGAGAAAGAGGAAAATAAAAATTGAAAATGACCAAAGATGCACTCAGATTCCAGCAGTCAGTTAGAGGGCGGGATTGGTTGAGGCCTGGGAGTAGATCATCTGCCCACTATCTCAAGCAGGGAATGATGCAGAACATTAAGATAGCAAGAAAAATAATAAGGATAAAATCCAAAATACCAGCCAGAAATACATATGGTAATTGATGGTGAAGGGCTGGGGAAGGAGGTCTACATTTATTTCTTTTGACTGTATATATATAATAGCATTTTTCTGTGTCTGAAACAATTGGTTCAGTGTAGGCTCCTGTCCCAGTTTTCTGATTGTGTCGCTGTTTCTACTGTGATAAAACAACCAGATACTAGAGGATAAAAACAAACTTTTGAACTCCCTTTCAGCCATCTTAAGAATTCCCCAGGGAAGGTAGAAAAACACAGAAAAAAGCTAAAGGTCCTAACTTAATTCCACATCTGATCTGCTGCTCTTTCATTTTCTACCTCTCCTTCTCAGCCTACTTTTTGTCCACGAGCCTTCTGCCTTTCTCTCCTACATTACAAAAGTGACTAAACTTCAAAAGTACTCCATTGTCTGTAAAGCACTTTCTGGTATCCTGAGGTCGTGAAAACGCTATATAACTAATAGTTCCTTCTTTCTTTCCTGCCTTAGCCCAACTTTCCTACTTGCCTCTAAGCCTCTACTTCTTGCCCCACAAGCAACACTGTGGAGATCTACTAGCATGCAGATAAATAGATACACAAACCTCTGCGGTGGTTGTACGGTTTAATCTGGTTCCAAACACGGGTAAGCAGTCCAGGTTTGAGGCGATTGTATGGCACATTAGTTACCAAATTAGCAAGGCACTGATTCAAAAAGAATAGGAAAAAAATTGGAGGTCAAAACATTAATGATAAGAGCCTCAGCTAAATATTTAATCTGAAAGGTGGCATCTCCAACAATTTGGCACTCTCAGAACTACACTGAATCCGAGATTATGTGCTCAAGTCATGGATTTAGACTTGAACCCATACCTGTTGACTCAGAGGTGAGCATACTACTGCTGAGATAATCCAACAATTATACACCAAAAAAAGGATGAAATACAGCCATGTAGGTGGGTGTCTGCTGGTCGGGATGTACAATTGCCAACATCTTCACAAAGGCTCTGCCAGGTGGAAATGCTAACAGATAATGGAAGTGCCAATGTATACCAGAGCAAAACACAAATGTTGACCCACATCAATGGGTAAAATACAGACCTTTACATCACAGGAGGGTTTCTTCAAGCCAAATCTTCCAAATGAGACAAATGCAATATATACTGCAGTCAAAACCAACGTGGGAATTTGTGAAGTTAAGTTCTGAAAGATGAATAATGAGTAAGTGCTCCTGGTTGTAAAAGGAATAGATCTGCTTTACCTTGATTATCTGTGTTAGTGTCTGTGGGGAGGATTCTGCCACTAGGGCAATCAGCAGGCATCTATGAAGCTCCCGGATGCTGGAAGCCAAGGTTGCAGAGAAAGGTGTGAAGGCTCTCCGGTGATCGTTGGTGTCTTCTGCGACAGACAGGAATTGCTTAGATCCTTCCAACATGGCCGATAAGACTTGCAGAGCACCAGCACGGACCTGACACACACAAAAATAGTACTTCATCCCTTTATCTAGTTCTGCCGTGTCCAAACTTTTGCCTGCAGGCCACGCAGAATTGTAACATGTACCCTCAGGGGGCACACATAATATTTAAATCAACATTCCCATCAACTTGTATCTATATCTAGTTGCTGATATGAACAGGCTTTAATCTTCTGATTTAGAATTTATCCCACAATGAAACAACAACAGTCAGTGTGAAATTAACTGATCCCATTGTTTCTTCACATCTTGGGATTTAACTTGGGACTGGATTCAAACTCCAGGATGTGAAGGCAATACAGAAAATAAATTCCAAAACAAATCATATTGTTGTCTAACAGAAAGACATGCAGATCCCTTACCTTTGGTGATGGATCTTTCAAAGCAATGGTCATCAAAGACACAGCTTGTGGGCTTCCAATGCCGGGGGCATCTGCAATGAATGATGACCAGTAGCCATACAGAACTTTCTTCTCTATTGATTTTATAGTTGAAAGGAAGCACGCCAAAGCCCCCTGGCGGACTTTCGCTTGAAATAATCTATAATCAGAAAGGAAAATTGTAGGAATACATTTCTTTTATTTCCTCCCCCTTCTATTATTCCCCCTTACACCTCCTCCTCTCCTAAAGATACTGACTGCTGGAAAGCTCCATAGAGCACATGCTGGGAATTCAGAAGCACAATGCTCTGAATTGTTTGGTATATCATGGCTCCTTGTCAGGAAAGTAAAGGTGAAAAGTAGCCCCGCTGATTTTAATCATTAGCTTAAAGTAGCACTCCAAATTCAGCAACTACCACTCAGTAATCAAGGCTCCACTGCCATGGCCAGCAACTGGCTTTAATTCGACAGAACACGACAGTGCATTTTTATGCTAAATATTCATAATTATGCAGTTGCCACAGATTGCATATGACAGCTCTTTGTACATTTCTAATTCTGTCTAAAGGTTAACTCCAGAAAGCTTATAGATCTTTTATACAGAAATGACAGCATTTGACTTACTTACAAGTTGAAAACCAAGTAGGACGTTCAGTGATACAGTTACAGCACAGAAGGAGGCCATTTGGCCCATTGAGTCCATGCCAGCAATACAAGAACATTTTGGATGTCAAATCAACACCAAACAAATCAATCAACACTCACCTCAGTTTGCTCTGGATTCCTCCCTCAGTATCTGAATACTCAGAGTCAGAACTATTTATTTTTTTCCAGCTGGGATAGAAGGAATTTGAAGAATCTTTTCCATCCAAAGAAGGCACTGTCCTATCAGAATACTTCTTTGGTCCCTGGAGGAGGCTGAAAGTTGAGTCCCCTCCTTTCTGCCTTCCACTCTCTGGTCCATGGAGCAGTTCTGGCTGTGCTGTATCTCTCTGGTCTTCCTTTTGTTCCTCCAATTGTTCCTTCTTGTTTTTGGATCGAGATTTCTTTTTTCTATGCTTTTAAAGAACAGAAAATTAAAAATGCATACTTTTAAAAAAGCAACACTCCCTGTGTCTGATCGACCTTCCTTCCCTAAACATATTTCCTAATCAAAACTCTATTCTTCAGCTGGAAAGTAAAATGCAGCTTTTTTTTCCCTAGTTCTCATCCTCCTTTCTTGGAGGCTGGGAAATGGTTTCATGGGCACAAGCAACCCTCAGTGTGGCCATTCTTCATTTATGAGACCTGACAGTAAGCATCAGGGGCCTGTTCAACTTGGTGGGATTGATAGGTAGACTGCATCCTCAATGAGAACCCAGACTGATTTTCCTCCTTCCCCTAGCCCAGGCTTTTCAAAGTCAATTCTAGTGTCTTCGGTTGAGATCAGCTAACGCAACACAAATCTGGGATCTTCCTTGTCTGTCGCGTTTAGTTGGGCACTAGCTGGTGCACTTGCCCACTGAGTCATTGGGTGAGCTCTAACATCACTTGTGGAGCAGAATTACTCAATGACAACAACTTCAGCTCCAATTTCATGTTGATTTTTTGTGTGAGTATAAACATGCTGTTCTAATTTTATCAATTTTCACACCGTACTTCTTCTGACAGACATCTTAAATAGTACACGCATTGGCTGACAGTTCAATTAAACTTCACACATCAAGAAATCAAACAACTGAGGGAGAAATTCAAAGCTGACAGCTTACAATCCTTCCAGTTATTTACATAATGAAAACTGATGGATGGGATAAGTAAAGGAACCCAGCTCAATTCTACCTTCAAGGAAACAGAAGGGATTACTCCCTGTTGGAATACCACAAAGAAAAGTAGACAGCACTGACACTCATAATAGGCCTTGGGCCACCTGCAGCCTGCCTGTGCTTCACCTTACAAGGCAGGTTTGGATAAAGAAAGCTCTTTGGACCATTTGATCTCATCCTTACAGTTCTTGATGTCTGTCCTAAACATGTCCTTTACAGCCACCTGTGACCTTTCGAATTAGTAACACTGGCATAGGGGAAGCTGCTCCCAGAAAAGTAAAACCAGACACAACATTGGTTGAAATTACAGGACTGAATTGCAGGATGCTCTCCATTTAGGGGCATCATGACACACACCAATGGAATATAAACTTGTAAAACACCCCTCCCCACAGCTTCTACTTAACACAACTGGGGTCCAGGAAACGTCATTCAAGAGAAAGGAAACGCTGTTTATGTAGCACCTTACCATGTTTCTCAGTGTGCTTCACATACAACACACGACTTTAAAGTGCAGCACTGATTATATAGACACACACAGCAGCCATTTCGCACACAGTGAGATCTCATAATCAGCACTGGGATGAATGACCACTGTTTTTGGTGGCATGTTTCAGACGTCACCCTTGTGGTTCAACACATCTTCTGAAACTTTGGGAGTAATTTTAATTATCAGCGATAGTGTAAAAGGGGCGATACTGTTTTAGCTGGCCAATATACACCACAACCAATTCTCCACTCCACTGAAGTAAAACAGAAAATTGGACTGGGTTTATAATAGGCAGCCAATTCAATATCACCCATTTTACACCATCACCTGCAATTAAAATTACCAATCTTGATGTGTTACTGCTTTACAACATGGAGCTCCAGCGCAGCAAGTGCCACTTGGTTAGACTAACAAAGATATCTCAAGATTTGCAACGTCTTTCATCCTTAATAATATTATTGAAAATATGTTATTACCCCCACTTGCTTTGAAGAGTTCATAGCACCTTCTGTTTGTTCCTTAGTGGGGGAGCTACCTTCATACTGGGGCAGAGGGGCTGGGTAAAGAACAGCAGAAACTTCAATGTTCACACCTGGAAAACCATAGAACATGTATGTCTGGGAAGAAATAAATAGAAGAGAAATAAGACACTTAAGTTAGGAGATACAGTAACTGTGAAGCGCACAACAACCTATACTTCACTTTGCTAACATTCAACAGAGGTTGGATGTAAAACAGACGCCCTATGATTAGTCTCTCAGGAGACTCCAAACTCCAGTTGAGACTGCAGAGGTTCCCTGGGTCACTCCAATGTGTCAGTTTCACTATGGTTATAAGGCTTCTGTTTAAATCATGTAATTAAACAAAGGACATGTTGTGTGGGCAAGTACTGACCAGAAATGATTCTTCTCTCGATTTATCTTCTCTGTTTATAAAGAAGTTGTTCAACCAGAGTCAGGCCATAAAACAATGCCATACTTTTGTTAATTTACATCCATTTACCTTTACAACTGCCAGGAGAGTCCCCAGTTGGTCGGTTTGTGCCAGATTAATTCTCCCCGCATTCAGAATGGAATGGATGCCCTTCAATGCATTTTGCAACAACTGAAACAAGAATTACAACCAAATAATTTGTCTACCAATGAATATATAGGATTCAGAATCTCCATTTAGATACGAGAGATGGAGTACAGTGGAATGGTGAGTTGGAGGACTAATATGTGGTGTCAGGGCACTGGGAAACATATAGTCAATGCCAACAGTGCTACATTCCAAATCTTAGTTATGCTATTGTGAGAGACCAGGCACCAGTCCACTGAGGGGAGTGAAAAATCAGAACAAAAATCACCAGGCCACCGATCCATTTCTGGTAGATGTCAGAGACTCAAGGCCTGCAGAGAGAAAAATGAGAAAAGTCCACAAAAATCTCCTGCTTAAAAAGTCTCGATAGAAATGCTTTCAGGCTCCTTTTAGTGTCTCAATGGATAGATGCATCACATGGTGTGATACTAGTCCATATAAACACAGACGAGCAAGTGGCAATAAAAACGTCATGTTTACGACTCCTGATCGCTCTCCACTGAACCCTCTTAGAAAGTGCACATATTGTGGATATTGGACAAGGAAAAGATCAGGCTCACACAACTCTTGATAACCAATACTCTTTTTCACAAGGCAAAATGGTGTAAACCACAAACTCCCTTTTTATCTCTTTCAATTTCCTTTAGTGTACACTGGAAATTCAGATTGCAAAGTTTGTGGAGAACATTGGGGTTACTAACGGCCATCATCAACTCGGCTAAGCTCCAAAAGACACTGAATGGACAGCTCAATTTGGTACCAGAGACCTTCTTGTTCCAAGTTGCTATTCTCTGTGTGAGACACACATACACACACATATGCACACACACATACATTCACACACATGCACACACACCCGCTGGGGCTTTCTCCATCCGTATGCCTTTTATTCCAAACCTTAACCAGCTAAGCTTTGGTGCAGTCCACTGAGCTGCTCTTCACAAGCGGTCAAAATTTTGTATGTGCACAAAAGAGATTGATGACACAATTACAACTACATTCTTTCTCAAATTGCTTTGTGCTTAACAGGCTGAGTGCACAATCATCAACTGTGAGGAACAACTTAACCCAGTCATGACTTTATGACTTGTAAGGTCTTGCTCACTCCTAGACAAAGTTGCTTTTTCTGTCCACCCATACTGCATAACTTTGTTTAATAACAAATTCCGTGGTTAAAGTCCTTGTGCATATCAGCATCCACATGATACACTTTGGAACATTATTGTGCATTACAGGCTTTTCATCGCATCAGGGGCACTTTCCTCAATCTATGGGAATGGAAACATAGTGGCCTGATTTCTGAGTAGAAGTGAATACAAAGCAAGGGAGTTAACTTAGTTGGCAAATCTGAGACACTGCAATGCTGGCTCAGGCCCACAATTTATCCTATAGTGAGCTCAGTCCCTGCAAAACTCTCATATTGAAGCAATGAGCAGAGTTCAGGTTAACATCCCCAGTGAAATGGAGGAAATACTCAGAGGCCCAGCCACCTCCCAGCAGTCAGCTCCTTGGTCATTGGACAGCTTTGCCACAGGGAGAGTTCTATGAAAGCAGGGTTAACAAATAATTTTGTTATTTTTACATATTTTTTAAAATGATGTTAAGAAGCTTAACCATTTATGCTGTGCTACTTGCCAGAGACTGATAGCTACAGAATACAATTCACAGCTAGCAACACCCATGTTATAAAACAGGCTGTCGCCGACTATGAATCATAATCTGGGCACCATGAGCTCTGCTTCTGGCCATTAAATTGTGAATGTCTTGAGAGCACAGACATGAGCTTCCACACTCATTGCTGGCTCTTGCCTGTGATTTCCTGTATGGAGAGCTAATAATCTCTGGCATAACGAAAAAAGACTTGCATATATATGTATATATATGGCTTTCACAACCTCAGGACAACATAAAGCGCTTTACAGCTAATAAAGTACTTTTGAAGTTTACTTGCTGTTGTAATGTACGAACCACAGCAGCCATTTTTGTTCAGCAAGCTCCCACAAACAGCAATAAAATGTGACCAGATCATCCATTTTAGGTGTTGGTTGAGGGATAAATGTTAGCCAGGAAGAATGCCACTGCTCTTCTTCAAATCATTCCACAGAATCTTTTACATCCACCTTAAAATGCAATGAAGGCCTCAGTTTAACATCTCATCAGAAAGATGACACCTCCTACTGTGCAGCAGTCCCTCAGTACTGCACTGGGAGTGTCAGCTCGGATTATGTGCTGAAGTCTCTGAAGTGGGACTTAACCCCACAATCTTGCTATCATGATGAGGCATTAAACTCAAAAGTAAATTGTAACAGTTCCCTTAGATAAATACTGGCTATTTACCTTACAAACCATAACATCATCGACCTCAGGAGACTTCGGGTTCCTCATCACAATGAGAAAGGTCTGCAGAGACACAGTTTTGTACTGTTCCTCCAGGTAAGGCTGTCCAGGTACACTATCAGCAAGAAATTGAAGAAATTCATAAATATTATTAGTGCATTATGTATTAGCAGCTTGCATATATCACCAATATACATTCTCAGTTTATAATAATCCTACTGCAATCATTGTGTGTGAATATAGTCCTCCCTTCCTAAAATAGGAGAATGGTTTCAAGTACTTTTATATTATGCTCATGCTGCTGACAACTTAGGTGTGTAGCTGGCAATGACAGCAGAGATAAATCTGTCTAATTTGCTATTGCCAACTGCCATGAATATCCAGGGCCCAAGGTTCCTCAGCCTTGAAAGGTGTTTCTATCGTGTGTCAGATGGTGGAGGTGGTGGGGGAGTGGGGTTGTGTAGGGCTGGAATACAAGGCAGTACTGTGTGCTGCCTGATCTCCATCTCATTACATGGGCAAAGTTGAACTAAATTTTTAAGGAATGATGATACATATTGATTGCTATAGGTGTATCTTCTAACCCCGTCAACACAAAGCATACTGGTGAAATCTCCTTCCAGCACTGGTGCACCCTGGCTACTGTCTGTCCAATCTATGAGTTGCACGGCAACAATTCGCCAATGTTTGATCAACAGCACTTCCCAAACTTGCAATCTCCAACGCCTAGAAGGACAAGTGTGGCAGGCGCATAGGAACACCGCCACCTGCAAGTTCCCCTCCAAGAACACACCATCCTGACTTGAAAACATACCATTATTCCTTCCTCGCCATAGGGTCAAAATCCTGGAACTCCCTCCCTAACAGCATTGTGGGTGTACCTACACCATACAGACTGCAGTGGTTCAAGGCTAGCAGCTCACCACCCCTTTCTCAACACCAATTAGGAATGGACAATAAATGGATACCATTTATTGATGCCCACACCCCATAAATTATAAATAAAATAAAATAAAATAAAAAATACCAAATTGGCATGCCCAGAAATTACAAAACCTGCCATCATTTCGTAGTCAATGGGCAGAAAAGTCTAATTTTAAATTCCAAGAAACTTGGCTGTGGGTCGAAACAATTCTCCAGCTTGACCACTAGATGGAAGAAAAAAAATCACACTTTGACAGGTCAGAGCAGTGAATCTGGGGGGTGGGGGAGGGGGCGCGGGGAAGAGGGTGGTGTAGTGGTAATGTACCTGAACAAGTATTCCAGAGGCTCAAGCTAATGCCCTGGGGGCACAAGTTCAAATCCCACCACAGTAGCTGGTGGAATTTAAATTCAATTAATTAATAAAAATCTGGAATTGAAAGCTAGTCTCAGTAATGGTGCCATGAAACTATCATCGATTGTCGTAAAAACCCACCTCGTTCACTAATGTCCTTTAGGGAAGGAAATCTGGCGTCCTTACCTGGTCTGGCCTACATGTGACTCCAGACCTACAGCAATGTGGTCAACTCGCAATTGCCCTCTGAAATGGCCTAGCAAGGCACTCATTTGTCAAGGACAATTAGGAACGGGCAGTAATTGCTGGACTTGCCAGCGACACACACATCCCAAGAAAATCTCTGTGGCAAACAGGCTGTTTCATTCTGCTAAAAATTCATCTCCTGTCAGGCAACTAGGGAGAAGCAGACTTTGGAGAAGAAACTCCCCTAAATTCTATCCCTTCCTTCCTTCCGTTTGCCCTTCCATTGCCTAAAATAGCACAGGCCGTGAGAAAAATAGGGGATTTAAGGGTTTGATGTTTGTTAAATTACAAATTAACCTGCATCAAATTGTTTAAGATTTGAAAGTCTACCCAAGACAGAGATTGGCCATGCAGTACACAGCGGCCCTCCGCAGGTCCACATCTGGCTGTGTTGGTGCGCTAAGCTGGAGTAAGATTCCATTTTTTCCCAGCAGGTCTGGAAGGAACTGGAAGAAAATACAAAATAAAAACACACGTCTCGAATCTGTCAGTATCCTTAACTGAATCAAGTTACAGATCTGTGTACCTTTCAGCACCATGTTAAAAGGGGGAAAAAAAGTACTTGAAATCACAGTGATGCAGACATAAAACTAGAAATGCAGGAAATGGGCAGCAAATCTGTCAGCATTGCAAGCAGAAAGGTCAGGTTGCCATTTTGGCTGGAGACCTAGGTAGAAAATATGTCCCCTGAGGAGGGTAAGGCAAGGAACTCTGTCAGACGTGGTAGAATTTGGGGCAGAATCCAGTTCCACTGAGTTCCCATGCCATTTAGATTGCACAAAAAAATCCACATTTGGAATGCGAGTACGTCTTCCCCTGTCCCTTCTCATGCACCGGCATCAGTTTTGGGAGTATGTCTGGGAGAACTGCTGGGCTTCCCTTGACTGCTATCCGGATCACCTCTCGATAGGCCCAGCAGCAGTATGTCTGCTGAAGGCTCCAATATTGCACCATTTCTCAATAGTCCTGTTCGTTCAAGGGAATTTTTTTTTTAAACCTATTGATCCAGTCTGGGACTTCTCCTCTCAGAGTACCAGGGTGTTGCTCTGAGTTTCTGCTGCCTTCACAGGGCTAGAGACCTGGGAACCTGCCCTTTTAGCTAAACGACACCATCCCCAGGATTTGGAACAGTGTTACCATGGGAATTAAGCAGTGGATGGAGGTTCCGGCCCACTTCAGACTGTATGACCGCGTCGTGAGTTTTCTGGGCACCTTTGATTAGGCTCAGTTCAGATATATAGTCTCTGCCTGAAACATTAACCTGACTTTTTTTTCAGATGCTGACAGACCTGCTGTTTATTTCCAGCATTTTCTGGCTTTATTGTGGATTTCCAGGATTTTCAATTTCTTTTTCCATCTCCATGGTAACACAGAAAACTGACTCAACATTCATTATTAAAATGAACAGGTAAACCAAAATCTTGGCATCTGAATTTTTTTAAATCTCGTCAAATTTCTCCCCTCTCTTCTAAATGTGTTCTTAGAATCATAGAGCACAGAAGGTGGCCATTTGGCCCCTCATGCCTGTGCAGGCTCTTTAAAAGAGCTATCCAATTAGTCATGCCCCATCATTCCCCATAGCTCTGCAATTATTTTCCTTTTTAATTATATATCAAGTTCCCTTTTGAAAGTCACTACTTAATCTGCTTCCTCCGCCCTTTCAGATAGTGCATTCCAGATCATGACAACTCGTTGTTCAAGACAATTTCTCCTTATTGCCCCTCTTTGACTCACTTAGCACAGATCAGGAATTAAACCTGCAATTCGCCTGGTCTACATGGCTCTGCTCAACACTGTCTTAACCAGCAGAGGAGGTCTGCAACATATCTTTTCCCTTAAATAAAAAACCCAAACCTACCTTTTGACACCGTGGTCCATTACCGTAGGCAAGAGCAGCCACCGCCTGTAGTATTTCTACGTGAGTCCAGGAGTTGCACTGCTGCAGCGCTCGGATGCAGTAGGAGAGAAGAAGATCCAAGCTCTGCTCGTCCACAGTCACCTTGGCACACAGCAAAAGTAATGAGTTCTCCAAGTGTCTTGGCTAACAATCCTCCCTCAAACAACTGCACCGAGCAACAGACTGGCTGGCCAGCCATCGCACACACGACAGCTCTCTAGAAGAACTAGTCACTTAATCCCTGCTCCAAACCTTTAAAAAGAAAAATCTTTAAAAATCCACTTCCCTTTTAAAAGCTGAGTGTATTCTTCCACCATTGTTTCTATTAGGGCATTCAATGTCTTAATAGCTTGTAACAGAAAAAAATTCTCCCACTTTGGGGAAGACCTTGAATGATGTTCTCTAGTTACTGTTATCGTTTAGACAAATATGAACTG
Source organism: Heterodontus francisci (assembly GCF_036365525.1). Classification (NCBI taxonomy): domain Eukaryota; kingdom Metazoa; phylum Chordata; class Chondrichthyes; order Heterodontiformes; family Heterodontidae; genus Heterodontus; species Heterodontus francisci. The sequence continues at coordinate 46,600,854 of NC_090400.1, forward strand.
ATCAGAGAGTGCCAGCATTGATTTGTAGAGGGTTAGTCATGTCTAACTAACCTAGTTGAATTTTTTACAAACATGTTAGATAAAGGAGAGTTCATGAATGTTATTTATATAGACTTCTAGAAAGCATTTGGTAAGATTCCACACAAGAGATGTTTGCAAAAATGAAAGCGCACGGCAGTGGAGGCAACCTATTGACATGGGTAGTGAATTGGTTAGGAGGTAGGAGGCGGAGAGAAGGGATAATGGGCATGTACTCCAATTGGCAGGATGTAACTGGTGTCTGCCAGCTCTGTAATAGGGCCTCAGCTTTTCTTGTATTTATCAATGACTTAGATGAGGAATAGAGAGCAGTACATCAAAGTTTGCTAACGACACTAAGTTAGGTGGTACAGTACGTAGCGCAGATGAAGCAGAAAGTTGAAAAAGGAGATTGACAGATTAAATGACTGGGTAAAACTGTGGCAGATGGGGAAAAAAAAGATGGAGCTCAATGTGGGGAAGTATGAGGTCATGCACTTTGGATCTAAGAAAGATAGATCAGAGTATTTCCTAAATCATAAGAAACTAGGAAACGTGGAGGAGCAGAGAGATTTAGGGGTTAATGTACAGAAATTACTAAAAGCTAATGGACAGGTACAAAATATCATTAAAAAGGCTAATGGAATGCTGGCCTTTATCTCGAGGGAGCTGGAATACAAAGGGGTGGATACTATCATACAGTTATATAAAGCTCTGGTCAGACCCCATCTGGAGTAACTGCGTTCAGTTCTGGACACTGCACCTCAGGAAGGATATATTGGCCTTGGAGGGAGTGCAATACAGATTCACCAGAACAATACTGGAGCTAAATGGGTTCAATTAGCAGGACAGGTTGCATAGACTAGGTTTTTATTTCCTTCACTATCAAAGATTAAGGGGTAATCTAATTAAAGTTTTTAAGATGATTAAAGGATTTAATAGGGTAGATAGAAATAGATAGAGAGAAACTATTTCCTCGGCTGGAGGAGTCCGGAACAAGGAGGCATAACTGCATAACCTAAAATATGAACCAGGCCATTCAGGGGTGATTTCAAGAAGCGCTTCACACAAAGGGTAGTGGAAATTTGGAACTCTTTCCCCCAAAAAGCTGTTGAAGCTAAGTCAATTGAAAATTTCAAAACTGAGATTGACAGACTTTTGTTAGGCAAGATTATGTTAACTGTATATTAATTATGTTTAATTGTATGCAGGTGGTGGCATTAACCAAGGATTCACTTATGCCCCTCTGAGTAGACTGAATTTGTGGTTGTTGGGTTAGGAGGTGCACGCTTGTAATGTGTAACTCTGTAAATAAATGCTTATACAATTATGTAAAGATTAGCTCCAGTTCTATCCTTCACCAATAAAAACAGAAAGTGCTGGAAATACCCAGCAGGTCTGGCAGCATCTGTGGAGAAAGGAACAGAGTTAACGTTTCAGGTCTAAGACCTGTCATCAGAACTGTCCTTCACCAACTGGCTTTCTGGAGTATAACAGGGTATTAAGAGATAGGGATTAAGGATATGGAACCAAGGCAGGTAAGTGGAATTGAGATACAGATCAGCTATGATCTAAATGAATGATGGAACAGACTCGAGGGGCTGAATGACGTACTCCTGTTCCTATGACACACTGACCAGTTACAATAGTTTTTCCTAACTTGCTTTGTCAAAACCCCTCATCATTTTGAACAGAATAGACAATGCTTTTAAATGCAACAACTCTTGGAAGCATAAAATCTTACTACAGGGTACAATTAAGTCTAGTAGCCTGCTTACAGTTGCAGATCTTATTCACTTAGCTGAATTCTCCTATCTGGAACTGCAGGATTACTGACCTTACCCGTTGTAGTAGTGTTCTGCATTTACTTTTCTATGCCAGTTACTATAAGCTTCTGTGAGTTTCCTCCCAGTAGCCTTCATTTAAAATTTAAATGCCCAATTTTCTGCAGTCTTTGTTTTTAACTCGGGGAGCAGCCTCATAACCCCTTACTGCACACCTCCAGAAAGCACTAACTTGTGCTGGAATATAGTTCTGCAAATACCTTTCTGATAGACACTTCTATCAAATGGCCATGTTTCAAGCACAAACTATAGTGGGTGGTTGGGGAGGCAAAGGGCACTGCAGCAAAGTCCCATCATGTCCTACCTAACATTCATGCACAGACACTTTCCAACGTTCACAGCAGCAGATTATTTTTTTTCTTCACTTGAGCCCAGGGTCTAATTGTAAACCACTACCAACACCATGGCAGACATTAATCAATTCAAGACAGAGTGGAGAGTGAATCCATGACTTTGCATGTCAGGATGACTGTGTTGTGTATTTACCAACTAAACCATCGTGGTAGCCCTCTAACACCATTTCCTATTACAGGAATAGGAGTAGTTCATTCCGCCCCTTGGGTTGGTTCTGCCAATTAATGAGGTCATGGTTGATCTGTATCCTAACTCTATCCATCCACCTTGGCTCCATATCCCTTGGATAACTATATCCATTCCATTCACTCCTATTAACTGAATAATATTGGCATTTACTCGGTCTCCAATAAAACAGATTTTCAGCAATATATCTGAGTATAAGGAATTGAGAAGAGGGTGGTTGGTAGAGAGTTATAAACAGTTAAATGCAAAAAAGGAGGTTTAGGATTATATTGTAAATAGCAGCGGCAGGTTTTATTTAAGTTCATACCTGTAAGCGGTTGAGCAGATGGTGGATTAGTTGACACAGTTTGCTTAAAAGGTGCTCCTGGTTCAACTGGACAAGTCGACAGGCTTGGACAAGTAAGGAACACACATGCTGCAAAGGAAAGAAGACCAGAGAAAGATGAGACCAATGAGATTTCTCAAAACACATCCTTCAGCTCATGGAGCGTTCAATTTATTCATTCTCAAGGTTGATGGGTCATTTATAATTTGCACCAAAACAGATTCAGAAACCTACTGAAATTGTGATAAGGCCTGACTAAACAATCTGTCCTGTACATTATTACTGCAATAAAGAGCTTCTTGCACCTTTAGATTACATTTTGTTGGCAGAATTTTGAGAGGATTCCCATTATTTGCCTTTCAGCAGCTTGCACCTATGTTCCCAGGTCATAATTTAAATTGCAGTTTCCTGATATTATTCTCTATCAGTACTATCTTAAATACTTCAAAGGTATCCTCTTAATCATTTTCTTTGACACATAGCTCTTATAGTGCAATGACATTTAGAATGTAAAATTTACTGGTTTCCATTTAGCCAGCAGCAGTGACAACCCACCTTCTGCTGACTCCTCAGATTTGCCACTGATACTCCTCAGTTATTCTAAATGCCTGAGCTCATTCAGTGTTCCAGTGTGTTTATGTTGGGATGCAGGTTTGCATCATCATGCAATTGCATGTTCCCTCTCCAAGCCAGGGCATTTTTTAAATGCAAAAAATATTTGCTTTCCACCATAGCAGAAGAGGGATATCTCAGTGAGTGTGTTCAATGGTCCAGTATAGTCCAGTTGGAGGAGGTTGATTTGAAGAATGGAGATCTGGTTTTCCATTTGTGTACAGAAAGTTTACTCTCCATTTTCTAAATTAGCATCCTCCAACGAGCCACTAGCAGAACAGAGGCACCAGACAGTATATGTTCATATACTTTGTACAGTATATGCTCTTATGGACCAGACAATATATGTGCACATATACACTGGGCAGTATATGTGTAGAAGACTGGATGTACATTTTCCAAATTGACCACCTCTGACCAGTCTGCCATGAGACACCGTCACCAGACAAGGAGGGATATTGAGTCACAAATGAAGGTCCAGCATCACTCTCTCAAAACCCAGTTAAATATAAATGTACCCTTAATAATAAATGAAGACCAGAAATAGATGTGAATTTTTTTTTGTATTTTTAATGAAACAGTTCTTATTCAGTGAGGTTGCCATGCTTAGTTAGTGTACTGGAATAAAAACGCTGTAGGGAAAAAATAAAAATCAGACCTAAACCAGTGCTTTTTAAGGTTGCACAATGCCTTTCTGGCATGATGCTTTCAATTCATCACCACAAAAGCACTGCTAGCATGCATGACTTTGAAATATTTTGGCATGAAAGACATGATAATTCAATTATCATTATTAGAATCTAACCACCCAGCCCCATAATGTAATAAAATCTCAGAGATGAAAGTACCCAAATTTCAGAGTATAAAGGAAGAAAATAATGAGAGCTTGTCAGGCTATAATCATGGGGGATTTCAATCTACATATAGACTGGAAGAATCAGATGGGCAAAGGTAGCCTAGATGAGGAGTTCATAGAATGTTTTTGTGATAGTTTCTTAGAACAACATATTCTGGAGCCAACCAGAGAGCAGGCTATACTAGACCTGGTATTGTGAAATGAGATAGGATTAATTGATGACCTCAGAGTGAAGGCGCCCCTAGGTAGCAGCAATCATAATATGATTGAATTTTACATTCAGTTTGAGGGAGAGAAGAATGAGTCCAAGACTAGTATTTTAAACTTAAACAAGTGCAATTATGAGAGCATGAAAGCAGAGCTAGCTAAAGTGAACTGTCAAATTAGGTTAAGGGTTAGGTCAACAGAGATGCAGTGGCAGACATTTAAGGGGATATTTCAGAATACACAGAATAAATACATTCCAATGAGAAAGAAAAATTTCAAGGGGGGGCAGTGGGGGGACCCACCATCCGTGGTCAACTAAAAAAGTTAAAGATAGTATCAAACTTAAAGAAAAAACATATAATTGTGCAAAGATGGGTGGCAGTTTAGAAGATTAAACAGAATATAAAAAACAGCAAAGAATGACTAAAAGATTAATAAGGAGGGAAAAATTAGAGTATGAGAGAAAGCTAGCTAGAAACATAAAACAGATAGTAAGAGTTTCTATTGTTGTGAGTGCTGCCATTTTTTTTCTTAAATTATGAGGATGTGTGTTTTAAAACTGAAAAGATTCCATAGATGCTGAAACTTTGTTTTTTTTTTAAAAAGAGGTCATCAGAGGTCTTTTGGACTGAGCTTGTAAACAACCGTTACTGGAAGAATCATGGAGTGCTAAAAGCAAGCCCTTACTGGAAGGCAACTGTCTTCAGATAATTACCCAGCAGGGGTTTTATTTTTGACTTGGGGAATGATGTTTACAAAGAAGTGACAGGTCAAGATTTATCAGGGTCAGAAGGCTTGAGTCCTGAGATGTTTTTGGTTTTGCTTTGGATAGCAGTTGGGATATGGACAATGGTTTGAAAAGGAGTTAAAGAATCAACCTGCCAAGGACAAGCTCCAGCTCAGCCTGTTCCAGCTCTTTGAAAAGGCTGCCACATTTTCCATCTCTTTAAGAAGCACTGAGAAGCAAGTGTAAGAAACTGCCTGAAACCCCTGTTGCTGCATTTTTTTCCCAGAAACCCTGCCCAAACTGATCTTCAATGTCACCGGACAAGAACTGTTCTAGGAAGATCCCAGTGACAGTCGTCTACACGTATTTGAGATGCTAAACCAAAACAAAGGACATCTGACATCTTTCCATATGTCTCTTTTTTCTTCAAGAATTAGCAAGTATTCGGCCAAAGTATTCTTTTCATTTTTTTTTTGTAATAGAACTTGAAAGAGTAAATTTCTTTTTTTGGTTAACTAGTGTATATGTGTGAGTGTGTGTCAGGGGCTAAGATAAAAAGGGAACTTTTATATTTCAATCTGTGTGTTAATGATTTGCATCATTACTGGTTAAGATTGTTTTATAATAAACAGATAATTTTGTTACTTGTTAAAGAAACCTGGTTGATGTATTTTTATTCTGGGATAAAAAATATAGTCTATGATTGACCATATCGGTAACTGGGAAAAATTTAAATATATGTTGTGATCTGTGGAAAAGCAGAACTAGAAAAACAGCACATTCCTCTGCCTCGGAAGTAACACTATAGATATTTTAAGAAGAGTTAACAAAGTGAGAGTTGGTCCTATAGAAAGCGAGTCTGGGGAATTAATAAGGAAAAAGAAGAAGATGGCAGAAGAATTGAACAGGTGTTTTGCATCGATCTTCACTATAGACGATACAAGTAACATCGCAGAAATAGTTGTAAATCAGGAAATAGAAGGGAGGGAGGAACTCAAGAAAATTACAATCACTAGGGAAGTGGTACTGAGCAAATTGTTGGAGCTGCGGGCTGGCAAGTCCCCGGATCCTGATAGACTTCATCTTAGTGTCCAAAAAGAAGTGGTTAGTGAGGTTTTAATTTTCCAAAATTCCCTAGATTTGGGGAAGGTTCCATTAGATTGGAAAATAGCGAATGGAACTCATTTATTCAAAAAGGGAGGGAGACAGAAAGCAGGAAACTACAGGCTAGTTAGCTTAACATCTGTCTTAGGGAAAATGTTAGAAGCTATTATTAAAGACGTTATAGCATGGCACTCCTGGGCTGGAAGCTCCCTAGGAAGCTCCCTTGCTGTTCAACTCTATCCATGGCCATCTGCTCCCATCCCTAACGTTTTCTCCCCCAATCTGCCCTCTTAAACTGTTTAAATTCCCCTGGCTCTTTAAATCAGTTCATTTTAGCCCTATCTAAAAGTTAACAGTTAGCTTAGTGTATGTTACCTGGGCCCACTGCCCTCCCCCAGCCACACCTGCTCTTTGTTTTCTCAATGAAATTGATCCGGATGAAACTGACGAGAACAGCTGCCGATACTTTAATCTCCGATCCTGCTGTCTTCACAGTCCAGAGTGTCTGCAGCCACGGCATGCGGTAAGTCCATTGAGGTGAAGAAGGAGCTGCGGGACCCGAGAGAAGTCCTGGGAAAAGGTGCCCCGAACACCCAAAACATCCACGAACGGCCCCCCCCGGCCGCAACTTCAAAGCGCCCGCGGGAGATGGCTCGGAGAGCATCTGCAGCGCACTGTCGGCAATGCTGCATGCCTTTATTTAAACCACTGCAAAAAAAAAACCCTTAGCAAATGTAATCACCTCTAAGTCTGCCAAATGATGCTTCACCTCCCGAAGGACGTGGATGAGCTTTCCGGACGTCGATGGTGGGCACTGAGGAAATGGCTTATTACCTGCACCAGATTCCACCCCCCCCCCCCTTTACCCCCCTTCCACCCCCCCCCCCACCCCCGTCCCCTTCCCTGCTCCACCCTCTCAGCTCACCCCCTCACAACCCCGTCCCAGCCCGCCCCCCCCTCGCACCATCTTCACCCCGCACCCCCTTCCCCTACCCCTCCCCCTTGCATCCCCTCCTCCCACCGGCACCATCCTACACCTGTGTAGGGGCCCCAACAACCCCACTGCCTTGTGGGCGTCTCGGGAGAGACCAAGGCTAAGGGAGTAAACCCGAACAGAAAATCCGGAGCGGAACCCCGTAGGCGGTCATGTGTCACCTTTGGCATGTTTCCGGCAGTTCCTGCAGCCATACTGGTGCCAAACGTCGTGTCCTGCACTCCTTTGGACCCCACCAGAAAGGCCGAGAGGGGGGTTTTGACGACTGGGCAACTCTCAACCTCCATAAATTTGCCCAGGCATGCGCCATGGAGAGGTCACTCCATAGTTGCCTCACAGCGACTGAAACAACACGGAAGGCAGCAGTTACGGGTTATAAGTCCAGATAAATTGGCGTAGAAACTGGGCGCCACGGGTTGCCTTTGTCGGTGGGAGAGGTCATTGCACCTCACTGGACAGCTACCGCCCGCCTCAAACCGGGCAGCCCCTGGTCAATAAGGTTCTGTCCCGCCACAGTCTGCCTGCTTCAATGGGTGCTTGGAGCTCAGGGTCATTGCCCGAAAGGTGGACTGATACACCGCACCAAACAACATGAAAAAAGGAAAGAAGGTACCAGCCCTTCGCTTTGCAAGCTGGAACGTCAGAACTATGTGTCCTGGCCTGTCGGAAGACCTTACACAAATCAACGATTCTCGGAAGACCGCCATCATTAACAACGAGCTCAGTAGACTCAATGTGGACATTGCAGCACTTCAGGAGACTCGCCTCCCCGCGAGTGGCTCTCTAGCAGAGCAAGACTACACCTTCTTCTGGCAGGGCAGGGATCCTGAAGAACCAAGACAGCATGGAGTGGGCTTCGCCATCAGAAACTCCTTGCTCAGCATGATAGAGCCTCCCTCAAATGGCTCGGAACGCATACTGTCCATCCGACTGCTCACCACCTCTAGTCCAGTACACCTACTCAGCATCTATGCTCCAACACTCTGTTCCGCACCTGAAGCTAAAGACCAATTCTATGAACAACTCCATATCATTAGCAGCATCCCCAACACCGAACACCTATTCCTGCTGGGGGACTTTAATGCCAGGGTTGGGGCCGACCATGACTCATGGCCCTCCTGCCTTGGGCGCTATGGCGTTGGAAGGATGAATGAGAACGGGCAGAGACTGCTTGAGTTGTGTACCTATCATAACCTCTGCATCACCAACTCGTTCTTTCACACTAAACCCTGTCACCAGGTTTCATGGAGGCACCCAAGATCACGTCGTTGGCACCAGCTAGACCTCATTGTCACAAGGCGAGCCGCCTTAAACAGTGTTCAAATCACACGCAGCTTCCACAGTGCGGACTGCGACACCGACCACTCCCTGGTGTGCAGCAAGGTTAGACTCAGACCAAAGAAGTTGCATCATTCCAAGCAGAAGGGCCACCCGCGCATCAACACGAGCAGAATTTCTCACCCACAGCTGTTACAAAAATTTCTAAATTCACTTGTAACAGCCCTTCAAAACACTCCCACAGGGGATGCTGAGACCAAGTGGGCCCACATCAGAGACGCCATCTATGAGTCAGCTTTGACCACCTACGGCAAAAGTGCGAAGAGAAATGCAGACTGGTTTCAATCTCATAATGAAGAGCTGGAACCTGTCATAGCCGCTAAGCGCATTGCACTTTTGAACTACAAGAAAGCCCCCAGCGATTTAACATCCGCAGCACTTAAAGCAGCCAGAAGTACTGCACAAAGAACAGCTAGGCGTTGCGCAAACGACTACTGGCAACACCTATGCAGTCATATTCAGCTGGCCTCAGACACCGGAAACATCAGAGGAATGTATGATGGCATGAAGAGAGCTCTTGGGCCAACCATCAAGAAGATCACCCCCCTCAAATCTAAATCGGGGGACATAATCACTGACCAACGCAAACAGATGGACCGCTGGGTTGAGCGCTACCTAGAACTGTACTCCAGGGAGAATGCTGTCACTGAGACTGCCCTCAATGCAGCCCAGCCTCTACCAGTCATGGATGAGCTGGACATACAGCCAACCAAATCGGAACTCAGTGATGCCATTGATTCCCTAGCCAGCGGAAAAGCCCCTGGGAAGGACAGCATTACCCCTGAAATAATCAAGAGTGCCAAGCCTGCTATACTCTCAGCACTACATGAACTGCTATGCCTGTGCTGGGACGAGGGAGCAGTACCCCAGGACATGCGCGATGCCAACATCATCACCCTCTATAAAAACAAAGGTGACCGCGGTGACTGCAACAACTACCGTGGAATCTCCCTGCTCAGCATAGTGGGGAAAGTCTTTGCTCGAGTCGCTCTGAACAGGCTCCAGAAGCTGGCCGAGCGCGTCTACCCTGAGGCACAGTGTGGCTTTCGTGCAGAGAGATCGACTATTGACATGCTGTTCTCCCTTCGTCAGATACAGGAGAAATGCCGTGAACAACAGATGCCCCTCTACATTGCTTTCATTGATCTCACCAAAGCCTTTGACCTCGTCAGCAGACGTGGTCTCTTCAGACTACTAGAAAAGATCGGATGTCCACCAAAGCTACTAAGTATCATCACCTCATTCCATGACAATATGAAAGGCACAATTCAACATGGTGGCTCCTCATCAGAGCCCTTTCCTATCCTGAGTGGTGTGAAACAGGGCTGTGTTCTCGCACCCACACTTTTTGGGATTTTCTTCTCCCTGCTGCTTTCACATGCGTTCAAATCCTCTGAAGAAGGAATTTTCCTCCACACAAGATCAGGGGGCAGGTTGTTCAACCTTGCCCGTCTAAGAGCGAAGTCCAAAGTACGGAAAGTCCTCATCAGAGAACTCCTCTTTGCTGACGATGCTGCTTTAACATCTCACACTGAAGAATGCCTGCAGAGTCTCATCGACAGGTTTGCGTCTGCCTGCAATGAATTTGGCCTAACCATCAGCCTCAAGAAAACGAACATCATGGGGCAGGATGTCAGAAATGCTCCATCCATCAATATTGGCTACCACGCTCTGGAAGTGGTTCAAGAGTTCACCTACCTAGGCTCAACTATCACCAGTAACCTGTCTCTAGATGCAGAAATCAACAAGCGCATGGGTAAGGCTTCCACTGCTATGTTCAGACTGGCCAAGAGAGTGTGGGAAAATGGCGCACTGACACGGAACACAAAAGTCCGAGTGTATCAGGCCTGTGTCCTCAGTACCTTGCTCTACGGCAGCGAGGCCTGGACAACGTATGCCAGCCAAGAGCGACGTCTCAATTCATTCCATCTTCGCTGCCTTCGGAGAATACTTGGCATCAGGTGGCAGGACTATATCTCCAACACAGAAGTCCTTGAAGCGGCCAACATCCCCAGCTTATACACACTACTGAGTCAGCGGCGCTTGAGATGGCTTGGCCATGTGAGCCGCATGGAAGATGGCAGGATCCCCAAAGACACATTGTACAGCGAGCTCGCCACTGGTATCAGACCCACCGGCCGTCCATGTCTCCGTTATAAAGACGTCTGCAAACGCGACATGAAATCGTGTGACATTGATCACAAGTCGTGGGAGTCAGTTGCCAGCATTCGCCAGAGCTGGCGGGCAGCCATAAAGACAGGGCTAAATTGTGGCGAGTCGAAGAGACTTAGTAGTTGGCAGGAAAAAAGACAGAGGCGCAAGGGGAGAGCCAACTGTGCAACAGCCCCAACAAACAAATTTCTCTGCAGCACCTGTGGAAGAGCCTGTCACTCCAGAATTGGCCTTTATAGCCACTCCAGGCGCTGCTTCACAAACCACTGACCACCTCCAGGCGCGTATCCATTGTCTCTCGAGATAAGGAGGCCCAAAAGAAAAAGAAAAAAAAGCATGGCACTTGGAAAAATTCAAGGTAATCAGGCAAAGTCTACATGGTTTTGTGAAAGGGAAATCATGTTTAACCAATTTACTGGAATTCTTTGAAGAAATAACATGTGCTGTGGATAAAGGGGAATCAGTGGATGTAGGGTATTTAGATTTCCATAAGGCATTTGATAAGGTACCACATCAAAGGTTATTGTGGAAAATAAAAGCTCATGATGTAGGGGGTAACATATTGGCATGGACAGAATATTGGTTAGCTAACAGGAAACAGAGAGTAGGCATAAATGGGTCATTTTCTGCTTGGCAAGATGTAACGAGGGGTGTGCCGCAGGGATCAGTGCTGGGGCCTCAACTTATTACAATTTATATAAATGACTTGGATGAAGGGACCAAAGGTATGGTTGCTAAATTTGCTGACGACACAGAGATAGGTAGGAAAGTAAGTTGTGAAGAGGACAAAAGGAGGCTACAAAGGAATATAGATAGGTTAAGTGAGTGGGCAAAGACATGGCAAATGGAGTATAATGTGGGAAAATGTGAAATTGTCCATTCTGGCAGGAAGATTAAAAAAGAAGCATATTATCTAAATGGTGAGAGATTGCAGAGCTCTGAGATGCAGAGGGATCTGGGTGTCCTAGTGCATGAATCGCAAAAGGCAAGTATGCAGGTACAGCAAGTAATTGTGAAAGCTAATAGAATGCTATCGTTTATTGCGAGGGGAATTGAATACAAAAGTAGGGAGGTTATGCGTCAGCTATACAGGGCACTGGTGAGCCAACATCTGGAGTACTGTGTACAGTATTGGTCTCCTTATTTAAAGGATATAAATGCATTGGAAGTTCAGAGAAGGTTTACTAGACTAATACCTGGAATGGGTGGATTGTCTTATGAGGAAAGGTTGGACAGGCTAGGCACTTATCCGCTGGAGTTCAGGAGAGTAAGAGGTGACTTGATTGAAACATATAAGATCCTGAGAGGTCTTGACAGGGTGGATGTGGAAAGGTTGTTTCCCCATGTGGGAGAATCTAGAACTAGGGGTCTCTTCTAATTCTTCTTTGGCCTCCTTGTCTCGAGAGACAATGGGTCAGCGCCTAGAGGTGGTCAGTCGTTTGTAGAGCAGTGCCTGGAGTGGCTATAAAGGCCAATTCTAGAGTGACAGACTCTTCCACAGACGCTGCAGATAAAATTAGTTGTCGGGGCTGTTACACAGTTGACTCTCTCCTTGCATTTCTGTCTTTTTTCCTGCCAACTGCTAAGTCTCTTCGACTCGCCACTCTTTAGCCCCGCCTTTATGGCTGTTAGCCAGCTCTGGCGATCACTGGCAACTGACTCCCACGACATGTGATCAATGTCACAGGATTTCATGTCGCGTTTGCAGACGTCTTTAAAGCGGAGACATGGACAGCCGGTGGGTCTGAGACCAGTGACGAGCTCGCTATACAATGCGTCCTTGGGGATCCTGCCATCTTCCATGCAGCTCACATGGCCAAGCCATCTCAAGCGCTGCTGGCTCAGTAGGATGTATATGCTGGGTATGTTGGCCGCCTCGAGGACTCCTGCATTGGAGATACGGTCCTGCCACCTGATGCCAAGGATTCTTCAGAGGCAGTGACAATGGAATGAGTTGAGACGTCGCTCTTGGCTGACATACGTTGTCCCAGGCCTAGCTGCCGTAGAACAAGGTACTGAGGACACAGGCTTGAAACACTCGGACCTTTGTGTTCCATGTCAGTGCACCATTTTCCCACACCCTCTTGGCCAGTCTGGACATAGCAGCGGACGCCTTTTGCATGCGCTTGTTGATTTCTGCATAGACAGGTTACTGGTGATAGTTGAGCCTAGGTGGGTGAACTTTTGAACCACTTCCAGAGCGTGGGCGCCGATATTGATGGATGGGGCATTTCTGATGCCCTGTCCCATGATGTTTGTTTTCTTGAGACTGATGGTTAGGCCAAATTCGTTGCAGGCAGCCACAATCCTGTCGATGAGTCTCTGCAGACTCTATTCTGTGTGGGATGTTAATGCAGCATCATCAGCAAAGAGGAGTTCCCTGATGAGGACTTTCCATACTTTGGTCTTCGCTCTAAGACGGGCAAGGTTGCACAACCTGCCATCTGATCTTGCGTGGAGGAAAATTCCTTCTTCTGAAGACTTGAACACATTTGAGAGCAGCAGGGAGAAGATGATCCCAAACAGTGTAGGTGCGAGAACACAGCCCTGTTTCACGCCACTCAGTGCAGGAAAGGGGTCTGATGAGGCACCGCTATGCTGAATTGTGCCTTTCATATTGTCATGGAATGAGGTGATGATACTTAGTAGCTTTAGTGGACATCCGATCTTTGCTAGTAGTCTGAAGAAACCACACCTGCTGATGAGGTCAAAGGCTTTGGTGAGATTTATGAAAGCAACGTAGAGGGGCATCTGTTGTTCGCGGCATTTCTCCTGTAGCTGGCAAAGGGAGAACAGCATGTCAATGGTGGATCTCTCTGCTCGAAAGCCGCACTGTGCCTCAGGGTAGATATGCTCAGCCAGCTTCTGGAGTCTGTTTAAAACAATTCGAGCGAAGACTTTCTCCACTATGCTGAGCAGGGAAATTCCACGGTAGTTGTTGCAGTCACCGCTGTCACCCTTGTTCTTATAGAGGGTGATGATATTGGCATCGCGCATGTCCTGTGGTACTGCTCCTGCATCCCAGCACAGGCAAAGCAGTTCATGGAGTGCTGAGAGTATAGCAGGTTTGGCACTCTTGATTATTTCAGGGGTAATGCCGTCCTGTCCAGGTGCTTTTCCACTGGCTAGAGAATCAATGGCATCACTGAGTTCCGATTTTGTTGGCTGTTCATCCAGCTCATCCATGACTGGCAGAGACTGGGTTGCACTGAGGACGGTATCAGTGACAACATTTTCCCTGGAGTACAGTTCTAGGTAGTGCTCCACCCAGCGGTCCATTTGCTTGCGTTGGTCAGTGATCGTTTCCCCTGATTTAGACTTGAGGGGGGCGATCTTCTTTATGGTTGGCCCAAAAGCTCTCTTAATGCCATCATACATTCCTCTATTGTTTCAGTGTCGGAGACTAGGGGTCACTGTTTAAAAATAAGGGGTCGCCCATTTAAGACAGAGATGAGGAGCATTTGTTCTCTCAGAGGGTGGTGAGTCTTTGGAACTCTCTTCCTCAAAAGGCAGTGGAAGCAGAGTCTTTCAATATTTTTAAGGCAGAGGTAGATAGATTCTTGATAAGCAAAGGGGATGAAAGGTTATCGGGGGTAGGCGGAAATGTGGAATCGAGGTTGCAATCAGATCAGCCCTGAACTTGTTGAATGGCAGAGCAGGCTCGAGGGGCCGAGTGGCCTACTCCTGCTCCTAATTCGTATGTTCAATTTGGGCATTAGGATGACCCATCGTGCAGGTTTTTGAAAAGGTGAAAGCTACAACAAAGCATGACTGGATGCAAGCCTGCCCCCTACAGTGCAAATGCACACACTCTGACTGGAACACTGGATTGAACCCCAAATCTCCAATACGTCCACCATTGGATGTCTTGGGAGATCCCAGTCTGCTGGGTGGAACTGATGACACCAAGACTGCAGGTCAGGCATAGATAATGACAGGATGAGACCTGTTAAAAGTTGCAGTGATGGGAGACGATCATAAACACTCACAGCTAAACAATGTTCAACAATAACAAATGTTTGCATTTATATTGTGCCTTTAATGTAGAAAAATGTCCCAAGGTTCTTTGAAAAAGCATAATCAAATAATGAATGCTAAGCTAAAGAGCAAGATATTAGGATACACAGGTTTAATCTTTGCATGCTGGCAGTGAATTGAAGCAGCAATGCAGCACAATCAAGTGATTACGTTCAGGTTTGGGTCTGAGAATCTACAGCCAGTAGCTCTTGATGTCAACAACATGGTTATGGGGAGGGTGCTGAGTACAGACCACTGGATACATAGTGGTTTTGGCTAGAGCCTACAAGTGGGTCTCCTGCCTGCCCTCTCCATGGGGTAGGCGTGTGGTATGAGGAGAGCTCTGAATGCAAAGAAAAGAGGGAAAATAAAAAAATGTACACATGTCAACAACAAAAAAAGATAGTGTGAAAATTAAACACCCCCTCCATTCCAGTAATCATCAAAAGATAGAAACAAATAAAAGAAATGCCCAAGATACTTGGCTATGATAGTGTTTATCTCAGTTATATAAAGCATGTTAGGAGGTCACTGATGGTCAAATCATACAATTGTGTATTGATTGCAGTCCAAATACAATCTTAAAAGGATGAAAAAAGACAAGCAAGAACAAACTAAAATTATTTTTCATTTTAATTTCTCATTTATAATGAAACCTACAATCAAATCACACTGACTGGATGGTAAAAATCTCAATATTGATGTGTATCAGAGCAAATAATAAGAAGCCTTGAATCATATGCTGATCTGGAGGCCTCCCTCTGTGCAATTACCCAGCTTGCCACCATCTGTTTATCAGAACTCTGGCTTAAAGATACCACCTTGAGCTAAACCAAAAGCACAGCAGAAGATAAAGGGATTGGACAGAAAGGCAAGGCAAGCAAGCAAGCAGGGTGTAGAGGAATAACACAGGGGGACAAAAGGGAAGGGATGGAGGTTGGAATTTTGACCAGTTCTAATGTTTATTTTGCTAATATTGAACATTATCTGAAATCCCTAAAAAAACTAAATTGTCCACATCACAAGATACAGAAGTAAGGGTAAAAATGGATTCATTTGTTAATAAAGTTTTGGTGTCTACATTCACTTTATTACTTTACTAACAGCCCATTCAAAAAACAGACTATCAGTCCAAAAACAGCCAAGTGGTAAAACCACTTTGGTTGCACGATTAATATGAAGGTAGCCTGTTATTCCAAAGCAACCATTGTATTTTGTACTCACTCTTCTTAAGTATCCCTGATTGTTAAAAGATGAGGTGCAATCTGTGAAGTCTACCTCACCAGACAGGATGGCTGATGCAAAAAGCTGAAATGTTATACCGTGTGGTGAGTGCTCTTGCCAGGCAGAGAATGTTATATCCATCCCAACAATGGCAACATGTATTTTGTTATAAAACAACACATCCTTCCTGATGAGCATAAAACTAAACCAGAAACTGTTACAGGGGACTTCCCTAGACATGTAGTCTAATTTAAATGTTTCTTGAAATATATATGCAGAACTGAATCACTGAGATCAACAAAACTCAGGCTGAACCATTATTGCTCCTGAGAATCCAAATCACAGAATAATGGCCCATTTTCTAACAGTCCTCCATAAAGCAGCCCAACTCTCTCAATGGCTCAGTGGTAAATTTACTGTCCAGGGTAGAGCTGAGCTGAACAGAACGGGAAGGACATAGGATTGAGCCCTGGTCTGTGTCTAACTAATTTATCTGAGCTGGAGAGACACTAAGAGGAGTCCCCGTTGTTCTAGACTAGAGAGGGTGAAAAGAACAGCACGCAAAATTCCTGCTCTGAGAGCCACTCAATGTGTATATGCTGACTCATGATCAAACAGCCAGTCAACGCTCAATTCATAGGTGTTAAATTCCAGAAAGCTCGTTGTGCATAATGCTGGAGCCTATCTTTAATCAGTTTCACATTTATTGTACAAAGTATAAGGGTTACAAACATGTAACTCCTCACTCAAACCTTCCACCAGACTCAGTAAGAGTCTCCTTACAAGTGCTCAAGTAAGACCCCAATTAACACCCTCCACATGCATATAATTAAACAATTGATACACAATTAACAATAGGTTCACATATAAAGAATGGAAGTCACCTATGGAATGCATAAGGGCATGAGTCAACACCTTCGGGAAAGCAAAGGGGAAGGGAGAAAATTGAAGAAGAAAAATAAATAACCCCACATTTGGAAATCAGTCCTCAATTGGCCGTAATTAGCTGAGACTCACACACAGAAGTCACTAGAAAAAAAAGTTAACTTTTTTTGCAAAAACCTTTTTTAAATACATTTGCAAAGCTGCAAATTTACTGAACTAATATTATGCAAATACCAGATGTCATTCTCTGAGGAATGGGATCCTGTTTTTGCACCTGTAAGCTGAATTAATCGTATAAAGCAGCAAGTATGGGACAATATGATAAACTACACAAGACCCGGAACTGCACTGACTCAGTGAAATTTAAATAAGGCTTCCTGTCATGCTAGGTAATCTATGAGGACAGTAAGAATTAGTACAGAGTTCTTACAACAATAGCTACAGGATAATGACATTCTACCTAATGCTAAGCTACCTTTAAAGCTGGTTTATTGCCATACAGAAAGTATTGGCTACTTGGGCAATGTCTACGTCCATTCATAAAAGCCATCAGGGATTAGACATGGCAGTAAATCTGGGTAGTTAAAAATATCAGTTGAACCAATTATTCTGGGATATAGGCAATTAATCATTCAGCCAATCCCAAATAGTTATATTATCACGCTTTATTGATGTTAAAGCTCACAAATGGATCAGGATGGAATTCAGATGATCCATCACGTTGAGAAAAAAGCTGTCAGCCAAGGTGTTTGGATATGGAGTTACAATGTACAGGGGCAGTTAGAGTGTCCTCCAAATTGATGCATACATTTGCAATGAGCCTTCTGTGTTTTGGATTCTCATAATTGTGCAGTTCAGGCCATACAAATTCTGAATAGATGGACAGACAAAGGGAAATGTCTTCAGTTGAAACTGGGAAAGCCAAAACATGTTTAGCATGAAAATGTATATCTGAACAGAACAAAAGAAGACAGTTAAGAGCAATTACAGTAAAACTGCCTACTCACTATGGTATTGGAGTAGAAACCCAGAAGTCAGGAGTTCAGATCCTACCATAACATGTTGTGAAATTAAATGTAATAAATTTGAAAGTTCGTGGATATTCTCCCCCCTCCCCGCCCATCTCAAAATATGACCATGATAGTTGTTATTCAAAACTTGACTGGTTCACTAATGTCATTCAGGGAAAGGAATCTGCCACCCCTATCTAATCTCACTTGCACTTGACTCCAGTCCCACATTACATGATTGACTATTAATGTTCTCAGGGCAATTTGAGGAAGGGCAAGTGTCACCGTCATCCCAAGAACAATTTTTTTAATATTAAAATCAAGAGGCTTTTACAACATAAGCTTGGCTTCTCTTAAAACACTACTTAATTTAGGAATATGAAAGGGGTAGAAGAGAACATTACATTCCATCTTACTGATAAGCAAACTTTGAAAAAAAATACATTTTCTATCTCCCTCAATATCTTCCCAATATCCATTCAGTTCTGTCTTGCAACTATCTGTTTTGACCCCTTTTCCAAACACCCTGTTTGATGAATTCACTACTCTCAATGTAAAGTAGTTCTTTAGAGCTTGAATCCATGGCCCTCATAATTCTCTCCCAATAGTTTCAAACTGCAGTATGGACCACGGCCATTCAGTTCGGGTGCTCTTTCCACCTTCACCAGCCTTTCCAATCTATACATGAAGTGAAGATCCTGCTATTGTGGAAGTAATAGACAACACTAGAGACACCAAACTTTTACATCGAAAAAAGGAAAATATTACATGCAAATTCAATACTGACAGTTTTTAAAACAAATCACTGGCTGTAATTATTTTTACTATACTCTGAGGAAGCAACTAGAAATGCCTTGATGGTAAATACAATTAATTAACATTTCTGCACACAATATTATAACTCTATGCAATACTACACCAATCTATCCAAAATAAATGAAAGTTCAAAGTCATGATATCCTCACACAATATCTACGTTTGCTTGGTTACATATTTCTATTTACAGGTTTAACAAGGGCACAAAATGTACTCCGGGTGGGGGACTTCAATGTCCATCACCAAGAGCGGCTCATTAGCACCACTACTGACCAAGCTGACTGAGTCCTGAATGGCCAAGCCTGGGCCTGCGGCAGGTGGTCAGCGAACCAACATGAGAGAAAAACCTGTTTGACCTTGTCTCTACCAATCTACCTGTTGCAGATGCATCTGTCCATGACCATATAGGTAGGAGTTACCATTGCATAGTCATTGTGGAGATGAAGTCTTGTCTTCACACTGACGACATCCTCCATCGTATTGTGTGAAACGACCATTGTGCTAAATGGGATAGAATGGATCTAGCAGCTCAAAGTTGGGCATTGATGAGGTTGTGTAGGCCATCAGCAGCAGCATAATTGTATTCCACCACAACTTGTAACCTCATGGCCCGACATATCCCTCACTCTACCATTACTGTCAAATCAGGGGAGTGCGGGACAGCATGCCAGGAGCAGCACCAGGCATACCTAAAATGAGATGTCAACTTGATGAAGCTACAACACATGACTACATGCATGCTAAATAGTGGAAGCAGCATGCTATAGACAGAGCGAAGCGATCCCACAACCAACAGATCGGATCAAAGCTCTGTAGTTCTGCCACATCCAATCATGAATGATGCTGGACAATTAAACAACTAACAAGAAGAGGAGTCTCCATGAACATCGCCATCCTGAATGATGACTGCAAGTGCCAAGTGGATGATCTATCTCAGCCTCCTCCTGAGGTCCCCAGCATCACAGCCAATTTGATATCCTCCACACGATATCAAGAAATGGCTGAGCGCACTGGATACAGCAAAGGCTATGGGCCCTGGCAACATCCCAGCTGTAGTGCTAAAGAATGGTGCTCCAGAACTAGCTGCATCCCTAGCTGAGCATCTACCCAACAAATGGAAAATTTCCCAGTATATCTTGTCCACAAAAAGCACCAGAAATCCAATCTGTTCAATTACGACCCCAAAAAGCCTACTCTCAACCATCAGCAAAATGATGGAAGAGGATGTCAACAGTGCTATCAAGTGATATTTACCAATAATCTGCTCACTGATGCTCAGTTTGGGTTCCACCAGAGCCACTTGGCTCCAGACTTCGTTACAACCTTGATCCAATCATAGATAAAAGAGCTGAATTCCATAGGTGAGGTGACAGTGACTGCCTTTGACATCAAGTCTGCATTTGACCATGTGTGGCATCAAGGGGCCCTAATAAAATTCAGTCAATTGGAATTGGGGAAAATTTTCTACTGGCTGGAGTCACTGGCGGTTCCTAAGCCCATCAATGACATTCCCTCCAACATAAGGTCAGAAGTAGAGATGTTCCTTGAAATTGTATAGTGTTCAGTTTCATTCACAACTCCTCAGATACTGAAGCAGTGCATGCCCATGTGCAGCAAGATCTGGACAACATTCAGGCTTGGGCTGATTAGTGGCAAGTAACATTTTTGCCACGCAAGTGACTGGCAATGACTATCTCCAACAAGAGAGGGTCTAACCATCTCTCCTTGACATTTAACGGCTTTATCATTGCCCATCTATAACATCTTGGGAGGGTCACCATTGAATAGAAACTGAACTGGACCAACCACATAAACACTGTGGCTACAAAAGCAGGTCACAGACTGAGAATTCTGCAGCAAGTAACTCACCTCCTGACTCCCCAAAGCCTTTCCACCATCTAAAAGTCAGGAGTCTGATGGAATACTCTCCAATTGCCTGGATGAGTGCAACTCCAACAACACTCAAGAAGCTCGACACCATGCAGGACAAAGCAGCCCGCTTGATTGGCACCCCATCCACCACCTTCAGCATTCACTCCCTCCACACAGGGGCACCGTGGCTGCAGTGCACTGCAGCAACTTGTCAAGGCTCCACTGACAGCACCTCCTGAACCCGTGACCTATACTGCCTTGAAGAACAAGGGCAGCAGTTGTATGGAACATCATCACCTGCAAGTTCCCCTCGAATAGACACACCATCCTGATTTGGAATATATCACCGTTCCTTCATTATCTCTGGAAAAAATCCTGGAACTCCCTCCCTAATAGTACAGTGGGAGTACCTTCACCATATGGACTGCAGTGGTTCAAGAAGGTGGCTCACCACCATCTTCTCAAGGGCATTTAGGGATGAACACCCCATGAACGAATGAAAAAGAAAGCTGGATGCCAAACTCTGGTAGAATCTGTCCATTTAAGGGATGTTTCACTGGGGGATATTCTGGGCTGGAAACACGTCCATCGCAAGAAGAAATGGGTGATAGTCCCATAGTCAGGTTGGAGAAAGATTTGAGAAGGATATTATGAGGCAGGTTGTTAGTTTTTTACCAGTGTGGTGTGCCAACTGACTGGAATGCCAACCAGCCCTGTTAATTGTGCCAATTCCAATATTATGCAATCAGAATATGTCAGTGTGTTTCTGGGTGTTCCTGCATTGTGTGCTGGCATGAACACTGCCAGTGGCCAGATTATGCAAAACATACACTCCTCTGCAAGACCCTGTGATGCGGGGGCGGGGCAACATTTGGAAGTAGTTCATTACTGCAGACCCTTATGCATGCTCAGAAGGGCCTGTGATGGATCCAGTGGGAGGCAGTGAATCTCCCTGTTCCTCAGCAGCACTCTTTGGCTAACACCTCCCAATGATAAGTGTCAGAGACCATTTTGCCCCTACAGTGTCCTGTCACTCTTTTTTCTTCGAGATGATTGTGGGCTCTAAATTGCAACACAGCTGGATCACGACAGCTCATCTGAAGGGAGAAGAACAACATATAATTTATGTCTTAAGATCGTGCATGGAGGAAAATTGCTGCAGATGCCAATCAGAGAAAAATACATGCAGGTCAAATGAAGTTGTGTGGAATATTCACCAGGGACTCCATGCATCTGCATTAGGTATTTGCAGTATTTGGAAACATTGGTATAGTGGTTATGTTCTGGACTGGTTAGTAATCATGAGGATGGGACTAATATTCTAGAGTGCAGGTGTTCAAGAATTCGAATTCAGTTTGAAAAATCTCAAAATGAAGATTTGGTGGCAGTAAAAGTGACCATAAAACTGTGGGATTGTCGGAAAAACCCAACGGGTTCATTCATGTCCGGTAGGGAGAGAAACCTGTCATCCTTACCTGGTCTAGCAAATATGTGACTTAATCAGTGTAACTGATTCTTAACTGCCCCTTGCAGTGACCTTGAAAGGCACCCAGTTGTCTCAAGCTTTCTGAGGGCAATCAGAGATGGGCAATAAATCCAGTCTTGCCGATGAAGTCCACACATTATTTTTAAAGAAAACAGAATGGTATTAGGAAATTGATTTGGGTAGACATGCACAGTATTTTCCAATAATTTTTGCTGCACAGGGAGATTATACAGAAAACAAGCTGCATTTTATACTTACCAAGCAGCAGGAAGTCCAGTGATGAAGTCCCTCTTTTCTTCATGGAATATTCTGAACAGCTCAGCTGTCAGCGCCTCAGGCATACTGTGCATGTCTACCCAAATCAGTTTCCTAATACCATTCTGTTTTCTTTTTTAAAAAGTTTTTGTTTAAATAAAAGGTGCCTTAGAGCCTTTGGGCCTTTGAGAATTTAATTTAATTTTCTCCCTTGTCACCATTTTGAGGTTCCTCATGCATCTACTGCATGCCTGTGGCATTCAACGAATTGTAGATTTTCTTTTTAAAAAGTGATGCTGATTAGATTTTGTGTATTTTCATAATTCGTCATGATGATTCTCAATGATTATCTTGGTCACATTTTGGTTTTAGGGTGGGTGGAAAGCAGTCACTTTTAAAAAGACAATTATCCAGCAAACACAGGTGAGAGGGGCTTTAATGCAAAGCACCTCTACTACGACAAGACTTGGCAGGGTTGGGGGTAGGATAGGAAAGCATCAAAATGAAACACTGGAAAAAATGAGAGAGACAAACAGAAGTACACAATCGTGTGAAGCAAGTGCGGCAAGCACTGCAGCTATTAGAAGATACAACAATCCAGTCAGACAAAGATCAGTCGTTCTTTCTCAGTCATATTTTGTTGCAAGTTCTCCTGCAGCCTGACGCACATAATACACACACCCATTTCACACATCTTACCAAAGGCACAGTACAATTATTGCATAAATATAGCCTTGAAGTGTTAGAAACTACTGGATAGTTCCTGCAATATTTTTCCATTATACTAGATTGATGAAACTCCACTATGAAAAAGCAATGAAAACATTAAAATATTTATAATCAGAATCTTCTTTGAAAGTTGAAAATAGAAACATATTTAAATGGGCACCATCGTTTTTACACTTAAGAATGTAAAGTGTAGAAAAGGACAAATCTATTAGGCCTGTCAAAACTGTTCCCTCCAAACTGCACTGTCATAGCCTCCTATTAAAATTTTCTGAGGTCAATGATTAAACACAAATAAAAATTCCAAGATTTGCTCCAGATAATATCGCTATCCTAAAGTACATGCCTCTCAGTGCTCCATAAATTATTAACTCACCCATATCCCTATAATCTTCAGTTCCATTTCTATCCAAATAAGTGTACGCTTCTTTTTGAAAGACTTCATTAATTTAGTACTAATTTTGAAGGAGGTCAATGAGGGAAGAGAATAAGGTAGCTGCATATCATGTATGTCACCATGACTCCTCTCGCCCACTATTTTCTCCCCATCTCCCCTGACAGAAAATAGAATGAACTATCTTGCATTTATATTGTGCTTTTCATAATCTCCAGATGTCCTATAAAGCACTTCACATCCAATGAATCACAGTACTGTGAGACATTATACTATGTTTATTTATTTATTTAGAGATACAGCACTGAAACCGGCCCTTCAGCCCACCGAGTCTGTGCCGACCAACAACCACCCATTTATACTAACCCTACAGTAATCCCATATTCCCTACCACCTACCTACACTAGGGGCAATTTACAATAGCCAATTTACCTGTCAACCTGCAAGTCTTTGGCTGTGGGAGGAAACCGGAGCACCCGGCGAAAACCCACGCGGTCACAGGGAGAACTTGCAAACTCCGCACAGGCAGTACCCAGAATCGAACCCAGGTCCCTGGAGCTGTGAGGCTGCGGTGCTAACCACTGCACCACTGTGCCGTTAAAAGCACTATATAATTGTTATTGAATTTACTCAGTGTTGTTATGTAGGCAAATACAGCAACCTATATCCATGCAGGACGAGAAAAGATCATTTTGATCCAACTGACCAGCTCCAGAATTCAACAGGATGCATAATTCATTACCTATATCAATTAAAGGTGCGGAGGGACAATTCTTTGGGTGCTGGCTCCCCTCCAATAACTTGCCTAAGTTGTTATTCTTCATTCCATTTACCCACTGAGTCATCAGCAAGTTGACATTTTTGACACATGCACAGAAGCTTTGCTGTAGCACCATGTGTTTTCCAAACGAACAAATTGGAAAATATGCTGTATGGGGCAGTACTGAACCACATAACATCAGAAATCCAAGGGTCAATCTCCAGGTTATACAGCATTCGGGTTGATAGGACAGACTCTATAACTGGTCTAGGGAAGAGGGGAAGAAAATATTTACCAGGGATCCCACTCCAAATCACCTGTGCGTGTGTGCAGACAGCGGATGATGACAAGTTGATGCTCTTAACATTCAAATATTCTGACAACACTCACTGTCTAAAGCGCTGTATACAAAGCCCCTTTCACGACCTCAGTATGTCCCAAAGGGCTTTACAACCAATGAAGTACTTTTGAACTGTAGTCACCGTTGACAAGCATGTCAAATTCAACTAGGTAATGGAAGATGAGCTGCACAAGAAAGCCCAACTTCAAGAGGATGAGAAACTTGTGTTTGGGTTGAGGAGGGCTACAAGACTGTGCCCCTTTAAATATACCAGGCAAGAGACAGGTATCTTTTGCTTCGGCGATGCTTGTTGCTGTGCACAACACAAGTAAATTTGAAACAATCGTTTCTCTGATTATACGAGTTGCAGCAGGGAAATGAACGACAGCAATGGTAGTTTGATTATATTTAGTAACTGTGCCCACCCCCCCCCCCCCCCCCACATGCCTGATCCCTACCTCGCGGCTTATGTTGGAACCGTTGAGATAATTTTCAGAGATGAGCTGATCGAACACCAGGTTGATCTCGGTTTTGAAGTTCTCGCTGTCCGATGCCCTGATGGTGAAGAGTTTGGTGTAGAAGCGCTGGAAGTCGCAGTCTGGATGAGGATGAGCGGCTGCTCCCTCCCTGAGCCCTTCCTCAGCAGCCATGGCTCTTCCCACTGACTCACTTCCTTCAACCTGGGCTTCTCTCTATGGTAACACTCCACACAACCAAGAACTTCCTCCGGGTTAAAGGGCACACTTACACCAACAACTGGTTTGCAAAGTTTCATCCCTCTCTGTGTGTTCTTTTTGTCTGGATCAAGAGGCATTCAATTCTTTCTTTGTTGACTTTTTGAAAATAAATGTTCCTTGGCAGAGTAAGTTGCCAACTGAGATATTAATAGGGGACAGATAAGAGGTAAATGAGCAGAGATTTGAAAACGTTGGGACTATTTTCACTGTAACAAAGATATTTAATGAAAGTTTTTTTTAAAAACAAGATTATGAAGGCATTTGAGTGTGAATAGGGAAAAACTATTTTCTCTGGTTGGGATCCGGTGTCAAGGGTTATTAATTTATAATCATCTCAATAGAACCTGAAGGCCTTTTTTTTAACCCCATTCAAGTTTTAGTTCCCACAAATATGTATTGTCTTTTATAATTCTAATTGTTTTTTGGTTACAACACGTTTACATAGTTACATTCATAGTATACACCGTATGTACGTGATACATGGTAGTAACGATAGCTTTATTGGGTAGTTGGGGTTGTGGTTGATTTTGGAGATACCAGGTGGATTTAGTGGTGTTACTGTGTATTTTGCTCCTTCACTGTTACACTGTACCAGGCCTGGTAGATTTGTGTGATGCTGCTAGGCCTCTGATTGTTACCCTGTTACAGAAGAGATGGGTGTGTCCAGGTACTTGGCAAGTGGGGCAGCTTT
Organism: Heterodontus francisci; assembly: GCF_036365525.1. NCBI lineage: Eukaryota > Metazoa > Chordata > Chondrichthyes > Heterodontiformes > Heterodontidae > Heterodontus > Heterodontus francisci. The sequence goes on from NC_090400.1 coordinate 46,626,804, forward strand.
TGATGTGTCTATAAGCGGTTGATAGACTAGAAACAAGGACCAGATTTTGAATAATTAGTCCTGTTCAGCATTGGAAAGTACATGATTTTTGCAGATTTGGCTATTTTCCATACTGTATTAATCCAAATTGCAAATTCATATTGTCTTCTAAGGGGTTTCCTTATTTTTCAGTTTTCAGTTCTGGCAAAGAAGTGTACCCAAAATGTTAAACTGGCTTTTATCTTTACAGATGCTGACGGACCAGCTGTGTATTTCCAGAATTCTCTGTTGTTTCAAATCTCCATTTTTTTTCTTTCTTTTTCTCAGTGTGTTTGTCTTTAATGACACTAGTATATGAGGTTTCATCATCTGAACTTGGATATATCCTGTCATTCCTATATTATTGTTGGGTCAACATGCTGGAATTATCAACCTAACGCCATTATGGGAACACCATCAGTACAAGGACACCATCAACTCAAAACTGAGCAGCCATGAGGCGCTGTGGGCCATCCGCAGCAGCAGAATTGTATATCACCACAATCCGTAACCTCATGGCCTGGCACATTCCTCAGTCTGCCATTACCATCAAGCCAGTAGACCAACCCTAGTTCAATGAGGAGTCGAGGAGAGCATCCCAGGAACAGCATTAGGTGTACCGAAAAAGAAGGTACCAAGCTGGTGACGCTTCAACACAGGACTAAAAATATGCTGCACACTGGAAGCAGCATGCTAAAGACAGAGCTAAGCAATCTGACAACCAATGGATCAGATCAAATCTCTGGAGTCCTGCCACATCCAGTTGTGAATGGTGGTGGACAATTAAACAACTCATGGGCTCCATGAATGTCCCCATCCATAGGGGTAGGCGGTGGCTTTGTGGTATTATCACTGGATTAGTAACCCAGAGACCCAGGGTGTTTCTCTGGGGACATGGGTTCGAATCCCACCACAGCAGAAGGTGGAATTTGAATTCAATTAATAAATATGGAATTAAAAGCTAGTCTAATGATGGCCATGAAACCATTGTCGATTGTTGTAAAAACCCATCTGGTTCACTAATGTCCTTTAGGGAAGGAAATCTGCTGTCCTTACCTGGTCTGGCCTACATGTGACTCCAGACCCACCCTCTTACATGCCCTCTGAAATGGCCTAGCAAGCCACTCAGTTGTACCTAACCGCTACGAAGTTAATAAAAAGGAATGAAACCGGACGGACCACCCGGCATCGACCTAGGCACCGGAAATGACAACGGCAAACCCAGCCCTGTCGACCCTGCAAAATCCTCCTTACTAACATCTGGGGGCTTGTGCCAAAGTTGGGAGAGCTGTCCCACAGACTAGTCAAGCAACAGACTGACATAGTCATACTCACGGAATCATACCTTACAGACAATGTCCAAGACACTGCAATCACTATCCCTGGGTATGTCCTGTCCCACTGGCAGGACAGACCCAGCAGAGGTGGTGGCACAGTGGTATACAGTAGGGAGGGAATTGCCCTGGGAGTCCTCAACATCGACTCCGGACCCCGAGAAGTGTTATGGCATCAGGTCAAACATGGGCAAGGTAACCTCCTACTGATTATCACCGACCGCCCTCCCTCAGCTGATGACTCAGTACTCCACCATGTTGAACACCACTTGGAGGAAGCACTGAGGGTGGCAAGGGCACAAAATGTACTGTATGTGGGGGACTTCAATGTCCATCACCAAGAGTGGCTTGGTAGCATCAACTAGTGACTGAGCTGGCCGAGTGCGAAAGGACATAGTTGCTAGACTGGGTCTGCGGCAGGTGGTGGGGGAACCAACACGAGGGAAAAACATACTTGACCTCGTCCTCAGCAATCTGCCTGCTGCAGATGCTTCTGTCCATGACTGTATTGGTACGAGTGACCACCGCACAGTCCTTGTGGAGACGAAGTCCCGCCTTCACCTTGAGGATACCCTCCATCGTGTTGTGTGGCACTATCACTGTGCTAAATGGGATAGATTTCGAATAGATCTAGCAATGCAAAACTGGGCATCCATGAGGCACTGTGGGCCATCAGCAGCAGCAGAATTGTACTCAACCACAATCTGTAACCTCATGGCCCGGCATATCCCCCACTCTACCATTACCATCAAGCCAGGAGACCAACCCTGGTTCAATGAAGAGTGCAGGAGGGCATGCCAGGAGCAGCACCAGGCATACCTCAAACTGAGGTGTCAACCTGGTGAAGCTACAACACAGGACTATCTGCGTGCCAAACTGCGTAAGCAGCATGCGATAGACAGAGCTAAACTATCCCATAACCAATGGATCAGATCTAAGCTCTGCAGTCCTGCCACATCCAGCCGTGAATGGTGGTGGACAATTAAACAACTAACTGGAGGAGGTTGCTCCACAAATATCCCCATCCTCAATGATGGGGGAGCTCAGCCCATCAGTCAGAAGTGCCGCGTTGATGATCCATCTCGGCCTCCTCCTGAAGTCCCCATCATCACAGATGCCAGACTTCAGCCAATTCGATTCACTCCGCGTGATATCAAGAAACGACTGAAGGCACTGGACACTGCAAAAACTATGGGCCCTGACAATATTCCGGCAATAGTACTGAAGACCTGTGCTCCAGAACTTGCTGCACCCCTAGCCAAGCTGTTCCAGTACAGCTACAACACTGGCATCTACCCTGCAATGTGGAAAATTGCCCAGGTATGTCGTGTACACAAAAAGCAGGACAAATCCAACCCGGCCAATTACCGCCCCATCAGCCTACTCTCAATCATCAGTAAAGTGATGGAAGGTGTCATCAACAGTGCCATCAAGCAGCACTTGCTTAGCAATAACCTGCTCAGTGATGCTCAGTTTGGGTTCCGCCACGGCCGCTCAGCTCCTGACCACATTACAGCCTTGGTTCAAATATGGACAAAAGGGCTGAACTCAAGAGGTGAGGTGAGAGTGACTGCCCTTGACATCAAGGCAGCATTTGACCCAATATGGCATCAAGGAGCCCTAGCAAAACTGAGGTCAATGGGAATCAGGGGGAAACCCCTCCGCTGGCTGGAGTCATACCTAGCGCAAAGGAAGATGGTTGTGGTTGTTGGAGGTCAATCATCTCAGCTCCAGGACATCACTGCAGGAGTTCCTCAGGGTAGTGTCCTAGGCCCAACCATCTTCAGCTGCTTCATCAATGACCTTCCTTCAATCATAAGGTCAGAAGTGGGGATGTTCGTGGATGATTGCACAATGTTAAGCACCATTCGTGACTCCTCAGATACTGAAGCAGTCCGTGTAGAAATGCAGCAAGACCTGGACAATATCCAGGCTTGGGCTGATAAGTGGCAAGTAACATTCGCGCCACACAAGTGCCAGGCAATGACCATCTCCAACAAGAGAGAATCTAACCATCTCCCCTTGACATTGAACAGCATTACCACCGCTTAATCCCCTACTATCAACATCCCAGGGATTACCATTGACCAGAAACTGAACTGGAGTAGCCATGTAAATACCGTGGCTACAAGAGCAGGTCAGAGGCTAGGAATCCTGAGGCGGTTAACTCACCTCCTGACTCCCCAAAGCCTGTCCAATATCTACAAGGCACAAGTCAGGAGTGTGATGGAATACTCTCCACTTGCCTGGATGGGTGCAGCTCCAACAACACTCAAGAAGCTCGACACCATCCAGGACAAAGCAACCCGCTTGATTGGCACCCCATCTACAAACATTCAATTCCTCCACCACCGACGCACAGTGGCAGCAGTGTGTACCATCTACAAGATGCACTGCAGCAATGCACCAAGGCTCCTTTGATAGCACCTTCCAAACCCGCGACCTCTGCCAACTAGAAGGACAAGGGCAGCAAATATTTGGGAACACCACCACCTGCAAGTTCCCCTCCAAGTCACACACCATTCTGACTTGGAACTATATCGCCGTTCCTTCACTGTCACTGGGTCAAAATCCTGGAACTCCCTTCCTAACAGCACTGTGGGTATACCTACCCCAAATGGACTGCAGCGGTTCAAGAAGGCAGCTCACCACCACCTTCTCAAGGGCAATTAGGGATGGGCAATAAATGCTGGCCTGGCCAGTGTCGCCCACATCCCATGAATGAATTTTTTTTTTAAATGATAGTGGAGCCCAGCATGTCAGTGCAAAACACAAAATTGCTGAGTGGATGATCCATCTCGACCTCCTTTTGAGGGCCCCACTATCAGAGATGCCAGCCTTCAGCCAATTCAATTCACTCCATGTGAAATTAAGAAACAGCTGAGCACACTGGATATAGCAAAGGCTATGGACCCCAGCAACATCATGGCAGCAATGCTGAAGCCTTATGCTCCAGGATTAACATACGGGCGGCACAGTGGCGCAGTGGTTAGCACCGCAGCCTCACAGCTCCAGCGACCCGGGTTCAATTCTGGGTACTGCCTGTGTGGAGTTTGCAAGTTCTGCGTGGGTTTCCTCCGGGTGCTCCGGTTTCCTCCCACATGCCAAAGACTTGCAGGTTGATAGGTTAATTGGCCATTATAAATTGCCCCTAGTATAGGTAGGTGGTAGGGATATAGGGACAGGTGGGGATGTGGTAGGAATGTAGGATTAGTATAAATGGGTGGTTGATGGTCAGCACAGACTCGGTGGGCCGAAGGGCCTGTTTCAGTGCTGTATCTCTAAACTAAACATATGAATTAGAAGCAGGAGTAGGCCATTCGGCCCCTCAAGCCTGCTCTGCCATTCAACAAGATCATGGCTGATCTGATTGTAACCTTGACTCCACATTCCTGCCTACCCCGGATAACCTTTCACCTCCTTGCTTATCAAGAATCTATCTACCTCTGCCTTAAAAATATTCAAAGATCTGCTTCCACTGCCTTTTGAGGAAGAGAATTCCAAAGACTTACCATGCTTTGATAGAAAAAATGTCTCCTCATCTCTGTCTTAAATGGGTGATCCCTTACTTTCAAACAGTGACCCATGGTTCTAGATTCTCCCACAAGGGGAAACATCCTTTCCACATCCACCCTGTCAAGACCCCTCAGGATCTTATATGCTTAAGTTGCCTCTTACTCTTCTATATTCCAGCAGAAACGAGCCTAGCCTGTCCAATCTTTCCTCATAAGACAACCCGCCCATTCCAGGTATTAGTCTAGTAAACCTTCTCTGAACTGCTTCCAATGCATTTACGTTCTTCCTTAAATAAGGAGACTAATACTGTACACAGTACTCCAGATGTGATCTCAACAATGCCCTATATAACTGTAGCATAACCTTCCTATTTTTGTATTCAATTCCCCTCGCAATAAACGATAACATTCTATTAGCTTTCCTAATTACTTGCAGCGGAGCCACCACTCCACTTTTTCCTATCCTTCCTAAATGTCATGTGCCCTTCAATATTCAGGTCCCAATCTATGTCATCCTGCTGTCACATCTCTGTAATGACTATCAGATCGTACTTATTTAGTTCTATTTGCACTGTTTTGTTTTGAATGCTACATGCATTCAGATACACATGCCTCTAGCCAAGTTGTCCTACTACAGCTTCAACACTGGCATCTACCTGGAGAAGTGGAAAATTTTCCAGATATGTCCTGCCCATAAAATCCAAACCGGCTAGTTACTACATCATCAGCCTACTCACAATCAGCAAAGTGATGGAAGGTGTGATCAGCAATGCTATCAAGCAGCTTTACTCACCAATAAGCTGCTCTCCGATGCTCAGTTTAGATTCTACTAGGACCACTCAACTCCAGGCCCCATTACAGCCTTGATTCAAATATGGACAAAAGAACTGAATTCCAGAGGTGAGGTGAGAGGGACTGCCCTTGACATCAAGACAGCATTTGACCGAGTATGGCATCAAAGAGCCCGAGTAAAATGTAGTCAGTGGGAATCAAGGGAAAAGTCTCCACAGGCTGACACAAAGGATGATGGTTGTTGCAGGCCAGTCATCTCAGCTGAAGGACATTGCTGCAGGAGCTCCTGAGGGCAATGTCCTAGGCCCAACCATCTACAGCCCCTTCATCAATGACCTTTCTTCCAATGTAAGGTCAGAAGCAGGAATGTTAACTGATGATTGCACAGTGTTCACTTTCATTTACAGCTCCTCAGATAATGAAGCAGACTGTGCCCACATGCAAAAAGACCCGGACAACATTCAGGCTCATGCTACTAACTGGCAAGTAACATTCTCGTCACCTAAGTGTTAGGCAATGACCATCTCCAACAAGGAAGAGTCTAACGAGCTCCCCTGGACATGCAACAGCATTACCATTGTTGAATCCCCCGCTGTCAACATCTTAAGGGTCACCATTGACCAGAAACTTAACTGGGCCAGCCACATAAACACCGTGGCTACAAGAGAAGGCCAGAGGCTGGATATTCTGTGACGTGACTCATCTCCTGATTCCCCAAAGCCTTTCCACCATCTGCAAAGTGCTAGTTAGGAGTGTGATGAAATACTCTCCACTTACCTGGATGGGTGTGGTTCCAACAACGCTCAAGAAGCTCAACACCATCCAGGACTAGGCCGCTGTTTAAATTTTAAAAATGCCCTTGGGATGTGGGTGCTGCTGGCAAGGCCCTTCTCCTTGAACTGCTGCAGTCCTTTTTTTCAATTCATTCACAGCATGTGACTATTGCTGGCAAGGCCAGCATTTATTGCCCATCGCTAATTGTCCTTGAGAAGGTGGTGGTGAGCTGCCTTCTTGAAGCGCCACAGTCCATGTGGTGTAGGTACATCCACTATGCTGTTAAGGAGAGAATTCCAGGATTTTTGACCCAGTGACAGTGAAGGAACAGCAATATAGTTCCAATTCAGGATGGTGTGTGGCTTGGAGGAGAACTGCAGTTGGTGGTGTTCCCATATGTCTGCTGCCCTTGTCCTTCTAGATGGTAGAGATCGTAGGTTTGGAAGGTGCTGTTGAAGGAGCCTTGGTGAGTTGCTGCTGTGTATCTTGTAGGGGTGACCAGAAACATTCACTCCCTCCACCACTAGTGCAACGTGGCTGAAGTGTGTACTATTACAAGATGCACTGCAGCAACTCACCAAGGCCTCTTCAACTGCACCTCCCAAACCCATAGCCTGTACTCCCTAGAAGGACAAGGGCAGCAAGTGCATGGAAACACCACCACCTGCAAGTTCCCCTCCAAGTCACACACCATCCTGCCTTGGAACTATATTGTTATTCCTTCATTATCTCTGGGTCTAAATCCTGGAAATCCCTATCTAACAGCACCATGGTGTACCTTCACCATATGGACTGCAGCGGTTCAAGAAAGCAACTTACCACCATCTTCTTAAGGGCAATTAGGGTTGGTCAATAAATGCTGTCCTAGCCAGTGACACCCACAAGTCATGAATGAATTGAATAAAAAAAGACTGCAGCAGTTCAAGGAGAAGGGCCTTGACAGCATCACCCACATCCCAAAAACTTCAAACAGCCACGTATTTGCCAATTACCTTAGCAAAACTTTCCATTCAGGCCTCAGAATAATTTTCCTCAGCTTGGGCATTGATAAATAAGCTTTCAGTTTAATCAGTATCTCCCCACCTCCCCCCCTCGCCCCCCCCCCCCACCTTGTAAGGAGATGGACTGTGGTGCCACTCCTGAATACCAACCAGTAACCCTTGTATGTATTGGCAACGAATAAGGACAGAATTGGGATAGCTGTGACATCCCTCATAGTTAAGTGACATTCACTCTGTATGTTCTCATGCAGAATGACCATTTTGGGTTAAGTAAAAGCCCATGGGATACAGGGGAATGTGGCGAGTGGGATCCAAAATTGGCTCAGTGACAGGAAACAAAGGGTAATGTTCAAAGTATGTTTTTGAGAATGGAAGGCGGTTTCCAGTGGCATTCCACAGGGCTCGGTGTTTGATCCCTTGCTGTTTGTAGTATATATTAATGATTTGGACTTAAATGTGGGAGGCAAGATTGGGAAATTTGCAGATGACATAAAACTTGGCCGTGTAGTTGATAGTGAAGAGGATAGCTGTAGACTCCAGAAAGATATCAATGGTTTGGTTGAGTGGGCGGAAAAATGGCAAATGGAATTCAGTCTGGAGAAGTGTGAGGTAATGTATTTGGGGAGGGCAAACAAAGCGAGGAACCAATAAATGGGAGGATATTGAGAGGGGTAGAAGAAGTGAGAGACCTTGGAGTGTCCACAGTTCGCTGAAGGTGGCAGGATAGGTAGATAGAGTGGTGAAGAAGGTATTGGCTGAGATATAGAATACAAAAGCAGGGATGTAATCCTGGAACTGTGTAAAACACTGGTTAGGCCACAGCTGGAGTATTGTGTGCAGTTCTGGTCGCCACATTACAGGAAGGACATAATTGCTCTGGAGAGAGTACAGTAAAGCCTGGCTCGGGTATAAAATTAAAACCCGACCCAGGCCCAACCTGACAACAGCCAACCCGGGCCCGAGTCCTTTAATTTTTTTAAATACCCGACCCGACCCAAACCCGACACATTCAGCCCGACCCGACCTGAGCCCGAATGCTGGACCCGGAAGAGAGACCTGACCCAACCCGAACCCGACATGTGTCATCAGGTCTGGTAAGCTTCAGGTCGGTTAGCCATGCTTTAGAGTACAGAAGAGATTTACAAGAATGTTGCTAGGACTTGAAAATTGCATCTATGAGGAAACATTGGATAGCCTAGTGTTGTTTTCCTTAGAACAGAGGAGGCTGAGGGGTGACTTCATTGAGATGTACAAAATTATGAGGGGCCTAGATAGAGTAGACAGGACGGACCTGTTTCCCCTAGCGGAAAGGTCAATTATCAGGGGGCACAGATTTAAGGTGATTGGTAGAAGGATTATAGGGAACATGAGGGAAAATGTTTTCATCCAAGGGTGCTAAGAGATTAGAAAGTGTAGATGTACAAAGGGACCTGAGTGTCCTCGTCAATAAGTTACTGAAAGTTAACATGCAGGTGCAGCAAGCAATTAGGAAGGCTAATGGTATGTTAGCCTTTGTCGCAAGAGGATTTGAGTACAGGAGTGGCAAAGTCTTGGTTCAATTGTATAGAATCTTGGTTAGACCGCACCTGGAATACTGTGTGCAATTTTGGTCCCTTTACCTTAGGAAGGATATTATTGTCATAGAGGAAGGTTCACCAGATGGCGGGACTGTCCTATGAAGAGAGATTGGGGAAACTGGACCTGTATTCTCTAGAGTTTCGAAGAATGTGAGGTGATCTCATTGAAACCTACAAAATACTTAAAGGGATAGACAGGGTAGATGCAGCTAAGATGTTTCCCCTAGTTTGGGAGTCTAGAACCATGGGACACAATTTCAAAATAAGGGGAAAGCCACTTAGGACCACGATGAGGAGAAATTTCTTTACTCAGAGGGTGGTGAATCTTTGGAATTCTCTACCCCAGAGTAAAGGCCTGCTCAGGTCAGGAAAAAGAACCCGACCCGAACCCGGCCGATCCACAGCGGACCCGCGCCCAACCCGGCCCGAGTCCCTCCAATTTCGACCCAAGCCTGACCCAACCATCCCTTTACATACCTTCTGACTGGGAAGTTCAACGAAGCTGCAGTGCATGCGTGATGGTGTCATAGTGATGTCACTCGCTCACTGCGCAGACTCCGTTTCGACCCGGACTCTCAGCTCAGGTAAGTTTTTTATTTTTAATACTTACCAGCAGAGCACTTACCCTGTGTGTCCGGCCCGACCCGTCCCGAACCCAACACTTCGGGTTCGGGTCGGGTAGCAGGCCTTTACCCCAGAGGGCTGTGGAAGCTCAATCATTGAGTATGTTTAAAGCAGAGATTGACAGATTTCTAAATACCAATGACATAAAGGGATTTGGGGATAGAGTGGGAAAAAGGCATGGAAGTGGATGAGCGGCCATGATCGTATGGAATGGCAGAGCAGGCTCGATGGGCTGAATGGCCTACTCCTGCTCCTATGTTCTTATGGTAGGTGTCTGGAATTCACTGCCCGGATCGGTGGTGGAGGCAGAAACCCTCAACTTATTTAAAAGGTACCTCTACCTGCACCTGAAGTGGTGTTAGCTGCAAAGCCTACGAACCAGGTGCTGGAAGGTGCAATTAGATTGGGCGGCTAGTTTTTTCAGCCAGCGCAGACACAATGGGCTGAATGGCCTCTTTCTATGCTGTAAATTTTCTATGGTTCTAAGTACTGGACTGTTGCTGACAGCTAATGGAACTGTACACCAGAATGTGGTAGCTCCTTCAAAGAGGAGCATTGAGAGGAGACAATTGAGGGAGCAAAGAATTTTATCAACACCTGAGTAAAGTTATTGTTTTACTGCGAAACAGTATAATTTTTAATAAGTGGACATGAACTTACAATCAAGACCATTAATTTATGGCAATTGAATAAGTCAAATTCCATTTTATTGCAAGGGATTCCAGGATTTATACCAGTGTTTTGGGATCACATTACACAATTCCATTCATTTTTCTGGATTAAATGGAAATCAGTGGCCTGCTGTGCATTCACATTTGTGTTGACTCCAGGTGTAGGTTAGATTCCTGTATCCATGAGTTATGGATCAGAGAAATAAATACGGAGGCTTCACATCAGGATACGGACATGCTCTGTTACTGGAAATATATGAAAGTTGTTGAGTTTAAACAGGCTAATGTGTTTCCGTTTTGGAGACCTTGGCAACTAGACGTGGTTGTACAGATTTTACAGTGTCATTTTGTGTAAAATTGTATCATTAATGGTATCATTTTTTGTAAAATAGTATTTAAACTGGCTTGTCAATGGTTCAGCAAGTTTATCCAATGCGTATTTAAGCCAAACAGGCCAGCAACGGCCCAATATTGATCCCTAATCTCTGCTGCATTAACTGATCAGATCTGGTAGGGAAAAATTGGCCACAGTTTTTGCTCCTTAATGCTATCCAAGAATCCATTCCTGGAAGTACGTAATTGTGGGCAATGAATTAGAACAGAATCTGGTTTGGCTATGATGCTTTCACTATTGAACAACCTGCTGATTGCCATTGGCACTCGCTATTAATGCCCACATTTTGAAGATAGCGATTTGAGTGAAGTACTAAAGAATGATCTGTTCCCAGTGCACTGTAGACCAGCAGTGAGTCAATACCTGCAAAAGGGGAAAAATATTAATGGAGAAAATTGGCATAGAAAAGCACAATTTTCTTTCCTTTCTACCTGTCCTGTTCTGAATGCCTTCAATCTTGCTGGGGCATGGTTCTATTGGCATGAGCCATCTTTTTTTTTCATTCATTCATGTGATGTGGGTACTGCTGGCAAGCCCAGCATATATTGCCCACCCCTATGCAACTGAGTGGCTTGCTAGGCCATCTCAGAGGGCAGATAAGAGTCAATCACATTGCTGTGGGCCTGGAGTCACATGTAAGCCAGACTGGGTAAGGACGGCAGATTTCCTTCTCTAAAGGACACTAGTGAACTAGACGGTACATTGCGCAAGTTCAAATGCGCTCAATCTTGTCCTCATTCATTATCCATGTTTTCCAACAGGGATCATTGGATCAATGTGAGAAAGCCTGACTGGCGTTTTTTTTTGTCTCCACCCTGCAGCTCAGGGATGTAGAAGCCAATTATAGCACTCCTGCTTCCCCGCCAACGGAGAATAGATAATTCAGCAGAGAACAGTGATTGAACCTAGAACCTAACCTGGGCTGGTTCTGATGAACCATTGACTCTGTTTCTTTCTCCACAGATGCTGCCTGACCTGCTGAGCATTTCCAGCATTTTCTGTTTGATTTACGATTTCCAGCAGCCCGAGTATTTTGCTCGTCCTACCTGGTCTGTATAGCTTATTACTACACTTGGTGGTGTAGTCATGCACTGAAGTATCAAGGAGTTCTTAATCTTATTTTGTTTTTCTAAGTTCTTGGTATCCGGGAGAACAGTGGCAAGGCCACATTCATTGCCGATCCTTAGTTGCCCTAAGAAGCTGTGGGCGGCGGTGCAGGTCCGGGTGGGGCGTTTTTCTCAAACTACTGCAGTCTTTGTGGTGATGATGCTCCCACAATGGTGTTAGGTTGGAAATTCCAGGATAGCGATATATGGCCATTTCCAGATGGCGTGTGACTTGGAGGGGAACTCAGTGGTTATGGTGTTCCCATGACATTGCTGCTCTTCTTTTCGGTAGTAGAGCTCATAGGGGAGGGAAATAATGTCAAAGGAACCTTGTGTTGCTGTAATGTATTGTGTCAATCTTAAGAACTACAACTGCAATACACCAAGTGATGAGGGGGATAAGTATTGATGAAGGTGATAGGGGCACCATCAATTTTTTTTTAATTCTTCCACGGGATGTGAGCATCACTGGCAAGGTTAGCATTTATTGCCCATCCCTAATTGCCCTTAAGAAGGTGGTGGTAATCTGCCTTCTTGAACCACTGCAGTCCATGTGGTGTAGCTACACCTACAGTTCTGTTAGTTATGGGATTTCCAGGGTTTTGACCCAGCGACAGTGCAGGAATGGCGATATAGTTCCAAGTCAGGATGGTATGTGGCTTGGAGGGGAGTTTGTTCCCATACGTCTGCTGCCCTTGTCCTTCTAGGTGGTAAAGGTCGTGGGTTTGGAAGGTGCTATTGAAGGAGGCTTGGCGAGTTACTACTGCAGAGCATCTTTTGTATGGTACACACTGCTGCCATTGTGCGCTAGTGGTGGAGGGAGTGAATGTTTAAGGTGGTGGATGGGGTGCTGATCAAGCAGGCTATTTTGTTCTGGATTTTTAAAAAAATTCATTTCATGGGATGTGGACATCACTGGCAAGACCAGCATTTGTTGCCCATCCCTTAATTGCCCTTAAGAAGGTGGTGGTGAGCTGCCTTCTTGAACTGCTGCAGTCCGCTGGTGTCAAGCCTCTTGAGTGTTGTTGGAGCTGCACTCATCCAGGCAACTGTAGAGTATTCCATCACATTCCTGACTTGTGCCTTATAGATGGTGGACGGGCTTTGGGGAGTCAGGAGGTGAGTTACTTGCTGCAAAATTCTCAGCCTCTGGCCTGCTCTTGTAGCCACAGTATTGATATGGCTGGTCCAGTTAAGTTTCTGCTCAATGGTAACCCCCAGGATGTTGATGGTGGGGGATTCAGCAATGGTAATGTTGTTGAACATCAAGGAGAGATGGTTAGATTCTCTGTTATTGGAGATGGCCATTGCCTGGCACTTGTGTGGTGTGAATGTTACTTGCTACTTATCAGCCCAAGCCTGAATGTTGTCCAGGTCATGCTGCATGCAGGCATGGACTGCTTCAGTATCGAAGAGTCTCAAATATTACTGTGCAATCATCAGCGAACATCCCCACTTTTGACCTTATGATGGAGGGAAGGTCATTGATGAAGCAGCTGAAGATGATTGAGCCATGGACACTACCCTGAGGAATTCCTGCAATGATGTCCTGGGGCTGAGGTGATTGGCTTCCAACAACCACAACTATCTTCCTTTGTGCCAGGTGTGACTCCAACCAGTGGAGAGTTTTCCACTGATTCCAGTTTAGCTAGGGCTCCATAATGCCACATTCAGTCAAATGCTGCCTTGATGTCAAGGGCAGCCACTCTTACCTCAGCTCTGGAATTCAGCTCTTTTGTCCATGTTTGGACCAAGGCTGTGATGAGGTCTAAATGAGCTGAAATTAACTGAATGGTGTCACGCATCTTCAATTTTATTGCAGCTGCACTCATCCAGATGGGTGGTGAGCCTTGTAGATGATAGGTAGGGTTTCAGAGATCAGGAGGTGAATCAGTCTTTGCTAAGTACCCAACCTCTGGTGATTTTTTTTTCATTCTTTCATTGGACGTGGACATCCCTAATCGCCCTTGAACTGAGTGGCTTGTTAGGCCATTTCAGAGGGCAGTTAAGAGCCAACCAGATTGCTGTGGGTCTGGAGTCACATGTAGGCCTGATCAGGTAAGGATGGCCGATTTCCTTCCCTGAAGAACATTAGTGAACCAGATGGGTTTTTATGACAATCAATAATAGCTTCATGGCACTGTTACTGAAACTAGCTTTCAATTCCAATTTTTTTAAATTAATTAATTGAATTTAAATTCCACCAGCTGCCATGGAGGGATTTGCATCCATGTCCCCAGGGCATAATCCTGAACTTACTAGTCCAGTGACCACTATGCTGCTATCTCCTCGTAGATGTTGATGGTGGAGAACTTGGTGATAATGGTGTTGCTGAAGGTCATGGGGAAATGGCTGGACATTCTCTTGTTTAATAAATTATCTAGGTCCTGCTGTCATCTGACGTGGGTTGCTTCATTATTGGAGGAGTTGTGAATGCAGCTGAACACTGTGGAATTGTCAGCAAGCAGCACCACCCCTGACCTTATAATTGAGGGAAGGTCATTGTTGAAGCAGCTCAGGATGATTAGGTAGAGGACATTTCCCTCAGGAAACCCTGCAACACCTGTAAAAACCCATCTGGTTCAGTAATGTCCTTGAGGGAAGGAAATCTGCCATCCTACCCTGGTCTGGCCTACATGTGATTCCAGACACACAGCAATGTGGGTGACTCTTAAATGCCCCTGAAAAGGCCTAGCAAGCCACTTAGTTGTATCAAATTGCTACAAAGTCTAAGAAAAGGAATGAAGCCAAATGGACCACCCGGCATTGACCTAGACACTGGAAATGATAACGGCAAACCCAGCCCTGTCGACGCTGCAAAGTCGTCCTTACTAACATCTGGGGGCTTCTGCCAAAATTGCAAGAGCTGTCCCACAGACTAGTCAAGCAACAGCCTGACATCGGAATCATGCCATGCAGACAATGTCCCAGACACCACCATCATCATCCCTGAGTATGTCTTGTCCCACCAGCAGGACAGACCCACCAGAGGTGGCGGCACAGTGGTATACAGTCGGGAGGGAGTTGCCCTGGGAGTCCTCAACATTGATTCCAGACCCCATGAAGTCTCAAGGCATCAGGTCAAACATGGGCAGGAAACTTCCTGCTGATTACCACCTACCACCCCCAGCTTGGCTGATGAATCAGTACTCCTCCATGTTGAACACCACTTGGAAGAAGCACTGAGGGTGGCAAGGGCACAGAATGTACTCTATGTGGGGGACTTCAATGTCCATCACCAACAGTGGTTCAGTGGCACCACTACTGACCGAGCTGGCTGAGTCCTAGAGGACATAGCTGCTAGACTGGGTCTGCAGCAGGTTTGTGAGAGAACCAACAAGAGGGAAAAACCGACTTGACCTCATCCTCACCAATCTACCTGTCACAGATTCATCTGTCCATGACAGTATTGATAGGAGTGCCTTTGTGGAGACAAAGTCCCGTCTTCACATTGAGGGTACCCACCATCGTGCTGTGTGGCACTACCACCGTGCTAAATGGAATAGATTTCGAACAGATCTAGCAACTCAAAACTGGGCATCCATGAGGCACTGTGGGCCATCAGCAGCACCAGAACATGTATTCAACCACAATCTGTAACCTCATGGCCCGACATATCCCCCAATCAACCATTACTATCAGCTGGGGAACCAACCCTGGTTCAATGAAGAGTACAGGAGGGTATGCCAGGAGCAGCACCAGGCATATCTAAAAACGAGGTGTCAACCTGGTGAAGCTACAAAACAGGACTACATGCATGCCAAACAACGGAAGCAGCATGCAATAGACAGGGCAAAGCGATCCCTCAACCAGCGAATCAGATCTAAGCTCTGCAGTCCTGCTACATCCAGTCGGAAATGGTGTGTGGACAATTAAACAATTGACAGGGGGAGGAGCTTGGTCTCCTGTCTCGGTGATAAGCAGAAGCAGGGATATACCGGGCCATGACGTTAAAATTTGTGGTGGTATACTATTCTTCTGCAGATAATCCACCACACTTGGATGGCCAGTTTTGCACTGTAAGAACTGGACTTGGTCGAGTCCACTAGACAATGCCCTCTTGCTGGACACGTTATCACTCTCATTTGTTTCTTCACCACCTTGTATAGACTGAGTCTGGCAGCAGATCCTCCAAAGACTTGGCCAGCAGCAGTACTCCTGAACCACTTCTGATGAATATTGAAATCCCCCACCTAATGTATATTTCTGTTCCTTTGGTTTCCTCAAATATGGAAGAATACATTTTATATGGACATAGGAACAGGAGCAGGCCATTCAGCCCCTTGTGCCTGCTCTGCCACTCAATTAAATCACAGTTAATCTATGCTTCAACTCCATATTCTTGGATAGCCTTACCTAAACATGCAAAAAAAGCCTATTTCGAAAAATTTCATTTGTCCCAGCAACCTCAGCCTCTTTAGGGGAGATAATTGCAGATTTTTCTTACCCTGTGATATTTGGGTACTAAGGAAATTAAGAGATATGGTGATAGTACAGGAAGGTGGAGTTAAGTTAGAAGATTAGCTATGATCTTATTGAATGGTGCAGCAGGCTTACAGAGCCAAATGGCCTACTCTAGCTCTGATTGCTGTTGCATGTGTGTAAAAATTGCTTCCTGGTTTCCTTCCTAAATGGTCTAGCTCCATTTTATTCTCTTATGAAAAGGTGTATCCAATGTATAACGACACTCTGCGAGTGTAGCAGGAGCAACAGTACAAGGGAAAGATAATGGTGTAGTACAACTAAGATTGTTAACTAAATATATCCTTTAACTTTCATGAGTGGGAACTATAGGAAGCCCCTTATTGTACATGTAAATTACATTGCAAAGTCAAGCTCCTTCTCCTAAACCGCAATGCACCTCCACTTGCAGCTTCAGAACATCACTTGCAATAGCACATAAAATGCCTTTTTGCAGAGTGAAAAGTCATCTGAGTTTCAAAAAAGGTGCTCAGTCAGTCAGTTTGAGCTAGTAACAAAAATCTACCATTGCCACTTGTTTTCCCCTTCCTACAAACCCTTGCTTGCATTTTTTTCAATGCTCAGGATGTGGAGATTTTTGGCAAGGCTGCCATTTATTAAAGCCATTAAGAGTCAACGCTACTTTAGAAGTTTGGGCTGAGGGAAGTAGATGTTTAGTATTTTTCCTTGACTTTGTTTGACCTAAAGCTATGAGATTTTGTGCTCCATTTGTTTCTCTGGACATTTATTACACCCTGATTACTTTTATAGGAATAGTTCCTGAAATTGACAAGTTGAAATGAGAAAAATTACTATAAATGAACAGTTATGCAGTAGGGAGCAGTAACTAGGAGAGTTCCACAGGGGGCAGTCCTACATCCACTGCTGTCCCTCATCTATATAAACAGCCTTGATAATGGTACAAGTCAAACAACCCAAGTAAACAAATCATGACACATAGCCTTTTTCTTGTATTAAGAAGCTTTGGAAACTGAACTTAATGTTTGCTGGAGTGTATATACCAAGTATTAGTTCATCAAAATTAACTTTTGAAAATCAATAAGTATGAAAAGAGTTAGACATACAATTGATTGTATGAAACATTTTAAGCGCAAGCTGATAGAATTAAAAAAAAATAAGCACAAGGGGACTTTCACAGGATCTGGGCTTCACTGGCTAGGCCAGCATTTATTGCCCATCCCTAATTGCCTTTTTGAACCACTGCAGTCCTTGGGGTGTAGGTACACCAACAATGCTGTTTGGAAGGGAATTCCAGGATTTTGGCCCAGCGACAGTGAAGGTACAGCGATATAGTTCCAAGTCAGAATGGTGTGTGGCTTGAAGGGGAACTGCAGTTTGTGGTGTTCACATACGTCTGCTGCCCTTGTCCTTCGAGCTGGTAGAGGTCACAGATTTGGAAGGTGCTGGCAAAGGAGACTTGCTGAATTACTGCATCTTGTAGATGGTACACACAGCTACCACTGTGTGTTAATGGTGGTTGGGGTGCTAATCAAGCTGGCTGTTTTGTCCTGCATGATGTTGAGCGTCTTGAGCTGCACGCATCTCGGCAAGTGGAGAGTATTTCATCACACTCCTGCTTTGTGCCTTTATTGGTGGACAGGCTTTCGGGAGTCAGGAGGAGGGGGTGGGGCACGCAGGCAGGGGTAGGTGGTAATTAGCAGGAGGTTTCTGTGCCCATGTTTGACCTGATGCTATGAGACTTCATGAGGTCTGGAGTTAATGTTGAGGATGCCCAGGGTAACTCGCTCCTGACAGTATATCATTGTGTTGCCATCTCTTGTGGGTCTGTCCTGGCAGTGAGTATAGTGACAGGGATGGTGTAAGGTATGATTCTGTGAGTATGACTGTATCAGGCTGTTGCTTGACAAGGCTGTGGGAACATCTCTCCCAGTTTCAGTACAAGCCTGTAGCTGCTAGTAAGGAAGACTTGGCAGGGCTGATTGAGCTGGGTGGTCCAGTGTCATCGCTGGTAGCTAGATCAACAGTGGGTGGTCTGCCTGGTTTCATTCCTTTTAGCCTTTTCTCTAATCAGTTGGTATAATGCTGTCATTGCAGAGGGCATTTTGAAGAATCAACCACATTGGAAGTCTGGAGTCACACAGAGGGACTGCTGTTACCTAAAAGATTAGTGAACCTGATGGGTTGTTAATGGCAATTATCTCATGGTCACCATTACGGAGTCTCAATTTTTTTTTTTAGATAATTCCAGCTGTCTTAGTTGAATTTAAATTCCATCAGCTACCATGGTGGGATTTGAACTAATAGCCCCAGAGCATTAGTTTAGACCACTGGATTGGTCATCCAGTAACATTACCACTATGCCACTGCCTCCCCCAACAGATGAACAAGTTGCTATATTGCATAGAATTGAGCAAAGTTCTAAGAGAGCTTATTCTTAAACTAGCAGCCAGCTGCACAACTGTCATTGCCAAAGAAGTGCACAGTCCCAATACAAGTGTTTTTGCAAAACAGCAATAGGTAACAATGCACCTTTAAAACTATCAAACCCTCATCCACACTGGTCAAGGAAAAAAAAAATCAAGACAACTTCCATAACTGACAGGAGGTCTGACACTTTCCATTTATTGGCAATTACATTAACAGTTAGCTCTGACACATGAACCAGGATTTAAGCTTTCCCATGCTTTAATCACAAGCTATGTAGTCTATGTACATACACAAAGCAGGATGGGTGGGGTGGGGTGGGGTGGGGTCAAAAAAAATCAAAATTTGTTTTAGACATCATTTGGGAAGACTAGAAATCAATATAAGCACCTTAATAGTATATAGTTTGCTTACATTAAAAGATGATCAGCTTAGAAATCTTTAAAGTGAGCTATGCATAAAGGGTTTTTAAAAAGACAAAACACATCAGACTCTGAACAACTTTCATAACATGCGAACAGAAAAACCACTTAGGATAATGTACAAAGTGCCTGGTGGCATCTGTACATTTTACAGCAAGTTAGAGCAACTTCTATTGCTGCTAGTTTGATAGCATGACCTCATACAGAATTACAAGTATTGAAGATTTCTCCACTCTTGGCAGATTACAGCACAAGGGGAGAAAAGAAAAAAGTTTGTTTTGCCCTGCTTAAGGTTCAATCAAACCATCCTCATGACATTCTGGTAGGCCAGCCGTTTCATGTTTCTATGTAGCGGATAATTTAAATAAAGTCTTACTTAGCCTCATCAGAACAGTGGTGAATCAAATCCAATTACCCTTTATAATATAAAAAAAAAGGAAAAAAGGTGTCAATGGGATTCACAGCAATAGCAAATTTGCTATTAAAAGAAATATAGCTTTAAAGAAAGCCAATAAGTATTTTACACCCAACGTCTGCACGGTACAACTGCCCTCTCAAGTATAGAAAATTTGATGTGGGGAGAAAAGGATTGGGTTTCTGAATTTAACAAAATAAACAAACAACTTGCTTCTGTAGAGAAGTCCAGTGATCCAGTCTTCAAGTAGAACCATTTCAGTTTATTCTTTTAAAGGCCACTGTTCAGCATTTATCCATTTCAGTGCAATACAAAAAAAAAGAAAGCCTTTTTGGGCAACTAAAGCAAGTTTACTGCTACATATACACAAGATAAAGTCCATGCAGCTGTTTAGCCATTAAAGGGACTGTGGCTCCAGCCGTCAGTGCATTAGTTCATTTCCCCCCCCCTCCCTTCCTCTTTTTAGCCAGACTTGAATAGAAGAATTGCCACCTGACCCAGGTAAAAATAGATGAAATGTTTTGTCTCATGTGTGACATAACTACCAAAGTTTCTGCCAACAATGCAGTGCCAAGTTGGATTGTATTTCTTGTCAAACTCCTGTAAGGGAAGAGAAAAAAAAATCTCAATCATATTTACCATTATACACAATCATTCCCCCTGCCACATGCATGCAGGTTACCAATATAGCTCAATCCAGAAAGGCAAAATGTAATGGCTGCAACAAAAGCTACCCACTGAACTATGAAAGACAGGGCTCCTTGCAATATGAAGGCATACAGACAAGAAAGTCCCAGAATTGACTTCATCAAGTTAGTACAGTGCCCAGCCTACAATTGTCCACAGTATCCCAGATTCAAGGGAGGGAGGAGAATACCAGTATATGGAAATTGGGTGAGTGGGTGAAGGAGAGAAGAGTAAAAAGTATCAGGCTTGGCTATATTACCCCAATGGGGTAAAATAACTTTATACCTAGGCTGACATGAAGAATGTGTTAATTGAGCAAGTTTCTAGTGGTTGCTAGCCACATGGAACTAAACTAGCAAGAAATCAATGGCTTCAGAAGTAAGTGGAAAATAGGGTGAACTATTTGCAACCATTACAATTTATTGCTAAAAATCTCTTCCCCTCAAAATCAATCATTGAGCATTTGAATGCCAAGCTTTGGCTATTTAACACATTAGACATTTCAGCTCTTAAGCATCATAGTACAAGACTTTTTAAGCTATAAAACAAAACTAAATAAGTGTACTCTGCAGTCCCTAAAAAAAAAAGCAAGCACACACTCCTGGTTACAACAGCATTACTGCAATGGCAACATGTGGTTGTAAATAGTGTTGCCTGGGTGCCAAAACTCACTTTGGATCTTGAAACCATTGCCTGATACTAGACAGGAGGATAAAAGCTATAACAGTTGCACAATATTTACTAAGTATCTGCAAAAGCCCAGATAAGCCAGGCAAAGACCATTTACACTGCAATAGTGGTGTTAGCCTGAGTTAGTCTGATCTTATGACTTCAGATATATCAGTTAGTTTCCTTTCAAGTCTTTAAGCACCCATTTGTTGAATAAATACAAGAAAAGCTGTGGAATACAAAAAACAGGTGCATGGAGAGCACCAGGTGCTGCACTCTAATAGAATGGGTCAATTAGATTTTAGATACGAGAATGGTTAACTGGATACTGGTGGTCCTGTTTATTTCTATAGTTTTAGCAACCAACATACTGAACCTTTGACTGACGATTATAGCCATTAGAAACTGTCCTGTTAAAATGGAGTAAGAGTGAACAATGTACCTTTTTGATGAAGGCAGCAATGTCCTTTTCGATGTTGTATTTTTCCATTGCTTGTGTTGCACAGTCTACTGCATCTTGCTGCATATCTTCAGACATGTCAGCATTTTTGATCACTGCCTTCCTGTCGGACATCGTGCCTGCCACGGGAAAAAAAAAACAAAGACACCTTGACTGAACATGGTGCTTCCACACAAGTATACATGTATAATATAGAACCTGTGGGTTGTGTGTTGGGTCTTCAAAATACCTAGTTAAACAAAAACTAATATTTAAATCAATACAGAACTTCCACGTTAACGCTGGATTTAAACAGAGATGGCGTCCAGGCACAAACTCATTGCAAACTTCCTGCTCCTGGTTTTAAAGGTGAATATTCAGCAAGGAAACTGCTCATTTGTCCGGATGAGCAGAAATTTACAGCGCCGCCTCCCCTTCATTCACACAAGACGGGTGAACCTCCATTTGCAGAACAGATGTAGAGCCGACAATGGCATGCGAGTAAACATCTTAGTTCCGGGACTTCTGGAAAGACTGGTGTTTCAAACTCAGCAATATTATTATACGAGTCAAAAACTGAGCGTAAAATGCGATCAATCGTGTCTCGTTGGCAATTTTATTGGGAGGAGAGGGGGAAATGCATAGACGAAAGTGGGAACATAATCACTTTGGGTGGAAAGGGCGAGAAAAGGAGACACTTTTGAAAGGTACTGCATCGCATTTCAGGATTGCTTGTGGTAATCCCTGGCTCCTCCCGATTAGGGTCATCGTTATCTTTAAAAACAACGTGCACACGTTCAATCGAACGGAGACAGAATTCTTTAGAGATTGTGTTATTGGATTTGAAGGTGGAGCCCTATCTCTGCAGAGAATCAAAATCATCCCCTTTTATTAAAAAAAAATAATTTTCATCACCGTCACGTTCTACCTAATCATCCACTTGAAATTAACGAAACCATATAGTTTTTAACCAATGAATCTAATCCAACTCTGAATTTATACTATTTCTCCCCCCCCCCCCAAAAAAAATCAAGTACCACAGGTTCACGTAATGCATAAGTGAGGGCAATAAAATATGCTTCTCATAATTAAAACATAACGGATTTCTAGCACAAAAGACTATTGCAGTTTCCAGGGCCTTCCCCCCCCCACAGAAAATCCCCCATCCCGAATCGAAGCTGCAGTAAATACGTGCATTGGGAATGACACCTTGGAAACGCAGGCTCTTTTTAAAAAAAAAGCTTAGGTCATTTTAAGGTAACCTAAAATCATGATGTTGCGAAATAGAATTTCTTAAAGTACCAGGAATAAAGATAACCACACACATGCCTTGCGGGAAATGATCTCACCTTCTCCTCGGTACTAATCTGCCAATCTCTCCAGCAAAGCGCTTCTTTTTTTTTCCCCCTTGTAGCCTCTTTTCCCCGATGCGATCTGCTGTTTTTGTCAGGCCCCTCCCCTCGCTGCCTTCTTGAAATACCGCCCCGTCCCTCCGCAATGGCTGAGCAGCCCGCCACGTCCATTGGCTGAGAGCAGCCTCTCCTCTCCATCTGTGCATTTTCCCTTCGCCCAAGTGTTCCCACATCTTATTTCATCCCACAATGCAATGAGATCAGGACAACTGCTCATGAAATTTACTTGTCAGTGTTGTTAACACACACAGACCAGGGGCAGAAAATGACATCCCAGCAACAACAAGTGCTGGGGGAGGGGGAAAGCAGTGTGATTCTTGTTCAGTTTCAAAATTCTGCTCTTGTTCCTTTTTACATGCAAATTGGCTTACTGTGTTATGAGCCGCCTGGCAGTCGCTTTGAACGAGAGGAACGCCGTTCAGTGCGGGGCCAACAACACTTGGTGACAACCATGCATCAGCTGAGGGTGGACGCGTGACAGCACCATTCCTGTAGTTTTAAGTGCTCTGCAGAGGGAACGGTGTGATCGTTTTGTTAATGCGAGTTGTTCGACGTGATGCAACGAGCGACGCCTTGTTAAATTTAACAGCTGAATCGCAGTCTATCCTTGAAAGTGAGGTAATGAAATTCAACTCACCGGTGCTGCAAGTTTCATTAACTTTCCCCGAAAGCAATTTACCTTCAGTGCGAAAAAATAGGTTCACAATTCCACAATTGTTCCTCCCCTCCCCTCCAAAAAAAAACACGCACGTTTTTATCACCAATTGCTCCATCTGTCTTAAAGACATTGTTTCTGTTTCTGGGGTATAACTTTGGCTCCATACACACTAAACGTGCTTCGTTACCTCATTCAGATGTGAAAAAGACTTATATGTCAATAGCGCTTTCTGGATGTCCCAGAGCACTGTGCAGCCAATGAAGTACTTTTGGCGTGTAATCGCTGTTATGTTGACTGAACATAAATATTGACCAAGACACTGGGGAAACTGCCCTGTTCTTCTGTGGGCCTAGACAGTGGGTCTTGGCAGACTATTTACCTAGTTTTACCTAGAAACAGGCCCAGTAGTTGCATGCAGGTGTTATGCTCCACATGAGCCTCCTCTACCCTTCCTCATCTACCCCCATCAACATATCATTCTATTCCTTGTTCCCTTGTGTTTATTTGACTTCTTAAATGCATCCATGCTATTCACCTCAACTATTTCCTGTGGTAGCAAGTTCCACGTTCTAAATAGGTGAAAAGGTTTCTTCTGAATTTCCTAGTGGGTTTATTAGTGACTATCTTATTTTTATGGTCCCTCATTCTGGTCTTGCTTACCAATGGAAACATCTTCCCTACATCTATGCTACAAACCTTTTCATAATCTTAAAGACCTCTACCAGGTTATCCCTTCCTAGAGAAGAGTCCCAGGCTGTTCAATCTTTCCTCTCTAACCTCAGTTCTGGTATCATTCTAGTAAATCTTTATTGCAACCTCACCAGTGCCTTTATATTCTTTTAATAATATGAAGACCAGAACTGTGCACAGTACTCTCAAGTGTGGTCTAACCAAGGTTCTATACAAATTTAGAATAACTTATCTTCATTCCAATTCTGTCACTCTAGAAATGAACCCTTGCACTTTGTTTGGCTTTTTTCAATGGTCATAGCAAGCTGTGCCACATCTTTTAATGATTTGTGTACCAGTACCCCCAGATACCTCTGTTCCTCTACCTGTTTAAACATTTATTTTCCAAGGAGTATGTAGCCTCCTCATTCTTCCTTCCAAAATGTACCAACCCACACTTATCTACATTGAAGTTCATTCTGCAGGTTTATTAATGTATTCCAGTATTTTGTCACAGTGCTCCTTTGTATTAACTACAGCCCCCCCACATTTAGTTTTTTTCCAAATTTTGAAATTTGCTTCTGATTCCTGAGACCAAATCATTTATGTAGATAGTGAATAACAGTGGTCCCAGGACAGATCTTTGTGGAGCATTGCTTCCCACCTTTTGCCAGTATGAGTAATTATCTGTAAATCTGTTTTGTAGCCAGCATGCCATCCATTCTGCTATTTGTCCCCTGACTCTACACGTTCTGACCATTCGCCCATGTGAAGCTAAACAGCTAAGCCTGATCCTATCCACCTCTGATGCCAATACATGTATACTACCACAACACCCACCAGTGGCCGATTTTTCACTCTCTAACCCAAGGATGCTGAGGCTTACTGTACCAACTCTACCGTCACTCCAGTGAGACCAGTTAACTCCCAGGATCAAACCTGTGACCTCTTGATCGTCAGCTACTCACTGGATAAAGGTACTGAACTGATTTAGAGAAAACATTCTACAACAGTTTCTTGCAAGCTTTCAATTGTAATGAATGACTGAAATGCAAAATATTTGATGCTAGTATTTTTGCTGTGATGTGATGGATTTAGGAAATAGGAACAATGCTGTAATTTGAATTTAGTGTCGAGTATAATCTGGACAAGAAAAGAAAATAATTCAGTAAAGCATCGATCGAAAATGCCTCTGGTTCTTCAGTGCAGTTGTAAGGAAATGCCGAATTGTCAGAAATGCAGTTTTTTCAGACACGATGTAAAACCAACGCCCCATTTGCCTATTTAGGTGGATTTAAAAGATCTCATTGTGCTATTCAGTGACGAGCAGGGGAGTTTTCCCAGTGTCCCTGCCAACATTTATCACTCAACCAACCCCATCACAAGCAGATTCATTTACCATTTAACACATTTGCTGTTTTTTAGGAGCATGCTGGGTGCAGTTTTTGTCTGTGTAACATCAATGACCACACTTTAAAGGTAATGTAATGGGTGTGGAGCATTTTGAAACATATTGAAGCTATAGTGAGAATGTGAAAGGTGCTATATAAGTATACAGGTTTTTCTTGGATTTTCAGTTTCCATTCACTCAGACTGCAGTTATACTTCAGCTGCTTGTTACCTGTAGAGAGCTGCAAGGCCCAACTTATGGCACTGACTGCATCTTACATTGGACTGAGCAACAAAGAAGCTCTGCGCACACAGACCTGAATGCATGCATGGAGCACCACTCCGAGTAGCTATTTCGTAATATGAAAGTGTGGGCAGGCAGCACTGGCCAGGAACTCACTAGCCCACTGTGTGTGATATTTTATCCATTAATTTTAACAGGATGGAAAATGAGGCATTACAGGCACCCAGTTCCCGACCAGTGCTCCGTGTGTGTGTGCTGGTGCTCACCATTAGGTTTGAACTCCAAAGCAGTTTGAAGCTCCCTGTTACAGATGGTGTCACCTTACTAGTATGATCAGAGTCAGATTATCAACCTAACTCCAGAGTTATACTACCTGTTTCATTATAATGTGGACCCAAATCCACGTGCTTTGATACAAAAGTGGCTGTATAACTACTGTCTTCAAATAATTAATAGCCTCTCAGGCATTCACTTATTTAAATTCTATTACAGCACTTTATAAACTGATTAACAAAAATTTTGGAAATGCTGAGAGGAGAGATCATAAATAGAAGTTTTTTCAACATCTCTCTATCTATTAGATACAAATCTGTTAATACCACAGCTGCTTTCATGTTAACCAATTGTCACGCTCACGAGAAGTACAGCGATGGAACTACAAAAATAAACTGAATAAAATGGAACAATTTAAAAAAGACTGATGCACTTGCCTTCAACAAGATAGAGGACAAAGTCACATGACACATACTTTCTCCTGCACTGAAATACACATTCATGTCTGCTAGAACTGAAACTCATTAACCCCATCTGCATTGAAATTAAACAGCTCATCACACAAGAATGGGAACTATCCACAAAGTGTGCTAAAACAAAGGCACTTGCAGACGCTCTGTCTCCAGCTACAATCACTACAATAAAGTGTGAACATCCCTCATCTTATCAAAATGGGCTGAAATCAGAAGCTATTGTATCGCCCCTCAGGAACCGAAAGTCTGAAATCACATGGGTGAAAGTAACACTTTTTGAATTTACCTTTAAAGGTAACCTTTTTGGAGAACAAAGGGAGTCATCAGTCATCAAGTCATCAGAACGTCAGTCTGAGATCTCCAGCCACAGAGAGAACATTGAAAGACATCTTGAATTCCAACACAAGGCTGAGAGAGACAGTTGAACCTTGCTGAGATGTTGAACCCTGGCAACCAACTGTAGCAAAGAAATAAGAGAGTGTCTTTTGAACAACTCCTCCTTTTGAACAACTGTGAAAATTGAACTAAGAAATGCCAGCACCATCTTCGAACTGAAGTGTTGACTGCCGGAAGACTTTAGCAACCAGCAAGGGCAAGACAATCAGTAAACAGGCGTGCAAATTTAAAAACTTACCTTCCAAGAAGATCCCACTGGTTTTTCCTGAAAACAACAGACTTTTACACCTTGTACTCTTAATGCCTCTTAACCTTTACCTTCTATCTATCTTTTCCTGAATGTGCATGAGAGAGTGAATGCGTGCGTGGGTGGTGTTGCAAACATTTCAGGTGATTATTGTTCAATAAATATTTAATCTTCTGTTTTAAACTCATGAGAAAACCTGTCACTGTTTTTTGGTCAACAAAACACAGGAGTTGAAACACTAGTTTAAACAAAAACATTGGGCTGGATTTTACCAAGCTCTCAACTTCGTGATCCGCGGTGGGGAGGGAGGGGGGGGGGGGTGGGTGGCCTGAACTTGGGTGTGGGAGAGGCCCGCCACGGTCCTCGACACTGGGAGGGCACAGCCTGATCCTCCTGGCGGCGGCGGGGCTCAATGGCGGGCCCCCCCCCCGCCGCTGAGTGACGGGACCACAATTAAAATATTCAAACGAATAAATTTACGTAGACTTACCTGCAATCTAGAGGGCCCGCCGCAATCTTTGGTGCGGCAGCCGGCACTCCAGCACCTTAAATTCCCCGTCTGGGGAAAGGCGGCGTGATACAAGTGGGGAGGGGGGAGGAAATAAGACTTTCAGTGTGGGGGGGAATGGGGTCAAATAAATGTAATGGGTATAGGAGATGGTGGGAAGGGTTGAACTTCAAACTTGATGCAGTTTGGGGGGGGGGGGGGAAGGTCAGATGTAAAAGGTAAGTGTTTGGGGAGGAAGGGCAAATAGTTAATGGATTTGGTATTAGGGGATGGGAAAGTGGCATATGAAATTTATTTACTTAATTTTAGGGGGTATGTGATTAAAAATTTAAATTAGGCAGCAGGGCTGGCTGCCCTTTAAAAATGGTGCCAGTGCCTGTGCACAGGCAGCTGACGCAATTGCTGGGGACGAACAGCCCACCCCCTCCACAGACTGTCACTGACTTAATCTTTTCTGGAGATCTCCCCTTCACGCCTCCAATCTCATAATTCCCCAACTCTGCACAACCCACTTCTGCATCCTTCCCAAGATCCACAAACAGGACTGCTCTTATAGACCGATAGTTTCAGCCTGTTCTTGCCCCACAGAACTGATTTCTTCCTATCTCAATTCTATTTTCCTCCCCTTGTCCAGTCTTATCCCACCTACTTCCACAACCATTCTGACACCCTCTGCCACTTTAACAGTTTCCAGTTTCCTGGCCCTAATCGTCGACTACCATGGACATCCACTCCCTTTACACCTCCATCCCCCAACAGGATGGCCTGAGGGCACCCCGCTTCTTCCTTGAATGGAGGCCCAATCAGTTCCCCTCCTCAACCACTCTCCTACACCTGGCTTACTCTTACATTGAACAACTTCTCCTTTGACTCCACTCCTTTCCTCCTAATAAAAAGTGTTGCCCAGAGAACCCATATGAGTCCTAGCTATATCTGCCTTTTCATGGAATATGTGGAACATTCTTTGTTCCAGTTCGACTCAGGTCCTCCACCTCTTTTTCTGGTACGTTGATGACTGTATCAGTGTCATTTCCTGCTCTTGCCCTGAACTGGAAAATTTAATCAATTTTCCTTAAAATTTCCAGCCCTCCCTCGCCTTCGTATTGTCCATCCCCCAACTCTTCCATTCTTCGACTTTACCTGAATCTCTGGGGATAGACTGTCAAGCTTTAAATACTATAATTCACTGACTCCCACAGTTACCTTGATTACTCTTCCTCCCACTCTTCCATTCTCCCAGTTTCTCCATTTCTGTTGCATCTGTTCTGACCATGCCACCTTTCAAACTAGTGCTTGCAATATGTCTTTCTTTTTCCTCAACTGATGACTACCCCGCACCATGGTTGACAAGTCCTCCATCATGTCCATCCCATTTCCTGCACTTCCCTCACCCTTACCATTTCCTCCAAGAAACATGACGGGGTTCCCTTTGTCCTCACCTTCCACCCCACCAACCTCCATATTCAACAGGTCATCCTCCACCATCTCCAGCATGATGCCACCCCCAAACACATCTTCCCCTCACATCTCTTTTCAGCATTCCGAAGGAACATTCCCTCTGCAACTCCCTGGTCCATTCTTTAATCACCCTTCCCCTTCCCACATCATGTTGCCATGCAAGTGCAGGAGATGCAACATCTGCTCTTTTACCTCATCCCATCCCGTCATGCATGGTCTCAAACACTCCTTCCAGGTGAATCAGCAATTTACTTGCACTTCTTTCAATTTCATATACTGTTTTCACTGGTTGTGATGTAGTGGGGGAGGTGGTGGTGTAATGGTATTGTCACTGAACTAGTGACCCAGAGACCCAGGGTATTCCTCTGTGGACATGGGGTCAAGTCCCACCATGGCAGAAGGTCATAGTCAGAGTTTTACAGCACAGAAACAGGCCCTGTGGTCCAACGCACCTGCGCTGACCATCAAGCACCTGTCCAAACCAATCCCATTTTCCTGCACTTGGCCTGTAGCCTTGTATGCTATGGGGTTTCAAGTGCTCATCTAAATACCTCTTAAATGTTGAAATTTGGAATTTGAATTCAATTAATTAAAAAAATCTGGAATTAAAAAACTAGTCTAATGTCGAATGATGACCATGAAACCATTGTTGATTGTCGCAAAAACCTATCTGGTTCACTAATATCCTTTAGGGAAAGAAATCTGCTGTCCTTACCTGGTCTGGCCTAAATGTGACACCAGACCCACAGCAATGTGGTTAACTCTTAAATGCCCTCTGAAATAGCCTAGCAAGCCACTCAGTTATACCTAACCGCTAAAAAAAAGTCGATAAGGAATGAAACCGAATGGACCACTAGGCATCGACCTAGGCCCTGGAAACGACAACGGCAAACCAGCTTTGTCGACCCTGCAAAGTCCTCCTTACTAACATCTGGGGTTTTGTGCCAAAGTTGGGCGAGGTGTCCCACAGATGAGTCAAGCAACAGCCTGACAAAGTCATACTCACGGAATCATACCTCACAGACAATGTCCCAGACACCGCCATCACCATCCCCGGGTACGTCCTGTCCCACCGACAGAGGTATACAGTCGGGAGGGAGTTGCCATGGGAGTCCTCAACATCGACTCCGAATCCCATGAAGTCTCAAGGCATCAGGTCAAACATGAGCACAGAAACCTCCTGCTGATTACCACCTACTGACCACCCCCCCCTCAGCTGATGAATCAGTACTCCATGTTGAACACTGAGGGTGCCAAGGGCACAGAATGTACTGTATGTGGGGACTTCAATGTCCATCACCAAGAGTGTCTCGGTAGCACCACTACTGACCGAGCTGGCCGAGTTCTAACAGACTTAGCTGCTAAACTGGGTCTGCGGCAGATGGTGAGGGAACCAACAAGAGGGAAAAACACACTTGACCTCATCCTTACTAATCTGCCTGTAGCAGATGCATCTGTCCATGACAGTATTGGTAGGAGTGACCACCGCACAGTCCTGTGGAGACTAAGTCCCGCCTTCACATTGAGGATACCCTCCATCGTGTTGTGTGGTACTACCACTGTGCTAAATGGGATAAATTTTGAACAGATCTAGCAATGCAAAACTGGGCATCCATGAGGCGCTGTGGACCATCAGCAGCAGCAGAATTGTACTCAACCACAATCTGTAACCTCATGGCCCGGCATATCCCCCACTCTACCATTACCAACAAGCCGGGAAACCAACCCAGGTTCAATGAAGAGTGCAGGAGGGCATGCCAGGAGCAGCACCAGGCATACCTCAAAATGAGGTGTCAACCTGGTGAAGCTACAACCCAGGACTACTTGCATGCCAAGCAGCATAAGCAGCATGCGATATACAAAGCTAAGCGATCCCATAACCAACAGAGCAGACCTAAGCTCTGCAGTCCTGCCACATCCAGTCGTGAATGGTGGTGGAAAATTAAACAACTAACTGGAGGAGGTGGCTCCACAAATATCCCCATCCTTAATGATGGGGTAGCCCAGCACATTAGTGCAAAAGATAAGGCTGAAGCATCTGCAACAGTCTTCAGCCAGAAGTGCCGAGTTGGTGCCATTTTGGCCTCCTCCTGAAGTCTCCACCATAACAGATGCCAGACTTCAGCCAATTTAATTCACTCCACGTGATAGCAAGAAACAACTGAAGGCACTGGATACTGCAAAGACTATGGGTCCTGACAACATTCTGGCAATAGTCCTGAAGACCTGTGCTCCAGAACTTGCCGTGCCCCTAGCCAAGCTGTTCCAGTACATCTACAACACTGGCATCTACCCGGCAATGTGCAAAATTGCCCAGGTATGTCCTGTACACAAAAAACAGTACAAGTCCAACCCGGCCAATTACCGCCCCATCAGCCTACTCTCAATCATCAGTAAAGTGATGGAAGGTGTCATTGACAGTGCAATCAAGCGACACTTGCTTAGCAATAACCTGCTCAGTGACGCTCCGTTTGGGTTCTGCCAGGGCCACTCAGCTCCTGACCTCATCACAGCCTTGGTTCAAATATGGACAAAAGAGCTGAACTCAAGAGGTGAGGTGAGATGAGAATGACTGCCCTTGACATCAATGCAGCAATTGACCGAGGAGTCGTACCTAGCGCAAAGGAAGATGGTTGTGGTTGTTGGAGGTCAATCATCTCAGCTCCAGGACATCACTGCAGGAGGTCGTAGGGTAGTGCCCTAGGCCCAACCATCTTCAGTTGCTTCATCAATGACCTTCCTTCAATCATAAGGTCAGAAGTGGGGATGGTCGCTGATGATTGCACAATGTTCAGCACTATTCGCGATTCCTCAGATACTGAAGCAGTCCGTGTAAAAATGCAGCAAGACCTGGACAATATCCAGGCTTGGGCTGATAAGTGGCAAGTAACATTCACGCCACACAAGTGCCAGGCAATGACCATCTCAAACAGGAGAGAACCTAACCATTTCCCCTTGGCATTCAACAGCATTATGATTGCTGAATCCGCCACTGTCAACATCCTGGGGGTTACCATTGACCAGAAACTGAACTGGAGTACCTATATAAATACCGTGGCTTAAAGGCCGGCTCAGGTCTGCAAATGAAACCCAACCCAAGCCCGACAGAACCACATCTGACCAGAGTCCGACCCAGCCCGAGTCCTTTCATTTTTTTCATGCGCCCGACCCAACCACCGGAATGTTCAGATAACCTAGCTTCCGTTTTTCACTTTTTAAACTTGTGCAGATAAGCAACAAAAACTGTAACTGGACTTGAAGGGTTGTTTAAAAAGTACATTAAGATTGGAGCCACATACTGGAGGTAGTGATAGAGTGTGTCCAACCTGGCTCGACCTGACCCGAGCCCGAATGCCGGACCTGGAAGAGCAACCTGACCCGATCCAAACCCGACATATCTTCGGCTCGGGTAGCCATGCTCTACTGTGGCTACAAGAGCAGGTCAGAGGCTAGGAATCCTGAGGAATCCTGTGATGGAATACTCTCCATTTGCCTGGATGGGTGCAGCTCCAACAACACTCAAGAAGCTCGACACCATACAGGACAAAGCAACCCGCTTGATTGGCACCCCATCTACAAACATTCACTCCCTCCACCACCGACGCACAGTGGCAGCAGTGTGTACCATCTACAAGATGCACTGCAGCAAACGCACCAAGGCTACTCAAACAGCACCTTCCAAACCCGTGACCTCAACTACCTAGAAGGACAAGGGCAGCTGATGCGTGGGAACACCACCACCTGCAAGCTCCCCTCCAAGTCACACACCATCCTCATTTGGAACTATATCACCGTTCCTTCACTGTCGCTAGGTCAAAATCCTGGAACTTCTTTCCTAATAGTACTGTGGGTATACCTACCCCACATGGACTGCAGCGGTTCAAGAAGGCAGCTCACCACCACCTTCTCATGGGCAATTAGGGATGGGCAATAAATGCTGGCCTAGCCAGTGACGCCCACATCCCATGAAACGAAAAAAAAGTTTCCTCTACATTGGGGAGAGCAAACGTAGATTGTGTGACCGCTTTGTACATCACCTCTTTCCAGTCAGCAAGCGTGATCCTGAGCTTCCAGTTGCTTGTCGTTTTAATTCTCTGTCCCAATTCCACTCTTACCTCCATGACGTTGGCCTTCTAAATTGTTCTAATGAAGCTCAACAGAAGCTCGAGGAACAGCACCCCATCCTTTGCAGCCTTCCGGATTCAACATTGAGTTCAACAATTTCAGATTATAAGCACTACTCCTGTTTTCTCGGACAGTAGCTGTTGGTGATTATTCTGCTATTGCTTTTCACACCTCCTCTGGATCCATCGTTTGTTTCTTTTCTTGTTCCATTACCATCTCCTTTTACCATCATCCCTTTTGTCATTTAATCGCTCCTGCCTTCCACCCTATCACAGACCTTCCCTTTTGTTCATTCCTTCCCTCCTGACCTTTCCCTTCCTCTGTACTTGCTTAAAACCTGTTACATCTCTAACATTTTCCAGTTCTGATGAAAGGTCATCATCCTGAAAAGTTAACTCTGTTTCTCTGTCCACAGATGCTGCCTGACCTGCTGAGTATTTCCAGCATTTTCTGTTTTTGTTCAAGAAAACCATTCTCTCTATAATATGATTGGAGGCCCTCAATTAGATTATGGTCCTGTAATTCACTCAGTTATCTGGCATCCACTGTGCATTTCACAATACCTGGCACACCATAATGTGTACCCTTTGGTTGAATACAATATGCTATATTGATTCTTCGTCCACCACCCCCATCTACCCTCTCAGGTGGACATAAAAGATACCATTGCATATTCGAAGAATGGCAGGGGAGTTCTCCCTGGTGTCCTGGTGAATATTTACGCCTCAACAAATATCACTAACACAGAATCTGGTCATTATCACATTGCTTTTTGTGAGAGCTTGCTGTGCACAAATTGGCTGTTGTGTTTCCTACATTACAGTAGTGACTTAATTAGCTGTAAAGCACATAGGAATGTCCTGTGGTCATGAAAGGCATTATATAAATGCAAGTCTTTGTCTTGTTTTATTTTCATATGCACTTGAAAGGAATAATACAATGGTTAGTACCTCTATAATCTGGTGAATATAACCTGATAATATGAAAGGTCCTTTCATGTCATCCAATATAACTTAAAATCCATTTAAACCATATGGGGAGAAAATTTTGTGACAGACATCACACGTGCCAAATGGAAAATATTAATTTTGTTGTATAGAACACTGCTTGAGACTTTTTACTGGACATTACAGATAACTTTTAAAAAATTGGAACAGAACAGTTAAAGATGACCATGCACCATTTGCAAATGAGAAGACAAAGGCTGGCTGAGAGAGGTAAATTATCCAGTCTAGCTGGAACAATGGGGGTTCTCCCTGATTCAATTAGCAAGATTGATTTTGTCAATAGTGATCAAAAGTCGTCGACACCCTTTGACTTGAAAGAGCCAACTGCCCCCCCCCCAATTCCGAGTATGTTCAAACAACCCTCCAGGAACTTCTGTTTTCAAACAAAGAGGTGGTCACGAGACATACCTGCTGATTTTGTGAATTGTGCCTCAGAGTGAAAAAGGGATTAGAACTGAACTCCAAGAAGAAAGCATCACTCTCTCTCTCTCTCTCTCCAGCAAAGTCCAAGGGAAACCATGGTGGCAGCTACTAAGCCTCAGGACTACAGAACCTTACAGGCGACCACCAAGAAGATGGATAAAACCTCCCATCAGCCTTCTGGAACCAGAGAAGCAAGCCTGAATTGTACACGTGACCCCAGCGAGGACTTTAGGACTTTAACTTCAATTAAGGACATTGTTACTCAGTATTTGAATTCCATTTTTTACTGACTTTACTTCAACCTCCCAACTCTTCCTTCCTCTCTGTATCTATTTGTGTGCGTGTGTGTGTATGTGTGCCTCTCGTATGCATGTGCGTATGGATGCGTTGCATATTTTATTAATTTTAACTGGTTTAGAGTGATAAGGTTAATAAACTTACATCTTTCTTGTTTGAATTCAAGAAAACCTATCTGATTGGTCCATTTGCAATTGTAATTAGAGCAACAGGAGCAAGTGCTCACTGAGTTGGTAAGTTAAACCACTGTGTTTAATAAGAATAAACCCTGTTGCAGCCAAACCAAAGAAGCAGCGAAAGGGGAGCCTGAGACCCCTTCCTCACCTGGTCATAACAATTTCCTTGAAATTGTTATTTTTACATGAAACGACAAATACTGAAGAATAAGCAAGTAATTATAAATAGATTAACAGATATATGACGGTGAATAACAAGGCAGTAATTAAATCTGATGACATTGTAGATTATTGATGAAAAATTTGTGCAGTTTATGGAGGGCAGCAGAACCTTGACATTGAACTACTGCCCGAATAACTGATTGAAGTTTATAGCATAAAAATCATAAAATGCTTAGTTTCACCTTTCTATATATCATTTCATGCCATGAGGGCAGAAAACATAGATGAAAAAAACAATTTAAAATTATAATGTAAAGAAAGGGCTTGAAAATGTGTGTCCATATGATAGGCACTAAAGCATTACAAAATATTTCCCGGTAATCTATTGCGTGTGAATCAAGAAATTGCAAATGGATTAAATACTGGCCTTTCACTTGTCGGTTCAAATCCATAGTATCCAAGATGAAAATCCCCTTTGTGTATTGGCTGCAAGGTCCTATGTGAAAATGAGTTTGGAAGATCTCAATGCAGCTCCTAGTGGACAACGACATGCATCAACTGCCCCAACCGTGGCCTTATATTAAGCCACAGGACAGCTCGCTGGTGTGAACGAGGGAAATTTGTCAAACTGGTGCAGTAGTAACCGTTGTTGCGAGATTGGCACACTGATGTGGCACAGTAATGGGAGCTTTATTCTGCATTTAACCATGCTGTGATCTCACCTGATCACCATGGGCTGGGACTAGTGTAAATGGAAAATGCACAGCATGGAATATGTTCCATTCCCCTGCCATAAGCTCCTTCAATAAGCACCAAAAATAGTTTTCAATATCCAGAAATTCTCAAGGCCACTGTGTTGTCTCTAATTGCTGTTTAACAACAGCCGAGAATTCATTTCTCACACAAAGATTTCTACAATGCTGTAGGTGTAGTGAAATAACGTGGCCTCACATTTCCCGAGTAATTGCATCCAGATTCATGCACGATTCCCGCAAAGCAAATGCACAGCCTAAAAGTTTGTTGAATTTGGGCCACACGTGAGTTATACAAGTAAATACAATATGCCCAAATCTCCTCCATCTTTTACAATTATCTATCGATCCCTCTGCCCAAATTATACTAGCCCCGTTCCCACAAGTTTGCCGCAACTGCACTTATTTGGAGACATTTTTTCAAATTGCGATCAGATTTTCAACCGCACATGTAATCAAGACGCAAATCAGCCCAGCCAGGAAACATAGAAGCCATTCTCAACCTCTGTTACAGCCAGCAGACAGCGATGTTGCACTGGATGTTAGAAAGAAAAATGGCTCTACCCCTGCTTTATATTATAATGGAGGAGGAGGAGGAAGAGAACCAGAGACATGAGATGCAGAGCTTAAAGCACTATCAGCAAAGAGAGCAACCCCACACGCAAAAATATGGCCAGGGAAGTGTTTAGATCTCGACTGAGGTTCCAGGAAATGTCTGAGTAAATTAATGTGCACCGACTGCACGTTACAAAGCAGGCTATGGGCCCATTCTGCAACTTGCTCCGTGATGACTTAATACAGCAGTGCACGTGCAGCAGAGCAGTAAGTGTATAAATGAAGGTGAACACGGCCCTAAACTTTTACAGGGCCTGTGCAGCATTAGTCAAAGGGCAGTGAGCCTGGATTGGCAGGTGACTGACACCCTATTCCACACAGCTGGGGAGTTCCTCTGATTGGGAATGTCCTCAGTGTAGTAAGGCAGAGGGCATTAAGTTTCTACAGGATTGCTGGCTTTCCCAGAGTGCTGGGTGTGATCATTGGAACACACGACGCACTTCAGAGCATCCAAAGCGAATGGAAAGAGCTTCCACTCTCCTCAATGTCCAGGTGGTCTGCAATGCTCAGCTGTACATTTTGTACTTAAACATGCAGCATGCCAATGCATTCAATGTGTGCAACTTAGTTATCACATGTATGCTTGGGGCCAGGGTGGAAGGATGGATCCTTTGTTATGACTGAGGCGGGAGGAGTGCACTGTTAATTCAGTCCCACTTCTCCACGGGTCACAGCATATCAATAAATCTTCCCACTTACCAAAAACAAGCAATTAGATATGCTATTTGTCCCCAGAGTAAAGCACACCAACCAGGTTTCTTTAATAAACAACAAAATTAACTATTTATTATAAAACCAAGTCTTAATCAATAGTGAAGTAAACCTACATATGAATTGAGATATTCAAGCTCCTTATTTCCCTAGCTCTCATGCACACATACATACATCCAAAAACCAGTTAACTAGGAAAAAAAGGATTTTGATTTACAACTGTTTCATAGGAATGAAAGGAATAATAAAATAACTTAGTCTGTCATGATCTGGAAGGAAGATCTTTGGTTAGGCAAGGTGTCCCAAAGTCAAATAGTTGGATGCCACTCGAGGTCTTTCCAGGCAAGGTTGATAAACAGTCTGTGATGGGTAGGCATTCAAGGAAATTCAACTGTAACAGGTTTCACATAGGTCTTCCATCAGGGTTGTAGCAACAGATATCAGTTCTCTGTTACACATTCGATGCAGAAGTCCTTTTTAAAGAGATAAGATTTCTGCAAGCATTCAGGGTTTCTTAAAAATGCAGGAGTACCACTCTTGATGCAGGGATTCTTTACAGAGAGGTAATATTTTTTCTGGGTCTTAGTCTGATCTCCAGGCAGATCAGAATCAAATTTCAGAATGCCTGCTTTTTGTCCAAACTCACTGGCTTTTTAAAGTTCAAAACTGAAACAAACTTCTCTCTCTCGTCACTCAAAGAGTAGCTCTGAGGTCAAACCCCTTGTTGGTTTCCTTGAAATTACCTGCTTTCCTGTCTGTGTTTACAAATTCAGCTCCTATTGAACTTCCTTTCAAAACATCCATGGAGTTCAGCTTTTGTTGAAGGTCCTTTCAAAACATCCATAAAGTTCAGCTGTCTCAATGTCCACTGAAATCCTTTTTCAGTTTTTTAAAACACACAGAATCCTAAGTTTTTAATACAAAAACAAAATCCTTGTAGCACCTTGGTGACATAGCTTACCATCCTTGCTGTCATGTCATGTGCCACAGAACAAAGCAGAGGACAGATGCAATCAGGTACATGGGTCCACCATTCATGTCATTCAAAGGACCATTGGGGTGCTGAGCAAATGCTTCAGTTGCTTGGACCATCCTGTGAGTGTCCTCCAGAGAGGCAGCGAGGATAGTCATTTTGTGCTGTGCTCTGCAAAACTATCACCATGACTGAAGGTCTGGAGGAACCAATCGAAGAAGACCCTGGACTGCAGAAACCGGAGCCAAGGGATGTGGCCCCGCCCACCCCAGAGGGCATCGCTTTAAGAAGGCAAGGTGCAGGCTTTTACCCAATGACCACCTCCACAGGGGTCACAACCAGAAGAAAGGTCAGCAATGGCTCTCTTTAAATTCAAAGCCTGTTTTATTACAAAATGTGTCATAACTTTAAGTGCAAATAAATACAAATGTAGCCTGAAAAAGTTAAACCACACTTAGAAATTTCAAATAATTCTTAACTAGACCCTAAAAAACGTATTTTAATTACAGTATCTTATTGCAATGTTATATTCCCTTTAGAAGTTTGGACATCTATTTACAAAAATATCTTTTAATCAACAATGATAAATGTTAAATTATTGGAATTGAGTTAAACAAATGGAAACTTTAGAGATTGTTACAACATTTGGCAAACTTTGAATAATTTAAATAAAGATTTAACTCTTTGATACAAGAAATTTTTACTTTTAACATAGGGGTTATGTTAGCATAATAATTATGTTCCTGGACTTGTTTGTTAGTAGCCTGGACTATTGATTTGGAGACATCAGTTCAAATCCCACCAAGGCAGCTGGGGAATGTAAATTCAATTAATTAAATAAATCTTTTGTTATGACCGGGTGAGGAAGAGCTTTCAGGCTCCCCTCTGGCCCCTTTCCTGGTTTGGGCGTAACAGGGTTTGACTTTTAAAACAGGGTGTTTTTAGCTTCACCTCAGTGAGTCCTTGCTCACTGCTCTCTAATTGACAGGCTTCCTTAGGTTTAAACAAGAAAGGTGTAAGTTTATTGGCCTTCACACTCTAACTCAGTTAAAGTTATTAAAAATACGCAACACAACCACGCTAGCATGCATACGCAATAATCACACACACACACACACAAATAGATACAGAGGAGGAGAAAGAATTAAAGGGGGGGGGGTTTGGTGTAGTAGGTGGAATTCAGTTACTGTCTTTGGTTTGAATGTAAAGACCTTGATTGGAGTTAAGTCTTGCAGTTCTCGCTCTGGCCCTGTGCATGCATTCAAACTTGTTTTGCTGGTACCAGAAGGCTGAAGAAGTCCTCTTAAGCTGCTTCCATGGGTCCTTGGAACTTTGCTGGAAAGAGAGACAGAGAGAGAGGGGTGCTTTCTTCTTGAAGTTCAATTGCAGTCCGCCCCAAACTTTTCTGTGAGGCACAATTCAATCAATTCCCAGGTTGGCCAGCAGATTTGTCATGTGACCAGCTCTTTGTTTGAAACAACATCGCCTGCGAGGGTAGTTGATTCTTCAAAGCTTATTAGACACACTCGGTGGGGAGGTGGAGTGCTGGCTGTTACACAGGCAAGATGTGGATCATCACTGTTGCCCAGCCCAATCTTGCTAATTGAATCAGGGAGCACTTCCATTGTCTCTCTATTCAACTGTCTCTCAGAATGCAAATGTGCAGCCATGTTTTCAGCTGTTCAGCTCTGTGATCTTTTTAAACAAGTTATTTTAAGTGTCCCATAAAAGTTAAAATAGTGTCCCATATGATGAAATTGATATGTTTCCATTTGGCAGGTGTGGTTTCGTCACACTTTAATAAAAAGCTTGTATCAGCAATGGTGACCACAAAACTACAGGATTTTCATAAAAACCCATCTGGTTCACTATTGTCCATTAGGGAAGGAAATCTGCCATCCTTACTGGGTCTGACCGATGTGTGACTCCAGACCCACAGCAACTGTGGTTTACACTTAACTGCCTCTGAAATGGCCTAACAAGCCACTCAGTTATATTCAGGAAGGTGGCTTACCACCATCCTCTGAAGGGCAATTAGGGATGGGCAATAAACAAATTTTAAAGGTTTGCCTAGTTTAATGACCCTTTCGCTAAGTTCGGGTGTCATTCAATGTAAGTAAG
Source organism: Heterodontus francisci (assembly GCF_036365525.1). Taxonomy (NCBI): domain Eukaryota; kingdom Metazoa; phylum Chordata; class Chondrichthyes; order Heterodontiformes; family Heterodontidae; genus Heterodontus; species Heterodontus francisci. Next base: position 46,667,198 of record NC_090400.1, read on the forward strand.
CTGATGAAAATCAGATATATTCCTATTTATTCAGTAGGGGAATCAGGAAAGTATCCACTAACTGACTGAGTTGTTTGTACATGCTGATCAAGAATCGTTATCTTATCTTGAAACCTCAACAAAACATAATAGTAAAATTCAACAGGAGCAAGTTTAAAATTTTAAAGAAAATAGTAGCTCCTTTTAAAAATGCAACACTAATTTAAAATTATTTTTTATATTATTATTTTTTAAATTATTTTTCTTCATCAGTTAGCTTCCCTCTCCTCTTCACCCGTGAACTTTGACAGTAAAGATCAGGAGGCTGTTCGATGATGGAGTCGTTATGGCCAAGCTCCATCTATTCTTCCTTCGTGTCCATGCATATATACTTTCAATAAGAAGCAGTCAGGAGGGTAACTGCAGTCAGGAGCACGAGTACTGCCTGATTTTCCCCTCTCCAACCCAAGGAGGTTGAGGCTAATTGCCCCTTCTGCCATCCCAGCTGAGATCATCTGACATTACTGGGACCTTTCTAGTCTGTAAGTGCCAGCTGTCACTTGTAAACTTGCTGAGCCATTGGTGAAGCCTTAATGTTACATTTGTAAAGAAGGCTTTGGAAAACTAGTCTCACGCAGACATGCAATCTTAACTAGCATGGTCAGGAAATACAAATGTAGCAAACAGAGCCTGGGAAAGAAATTTTGAAAAAATGATAAGTAACTGGGAAGCCTTCTGAAACAGCACATACAATCTCCACTTGTAACAGATTGAAAGAAGGACAGATTAAGAAAATCTGCCAGATATAATGTACTCCCTCCTGTCTGCACAAATGCAGTGCTGGATCCCTGGGTGAATGATGGCAAAGCAGGCATAATCTTAAATAAAAAGACTTGCATTTATCCAGCGCCTTTCATGACCTCAGGATGTCCCAAAATACTTTACAACCAATAAGGTGTAATCACTGTTGTCAAGTAGGAAATGCGGGAGCCAATTTGCACACGGGAAGTTCCCACAAACAGCAACTAAGTAAGTAACCAGATAATGTGTTTCAGGAATTTGGTTGAGGGATAAATGTTGTCTAGAATACCAGGAGAATTCCTCTATATGTATTCTGGATATGCCCAGCAATTATGTCCTACTGGCATTATGTAGTATATGTAATAAAATATATTATCCTGCTTCCCATCAAACAGTTTGGTGTCAGAAGGGACTGCTCACAGGAACCTCGTTAAACTTCACCACTAAGGAACTTGGATTACCAATATCTGAATCACACTAACTTCTGACTGGAATGAGTTTTCAGGAATTAATAGTCTCAAAAATGGATGCACCAATTGAGAAATGACTATATTAAAGAGGTGCTGTCTTTGTACAAAGGCTTTGATGCAACACAGAAAATAGTGTAGAAACATGTTGTCATGGCGGCACAGTGGCTAGCACCACAGCCTCACAGCTCCAGCGACCCGGGTTCAATTCTGGGTACTGCCTGTGTGGAGTTTGCAAGTTCTCCCTGTGTCTGCGTGGGTTTTCTCCGGGTGCTCCGGTTTCCTCCCACAAGCCAAAAGACTTGCAGGTTGGTAGGTAAATTGGCCATTATAAATTGCCCCTAGTATAGGTAGGTGGTAGGGAAATATAGGGACAGGTGGGGATGTGGTAGGAATATGGGATTAGTGTAGGATTAGTATATATGGGTGGTTGATGGTCGGCACAGACTCGGTGGGCCGAAGGGCCTGTTTCAGTGCTGTATCTCTTAAAAAAAAAATGTTGTCGAAACATTGTCACATGTTCTGCCTGCAATATTATTGCAACCAAAATAACATGCAGGTGTTCTTCCTGCCTCTCAAACAAGACAATGACTTTTCTCCCCTTTCTCTTGCAAGCATTGACTGACGTTCCTATATATCTTTTAGGCAATGGCAACACTCCAGTACCATTGTGCAACTGACTATTTCTCATGAGCAGCCTTGGGTAATCATGTCGCAGCCTATTTAATATGAAGCGCATCACAACCAAGCCTTATCAAATTCACAAACGTGCACTTTACAGTCTTCTTCTTAGGCAGTCCCTTGGGAACAAGGATGACTTTCTTTCACTCCAGGGTTGTGGGTCCTTAGGTGACTGAATAGTCCAATTCTGGATCCGTAAGTGAGGCAAGTGAATGGGATGCTCGAAATTCCGAACGCTCCTTCCATTGTTTGCACTTGGTCGCTGCCTGGACATGTCTGTGTTGTTCGAACTGGCTGGCACCTTCGCAGATGCTTCTTCTCCATTTTGGGTGGTCTCGGGCAAGAGATTCCCACGAATTGGTGGAGATGTCACATTTTTTCAGGGAGATTTTAAGTACATCCTTGTCGTGTTTCCTCTGCCCTCCTGGTAGTCTCTTGCCGTGACGGAGCTTGGAGTAGATAGCTTGTTTTGGGAGTTTGTGTCAGGCATAACTGACTAGCCATGACCAGTGTCTCGATACTGGGGATGTTGGCCTGAGAGAGGACACAGATATTGGAGTGCCTGTCCTGCCACTGAATTTGCATGATCTAGCGAAGGCACCGCTGGTGATATCTCTCCAGGGATTTGAGGTGTCTGCTGTACAGTGCCCATGTTTCCGACAGATTCAGGAGGGTAGGTAACACTGCGGCCCTGTAGACCATGAGCTTGGTGCCAGGCTTGAGGTCTTTGTCGTCAAACACTCTTTTTCTCAGATGACCAAAGGCTGCGCTGGCACACTGGAGGCGATGCTGAGTTTCATCGTTGATGTCTGCCCTTGCTGAGAGGAGGCTGCCAAGGTATGGGAAGTGATCCACATTGTCCAGTGGTGCGCCGTGGATCTTGATAGTCGGTGGTGGGGGGGGGGGGGGGGGGGAGCGCAGAGATGAGCTGCAGGAGCAGACTAGTAGAGGACCTTTGTTTTCCAGATGCTTAGCTTAAGGCCCATTCTTTCATATGCCTCCATGAATGCATTGACTTATCAAATACATAAATGTACACTTTACAGTAAGGCATCACTGGCTATCAAACAGGAAGGTGATCCTGGCTGATTTTCCCTGCTGCAAAGTCTTGGGGTAGCAATGTCAATTGTAGTGCATCCTCTGCTGCCCCAGCTGAGGTAACTCATCACAGACCAGGGATCAAACATTGTAGCTTCCTGGTCTTTGTGGCCTAATAACATTCCATACAGTGACCATTGAGTCATCAGAGGAGCAGAATAATACCTCCTTATTTGCAAGACAAATACAGATGAGGGAGGCTTTTGATTCATTTTTCTCATCCATTCAAAAAAAAGCACCCACCATGGACTGAGTGCTTCTAACATTTTCCCTCCACTACTCTTCCTGGGAGTCTGCTCTAAGTGTTGATTACTCTTTGTGGGAAGAAATTTGCCCTGGTATTTCTTTTCCCTTTCACCAGTTAGAATCTCTCAATATACTGTCCTCCTCAGTCACTTCTTTCAAGGCTAAAAACCTTCAGTTTCTCTAATCTACATTGTCCCCTGATGCAAGGCATCTCAAGGCATGACACAAAATGTGGAAGTATTGTGCACTGTGAGGAGGATAGTGATAGACTTCAAGAAGACATAGACAAGCTGGTGGTAGAGGCAGACATGTGGCTGATAAGATTTAATGAAGAGGAGTGTGAAGTGTTACATTCTTCGAGGAAGAATGAGGAGAGGCAATATAAAATAAAAGATACAATTCTAAACGGGGTGCAGGAGCAGAGGGACCTGAGGGTGTATATGCACAAAGCGTTAAAGGTGGCAGGGCAGGTTGAGAAATGGTTAATGAGGCATACGGGATCCTGGGCTTTATAAATAGAGACATAGAGTACAAAAGCAAGGAAATTATGATGAACCTTTATAAAAGGCAGGTTTGACCTGAACTAGATTATTGTGTCCCATTCTGGGCACCACACTTTAGGAAGAATGTGAAGGCATTGGAGAAGGTGCTGAAAAGATTTACGAGAATGGTTCCAGGGATGAGGGACTTCAGTTACGTGGATAGATTGGAAAAGCTGGTGCTATTCTCCTTCAAAAAGAGGTCAAGAGGAGATTTGATAGAGTTGTTCAAAATCATGAGGGGTCTGGATAGAGAGAAACTGTTCCCATTGGTGGAAGGGTTGAGAACCAGAGGACACCGATTTAAAGTGAATGGTAAAAGAACCAAAGGCAACATGAGGAAAACTTTTTTACACAGCAAGTGGTTAGGATCTAGAATGCACTGCCTGAGACTGTGGTGGAGGCAGATTCAATCATGGCTTTCAAAAGAGAATTGGATAATTATCTGAAAGAGAAAAAATCTACAGGGCTACAGGAAAATGGTGAGGGAGTGGGACCAACTGAGTTGTTCTTGAAGAGCGTCGCATGGACACCAAGGGCCAAAAGGCCTCCTTCTGTGCTATAATCATTCTATGATCTCTTCGTGACTCTTCTCTGAACAATCTCCCCTATGTTTTTGAACCCTAAATTGGAAACAGTACTGAACATATAATCTGACCAAAGCTCTGTAGTTTTACCGAGTACTTACTCTCTTTGACGCCTTAACATCACCTTTATAATCAGCGTCATTTGTGTAGTGTGGGCAGGAAGGCAAGCATGTGCAAATTTATACATTTGTTTTTGATTAGTGCTTAACAAACCAAAGAATCATTAACATCCATTAAACTAGATCAGTGGTCCTCAAACTTTTTTGGTTGAAGGACCCCTTTTTAAATGAATTGATAATCACACCCCCTCCCCATCTAAATTATAATACTGTACAATACCTGGATGAACTTGTATTTTGCAATATTTCTTTTGAGTTTAGATAGTTTAGAACTTCCCTCTCTTGAACAAGGCTGAACTGACCTGGCACCCACCACCAGCCTTGGTAACTGCAAATCTACCTGGCAATCTTCCTCCTGCTCTCAGCACTCCTCCATGCGCGCTTGCCTCCGAGGTGAGACAGCCAGCCTACTCTGCATACTTCGCTGGTTGTTAAATGGGACATCTTGAGGGTGTGAAAAGTTTACATAAATGCAAGTTATTTCTTTCTTTCTCTCTTTCAGGAGAGGAAGGGAGAAAATGGAAAAGAAAAAGTAGTTTGTAAGAAATCTGGGTTTCAATATCCTGATAACTCTTTTGCAAGGAACCAGACAAATCCAGCTCAGCTCAAACTAGGATGTGAACCAGTACAGATTGAAATTAATTTAGTTTACTAACCCTCAAGCTGCTGAGTGAGCTTTTTCTTACCAAATCATCAAGTCAGAAGACAGATGACAAGCCATACACTAAACACAATTTAATTGTTACAAATTACAACTTAAAGTCAGGTACACAAACGTTTAGAGTCATAGAGAGATACAGCACTGAAACACGCCCTTCGGCCCACTGAGTCTGTGCTGACCATCAACCACCCATTTATACTAATTCTACATTAATCCCATATTCCCTACCACATCCCCACTTTTCCTCAATTCTCCTACCACCTACCTAAACTAGGGACGATTTACAATGGCCAATTTACCTATCGACCTGCAAGTCTTTGGCTGTGGGAGGAAACCGGAGCATGTTAGGGTTTTCCTTTTCCTTTTGGGCCTCCTTATCTCGAGAGACAATGGATACGCGCCTGGAGGTGGTCAGTGGTTTGTGAAGCAGCGCCTGGAGTGACTATAAAGGCCAATTCTGGAGTGACAGGCTCTTCCACAGGTGCTGCAGAGAAATTTGTTTGTTGGGGCTGTTGCACAGTTGGCTCTCCCCTTGCGCCTCTGTCTTTTTTCCTGCCAACTACTAAGTCTCTTCGACTCGCCACAATTTAGCCCTGTCTTTATGGCTGCCCGCCAGCTCTGGCGAATGCTGGCAACTGACTCCCACGACTTGTGATCAATGTCACACGATTTCATGTCGCGTTTGCAGACGTCTTTATAACGGAGACATGGACGGCCGGTGGGTCTGATACCAGTGGCGAGCTCGCTGTACAATGTGTCTTTGGGGATCCTGCCATCTTCCATGCGGCTCACATGGCCAAGCCATCTCAAGCGCCGCTGACTCAGTAGTGTGTATAAGCTGGGGGTGTTGGCCGCTTCAAGGACTTCTGTGTTGGAGATATAGTCCTGCCACCTGATGCCAAGTATTCTCCGAAGGCAGCGAAGATGGAATGAATTGAGACGTCGCTCTTGGCTGGCATACGTTGTCCAGGCCTCGCTGCCGTAGAGCAAGGTACTGAGGACACAGGCCTGATACACTCGGACTTTTGTGTTCCGTGTCAGTGCGCCATTTTCCCACACTCTCTTGGCCAGTCTGGACATAGCAGTGGAAGCCTTACCCATGCGCTTGTTGATTTCTGCATCTAGAGACAGGTTACTGGTGATAGTTGAGCCTAGGTAGGTGAACTCTTGAACCACTTCCAGAGCGTGGTCGCCAATATTGATGGATGGAGCATTTCTGACATCCTGCCCCATGATGTTCGTTTTCTTGAGGCTGATGGTTAGGCCAAATTCATTGCAGGCAGACGCAAACCTGTCGATGAGACTCTGCAGGCATTCTTCAGTGTGAGATGTTAAAGCAGCATCGTCAGCAAAGAGGAGTTCTCTGATGAGGACTTTCCGTACTTTGGGCTTCGCTCTTAGACGGGCAAGGTTGAACAACCTGCCCCCTGATCTTGTGTGGAGGAAAATTCCTTCTTCAGAGGATTTGAACGCATGTGAAAGCAGCAGGGAGAAGAAAATCCCAAAAAGTGTGGGTGCGAGAACACAGCCCTGTTTCACACCACTCAGGATAGGAAAGGGCTCTGATGAGGAGCCACCATGTTGAATTGTGCCTTTCATATTGTCATGGAATGAGGTGATGATACTTAGTAGCTTTGGTGGACATCCGATCTTTTCTAGTAGTCTGAAGAGACCACGTCTGCTGACGAGGTCAAAGGCTTTGGTGAGATCAATGAAAGCAATGTAGAGGGGCATCTGTTGTTCACGGCATTTCTCCTGTATCTGACGAAGGGAGAACAGCATGTCAATAGTCGATCTCTCTGCACGAAAGCCACACTGTGCCTCAGGGTAGACGCGCTCGGCCAGCTTCTGGAGCCTGTTCAGAGCGACTCGAGCAAAGACTTTCCCCACTATGCTGAGCAGGGAGATTCCACGGTAGTTGTTGCAGTCACCGCGGTCACCTTTGTTTTTATAGAGGGTGATGATGTTGGCATCGCGCATGTCCTGGGGTACTGCTCCCTCGTCCCAGCACAGGCATAGCAGTTCATGTAGTGCTGAGAGTATAGCAGGCTTGGCACTCTTGATTATTTCAGGGGTAATGCTGTCCTTCCCAGGGGCTTTTCCGCTGGCTAGGGAATCAATGGCATCACTGAGTTCCGATTTGGTTGGCTGTATGTCCAGCTCATCCATGACTGGTAGAGGCTGGGCTGCATTGAGGGCAGTCTCAGTGACAGCATTCTCCCTGGAGTACAGTTCTAGGTAGTGCTCAACCCAGCGGTCCATCTGTTTGCGTTGGTCAGTGATTATGTCCCCCGATTTAGATTTGAGGGGGGTGATCTTCTTGATGGTTGGCCCAAGAGCTCTCTTCATGCCATCATACATTCCTCTGATGTTTCCGGTGTCTGAGGCCAGCTGAATATGACTGCATAGGTGTTGCCAGTAGTCGTTTGCGCAACGCCTAGCCGTTCTTTGTGCAGTACTTCTGGCTGCTTTAAGTGCTGCGGATGTTAAATCGCTGGGGGCTTTCTTGTAGTTCAAAAGTGCAATGCGCTTAGCGGCTATGACAGGTTCCAGCTCTTCATTATGAGATTGAAACCAGTCTGCATTTCTCTTCGCACTTTTGCCGTAGGTGGTCAAAGCTGACTCATAGATGGCGTCTCTGATGTGGGCCCACTTGGTCTCAGCATCCCCTGTGGGAGTGTTTTGAAGGGCTGTTACAAGTGAATTTAGAAATTTTTGTAACAGCTGTGGGTGAGAAATTCTGCTCGTGTTGATGCGCGGGTGGCCCTTCTGCTTGGAATGATGCAACTTCTTTGGTCTGAGTCTAACCTTGCTGCACACCAGGGAGTGGTCGGTGTCGCAGTCCGCACTGTGGAAGCTGCGTGTGATTTGAACACTGTTTAAGGCGGCTCGCCTTGTGACAATGAGGTCTAGCTGGTGCCAACGACGTGATCTTGGGTGCCTCCATGAAACCTGGTGACAGGGTTTAGTGTGAAAGAACGAGTTGGTGATGCAGAGGTTATGATAGGTACACAACTCAAGCAGTCTCTGCCCGTTCTCATTCATCCTTCCAACGCCATAGCGCCCAAGGCAGGAGGGCCATGAGTCATGGTCGGCCCCAACCCTGGCATTAAAGTCCCCCAGCAGGAATAGGTGTTCGGTGTTGGGGATGCTGCTAATGATGTTATGGAGTTGTTCATAGAACTGGTCTTTAGCTTCAGGTGCGGAACAGAGTGTTGGAGCATAGATGCTGAGTAGGTGTACTGGACCAGAGGTGGTGAGCAGTCGGATGGACAGTATGCGTTCCGAGCCATTTGAGGGAGGCTCTATCATGCTGAGCAAGGAGTTTCTGATGGCGAAGCCCACTCCATGCTGTCTTGGTTCTTCAGGATCCCTGCCCTGCCAGAAGAAGGTGTAGTCTTGCTCTGCTAGAGAGCCACTCGCGGGGAGGCGAGTCTCCTGAAGTGCTGCAATGTCCACATTGAGTCTACTGAGCTCGTTGTTAATGATGGCGGTCTTCCGAGAATCGTTGATTTGTGTAAGGTCTTCCGACAGGCCAGGACACATAGTTCTGACGTTCCAGCTTGCAAAGCGAAGGGCTGGTACCTTCTTTCCTTTTTTAGGGTTTAATAGACATGTTTAAATGTAATCAGCATTACCTAGCAATTTAGTAGCTAACTATTAGTAAGCAGAGTTACTTATAAAATGCAAATTGTTGTTGTTAAGACTGCTCAAAACTTCGTGCTTTAACCAAGCTTTTGGTCACCTATCCTAATGTCTTCTTTGACTCTGTGTCAGTATTTGTATGATTACAATTTCAAAGAAGCACCTTGGGACATTTTACTATGTTAAAGGCACTATTTAAATGCAAGTTCTTGTTAACAAAATGAGTAGCAAGGCTTGCAAAGGCAATTCAGTATATCACTAAATGAGCACTAATGTATGCTGAGTATTAACTATAGTGGTAACCAGACTCTATTTAGGAGATTACTTTAAGGAAATTCCTTAGAAAGTTGACAAGTTAACAGCTTTCAATAGGCAGTCTATCAAACAGCTTAAGTCTGTCTGTGATTAATAACATTCAGAGCTAACACAACCCCATTCTCATGAGCAGCGTGAATGAGTCTATCCTTCCCTGGATATTAGTGTTAGTTTCTGGCGTGCCAGAGTTGCAGAATCCCTTCATTATTAGGATATATTTCTCACTTGAGATCTTCCACCTTGCGCACAAGTGGCAATATCTGAGCTGGCTTGCCTCTTGCCTTTCTCGATCTTGGACTACACACAATTAAATAACACTCTTAGCTCTGCCTGTTACAAGTTGGTGTAACCACAGTTTAGCTTCTAACCTCTGACGCTCTGTCTTTATATGCTGTACTGGTAACAATACCTCTTATACCTGTTAGATAAAAGTTATCAAAGAATAGAGGAAACAAAAGTATTCTTCCAATTAACAGGGAGAGACTACATAAGACAGTAACTTCTATTAAAGACAAAAAAAGCTCTTGCTTCTGAGTGACCCAGGTGTCAGCCTGGCTCACCCTTTTTTGTGTCAATCATTGCCAATTGAAGCAGGGAACCGGACATAAAAACAAAAAATGCTGGAGATACTCAGCAGGTCTGGCAGCATCTGTGAGGAGAGAAGCAGAGTTAATATTTCAGGTTAGTGACCTTTCATCAGAACTGGCAAAGGTTGGAAATGTAATAGGGTTTGAGAAAATAAAGCGGGGGTGGGGTAAAAGATAACAAAAGGGAAGGTGTTGATAGGACAGAGGGTCACAGAGAATAACTGACAAGAAGGTCACGGAGCAAAGGCAAAGGGTGTGTTAATGGTGTGGTGAAAGACAAAGTGTTAGTGCAGAGACGGTGTTAAATGACAGAATCATGAACAGCTCTGGCCAAAAGCACAAACATGAAAAAAAACAGTGGGCAGGCACATGGTAAAAAAATGAATGATGAAACAAACTAAAATAAAACTTAAAAAAAATAAAAATAAAAAAGGGGGGCAAGTCATGCTCTGAAATTATTGAACTCAATGTTCAATCCAGTAGGCTGTAGCGTGCCTAATTTGTAAATGAGATACTGTTCCTCGAGCTTGCGTTGATGTTCACTGGAACACTGCAGCAAGCCCAGGACAGAGATATGGGCATGAGAGCAGGGGTGTGTGTTGAAATGACAAGCGACAGGAAACTCGGGGTCATGTTTTTGGACTGAGCGAAGGTGTTGCGCAAAGCGGTCACCCAATCTGCGTTTGGTCTCCCCAATGTAGAGACCGCATTGTGAGCAGCGAATACAGTATACTAAATTGAAAGAAACAAAAATAAATCACTGCTTCACCTGAAAAGGGGTGTTTGGGGGCTTGGATAGTGAGGAGAGAGGAGGTAAAAGGGCAGGTATTACACCTCCTGTGATTGCATGGGAAGGTGCCGTGGGAAGGGGACGAGGTGTCGGGGGTAATGGAGGAGTGGACCAGGGTGCTGGGGAGGGAACGATCCCTTCAGAATGCTGACAGGGGAGGGGAGGGGAGGATGTGTTTGGTAGTGGCATCACGTTGGAGGTGGCGGAAATAGCGAAGGATGATCCTTTGGATGTGGAGGCTGGTGGGGTGGAAAGTGAGGACAAGGAGAACCCTGTCGCGGTTCTAGGAGGGAGGGTAAGGGGTGCGGGTAGAGGTGCGGGAAATGGGCAGGACACGGTTGCAGGCCCTGTCAACCACAGTGGGGAGGAGTCCTCGGTTGAAGAAAAAAGAAGACATATCAGAAGCGCTGTTGTGGAAGGTTGCATTATCAGAGGAGATACTTCAGAGACAGAGAAACTGGGAGATGGAATGGAGTCCTTACAGGAGGCAGGGTGTGAAGAAGTGCAGTCGAGGCAGCTGTGGTAGTTGGTGGGCTTATAATGAATATTAGTAGACAGCCTATCCCCAGAGATGGAGACAGAGAAGTCGAGGAAGGGAAGGGAAGTGTTGGAGATGGACCATGTAAAGGTGAGAGAAGGGTGGAAATTGGAAGCAAAGATGATAAAGTTTTCCAGGTCGGGGCGGGAGCAGGAAACGGCACCGATGTACTGGAAAAAGAGTTGGGGGAGGGGGCCTGAGTAGGACTGGAACAAGGAATGTTCGACATATCCCACAAAAAGACAAGCATAACTAGGACCCATGTGGGTACCCATAGCAACACCTTTTACTTGAAGGAAGTGAGTGGAGTTGAAGGAGAAGTTGTTCAATTTGAGAACAAGTTCAGCCAGGCGGAGGAGGGTGTTGGTGGATGTGGACTAATTAGGCCTCTGTTCAAGGAAGAAGCGGAGAGCCCTCAAACTATCCTAGTGGGGGATGGAGGTGTAGAGAGATTGGACGTCCATAGTGAAGAGGAGGCGGTTAGGGCGAGGAAACTGGAAATTGTCAAAATGACATAGGGCGTCAGGAGAGTCACAGATGTAGGTGGGAAGAAACTGGACCAAGGGAGAAAAGACAGAGTCAAGATAAGAAGAAATAAGTTCAGTGGGGCAGGAACAGGCTGAAACGATGGGTCTGCCAGGACAGTCCTGTTTATGGATTTTAGGAAGGAGGTAGAAGCGGGCTGTCTGGGGTTGTGGGACTACGAAGTTGGAAGCTGTAGAGGGAGATGAGGTCAATGACAGTCCTGTAGCTTGATGTTTGGTGGTGGGGTCATGGTCTCGGGGGAGGTAGGAAGAAGTGTCTGAGCGTTGGCGCTGAGCCTCTGCAAGGTTGAGGTCGGTACGTCAGACAACAACAACACCACCCTTGTCTGTAAGTTTGATCACAATGTTGGGGTTAGAACTGAGAGAACGGAGTGCAGCAAGTTCAGAGGGAGACAGGTTAGAGTGAGTGAGGGGGGCAGAGAAATTGAGACGGCCAGTGTCTCGCTGACAGTTTTCAATGAAAAGATCAAGAGCAGGTAAGAGGGCAGAGGGAGGGGTCCAGGTGCAGGGAGAATGCTGGAGGTGGGTGAATGGGTCTGCTGGTTGTGGGTGGAGGACTCCTGGTCAAAGAAGTGAGCCCGGAGGCGAAGGTGACGGAAGAAGAACTCAACGTTATGCCGAGCGTAAAATTCATTGAGGTAGGGGCGAAAGGGGATAAAACTGAGTCCTTTGCTGTATACAGAACGTTCAGCGTCAGAGAGGGGAAGGTCAGAGGGTGAATACACGGCAAGGGGTCAGATCAGAAGGGATGGGGTCAGAGGGAAGAGAAGGGGAAGAAGGATCTGGAGGGGCATTAGTCCCTATCAACTGCTGGAGCTTGCATTCCTTAACATCTGAAAGGAAGAAAAAAAGTTTTTTGTTAATAGAACCAGACAGATTGGCTCCACTTTTACAACTCCCTCTCCCTTACTTTCAACAAAGGAATCCATGCAAATATGAAGGGTTGTGACCTGTTTATGACTCCATAAGAGCCTCTTCCCTAGACCTACACTAAGCATAATGACTTCACTGCTTAATTGCTTAAAAGCCTGTAACTCCGTATTGTATGGGCATCCTTAGACAGTTTACAGGATAAGGTCCCTTATGAATCTCGAAGAAAACCCTTTGGGCAATTTTATGAGGCAACCTTCCCACAAGCTTCTCTCAAATTTTTCTCTCATTCTGCAAAGTGTGGCTACCAAATCCAGGAGGATGTAACTCAATGTGGAAGTAAATGCATCTGAGTGTTATTATAAAATTATAACAGTGCAGAATGGGACGGAATTCAGGTATTCTTAGATGACATCATAAGCTATGATCTCATGGTGTTAAGTGGTTTTACTACATGCTTAGATTCCATTGTAACCTTTTTTTAGAAATAACTTTTAGTTTTTATTTAATTCTGTCAGAATGTACACACTTTCTCATGGTAGAATACTGAAATACAGTGTTCGTGTTTTTTTGTATATTACATTGGAACATACAGTACTGGAAAAGACCATTAGGCTTTATCTAGCTGGTCCCAGTGGTACAGGTTGCTTGCAGATACATGCATTAAGAGTCCATATAGTAATACAGTTCTTTGCTCTTGTACAGGATCACTAGTTAGAACGTCAGGGTCTTTCCCTGTAAGGAGCCTCACCCTTAACTCTTGCCTTGCCAATTGTTACTTTACATAACACTGTAGCGCAGACATTTATTTGTAGAGCTGTGGTGTATGACAGTGCTGACAGGATACTGTTAGGCTTCTCTGTGAGATAGCAGTGCTGTGATATCATGTGATGGGCAGAAGCTTTGAGTATTTGGGCAGATTGTTATTGACAGAGTATTACTCGGTCATTTGCTGTCTTGCGTTGAGTCATATTAAAGAGCCAGTATGTTTGCCCATTTAAAGTTAAATATTAAAAGATTATACACCTGCAAATGTTACTGATTGAAGAATGTAACCCAATAAATGGGTAACTTAAACATAGCATTCTTAAAGAGAATTTGTTTTCTTAAATAGAAAACGATAAAAGTAATTTTCAGCAAAGTGCTATAATTGGATAATTATTAGTACTTTAGAACATTAGAGCACATTGTACAAATTTCTAAATGTATGATGACTATTAAGATCATAAACATTTAGAGTATATTATCCAGATGCTATAATGTATGATTATCATGATCCTTAATAGGCTGGTCATCAGTGAAAAAGTGTTTTTATTCCTCAATAAAAACAGAATGCAGTGACATAATTAACAAAGAAATGTGGTATTATGTTATAAAAATGCCATTACAAAGCTGGCACATGGAATCATTGCGACAACAATGAGATGTTGCTCTGTGGATTGTTCTCCCATAAAATGGGAGCAATCCCCTCTCCCTCCATAGGAAGTCTTGCAACTGAATAGGCCTCAGATGTATAGGCTTTCGTCTTTCCTCTGGACACCAACCTATGAGGTTGAGATAGTGGTGCAGATGCTAGGCAAGTCTGCACCTTCTAAAACCATGCCTAGGCTACCATAGGAACAGGAACATGAAGTAGGCCATTCAGCTTCTCAAGCCTGTTTCACCATTCAATTAGAACATGGCTGGACTATAGCTTAACTCCATCTACCTTCCTTACTTCCATAACTCTTAATACCCAATCCGAACAAAAATCAATATTGTGAAGCACATTATCTTTCTACTTTTGTAAAAATAGAGAGCTTTCATTGAGATGGTGACTTGCACTTTCTCAGGACATCCCAAAACACCTCAATTGCCTTTGAATTAAAGTCAGTATTGTTTTAAATAAAACATATTTAAATAATTTGTAGCTGATTATGCATTATTAATGACTGCAATTGAGGGTGGCAGTAATGAACTTTTGCTTCAATTGTTCTAAATAAAAAGGCTGAAGACATTATTTCAACACAGATTCACTTTTGGATTATAATGTTCTGAACGTTGCAACCAGCATTTGCTTAATTAACCATTTGACTGACATTTATTTATGAGCTTCCAAATTGCTCAATGGGCAAATGATACAGCAGTGGATGATTGTTATCAGCTCAAACAATTAGAGTATACTAGTAAATCTCCTGTGTTGTGGCCCACAGTACCTGCAAAGCAGAGATCAGTTGAAGGTTGGAGTTTCATCCATCAAGTAAACTTCTCTGTGCTCAATGAAAAAAAACAGAAAGCTTTTTGAGCGATTTGTGATAAACCAATATCCAGATTGCACAAATCAGATTAATGAGTTTATATGGGAAAAATTCAATATAAATATGGATATTGGAATTTATAATGGCAAAAAGTTGACATAAAATGTGTGAGAAAAACATGCCAATGGGAAGTCAAGTTGTGCAGACAGGAAGTGCACATAGATGTAAGATTTATAATAAGATTTTTGGAGTGCTACAATTGGCATCAAAATTCATGGGTAAAGATTCGTAAAAAATGTCAAGCACTGTTCCTGCTCCTGATTACTATCATCAACCCAGCTGGAAAGTGTGTTAATTTGACATTGGATAAAGAGAGAATTGGACTTGGCTGTACTATTCCCGATGATTGAATAGCCTGCCAATGCTTTTGGCACAGACCCGAATAATTTTTATTTGGACAAGAAATGGGCTGGTACCCAGCAACCAAACAATGGCTGCACCATAAACAACTAGAGTGGCATCTGTGGGTTACCTCATTTAAATAATCTGCAAATTCTCCCTGTGTCCTTCACATACACAAAGAGTAATTTCTCAGTTGATTGAGTGGGGGCAGGGGCAGTAGAATGGGGAATCAGCACTACAGCAGCTTCTAAAGGGTTGCTGCATTTAAGCAGTGCAGTTTGTTTTTATTAGTGGTTAAGTATTGCTGTGCAACATAGCTGAATGGTCCCATTCATTAAGCAGAGCCTGAAGGTTTATTTGGATCAGGTCAACGTAAGAAAAGTGCCAAACTTTGGTGCAGAAGGTAGTCAATCAAATAAATACTGAGTCCTTTGTACATTGCTAATGGAAGCTCAAGAGAGAAGAAATTCTCCAGGAATGGCCAAAATAGGGAAGGCTAAAGGGTGCTACTGAAAGCAAGAGAACACCTGAACTATGCTCAAAACAAGAACTCAGCCCACACTGTATGTTGACGTATCTGCGAAAAGTTTGCAAAGCACTGGCTCCACAGATCATCTCTTAAGCCCTCTAAATACTTTCTTTGAAGCTACACCCCCACCTTGGATAGGCTTCCTATTACTGGCATGTTGACTCAGTAACTCTCTTTGGCTCCTATAACTGATTAGGGTTAGGGTTAGGGCACTCTGCTTATCCTCCTACACAGGTAGAACATAAGCAGATCACTAAATGATCATAAAAGAGGCAGCTCTGGACAAAGCAGGCCAAGTTGTAACCATCTCCTACCCACTCGCTCCAAGTGCCTGTTCACTTACATGTTAAGCCTGACTGGCTTCTGGCATTGCACACTGAAAGGGAGGAGAAAACAAATGAACAGTAACAAACTAGCACAGAATTCACATTTGATAAGTGCAACAAATACAACAAAGTTATGCCAGAAACATTACAAGTGCTGCTTTGGTTGTACGTCACCAATTCCTAATTGTTAAAAAATGTGATCAATATTTAAAAAAAATTATTACCAAGTAGGTTCAGCAAGTTCTGTCAGCCGCTAAGTTTATTAATGTGTTTTAAGCAAGTGGAGTAATCGTATATTTTTAGATTGTGTGAAACAAGACTTGGAAGGTTTTGCTGAAGATCCTTTTTCAGTTGGATTGTGACTGCTGATGTGTCGAGGTGTACACTGGTGAAGGTCCGTATGGAACATGGGTGATAAATTGGGAGGGAGAGCTGACAGCAGTGATAATGAGACAGTCCATGAAGGAAAACAGTATCAAGAAAGCTAGTGACTGAAAGCATTTACTTTTTTGATTGATCAGATTTTACTTCATGCAAGACCCTTAAATGTCAAAAAAGTACCACAAACCACCGCCCCCCCCCACCAAAATGAAAATGCTGTAGACACTTCAATAAGACTGGAGGCTGCGTGTTTTGTCTCCCTTCTTGCACTGTTCACTTCTTATCGCTCAAAAAAAAAATGAGTGGTTGACAGATTGTGTTGGGCACACATAACAGTAGCAGCTCAGACAGCAATACATGACAGCTGTCCCAACAGTTGTAGTGTATGGTGTATATATGATATTAAGAACAGAAGAAATAGAAGCAGGAATAGGTCATTCGGCCCCTCAAGCCTGCCCCGCCATTCCTCTTCTGTAACTTGCTGTCACAAATTGTCTGGTATTATTGTATCCGTTATATGACACTGTAAACTTTTCAGTTCAACATTACATTTATGCAGTGTTACTGATGACCTTTTTGTTAAGGGCCAAAGAATGTCCAAACACACTGCACCATAGGATGATAGGATATGTGTCTGTAGCTGTGATTTCCCTGTGTACAGCTCCTGACTCTAATAATGCCACAGTGAGCAGTGGAGGCCAGGCATTCTTCCACAAGAAGAGATAGATAAAATGATAAGACTAATAGTTCTATGAAATCTTTCTGTTTTAACAGAGATCTTTCACTTGCTGTACTGTGTGGGAGTAAGGAAAGGAGTGAACGGCATTGACTCCTATCTCAGGCAACATCTCTCAGATGGTTAGGCTCTGAACCGACACCCATTGCCACATGGAGCAGCTTTTGCTGAGGACCGCCAATGACCCAGTCTATGTGAGCATCATGTTCTAATGTATATCATATCACCTACATCATTTCCAAACTTTACCCTCCCAACCGCTGATTACTGCCATTACTGTCTCTATCACAAAAACAAGGCGTAGCATTCAGTGCTAAGCAACTGCAAGGAGCTTATCATCTCCTCACTTGAGGTTTTGACTTTTTACTGATGAAACTGTGGGACTTTGATTGTGTCCATTCTTTATATGTGACCCTACATGGTGGTTTTCAGCAGACTATTAACCATGGAGAACAGTATATGCAAGCTCAATCCTGATCGCACTTGAAGTCCAGCTAAGTTTCCAACTTTCTCCTATACTCTTTTACATGCGAATCCCATGGAGAGCGTTGCTGTGGCTGCCTCCCTCTCTTCCGCAGCTTGTCTGTGCCTGGGTTGCTCTGGAGAGGGAGCCTGGGGCCTTTCATAATGGGTGGCCACTGCAAGGAATAGAATGCCTGATAGATACAGATAAAAGTATTATGATTTAGATTGTTTCCTTTTTGCTTTGTTCAAATTAGACTTTATGTTGGAATTATTATAATGGTTGTGCCTCCTCACCATGGTGCATTTGTTTCTCTGTTGATGACACTGGGGGAACCCAGTATGGCCCTTACTATTCAACTGAAAAGGCATGTTGGGGGACAGCTCCATTGGTGGCTACAGCCCTACAGTATTTTGCCCAGAAAAATATTTTTTGCATGACTGTGACCAGTGATTGCCTGCAGGCTGTTTCACCATGTAGAACATCACAGCAGATCCAATCCTGTCCTAAGATGATGCAATTCCCAGCAGAGAATGACAAGCTGGAGTGGCAACCCTAGCTAATTTTTCCCCTCATTTGGCCAATTTAAGCATTGTCTGCTGCCTGCCCTGCAAAGATCAGTTAAGTCAGAATGGATTGAGGATCAAATCTGGGATCTGACTGGCTCTGAACAGCAGTGAGTGGTGCATCTACCCTGAGCTGTCAGAAAGCTGTAACTTCTGATGACTGAGAGTCCCAGGACATCAAGAAATGGACAGTTTTCAATTTGTTGGTTACTGGCAAGACTGTGGAACCTGAAAAGCTCCATTAACATTTGATTATATGTAACTTCCTTTATTTCAGAGTTGAAAAATTCTTTAAGTGCAAAT
Source organism: Heterodontus francisci (assembly GCF_036365525.1). Taxonomy (NCBI): domain Eukaryota; kingdom Metazoa; phylum Chordata; class Chondrichthyes; order Heterodontiformes; family Heterodontidae; genus Heterodontus; species Heterodontus francisci. The sequence continues at coordinate 46,685,609 of NC_090400.1, forward strand.
ATATTAATGACCCGGATTTTTCTCCCAGTGGCAAAGGAATGGCTTTCACCGTCACCTCATGTGCAACTGCCGACAGACTCTTTGCTGGCTCGTCGGTGGAGATTTCTACGAATTCAGCTTCTGTTTCAGTGCAGCGCTGTCCAGAGAGGATCTGTGGTGTCTGTGAACAACATCGAGACTTTTCAACCAATCAGTTTGAAATATCCTCACTGAGCCACTCAGTCCAAACCAGGAAGTAAAAAAAAACCCAGGAAATATAAATTACATTAAAATCATGCACAGACAGCAAAATTAATATTGGGAAATGCAGGTGGGATTCAGGGAGAAAGATAAAAGAGAAAAAAGAAAAGTCAAAAGAATGTATTTTTTAAAAGAAAATCTGCAACATTAATTTTCTTCTGAGAGAATGAGAATTTTTCAGGGCCAGAAAGTTGTTCAGCAGTAATTATCACATTATGCCATTAAAAACTCACTTACTCATAAACATACCAGCCATAACCTTTTCAGCTGTTTTTAGTGTTAAACTAGTGGGCAATTACCCCGAATTCACACCATCACAATAATTTCAGGGCCAAGTTTACCTTTTATGTTAATACTTAACAGGTACTATCAGCAATTAAAAAAAAAGTGTTCCCCTTCGTAAAGGGGCACCACTAATAAACCAAATTAATCAAAAATTAAAAGGAAACTTAATACATCAGATCAATATTCGGTTACGGGTGTTGATAAAGCACTCCTGTCCCATCTCATCCCACACCTGGTGCCCACTGGTTGTTGACAGCCTCAAGCACACCGGCGGACACTGTGTGCTCCATCTCCAGGCACACCTGGTTGTGGACCTAACTGCAGGAGAGAGGGGTTAAATGGCCTCCCTTGATTGCATACTGCCTGGATCTGTTAATGACCACCTTGGCCAGGCCCTGGAGTAGTCCCACCATGAGGTTTTCCGATCGTACCATTCCCCTCCTCACCAGATGGCCAAAGATCAAGAGCGTGGGACTGAAGCCCAGCCAGAAATTCAGCAGCAGCCCTTTCAAATAGTGAAACATGAGCTGCAACCTCTCATACTCTAGGCAGGCGGGAACATGGAACCCTCCAGAAATTGCAGGCGGCCTGGGTGTACGTGAATCTACTTAAAGTATTTGTTGCATGGGACTGCCCTGTGCAACACCCTCCATGCCAAATTCCCAATGAAAAGAAGGGAGGACTCCTACATAGAGAGCCCTCCACTGGGGACCCCTGCCTCCTCCAGACAGCAAAATGGTGTGCCACCAATGACGGGCTATTAGCAAGGACCTTGGGGAATCTCTGATAGCAACTTCTAGATTTCCACGCTTAACTGTGTGTGCGCACAGACACCAGAGGTTGCTCTCAGATTTACCCCTATAACGGTGAGCAGTGATAGCCTCACCATCCACTGTTATTAAAATCCAGGCCAATACATAATGTTATTTTTCTAGGTAAAGTAGGATCTGCAATTGTGGAAACATTTTTAAAGGTCGTTAAGAATTAACTTTCAGCAAGACAAAAATGGATAAAGGTGCCTGCTTTTAATCAAGTGAAAAACTTCCTCAAAAAATGCCATCTCCTGGCAATCTTTGACAAACACTATCCAAACCCGGTCTACCTTGTGAAGTGTTGGTGGAAAAACTTAAAGATATCGACTTATCAAGTGCCAACTGTTTTGGACTGAAAGTCACTCATTTTTGGATTTCAAAAGAAAACACATTTTGATGTGTCTCACTGGTTTGGGGCACATATCTCACTCTTAAGTAGCATTGCTTTCACTTTTGACAGCTCTGCCAAGTTTGAATTTTTTTTATTGAAAACATCTAGCCTGCTTATACACTTTGGAAACTTAGCATAGCACTATATGGACCATTCCAAGCATCCTATAAAAAATCAAATTCACTCTATCCTCTGAGTAAGCTGGTAGGTTTGATGAAGACTGGGTGGGGGAGGGGGAAAAGGCCATTGAAAAAAAAGCGCAAAGGGCCTTTGAGCGCGCGAAGCCTCAAGACGTCAGTGCTGTCTCGCTCTCCGGAAGTTACCGTATCAGTCCGCAAAGCCTGTGTGGATATGACAAAAGGTTGGAGTGGGAAAAGGCTTACGAAAGCAAGGATAATCTGGAGGAAAAATGATGTGTATTGATTCTAGCCTTTCTTAAAAGAATATAATCTGGTCTGTTGGGGAAGGGATTCGTAGAAAGACTGGAACTCTTTTGTTGGCAGTGTAGACATCCGCGGTGGCCGGCCCTACTTGCTGCCGTTGGCCTTCCTAGAATGAGGCGAGGGATCTGGCCGCCATTTTATTTTGCTCTGGGAAAGGAGCAGACGGTGGTTCTTAGTGAGATTGAGACTTTTTCGCCTTGTTCAGTCATTATCCAACGCGTTTTATTTTTTTATATATAAAAGTTGTGTTTTATAAAAATCGTGTGCGTTTTTAAAGTTGCGCATACCTTTGTGTCTACTAGTTTTTTTTCAATCCGTCTTTTTTTAAGTCACGCCAACCGTCGGGCTGGAGGGGAACGGGATGCAGAACCATAGCGGCGTGATTCGGGGCCCAGCGGGCAACAACGACTGTCGAATATATGTCGGCAATCTACCTCCAGACATCCGGACCAAGGACATCGAGGATGTCTTCTACAAGTACGGCAGTATCAGGGACATCGACCTGAAGAACCGCCGCGGCGGCCCACCCTTTGCCTTCGTCGAGTTCGAAGACCCAAGGTACAGACAAACATGGCACTACCCCCACCCCACGGCCTTCCCCATCCCCCCCCCCCTAGCCTCTCCCCATCCCCCCCCCCTAGCCTCTCCCCATCCCCCCCCCCAGCCTCTCCCCCACCACCCCACTCCCTTCCTCCCCTCACCACCCCACTCCCCTCCACCCCCTTTCTAAGCCCCTATCCCTCCCTCAGCTCGTTCCGTCCTGTGTCTCAGCCACTTTTAGCGCCCATTTTTTGGTGCATGGGGTCCAGTGTAATGCCACCGCATGGAGATGATTGTATTTGGTGCAATTTTTTTTTTGGGGGGGTGGAGGAATTGCTTTTGGTACAATTTTTAAATTTGTTGGGAGAATCGCTTTTTGGTACAACTTTTTTTTAATTTTTTGGGGGGGGAATTGCTTTTGGTGCAACTTTTAAATTTGGGGGGGGGGAGAAGAGAATTTGGCGCAACTTTTAATTTTGTTGGGAGAATTGCATTTGGTACAACTTTTAATTTTTTGGGGGAGGATTGCGTTTGGTGCAACTTTTAATTTGGGAGAATAGTAGGAATTTTGTTTCCTTTAAAGGAAAGATGCGCTGTCTGCTCAGTTTGAGTTACACGCTTATTGATTTAGGAGAGAAATTGACCTAATAGTTGTGGAACGTCAATGATAGACATTGCGTTTTTGATATAGGTTTAGAGATTTTTTAACTGCGGCTACTTCGATGCACGAATTTAAATCAAATGTAACGCGTTTAATACGCTGTGTACGGACTCGTTTTGAGGTTTTCGTTTTGAATTTAACAAGCTGATCGTGTGCGTTTAATTGAAGGCATCTATATCTGATCGCCATTTTGCTGCAGAAGGAAAGGACGCCACGCAAGCCCTTTGTTTGGCGGGTTTTTGCTGCAGACCCCTGTAAGCAGGAGAGGAGAGCATCGCGTGGTTTTGGGGAAAACTCAATTAATTGAATTCAGGGGCGGACAGGTTCACTTTGGTATGTTGTATTTCGGTCTGTACACGCTGTGATGCTGGACTTAACCAGAACGCGCGTTGTACAACACATGGCGGCCCTAATATACTATGTCGATTTCAGTACGCGTACAAAGGTCGTATTAATAGCGGACCTTGGGTTAGGAGGTTAACATTTTCGATATGTTAATTATTGCACGCCCCCAATTTAAAATAGTTCGATTCTTATACTATCCGTTGCCTGCTTGCAACTCCATATGGATTTTTTTTTTACATTCTTGTGCTTTCAGAGATGCCGAGGATGCTGTGTACGGTCGAGATGGTTACGATTATGATGGTTACCGTCTGCGTGTTGAATTTCCACGAAGTGGGCGAGGGACAGGACGAGGGGGTGGTGGTGGTGGAGGCGGTGGACAGACACCCAGAGGAAGATACGGGCCCCCCTCTAGGCGCTCGGAATATAGAGTGGTAGTTTCAGGTGAGGCAATAAGTGCAGTGGTGATTTTTTTACTTGATTTTTGAATAACGTTTGAACGGTTTATTAATGAAATTACCTTTTCAGGGCTTCCTCCAAGTGGCAGTTGGCAGGATTTGAAAGATCACATGCGGGAAGCAGGTGATGTATGTTACGCTGATGTTTTCCGTGATGGAACTGGTGTCGTGGAGTTTGTTCGCAAAGAAGATATGAGCTATGCAGTGCGAAAACTGGATAACACAAAATTCCGATCACACGAGGTATGTTACCTAATTCTGAAAGCATTAGAGCTGATGACTAAGAGCCATTACTTAACTATTCATTTGGAGCTTCAGGTAAGGCAAAGTGCTCAAGAAATTGAAAGGAATGGCTCAAGCAAATTGGTTTCTGGTTATGGCTAGTACCTTAAGACACTAATGGGTGGGTAATATTCCATTTTTAATTCACTGGGTGAATATACTGTACTAAAACCATATTTTCTACTTTAATTATAATCCAAAAATCATGTGCCGTATATTGAAAGAGAAACTATTTTGGTTGAAAGTTCGCCATTGAATGACCTAATGAGGTAGTCTTTCAGCAGAAAAGAAACTAACGTATTGTTAGCCATATTCAGTAGCTTTCCTGAATAACGTTTGAAAGTAGTGAACATTTCTCTTCACGTATTCAATAGGGAGAAACAGCATATATCCGTGTGAAAGTTGATGGTCCAAGAAGTCCAAGCTATGGAAGATCTCGTTCACGTAGCCGCAGTCGAACCAGAAGCCGTAGCCGAAGTCGCAGCAGAAGCCGTAGTTACTCTCCCAGACGAAGCAGAGGATCTCCCCGCTACTCGCCCCGTCATAGCAGATCACGCTCGCGTAGCTAGATCGTAAATCCATTGATGGAATTCCTTGTAGTACACCACCACTTTTTTTTTTCCCTAAATAGAACGGATTCTTTATTTTTAAAGCCACGTTAACTTGTTTTATTCAAGTTTAGTACGCAATTTAAATTGATATCCATATAAAGAGGGTTGCTTCTCTTCATTGTTAACATTCCCTCATGTCATTGCTAAGGTCTGACAGTTGTATAGACAGAGTAGGTTTGGAGTCTGGGAAGCTTTCAAAATGGTGTCAACATAACTTGGATTAACAGTAAACTGTTGCAGTAATTTGTTAATGTTTATAGTTGATTTAATTTCAATTGAATAAATCTAATGTGAGAATTGTAGGAGGCTATGTAGATAGGACTGTTGTGAAACATTTTTGTGAAAACCTTGTGTTGTACCTTATCTTACCTTTTCATGTATCTTCCTATAGACATATCTCAACTGAGGATGGATTAAGCATTCTTTGGATTAAAGGATTGTGGAGCTCATTTCAGTCATATTAGGAATGTCAAATCGTGTCTAATTGGAGGAGGAGGAGGAATCTGATCATTTATGGAGGCAATGGTATGACTCCAAGTGCTATTGTCACAATTAAACTTGGCAGTATTGAAGTTGTGCTTCTCTTGTACAAATGGTTGTATAATCCATGAGCTGTGGTGTTACTGTGCCGCGTTGCGAAGTTCTGTGCGGCATCAATACTGCTGAGCTTGCATGTTCTGTGTGACTAGTCTGGCATTGGTTTTCACCATTTTGAACAGAAGTCCTATTGATTAAAACTTTAAAAAAAAAGTAAAGAATAAAAAGTAAAATGGCTGTCTTTCAGCACAGTTTGGTTACCTGGATCAAAAATTCATCAGTCTAGTTTGTAATGCAGTTAAGTGGTGAATTACATGTACAGTACAACTCAATTACTAGATTTCATATGGTAACTAGAAATGAAGGTGTCAATGAAAGTAAATACTGCACCAGTAAATTTGTGCTAACTGAAGTGCGTGTGTAGTAATACTATCAGGGCTCGAATTGATATCCACTAGTCCAACATCTTGTTCCTTTCATATACATCCTAAACAAACTAAGCAGTATCTATGGACATACTTTAATGTAGTTAAGTATGCTGAATGTATGGCTTCTATCATGTGTGCCCATTAGTGGACTACTATGATGTTGGGTTAGTGAATACTTAACTACAGTAGTAAGTTGTCTTTTTTTAATGGTATTGTGGAATAAAGTTTAATATGTAACAATGTTCACATTGACTGTGGGGGTGTGGATGCAAGTTGTGCTGTTCATCTGTCAAAACATCTGTAAATATTAGCCAGATGACAGCTATAACTGTCCCACCCCATATAAAATTTGTTGTTTGTTATATCTAACGTTTGCCTCCTTTTTTGGTTTTGCTGGTTATTAAAGGTTTGGATTGGAGAGGGCTCATTGGATCCCAATCCTTGGAGCTGGATCTATGGATTCAATTCATTGTGAGGATAGGATAGGGAGGATCATAACATGGATACATGGAGCGGGATCATATTACCAGGAGCTGTAGGAGTGGATTCCTGCCCCAATCAAACCGTGTATTTGTGGATTTTTTTGTTTCTCCTTTGTGATTTTTTTCCCCCCCATACCTGCAATTGGTTATTCCAAAAAAAAATCATCCCTTTTATTTTTGTCATTTGAAGTCCAATGGATGCCCCGTGGGATTGGCTTTTTTTTTTGCCTTTTTTCGTAAACGGAGTGAAGCCAGGACCAGGAGAGGTACGCTGGAGCAATCTCCTTGGATGGATTCGGCATTCAGGATTTGGTAACAATTTAAGGAGGGTGATATCTTAACTTTTTGTAACTATTATGGGATATTTTGTTTTTTAAAAAAAAGTCTGAATTGGCTGTGCATACTAAAATTAAGGGAATAGATAAAATTGATTAATTTTTGGCCCAAAAGGATGACTTTATTCATAGCTTAAATGTTTAACCTCCATTTTGACAATAAATTCTTTTTTAATTGTATGTTTGAGTTTGTGATTTTGTGAACAGGTGTTTGGCTTCCTTTTTGTGTAATTTGTCAGGAGTCTAAGCAATTCTAAAACTGTTCACAACAAAATGCTGAATGATATGCATTTTATATATTCCCATTCATTTACAAGTTGCATCGCCACCTTGCTTATGCAAATTCTATATCCTTTTTTGTTGGTTAATGAGCCAGGGTTCCCCATGTGTAATAATGTATTGGTCTTACATTTTGTCATGCTGGTCTCTGCCAGTAGTTTCCCTGACTCTTCAGTTAGGGACAAAGTTGAAATGGAACAACTAACGGAACAATCAAGGTAAATCCACATTAGCATTGTATAATTCCACAACTAAATTGTTAGCCCTTTTATTAAAAAAAAAATCAAATGCTTTATCTCGGTATACTAGAATTTGATCGAATTTCCCATGATATAAGAACTTCCCACTTTGTCTTTCAATAACAGATCTGTTGCCAGATGGATGCTGCTTTCTAAAACTAAAACAGGGATGATAGTTTTAGGATTTATTTGGGTTGGTTTTCATTTTTCACTCCAGGAAATGGGGTTTATCCATTTAAAAAAACAAAGGAAAAGTAGAACATGATGTTGCCACTAGTTGCTCCTGAAGCGCACACTTTGAGTAGTGTAGAGACATCTTGTGGTGAGCATCATTTGATATATTTTGTATGTGCAATAGTGCAGACATTTCTATTTTTTCCAACACTCCGTGAGACATTAAATAGCACGTACCTGATGAGTGTAATGACTAAACACAGTGAGACGAAGAATGTTGTGAATTTTAATAAAGGATCAACAAAGCCTTTGCTGTTTTTTTCACATTTCATTGTAGTGGAGTATTTTCTATCCTGTTACCTTGATCTACACATTTCCCATGTCAAATATTGCAAAATGCACATTCTTTCCTTATTAGAGATGACCATCACCACTTCTGCTCTGCACCTTGGTCTTTCATTGCTGTTTGAAACAAAAATAAGTTTGCACATTGAAACATGGCATCTGTGACTTAATTTGCATAGCAGATTTGGGTAGCCTGAATATTCTGGTAAGTGAATAGAATACATTAATTTGTAAAAAAAAAATAATAAAAATAAATTGCCTTGTGTCATAACCATCCGTGATGATGCATAAAGCCATGAGGCTCTAATCAGCAGTGCTCTGCATAAACTATGCTCTGCCTAGCTGGTTGCTAGTATTCAAATAGGTGCCAGATTAATGTCAAGTGATACAGCTGGACTACACCACTAGGTTAAAGCAACAGGAATGTTGCTTGAATGTTTGGTTTAGTTTCTAGTAGATGGTTGGGGTCTAAAATTCACATCCTGAAAGTTTGATTTCTCATTTCACCCCCCAACCCTCCTTCATGATTACACATCCTCTAGTTCTGAAGTACATAGCTTAGACTTGAGCTTTCAGGGCTGTTCCGTAATTGTAGTGGAAAGATTTGATGCATGACATCAATAATCTGCAGTTAGCTTTCCATCGACAAGAAAATGATCTTTGCTTAAAGACTAGTTCGTGAATTCGGAATCTGCTTTTGGCAGTGCTGTAAAATAACAATGTCTGGTTCACTACAAGTGGACACATTACTAACCTGTTCATATCAATTAATTCAGCTGATGAATTCTGTGTTTCTGGTTTTCTGTACGTTGGTCGTTTAGGTATAAGCAGGAATAATACAAGTCTACCGTTTGTACTCTTGCACAACTAGTGACCTAGAGAAAGCTGTATAAGCTGCAAGCGCTCACAGTGGTCATGTTTTAATTGATGGTATATTAGCAATTTTTGTCAACTGTTGAGTTCATATTCCTCCAGTTTTTTGGGTGACCAGAACGTGTATTCTAGGTGCAATACAAGGTCATAATGATAAAACTAGATTCTTAAAAATTCCCTCTAAAATATGGAGTTTTTGGGGTGCACATAACTCATTGGCAGACTTTCAGCACTGCAGTATTTTGCTTTTACTATCTATGGAATAACATCTTTTGAGTACATTAGTGGACATGGGGAGTGAATTGTAGTTTGATCAACCTTCCCCTCCTAGAGGGAAATCCCATACAGTAAATGATTGAGAAATGGAGGATCTCATTACAATTTACATCACTAATATAGACAAGGTATTGTAATGGATTCCTCAAATTTGTTGTGATCATCTGTATATTGGCAACCTAATTGCTTCAATTGATCCCCAGCACATTCCATCCACTTAATACCTGACCACTGTGATTCCTTATTAAGTGGTAGTGTGGTTATGTGAAGTATTCCACAGTGTGTTGCATTTAGTATGTAGGTACAGACATGGAATCCTGCCCTAGTATAGAAGCTCAGGCATTAGGTTTCCCCACTGTTGTGTCCCAATTCCAGGTATTAAAGCATCTCGAAAGTTCTATCCTGTTGCATTAGTGCATTGAGCATCTGGGAAATAAATTCTGCAATTGGTTTGGGTGGAAAATGAAACATTTTGACCTGTGATCTATTCAGTCTGTTGTCACAATGCTGACTCCATTTCTTATGCAGATCCAAGCATTCAGTTAGAAGCCGTACCCTCTTTATTTCACTTGTCCATTCCTAGTTAGAGAGATTGTGGTGGCAGGTGTAGAATTATTAGACCATGTGGCAATAATGTTTCCATGATAGCACATTTTGGGATTTTGGTCCATTCAGTCTCTGTTCTAGGTGAACAATATTCCTAATTTCATGTGTGCGCACTATTCCTTATTCTTTTAACTTTACATTGACTTGTATTAACCATCAGTTTCTCTTAAAAGGTTGATATGGCCTCTGCATTCCATAGTATGTATGGAAAAAATGCCTATGTGCTAGATCTTTTGCATTTAATCTTGTAACAATGCTCCCTCATTCTTGACCTGACAACCAGTGGGAAAGCTCTGCTTTTACCTACTCAATTATTTTAAACAAATTGCCTTGAGTCCCAATTTCCAGTCAGGATAACTTATAATTGGTGTTTAACAAGTTTCCAGTCCAAGAACAAGCAGTTATTAAAGCAATTTTGTTAGCTTTCTAAGCATCTGTTGAACCTTCACAGTCACTTTGGAGTTGGTTTTTAGCTTGAATATATTCATATTACATTACATTTTCATACTAGATTATAATCTCTCCCCATAGTTTGAAACATCAGCGACTTGGGGATTGTTTTAGGCGTCAGTGGGTTAGCACTTGGCTGATGGAATAACAATATTTTTGGCTGATGGGGTCCTAAATGAATGAGCAATCTGGTTATTTTGAACCCTATGCAGCTTTGTGCATTTTGTTCTCCAAGCAATCTGACCAATACAAATCTTTGGGAGGAAACTTGATTTGTTACACATGGGGCAAAATTAAGTGATATATACAGTATGTTTGGGGGAGGGGGATTAGGTAAATAATGAACTGGCAGTGATTACAAGGCAGTAATCTTAATGAATGGTTTATAACTGACTTCAATTAGAGATTTTTGCCTTTGAATTGTTCCAGTATGGGGATTTTAGTATGTAATATACTGTGGTTTTATTCTCTTTTGGGACTTTTTTTGCAGGTGTCATGGATGGTGATGGCCATTATGCTCCATGTAGTTGATGCGTGATGACGTCAACACTGAAGGATTAACAATTGTGACGTGATTACTGCAAGTTTGAGTGATAATCAGCAGTTGATTGCCAGGAAATGGAGCACATACATCTAGAATGGATACCTAGTAGTGAGTTAGCCTGATATATAATCTCTTGGTTCAGATGACATGAATGAATATTTTTAAACATTGCCTGAACCCTGAGATTAATTGCAGAACTCATGTTACATCTGTTAAATTTTGAGCTTTTACAATCAACATTCCCAGATTTCTTGACATTTTTAGAAGAATTTAGCTTAGGGTACGTTCCTTGGAGGTTACTCCTATCCATCAAATGGATAACCAGGCTAGACATTTCATTATAAGCTTCTCATCATGAAAGTAGCAGGAGGGTACTATATATAATAAATATATATCACTGACATACTGAGTTGCCTGGGAGAGGCTAATGCAAAGACCATCATTTTGGGGAATTGGCTGTGAGGTAATTGTCCCTTTTCCCAGTTTTTTTCTAATGGTAGTCTTAGGACAAATACCGTGTGCACCAATATCTAGTGTTCTGATCAAAAGTAATGGTTTGTAGTTCTTTAGTCTCGTCATTTGATACTTTGTACACTGTCTACAGTTAAAAGCGCAAAAGTGGGATAGTGTAATCCTGTTGTCAGCTGAACTCAAATATCAGGTCTAAATGTAAGCATGGTGCAGTGTGAATTAAGACTATTGCATTTTGATTTATTAAACTGCAATTTCTACTGAGGTGAAGGAGCTGGTTAAGTGATAGCTAGCACTAAACAGGTTATCCAATACTTTATGTAAAATATGGTGAGGTAGAATTCTGTTTTGAGGTCACAGAATTCTTGGGGGCCCTTGTTTCATGTTGAGCTGAAATGTTATGCTCTAGTATTGCTGAAGCAACACTGAACCATGGGAATGATTAACAGTCGCATGCACGATCCTTTTTTATTCATTTCATGGGATGTGGGTGTTGCTTTGTTGCCCATCCCTAGTTGCCCTTGAGAAGGTGCTGGTGAGCTACTTTCTGGAACTGCACTCCATCTGCTGCAGGTACACCCACAGTGCTGTTTGGGAGGGAATTCCAGGATTTTGATCAAGCGACAGTGAAGGGACGACTATATCCATGTCAAGGTGGTGTGGCTTGGAGGGGAACCTGCAGATGGTGGTGTTCCCATGCATGTTTTCCTTGTCCTAGGTGAAAGGTTGCTGGTCTAGAAGTCGCTGTTGAAAAGCGGCGTGAGTTGCTCCAGTGTGTATGTAGTATGTATGTAGTACACACTGCTGCCACTGTGCGTCAGTGGTGGAGTGAGTGTATGTTGAAGGTGGTGGATGGGGTGCCAATCAAGTGGGTTGCTTTGTCCTTTTAAGTAGCGAATTAAATTTTAATATCTATGAAATAGATTCTGCAATCATAATTTCTGTTCTTTTGAAGTGTTGCATTTCAAGTCTGAGTTTCAATATACCCCAGTTTTACACTCTGGGCACCAGCAGTCATCGATTTTGCCAAATTTGTTTTTTTTTTGTGAAACTTACACAATGAAATAATTTGTCTCTTGGGTCTGTGCATAAATGTTCTAAATTAGGTTAATTGACAATACATTTCCTGTTACATTAATAGTAACAGTTACAAAATAAAGGTATATTCTGAAGAAAATTATAAGTCACAAATAATGCAATTTCTGAACTCAAACTATCTTGGGGTGGGGAGGGGGTTGATGTGACAGTTGAATCATTCAACTGGACTATTGATATCGTTGAAATATTTCTTTTCCTATTATCGCTTGATATATTTTTGTAAACTTTGCTGTTCCATCCCTCATATAGACTCTTATTCCTTCCATTCTAATACAAAAAATAATTGTCTTCCAAGAATTAAGATTTTCTCCGTTCTGCTGTAGACTGATACCAGATGTAAAGGTATTAAGGATTTGTGGCTTGTAAGCAAGTTGATTTTTGAACTTAAATATGTAATGAACTGTTGGCTGAGTTATCCAATAATAGGGCAGGAGTGTTCAAACAGTCTCCAAACTCTGGCAATAAAAAGCCTACAAACTCAGACCTTTGAACTCCTCTTGCTGGTTTGTCCCTTTTGAATTTGGGGGCATTTGAAAGGGCTTGTTGGTGGATAAATCATCTGAGTGCAGCAGTCATAAGCAGTTTCAGATAAATGGGAACATGGATTTAAATTCTAGATATGGCCCCTGAGGCCCCATGGAATGTAGTCACGTTTGAGTCAAAATCCTTGTACTCCTAAATGGTAGTTGACAACCAACACTGAGGATGGAGTATGAATCGCAGGATGCTCAAATGTACTTATGCTGGAGTAATTCTGAAGGAAAATAAGCTGTCTTTAAGGTGACTACTTGGCCACAAACATTAACGTGATATTCAGTTACGTTTGTTTAATATGGCTTTTAGTGGCTGTTTTAATTATTGGTACGTGATTATTGTGAATACTGTATGTACTATCACAGCTGGCATGAAGAGGGCTGTTTCATATTTAGGTGAGGTTGGGTATCCTTTTAGTGGCCCAGGAAGACCATGTATTTGGATTCATGTCACAGTGATAAAACAGCGTGATAAAACGGCAAAGTAAAAGATTCATTGTGTGAAACTGAGATATTTCTGTATGATATACAAATCGAGGAATTATTCTAAATCAGTGCTCTTATTTTGATATGAGTGTTCTGAGTAACAGAGCATTACTTGCCCTTGCAATGTGTTTATCTTTTCTATACTGTTTTTTTTCTTGTCTGCACCCCCAAAGCATTCTTTGTCAGTGGTCGGTGTGAAATGTTGGCGAGGGTGGTTTTTCAAACAGCAGTTGGGTAGGGAGGGTTTTGGCAAACAGTCAGGGAAAGAATCTGGACAGGGATGGAGGCCAATGAGTAGTTAAACGTTTTGAAGCTGGAGGTGAAGTGCTCAGGCTGGCATTGATGAAGGTGATGTGTGAAAGGGGATGATTCTGTGGAAAATAGTGCCATCTGAGAGATGCAAATCTAGGAATCTGGGAGAACTGAAAGATAACTGGGAAATTTAAACGTCCACTTTAAACCCAATAGCCAGGCACACACATGGTGATATCATTTAATAGCACAGTGCCTGCTGTATATAAAATTAATTACAGTATTACTAGCAGTGAGTTTGGGGAAATGCTATTTTATACTACAGTTATGCCACGGAACAGTATTACGAGGGCAATTGATGTATGGTGACTGAATAATTTTATGTGATTTGGGATTTTTAGAACTTGGGATTGTTCATTTTACTGTGGGGGGGGGGGGGGAAGTCAATTCGTTATATTGATAAAATGGTCTTTTTAAAATCTTGTTTAAAGCTGAGTTTACATGTAAATGTGTTATTTGGAGGTAGGTGCCTGATGCTTAGCACGAGAGAGGGTTAAGTCATGACTTTTGATGCCTCTGGGGGCGAGTCCTGCGATTTGGTAGGGGTGGTGGGTCTGTGGCATTTTGGGAATGCAGCCCTGTATTTTGCTAGCAGGCTGAAGATATGGTCTTGGACGAACTGAAGGATAGAATGTAGAATTTGGTTCATTGGATTCCTGAGGTGGGTGGGTGCAAGGGTCTGGTTGTCGGGCATTAGGGCTTTTGATCTGGTATATTTGTATTCCATGGAAACAGGTTAATTTGTGATTTGTTCCTGAAAAAATACTTCTGTTTATTAAACAGATTTAATTTGTCTTGTGTGCTTGTTCCTAATTTGGAGATCCAGATAGCATTTACTTAAAATTAATTTTCATAATTAAATATTCTAATCAATTTTTGCATCTCGAAGTAAGTGATAGGAATTAGAGCTTGTAGCTTCCATCCTCCAAATGTTTCATACAAGCCTCCCACCCCCTCTTCTAACCCCATCAATTTATTCTATTCCTTTCTCAGTTGTGCTTATCTGGCCTACCTTGATTGCATCTGTTCGTCTCAACTACTCCCTAATCAGGAATACTTCCAACAAAGTGCATTAGAAAACTTTCACCAGAGATATGGCTGCTTTTTGGGATAAAATCCAGGGAAGAATATAAGGGCTTGCATTACTATATAAAATCACCTTGCACAGCTGCTATTTTCAATTCCACTATGAACAAACCGGATTTATTTCTGAATTGTAAATGTAAAAAATTCAAGTCTTTCAGCTTGGAAGGTTTATGAAGTAAAAAGTAGTTTTAATTTAAATAAACTAACATTGGCATTTTAAATCTATCTTGCATAAACACAGAAAAGCTTTTGAAATTTATGAAGCTTATCTTCAAATGTTAAAACAACTAAACAGACACTTAGTAGCTGAAGAGAAGCCAGTCTCAGTGCTACTGATGCATACTGGGAAATTGTGCAGACTGCACATGTTCAGATTGCCAGATCTCTGCATCAGAGTCATAGACTTGATCAAAAGGTTAAGGCTTTGGGGAGATACTAAGACCTTTAAGTAAAACCAGCTTCCAAATATTTAGCATTTTAAAAAAACTTTATGGATAAATGTATGAATATTGAGCCAGAAAGGGAAATATTGAAAGCTTGGTTTAAGATGAGTATTTAAAGGGAGAGAGATCTGGGGAGGCAATGCCAGAAAAGAATCAGTTATTTACACATGACAACATTTTAAGTTGAAATTCAATGATGTAAATAAACTTTGAATATTTACAAGGGTGGCATTGGGGAGTGGAAGAAAGCTTTTGTGCTGTTTTGCTTTGTGTAAGATTCCTGTTCAGTCATCCAGGATTAATTTTCATAGGTCCTTTTATAACTAATTTTCTAATGACTTTCCTCACTTTTGTTTTGAAAAGATGGTGCCTTCATTAATGGCCACATTAGAAAACTTGCTGTGGACACCCTGGGCCTGAATCACACCTTCCAGGTGAAACAGCGATTTACTTGTCCTTTCATTTTAGTATACTGTATTTTCTGCTCATGATTTCTATGTTGGGGAGACCAAATGCAGATTGGGTGATCGCTTTGCTGAACACCTCTGTTCAGTCTGTAAGTGTGCTACTGAGCGTCCAGTTGCTTGCCATTTTAACTCCCCATCCCACTCGTTCTGACCTTGCTGTTCTCGGCCTGCCACACTCCTTCACTGAAGATCGGGGAGCAGAACCTCATCTTTCGATTTGGCACTTGGCAACCTTCCGGACTCGACATTGATTTAGGGATGCAAAATTTCCACTAAATGGCAGATTTCCAACATTGAGGTTTTGAAAATCTGCCATTGGCTTCTCCCTTTCCAATCTTAACCAAAAGACCAGTTTTTAAAAAAAAAAAATCAACTGTCAGTTCCAAAATTTTTTAAGGCCAGTCAACCACAAAGCTGCCTGAAGGTCTTTTCACCAGTTTTTGTCTCTTTTTTAATAGTCTTTCACCTCGATGGGAATGAACTTCAGCCAGGAGAGCAAGTGGATGGAACTGCGTACTTTAGTGTGCCAGTCTTCTATGAATGGCCAAAAAGGTGTGTGTGTATACACAGACCAATTCCAAATGTTTATTTTTGCCGGGTGGTATATCTTAGCTGAGACCACCTAAGAACTGACACAGCTCATTTGACATGGCTTCAAATGTAATGATGTGGGATCAGTAGCTGGCAAGTTGCTGGTCTGCAGCAAAAACATTGGTCTGTCAATAGGAATTTGAAACTTGCTTACGTTTACATACCAGTGTGTGTCAAGTAATTTCTGAAATCCCTGCACAAACTAGTACTGCATGTGAATATGCTGCAGTGGGCATGAGCTGTGTAAACTTGATATCTCCTGTGCTTTGCAGCAACTGAAGTGATCTGGAATTTCCATATAGGTTGCTCAGGTGTATGGCTGAATTCTATTCATTGTACATCCACCTTCACTCTCTATTGCCTCAGTCACACTAAATCTTGAGTCTGTTTGAAGCCATCTCTTGCACCATAGTGATCCAAGGCAAGGAGTTTAACTTTTCTTAAGTTTAATCTTTCTTCATTGTGTGATTTGGTATTGCTTAAGATTATCTGGAAAAGGCTGTCCTGTGCCACAAGCGCTGTGCATCGGCTACAGCGGAACTATCCTGTGAGCTTGCTACAGTTGCTTATAAATGGTCATTCAGCTTCTGAGACTGATAGTACAGTCCTCAAGGGCAATTAGGGATGGGCAATAAATGCTGGTCTAGCCAGTGATGTACACAACCCATGAAAGAAAAGAAACTAGTTGTGTCTATAGAGTGCTGCCTTTCTTCAAGTCAACGCAATAGTTATGATTTTTCAGCTCACCTGTTAAATGCAGCTGCCAGTGCACTATAACAGGAGCCAGAAGTAATAGTCACTGTTGGGATATACAACTGTCCATCGGACCTGCTGCATTGTCGTGGGGCCATACCAAATTTTTGAACCTGAACTGGGGATGATGCAACGGAACCCCAAACTTGTTACTGTAGAGTTACAACACTAGTCGCATTACTTTTTTGGACCCTTAAGAGGAAAACCACATGTTTAATTTTTCATTTACAACTTTAAGCTCTACAAACAAGATTATTTTAGTTTTAGAAACTTTACAATGTGACTAATTTTAAATTATAAAATCTGTAATGAGCCATTATAGTTTAAAAACAAGCATCCATAGAGGCATCACATTTGCTAAAGTTAACCATATATTTTTCTATTTTGTGCTTGGAGGTAAATTGTCTTTTTAAAAAAAAAAATTGGGTAGGAAGTATCGCATGTTAACGGAATGTATGTGATATTCCTGACCTTTTATGTTAATTGCAAATTGGGCAGGCTGCATAACTGGCATATAGTCCTCCTTGCCTGGTTTTGCTTTCTGTCGTAGCACAAACTAAGAAAAATTACCCCACTTGCGTTCAAATTTCTGGATTGTCAATGTCTCTTAAATGTTTACTTTTCATTTAATTTATATATCTACTGATTTGTGCACATCATTTACCAAGGCACCAGAACATGTCATCTGGTATGCTCAATATATATTGCTTTCTATTAACGTTGACACATCTTCACAGAACACCTTTTACATAAGCAAGCTATAAATAGGCAGAAGCAGGACATTGAGAACATGAAGCTCCAATTATCAGCTGTCAGGTAAGTCTCATGAAGTCATGTTCTGAGTACAGTGCAATTTTATTCATTACATATGCAAAATTGCCATTACTCAACCAGTTTTTGATTAACAGTGCTATAATTACATTATTCCTTGTCAAAGAAATTCAGACTTTTTTTTGGTCTTCGGCCACTCATCCTTTGATTTCAATAACATCAGATCGTAACTGCTCCCATTTTGTTGGGCGGGAGGTGGTAATGGTTCTGCGGTTGCAGCTCCTTTAGACCTTTTTTAACTTGTCTGATAACCTTCCCTTTTTGCCTTGTACCATCATCCCTTTTGTTTTATCACTCCTGTCTTCCACCCTGTCACCTTTCCTTTTGTTCTTTCCTCCCCTCCCTCCCCCTTTCCCCGCTTCTATTTGCTGAAAGACTGTTAAATATCCGACTTTTTCCAGTTCTGAAAAAAGGTCATTGACCTGAAACGTTAACTCTGTCTCTCCACAGATGCTGCCTGACCTGAGTATTTCCAGCATTTTCTGTTCTTATTACACAACTTCTTATCCCTCCTGACTTCATTACCTGCAAACTTGGATATCCAACTCTATGCCTTCATCCAATTCGTTAATGTATATATGGCTGAGAAACTGAGGCTCCAGTACAGATCCTTATGGAACACCATTTATCACATCGATCACAGCCAATTCCCTTTTATCCTGTACTCTGTCACCTATCACCCAATCAATTACTGACCCATCTCACAAGATTACCTCTAATTCCGTGCGCTTTTACTTTTCCTAATTGCTTCTGCAGAACCTTGTCAACTGGCTGAGAGGCTTAGGCCCTCAAACAATCAAGACATTGTAGACTCAAAAGACAATTGGATGGACTCATTTATTGATATTTATTTTGTTTACACCTTTATTTTATCCACTCAAAATTTGTCATTGATAACGTGAAGAATTGTGGGGAAACCAGTGACTTGAAGCGTGCAGAGACAAGATTACGGATGTATTTTCATTATAAATGTGTACATATGATTTTACAATGAAGGATATGATAGTAATTCAGATGATGCATATAAAACTGCAGATGTAAGATTTTTAGTAAAGATTCTATATAACATTCATTTACTTATACACTTAAATATTTCAAGTATTAATGTCATGATTGTGAGAGTTAGTGGGATCATTGACCACATTCTCCACTACTTTGAGTGTCAGCCATGGCTGTTGGTAGCACTCCTCTGAGACAAAAATGTGGGTTCAAGTCCCACTCCAGGACTTGGGCACAAAAATCAAGCCTGACACTCTAGTGCATTACGGAGGGAGCGCTGCATGGTTGGAGGTGCTGTTTTTCAGATGAGATGTTAAAACCAAGACCCCATCTGTCCCACAGATAGAAAAGATCACGTGGCACTGATTCAAAGATCAGTTTGGGTGGTTATTCCCAGTGTCCTGGCCAATATTTATCCCTCAACAGCACAAAAACAGATGAAATGGTAATTATCACATTGCTGCTTGGGAGTTTACTATGTGCAATTTGGCTGCCACATTTCCTACATCATAACAGTGACTACATTTCAAAAGTACTTCATTGCCAGTGAAGCACTTTGGGACATTCTCTAGTTGTGAAAGATGCTATATAATTGCAAGTATTTTAAGTTTTGATAACTCAAGTTCCCGGATGTTCTGACTCCACAAAGAGTTACATTCGATGTGTTTTAAAAGCAAAAATTAAGTTTTGGGGAAAGGGCTCCTCGTTGAAAGATAATTCATTAACTCATCTAGGTAATTGGGAGGGCAAACACTTCATACTTTGCTGGAAAAGACTTCAATCTTTGAATATTTTTTTTAAAGCAGTCTTTTGGGGTAAAGGACAGGAGGTTCAACCCTGAACTGTGGCCAGTATGCTAAACAATACTTTAAGTGAAGTGACCTTCTGGTGTAGGGAAGCCTAACTTGTTCACATTTATTACATACATAAAAGTTGTATTGATTGAAATAAATGAAACCGGTAATTGTTGCTCTGTATGCCCATCTTGTGTGAAATAAAGTAATTTAACAACTTGTATCAAGTGTTGCATTGCCAAGTGTTTGCTTGGTCTTCTATCACAGAAGGATATGAATGTTACATTCTTGGGTTATGCTATTATACAAGTAGATACACAGCAGTGTGCGTTAACTCCCATATAGTTGAGACATAAGAACTTGTATTTATGTAGCACCTTTCATTACATAAGGACATTCTAAAGTGCTTCACTGCAAAATAAGTAGTTTTGAAGTGTAGTCACTGATATCGGGTGCCAACTTTCTGATGAGTGCTACCACTGAACCAGTGAAATCCCTCCCCAGGACTTGAGCACATAATCTAGGCTGCCACTTCAGTCCAGTACTGAGGGAATGCTACACTGTCAGCCCACTTATGGGAGTGCCAGGGCACCCTGCTGTTGGCTTTTACTTTTGGCACAGACAGATGTAGCAGTTTGACTGTTCCAAGACATAAGGGACAATCAAAATATTCTGTTGAATTTCATTTGCTATAAGTTTTAAGTACTGCTATTTCAAGTACTCAGACACAGCTTTCAAAATATATACATCTGATGTGTAAAATTTGCAAATGAATTTGTAAGTCTCGAGGTATAGTGTTCAATATCTTAATTTCCCTTCTGCATTTTGTAAAGTCATTGCATCGTACTAAATATTTTCTAAGATGACTGCTTGTTAGATTGTTTTATACATTGACTTACAGTGCATAATTCACACTTAAAGAACGTTTAGTTTATTTTTCTAATTTAATTGGGTTAACTACTTGAAGAACAGCACTGTTTTCTTGTTGCTGCCTTTGTTCCCATTGGGGTCCTGTGATAATTTGAACACTCATGACCTTGTGGTATATCAATAGTTTAAGCCAGTAATAAAAGGTAGATAACTATTTCTTGTATGGGTCATCTGCAAACCAAAATGCAGGTTCAAACTTTCAATGTCATTTTTCTAGTTTACTACTAAGAAGCTTTCAGTCAAACAGTCTCTTATTTTGTAATTATGACCTAGCTGTTACGTTTTCAGGTTATTTTTCTCTGGTTCAGCAGTTGCATGTGGACTCATGTGTCCTGTATGATAGAGCTCAAGTTACAGGTAAATAAAAGCAAAATCCAAGGATCATCATAGAACCCTTCATCTGTACAGTGGCTACTGCAAAGTATCATGTGGCACCTGGCCTAACTGTTCTTTTCCCGTGTTTATTTTGCATATGCGCCTCCTTCCACCCTACTTGAACTACCATCAGCATAACATTTTATTAATTTCTCCCATGTGTACTTATTTAGATTTCCCTTAATTGCATCTATGCTATTTGCCTCAACTACACCATGTGGTAGCAAGTTCTACATTCTAACCATTCTCTAAATAAGGGAAGTTTCTCCTGTATTCACTATTGGATTCATTAGTGACTATCTTATATTTATGATCCCTAGTTTTGGATTCTCCCACAAGTGGAAACATTTTCTTTATCAAGCACCTTCATAATTTTAAAGATATCTATTCAGGCACCCCTCAGCCTTCTATAGAAAGAGCCCCAGCTTGCTCAGTGCTTCCTGATAGTTATAGCCTCAGTTCTGGTATGCTTGCCCAACCTCTTATAAATTATAATGAAACTGTAGGCAATTGCATGATTGACCTCATCTAATAGTCAGCCTTTAATAATGATATTGATGTTTCCTTCCTCCATTTGATCAGTGATAAATGAAAAATTATCTTTTCATGGGAACCACCATCCTGATTGAATTTTACCTTAATGTGCATGTTCTATGCTGTGCACAAAGCAGTTCACAGCCACAATTAATTGTGTATTGTTCCTAATATACACAAGCTAGAAATGTAACTGACAAATTATTTTGTCATACCAGCATATCTGCTGCTGAGATTATGCTTTCCCTTCCACCAGGTAGATGAGAGGATACTGACTGATTTTATGTTGTGAATGCAGTTACAGCACCATTGCAAAGTGAGGGAAAGTATTAAATAAAACAGCACCGTCCCCTCATATTTTTTGAGTGGTGATCTATACTTTGAGCCAGTTTTCTACCATCACTGTCTCCAGCTATCTTTACAGAAAGATTAAAAACTTGTCACACCTGAGAATGTCATTTGAGAGTATCGTGCCCAGAGGGAGAAAATGGTGAGTGCTGAAATAACTAAGTTATCAATTAGAGACCCAATTGATTTAGACGTGAATGAATCAAAAACATTAGACTTGTCCATGAAATCAGTCAAGAAAGTTGGTTCAAGCCTCTATTTTGGCATTTTCTTACAAACGTACTAGTGAAAGTAATACAACATCCTATAAACAAACAATTCTGCATAAATGTGTTCTGGAACGTAATTTGAGACTCCCTGGGTTTGAAACAGTTCTGCAGCTTTTCCTGTTGGGGAAACATCAAGAAAGACATCTTTATCATAGGCCTGTGCTTGCGTGAGAAGACTGAGTAGCGAGTTCATGCAGGTTCCCAGACTTAACCCTATTGCAACAAGGGAATAACTAGGCAGCAGCCTACAGCTCCCAGTTCTGGTATGCTCTCTCCGTGTTCAGCTTTGTCGATGGTGAAACTTGTAATAGATACAATTAGATTATTCAACTTCTAGAATTTGTAGGAAAGTATTTTCCCATCTGTGGTCTGTATCTATGATAGAACCTTGAGTTTCACAGACCGCCAGTGCAGAGACGTATGCAGACTACAGTTCCCAGCATGCATGTGATGTGTGTGTAACCTGAAATGATTCGTGGCCAGAGCATGCCATGAGTTGCTGTGTCATTGCATTAATGGAAAACTATTGCCATTGAAACGTCCTAGGGAACCAGTTCTGGATACCAAAGTAATCTTGTATGAGAGGAGAAAGCTTAAAAGTTTCAAATTTGAGCTTTTAAAAAAAAAAGTTATTAGAAATCAGTCAAATTTGTCTCATCTATGTTCACAGCAAATTGCAGTTTTTGTAAGTAGACTTGCTTTGTCTATAATCTGAAACTTGATGGTGTTGTTTACACTTTGGATATGTTTTAGACACTTTCTCATATCCATTATACAGGATTAACTCCACAGGCAACCCTATGCATCCTATGAACTGAAAATTTACCTAGTTGGCAAAGCACTTTTTATGCTGATTTGCATTCTTGGATAAATAACACTTGAATGCACATATTTTCAGATTGTTACAAATCAAGTTTATTTTAAGTAGTTAATAAAAACCTAAGCAAATAGATTTCATTGGATTGAAAAACTTTGCATACAATTATAATCCCTATTGCAAAACAAATATTTCAAAGTCCTTGGTTTTCCAGTGATACTTAACATGAACCAGTGACTACTCTGGAAGTTGTGAAATTGGGTATTAGTGTTCTGTATTTATCACTGGCCTGGCACTGCTGAAATCCACTAAAGGACCTTGAAGTGTGCAACAGTTCACCAACTTTCTGGTTTTCAAATGCCAACTGAAATAAAGGAGTATCAAAAAGTATCTTTAACAGTTGAATATGACTTGTTTATCATGGGGTTCAAAATCCTCAAGCTGTTTTCCTATAAAGAAGCATTTACTCCCTTTCAGGATAAAGCAGCCTAGGAGAAAAAAGGCTGAACAGAACAACCACCTACATGGATTTGATCATTTAAGTTGTCTAGCTGCCCAGACCTGATTCAAACCCTCCACCTGCCACCCTCATTAAAATAATGTTAGCATAGATATGTATTCTAAATATTCATTTATCAAGTCAGTTTAACTTTTGGTTAGGAACAAAAGTGACATTGGCCAGCTGCAAATTCCTGTAAATAAATATAAAATATTTAATTATAAATAGGGGTTATGAATGGCTATATTATGCCACAGGAGTAACGATTACCACCTAATTATTAGAAGTTGCATGGGATGTGGGCATCGCTATTTGCTCATGAGAATGTGTTGCTAAGCTGCCTTGAACTGCTGCAGTCCCAGGATTTTGATCCAGTGACTGAAGGAATGGTGATATATTTCCAAGTCAATATGGTGTGTGTCTTGGGCGAATGTGCAGATGGTGGTATTCCCATGTGTCTGCTGTCCTTTTCCTGGATGAAAGAGGTCATGGGTTTGGACAGTGCTGTCAAAGGTGACGGGGTGAGTTGCTGTAGTGCGTCTTGAATATGGCGCACATTGCTACTGTACATTGGTGGTGAAGGTTAGATGGGGTGCTGATCAAGTGGCCTGCTTTGTCCTGGATGGCGTTAAGCTTCCTGGGAGTTGTTGGAGCCACACATCCAGACAAGTGGAGAGTATTCCATGACTTGTGCCTTGTAGATGGTGGACAGGCTTTTTGGGGAGTCAGGAGGTGGGTTACTCACTGCAGAATTCCCAGTCTCTGACCTGCTCTTGTAATTTGTGTGTGTTCTGGGCAGAAAAATACCACTCTGTTGGACCATACATAGGTAAAAACTGGTGAATTTATTTAGAAGATTTCAGATCACACAGCAGCAAAAGAAAATGCAAAATATTTGTACAAAGGCTTATGAAACAAAAATTATAGAACTAGTCTGCAAAAGTTTAAAATACCTCTTCAGAGATTATTGCGCAGTTCAACAAACCAAACCTGTGGAGGATAGTAGTCTGGCATTTTTCACAGACCAAGAGGCATCTGACTGAGGAACTGTTGATCAATCAAGTTCAGAGATGGAGAACATAGTCATTTCATATGCAAGCATTCACACCTCATCCCAGCTGAAATATTTATCCATGTTTCATAGGACATCAAATTAGTTCTAGGACAAAGTCTGCAAATCGGAGCGTATGGCATATGCTATTCAAAAGATCTTCAGTTCATGTGTGGGATCGAAGAGAGTAGTTACTGGATTAGAAAACTCTTGTTTCACATTATGAAGAAGAAGAACCCTGCCTCATGGCAGACGTCATTTTCCCAAAGTTCTCTACGTGGTGATCACCTGAATTAAATGGTTGGTGATGAGTAAGCCTGGCACGTGCCATTAGTCTTGGATGTCAAGACCAGGTATTTGGCATGTTGTAATATTTGTGGAATAGTGCAGCATAGCAAGTCGTTTGGCTTATTGAGTGCACCAGCTCCTGAACAGCAATCCAGTTAGTCCCACTTTTTCCCCATATCCCTGCATTTTTTTCTCATAAGGATTCATCCAATTCCCTTTTAAAAGCTCCTGACCATATTTATATGGTTTATGGCAGATTTTGGGTTAGTGTGGCGAGTAATTTTTACTGAATCTCCGCACCTCTAACTGATAGGTTGTGTTTCAATGCTGTGGTCAGGAGGATGGTGGCAACGGACTCACATATTCTATAGTGAGTTATTCTGCTGCTTATGTTGATTGGAAGCAGTTCCCAATATGTATTATCCATCTAAAATGGACTTAAAACTTCCACTTGTCTGTGTCTAATGACCAGCTATTGACTATTCTCCTTGGAGGGTAGGTAAAGGTGGACTTGGTGATGGGCCATCAGAACTGAGTCAATTCTCTGTAGTCGACTTAGTGGTCAAGCATATCTGTAATACTTGGCTTGTGGTCCCCAACGCATTAAATTTAAAATCCTCATCTTCAGATGGTTCCATGGCCTTGCCTAACTATATCCTTCAGCCTTGCATATTTTCCTACATTCTTTCTTTGGCTCTCCAACTCTGGCCTTTAGTGCATTGCCTCAGCCCTACTTTCTGGAACTCCATAACACTCTGCCTCCCTTAAGGCTCAGATTTTAAAAGTCTTTTTGACAAAGCTAACAGATATTCTTCCTAATCTTTCCTTCTGGTTCAACAACCATTTCCATACCCATTCCTATTTATTTGCTCCCCCACCCCAGAGAGTGCCTTGAGATATTTTTTTACATTGAATGTGCTCCATATACCTAAGTTATTATTAAGCCAGTATGCTGTTATCATTATTTGCTCTGGTATCAAGCCTGGCCTTTTTTTCTTGCAAATTTTATGAATAAAGTATATTTTGGATTAAATTACATACATTCAAATTTGACATCATGTAAACTGCAATACAGATCAGTTTCTTTCTATATAGTACATGAGTTGCTTCACTGCACTTTCCTTTACAGGTCTTATTTACAAAGTATATTTACATTATATGTCAAATATTCTCATGCATACAGCCTGAGGGGGTTTTACACAGGTATCCAGTCCAGCCTATTATTTTTTTCAAAAAATATACTTTATTCATAAAAATCTGTATTTTAAAAAAAAAGCATTACAAAACAGCACTAAGTTGACATTCCAAGAAGTGCAAAGGAAATCTGTTTTCTTCGATACAGGAGTGAGTCGCCTCACCACCCTTCCATTCCATTTCATATGCCATGTACATTCAGCCCAGCCTATCAATAGTGGCAGATCTACCTCTCCACCTCTTCAGAGTTGGAATTCTACTCATTTCTTTCTTTCAGTCCTAATTGGACAGGTAGTAGGAAGCTTATCTGTACTAGTAAGCTGCACAGTTTTAACTGGTTAAACGTGAGCAATGCTTAAGTACACGTGTCAATTCCTAAAATATCTTAAACAAGTGGGTTATTTGCTTATGGGGAAGTGGGAGACTATTGGGCAGTTTGTAATTTCATTTCTTGTTTTGGAGACTGAAGTATGGAAATAGATTTCTGCCCATGTCAGATACTTGGTTTAGCAAAAAAAGGTACATTTTCATTTCCTGCTATATGGTAGTGAAAAAGCCCACATACTAATAATTACATGTCCTATTACTGACTGGTGAGAATAGGATGGGGGATATGAGTGCTCAACACCTTTGTCGCAAAGGTTTCATTCCTGATTGTTGTGTGTCGACTACAGAAAAGTGGTAGGATTGATATGATTTACAAAAGTTGTACATCTCAAATCTATTTAAGCACATGGAGCTGACTTTATTTTTAAGAATCCAGAAATGAGGGGGACGCCATCAAACTGAAATTCTCACTGAAAGCGAGGAGAGAGGACATGAGATATATATTCATGTAGAGTTGCTTGGAGCATGAAGTGCTTTGCTGTCAAGAGTAGTTGAAGCAGAGGCCAAGGCACTATTCTGAGGGAAAACGGGATAAAATATTTGAAACCGAGGAAGATGCAGAGTTTTGGGGAGGGCGTGAGGCAGTGGGATTAATTTTGAGTGGCCCTGGCAGAGTTAAAACAGTAGGCAGGGGATTAATTGTTCATGCACCAGGCATTCTGAAGATGCCCCCATCTCCCCCGCCCAGCACTTGGTTGCACCCAGATGAGGTGAAAGGTGACAGGAAGTGGCTGCGGCGGCGGCCATGTTTGCCCCAACGCTGTGTTTTCAGCAGCTTTGTTGTGGCCTCTTCTCCCTGTTGACTCCCCGTCCGGAGGCGAAATGGAAGCGACCTGGGGCGCCTTCATATTTCAGGTGAGGCTGCACAAGGGAGCCGACGGACCAGGTCCGCATTAAAGCGTCGGAATTTGAAGCCCTCGTCGGCATTTTGAAGTAAAGGGTCGGAGAAGTTTTTTTTCCTCTCCCTGTTTGCTGCCTCTCGCCCTCTCCCAGGGCTTAAGCTGCCGACAAGCCCAGCCAAGCACCATTATGATGCTCAGACATCCAGCTGGTTTCTAACCCGGTAGTGTATCACTCACTAAAGAAACCACTTTTTTAACCACAAAAGAATACGTTGGAGAATGCATTTTTAAAATGTACTGCAACCAACAATTCTGAATCCCAATCAATCCAAGGGAATTAGCTATTTAATATGCAGTAAGTTTGCAGCAACAATGTCAGTTGAGTGAGACCCAACCTCCCTCCCCATCCTCCGTCAACGTTACTTTTTGCGTGATTTTTTTTTTAAAAGCTGTTCCTTGTATGCGGTTTATTGTTTTAAAAAATCTTTTCATATGTCATGCAATTAAACTATTTAATTTTATACAGCTTGTTTTAAATTTAGTAGTATAGAATATACTTGTGAACGAAGTTATAACACATGGAATAAAAGGGACAGTAGCAACATGGATACGAAATTGGCTGAGTGATAGAAAACAGAGTGTAGTGGTTAATGGATGTTTTTTGAGCTGGGGGAGGGTTTGTAGTGGAGTTCCCCTGGGGTGAGCTTTGGGACCCTTGCTCATCCTGATATATATTAATGACCTAGACCTTGGTGTACAGGGCACAATTTCAAAATTTGTAGATGATATGAAACTTGAAACAATTGTGAACTGTGCGGAGGATAGTGTAGAACTTCAAAAGGCCATAGACAAGTTGGTGGATTGGGCAAACAAATGTTACATGAAGTTCAATGTGTAGAAATGTGAAGTAATTCATTTTGGTGGAAGAATGTGGAGAGGCAATATAACATAAAAGGTACAACTCTAAAGGGGGGGGGGGGGATGCAGGAGCAGAGGGACCTGGGTGTATATATGCATAAGTCATTGAAGGTGGCAGGACAGGTTGAGAGCGCAGTTAATAAAGCATACATCATCCTAGACTTTATTAATAGGGGCATAGACTGGAAGAGCAAGGAAGTTATGCTTAACTTGTATAAGACACTAGTTTGGCCTCAGCTTGACTATTGTGTACAGTTTTGGGCGCCGCACTTTAGGAAAGACATGAGGACATTGGAGAGAGTACAGAAAAGATTCACGAGAATGGCTCCAGGGATGAGGAACTTCAGTTATGAAGATAGGTTGGAGAAGTTAGGACTGTTTTTCTTGGAGAAGAGAAGGTTGAGAGGTGATTTCATAGAGGTATTCAAAATCATGGGGCTGGATAGAGTAGATAGAGAGAAACTGTTCCCACTTGTGAAAGGATTAAGAACGAGAGGGCACAGATTTAAAGTATTTGGTAAGAGAAGCAAAAGCGACATAACGAAAAACTTTTATGCAGTGAGTGGTTAAGGTCTGGAATGCACTGTTTGAGAGCGTGGTGGAGGCAGGTTCAATTATGGCATTCAAAAGGGAATTGGTTATCTGAAAAGGAAGAATGTGCAGGGTTACAGGGAGAAGGCCAGGGGGTGGCACTAGGTAAATTTCTCATTCACAGAGCCAGCGCAAGCACGATGAGCCGAATGGCCACATCCTACGCTCTAACGATTCTGTGATATAATGTGATAGTTTGGGGCTACATCAAACAAATAGTGGTTAAATTACAGATTTCTTTTTCAATCACTAAGAGGGATCTTTGTGAATTCTGTCCAAAATCCATGAACTTGCCATAAAGCAGTGAAGTTTGGTATGCTTGGGTGTGCGGCTTTCAGTATTTTTTAAAACAAAATGTGACGGTCTTGCAAAGCTGTTTTCTTGGACGTATGTCTGCTTGCCCTCTGTTGATATTTGTGCAATGGAAGTGTTAAGTTTGCTAATTTGCAGTGCTGGTGATTTGAAGCAGATTAATTCAGTGTTGGCATTGCTTCCCAACTATGGTGTATTCTCCTGAAACTCGGTTATATTTTTAATAAACAAGCAACCCTGAGCCAGTTTTGTGCCACATAGGAAATAGAAGCAGGAGTTAGGCTATTTGGCTCTTTGAACCTACTCTGCCATTTAATATGATCATGGCTGATCTACCTCAATTCCACCTAACTGCATTATCCCCATTTCCCTTAGTATCCAAAACTCCTTCAATCTCTGTCTTGAATATGCTCAGTGAGTGTTCACAGCCCCCGGGGTAGAGCATTCCAATGATCCATAACTGTTTTAATGAAGAAATTCCCCCTGATCTCAGTCCTAAATGGCAGACCCCCTTATTTTGACACTGTGACCCCGAGTTCTACATTTCCTCAGCTAGAGGAAACATCTTTCCAGCATGACCCTATCAAGCCCTTTAAGAATTTTATATGTTTCAATGAGATCACCTCTCATTCTTCTAAATTCCAGGGAATGTATTCCCAGTCTACTCAATCTGTCCTAGGACAATCCCCTCATCCCAGGAATCAGTCTAGTGAGTCTTCGTTACATGCTCTCCAAGGCTGGTATATGCTTCCTTCGGTAATGATGAGCTTTTATTTATCACAAGTCCATGAACGTGCATGTTTAGTATAAATAATTGTGCCAGCACAACATCCTATGAAAAATCCTGCATGTTTCAACACTTTTATTATGCACGGTACACGTTGATGCCTGGTTACTGCAGTCTGGCATAAAGTCTTGCGGACAGTGAAAATGGCTCTTTCCGAGTACATTTGAGTGCTGCATTACCTGAAGATCCCAGTTTCAATCCTTGGTCTTTGTGAAGTCAGCTGATTTCAGCTGGAGTGGGAGTAGGTACAATTGGGCCTCAGTGCTCCTGGGTTAGAGAGGAGAAAACTCAGGCCTTCTATTAAATGCTGTCCAGCAGTTCCTGCTTGGAGTGCATATGCATGTATGCAGAGTGAGGACAGAATTGGGCTTGTTGGTGATTTTATCAAATAGCTCCCTTTTATGGCCATAGATGAATAATAATTTGGGGGTGACCTACCTTGGTGAGGAGAACTTGTGGAATAGTATCCCAGCAAGACGTCAAACATTTAAAAGGACTTGCATTTATATAGCGCCTTTAATATAGCAAAATGTCCCAAGGTGCTTTACAGGAGTGGTTATCAAACAAAATTTGACGCCACCCACATAAGGCAATATTAGGGCAGATTGGTCAAAATGGTAGGTTTAAGGAGCGTCTTAAAGGTGGAGAGGTTTAGAGAGGGAATTCCAGGACTTGGGGCCTTGGCAGCTGAAGGCATGACCACCAATGGTGGAACGACTAAAATTGGAGATTCTCAAGAGGCTAGAGTTAGATGAATGCAGATATTTCGGAATTTTGTAAAGCTGGAATAGATTACACAGGAAAGGGCCAGGCCGTGGAGAGATTTGGAAACTAGGATGAGAATTTTCAAATTGAGGTGTTGCTTAGCCGGGAGTCAATGTCAGCAGGAACAGGGGTGATGGGTGAATAGGATTTGGTACGAGGTAGGGCGCGGCCAGGACGGTGTTGGATGACCTCAAGTTTATGGGGGTGGAACTTGGAAGGCCGACTCGGAGTGTGTTGGACTAGTCCAGTCTAGAGGTAACAAAGGCATGAATGAGGGTTTCATATGGATATGTGATTGGAAGCTCATCTCAGTGCCAAATATTCAAGAAAAGAGGAGGAAATAGTGTTGGTGTGTGTTACGTACTATTACCGTTGGAAGTTGTGTTCAATTCTAGGCACCACAACTTAGGAAGGATATATTGGCCTTGGAGGGAGTGCAGCATAAATTTATCAATTATATTTATACTCGAAGGGTAAAATTACAAGGAGGGATTATACAAACTAGGGTTGTAGTTCCTGGAATTTAGAAGATTATGGGGCGATTGATTGAATTTGTCAAGTTATTAGCAGGTGGGGTAGATATAGAAACTATTTTTGCTGGTTGGGAAGTCTAGAACTTGGACACTTCTGGCTAAAAATTAGAGCCAAGCCTTTCAGGAATGAAGCTCGGGGTGTACAAGTTTGGAACTCTCTTCCACAAACAGTAGTTGATGTAAGGTCAATTGTTTACTTTAAATCTAAGAGATTTTTGTTAACCGAAGTTATTAAAGGATATTGGGCAAAGGCGAGTATATGGATTTGAATCACAGATCAGCCATGATCACATTAAATGGTGGAACAGGCTCAAGGGGCTAAATGACATACTCCTGTTCCTATGTGCCTTTTAGCATAGACAAGAGATGGGCCAAGCAGGTAGAGGATTTTGGAGAGATGGGGAAAGCAGTAAGACAGTTAAGAGACATGGGGTGAGTAACAGAGGAGAGACGGGGTAGAGAGTATGTGGTATGCAACAAGAGAGAGACTGGGTGAGCCGTGGGCGGAGGGGGGTGGTGGTGCAGGGAGACAGAGCAAACGGTGTATGAAAGGGGGGAAGGGGGACTTGGCGGATTACAGGGGACTGAAGGGGAGAGCTGGGGCAAATTACAGGAGACCAAGAGACAACCCACGGAGAAGTGAGGGTGGAGGGGTGGGATGAGCCGAACTGCAGTGAGGAGACACATGGGGGAAAGAGAGGGGAGAGGTGGGGGAATTGAGTGGGTGGGGTGGGGGGTGAGGGGAGAGATGGGCCGAACCATGGAGGAATGAAGTGGGGGGAGATGGGGGTGAGCTGCGAAGTTGAGGGGGGGGGGGGGTGCATGATGGAGTGTTTGCTGGAAAAAGTTAGTTTGAGATTTTTTTGAAGGCAGTGAGTGAAGTGCCATGACCAAGGCTTAGGTAGAGGACTCCAGAGTGTGGAGCTGAATGTTCTGCCATCAAATAAGCAACACCATGTAAAGGATGCACAGGAACCTAAAGCTGGAGAACCATCAAGGGTGGGTAAAGCTAACGAGGGATATTAAATTTGGTGAATAGGATACCAGTGGAAGCTAGCAAGATCAGCTCTGATAGGTGAATGGGACCTAATGTGGCACAGGATGTCGGTGGCATAGGTTTGAACAAATCAAATTTATGTATAGACTTAGAAGTCTGGTAAGAGTGTGGGAGAACTTGATTGCTGCATTAAGATAACACCAAAGTGTTCCTTTGTAAATGTATCTTGCTTGTTCTATTTAAGTGACAAGCTACTTCGTTTTCAGCTGCAGCCTACTTTTGGCAATAGCATTAGTATTCATTTTAAGGAGATGATGTCTTCCACTTATTTATTGTCGAGTTGTGCATTGTCTTCTGCAGGTAGTGAGAAGTGCTGGGATGTGGTTTCAGGAGATCTGCCTACTCTCTGGTACCTCATCCAACTGGCCATTCTTCACCTGAAGTACCTTGGGCCAGTGGATGGTATCTTCTGATTGTTTAGCTGGTTTTTGTAGTCTGGCTCAGTAATTCCTTCAGGAGCGTGTTTTTCTGCTAACGTCATCGATGCTTGTGACTTAATTAAAGTCAGGAATTAATTGCAATGAGAACTTTTTTTCAAAAAAGTTGATAAAACTCCATGTTTTTAAGTTAACCAGAATGTTGATAAAATTGTATTAAGTTGTAGAAATATAAAGTTTATATTTTCCCTGTCCTGAAAGTGATTTCTTTTTTTTGCTAGCTTTTAACTTTCCACTATTGTGTGCAAATGTTAATTCTTCTTGTGTGCCTATAGGAAATGAATGCTGGTAAGCTGTTTAACCTGGGGGCTGGGGGGAGGCATTGCAGCGTGAACTGAACATATCCTCATCCATTGTCCATACATATGTTCACTGGTCCTGTTGCTGGGTAACGATCAGAAGTAGGAACCCCAGCTGATATTTTTTTTTCCATCTATCTGTACTATTCCCGCGTCCAAAGCTACAGAGGCATCTGTGCCATGCCTTGGCTCTAACTCAGTACAGACTTTTTATTTTAGTCAACTAGCTGTCTGACATGTGCAGACCCATTTACGTGAGCTTTAAAAATAAAATTTTTATCTCATGAGCACAAAAATAGTGTACGGAGAAAGGACCGCTTCTTTAAATGCAAGTTGTTACAATTCGGGCACAATGTCAAGTACCCCCAGATCAGGTATAGAAAAGCCAGATATTGAGTTAGCCTCTTTGCTCCAATAATGTACTTCACACCTTCAGGCTCAAGAGCACCCCATTGCTCTAACGTGGCATTTTGTTCCATTTCACAGTCAGCAAAACAGGTGTCAGCTGAGGCTCAGTTGGTTGCACACTCGCCTCTGTGTCTGAAGATTGTTAGTTCAAGTCCCACTCCAGGACTTGAGCACACAATACAATGCTGACACTAGTGCAGTATTGAGGGAGTCTTGCACTCTGAGGTGCCAGCTTTTGAATGACATGTTAAGCCGAGGCCCCATCTTCCCTCTCCGATGGATGTAAGAAAAAATCCCATGGCACTATTTCGAAGGAGAGCAAAGGAATTATCCCTGGTGTTGTCACCTTCAATCAACCTCACAAAAACAGAATATCTGGTCATTCTCTGAAACAGCAATGTGGTAGTTTGCTATGCAAAAGTTAGCTGCCATGTTTCCTACATTACAACAGTGACTACACTTCTGAAAGTATTTTGACTGTAAAATGGTGTTGAACGTCCAGTCATGTTGAAAGGCACTGTATCAATGTAAGTCTTACACGATGTAAGATAAGATAAAGTATTGGTACTTGGATAAGCAGGGGCTGAAGAAGAGTTTTGCATTTGTGCTGTACATTGTTATTGGGCTTCAACATTTCATGTCATAAAGAGATATTGCACCGAAACAGGCCCTTCAGCCCGCCGAGTCTGCGCCAACTATCAACCACCCATTTATACTAATCCTACATTAATCCCATTTTTCCCTCTCACATCCCCACCTTCCCTCAATTCTCCTACCACCTACCTACACTAGGGGCAATTTTTACAATGGCCAATTTACCTATCAACCCGCAAGTCTTTGCATGTGGGAGGAAACCGGAGCACCCGAAGGAAACCCACGCAGTCACAGGGAGAACTTGCAAACTCCGCACAGGCAGTACCCAGGACCAAACCCGGGTCGCTGGAGCTGTGAGGCTGCGGTGCTAACCACTGCGCCACTGTGCTGCCGGTGTAATGAGGCGCAGGTGTAATGAGTTGCTTTGAAGTAGCCTGTAGTTTTGTATGTAGGCAAATATGGGAGCCATTTCTCTCTCAGCAAGGTCACACAAACAACAAGATAAATCACAATTTAATCTGGATTTTTTTAATGTTGGTTGAGGAAGTGCTAGCTGACTAAGCTAGATAATTGCCTGCACTACTTCGAATAGTGTCATGGGATCTTTAATGGCCATCAGAACAAGCAGACAGGGCATTCCTTGGCTTTACATTTAATTTGAAAGACAGTGCTTTCACCAATGCAGCAATCCCTTGTGCTGCACAGCAGTGCAATTGGCAAAAGATATAACTGTTTTGAGTGCCTTCCAGTCACTTACATGCAGTGAAAAGTTACTCATTTTAACAATAACCAGTTCTACAGTAATGAATTCCCTCATGGATCAGTGGATGACTGACTGTGGTACCAAAACACACCAACCAGAAAGATCCCAGGTACAGTGACTGGTGTCTACCTGGGCTGACTGGTAGGGATACTCCAACTGGCCTCAGATGAGGGAAAAATTATCCAGTGATTCCTGGAAAGTGCTTGTGTGTAAATACTGGGTTAGAGTGTTTTGGGCTTGATTCAGTGATTCTCTTGTGGTTGAATACCTTGATATCTGGCAAGGTACTGCAGCAATGGAGCTGTGCAGCTGAATGAGTCAGCACCTTCAGTATCGAAGGGCAAATTAAAGAAATAGCACAATTCATATATAATGGTTGCAGTTCAGACTTTGGAGATATGTTAAAAGTCATAAAAGCTTGTGCTTCAATCTCAATTTAATCTCATCGGAACGCTTTCATTAATTTGCATGCATAAGGTGCTTTCTTCACCATTATTTATGTACTTTCCACATTTTTAAATTTTTCTAGCACTAATTCTGGTGAATTGAGACACTTGAAATTTGAGTTATGTTGTGCGTTTCCAATATGTCAGGCTGAGCACGTTGTGATTTTTCTTTAACCTTTGTTTTCGCATTTGCTTTGCTGTGGAATTTGACATCAATGGTTGCTCTAGAAAGCAGTGCACAGTATTGTAATTTTGGGCAGTTAAAGTTGTGGAGATGCATACTAATGTGTACACACCAGTTAACAGGCTTGTTGACCCATTACCCAGGGGTGTGCAAATCTGGTAAGCTACTTTGCGAGTCCTGCATTTCTACAAAAAAAAATTCTTGCATTTGTATTGTGTCTTTAACATACAAAAACATCCCAAGGTGCTTCACTGGCACAGTCAGACAAAAATGTACACTGCACTAGAGGGCTTATTAGGAAAGATGACGAATAGAGATTGGTTTTAAGGAATTGAGAGCGGTGGAGGGGTTTAAGGAGGGAATGCCAAGAGGTATGCAGAACAGGCCAAAACTGGAGGAATGGAGAAGTCTGCCAAGGTCATGAAGAGATTTGATCAGGAGGATGAAGATTTGAAATCGGATGGGTTGAGAGATTGGGAGCCACTGTAGGTCAGCAAGAATAATGTGATGAGGTGCAGATTAAAGGCAACAGCTGAAGTTTATAGAAGATGGAGGGTGGAAGGCTGGTCAGGACAGCAATGGAATTGTCTAGCCTAGCAGTGACCGATGCATTGAGGCTTTCAACAGTAGATGAACTGACACGGGCTAGGTGGGCGATGTGAAGAGTTGGAAGCCCAACTTGGGGTCACATAGGACTTTGCGGATGCAAACCCTCTGATTCAGCTTAAGATTGTAGCCTGGGTGGGGGTTGTGGTGATAAGGGCGCAGCGTTTGTCAATGACTATGCTTTTGGTCTTCCCAGTACATAACAGGTGGCGCTGGAACTGCAGTTAATCCAAAACTACATGTCTGACCACGCAGGCAGTGGAGGGGGTCAAAAGAGATGGAGTTAGGTATTGTCGGCGTATATGCGGATGTTGGACTCCTGTGTTTGGAGAGTGTTGCCATGTGGATGAGGAGGAGGGAGGGGACGAAAGAGAGATTCTTGGGACACTTCAGAGGTAATAGTGTGGAGGTAAGAAGAAAAGCCATAGCTGGAGATGTTCCAATTATGATTGGATAAGTAAGAGTGCAAGCAAGCATGAGAATCCTACTGAGCTGGACAGTGGAGTTGAGGAGGAAGGTGTGGTGATCAACCATGCTAAAGTCTGCCGAGAAGATGCACAATCGCAGGATATTATTGTGACTTATTTCAGCTGTGTCAGTGCTGTGGCGATGGTGGATCATATTTCAAAAACTTGTCAGGAGAGTTCGAAAGCATACCTACTTTGCTTCAAATACGGATGTTCAGACCCTGTCAAGTTGCTTATTTTTCAATATCTGGTGTCGTCAGTTTTATGAATTGCTTATAACTGATCATTTATAATTATGGTTCAGTGAAGCTTCTATTTCTCAGCAGGGCCTGTTGAATGCACCAGCAGTGAAACTGGGGAGTTCTGAGATGCAAGTTTGAATTTTCCCATTTCAATGCAAACAGCAGAGTTGTGATAATATGCCAGGTGGCTTGGAGGGACTGTGGATCTCTGCTTTTTCACAGTAGCAGCTACAAAAATTGTCCAAAAGAAAAATATTTTTTTCCCCCCACAGTTGGTTCACCTCCTTGTTCTCCCGTTATTCCCCAGCCTTCACATTGGCTATACCCAGGGCACGAGCTATGACTGGACTCTCGTGCTCTCAATGCTGCTGTGAGCTGGCTGCTCTGTCAGTGAATGCAACTCTAGGAATATTAACTATGAATCAGTTCGACCATATATATTAGCATTGCTTTGATTCAGCTGTATTGAAGGAAGTTTTTCTTGTAAAGGAACAATGTTCTTCTATCTTACATCTTTGAAACCTTAAAATTGCAGTTTTATTAGTGTTCGGTTTCTACTGTGGTCTAGCCCCACCTTAATTTCACCTTCATGCTCCCTGTTTATTTGTCCCCAATTCTCTGTCCAATTGACTATCCACTGACAAGTGATAAGATTATTTACTGCATTTTTCGGGGAAGCTTGAACATATCTGGATAGTTAACTCCTCTACATCAGGCAGGTAAATGAGCAGTATTTTGATTACTGCAGTGCAGTCAACTCACATCTCTTGCAACACGAGTAAACAGAAACCTACAGGCCTCCAGTGCAATAAGACCTTTTTTGGTGAGTGTCCCAGTCTAATGCCAGAATTGCAGCTCTCCATTGTTGGCCTTGTAGTTCTGCTGATTTAATTTGGCATGTTATAGTGCTTCTGTTGTGACACAGGGACACCGATGGATGAAACTGGCACAATGCCAATTTCTCTTTCATGCATCCAGGTTGTTGAAAAGCTCGCAGCACTAGCATAAGGTATCTGTACATGTGTGGATTATAACCACATGTGAAGACTGCTTTAAAGATGTGGCATTTTCATGGTCAAGCTAGCACTTGGTATACTTGAGCTTATTGATGTAGTCAGTAACCTTAAACATCTACTGGTTTCTCCTCTTATGCAATCTTCCTACCATCTCTCCTGAACTTAGTAACTGTTGGTGGGGTCTGTTTCCATGAGTTTTGGCAACCAATTGCTCCTCGTCCAAATAGCTTCTCCCTGCCTACCAGCCTAGATGGTGAATATGAGCCAAGCTATTCAACCATAGGTGCAACATAGCTAACCCCATTCTGTCCTTGCATCATGTGGATAGGAATGAGTCGAAGCCCTGGCTGCTGTTCATTTCCCCCCACACATCCTCAGCCCAAAAGTGCTGAAGAAATTTGTAGCACCATAACTGAGACTGAACAAGTGCCTGCTGTTAAATGTTGTTTAATAAGATCAACAGTTTCATGTATTTTCTGTAACTAGAGAGCTTATGTTGTTGCAAACTACATTGCGCCTCTAAGAACTGAACTTGCATGAAAGGGCAATTAGAGATGGGCAATAAATGCTGGCCTTGCCAGCAACGCTCACATCCCATGAACGAACACAAGAATTAGGAGCAGGAGTAGACCATCTGTCCCATCAAGCCTGCTCCGCCATTCAAAAGATCATGGCTGATCTTGGGATTCAACTCAACTTTCCCGTCTGCTGTCCATATCCTTGATTCCCTGAGACACCAAAAATCTGCCTATTATAGGAACACAGGAGAAGGCTATTCAGCCCTTCGAGTCTGTTCTGCTATTCTAGATCATGGCTGATCGTCTACCTCGGCGCCATATTCCCACACTATCTCCATATTCCTTGATGTCATTAGCAACTAGAAATCTATCTATCTCTGTCTTGAACTTACTCAGTGATTGAGCATCCACCCTTTGAGTCAGAGAATTCCAAAGATTCACCATCCTCTGAGTGAAGAAGTTCCTTCTCATCTCAGTCCTAAAAGGCTTGCCCTTTATTCTGAGATGGTGTCCCCAGCCAGGGGAAACATCCTTTCTGCATCTACCGTCTATCTCTAAGAATTTTGTAAGTTTCTATGAGATTGCCTCTCATTCTTCAAAACACCAGAGAATACAGGCCCAGTCTTCTCAATCTGACCCCATAGGACAGTACCACCATCCCAGGAATCAGTCTGGTGAACCTCTACTGCACTCCCTCAATGGCAAGTATATCAGAGTAGAAATAGCAGGATATATCGGATGAATACATGGCTGAAGAGATGGTGTGAGGGGGAGGGTTTTAGATTCCTGGGGCATTGAGGCCTGTTCTGGGGGAGGTGGGACCAGTGCAAACTGGACGGGTTGCACCTGGGCAGGACCGGGACTGATATCCGAGGGGGAGTATTTGCTAGAGTGGTTGGGGAAGGATTAAACTAAAATGGCAGGGGGATGGGAATCTTTGCAAGGAGTTAGAGGAGGGGGATCAAAGACAAGAACAAAAGACAGTAAGGGGAATAAGAAAAGTGATAGGCAGAGAAATCAAGGGCCAGAATCAAACCGGGCCACAGTGAAAAACGGTGGGAAGGGGACAAGTAATGTTAAAAAGACAAGCCTTAAGGCTTTGTGCCTTAATGCACGGAGCATTCGCAATAAAGTAGATGAATTAATTGCACAAATAGATACGGGTATGATATAGTCGGAATTACGGAGACATGGCTGCAAGGTGACCAGAGATGGGAAATGAACATCCAGGGGTTTTCAGTATTTAGGAAGGACAGGCAAAAGGTGGTGCATTGCTGGTTAAAGAGGAAATTAACGCAATAGTGAGGAAAGATATTAGCTCTGATGATGTGGAATCTGTATGGCTAGAGCTGAGAAACACTAAGGGGCAAAAAACGTTAGTGGGGGTTGTATATAGACCTCCAAACTGTAGTGGTGATGTTGGGAATGGCATTAAACAGGAAATTAGAGACGCATGCGATAAAGGAACGTCTGTAATTATGGGTGAGTTTAATCTGCATATAGATTGGGCAAATCAAATTAGTCACAATACCGTAGAGGAGGAATTCTTGGAGTGTATACGGGATGGTTTTCTGGACCAATACGTTGAGGAATCAACTAGAGAACAGGCCATCATAGACTGGGTATTGTGTAATGAGAGAGGAATAATTGACAATCTAGTGGTGCGAGACCCCTTGGAGATGAGCGATCATAACATGATAGAATTCTTCATCAAGATGGAGAGTGACGTAGTTGATTCTGAGACTAGGGTCCTGAATCTTAGTAAAGGAAACTACGAAGGTATGAGGCGCGAGTTGGCTATGACGGATTGGGAAACGGTGCTTAAAGGGATGACGGTGGATAGGCAATGGCAAACATTTAAAGAGCGCATGGATGAACTGCAACAATTGTTTTTCCCTATCTGGCGCAAAAGGAAAATGGGAAAGGTAGCCAAACCATGGTTACAAGGGAAATTCGAGATAGCATTAGATCCAGGGAAGTGGCATATAAATTTGCCAGAAAAAACAACAGACCTGAGGATTCGGAGCAGTTTAGAATTCAGAAAAGGAGGACCAAGGGATTGATTAAGAAGGGGAAAATAGAGTACGAGAGCAAGCTTGCAGGGAACATAAAAACTGACTGTAAAAGTTTCTATAGGTATGTGAAGAGAAAAAGATTGGTGAAGACAAATGTAGTTCCCTTTATAGTCAGAAACAGGGGAATTTATTATGAGGAACAAAGAAATGGCTGACCAACTAAATGCATACTTTGGTTCTGTCTTCACAAAGGAGGACACAAATATCATACCGGAAATGTTGGGGAAAACAAGGCTTAGTGAGAGAGAGGAACTGAAGGAAATCAGTATTCGTAGAGAAATGGTGATGGGGAAATTGATGGGATTAAAGGCCGATAAATCCCCAGGGCCTGATGGTATGCATCCCAGAGTACTTAAGGAAGTGGGCCTAGAAATAGTGGATGCATTGGTGGTCATCTTCCAAGATTCTCTAAACTCTGGAACAGCTCCTACAGATTGGAAGGTAGCTAATGTAACCCCACTATTTTAAAAAGGGATGTAGAGAGAAAGCAGGGAATTATAGACCAGTCAGCCTGACGTCGGTAGTGGGAAAAATTCTAGAGTCCTTTATCAAAGATTTTATAGCAGAGCACTTAGAGAACAGTGGTAGAATCGGGCAGAGTCAGTATGGATTTACGAAAGGGAAATCATGCTTGACAAATCTACTAGAATTCTTCGAGGATGTAACTAGTAGAGGTAATGAGGAGGAGCCAGTGGATGTGGTTTATTTGGACTTTCAGAAGGCTTTCGACAAAGTCCCACATAAGAGATTAGCGTGTAAAACTAAAGCGCATGGGATTGGGGGTAGTGTATTGCGATATAGAAAATTGGTTGGCAGACAGGAAACAAAGAGTAGGAATAAATGGGTCTTTTTCCGAATGGCAGGCAGTGACTAGTGGGGTACTGCAGGGATCGGTGCTAGGACCCCCGCTATTCACAATATATATTAATGATTTAGATGAGGGAACTAAATGTAATGTATCCAAATTTGCAGATGACACAAAACTGGGTGGGAGGGTGAGTTGTGAGAAGGATGCAGAGAGGCTTCAGGGTGATTTGGACAAGTTGAGTGAGTAGGCAAATGCATGGCAGATGCAGTATAATGTGGATAAATGTGAAGTTATCCACTTCGGTAGCAAAAACAGGAAGGCAGATTATTATCTGAATGGCTATAAACTGAGAGGGGAATATGCAGTGAGACCTGGGTGTTCTCATACACCAGTCGCTGAAGGTAAGCATGCAGGTCCAACAGTTGGTAAAAAAGGCAAATGGTATGTTGGCCTTCATAGCAAGAGGATTCAAGAACAGGAGCAGGGGTGTCTTGCTGCAATTATACAGGGCCTTGGTGAGGCCACACCTGGAATATTGTGTACAGTTTTGGTCTCCTTATCTGAGGAAGGATCCTCTTGCTGTAGAGGGAGTGCAGGGAAGGTTTACCATACTGATTCCTTGGGATGGCAGGACTGACGTATGAAGAGAGATTGAGTCGGTTAGGATTATATTCGCTGGAGTTCAGAAGAGTGAGGGTGGATCTCATAGAAACCTATAAAATTCGAACAGGACTTGACAGGGTCGATGCAGGAAGGACGTTCCTGATGGTGGGGGAGTCCAGAACCAGGGGTTATAGTCTAAGGATACGGGGTAAACCTTTCAGGACTGAGATGAGGAGAAATTTCTTCACCCAGAGAGTAGTGAGCCTGTGGAATTCGCTACCACAGAAAGCAGTTGAGGCCAAAACATTGTA
This sequence comes from Heterodontus francisci, assembly GCF_036365525.1. Lineage (NCBI taxonomy): Eukaryota > Metazoa > Chordata > Chondrichthyes > Heterodontiformes > Heterodontidae > Heterodontus > Heterodontus francisci. The sequence goes on from NC_090400.1 coordinate 46,727,380, forward strand.
TGTTTTCAAGAAGGAGTTAGATATAACTCTTGGGGCTAAAGGGATCAAAGGGTATGGGGCGAAAGCGGGAACAGGTTACTGAGTTGGCTGGAAGGGCCGAATGGCCTACTCCTATTTTCTATGTTTCTACCCTTCCTCAGGCAAGGGGACCAGAACTGCACACACCAGGAGCGGCCTCACCAATGCTCCATACAATTGAAGCAAGACTTCTTTGCTCCTGCACTCTCATCCTCTTGTGATAAAGGCTAACATACTGTTTGCCTTCCTAATTTCTTGCTGCACCTGCATGATAGCTTTCAGTGACTTGTGAACAAGGACACCTAGGTCCCTTTGGACATCAACACTTTCCAATCTTTCACCATTTAGAAAATACTCTGCACCTCCATTCCTCCTACCAAAGTGGATAACCTCTCACCTATCCACATTATATTCCATCTGCCATGTTCTTGCCCACCAACTGTCTGTCCAAAATTCCTTGAAGCCTCTTTGCTGCATCCTCCTCAACTCGCATTCCCACCAAGTTTTGTGTCATCTGCAAACTTGGAAATATTACAATCGATCCCCGCATCCAAATCATTGCTATAGATTGTAAACAGTTGGGGCCCAAGCACTGATCCTTGCAGTACCCCACTGGTCACAGTCTGCCAACCTGAGAATGATCCATTTATTCCTACTCTCTGTTTACTGCCTATTACCCAATCCTCAGTCCATGCTATTATATTACCCCCAATCCCATGCGCTTTAATTTTGCTTAGTAACCTCCTGTGTGGGACTTTATCAAAAGCCTTCTGAAACCGTATCCACTCGTTCCCCCTTATCCATTCTGCTAGTAACATCCTCAAAAAAAACTCTTAAGATGGTCAAACATGATTTCCCCTTCATAAATCCATGTTGACTCTGCTCAATCAGACCTTTATTTTCTAAGTGTCCAGTAATCTCATCCTTTATAATAGATTCTAGTATTTCCCCTGCTACTGATGTCAGGCTAGCAGGTCAGTAGTTCCCTGTTTTCTCTCTCCCTCCTTTCTAAAACAGTGGGGTTACATTTGCAACCTTCCAATCTGCAGGCGCCATTGCAGAATTATTAGAATTTTGAAAGATGATCTCCAATGCATCCACTATCTCTGTAGCCATCTCTTTCAACACTCTAGGGTGAAGATCGTCGGGTCCTGGGGATTTGTCAACTTTCAGTCCCATTAATTTCTCCAGTACTACTTTTTTACTAATCCTAATTTCTTTTCCTACTTCTCACTAGACCCTTGGATCGCAAGTATTTCGGGGAGACGTCTTGTATCTTCCTCCGTAAAGGCAGACACAAAGTAATTATTGTCTATAGGCTACCAGCTACTGGGAAGGACGTGGAGGAACAAATTTGCAAGAAAATTACGGAGAGGTGCAAAAATTATAGGGTAGTTATAATGGACTTTAAGTATCCAAACATAGACTGGGATAACAGTAAAGGGCAGTGAGGGTCAAGAGTTCCTAGAGAGTGCTCAGGAAAATTTTCTACAACAGTATGTTGCTAGTCCAACGAGAAAGGACGCACTGCTAGACCTGGTTCTTGGGAATGAGGTGGGCCAGGTGGATCAGGTATCCGTAGGAGAGCATTTAGGGGATATCATAAGGTTTAGACTGACTATGGAAAAGATAACGAGCAATCCCGTGTAAGAAAAATTAACAGGGGGAAGGCCAACTTCAGTGGGGTAAGAATGGAGCTGGGCCGAATAAATTGGAGTCAAAAGTTGGCAGGAAAACCAGTAGATGAACAATGGGCTACCTTCAAAGAGGAAATCATTCAGGCATAGTCGAGGTATGATCTCTCGAAGGGGATAAGTAGGGCAAACAAATCCAGAACTCCCTGGATGATAAAAGAGATAGAGATTAAAATAAAGAAGAGAAAATGTGCTTATGACCGATGCCAGGTAGAAAATACTATTGAGAACCAGGCGGAATATAGAAGGTCCAGAGGGGAATTGAAAAAGCAAATAAGAGAAGCAAAGAGAGAGCGTGAAAAGAGACTGGCAGCTAGCATGAAAGGAAATCCCAAAGTTTTCTATAGGCATATAAATAGTAAAAGGGTGGTAAAAGGAGGAGTGGGGCCAGTTAGGTACCAGAAGGGGGATTTACACATGGAGGCAGAGGGCATAGCTGAGGTATTAAATGAATACTTTGCATCTTTCTTTACCAAGGAAGAAGATGCAACCTAGGCATTGTTGAAAGAGCAGGTAAGTCAGACACGAGAGGGGTTTAAAATTGATAGAGGAAGTATTAGATAGGCTGTCTGTACTTGTGAATAAAGCACCATGGCCGGATGCGATGCTTCCTGGGATACTGAGGGAAATTAGGGTGGAAATCGCAGAGGCACTGGCCATAATTTTTCAGTCTTCCTTAGACTTGGGGGTGACGCCAGAGGACTGAAGAATTGCAAATGTTATACCCTTGTTCAAAAAAGGATGTAGAGATAAGCCCAGCAACTACAGGCCAGTCAATTTAACTTGGGTGGTGGGAAAACTTCTAGAAAGATAATTTGGGACAAAATCAATAGTCACATGAACAAATGCGAGTTAATTAAGGAAACCCATGCATGGATTTCTTAAGGGAAAATCATGTTTAACTAACTTGTTGGAGATTTTTGAGGAAGTAACAGAGAGGGTTGATGAGGGCAATGCTGTTGATGTGGTGTACATGGACTTTCAAAAGGCATTTGATACAGTACCACACAACAGACTTGTGAGCAAACTTGTAGCTCATGGAATAAAAGGGACAGTAGCAACATGGATATGAAATTGGCTGAGTGACAGGAAAGAAAGAGTCGTGGTTAATGGACATTTTTTGTGCTGTTCCTCAGGGTTCAGTTTGGGACCCTTGCTTTTCCTGATACATATTAATGACCTAGACTTTGGTGTACAGGGCACAATTTCAAAGTTTGCAGATGATATGAAATTTGGAAGCATTGTGAACTGTGAGGAGAATCTTGTAGAACTTCAAAAGGACGTAGGCAAGTTGGTAGAATGGGCAGACAGGTGGCAGATGAAGTTCAATGCAGAGAAATGTGAAGTGATTCATTTTGGTAGGAAGAACCTGGAGAGAGAATATAGAATAAAGGGTACAATTCTAAAGGGGGTGCAGGAACAGAGGGACCTAGGGGTGTGTGTGTGTATATGTATGTATGTATGTGTGTATATATATATATATATATATATATATATATATACACACACACACATCATTGAAGAAGGCAGGACAGGTTGAGAGATTGGTTAATAAAGCATACAGTGTCCTAGGCTTCATTAATAGGGGCATGGAGTACAAGAGCAAGGAAGTTATGTTGAACTTGTAAAAGACACTTGTTCGGCCTCAGCTGGAGTATTGCGTCCAGTTCTGGGTGCCGCACTTTAGGGAAGACGTAAGGGCATTGGAGAGAGTACAGTAACGATTCACGAGAATGGTTCCAGGGCTGAGGAATTTCAGTTATGAAGATAGATTGGAGAAGTTAGGACTGTTTTCCTTGGAGAAAAGAAGGCTGAGAGGTGATTTGATAGATGTATTCAAAATCATGAGGGGTCTGGACAGGGTAGATAGAGAGAAACTTAGGGGCGGCGCAGTGGTTAGCACCGCAGCCTCACAGCTCCAGGGACCTGGGTTCGATTCTGGGTACTGCCTGTGCGGAGTTTGCAAGTTCTCCCTGTGTCTGCGTGGGTTTTCGCCGGGTGCTCCGGTTTCCTCCCACATCCAAAGACTTGCAGGTGATGGGTAAATTGGCCGTTGTAAATTGCCCCTAGTGTAGGAAGGTGATAGGAAATATGGGATTACTGTAGGGTTAGTATAAATGGGTGGTTGTTGGTCGGCACAGACTCGGTGGGCCGAAGGGCCTGTTTCAGTGCTGTATCTCTGAATAATAAACTGTTCCCACTTGTGAAAGGATCAAGAACAAGAGGGCACAGTTTTAAAGTATTTAATAAGAGAAGCAAAAATGACATGAGGAAATACTTTTTCACGCAGTGAGTGGTTAAGGTCTGGAATGCACTGCCTGAGAATGTGGTGGAGGCAGGTTAAAATGAAGCATTAAAAAGGGAATTATACAGTTATATGAAAAGGAAGAATGTGCAGGGTTATGGGGGGAAGGCAGGGGAATTGCTCATTTAAAGAGCCGGTGAAGACATGATGGGCTGAATGGCCTCCAGCACTCTAATGATTCTGTAATTTAGATTCTCTGCCATTTCTCTATTTTCCATTATAAATTCTTCTGTCTGCCTCTAATGGACCCACATTTGTCTTTGCCAAATTTTTCCTTTATACATACCTATAGAAGCTTTACAATCTGTATTTATATTACTTGCCAGCTTACAGTCATATTCTATTCTCTTTATCAATTTCTTGGTCCTCCTTTGGATTCGACAATTCTCGCAATCCTCCAGCTTACAACTTTTTTTGGCAACTTTATAAGTCTACCCCTTTGATCTAATTACCTTCCTTTGTTAGCCACTGCTGACTGGCTTTCTCTATTAGGTTCTTTTGCCTTAAAGGGATGTATGTTTTTTGAAAACCATGCATTAATTCTTTAGATATTAGCCATTGCCTATCTACCGTCAAACCTTTTCATGTATTGTTCCAATCCACCATGGCAACTTACTCCTTATACCTTCATAATTGACCTTGTTTTGATTGGATTCGGATTGAACTATGTCTTTTTCAAATTTAATGGAAAATTCTATCATACTCTGGTCACTTTTCCCTAAAGGTTCTTTTATCACCAGATTATTAATTAGCCCTTTATCATTGCATAATACTAAATCCAAAATAGCCTGTTCCCTAGTTGATTCCTCAACATGATATAAAAGCAAAATACTGCTGATGCTGGAAATCTGAAATAAAAACAGAAAGGACTGGAAATACTCAGCAGGTCAGAAAGGTCACAGAGTTGAAACGTTAACTCTGCTTCTGTCTTCAGAGATGCTGCCTGACCATCTGAGTATTTCCAGCACTTCCTGTTTTTATTTTTGGTTCTTCATGTTGTACCCGAAAACCATCTCAGACACATTTCAGGAATTATTCTTCCACATAATTGATGCTCATTAGATTTACCCAGTCTATATGTAGATTAAGATCACCAATGATCACTGCATTGCCCTTGCTACATGTGCCTCTAATTTCCTGATTTATACCATGCCCTACATTACCACTACTGTTTTGTTGCCTGTAAGCCACTCCTACTAATAATTGTTGCCCCTTCCTGTTTCTTGGCTCCACCCAAACAGATTCTACATCCTGTTCTTCTGATCGAGGATCCTTTCTCACTTATACACTGATTCTGTCCCTTGTTATCAGCACTACCCCACCTCTTTTTCCTTTTTGCCTGTCCTTCCTAAATGTCGAATATCCTTTAATATTTACTTCCCAGTCTTGGTCACCCTGCAGCCATGTCTCCATAATGGCAATTAAATCATACCCGTTTACTTCTACTTGTGCCATCGACTCACCTACCTTGTTGCAAATGCTGCGCGCATTCAGATAGAGTGCCTTTAATTTTGCCTTTTCAAGATTATTCTGTATTTTGACGCTGATTGGTTCTAGCATTTTTTTCTGTTGCTTTCCACTTTCATTCACAGCCCTTTTGCTTTCCATAACCAGTTTTGTTTTTCTCCCATCAGAATTCCCTCGCAGGTTCCCAACCCCCTGACAAGCTATTTTAAAACCGCCCCAACAGCATTAGTAAATCTCCCCACGAGGATATTAGTCCCGTTTCTGTTAAGGTGTAACCCATCCATCTTATACAGATCACATCTGCCCAGAACCGGTCCCAATGCCCCACGAATTTAAAGCCCTCCCTCCTACACCATTTTTCCAGCCGCATGTTCATTCTCTTAACCTTCCTATTTCTATACTCACTAGCACGTGGTACTGAGAGTAATCCTGAGATTACTGCCTTAGATGTCCTGCTTTTCAGTTTCCTTCCTAGCTCCCTAAATTCTGCTTTCAGGACCTCATCCCTATTTCTGCCTATGTCATTGGTGTCCATGTGGACCAGGACTTCTGGCTGTTCACCCTCCCCCGAATGAATGTCCTGCAGCCATTCCGTGACATCCTTGACCCTGGCACCAGGGAGGCAACATACCATTCTGGAGTCACATCTACGGCCACAGAAACGCCTGTCTGTTCCTGTAACTATTGAATCGCCTGCCACTATTGCCCTTCCACTCTTCCTCCCTCCACCACCACCACTCCCCCCACAACCTGTGCGAAAAAGCCATAAATTTGGCTCTTGCTACATTCCTCTAACTGACCATTTCCCTCACTAGAACTGGTTAGTGAGTGAGATAGACTCATAGGACTGCTGCACTACCTGCCTGGTCTTTCTAGACTGCCTAGTGGTCACCCCTTCCCCCTCTGCCTGCATGCTCTTAATCTGCGGTATGGCCACTTTGTAAAAGTGCTATCCATATAGTTTTCAGCTTCGCGGATGCACCACAGTGACTCCTACCTCCGCTCAAGTTTTTGCAGCTGGAGACACTTCCTGTACATGTGATCGTCTAGGCCACTTGAAGCGTCCACGACTCCCCACATGTCACAGGATGGACATTCCACGTAGCCGAGCTGTCCTGTCATGCCTTAAGCTTGCTTTCAGATTATTTACTTTAAACTGGAGAGTAGAAAGTAAAATTACTCACCAGTCAGCTCCTGTGTATATAAGGTAGGTACTTAAGAGTTCAAGGAATAAAAAACTTTTACCTTCCTTTATAATCCAATTATTATCCCAGCCTTAAATGTATTCAACGATGGAACGTCCACAACCCTGTGGGGTAGAGAATTCCAAAGATTCACAACCCTTTGAGTGAAGTAATTTCTCCTCAACTCGGTCCTAAATGATTGGCTCCTTATCCTGAGACTGTGCCCCTGTGTTTTCGATTCCACAACCGGTGGAAATAATCTCTGTGTCTACCCTAACCAGTCCGTTTAGAATCTTATATGTTTCAATGAGATCACCTCTCATTCTCCTAAACTCCAGAGAATATAGGCCCAATTTGCTTAGCCTCTGATCATTGGACAACCCCCTCGTCCCAGGGACCAATCTAGTGAACCTTCGCTGTACAGTCTCCAATGCAAGTCTATCTTTTCTTAAATGTGGAGACCAAAACTGCACACAGTACTCCAGACGTAGCCTCACCAAAACCCTGTACAATTCTAGCAATACTTTCTTATTTCTGTACTCCAGTCCCCTTGCAATAAAGGCCAACATGCCATTTGCCTTCCTAATTGCTTGCTGTATCTGCAGGTAAACTTTGTGTTCCTTGTCCAAGCACACCCAAGTCTCTTTGAACATCAACACTTAGAAGTTTCACACCTTTTAAAAAATATTCTTCTTTTCTATTCTTACAACCAAAGTGAATAACTTCGCACTTCTCTACGTTGTACTCCATCTGCCATCTTGTTGTCCACTCACTTAACCTGTCTATATCTCTTTGCAACCTCTCTGTGGCCTCCCCAGAGATTACCTTTCCACCCACCTTTGTATCATCATCAAACTTAGATGCATTACCCTATGTTTCTTTTAAGTCATTAATATAGATTGTAACTAGCTGAAGCCGGATAACTGATCCTTGCTGCATTCCACTATTCACTGCCTGCCAGATTGAAAATATCCCATTTATGCCCACTCGTTGCATCCTGTCCGTTAACCAATTATCTATCCGTGCTAATATATTACCCCCAACTCCATGAGCCCTTATCTTGCCTATTAACCTTTAATGTGGCACCTTATCGAATGCCTTTTGGAAATCCAGGTATACAACATCTACTGGTTTGCCTTTACCTACCCTGCTAGTTACAGCCTCAAAAAACTCTTAATAAATTTTCAAACAGGATTTCCCTTTAGTAAAACCATGTTGACTTGTTCTAATCATACTGTGCTTTTCTAAGTGCATTGTTAAGCCTTTATTAATAATAGATTCCAGCATTTCCCAATGACTGATGTCAGGCAGTTCCTTGTTTTCTCTGTCCCTCATTTCTTGAAAAACAGTGTAATATATGCCAATTTCCAATCTGATGGGACAGTTCCCAAATCTAAGGAATTTTGGAAAATCATAGCTAGTGTATCCACTATCTCTGCAACTATCTCTTTTAGAACCCGAGGGTGTAGGCCATCAGGGCCTGGAGATTTGTTAGATTTTAGTCCCTTGGGTTTCTCCAATACTTTTCCTCTGCTAATATGAATTTCCTTAATTTCCTCACTCTTTTAGCCCTTAGATTACTGTCTATTTCTGGTATCCAACTTGTGTCTTCTACTGTGAAGACAGACACCAAATATTTGTTCAATGCCTCTGACATTGCCTCATTCCCCATGATAAAAAAACAAATAAAAATAAAGCTCTCCTACAGCAACTCTGCTCCTTTAATTATTAATAATGAAAATGTTATTTGCCAATACTCTGAAGTGATCTTGATTGCAGCTACTGCACAACTGCCACTCTTTGATTCTGGCTGCATTTTGTCAAAAAGGTTAAAGATTGTAGGTGACTTTACCTGCTCAAGAGGTTAGTGTTGGATCCTGCTGCAGGTAATAGTCATTGCAGGTAAGATAGTCAGTACATTGACAGTTTTTAAAGCTGTGAGTCCCTCTGTTCTCCACAGTCCGCCTTTATCATCTTTTGCCTTTCTCCCATCTCTCCCTAAGATGGTAAATTAAGCTGGTCAAGCAATAGTCTGGCATAGTTGTACTAAAGAGTCATATTCATCAGTCAACATCTTTCTTGATTATGTGGGTAGTATTTACATTACTGCGGTGCCATCTACTTCCAACATATACATCTTGTGCAGTAAGCAGCATTAGTAAACAACAACTTACTGGCCACCAGTGCAAAAAGATCCACCAGATGATAAGCTCACAGTGGTATACAGTTGGGGAGTGTCCCTGGGAGTTGTCAACATTGACTTTGGACCCCATGAAATTTCTTAGCTTCAAGTCAAACAAAGTTAAGGAAACCTCCTGTTGATATTTCCCCACCACCCCACTCTCAACTGATGCATCAGTTCTCTTCCATGTTGAACATCACCTACTGGAAGCTCTGAGGGAAGAAAAGGCAGAGAATGTACTCTGAGGGGGTAGACGTCCGTGTCCACCACCGAGTGGCCTGAAGGACATAGCTGCCAGATTGAAACCTGGGCCAGCTGGTGAAGGAACCAACACTTGGAAGTAACCACTTGCTTTATTCCTATCCATTATAGACCCATCTATCCACAGTAGTATTGGTAGAAGTGAGCACTGCACAGTTGTTGAGGGCAAACTCTCCGCTCCATTATGAGGGTGTTCTCTATTGTGTATTGTGGCACATACTGAGATTATTTTAAAGCTATAAGGGGCGCTGTTGCTTGCAGCCTTCCAGCATCTTGTCCAAATGCCTATACTCTGTGATTATCACCAGGGTACATTACCTAAAACCAAGAGCAGTATAAATCGATGAAAAATATAGAAAACTTGTTGCAACTAAAACAGGTTGGATTTGAATGGCATTTTAAGTCAGGGACCCTGGAAATTTGAGTGTACTGGTAACCTTTGCATTGCAAAAACTGTGAAAATGCCACCAAAGTGGAACAGGCTGCTCTGCCAGTCAATTCGGTGAGACTTTTAAGCTGCTGAAGTTACAAAATATAGTTGTTCTGTATTTCGAGTCCCAAGTCATAACTTTCATTCACATGAGGTATTAAACTGACCCCATCTGCCTATTTAGGTAGATATAAAAGATTTTGTGAGGATGAAAAGTTGGTATCCTGGCCAATATTCATTCCTCAACCAACATCAAAACAGATTAACTTGTTCAGCTCATCTGATGTTTAAGGGAACTTAACTGTGAGCAAATTGGCTGCTATGTTTTCCTACAAAATACACTTCATTAAGTGTACCATACTTTGACACATCCTGAGGATGAGAGAGGTGTTGAGGAAATGCAAGTTTTGTTCTTTTCATGATGTGTCTGTGTATGACCAAAGTGGTAATAATTCACAGTCTTTTATCGTGGTTACAGCTTTAGGTTGCACAAATCCATACAATCAGCTTTTTTTAGTGTAACACTTCTTGTTGAATATACTGGTGGAGGAAAAAGAGAAAACTCAGTCTGTGTAACTGTAGAGCCCACATAAGAGGCTTTGAACACAGTGTCACGTTTGAGATGTGAAGGATGAGGTAACATGTACAGAAAGGATCTATAGTGAAGTGTCAAGTATTTAAATTTGGTTGATTCTCCCTTCTGTTTTGTAGGCAACAGATATCTCTCAGCAGCAGCACCAGCAGCATGTGCAGAATAACCTTTTGCCAATATTGCATTCAGCAACTGAGCTACGTGAGCAAGCACCAGTGACAGCACTGCCCCAGCCTCAGAAAACCCCAGATCCCAAAGAAACGCCGAAACCTGCGGTCGAGAAGAAGGAGAAAACCAGAACACCCGTGATTTGCAGTTACTGCAGCAAGGCATTCAGAGACAGTTATCACCTCCGGCGACATGAATCATGCCACACAGGAATCAAGTTGGTTTCACGGCCAAGGAAAGTACCGACCATGGTTTCACTGATGTCATCGGCGCCTGGTGTTGGTGGCACGACAACATTGGTGTCAACTGTTGCAGGGATGCTGACTTCAACTTCCGCTTCCACCTCTACTGTCACCAGCAGCACCTCGGCAGTCACGACCAGCAAGAACGCAAACCGACGAGTGAAGAAGAATCATGGCTGCGAACTATGTGGAAAAGCATTCCGGGATGTTTACCACCTCAACCGGCACAAACTTTCTCACTCGGATGAAAAGCCGTTTGAGTGTCCAGTTTGCCAGCAGCGTTTCAAGAGGAAGGACCGTATGAGTTATCATGTGCGATCACACGAAGGGGGTATCAACAAACCATACATCTGCAGCCTTTGTGGAAAGGGATTCTCCAGGTAAATTATACCAGGGTTCGGGGGATGGTGGGTAAGGCCAAGTAGCAAGGTGGGGTCAGTGGGTGGAGATGTGGGATGAGGAAAAGTACGAGCATTAAATTCATAGTTTTGTTTTGAGGGAATTGTTCTGTATGCTGACAACATTCTTGCATGCGTGTGTGATGTAAGCCAATTAGATTTGGGGAAATTGCCCAAACTTGGCCATGTTCATTACTCCTGCTCCTTGTTCGTATGTGCTTAGTAGCGTTTCACTGTTCATGTTCATTAAAAAAAAAAAGAATTGCAAGTTGTAGAAAATATTTTGACTATAAGCTTTGGAAGTTTGATATGTTATCGACTGGCAGCAACATAATAGAATTTTCGCTATGTATAAACATTTAGCTGACCTTCATACCTATTAGAATAAACAAAATTGTTCAGGATGAAATCTGATTGCTTGTCACTGTGACAAGAGCATATCCAGTCAATACGAAAATAAATAACTCGTTTCAAATAGCAACATTTGTTTTCATTGTTGCACTTGAAAGCAACAACCCCGCCTGTGAATTTACTGTGAGGATAGTTAAATTGTCGTCCGACTATCACTTAATCTCACTACTTTATTCCATTCAAAGCTAGACTTGACTCTTGATTGTGACTTAAGAGGATAGTTTTTGCCTTAAGCTTGTTCTGTGTGCATTTTGTTTTTGTACACAGACCATGTCTCCATTGAATTTGAGAATAACAGCTGATTACTGGCACTGTTTTCTCTAGGTGAACATTTGTACCTCTGGTGCAAAACAAATGCTTAATTCAAGGTAATGCTCCCTCGCACCCACGTAGATTGGAGGGAATATTGGTTCAAGGCTGTCCAAGCTGCAGCTCTAGGGCCACCTGGAACCTTTGAGCGCTGGCAATCCAGCCCTCAGTCCAGGCAGCTCAGTTCTGTTTGCACCTCTGAGTCTTACATTGTGGCTTTTACTATTTGAATTTTATGAGCCTGTCAGTTTCAAAAGGGCTGTTTTAAATGGGTAACTTGTAATAAACATCTGTTAGTATACGTAAATGAATAGGAAAATAAATGTAAACTTGACATGGTCGTCGAGGCTTCGTGGAACATGGCCCATAAAGGCACCCGATTGGACATCTTTGGCTTAGTTTAATCCTTTAATTTCTATCTATGTCTAAACTGGCTTTTATCTGAATTTCTGGCCAGTGATCCAAAGTGAATCCTTGACTGACTTTCCTCTTTGGTTCAGAGAAACTGAAGCCAATTATAACAATGCCCTACTGACCAAAATCAACTAACAGCACAGGCTGATGATTTAGAGCTTCCTGGGTTGTATACATCACTGTTGTCCTGCATGTTTCATATGCTTATGGAGCTAACAAGGGGGTCTTTGGTTGTTAATTTTAAAATGAAAAGATTCATTGTTTCAATCTAATCCATGGTATTTCTTTCCTTTCCAGGCCTGATCATCTAAGCTGTCATGTCAAGCATGTTCATTCCACAGAGAGACCCTTCAAATGCCAAGTAACTTTCTATTTTCTCTTTTAATGAAAGTAATGGAATATTAGTCACACAAATAAAGAAATGTTCAAAGATTCAGTTTAAACATTTCAAAAGTTCCAACACTTTTTTTATAAACTACTTTTTTGTAATTTTCTTCCTGCACACCCCCATTGGAAGAGGAAGGAATGGTCCATTGTCAAGTGCTTCCATAGCAGCTCCTTGAGTGATTTGCCAGTGAATTTGAGGAGTGCAGGATAGGTTCATGGCTTCTGCTTCAGCCCCCAGTTCACATACCTGCCCTGCTCCGTCCCAACTCCTTGCAGGTAGTTTGCCTGTCTCCCTAAATCCAAATTCAAGTTGAGATGAGAATCTCAACTTGGGTCTTCTAATTGAGTCCAATAGTCCAGTGCCTACCTGTTGTTCAGTAGGAATCACAATTGTTTGCTTTGCTTTATAGCCTCTAATATCCTTCCTATTCGAGGAAAAAATAAAGCTGCACATATTTAAATTGGTTTTGTGAGCTACTCCAAATTGCTCAGATGTTAACAGCTTTGTTAGTTAGGGAAGTTTTTATGAATTGAGACTTAACAAATGTGTGCCTTGCAATTGCTGCAAAGGTGACACCCTTGGTCAAGCAATCTTCTGAGTTTTAAAGAGTGGAAGAATAGAAGAACTGGAATGTTTTTTTTTGAATTGGTAGGTAAATGGCATTTTGAGAGCTACTTTTTCCTCTGATTCTGAAGCCCTATAGCTTTTCTGTGAGGTGGGGGTGAGTTTAAGAGGGGAGGAACAATGGGTAATTGTGAATGTGTTTGACCAGGCCATTTTGCATAAAGGGAAAAGGTAAGCAAAAGAACAGTGTTAAGCACTGCATTACCCAGTAAGGTCAAAATGCTTTTTTTAAGCAAGCACATTATTAGAATATATTTGCAGTTCTGTTTTATTTCTCCTCCCCATTTGGCAACTTTTTGTTTTAGGATTCCACGCTGCTCAGGCAACTACTCAGCTGGCATCAGTTCTAGGAATGTCTGCATGAACTGGAAGGCATTGTTTCTGTTTTGGATGGTTTTGTCTTTCACTGACTAGCATTGATGTTTCCTTGATTGCTGCCAGAGATGGAAATGGTAACTCCTCAGTGTGGGAGTCCAGAACAAGGGGCATAACCTTAAAATTAGAGTTAGGAGTGGTGTCGGAAAATGCTTCTTCAGATGGCTGTAGAAATCTGTTGAGGCTAGGTCAATTGAAATTTTAAAATCTGAGATTGTTAGACTTTTGAGAGGTAAGGGTAAAATCATAGTATAGAACAGTTAAAGCACATTGGCCCATAGAGTCTGTGCCGACTCTTTCGAAGAGCAATCCAATTAGTCCCACTCTTTCCCTATAACTCTGCTTTTTTTTTCCTCAAGTATTTACTCAATTCCATTTTGAATCTGTATCCACCACCCTATCAGGCAGTGCATTCCAAATCGTAACTATTCGTTGTGTAAAAAGCTTTTCCTCAAGTTGCCTCTGCTTTTGCCAATCATCTTAAATCTGCCAATGGAAACTGTTTTTTCATTTACCCTATTTAAGCCCTTCATGATTTGAAACACCTCTATCAAATCTCCTTTTGGCCTTCTCTCCTGTCAGGAGAACAACTCCTGCATCTCCAGTCTATAACTGTAATCCCTGGAACAATTCCAGTAAATCTCTTTATCCTCTCCAAAGCCTTCACGTCCTTCCTAAAGTGAGAGGCCAGAATTGGATGCAATACTCCAGCTGGGGTGAAACTAGTGTTTTATTTAGGTTTAGCATAGCTTCCCAGCTTTTGTACTCTATGCCTCTATTTATAATGCCCAGGATCCCATATGCTTTATTAACTGCTTTGTTAACTTGTTCTGCCACCTTCAAAGATTTGTGCGTAAGCACCTCCAGGTGTCTCTCTTCTTACACCCCTTTTAAAATTGTGCTATTTAACTTGTATTATCTCTCTCCATTCTTCCTACCAAAATGTATCACTGCACACTGCATTGAATTTCATCTGCCATGTGTTCGCCTAGGATGGTAATTTGTTGTCTTAGATGTACTCTATGTTAAGGATTGTGAAACCAAGGCTGGCAAATGGAATTACGAAACAGATCAACAATTACATAATTGAATGGCAGAACAGGCTCAAGGGGCTGAATAGCTTACTCCTGTTCTTATGTACATAATAAGGTAGCACTGGCTGACTGTCCTTCATCTGACTTCAGCAAAGTGCTAAAACAGAACATAGACTCAATATGGCAGGTGGCATTTTTAAGAGAAAGTAACTAAATCATCCAGTATATCCTAACAACCTCTTCATTTTTGCTTAAAATCAGTTGTTTTCCACCTTAGTGGAGTTTATATTTTTAAAAAAACCCCTACCACATATCTCATGGTTGTGAAGTGTCAGCTTAGTTTTAATAGGATGGAACTTTAAAAAAAAAAATGCATGAGGTTTCTTGTCCTTTTTCATTTAATGTGGTTGTGTAGCATTTCCAAGATAAACAATCAAGCAGGCAACCTGCTCCCAAGGTTCTGCTAGTGCCACTTCAACCAGCCATCAGGATTGTAAGAGAGTGACTTGCCCTCATTTTCTTTTATTATTACTTCTACTTCTCTCTGTAGGAAAATATCCTGCTAATCTGCTCAGTTTCTCTCTGACAATGCAACTGAGATCAAGAACTTGCCTTGTGGGGAATTGCAGGCATGGCCAATTTGTAGCATAGGCTATTGGTGCTCTAACTGTCTACCTGTGTCTTGTCTGTAGAATATATTCTGCATATGTACCATGTGCTGGAAGGTGGGATTAGATTGGGCGGCTAGTTTTTGATTGGGCTGGCACGGGCATGATGGGCTGAATGGCCTCCTTCTGTGCCATAATTTTTTGATGGTTCTATATCTACTGTACAGTATGTGGATCAAATATTTTTGAGCACATGTACTGTATAAAGTGCAGAGACCTGAGAATTGGTGAAGTTAAGGAGGGATCATTTGTTTTATGTCCTATTGGCCAAGTTCTGAAGAATATCTATGGAATATTTTGACATTTCTGGAGCTAGATTTTATTTCCAAGGTATAAAAGAATTGCTTTAGAAAAAAATGTAATTGAATTATTTTGTGGTGTCAGACTGTTAAATATTCTGACCTTTTCAAATCGTCGACAGTTTAATTTTAAAGGAAAAATATTAGTTTGTAAGAAAATAAAATGTTAATGCCTGGCTTGTGTCCTTATAGACTTGTGATGCAGCTTTTGCCACCAAAGACCGCCTGCGTTCACACATGATACGCCACGAGGGAAAGGTGTCTTGCCACATCTGTGGTAAACTGCTGAGTGCAGCTTACATCTCCAACCACATCAAAATGCATAATCATAACCAAAATCACAACTGCAATGTTTGTAACAAAGGTATGGTATTTTTGCAGAATTCCAGGATAACCTGTGTATGTATTTGAGGCTGATTGGTAGATAAACATATGGTAGTTCAGTCTGGAAAAATATAATGCGAAAATGTGTCACAGAAATAATTCCTAGTTGATGTTAAAGTCACCTTTCCCTGTTTATGGAGTAGAGCAAAAGATTTCTGCATCTCGGTGAATGTAGAGCTTTATTCACATCAGTTTTCTAAGTTAATTAGCTTATTAAACTCCAGCAGTTTAAGCTGGGAATAGCTTTAGCCCATCATTTTTTTTTTTCTAAAGTCATCACCTGTATTTGCAGCTTTAATGAAGGTGTTTCTTTAAGCAATTTGGGTCCCAGTAAGCTCGCTTTAATTGATATGGGGAACTTTTAGTCAATCATCATGCCAGTTGGGTTCTTTTAAACTGTGCCTAGTAAGCATAATTTATGAAGATGTGAAACAAGAAAACTGGCGTGGAAAAAACTTCTCAAACTTAGTTCTTCTAACATTGCCACTTATTGACTTCAATAGTCAGGTATTGGCCAGTTTCATTATTCACCTTGCCATCCTTCAGTCAGGTGTTGGTGAAATTGGAAAGCAGTTGGAAGTGGTTTGATTAACAGTGGTGCTATGGTAGCATTTTCCTTTTTATGTAATAAATAGTGTAACTAGAATTAAATTAAATGTGTTTAAAAAAAAAAAACTCCCCCTCCTTCCTTCCCAGCTCAATCCCCACACAAAAAAAATCCAGCCTGCAATTGTAAGCAGTGGACTGTTGACCTGAAAGTTCCAGGTTGGAAGCCTGTTGTTGCTTCTCAATTTAAACCCTGCAAGTTTTGTTCTTTGAGAAGAAAACTCTCTGACCTTGCCTGAGCTGTCTCTGCTTGAATTTGTGTTCCTTGCCAATCTGATTGTAAATTGAAATTTTTGATGGTTACAGAGAATTGAAATCCAGCCCAAAGTGTCCTCTCCCATCTTGGGAAGGATCAGTGGTGATGAGCATTATGTGAGAAGAGTTTGTTTAAAACAAGAAAATCTTTTTCCCTCCCCCCACACCAATATACCTTGTTGCTTACGTTTCTTTTGTAATCTCAAATTCATTGGGCGTAAAAATCCTGTTCACAGAATCCTTCTACCAGAGCTGCACCCTCATGGCAGGTTAGGATATGTTTGTATCTCTCATGGCTCTGTGGGTAAGCACAGAGCTTGATGATACTGAGCCATACAGATCAAGAAAGTCCTAATTTATATCCCTGCTCACTGCTGAATTAATTGATCTTGGCTGGGATTTTGTAGGGACACTCTAATTGGTCTTAAAAGTGCCTTAATCTAGGGAAATGGAAAAAAAAGTATCAGCCAGGGCTCCCGCTCTTGATTGCTATTCTCTGCCCTGTACTGCAATGTATGCAAGTACGGACATGAAGTAAGGACCCATCGTAGTTTAATAGCCTGTCTCTATTGACTTGTTGCCCATCCCTGATTGCCCTTAAGAAAGCAGTGGTGAGTTACTTTCTTGTTTAAAAGCTCAGTCACTCTGTCTCTGATGAATTCCTTAAAACTGACGTTAATCAGACAGGTTGATGTTTTCCTGGTTTGTTTGTTCCCTCCAGTCCTAACTAATGGAACAACTTTCCAATCCAAGGGCACACTTCCTGATTAGAGACCTTTGGGACATCATTAAAAATGCATTTGTAATTTCTTCACACATTTATTTTAATACCCTGGGGGGGTGAAACTTTCAGGTCCTGGAGGTTTGTCAACATGAGCCTCGTTATTTTCTCCATTATGATTTTTTAACTTGTATTAAATCTGCAAAGTACCTCCCATTGATTTGTTTTTAGATTCTTTTGCACACAGTTCCCAGTTACTGGATTTTTCCCCCTTTTTGTAATACCGCCTACAATGTTAACAAGAATGCTATTAGCTGTTTGCATTTTACAGCTTTTGTTTTCAAGTTTCTGCCTTGCTCCCCAAATGGCCTGGACTCTTACTAGGTATAATTCCATGGGAACCATCTGATACATTTTTCTAGGGGTCGTTCTTCATTTGTGAACTTGGAAATAAGTGTCTCGGCAGGCTGTTCAGTGATGCCAGACATCACACTTGAGGCTGATTCTGTCTTCACCTGGCATCCAGACACAGGCAACTGCTAGAAGGAGTGATGAGATAACAATCAAGAGTGAGAATCCTAACCATTTTTCCCTCCACTCCTCCCCCTTTCCTAGCCCAGGTTGCTGAATCCTGTTGCACACAATTGCGGCATGAATATCATAACTTTTAAATGTTTTTCTTATAAGGTGCCATTTTGAATCAGTGATTGCAGTTGCTGCATTGTGCGTTTTTTTGCAATGAAATGGCAATTTACTGAAGGAAATATTTGATAACAATAGATCAGAATGCCAATGATGCAACCATTTGTATAAGGATTCTAAAGGAATGTTGCACGTAGTTTTGTATTTCAAATTGTAATTCAATATAACAAGGTTTATTAATGTAATCTTGAAATGTCTTGTCACAATGAAAAGTGTTAACATGTTTGATTTTTATCTGAACAAAGTCAATCAGACTTTTAAATGTCCCAAAAGTTGTGGATGTAAAGGTGTTTGTGCTTATTTTTTATCACCTGAAATCCCTATTTTTGTGTAGGTTTCACCACGGCTGCCTACCTTCGGGTCCATGCTCGAAATCACCATGGTGTCCATTACAAGTCTCAAAGATTTGTGTGTGATCAGTGTGGCCTGCAGTGTCAGTCCCACAACCACCTGATTGGCCACAAGAAAAGTCACATGGGAGAGACCCCAACTTCCAGTGCCCCCTCTGTGGCAGCAGTGGCTTTAAAAGGCAAGCATCTCCTTAACCTGTACCTGGAGAATGCTCCACTCCTACCAGGTCATTTTGTAGCTAAAGTCTGACCTTCTGTTGGGATTCTTGTGTTGTGGGGATATCTGTGGGGTGGGGGTTGGTGGTGGCAGGTTAGTTTATGTACTTAAATATGTAATTCTGGAGATATGGGTCTTATTGCAACCCTTTTCTGAAGGGGTATTTCATTTTGATATAATTAGATACTGACCTGAAGGTAAGTGTTTTTTTTTTTGCTGGGCCCACAGAGAAAAGTTTTAAAATCATTTTACCTAATTATCATGTAAAATTCAAAAATCATTTAAGCTTGCTGTCCCTTTCTAATTTCTGATCAAAAGGATTGGATTGCGAAAATGCTTTTAAATCCCAAATTATCCATCATCCCTGAGATAAATTTGCAATTTATGAAAATAGCCCTCCAGTTTGTATACATTAATTTCAGAACTGACGGGGAATTAAGTAAGCCTGTGGCTGGAATTTTACACCACCCCAACTAGCCGGATGGTGGCAGGGGTAGGGGTGGCGTAAATTGAAGCGGGAGGCTCCGGGAGGCCTTCCCGACCCGCTCCTGCCTCCGTCCCGCTTTGCGTAGGGCAGTGGGTGGGTGGGGAAGGGGGGGGAAACGGGCTGTCCGCCTCAGGTCAATCTAGGCCCTTGAGTTGCCACTTAAGGGCCTTCACCCACCTCCACGCGAATTTTACACTTGGTAAGCAGGCGTCTGGAGCTGGGAAAGGCCGCCAGGTAAAAGCCGGCGGCCTTGCAGCGCCCCGGGGTGAGCCCTGAAAATTGGGCATGGGGTGCCGATTGAGGGCTGCCCCCGCTTCCCAACCACCAGGACCCAACACACCCCCTTCCCCTCTAAACAACCACCCTTGCCTCGCCGGGGCCCCACCGATTACCCCGGCGAGGCAACCGAAACTCATCTGAAATCCCGGCTCCATGTCTTCATCTGCCGTCGGCTGGGCTGCAGTCCGAGCAGTGGCCACCACTCCCAATGGCGCTGCTGGGTTCACGAGCTGCCGGCCCTCTGACTGGCTGGCATCTCAATGAGGTGGGACTTCCTCCCTCAAGCATGTGGAAGTCCCACCTCTGAACAGTTAAAGCCTGGGGACTCGTAAAATGCAGGACGGCTCCCCAGGTGAGGCGGAAGCAGGTTCGCCACCAACTTTTACGTCGGTGGCCAGTTCCCAATGTAAAATCCAGTTCTGTATCTCAGATTTTATATTAACCCTTGAATTCTTGAACTTAAAGTAACATACAATCTTGCAAACTTCTTGGGTTATAATGGGTTATAAGGTGATTGCTCGGAAGCAGTCCAGCTTCAAGATGATGGACAGTCAATGGAAATACACTTTCAATTCCAAATTGATCTCTTTGCTGTCTCTGCATTGAGTTTATGGAAATACTGCTGGTTTAATTTAATTACTAGTGCCAAAAACCACCAAGAAACACTGGATAGAGCCTGTTGTACACTGTTGATAACATTACCTTTTCAGTCAGCAATTGACTCAATAAGGATCATTGTAATTTCATTCATGAGTAGTTACTTAATTAGTATTGCCAAGTGCCACTATACACTTGATTATACAATATACAACGGGCACTGACACTTCAGTACAGTACTGACTGCGTTGTCCGTCTTTGGGATGAGATGTTACTCCCTGGCCACGTTTACCTGCTCAAGTGCAACATAAAAGATCATATGACATTATTTAGAGAGGATCATGGAGGTTTCCAGGTTTCCTGGCCAACATTCCTCCTTCAACTGATTGTTGTATCATTCATTTATTTATGTTTGTAGGGCCTTGCTGTGTGCAAATTGGTTGCCACATTTGCCTGTGCAAATTGGTTGCCACATTTGCCTACGCAAAATTGACTATACTTTAAAAATAATCTTCTGGTTGTAAGATTATTTGGGATGTTCTGAATTTTTTTTCTCCCTATTTGGATGGTATAGATTTACTTAACTGCCATTTAAGGTTAAGAACCTGGAATGAAAGGATAGTGATTCACATCGAGCCATTGAAAATATGTGTTTGTGTTAAGATCTTCAGTCAAGCCTGGCTCAGTTGGTAGCACTTTACATATCTGAGATAGAAGATCATGAAATCAATTCTCACTCCAGGACTTGAGCATGTAATCTCAGTTTATCCTTTGAGAGAGCTATTGTATTATGGTAGCATCATCCTTCAAGTGAGGTGTTATCCCAAGTCCTTTCCTCCCTATCTCACTCATTCAGGTGGATGTTAAAGATCCTATGACAGTTTTCAAAGAAGAGAATTTCTTCTAGTGTCTTGATCAACATTTCTCCTTCAAACACCACCACCGATAAAGCTGATCAATCATCTCATTACCTTTGGTCGAATCTTGCTGTGTGCAAAATGACTGCCATGTTTATCTGTGTAACAGCAATGACTGCATTTTGAGAGTTCATTGTGAAGCACTTTGGTACATTTGAGATGTAATGAGGTGAAACATAAATCCTTTTACAAGTAGCCCGCTTGATCGGCACCCCATCCACCACCTTAAACATTCACTCCCTTCACCACCGACGCACAGTAGCAGCAGTGTGTACCATATACAAGATGCACTGCAGCAGCTCACCATGCCTCCTTCGACAACACCTTCCAAACCATGACCTTTTCCACCTAGAAGGACAAAGGCAGCAGACACCTGGGAACATCACCACCTGCAAGTTCCACTCCAGGCCCCACACCATCCTGACTTGGAAATATATTGCCGTTCCTTCACTGTCACTGGATCAAAATCCTGGAACTCCCTCCCTAACAGCACTGTGGGTTTACCTACAACAGATGGACATAGCATACAAGGCTACAGGCCAAGTACTGGTGGAAAATAGGATTAGAATAGATAGCCTTGATGGCCAGCACGGACACGGGCCGAAGGGCCTGTTTCTGTGCTGTATGACTCTATAGACTGCAACGGTTCAAGAAGGTGGCTCACCACTACCTTCTTGAGAGTAATTAGGGATGGCAAAAAATGCTGGCCTTGCAATTGATGCCCGTGTCACATGAAAGAATATAAAAAAACTGGAAATGTCAGACCCCCTTGGGGATTGGTGGTAGTAATTAATTATCTTTACAAGATGAGTGATTTTTCTTAAATTGTGCCATTGAGATTTTAAAGTGCCACAGTTGAGTATCTTTTTAATTGTCAATTAACAGTTAACAGTTGTATTCTGTTGCTTAACGCTCAAAGCTACAGGTCCCCACAATTTTTATTAGAAATGCTTTTTTGAGGAGGGGGAGGTGGCCATAAATTTTTCTGAAGCATCTACTGTAAGAGTATACTTCTGAACGTTGGTTAAGAATGTGATTGGGCTTGGGTGTTAGGCTCCTGTGGGTGAATATAACACTGACAAAGTTGATACACAAAGTACGGCTACTTAAGCAAAGTACTGAAAAATGGGCCACTGAACAAAGAATTGATGCTTTTCAAGGAAGATGAGCAGCAAAAGATGCTAATAAAAATTAGATGCAACCAAGTGATTCGCATTTGCTGTTGGAGAGATGCTGCCGTTTTGTCTATCGCTTTTATATATCAAAATCAAAAATTATCCAATGCATTCAACAAATCACTAATGGTTCACTAATGTCCTTTTGGGGAAGGAAACCTGCCGTCTTTACTCGGTCTGGCCAATTTGTGAATCCAGGTCCTCAGCAATGGGTTTGGCCCTTAACTACCCTCTGAAATGGCCAAGCAATTCACTCAGTTGTATCAAAACCACTGTGACTGCAGCAATTCCAGAAGATGGTGCACCACCATCTTAAGGCCAATTAGGAATGGAGAATAAATGCCAGTGACACCCAATTCCTATGAATGAATGAAAAAAAAATCAAATCAACTCCAGATCCAGTGCTTTTGATCTGATACAAATTTTGAAGAAGGAAATGAATGTTGGTCTCTTCACTGAGTTCATTGATTTAAACATGGGCACTATCTTTCCCCCTTGTACTTAAAAGCTCAAGTATTGGAGAATTCAGTGATTAAAACTGGCACGTGATCTCCGTGGTGATTTGTTAAAATGTCTGTTCAGCTGATTGAGATTTATCTTGAAAGGTATGTTCATGCAATAATATAGTTCCACAATGTTGTCCAGTGTCTGGTACCTTGCTCAAGTGGTAGTTTTTCATGAGACCAAATTCTGAGCATTGATGGGCTATTCCACTTAGCAGCAGCATCACTCCCCTTCTCTCAAACTTTCCACGAGTGGCTGGATAGTGAATACAAGCCAGAACCTTGGTTAACTTCTCTCCACCACACTGCCCCCCACCCCCACCTGCCCGCCCTTCAACCCCTTACACATTAACAGTAGGGGCCATTGTGACACTTCATCAAACACATCCGAAGAGTTTTACCAGGATGTTGCCTGGTCTGGAGGGCATTAGCTATGAGGAGAGGTTGGATAAACTCGGATTGTTTTCACTGGAACGACGGAGGTGGAGGGGCGACATGATAGAGGTTTACAAAGTTATAAGCGGCATGGACAGAGTGGATAGTCAGAAGCATTTTCCCAGGGTGGAAGAGTTAGTTACTAGGGGACATAGGTTTAAGGTGCGAGGGGCAAAGTTTAGAGGGGATGTGCGAGGCAAGTTCTTGACACAGGGTGGTGAGTGCCTGGAACTTGCTGCCGGCGGAGATGGTGGAAGCAGGTACGATAATGACGTTTAAGAGGCATCTTGACAGATACATGAATAGGATGAGAATAGAGGGATACGGTCCCCGGAAGTGCAGAATGTTTTAGTTTAGGCAGGCATCAAGATCGGCGCAGGCTTGGAGGTCCGAATGGCCTGTTCCTGTGCTGTGCTGTACTGTTCTTTGTTCTTTGAAACCTTTTCCAGCTGGGCCTTGTTTAATATGGTTTTGCAGAATGATGGCATTTTGCAGCTATTCAGCCCATCACATTTATGTTGTCTCTCTGACAATGATCCTATTAGCTGCATTCTCCTGGCCTTTTGCCAATACCTTTTAAAGATTTTATTCACCTATTTCTCCATCACTTTCATGTCCTAAAATTTCTCCCGGCTTCAATTTTTCTTCTTTTGGTGGTAAATTTATATCCCCTAGTTACAAACTCACTACGAATGATAATTTTTCCCTATTTACTTTTTCAAAACCCTTCATAATTTTGAATCCTCTTAACCTTCCTTGCTTTAATTACAAAGCGGCACTGTTTTTCTCTTCCTTTATCATAATTATAGTCTCTCATCCCTGGTATCTTAAAATAGAATGCCCCAAAAGTAAACCATTATTCTAACTGTGACCCAAATAATAATTTGTATAGGTTTAACTTTACTCTTTGAACTTGTTGCCCCTGATTGAAAGGGGTGGGATCTTGTGTTTTTCTTTTTTTAACAGCTTTATCAACTGTCCTCTTTGTTGTATAACTATATCTAATCTTTAGCACAAACGTATATTGCATTTCTTAGTATTAAAATACTGTTTGCTGTTCATCTGTGCTATTGCCATATATTTGCTAAAATTCAGAACACCAATAGTGTTGTGGTACAGTACATTTGAGCTCCAACATAAAGTGCCATAGAGCGATTGGATGCCGGTTTGCACTCATCATTTCCCTTATGGTATGTTACCAATTTCTGTGATCCTAACTTCAAGAAATGCTGAGTTGGTCGGCTTTCCACACACTGGAGAAGTGCTACTTAGACAGTCGGCTTGCATGCAATGGGACTGAGAGCAGCAGGAGGGCTGGGGCCGATCACCAACTTATAACATAGCTATTGAATTTGTGTTGAGAAATTTTCTTTTTAACATAAATTGTCTGATGGGATCGAATGTTAGATCTGCACACTGTGCTTTCACCTCTGGGGACTTGAGTTTGAATTCCAGCCTGTACTGATGTAATGAAAGGCGCTCTTGCTCTCACAGTCATAAAAGTCCTACATGAAATTAATTTGGGCAGTCTCATCCCAGTTCCTTGTGTGTTTAAACCCATGTAGGAAGCTGCTCAGAATTTGACACATATTGGCAATCTTGGTCAGTGGGTACTCTTTCTGAATTTGGGACAGGGTAGGAGGAACTTAATTCTACATACGGCCATGCTATATCTGACTTTGAAGGGTGCTTAATGCAAAGAGATAAAAATAGAGGTCAGCCATTTCGTTCAATGAAACATTTAGAATTGTAGTTCTTTAAAGCAGGTTTCAGGCTATGCATCTGTACAAGAATGTTTAGGTCTTTGATTTAGAGGAAGAAAAATTGTGGGGGTGAGGTACTTTTTGAGCATGTTAACTTGTAGTCCATTGTACTGGCAGTCATACAAAATGCCAAATCTATGGAGAGGAGCAAAAATTATAACCGACAATTTGAAAGTGTGGTCAGTTGCTGAGATTTAGTCTTTAAACTTCTAGTTTTGCTATTTGTGATTTTACAAAAACCTGGCTAATTTTGCACTTGGTTAAAATGGTGACATTAGAATCTGTATATACTGCTGTCAATTCCCTGACATCAGTGGCTAATTCACAATACCCTCTAGGAGTAAAAGCTGAAACAGTGGATAGATTTTAATAACTGGGGAATACCTGTCGCTTTAAAATTTTAAACCCATTTGCTTAATCTATACAATGTATGTCGATGCTCTTTCACTGATTTAGACTGTAAAGTGTTAGCTATTTGGGGGTACATTTGGCAAATTTAAAAAAAAAAAATACAAGGCTTTAAAATGTCCTGGGAGTGGCAGCGTTGTCCTGGTAGCTTTGAATATGTTGTGTACTATTGTCTGTGTATGTATTTTATTTTTTTCATAGAATGCTTTTTTTTATTAACATCCAGTTTTATATCTGGTAACTACTGTATTTCAAGGGATCCTTTTATTATGAGTTAAAGGTTGCTGTGTTTTGGGATTGGAACATTTTATTTCATACACATTTCCTAAAATGCTCTCCAGTAAATTTTTTAAGCTCAAGTTCTAAATTTCCATTTTCAATCCACTAACTAGAGTTACAGACATTAAAAATGAAAATTGACACTGCTTATTATTTTGTTAGTGTTATGACGAACTTTAATAGTTTCAACTGCCTGAGTTTGCTTTTTTAATTTAGATTTTCCTCCCATGGATGCCACTTTTTCCCTCGCATCCCCCTTCAGGGGAGGACTTCACTACAGCTACTGTCAATGCCACTCCACAATTGGCCAGCAGGAAACGCAATTGAAATGGGGCGAGTTGGATCCTGCCTGCTTTCCTGCCACCTCACCCCACCTGACATGGAATGCCTTGGTACTGCGTGGCGCTTCATCTAGCAGCCCAGTTGAGAACTGACAAAACTTACCAAACTGAGGCAAGTGAGTTGGAGTGACAGGCAGCCTTGGGACTCAAAACTTGCGAGCTTTGTTTGCAAGGTTATTGGGTTGCCTGTGGTCTTTTTGTTTAGGGGAGGGAGTGGACTTGTAGGAAGATTGAGGGGTTGTAGCTGGCAGTGTTCCTGCTACATTCTGCTTGATAATGTGGGTGCAGTTCAGTGGCATATAATTTGGGGGAAACTGCTGGTTGTTTACCTTAACTGTGATAGTTTTCCCCCAGCATTTTTGCTTAAAAGATCCCTGTGCCCATTTCATGAATTGCTAAATATTGAGTTTATATTTTTACTTATTTTGGTAAAGATCTTTTGACAATTTTGATTTTAGTTAGCTTGATAATCAGATACAAATCTGCTTAAATTTCTGATTTATTCATTTTTGCTCAGCTATTTAAAAAAAAAATCTGTATAATTAGTTGATCTCCCATGATATTGCACAGGGGTAGTCAAGGCCGAGTCTTCAGGTGAAGCAGAAGTAGATGACATGGGTAATTGGACCATGGTACACAGCTGTAATTTAGTCACCATTTTAAAGTCATTCTTTCTATTTTCATATTTCATTATAAATGGTTGGTGCAGCATGCCCACATTGTGGCAAGAGTATAATTATAACATGACAAGTTTACATCAGTTTTGTTATAAATATTGCTGAAGGCATTATGGAAAACATTGATAGGAATTGTGTACAGGTATAGGATTTTTAATATATCATAGATGCATTAAATTTTATATGCCTGTTGACTTATACCACTGCACTTCTCCTCCCCCACCCACCACGACCACCACCAAAGAAAATGCATAGCCTGGCTTGAGACCTCTCCACAAAGGGTTTTATGCTTGCAAATAAAAAAACCTACCATTCCTCTACTTAATTTCTTATCTAAGCGAATATTGCTTTATCTCCTTCTAAAGAATTATAGTTTGTGTTTTTTCCCTTTCTGATAAATAGCAACATCCCCGGTTTCTTCTTTGTAAAATATAACATAGGATGTCACATTGCTCACCCTATTTTTGGTATTACAGCTTCATTTTAAAGACTGAAAGCAGTTTTCATGTATACTATAGCTATTTATTTATAAATGATAAAACCACACTGATGAATAAGATTAATATCTCATAGCCCCCTATTGTTAACTAGCACTTGGTGCTAACTACTTTTTTGTACAACTATGTGATACTGATTTCCAATTGTTATGTACACTGTATCTGAATGGAACTTTTTTTGTGCATAGCTCTGCAGTGACCAATTCCTGAAGACATTTCGAATTGAAATTATGTTAAAAGTGGATGTGAGCAAAACTTTTTTTTTAAGATTGAGACTTTTTGTCATGGAAATGTGTACATAATATCTGTAATTATTTGATTTCCTGACAGGCGTTATCCACATTAATACACTCGCACGTCTTAAACACTTTAATACTAGACAGTTATCACAGCATTAATAATGAAAATATTAAGAATTAGTGCTTGTATTATCAGAAAGCAAACTCTAGAAACAAAAACCTTGATAAAAGTCCATTTTTCTTCATTTATTTGGGATGGAGAAAGAAAACACCATCTTTAAATTGAGGAAACTTTTTTGTAGTGTTAAAAGCTTAACTTTTTTTATAGCGTATTTGTTAATGAATGTTTTTCACCTTCCTCCCTTGCAATCCTTTATTCTTCCAGACCCTGGTGAAGTTTGCCACACTCCAGCCCCTGCCGCAAGTCCAGTGAATATAACAGTTAGGCCTGTGGAGAGTGTGCCTTTTCTGTCCCAGGTCTTGCCGACATCGCCACCATGGTGAAAAATATTGGAAACAAGTGCTACGGTATCAATGGCTGAATTAAGACTTTGTTAACCAGCAGGTATGCTGGTACCTAAAAAGAATTAAACCCAAGGTCTTCAGTTAATTCTACTAAGAAGATGGAGATGTTGAGTGATCTTTCTCCAGGGAGGAAAAAAAGAATCAGTTTTGTGGTTTTTCTGACTATGTAAAATTGTGGTCTAATGTCCACGCTCTGGATTTATTGACTAGTTAAAAGGTAGGTTATGCATCTGTCTGTATCATTCCTGTACCTCCATCTGGGAATAGAATGGTGATTTGTGCAGAAAAATGGACACACGTGCTAACGTCTAAATATGTACATACACAAAGCAATTCTATTAATGGATCCTGTTCTGTCAGAACAAGAACATGAAATTAATTTTAATTGGTGGAAAGCTGAGGAACTGCGTTTCACTTATTTGGTTGTATATTGTCACCACTGCTCAATGTTGCATCTAATTGTACAATTTGAACTGATTACACTGGGTAAGGACAGACAGCAAGAAAAATAAACAGTTCCTAGGTGGAAAGCCTGGAATGTGCAGGTGTTATATAGTACCTGCACTTTTTTTAGAATCTGCATACCCACAAATCATTATTTACTATAGAAGCAAGTGTAAAGTTGCAACCTTGTTTTAAAGAATGCTCTGAATCACATTGGTGTTACATTGCACTGGTGTATAAGTTGTTCCCCTATATTAATGAGGGCTTGAAAATGAGCATCAAATACAAGCAGGTGCTGGTTCTTACTGTTCAGTTTCTTCTGTGACTACAGTCATTTGGTTTTGTTCTTAAGTTGGAGTGTTTTAGAAATTTTATCCACCTTGCGCTTTTTTTTTAGCCTTCAAATGTGGGATTTGACCATTATATCTACAAGTGTTTTTCTGGTGGCATACAGGTATGGAAAATTCTACTTGTCCAGTGACCATGAGCTATTCTGGATCCGGTCAGCAGACGATGCTCCTGCAGATCCCACAGACAAATAGTAATTCATCATGTGACACTCCATTCTGCTGCTGTAGCATTAACACTCCAGTGGTAAGGATGGAGTACTTGAAATGTGCCCCTTAAATCCAGGTCATAAACTAGGTTTTGTTTTAGAAAGGAAATGATTGTCATGGCTTTAGCTTTGCTTCTCCTGACATAATTAATGATATCAAGGTAAGTTAAAGTGATTACCTTGCAGTTTTTCTAAAATAACAGTTTGTACAATTCCCCCAGCATTTTACTTTATTGAAACTTAAAGAATCATGACTCTCTTGTTTAAAAAGAAAAGCAACTTGGTTTTAAATCTTTCAAAATGAGATGGATTCATCTTTCTGGTTATATTGCCTACAGAATCTTTCCCTCTATTATGTTGGATTCTTTCATTGTGTTGGGTTGCTAATTTGCTTCATGGTGACACTTGCAGTACCCATCAAAAACTTCCAGAAACAGGTAAAATAGTAAATGTTTAAGGTATGTAGAGAAATTAGGCAGAGTTCTTATTCCTGATTGCTCTTCAGTTTCTTTTGTTGGGAAATGTCTATGGACTGAGACTGATGACAATATTAGCCTTGTGAATGATGACAAGATACCCCATGTGGTCGTATAGCCAGCCAGTGTTCATCGTCTAGGGTCACGCATGACAAATGGACAACTTTGAAGTACCAAATGGAAGCTGTTGCCTGAAACGTTATGGCAGCAGGTGTCTTCCTTGTGATCTGGAAGAAGGATTTATTAAAGTAAAAATATTAATTGAGTTGTGCACTTTATTCTGTGAGTTACTCAATTTTTTCCATAGGTGTTTGAAATATTAATTGACCTTCGTCATTCTGCCGTGCGTACGGTATGCCAACCAGTGTAAGAAAAGCACCTGCCCAGGCTTTTACTAGTAGATGTTTAACAACCAATCTGTGGCGTCTAATGCCAGATGTAACTTTTTGTTTCTTTGACTCTTAAAATGTCCAACATTTTGTGAATTCTATAACACAGTTTATTGTAACACTCTAGTGATTCTGGTTTCACCGTTTGGTCTTTTACTTTGTTTTTAATTGTTCAGTAATTTTTTAGTAAGATACAGTATTAATATGCTGTAGTTTAATTATATGCCACTGTGTGTGGTTGAAGGTCCTGGTATCTAATATTTTAATGTCTCAAGTGTACTATATTCATGAACCATGCAATATTGTAGCCTGTCATTTCATATGGAGAAGGACTGATTTGCCTCATATTTTAATGATCGGTAGTTGCATTTATGGGATGGTCCATAATTAAACATTCTCAAGTGTACAAGTAATGTCTTCAGTTTACTTATCCCTTTCTACTG
Organism: Heterodontus francisci; assembly: GCF_036365525.1. NCBI lineage: Eukaryota > Metazoa > Chordata > Chondrichthyes > Heterodontiformes > Heterodontidae > Heterodontus > Heterodontus francisci. The sequence goes on from NC_090400.1 coordinate 46,757,508, forward strand.
CTTTTTCAATACCCAGGACTAATAGTATATTTATCAAAATACAGCTATATTAGTGTAATTTAAAGACCAGTAGATTCTGAATCTATTTTTCTAACCTAAGCAAAACATACCTGCCTTCCTCCAACTTTGTCTGCCTTCGCAACCCTTTCCCAGTTCCTTATGTAGGGCTAAGCAGGTTATAGTTGCAGGAAATCAAATTAATTTTCATTTTTGGAAAGGTACCCTTTGGAGGGATGAAGTACAATTGAAAAACATTACTCCCTTTAAAAAATTCCCTCTTACGGGAAAAAATACAAATTGGATCAACATGTGTGAAGGACATGAAATTGCCCTGGCTTCAAATGCAGTTTTTTTTTTTTTTAAGTATTAGCATGTGGGAAGAACCAATAACAAAAAAAGCAAATGTTGGAAATCTAAAAGGAAAACGATGCTGGAAATGCGCAGCCGACCCGTTAGCTTGGGTAAAAAGAAAAGACAGGTTCATGTCTTAGAATTGAAAACTTGAAAGTTTTGCCACATCTCCCAAGACCTTCGTGCAATTAACGATTATGAAATAGAGGAAATAGTTCAGTTTCCCAGTACTGTTGCTTTTCACACACGCATGTTTTAAAAACTGTTTACAACTGCGCTCTCTACAGTAGTGCTGCTTACTACCTCAGCAACCTTTTCACTTTCTTCATTGGGAAATAACACACCATGACCCATTGTACACTTTTGAAAGTTGTTGGAAGAATTATACACCCTATTGTAAATTTCAAATGTTCTCAAATTTACTATTTTTGTTAAAATTATGCATTGTGTATATTTGTAATGCATTGGTTAAGCTTTATTTTGTTTTTCTTTATAACCTTGCTTTGTAACCTTAATCATGGACTTAAATTGTTTTTCTAAGTGTGCAAGATATTGTCTTGTTTGCATAACTGAAAATATCACCTTTGGGTCCTCTGGCTTTTAAAAAAAAAAGATTTCAGTTTTTATAGGGAGCTAAAATCCTATTCTACATCACCTAGACATGAGAAATATTTTTAAAATTTCCAATGGTAGTTAAATCATCGAACCTAGCAGGTTGTTGCACTGTTTGTGTCATTCATTACGTATGCCATTGTTGCATAAATCTTCAATTAATATGTGGGCAATACTATCTCAGATGCAAGTTCATTTGCCAAGCAGAGGTTTGGCATGGGTTGATTGAGAGTAACTATTAACATTATGTCCCACTCTGGTGCTCAACAGTTGACCAGTAGTTGCAATTTGGAAGATTATTATTTTTTCTTGTGTAGATGAGTACAATAGCAATGTGGTTGTTATTGGACTAGTAATCCAGAGGCCTTGATTAATTGAGATGAATTCAAATCCCACCATGTCAGCTGGGGAATTTAATCAAATATTATAAAATTGTAATTATAGTTATGATAAATTAAATTTAATTAAACCAATTAATTAAATAAAAGCTAGTATCAGTAATGGTGCCATGAAGCTACTGGACTGTTGAAAAAAAACCCACCCGGTTCGCTAATGTCCTTTAGAAAAGAAAATCTGTCTTCCTTATCTGGACTGGCCTAATGTGACTCCAGACCCACAGCAATGTGGTTGAATCTTAACTGCCCTCTGAAATGGCCAAGCAAGCCACTCAGTTGTCAAGGAGGCAGCTCATTGCCACCTTCTAAGTGCAATTAAGGCTGGGTAATAAATGCTGGCCTTACTGATGGCATCCAAATCCCATGAATGAATAATTTTTTAAATAAAGTTTACTGGGGAATTGTAAAAGATGGTGCACAATCCAGAAGCACAGAGCCAAAAAAGTTTGTGTGTGGCACAGTGACTTCTATGAATGGCTTTCCGCTAATGGTTTGTGTTTCATAAATATTAGAACACTTTATTTTCCCTGTGGAATGTGCAGTGCATGGACTGCTGATCTGCTCCAACTTCTCTACAAATACTGCTTAGAAACCTACTGCTAGAAGCTGGACAAGAGTAGCCCAATATCCATTTATTGTTCATTGCCTTCAATGTAGAAAGTTCTTAGTCTCCACTCAGTATCTCATTAATTAATGTACTAAAGACAAATTTTGAAACTTCTTCTGTGTAGCATTGCAGGTCCAAGCTCATAGTTATCTTCTTGCTAATAGCACAGTGTGACAGGGCTTCAGCATTCTAAACCACAGTGGTGTCTGCTGTAAGTACACTGTAATATGTTCAGGTTGGAGCATAAATGCAGTGGCAAAACAATTAACATTTCATTTGGCCCCTTTTGTGTTGAAAAAGCAAATGTGGGTGGGACGTTCCAACAATAGAATATTAGGAGTTCTCAACTGGCTCTTCACTGCAGTGTTAGCAGTTCTGGTTGACATTGATGGAAAAGCAGGAATTTTTATTCTTGAGGGCATATCTACCTAACATGAGATCTCAGAACTCCATTCCCACATTTTACTATCGCCTTAAGTCTTGTCTTGTAACCCCTTTTAAAGTGATAATTGGAAGTTATAGTTCAAGTGTGGAAAGCTGGCACTACAATGATTTTCAGCTATAGTGTGTTTTTTGCCATTTATTTCTCTTGTTTTTTTCTTTTTTCTCCTTCCCAGCTCTGTCAAAGAGTGGACAGTCAATCTGCTGCCAGTCTTCTTAAGTGACTGCCAGGAGGTATACAGAGGGAGAAATTGATTTTTCTTTGGCTTATCCTCTCTCTCTAACAGACTCAAGCAGGCTAACAAACCTGGACTGACCTCTGTAGAATAGTTTTCAAAGCTAGTATATTACAGTTTGTCACTACTCACCACTTGGTAAAATGTATATCGTCTATGGCTTTTTTAACCAGCTAAAACAAGAGAAAGTTATAGTTATGCTAGCCTAGTGGCATGGCAAATTGGTAAATTGCGTTCATTAAAAAAATCTGCTGATTTGTGGGCTGGCATCAGATTAGATGACTATGAAAGGTGTTGGATTAAACAAAATCCAACTGTTTCACTAACATTCCTCAAGGAAGAGAACATGTCACCCCTATCTGGTCTGGCTTACACTTGATTCTTGATTGTCCAGTTTCACACTTGATTCTTAATGCCTTGAGGGCAGTTTGGGGATGGTTATAAAATGGCAGCCTTGCCTGCAATCCCTACATCCCAAATCAAGCAAGGGTTCACAGGAAGGGGTTAAGATGCGGTATTGGCTGATTTTTGTTACTAGTTCAAACCAACTGTGACAGCTTGATGAAACTTGGACAACATTTTTTTCACTCTGTATTTCATGTGCTATTCCATGTAATTTTCTGAAGTTAGAAGTGGAGCTGTGCTGTTGAGGTTCAGGTGGAGGAGCTTGGCTTTGCATCTGGCAGTGTAATTTGCATGTGCAATATGGGCTTCCTATAGTTTCCAGCTATGAAAATATTAATTATAACTAGTTAACATGAATTAAACCTAATTGCACTGACAAAATTGTCTTTCCCCTGTAATGCTGCTCTCCTGCAAATACATAACACCAGCAAAGTGCTATAATAGTTTTATCAGGTGGTCTTTCATAAGAGTATAAAATTGGAATTAGGCCATTCCACCCAAAGGGTAGTAGGAATCTGACATTTTCTTTCCCCAAAAGGCTGACGTTGCTGAAACAATTTCAAGACAGGAAATTGATAGATTTTTGTACGATGAGGATAATCCAGGGTTATGAAGTTGAGGTACAGATCAACCATGATCTAACTAAATGACCAAAGCAGGCACAAGGGGCTCCTATCCCTATGTCCTTATATATAATTGTTTTGAGGCTACAATGGCAGCAAAATATCAATAATTGTTGAATGAACTGAAGAATGGTTAGGAGTTGAAATACATTTTGTTATTGAGCTGTAGTTCACAGACACTTCAACCGACTTGTCAGCTGCTCAATATGGAACAGCACCAAGTATTTTAACATTATCCCTCTCCATTGACTAACCTCTACTAAAAGTACTTGCACTGCTTGGGGTATAGACTCAGGTGCAAACATTGCAACAACCTTTTCATAATTAAATTCCTTTTTAAGAGTTGGAGGGGTGGGGAAGGGAAGAAGCCTAAAAAAATTGTGAGTGTATATAGTCTTTGGACCTTCTGTTTGTCAGAAAAGGCATAACATTTTGGCACATTCCCTGTTCTCGTATCTGAGTTAAGTTATAACTTACCCTTTCATTTAGGGTATGCTTCCCCCTTGAGTTAAGAATGTAAATTGATTCTTAATTTCTTGTTTGAAACAGTAAACTTGGCCTGAGATTATATGGAGTCATTGTGGAAATCAAAATTGATAAACTTTAAAAACCGAGGGTGGGGGGGAACTCACTCTTGTACTGCAATCTGCATTTTTAACTTACCTGTGTTTGCTTGTGAACACTGTCCTGGGGAAAGGTCTGCTGAAAGTGGACGGTATTTTCAGGGCCAAATATCTTTCCCATTCCAAAGAGATTAGAGTGTAAGAATTTTTTTAAAAGTCTTAGTGATTAAAGAGGGCCTCAATGAGATCACACCTAGAGTACTGTGTACAGTGTTGGTCTCCTAACCTAAGGAAGGATATACTTGTTTTGGAGAGTGTGCAACAAAGGTTCACTAGACTGATTCCTGGGATGAGAGATTGTCCTATGAGGAGAGATTAGACTAGGTCTATATTCTTTGGCATTTAGAAGAATTAGATGACCTCATTGAAGCATAAAACTTTTAGGGGGTTTGACAGAGTCGAGGCTGGGAGGATGTTCCTGCTGCTGGGAGTCTAGAACTAGGGATCACAGTTTCAGAGTAAGGGGTCATCTATTGAGGACTAAGATGAGGAATTTCGCAACACAAAGTTGTGAATCTTAGAAATTCTTTACCCAAGAGATCTGGGGTATGGATGCTCAGTCTTTCAGTATATTCAAGACAGTAATTAACAGATTTTTGGATACTAAGGAAATAGAGATGTAGCTGAGGAAGATCAGTTAAGATTGTTGAATGGCAAAGCAAGCTTGAAGGGCTGAATGGCCACTTCCTGCTCCCATTTCTTAAATACAATGGGCAGGTGACTTTAAAATAGGCCTAGAAGTTGAATGTGTGTGAGGTAATGTTGTTTTCTAGGTGGTGCGACAAGGAGCTGGGTTACTAAGCAACATTGTTTGTCATACAGTACATTCATTATTCTGATTTGAACGAGTCTGAAATGCCTCTTTTAAGGAAAACTGCCAATTGCCTGATATTTTCTCCATAAGCATGGAATATTGTAATAGTGGATTATTAATCATGGAGAAAAGTTGACTTTTTCTGGTTTTATTACGAGAAACTTGATCGCTAAAGAGTGAAAATCTGCTTTTGAATCCGTTTTCAGAAAGGATTCTAATATTAGTTCCCAGTATCTAGCATCATCTTTCGTCTCTTGTTAAGCCAAGAATTGTGACCTTGTAGTACAAAAATCAGCATATTTAATGATTTTGCCTTGGTGGTTTATTTGTGTGTTGTCCATTAACCACACTCTCCTGTGCCAAAATTTGGCTCACTGATCGATGAAATACATTCTCCCTGCTCTTTTGGAATCCTTTTCTGGCCAGTTTCATGAGCAATGCCAAAACTCAATTCAACCAGAAATTGTACCTAACTAGAATAGGCTTTTACCATTATGTATAAGACATGTTGAAAATGTCACTTTAAAACATTGTACTGAAATCTGTCATAAAAATATTAGGAAAAGTGCAGCAGCTATTGTGGAAAACTGGGTGTTGGTGTTTTTTTAAATTTCTTATTAATTTTCCTAAATAGCCCGAGACACAGATCTTTCACAAGGTAATAGTGAGTATATATGGTACACCTCCATTTCAGTGCATGATATCAGCAAACCCTTTCTGTTCCCCAACATGAAACCATTGACACTAATTCAAGGATTGTCTTCTCCACACCATGGAGTTTACCATTTGTACGGAACAGACAACTTGACGATTTTATGCATCTTAAAACAGCATGCTAATTTACAATTCTCAACCTGATTATAACAAGAATGGTTTAATATTTGCACTGTATATAAAATTTGTGGTCTGCTAATTTTTTTAATGCTGTAATGTCACAAAGGGATAGGGACGTCTCAGCACTGAGATTGTGGAGCTCTCCAAACAACAGTAAGGAATTCTGACCTTAAAACAAAAATGTAATCTGCACATATAATACAAAATAGATGCCTGGAAGTGAATTCAAGGGTTAACTTTGCAGCCAATTGTCCTGAGACCTCCCTGATTAGATTACAGTCTTTATAAATCACTCCAAGACATTCATTATTCTCTATTTATTTCTGACCTTGACCAGGACTCTGCGGAGTGGGATGGGGGTTGAATGTAGATTCATGAAATGTATATTTTCCCCAATATTCTCAAGAACTTCCTATGGTAACAACTGTAAAGAACCAGTTATGATTGGTTGGTTGCTGCACTGTTGGAAGACATATGGCATCACTCAGTGTCGTCAGCCCTTGTATTCAGTGCTTTTTCAGTTATTGCCTATGATTTTTTTGAACTATTTAAATGATTCAGGTTTTTGAGTATACTAGATTTATTGTGTTTTGCTGACTATCAAAACCACACTGTGCAGTGAAGACACCTGCTGCCATACTTTCTGTCTGCTTGTGTTAAATTCTTACAACTACCTTTTGTGTCTACTGCTCTGCTTAGTATTTGCGTATAGTACAAAATTGTGTCACGATAAAAATTATTTCCTGTTATATTCTTGTGTTCTGATAACTTTTTTCTTTTTATATATCTTGTGCTGTATATTCAGTGTAACTTTTAGCAGGAAGAAAATGTTACCTGACCATAGATTTGTAGATAACCTGTTCAGTATGTATTATTGAAACTTTGAATAAATTTTTTTGTTATTAGATGTGATTCACTTTTTCTATTTAAATGACTTATTTAGAATATCTGCGCATTCATTCATGGCAAATATCTATGGGAGGTGTTCATGGAATCTGAATCATAGATCTGCAGCGTACACAGCTTTCCTCCAAATAGCTATGTATCACTAATCTCTAGTTTAGGAATATTTGATGCAGTTACTGAATGCGAAGTGGAAAGAAATGCCCCCTGGCATGGATTTCACGGCCTAGGTTTTAACACTGACAATGTTATGATCGGAAAACCTAGACCTGTATCTTTAGATGAGTGCAACTGCTATCAAGAATCAATGAATGCATCAACTGAAGTACAGGAGGATTTTTTTTTTTGCTGTAACTGATAACTAGCAGTACCAAGTTAAAGTCTTGGGTATCTTTATCATCTGTTCGGGGTATTTCGATGCCATTTCAATACCTGAGCAGTGTGCGCTGCTCGCAGGTTATTTTACCAGTATCCAGCCACTAGATGGTGCGAGAGACTGGTCAGAAATGGCATCTGCTTTCTCCCCACCACCCCCCACCCCTTCCTTCCTGCGCTGCAGATAAGGCTGGGATCACACTGGCTGCCTGGAACAGCAGGTGCAAACATGGCACAGTACACTCTGTACAGCATTTGAAGAAACCAGGAATGAAAGGCAGGTTGGGAGACCAAGTAAATAATTCTGGGTCTAGGGGTGTAAATCACTGATTTAGGATCACTTGATGCAGTTGTAATGCATAAAGTTAAGTTTTAAGTCATAGCCTTGCCTTTCATTTGGACACTGGTGTCGCTCGCTGGTTCTGACCCAGAGCTACTAGCTAAAACGAAAGCTTTTCATTTCCAGGGAGCGCTGATATTTAGTTTTGATGTCATCAACCTGAAAGTGTGATCAAATTTTTATGGGATCAATAATTGCAGGAACAGAGCTCCAGAGACTCAACTCTCCAGGCTGAAAGAAATCCTCTGAGTAAGAGGCTATTGGTGGAACCTACAAGGGGAATAGATTTTTTTTTTTAAGTGCAGTAGATGACGATTTGCAGGTTTGATGTTTTAAATGCTAATGAAGTAAGTGAGCACAGCTTTGTACTGCAGCACTAGTAATTTCTGGGACTATTTCAGTAGTAGTGATGAGGAAACGAAGTCATTCAGCACACAAAAAATATAATCCATTTATTATTCTTTGGTACTGCTTGAACTTTGATGCCAGTTTAAAGGCTCTTGAGGTATTAAACTGTAACCCGAAAGGGAACTCTGAGCCTTCATCAGCTGAATTTCATCTCTAGGTAACTGGATTTTGGAAATCCTGCAGTTCTGTATTCCAAAATTGTTCATTGCTGCAAAGAGTCTTTATCGATCTGTTACTCTGGAAATATGATGAGAAATCAGCCCTGCCCCTCTTTCATTATAGAACAAGATTGCCCAATTTCAATTAGCAGAGTGATTTCTTGTCATATATGCAACTGACCGTTCAATCTTAGATATAGATGTTTGAAGAGACTGATTTCCCCTTGAGGGGAAGTGAGTTCTTTCAAGTTGCATTTACTGATTGGGTTTCTGTGCCCAATTTGGTAGCACGACAATTGCACGTGTGTTAGTAAACTGGACTTCAAGGCCACTGCACTGTACAACAGCAACTTGTGCCTTGAATTGTTTTTTTAGTTTTTTAGTTTTAGTTTGAGATACAGCACTGAAACAGGCCCTTCGGCCCACCGAGTCTGTGCCGTCCATCAACCACCCATTTATACTAATCCTACATTAATCCCATATCCCTACCACATCCCCACCTGTCCCTATATTTCCCTACCACTTACCTATACTAGGGGCAATTTTATAATGGCCAATTAACCTATCAATCTGCAAGTCTTTGGCATGTGGGAGGAAACCGGAGCACCCGGAGGAAACACACGCAGACACAGGGAGAACTTGCAAACTCCACACAGGCAGTACCCAGAATTGAACCCGGGTCACTGGAGCTGTGAGGCTGCGGTGCTAACCACCCTTGGTAAAACACCCAAGGAACGTCACAGGAGCATAATCAAACAAAATTTGATATCAAACCCCATAATGATATTTGGTCAGATGACCAAAAGCTTTGTCAAAGAGGTAGGTTTTAAGGATCATCTTGAGGGGAAAAAGAGGTAGGGGTGGAGTGGTTTAGAGAGGGAATTCCAGAACTTAGAACTTCGGCAGCTGAAGCCATAGCCACCGATGGAGCAATTTAAAATCAGGAATGTACAAGAAGTCAGAATTGGAGGACTGCTGATATTTTGGAGGGTTGTAGGGCTGGAGGGAATTAGAGAGATGGGGAGGGGCCAGCTCTGCACTGCAAGAATATCGATCCTCATAGCATTGGCTATGTGGAGACTGGAACAGGAATTTGTCATGATCCCTGGTCTCTGCAATATTAGCTGATATGTGGGGGGGTGGGGGAGCTACATTGCTGTAGATGAGGGAATAAAAAAAAGTCAGGATTCCTGCCCCTGATTGCGAGGCAGCAACCCCCTGTTAGGGTAGTGTACACATAAGCAGATAAAGACAATACTGAACTCCGTGTCCTTTACAATGCAGTGGCCTGTTGATATTCATCATCAAGGATCACATGTGAATAATTGCCATCTAGGAAAGGTACCAGAGTGTAATTACCATCAGTGTGGCATAGCCTCAATGAAAGAAATCTTCAGGAGAGAAAATGGCCAAGAAAATGTATTCCTCATAGAACCCCCAAGTAGATTTTGTTTTAAACAGAAGTTGCTACTTTGTTCTGTACAATTTTTAAGTAACCCAATTTCAATTTTGGCAACTTAGATCTACTGTAAGTTGTGACCTTGGCTCCAGTTGTCCTATTAATATTTCATTGGATATTTATAGCTTATGAACTGACTGAAGATCCAGGGAAATGGCTGGAAGTGAGTTTGACAGTAATTTAGGCAAGTGATTTCTTATGCTGAAAAGCTTAGATAAACTTTCAATTCACTGATAGTGAGACCAGGGCTTTGGAATGGGTTGGTTTTCTGGAAAGATTGGATCAAATGGGTTGAAGTGTCGTCTTCATTCAAATTTTAGTGAGCACTTTGATTATTTTGTGTTTAGAAAAGGGAAAACATTTAAGGAGATTAGAAAACAAGTGTTTAATTCAGAAATTGAGGGTATACTACATTTTCTGGTTCACCATCTGTCTTAGATATTTGATGATTTTGGAACAATGCTGTTTTAGAAATTGTTGCCAGATCCAGAATGCGTGTTTATGACTTCTTTGCACTGACTCCAAGAGAGTGTGGGAAAATGGCGCACTGACACGGAACACAAAAGTCCGAGTGTATCAAGCCTGTGTCCTCAGTACCTTGCTCTATGGCAGCGAGGTCTGGACAACGTATGTCAGCCAAGAGCGACGTCTAAATTCATTCCATCTTCGCTGCCTCCGGAGAATACTTGGCATCAGGTGGCAGGACTGTATCTCCAACACACAAGTCCTCAAGGCAGCCAACATCCCCAGCTTATACACACTACTGAGTCAGCGGCGCTTGAGATGGCTTGGCTATGTGAGCCGCATGGAAGATGGCAGGGTCCCCAAAGACACATTGTACAGCGAGCTCGCCACTGGTATCAGACCCACCGGCCGTCCACGTCTCTGCTTTAAAGGCGTCTGCAAACGCGACATGAAGTCCTGTGACATTGATCGCAAGTCGTGGGAGTCAGTTGCCAGCATTCGCCAGAGCTGGCGGGCAGCCATAAAGGTGGGGCTAAAATGTGGCGAGTTGAAGAGACTTGGCAGTTGGCAGGAAAAAAGACAGAGGCGCAAGGAGAGAGCCAACTGTGTAACAGCCCCGACAAACCGATTTTTCTGCAGCACCTGTGGAAGAGCCTGTCACTCCAGAATTGGCCTTTTTGGCCACTCCAGGCACTGCTCCACACACCACTGACCACCTCCAGGCGCTTACCCATTGTCTCTCAAGACAAGGAGGCCAAAGAAGGACTCCTTTAGAAGAGCATTAATGTTATGTTTCTTTATGTTAAAACAGGGTTATAAAATGTATTTATTTTCCTGCTTTTTGGCTGCGATCATCCTTTTGCTCGGAGGACTGGATGGTCTGAGTCTTATTTTAGCATTTTCCTCCAAATGGCTGCAACAAATTGCACAGATCAAAGTAATATTTGAGATGTGCTGTGTAACCTGTTCTGTGGAGAGCTGATTTTTCACTTTCTGTAATTGGCTCAGGGGTCACTCTGTCATCTGAGTCAGAAGGTGGTGGGTTCAAGCCTGCTCCAGAGATGTGAGCACATAAACTAGGATGACACTTCTTTGCAGTACTGAGGGAGTGTTGGAGGTGACATCTTTTTGGATGAGAAGTTAAACTGGGACCTCGTCTGCCGTCAGGTGGATGCAAAAGGTGGAACACACTATTTGAATAAGAGCAGGGAAGTTCTCCCTAGTGTCCTTATTTACCCCTCAACTAAGCCTAAAACAAGCTCTCAGTCATTTATCTCATTGCTGTTCAGGACCTTGTGCAAATTGCCGCGTTTCCTACATCACAACAGTGACAACATTTCAAAACTACTTCATTGGCTGTAAAGCACTTTGGAATATCCTGAGGTTGTGAAAGTTTTTCTTCAAGCCTTTTTATACAGAAGACAGACACCGTGTGATGCAGTACTGATTTATTTAGAAAAAGTTGATTTATGCAATATAAAAGGAATTTCAAGACATTTACATGGAATAAAGTATTTAAATCGTGTACTTTGTCCTCAGGATGTCTCAAAGTGCCCTGAAGTGAAGGAACTGTTATTTAAACTAATGGCTGTCATTTTGCACAGAGCAAAGTCTTACAAAAAGCCAAGAGGCGAATGACCATTTAATATATATTTATAGGTATTTAGTGAAATATAAATGTTTATCATGGGACTGGGACAATTCCATGCTGTTCTTTGTGCCATGGGATCTTTAACATCCACCTGAACCTATTGGAACAGGCAGACAGTGTCTCGGTTAATGTTGTACCCAAAGGACAACACGTCTGATAATACAGTACTTAGAAATGTCAGCCTAGATTTTAGTGACTAATGACGTGTTAGACTGACCTATTTAAATGAACAATTAACAGATTAACATTTACAAAGGGGAGACTGAAAGGATTAATTTACAGTTGGAATCTATACTATGCAAGAGAGCCAAAACTGCATATTTAAAGGAATATTACAATAAAGTATTTTCCACAGAAATTTGGATTTCTATCATATATTCGCCTAACATTTTTTCCTCCTTGGGCATGTCCTGAGTTATCTATCAATTCTTATCAATGATTCTTCACCTGGTTGACTTTTGTAGTTCCAATGAAATATCCCATTCAGAGCGTTAACCTAGCTTTTTCTATCAGATGCTCGCTGCCCTGCTGCACCCTTCCTGTATTTTCTGCTTTTATTTCAGATTGCCAACACTAGCATTTTTTTTTTTTTACAAAAGAATCATTAAAAATGAAATGGCTAAAAATCTTTGGCCCTTCTGGCACATTTGGGCTGCAACTGTGGCTGGGGTGTGCAGAAAGTGCCTGAAAATACACAGGGCCCTGGCCTGACATTAAGGATTTCACAGGGCCTTCTGCCTTTTGAGACCAACAGCATAGGAGGAGGTGGGGGTGGGGACTTCAAATGCTGAAAGTTGGCTTCTTGTCAGTGGAGGCAGGATCAGCAGCCAGCATGCAGACCAGGCAATGCAGGCTGCCAATGCGCACTTAACGAGTCTCAGTTGAGGATCCAGGTCAAGACAGTTGCCTGGACCTGAAGAAAACCAAGGACCTACTTTCACTGTGCTCTTTACTGAACTCTGACAGAACTTGCAACCATGGTGAAGCATTGAGTCTCCGTGTCATCCAGCAGGTTTAAAGAAATTGCTGTTTCCTGTCTACCTTTTGAGCTGGAGAATAACTTGAAGCATGTGGGAAAATAACTTCTCCAGAAAGGGATGAACAAGTTTTCTAAAACTCGAAGAAATTAGAAATAAACAACTGACAACCTTCAGAGTGTGGCAATAAAACGAACAGTGGAGGTGGATGGAGCTTGAGGAGGAACGTGGAACTAGGTACAGAAAAAAGACTTGCTTTTATATATCGCCTTTCACGCCCACAGGATGTCCCAAACTGCTTTACAGCCAACGAAGTACTTTTGTAATGTGGGAGAGCCCAATGAGGATTTGGAAGAAGTATATGAATGGAAATGGGCAAGAATAAAGACACGGAAACTAAAATTTAAACACTAATAGATTAATTCTTCCCTTGAAATAGCAGGCAATGGAATTTCAGACAAATGCATTAAGCGTCCCCACGCTAATATCCCACAATGTAATTTGCAAAGCCTGGGGGTTTAGGAACTAACAGGCCCCAGTGATAGTTAAAACATAAAATAAGCCTGCAAAATGAAACCAAGGTCAGAATCAAGAATCAATAAGATTGAGTCTGGAATACTGAGTTTATCATAGTCAGTGATCTGTTTTTAAATAGTCAAACTTGTGGATTGATGTGCTCTGTGTGTTGTCTTAGTGGGTTTTAATTTTTAGATGAATTGTTAATATTGGAGGTCAGCGTTACATTTTGTGTTTGTATTATATGGGCATGAGTATTTAAAATTTTTATGTTGATATTGAACTATATAATCTTTGTTTGCCCTAATATTGACCTCTTTGCTGTATTCTTTTTCAGTCTGGGTTACTATGCAGTGTGCACTTGCTGTTGTCAGAGTAGTAATAAGCCAATCCAGTTTCAGTTTACCCCAATAATATTGCAGCAGTTGTAGTTTCCATAGAGAAAAATGAAGCCCTAAAGTCTCAGGAGCTGTTGCCAGCTCTAACGTGACTTGACAGGAGTGCAGAACAGCAGCACATCAGGATTCTGATGAATCTTTTTTAAAAATCTTCCACCATGATGTTTACTACGATTATAATGTTTTTTTTTTGTCAATGGGCAAATTGTAAGCTTTTCTACCCTGCCGTTGAGAATTTTGACTGGCAATGTCTGACCTGTTCTATGCAGGGGCTCAATGCTATAAACTGGCATTCAGATTTAAAGCCTTTGGTTCCAATGGACATGTCCCATTTTCTGAAAAGAAACTTGTGCCTTTTTCCACTCCATCCCACAGTCAGTGCCCTACCAGTTCCATCCTGGCTTGCTAGGAGCAAAATTGAGTTAAACATGTTTGCAGAAACTTTATTTTTAATCCAATAAGGCAGGATTGAATGACAACAATAGAGGGAGGGAGGGCATGAGGGATTGAAGTAGCGGGTCTGGTTTATACTAACTTTACATGTCCAAGTATTAGTGAGAAGCAGGGTCTCGGAACCAGGACTGACTCTAGAACATAGAGACTCCTGGGCAAGAAAAAGCCATTCATCCCATCAATCTCCCTGCATTCAGAGTCCATAATTATCAAGTAGTTCAGTCTATATATGGTGAGTGAGAAAGGTCAGATGTTTGGAAGGTTGATCAAAAACAAATCTAATTTTAAAGCACAACTCAGTTACCACCACCAGATGCCCAGGGGCATGTTATCTGCTTGCTTCTGAACTGCAAATGTATGGTCTGGGCAGAGGAGCATGATTGGGGTGAAAATAAAAGGACACACTGCCTCGAATTTTACTCCTCTCAAAGATGGTGACTGCAGCTGGATATAATGGACATTGTCAGCTCTCCAATACCTTGTCTAAGGCCTTGGTTCTCAACATGTGTTCCGTGGACCACTGGTGGTCGTGAGAGTCCTCCAGTTAGCCCACAGGCTGGTCCAAAATGCAAGTTGCTGATGTGCAATGCCACGACCGAGGCCATATGAGAGAACCGGCCAGAACCCTCATCCCCAGCATTCATGACGTCACACAACCAGACTGGCTCCAACATGTGCAGCACGAGTTGACACAAACAAAGCAACAACAATGTAGTTTTATAAGCAAGATTTATGTTGTTGATTTTGTTCGATTAATACAGATGTAAGGTAAATATTAGTATAAGTTTTAGATTGATTTTATAACATATTAGAATGTTCTCTTGTAGCATTAATGTTTATAATATGAAAATGTCTAAACTTTTGTTTCTGGCATTAAGTAATATATTTAAATTTATGTGCATTAATTGCATTTAGTAGTGAAAAAGCAGTGAAATATTTATAGTTTCCATAAGTTCCCACTATTTCTGATGAGTTTTTTTGTGGTGACAATTGAAAGTGGCTGGAGTAGGGCTGGTAGTTGGTCTGTGGAGTCTTTTAAGTGGCCTGCAGATGAAAGAGTTTGCGAACCACTGGCCTAAGGGACCATCCTTCACATTTGACCTGTACATTGAATGTTCACTGGCTTATCCATTGAGGGATGTTTATCGCCAAGCTTGCTCCTACCCTCAGTGTAAATTGACTAACAAGAATCAGGAGGAGGAGCACTGGCTGATATTTTCCCCTTGTTAGTTTGGTGGATATCAGGACCCAAGTAATACTCCTAGAAGAGTAGTGGCTAATGGACCACTTTTCTTTTTTTTTTCTTTTGGGCCTCCTTATCTCGAGAGACAATGGATACGCGCCTGGAGGTGGTCAGTGGTTTGTGAAGCAGCGCCTGGAGTGGCTATAAAGGCCAATTCTGGAGTGACAGGCTCTTCCACAGGTGCTGCAGAGAAATTTGTTTGTTGGGGCTGTTGCACAGTTGGCTCTCCCCTTGCGCCTCTGTCTTTTTTCCTGCCAACTACTAAGTCTCTTCGACTCGCCACAATTTAGCCCTGTCTTTATGGCTGCCCGCCAGCTCTGGCGAATGCTGGCAACTGACTCCCACGACTTGTGATCAATGTCACACGATTTCATGTCGCGTTTGCAGATGTCTTTATAACGGAGACATGGACGGCCGGTGGGTCTGATACCAGTGGCGAGCTCGCTGTACAATGTGTCTTTGGGGATCCTGCCATCTTCCATGCGGCTCACATGGCCAAGCCATCTCAAGCGCCGCTGACTCAGTAGTGTGTATAAGCTGGGGGTGTTGGCCGCTTCAAGGACTTCTGTGTTGGAGATATAGTCCTGCCACCTGATGCCAAGTATTCTCCGAAGGCAGCGAAGATGGAATGAATTGAGACGTCGCTCTTGGCTGGCATACGTTGTCCAGGCCTCGCTGCCGTAGAGCAAGGTACTGAGGACACAGGCCTGATACACTCGGACTTTTGTGTTCCGTGTCAGTGCGCCATTTTCCCACACTCTCTTGGCCAGTCTGGACATAGCAGTGGAAGCCTTACCCATGCGCTTGTTGATTTCTGCATCTAGAGACAGGTTACTGGTGATAGTTGAGCCTAGGTAGGTGAACTCTTGAACCACTTCCAGAGCGTGGTCGCCAATATTGATGGATGGAGCATTTCTGACATCCTGCCCCATGATGTTCGTTTTCTTGAGGCTGATGGTTAGGCCAAATTCATTGCAGGCAGACGCAAACCTGTCGATGAGACTCTGCAGGCATTCTTCAGTGTGAGATGTTAAAGCAGCATCGTCAGCAAAGAGGAGTTCTCTGATGAGGACTTTCCGTACTTTGGACTTCGCTCTTAGACGGGCAAGGTTGAACAACCTGCCCCCTGATCTTGTGTGGAGGAAAATTCCTTCTTCAGAGGATTTGAACGCATACGTTCAAAACACTAAATAGGGATTAAATACAGGGCCTCCTCGGTCTGCAGTGCTCAGTATTGCAGCAGACTGAGCATTTCTATACTGAGGCATCAGGCAAGAACCCTATTTAGGAATCTAATAAATTCATTTACTTGTAACCCTAATGTTCTGGGAATTGGGGTTTCAGTTTGAAATACAATGGCCAGCACAATGCTTGCTTTTCAATTTTAGTCATCTTTTGTTTTAATGTTTCAACCAATTCACCAAATACTGATAAATAAATACTTTCAGTGTGAGATTATGAACCAATAAACTGTTTCAAATTGCCTCTAATTATGTATGAATCCTTAAAAGAAAATGTTACACTTTTAAGCAAATATTTCCAAATACGTTGAAATCATACTACTTCAGTGATTAGGAAGAATTAAAATGGAAAGGCGTAAACAATTAAAAGTCAGGATTGGGATCAGGGTGAGGTGTTCAATGGCTGTATTTGGCAAGACTAGTATGAACCAAGTATGGATTCTGTGGGAAATGTAAGGCAGTCTTTCAATAGCAGAGTGATCATGGAGCAATGTTAAAACAGTGAAAAAACTGGTTCTGATAAATGGAACACAAATTATATTTTTAATATCGGAAAAGTGAATAGCCGGATGAGTCAAACATTATTGTTGAAAGTTGTTTACATACATTGGTAACATCAAAATAGGAGGAGGATTCTACTGGATGGTGAGTAAATTGAGACCAAACAAAGCAATAATACATGAAGCAGGCAGAGTTTCAAGAGTTGGACAGCCAGCTCTGCAAATAGTTTAGAGGAGGAATTGGATGGTTTCTTTGGATTGGCTGCAAAAATTGAAAGTTTAAAAGGTAACCATTAAACAGCTCAGTTGGTCGCATTCTTGCCTCTGAGTCAGAAGGTTGTGGTTCAAGTCCCACTCTAGGATTTAAATACAAAAATCAAGGCCGACACTCCAGTGCAGTACAGAAGGTGTGCTGTGCTGTCTTTCTGATGAGACATTAAATCGAGGCCCCGTCTGCCCTCAGGTGGATATAAAAGATCTCGCCTCACTATTTCGAAGAAGAGCAGAGGAGTTACCCCGGTGATCTGGCCAATATTTATCCCTCACCCAAAAAGATTATTTGGTCATTTATCTCATTGCTGTTTTTTGGGATTTTGCTGTGCGCAAATTGCTGTGGTTTCTGTACATTGCAGTAGTGACTACACCTCAAAGGTCACCCCAGTAATCTGCAAAGGATATTACTGACTGTTGCTTGGGTATGGTGCCAGACCTAGAAAATTATAAATGACCCAGGAACGACAGGCTTTTGGAGGTGACAGTTCAGATTTCCACCACCCTTTGTGCAAAAAAGTGATTCCTGCTTTCAATCGTAGCTCTAGTTTTAAATTACTGTCCCCTTGTTCTGGATTCCTCCATCAGAGGAAATGGGTAGATACAGAGAAACCAATCAAATCCCTTTATCATTTTAAACACCTTGTTTAGAACATCCCTCTTCTTTTGAAACTCAAAGGAATATAAACCAACTTTATGCAACCTGGCCTCATAATTTAACTCTTTAACCCCTGGTATCATTCTGCACTGTACCCCCTCAAAGGCCAATATATCCTTAAGGTGAATAACCAAAATTGTATGTGGTATTCCAGATAGGAGACTGTTCAGCTGAGGCATCACTTCCTCACTTTTGTATTCCAATCCCCTTGAGATAAAGAACAACATTTCAATAGCCTTTTTGTACCTGTGCACTAGCTTTTAGTGATTTGTGTACATGGACACATTCATTTGTTCATCCATGGCTACGAATCTGTCACTATTAAGAAAATATTCCAATTGTCTTTCTTGGATCCAAAGTGGGTAACCTTACACTTCCCCACATTTGAACTCCATCTGTCATTGTTTTTGCACTCACTCAGTCTGTTTATGTCCCTTTGTAACTTACTGTTCCCATAAATACAATATATTGTGCCTTCTACCTTAGTGTCATCTGGAAATATGGATACCCATCTCTATTTCTTCATTCAAATCATTAATATATGTGATGAATAACAGAGGCCCTACAGAATACCACTTGTCACATCCCACCAATCAGGGAATGTTCCCTTTGCTCCTAATATTTGTCTCCTACCTCCCAAACAATTATCAACTCGCACCACACAATTGCCCCCAATTCCAGGCACTTTTATTTTAGATGATGATTTCTTGTGCATAACTTTATCAAACAACTTCTGGGCATATAGACAACATCTGTTTGCACTCTCCTATACAGCATGCTAATGACCTCCTCACAAAATATTCAAGTTGATTAACTAGACATCACCTATCTTTCACTAATCCATGCAGACTCTTTGATCTGTTCATACTTGTCCAAGTGCTCAGTCACTCTGATGATAGAGTATCTTGTCCACAACTGATGTTAAACTGTCAGGTCTTTAGTTACCTGGTCTATGTGTGTGCAGACATTGTCTATGCTTGGTTACCCTACCAATACTTACTGTTTAGGCTCACAAGTGAAGAATGTCCACCTGAACAAGGTACCTAAGGGCTGCTGGTGCCAGGGAACTCCACCGCTGCGTGAGACGCTATTGGAGGAATGAAGAGAAAGTAAAAACTGATTTGATTACATTGCTATAAAATAATTTAATCTTTCATAAAACTGAAACTCCATAAAAAAGACGCATGCATTAGCCATAATCTTCCAAAGCGCTCTAGATTCAGGACCTCGCTCTTTGGCTTGGAAAATTGCAAATGTTGCTCCGTCATTTAAGAAGCGAGAGGGGGAAAAATGTGAACCTGACTGATTTCCTCTTCCCCACACCCCCCCCCCCCCTGCCCCCCATTTCAAAAGCCACTGAGGTGAACTGTTCAGAGGAGCCTGTCTACCTCAGCACAGACTAGGAATTGAACCCAGAACCTTCCCTCTGGTTAAGGAAAACAGCAGGTGGTTTTAGCAAAATAATTGTGAGGATTTTTCCTCATTTCTTGCAAAGAAATTGTGGGTTACAGGCTATTTTGGCTGTCTATTGGTATTTTTCCCTTTTTCCCTCTATACATAGGCACTCTTAAGTGGGGAGGGTTAAGAGACACTTGCCTACCCAGCTCAAAAGGGCACTGCTCTCAACCTCACAGGGGCACTCTTACCTCCACTATGATTTCTGACTTTTGGGAAGTCCAGAACCTGATGCAGAGTGCAACTTGGCAAGAACATGGGCTGTGATGTGATGTGGATCTTTAAAAATTGTATTAAGGAAAATGATGAATGTAGCCACATTTTCAACAGGGTGGCAGGGGTAGGGTTTTCATATGACAAATGGAAAATATGTGTTTATGATTTTCCAGTGGCCATGTGTAGTGTTTTGAAAATTGCATTGTGCATTTTGTCCACTTGTGGCTACCATATACATATGAGCCAGCAGAGGGAGTTGGGAAAATAAAGTTTAACAATAAAGGAATTTGTGTTTTTAACAGCATGCAGTAGTCCTGTGTCTCTTACTGATCCTGGCTCAATCTTACTATTAGTCCCAGGAACATAAAGGCGACCAGGTTGGTGAAAAAATAGAAAATGTCTGGTGAAAAACAGGAAACATTGCTTTCAGGTATGAAACATTTGGAAGGTATTTGTCTGTTTTCTGCAGACAGCATTTTAAGTTGGGGACCTAAAGAGCACATGGAGGCTGTGTTAGACACATGGGAAGCTTGCACAGTATACAAACGCGCACAGGTCTCACCAAAACAACCATCCCAATCAAAAAAATATATAATCTTGGATCATTACAGAGAAGTTTTTCTTTGAAAGGAACATGATCCCGGATCCTTGATCATGCATTATCACTGGGTTACTGATCAATATGGCATTGTCTATGCCCAATCTTCCACCTTTTAATGTACATTAGGTGCCATCATCTGTATTCCCATGTTGGTAAAAGTGTCTGTGACATTTGCAAGGTGAGGTGGCACGTTTTGCAATCGCAGATGACAAAAGAAAAAAAGCCTTACTGCTCTACTATGGAGGTCAAGAATTGGAGGATATCTTTGAAGTACTTCTGCCTGAGCAAAGTGATTTCAACTCAGCAAAAAATGCACTAACGACCTACATCACGCCCAAGGAAAATGCCATATACAAAACAATTGTCTTCCAACACACTAAGCAGGAAGCAAATGAGACAATTGGCCAATATTGCACCCGATTGAGGCAACTAAATGTGACTTTGGTGACGTTGAACATGTCAAACGGGAAATCAAAACACAAATGATTGAAGGTTGTCTCTCCAGTCAACTATGCCAAAAAGTAAATGAGAAAGACAGAAATCTGTCAGAGCTATTGGAGTTAGCAAGATCACTATCACTGTCAGAGTCCAAAGCTACTGAAGTTGAGGCTGCTAACAGAAACTCCCACACTCCAAGTTCAACTCCTGTGAACACTACTCATCACTCATGTGCCAGGAAACCACCTGCAAAGTAACAACAGCCATCTCACAAACAGAGTTGTGACTTGTCTAAAGAATGTTTCCACTGTGGTGGTGCTTACCCACAATGGACAGAGTGCCCTGCTGCTAGTAAACAGTGTAAAGCTTGTGGAAAACCCAACCACATCAGAAAAATCAATTACTAACAACAGAAGGGTGTCACATATGCACACCACAGCAAAAGAGCAAGAGAATGTTGCCAATGTAGAGGCGGATGACCCTGAATATACTTTTGTGCGCTGTCTCTCTCTGACGCAGCAAACAGCCACGTGTGACAGTGGCCATTGGCTGCTTGGACATAGATGCTCTCATAGATACAGGAGCATCTGTCAATGTCATGGGAAACAAAATGTTCAACAAACTTCAGGATTGCCTCATTGTCTACAAACCAGGGAATACAAAAATCTTCCCTCACCACAGTGACAAACCACTGAAAGTTCTTGGGACTTTTGAAACATCAGTCTCATTCATAGACACTAGAACGAATGTTCTATTTTATGTTATATCTGAAGAATGTGATATGCTTATCAGTTTTCACACAGCAACAGACCTGCATATGATTGCAGTCAGATACGCGATTCCTGCACATAACAAAAACATTCCCGAACTGTATGCCGGCTGCTTCACTGGTATCAGCAAACTGAAAGGTGTGACATGCAAGCTGCATATAGACTCTATTGTGCCCCCAGTTGCGCATCATTGGCGACGAATACCATTTCATGTCATGAAGTAGAAGAGAAGGAACTCAGCTCCTACTTGACTTTGACATTATTGAGAAAGATGGGGATGATCCTCCCCTTAGATCTCACCCATACAAGTCAAGAACCCCATAGCGAGAACCAGATTAGGACTTTCGTTAATATGCAGTCACCAAATCAAGCCATACAACAAGAAAGACACTTGACACCGACAATCGATGATATCACACAGATATCATACCTCAATGCAGGCTACCACCAATTAGAGTTTGCAGAGGAATCGAGATATCTTACTGTATTCTCCACTCACATCACACTTTTTCAATACAAGAGGCTCAGCTTCGGAGTCAACTCAGCAGCTGAGGTATACCAGCACATGATTCAGTCTGCACTTCAAGGACTTGAAGGCACGCTGAATATCAGTGATTACATTCTCATACACAGTCACACTGAAAATGAACTCAAGACATGCGTGCCTTCACGGTTTCAGAAAATGTAACCCCATCTTGAACGAAGACAAGTGCTTGTTCAATGAAAGCAGAGTTGAATTCTTCGGTCATGAGTTCAGTGGTGAAGCAGTATCACCTGATCCACAGAAAGTTGAAGCCATTACAAACGCTGCAGATCCTGCAAACGTACACGAAGTCCAGAGTCTCCTAGGACTCATCACATACTGTAGTTCTTTATTCCTGACCTCACCACATTACCTGCCCCCCTACACAATCTGATAAAAGAGACTACCAAGTGGGAATGGACTAAATCCCACAAACAGGCAGTACACCAGATCAAACAATGATTGTCAGCAAGTTGGCACAAATGCTTATTTCGACCATGAGAAAACCGCCCAGCTAGTCGTGGATATAAACCCGGTTGGCCCTTTATGCAGTTTTTGTGCAGAGAGACAAGACCGGTAACCCATCACTTGTTCCAATGGCAAGCAGATCGCTAACACCCGTGGAGCAATATTATTCGCAAACTGAGAGAGAAGCGCTCAATCACCTGGGGTATCTTACACTTTCATCTCTAATTGTACAGAAATGAGTTTGAAGTAATGACCTGTCACAGACCACTAGTAATCTTGTTCAAAATTCCACTAATGAGCTTGTTCAACAGTCATAATAGCAAACCACCCACTCGAATAGAGCATTAGATACTTAAACTGCAAGAGTATGAGTTCCATGTTGAGTATCAGCCAGGCAAGCTCAACCCAGTGACTATCTTTTGTGACATCTGCTACCGACAGTCAGTCCTCCTAGTTGTGAGGAAAGTGTTGCCGAACAACACCTTAACTATGTAAGCCTAAATGCAGTGCCAAAGTTGCTAAAACTAGCTGGCATCGAAACAACAAAACAAGATGAGACTTTGCAATTACCTATGATGGCAATGGTGGCACGAAAGTGGAAAGACATGATTGAGCAAATGTCTACAAGTGAAATCGCTCACACTACAAGGTCTTCATAATGTTCAAAATGAGCTCACCGTTACAACCACATCTGATCTCATTACTCAACAATTGTGTTGTTGTTCCACACTCATTGTGGGAATCTGTTGTTGATATAGCACATGAAGGATACCAGAGAATCCAAACAACTTCTTAGGGAAAAGGTATGGTTCCCAGGAATTGACCACATGATAGAGCACAAAATCAATCAGTGTTTGCCATGTCAAGCAACCACAATGTCAAACCTTCATTATCCTCTCAAGATGTCCGAACTACCGCCAGGACCATGGATTGAAGTCAGTGTTGATTTTGCAGATTTTCCCACAGGTGAATGCCTGCTTGTTGTCACTGACGACTACAGCAGATTCCCAGTTGTGGAAATAGTTATGTCATCTTTGACGAAAGCAGTTATGCCAAAGCATGACCAGATCTTCGCCTTGTTTGGAATCCCTCAAAGGGTAAGAAGTGACAATGGACTCCCACTCGACAGCAATGAGTTTGGTAAATTCATGAACTACCTAGGGTTCACTCATAGGAAAATCACACCCCATTTGCCAAATTCTAATGGAGAAGTCGAGAGATTTATGTGAACCTTGAAAAAAGTAATAGGTACTGCTACAGCTGAAAGCAAGTAGTGGAAGCAAGAGCAAAATCGCTTTCTTCGTAATTACAGAGCGACTCCTCACTTGACTACTGGAAAACCTCTGGCTACACTCATCTTTGCACGTCCTATGCATACACGTCTTCCTGAGCTACCCCGTGGAGCGAATAATCAACATGTACATGAAAACGATCAAGAACAGAATGGTCAAATGAAAGTAAATGCAGGGCGAAACATGATATTTAGAGATACACCATTAAAGCCAGGAGATAAAGTGCTTGTGAAACATGATGATCATGTTGGAAAGCAAATAACTCCTTTTGACATCCAACCATTTGTTGTGACCAACACAAAAGGATCAATCATCACCACGAAGCTCGGTTCGCAAATCATCTCACGAAATGCATCAATCTTCAAAGCACTGAAAACGCCACTCAAGCATTGAATCCGATTCTGACATCGGCACCTCAGATGAAGAACATGAGCCAAATGAGACTACACCTGGTGTCGACGATATCCTACTCGTGAGGGAAACCGTCCACCATATTTAAGTGGCTATGTTACAAAGTGAACTGTTTAAGTTTATTGTTTACACTTTTGGAAGCAAACCATTTGAAACATGCTGTTTCTCATTTACTAAGGGTTGAGATGGTGTTCTGAAAATTGTATTGTGCATTTTGTCCACTTGAGGCTACCAAATGCATATGAGCCAGCAGAAGGAGTTGGGAAAAGAAAGTTTCACAATAAAGGAATCCATGTGTTTAACAGCATGCAGCAGTCCTGTGTCTCTTACTGATTCTGGCTCAATCTTACTTTTAGTCCCAAGAACATTACATCATGCTGATGACATATGTTACCATATCAATGCTACGTGTTTGGGAGGTGTCCTATTCTGTGAACCTTGGGGCAGTGAGCTCCTGATTGTAGCTGTGCTGTAAGTAGCAGATGCTGAGTGGAACAAGTAAGAACAAAATCAGAGAGAAACTCAATTCAGGGAGTTGTGTACGTCCTGACTTCTGATTAATGACCAGGACTGGCATGCCTCTGTAGGCATATCCCTTCTAGAGAGGAAAGAAATGACTTTCATATTGGGGAAGAGGAGGTACTGTGAAAATAAATTGAAAACAATTTCATGTTGAATTTCTCCACAATCCAGGTTATAAACCATGGTCAGATACAGACATCTCTAAATTACCTCTCATTTCCATACTTGATGCTTTGGAATATTGCTGATTAGAAACAGCCTGGGAGCTGAGATTTAGCATAGACCTCCCCTGATGTGTGACATTATGAGTGGGATGTGCTACTCTCAGCCCCGTGTCCCCATTCAGGATGTCACTGAAACAGAATTCCAGGACTGGAAGCAGTTCAGGCAGAACTTCTACATACTGTGAGTGAACAAGAGGGGTTTCATCTATTAGAATTGTGTGTTTGGTTCAGGTACAATTTTACCAGGGTCCACTATAACATTAAAGGAAGCTAGATGGATACTTTTTCAAAGTTTTTCTCTGTTTTCTATGTTGAAAAATTAAACTGCTACGAAACTAAACATCAGTTTATCATGTGCAGGAAAAGCCTGGGCTCTCTTCTGATACTGAAAGTGAGGGCTACGCCTTCTAACTGATCTCATCATCTAACACACCGCCGCCCCCCCCCCCAAAAAAAAACTCTGCATCTGGGCGGCACAGTGGCGCAGTGGTTAGCACCGCAGCCTCACAGCTCCAGCGACCCGGGTTCAATTCCGGGTCCTGCCTGTGTGGAGTTTGCAAGTTCTCCCTGTGTCTGCATGGGTTTCCTCCGGGTGCTCCGGTTTCCTCCCACAGCCAAAAAGACTTGCAGGGTGATAGGTAAATTGGCCTTTATAAATTGCCCCTAGTATAGGTAGGTGGTAGGAAAATATAGGGACAGGTGGGGATGTGGTAGGAATATGGAAATGGTGTAGGATTAGTATAAAATGGGTGGTTGATGGTCGGCACAGACTCGGTGGGCCGAAGGGCCTGTTTCAGTGCTGTATCTCTAAACTAAACTAAACTAAACATTCTCTGGCCACTTGTGCA
This sequence comes from Heterodontus francisci, assembly GCF_036365525.1. Lineage (NCBI taxonomy): Eukaryota > Metazoa > Chordata > Chondrichthyes > Heterodontiformes > Heterodontidae > Heterodontus > Heterodontus francisci. The sequence goes on from NC_090400.1 coordinate 46,783,232, forward strand.
TCCTCCACTTCCTTCGCCCCATCATTGGCTGTTTTGCCTTCAGCCAATGGCCCTAAGCCTTGGATTTCCCTCTCCCAAAAACCTCTATTTCTATTTTTTCGTTTAAGAGGTCACTTTTAAATCCTAGACGGTCGAGCATTTGGTCAGCTGCCCTAATGTCTCCTCCTTTGGCTTGGTGTCAAACTTTGGTCTGTTTGTGCTCCTGTGAAGCACCGAGGGAGGTTTCAATTTGTTGAAGGTGCTTTTTTAAATGCAAATTGTCGTTGATCCAGATCCACCCTTTCTGGGCACATTGAAGATTTTGCTTTCCTTAAATTGGGTAGCTCTAGATTGAATCTCAGCTGACCCAAAGGCCCTGATTGCTTTCAATGGAGCTATTGCTCTCAGTGATGCCCATCAAAAAGGACAGACAGGCCCTTTGGAAATCAGGAAATTTCCCCAGTGCCCAGTTGACCAGTTCAGTGAGCCTTTTCTCCATGAAAGTGCTACAGGGGCAGCCAGTCCTGTTGGGGATGGAGGAGGCTGGTACAAGAAATAAAGTTCATTTTTTTTAAAAAGTCAGACTATTGTTGTAGTGGTGGATATTTTTCTAATGAATAAGGTGGTGGTGGGGGGAGACTTTGAACTAAAAGTACCCCAGCTGCATTCGCATTCCCTTTTAAATAAATGGTATAAATACATATTAACATGAAATTTAAGGAAAAAAAACCTTGAAGTGGTATCAATAATCACGTCTCTTGAGGAATAAACCAAGTCCAATCGTGACTATTATGTTGGCAAACTGTATTGTAACAACAGATTGGGAGATTGAAATATAATTTTAAAAGAGCTGCAGCTTACAGGAATCACATACTAAAATAAACCAGAGTCTGCGCTTAATAAAGCAGTCTGTTTGCTAATCCCGCCTGTTTAATGCAGCCAGTAGCTGCATTTCTCCTGGATCTCCACTAGGAAGCTGCATTGCTCTCTCTCTCTGTATGTGCCAAAACCTCTCTGAATCCTTTCCATCTCCATTTCCATCTGTTGACCTCGACGCCGGAGAGAGAGAAGGAAAGAACATCTCGTGTCCCCCCCCCCGACAAACTTGGCCAGAGTGACTGCTCACTACTTTGCAGAGGAAGCCAGGTGTGGAGGAGGGCTTGTTGGCTGACTGAGGAGAGGGAGAGTGGAGTGAGTGAGTGATTCTCTCGCCTCTGCCGGTGAGTAAGACGGGGTCCTGGTCACTGGAAGGGGGGACAATCAGAGCTTTGTCAAAGCAGCGAGCGGGGTGGTAGCTGCCTCTCCGCTTGGAGCAGACCCAGGGCTCATTGATAACCCTGTGAGGGGCTCGGGCTTGGCTGCACTGGGGGGTTGGATTTTTAATTATGTACATATGCACACAGACACATTTTAATCGGCCTCCTCCATTCCGTCTTGGCGTCGGCTCTAACCGGGGGATTGCAGAGACGATCCTGGGCCGTTCAGTCTGGGGGGGAAAGCTCCTCACTGAAACCCAGCGAGCGCATTTGCATCTGATCAGGGTGTCTTTCTTTTTAAAAAATATTTAAAGATTCAGCAGGAAACATTTACCATGTGTTAACAATGTGTCGGATTGTATCAGTGTGCAAAGGAATTTGCCTCTTCAAAATTTAAAGTTTATTTGGCTTTCTGTCAGCGCTCACTCTCCAAGTAGTTGCTCAACTTACTCCTGAGTGTTCGGTTTTGCTTTTTAAAATAATTCATCTTGTTTGCCTGCTTCCTATTGCCCGCCCAGTTTTCTCCCATTCTTGTGTTCCCACTCTAGTTTTGAAGCTACTGGTTAAACAGGAAAGTTGTGGAAATGCTGGGGGTGGCATTAATCACTGTGGGTCAGTAGCTGTGTTATATTTCCTCTGCTTCTGCCCCTACCTCCCGCTTTCCCCTCCTCCATATTTTTTATTTTTTTTAAATTAGAGATACAGCACTGAAACAGGCCCTTCGGCCCACCGAGTCTGTGCCGACCAACAACCACCCATTTATACTAACCCTACAGTAATCCCATATTCCCTATCACCTCCCTACACTAAGGTAAATTGGCTGTTGTAAATTGCCCCATCACCTGCAAGTCTTTTGGATGTGGGAGGAAACCAGAGCACCCGCCGAAAACCCACGCAGACACAGGGAGAACTTGCAAACTCCGCACAGGCAGTACCCAGAATCAAACCCGGGTCCCTGGAGCTGTGAGGCTGCGGTGCTAACCACTGCGCCACTGTGCCGTATTCTCCAGCAGGTAGTTCATTGCTGTGCACTTCTTCCCCAGGAACTGCCAGTGAGTTACCAAGCCAAAGCTTAGGATGCAAGCTCTGTGGTGAAGTGAGGCTAAGGTACTGTCAGGCCTGATGGCTGAGTAATAAGGTTACAGAGTCCAAGAAGATGGACTGCCGTGCAGCTGCCCACCCACTGAAGGACGTATTGGGGAAGCGGGGGCATTCAAGTTGTTTGAGTGAACTCTTGGAAACAAAAGAGCTGAAGAGAGGGAAGAAATGGGGGCTGTTAAGATTTACCAGATTTAGAACTTAGTAAGGCATTTGATATCCAACTTAAGATGTTTGTTTTTAAAACAGAACAAAACAACCTGGGCCACATTCTTAAGACCTCAGTTGTCTGACTGAGACGTACTTTCTCTCCCCACAGCATTCCCCCCCCCACCCAGATCTCACATTCCTTGTATTATTTTTCTTCCTCATAAATGAATCTAATTTGTTTTATTTCTCAGGTGCTGACCCAGTCGATCTTTCTCAGACTGCTCCCATTCTGATTTTTCAAGTTTAATTGCCCTAAGCAAGGAAGAGTTTACATTAAAATGGTACCATATCGTGTCCCCGGAACATCCTAAAGTGTTTCATAGCAAAGTAAATTTATTTTGAAATGCTATGCGGGCACATATGGCAGCCAGTTTAAGATCCCACAAATGGCAAATGAATAAGTAGCCAGTTGATGTGTTCCATTGGTTTTAGGCAGATTAAAAGTTGGCTTTTGGGCAAATAAGGGAAACCGGAGCCATGTGTGGTGCTCTGAGTTTTTATATTGTCCTGTAGACCCTGTACCCGTCGATCTACATTGGCTCCTGGTCCAGCAACATCTCAAATTTAAATTCTCAGCTTTGTGTCCAAAATCCTCCATGGCCTTGCCCTACCCTATCTCTGCAACCTCCTTCAGCCCTCTGAGATCTCGGCACTCCTCCAACTTTAGCCTTTTGCACATCCCCAATTTCCTTCGCCTCACTATTGACGGCTGTGCCTTCAGTTGTCAAGACCTTAAGCTCTGGAATTCCCTCCCTAAATCTCTCCTCTACGCCTCTCTTTTTAAGTAGCTCTTTAAAACCTACCTATTTAACTGAACTTTTGGTCACCTGTCATAATACTACCTCCTTTGACTCTGTGTCAAACGTTTTCTGGATAATGCTTCTGTGAAGCGGCTTGGGACTTTGCATGCAGGCACTATGTATGTGCAAGTTGTTGTTGGAGGCTGCATGGAAGACTGGATCCCTGTTTTCTCAATCAACCTGAATTAGGTCTAGAGGAGAGCTGGTCCTGTCAGTGAGCATAGCTGCATCACGACACAAGCACAAAGTTGATTTTAGAACGCCAGTGGGGTTTGTTGTCCTTCTGGCAGCAGAAATGTGGGCCAAAGTGAATGTAGGTGGCTTGTGTCATCACTGCTGTAGATACGGGCATTGTGGACTACATGAGCCCCAGTGTCAGGAGTTAATAGCCTGGCTGTCTGAGTTATGAAGACAGACGGGAAGCACATGGACTTTTCTGATGGAAAGGAGGTATCTGAGGGGGTGATCTTGTAGAGGTATAAGGATAAGTAAATGAATGGAGAAATTGGATCTGGAAAATTAAATTAAATTACAAAGAGTAGAATAAGGGGTCACACACAGAATCAAAGGGCAAATTTAAGCTTGGTATACTTCATACAAAGAGCGATCAACACTTGGAATAGATACACAGATTGAGTAGTGGAGGCAAAAACCCAGTGGGGGGACTTTAAGGTCAGTCTAGATGGAGGAACATAGATAGGCTGAATGGCCTTCCTCATATTTAATTGTCTTGAGTACAGCCAAATATGTCCTGGCTTATTGCCTGCTCACTGCTTACCATAGGATTGTTGAATGATAGAGCAACATAATACAGGAAAAAAAGAACAAAAAAATGTATCTTTTTTTTTGGAAAAAAAGTCAACCTCAGATTATATGCTATATATATTAAAGTTTTTTTACTTGTGGATTATGTGTAGCTATGTGCCTTGGAGCCTGCAGAGTCACTTATAAAGTTTAAATCCATGTTTCTATTAAATTGCATGGTCTTAAGTTACTGGTACAGTAAGTCTTGGTGTTCTGATTTAGGATTAATCCCAAAGTGCAGGTTGGATTGTGTTACCTTGGCTCAGTATAAAGGGCAGTGGGGGAGCGGGTGCACAGAGGGATCCCACTGGCTACAGTTTGGATACCTCTGGAACAGCACGATTGCAACAATTTTTATTTCATTCTCGGAATGTGGGCAATGCTGACAAGGCCACATTTTATTGCCTAATCCTGGTTGCCTTGAGGTAGTTCCCCTCTCCCCGAGCCTTGAATCACTATAGTCCCACAATGGTGTTGGATCAGGAATTCCAGGATTTTGACCCAGCAATGGTGAAGGAATACTGATATATGTCCAAGTAGGGATAGTATGTGAACTTCAAGTGATGATGTTTCTATGACATTGGCTGCTCTTGCCCTTCTTGATGGTAAATTGCCAGTTACTAATGAAGTAACCTTGGTGGGTTGCTGCACTACATCCTATAGATCATACATACAGCAGCCCTAGTGCACTGGTGATGGAGATTTGAGTTCTGTGACAGTGACTCTAATCAAGAGAACTGCTCTGTCCTGAATGACATTGAGCTTCTTGAATATTGTTGTAGCTGCCCCTATCCAGGATGATGGTGAATATTCTATCACATTCCTAGGTTGAGTTTTGTAGGTGGTGGAGAGGCTTTCTCTTGTTCTAGTTGGTATGTACGTGGTACGAATGTTATCTCCACTTGTCAGTCCGAGATTGGGTGTTGCTGTAGGCTGACACAGGCTGCTTTGTTATCAGAGGATTTGTGAATGGAGCTGAAGACTGCGGAATGGTCAGTGAACATCCTGACTTTATGTTGGAGGAAAGCCCATTGATGAAGCATCTTAAGATGGTTCCTACATTACAACAGTGACTACACTTCAACAAGGTATTACTTCATTGGATACAAAGCGATTTGGGATGTCCTGAGATTGTGAAAGGTGCAATGTAAATGCAAGTCTTTTTTTAATGGTTGAGGAACTCCTGGTTTCCACTAACATCTTCCATTGCGTTAAACACAACTGCAGCCATTGGAGTGCATTATCTTTGACCCCCATTGGCCTCGGTTTTGCTAGGGCTCCTTGCTACCGTAATATCAAGAGCAGTTACCCTTGCCTCTCCTTTGACATTCAGCTCTTGCGTCTGTATCGGAATCAAGGCTGCAATGAGGTCTGGATCCGAAAGGTTCTGGCGAAATCTGAGCTGAATGTCTGTGAGCAGGTTATTAGTGAGTCAGTGATATTTAATGGCACTAGTGATTGATTCCTTTCCTCGTTTTACCATTGATTCAGAGGAGGCTGATAGAGTGGTAATTTATCCTGTTGGAGTTCAATTTGTCCAGTTTTTTTGTGGCTATAACATGTGGAGCAGTTTTTCACATTGTTGGCTAGTTGCCAGTATTATGGCCAAGTATGAAATAGATTCTTAACAGCAAGATGAAGCAAATCAGAAACCAGATGGAGAGCTACTAATGGTGAGAATGTCAACAAGGCTTAAGCATAAGAATAACCATGAAAGACTCATTCAAGTCCAATATTGGGGTAGATGGGAGCAGGAAAGCACTCATGGAGTTAGCACTATGATTTTCATGCTGGAAGAGGGAATGACTATTTGGAGAAAGAGGTCTGCTTAACGCCCCTGTTAATATTTTACTTCTTCTGTGCTGATAGTTTCCCTTTCCTTCCTACTCCTCCAGTTCTGCCATTCCTTCCCAACCATTTTGTTAAACTGTCCTTCGCTACTATTTCCTCACGTGCTGCTGGCATTTAGGGTTTTGCCCGAGAAGTATCAACCAACTGGAACATAACAGCTAATGTCCTTCGTGCTCCCAGCCTACTAACTGTGCTGGAAACAAGTCACTCAATAAGGAAGATGCAACTATATCCTACCTGCTTCAGTGACTGTACAGATCTTGGATCTGAGGATCAGTTGCACCCACTCAGTCTTCCTCTAAGTCAGTGCTTGTGCATCTAAGTAGCCATTCTACAAATGGAAACCTAGGCAGTGAGTGTCTGTCTCTGTATGTGCATATGAAGGTTGGAGGGCTTCACACAGAGCCCAATCCTGCCCTGTGCACATGTGTATTTGGCAGCAGTGTTAGTGATTAGGAGCAAGAACCCTGCCTTCAGCTGCTTAAGCCCCATGCTCTGGATTCTCTCCCTGAATCTCTCTGCCTCTATCTCTCGCTCCTTCTTTAAGAAGCACCTTGAAACCTCCCCCTTGGACCAAATTTGTCCTAATATCTCCTTTTGTGCCTTGGTGTCAATTTTGTTCAATGATCATTCCAGTGAAGTGCCTTAGGATGTTTTACTACAGAAAAAGCACTATCTAGGTGCAAATTGTTGCTTTTGTGTTTTAAAGATTTTCTGAGTTCTCTGAGCAATCTAAAACATATTGTATAGGGGAGCAGGTAAAGCGGGGATCAATTCTGATGGGGAGGACGTCACGCTGGGACGTAAGAAAGGGTGGAATGAGTAGAAACCGTTCTGCCCATTAAACCTGCTCTTTTTACACCCTGGCCTATTGTGGACACTTTAACCTCCATGAGGGAAAGATATAAAAATGCCCTGATCCCCTCCCAGCTCCACTGTTCAAACTTGGCCTGTACTATTCCCAATAATGGCCTCCTGCCTCTCAACACAGCAAAGTATTTCAGATGTCCTTCAGCTCTGGTGTGAGTCCTAGTGTTGGGGTTAGACACCTGTGCAGGTGAGGTGCAGTAGCTTACAACAAGGCAGGATACCATGTCAATCTTTGTCTTGTTGCCTGGTGGCAAATATTGAAAAGCTGTTGAAATCACAAGCATCCGAATGATTAAACGTGCTACACAGGGAGTGGTTGAAGTGAGTAGTATAAATGCATTTAGGAGGAAACTAGGCAAGCATATGAGGGAGAAGGGAATAGCTGGTTACGTTGTTAGATTATAGATGAGGAAAGATGGGAGGAGGTTCGCGTGGAGCAGAAATGCCAGCACGGACTGGTTGGGACAAATGGCCTGTAATCTGTGCCATATATCCTATGTAATTAAATGACACTGGTTTCTAAAGTGATGAATGCAACACATCAGCTTGTTTTGCGTGAGTTGCTGATTTGCTTCAAACTTCTTAAATATAAATATGGCCAGTTACCATCAAGCATCACCCACATTTCCTTTCTTTGTATGGATTAAATGGGAAGGAAAGAAGAATTGCAAGCTACCTCATTTACAAATGACAATTTAATGGCCCAATAACAAAAATATAAACCTAAAAGTGCATCTTAAAAAGTTGCACGTAGGAGGCTGTTAAATTATGGTGAAGAATAGATATTTCATTTATCATTAAGATGACATAAGAGGGAACCTTGTAGGAGTATAAAAGACGGTGAATGGTACAAAAAGGTAAGTTTGGAGCACTACCTCAGAATAAAGTGTGACAATAATAGGAGATACAGATTCAAACTAATAAATTTAAATTTAGGACTGATGTTGGGAAATTCTTCAACATGGTTTAGGCTTTTTTTTTTATTCATTCATGGGATGTGGGCGTCGCTGGCTAGGCCAGCATTTATTGCCCATTCCTAATTGCCCTTAAGGTGGTGGTGAGCTGCCTTCTTGAACTGCTGCAGTCCGTGTGAGGTAGGTACACCCACAGTTTGGGACACAGTGTGGATAAACAGGTGGATAACAAGATGGGATGTTGACGGTCTTTGCTGCATTGAAGGGCTAGGATGGGCCCAGTTGCTCATCTGTGAAGAGGAATTTTTCTCCTATACTCTGTTTCTCACCCAAAAAGCTTGTCTCAGTGGTAAAATTCTTTACCCTAAGCCAGAAGATTTGTGGGTTCAACCCCCACTCCGGGACTTGAGCACAAACTCTAGGCTGACTCTTCAGTTTAGAGTTGCTGCTTTTTGTTGGAGACAAGATGTTAAATCGACACCCCATCTTTGCGATCAGGTGAATTTAAAATCTTCCATACCACTGTTTGATGAAGACCAGGGAGTTCTCTTGTTTCTTTGGCTGATATTCTCCCTTAACCAACACTACTAAAAACAGACTAACTGGTCATTCATCCCATTTATTTGTGCAATCTGCCGTGTGCACATAGCCTGATACATGTAATACTTTAATGACAAGCCTATGTGGGCCACGCCTGCAGTGGAAAGCCCAGTCTCCAAGTCGGCTGTTATTTTTGGGGAGTCTTCCTCATCGTGGCACTTATGTCAGACATGAAAGCCGGGCCTCGTCGGACCCTTCACACCAGCTCGGTGACGTTTCACCGTTGAGTTGGAAGTTGCTGCAAAGTAGTTTTACAGGTCACCTCAGCAAATAAGGGTATCAGCCGTGAGCGTTCCCCTTTTCTCAAAAGTGTCCAAAGAAATAATTGAGCGCTGTAAAGATTGCAGTTGTTGGACAATAAAGGCTAGTGCATTTTACCTCCTGAGAAGAATATAATTTTGGACCCTCCTCCTATATTTCTCCTTCCCACTCCACTTGTTAAACGACCTACTTTTAGGACTACAGTTCCATAGCTGCTTCTGTCTCTCCGATACCTGGTCCAAATGGTTATTTATGTATCTGACTGTGAGGGTGGGTGAGGGGGTTAGGACAACAGAAGAGGCCGCTCTTGTCCTCACTCAACACTTTACAACATACCAGTCAGCAGCAGGGATGCTGCCTAGCACTTCTTTTAAATGTACCGTTTTCTCCCTCCTCCCTAACCTGAGGGCACTGAGCCTAATTATATCACTCCTCTTGTGATTCCCAAAGATTCATCTATCTGAACACAGACAGGGATCAAACCTGGACCGAAAGGCCCTTTAGCATTTATCCACATTAAAGCCTCAGGCAAGTCGGCACCAGGTGACGTTGAACAAATACCACCAGTTCCTCATTCCTTTACGTTGCTGAGCATTGCTAAGAGTCGGTTGGGTTTATTTTCATTTTCTCCTCCTGACATTAAAAGTTTAAAAAAAAAACATGATCATCGTCTTCTTTAAAAAAACAGATTGGAAAACAATCTGAAACTGCTTCTTTCACATTCCTTGGCTTACACGGAAGCATTTTACCTCTTTCCATGACTGAATTAGCAGGGACTCCTGATGGTAATGTGGCTAGCATTCCGATTCAGTGCCTGGCCTTATGTTGAGTTTGCTAATTCAATAGGGTCTGTGATAGGATTCTGCATTCGGCCTCGTTACTTCTAGGCGAGGGAGTGAAAGATCAGACGAGGTTCCTGTTCCTGATTGCTTTCCAGTTGCACATTTTTGAGCATCAGTTGAGGATCAGATTATTCTCAGCTGTGATGCCCCTGCAGTTGAATACCCCATCAACATTCACATCCAGGCTGATGCACAAGCAGTGACCAGTTTGTCAAGGTACTGGAGGGTGGACAGTATCAGTAGAAGATTAAATAAGAACTATTCCTGGGGCTCCCTGGCATGCACTGCCTGAAAGGGCGGTGGAAGGAGATTCTCCCAAAGGGAATTAGATATGTATTAGATATATTCATGGAAAGGAAAAATTTACAGTGGGTAGGGTAGGGGAGTGGGACTAATTGGAGAATTGGATAATTCTTTTAAAGAGCCGACATAGGCACAATGGGCTGAATGGCCTCTTTGTGTGCCATATGATTTTATGAATAGACATGAGGAACAGTGTTTTAATATTTGAAAGTGTTCTGTCAGTCCCTGGGTAGAAGTGATTAACTGATTAAAGCTCGAGTGTCTTAAGCATGTTTAGAATTAGAATTGAAACACCCCTTTGAAATCATCACCACAGTAAACCACAGCCTTCGTGCAGTAGTCTGATAACAAGCTTTTTTTGACCATGTCACACCGTGGGTTTTACCATTGTACAAGCTGTAGTAAGTAGTGATCGCATTACTCTTTATGGAAAACCTTGCCATAGGGTAAATTAATTGTCATTCAGATCTACCTAGGCGACACTGCCTGCAGAACTATGCAAAGTTGTGCTACTGGGAAAGCAAATTGCGTGACAACAGAAAATGCATAGCAATTCATGTGAGCTTTCGCGCCAACTGAGTCACTTGCTGTTACCATGGTGCATAACACCACCAAGTTAGCATGGCTTCATTGTAATCAGTGGAAGTTGATCACTGTGGTTCCACCAGATTACCTAAGTGCATGGAGGTGACAAACAGCCCAATAACACAGACATCATAGTTCCTGTAGTATATTGGGCGACCAGTATCAGGGACTCTCAGGAACAGCACCATGTTATTAGCAGCGATTGTATGCTGTTGAAAAGGTAACTCGCGTGAGTCAAACAATGTGATTGGTGACTTGTTTTTTGGGCTGGGCTTTGGTCTTCCCTTGTCAGCTTGACTGGGATTGCTCACTGGCTGTGTCGGTCATGACACATGCGACCCTCTCTGTAAACCAACAGACTTGTCCACTGGCCCAACCTAGAAATCAGGAGCCAAATCTTCCTAGCAATGTGTTGACAATGTGTGGCATTATTGATGGGCAATTCAGCCAGCATGTTTGGAGGACGAAGAGCTGACAGGGATCTCACTCTTAGCCTCCCTATAATTATTATTACGAACTTGCTGGATTCGCACATTAGTTACCCTTTAAACTCACTGCGGAAAGTTGGGGCTGAAAATTTTTAACGTAAGTACCTTTTCAACAATATGATAATTGTTATTTCAATGTCAGTCAACCTCACCAGCCCAGAAAAGGGATTCATTCCTGCGTGTAGTCAATTGTTGTTGGAGATTTAAAAATACATCATTTTACATTTTTTTTCTTTTCCTTTCTGTCTTTTTTTTTCTCTCTCCATCTAATCTTTCTCTCATTTTTCTTCCTGTACTTGATTTGACTCTAATTCACCCTCCATCTCCATCATTCCTCTGTTTCTTTGTCTTGAAATCTCCTGAAATCTTATTGGTTAAGGAAACATGACGATGACCCTGTTGCCCTCGCTGTGCCATTATCAGCTCTCACTTCTTGCAAGTTACAGTGCCAAAGGGTGCAGGAAAATGCCTAACTAACTGTGCACATTGTGAGATGCCCCACACAAGTAAGGCCTTACCCCCATATAATAAGTGTGTATAATGCAAACTGAAGCTCTGTGCTGGCCAACACTGGGCTGTGATAAATCTCTCCACTCATGAAGCTTTTATATCTTTCCAAAGAATTTATTGCTTGTGTGTTTTCCAGCCAGCCTTGTGTGGAGATATTGATCATAATCTCACCACTAACCATGATGTTTCCTTGATTTTGTACAGCCAAGAAATTAGTAGCTCTGTGGCATACATCAACATGTTAGGGACAAAGTGGCTACAGTATTTAATAAGTCGCTGCAGCTATTGAACTCTGCTTGCATGAATAATGTGAAATATTAGCACCAGTCACTCTGTGGAGCTCAGTGATGTGCCCAGACAATACTATGTTTTGCCAGTGAGCTGAATTTGTGCTGTGCAAGATGCAGGTGTCGGTCTGCACCCAGTGGGGATACTCCAAATGGAAGACATCCTTCTGCATTACTGAAGTGAATCTGCATTGGGAAAGATGTGTGGAAATTACTGGAGCAGGTTGGGGGGATGGATTGGTTGAGCTGACCTTTCCCCAGAAACCCTGTCTTTTACCTCTACCCACTTGCTGCCTCCTCAGTGCAGCCTGGCACAAGCTCGTAGTGCCCAGGGAATTGCACGGCAAGCCTGTTTCCCTTGCTCCTTGCTGTACGTCTGGTGCACACGGCAGTATTTACCGCGAGGGTTCTTCTGATCTCCTCCCATCTGTAACTTCAGCGGACGTGGGCATCAGCGCCATTTCTCTGAGGGGTTGCCACGGATCTTCCACCGAGGTTATGGCATGAGATCAGGGAGCCCTGTTGGAAGTTCTGCCCGTGGTGTTGTATTCTCTCTACCTCTACCCCTGCACAGCGATTTCCAATCCCCTTCAGATTTATCACCTTCTCTCTTGAAGGCACTAACTCATGTTGGAGTACACTTCCCTGAGTGCTTGCATGAGAGGCCATTCTTGGTGACCTTCAGTGAATGTTGACATGCTGTTTGGCTGTGAAGGTCATCTGAAGGCAACTGAGCCCAATCTAATCCTCAAGCAAACGCCACACATTCCATTAAATAGCGATCAGGAGCCTGAATCCTGACTGATCTTTTTCTTCCGTGTTGTTGGAGCAGGAGGCCGATTGTTGCCGAGACTGCCGTCTCCACTATCTCCTCCAGGCTCAGTTCCACACTGCACAGGGCATTTATTAACTGCTCTAATGAGAGAGCCTAGTGTGACTTGTATTTGAGGGAGACTGGAGTGCAGGTTTACCGGAGTTTGGGAAAGCCATTGTGAGTAGCTAGATATGGATGGGCCACTCTGCTCATCTTCGCTCATCCACCTAGGAAAACCTGCAGCCTCGCCTGTTACCTTCTGCCTCCACAGTGCTTTTTGGAAGCTCATTCTAATCACACTTTGCATGAAGAGGAACCAGTCCTAAATTTACCTTTCACCGCTTGAACCTGTTCCTCTTTGCCCTCCTCTCTAAGCTAAGCTTAACGCAGTATTTTTGCTCCTTATATTATTTAATGCTTTATGTATCTATATTATATTTAACATTATTATGCATCTACCTGTGAAAAGAGGCTCAATTGTGCTAGACCAGATTGACTCTTTGTGATATATCTAAGGGACCGTCCGAGCAGTTAGGAGACTGGAGAGTTGTGTTTTTCCTAATGGCAAACTCATCTGTTTTAAAAAGCAGTTCTGAGCTCAATACTAGAGAGATATGTTAATAAAAATCAATGTGGAATCTTTATCAAAGGTTTTCAGAGAAGTGTGAAGGTCATTCTAATGTTACAACCTCGATTGTAACAATAAATTGTGACGACATTCAAATGAAAATCAATTTGGTTTAAAGTAATTTTTTGTGACTTTCAAATGATAGGCTGATGGAATTAAGTGAGAGATGATCTTATTTCAGTTTGGGTGTGTTGTCCCTCTCTTTACATGTAGCTGACATTTGGAACCAATCATTTGAATGTATATGGAACCGTACTGAGGATTTGAGAGCAGGAGAAAGCTATCTGACTCATGTTACCCGTGTTGAATTAAGACTCCTCTTGAGGTGATTTTTACACCGTCCATTTTCCTGCTTTCTCTCCCAGATGTCAAAGGCTTTCACTGCCTGAATAAGCACAGTGTGAGGACAGAGAGAGAGTTCGGGCTGGCATGTGGCTGTGCTGTGTGAGTTAGCCGCTTTTAATTCCGCTATGTCTGAGCAAGGTGACATTGAATTGGGTTAAACGATTTGCTTTCTTTTCTTTGTCCTTCTCCACTCTGTGTCCCCCCCGGGGACAGGTGTTCTTCCAGATGATTCCCCAGTTGTTGTATCATTTTTCCCGCCATCTGGAACATTCACAGCTTGGTGGTGTGGTGTTTGAGGCGCTGATGTTATGGTTGTGGGGTTGAGTCCTAGTGGCTGTAACCCACTGTTCCCAACCAGATCTTTAAAAGATTGCAGCTGTGTTGGTAGATGAGGTGATGTTCACTCTAGCCAACTGTTCAGCCCACTGACCAGTGAATTGCTAAGTGGCTTTCATTAGTAGTACCTATCACCCATTTTGGTTTAAAGATGTTGCCCATTTTAATGTGTGCCCTCATTTAAAAACTCCCATCAGTTTAAACCAGTGTACAATCTCATCATTTGTGAGCTGTGGCTCAGAGGTTGAGAGAGAAATATTGCCAGGGGCACCAGGGAGAAAATGCCTGTTTTTCTTAGAAATAGTGACGTGGGATCTTTCCTTTGCACTTGGGAGAGCAAACGGGGTCTCGGTTTAACCTCTCATCCGAATGATGGCACCTCCAACAATGCAGCACTCCCTCTGTACTGCACTGGGACTGTCATCCTAGATTTTTATTTTGTGCTCAAGTCTCTGGAGTGGAATTTGAATCCACAAACTTCTGACAGAGGTAGCGAGAGTGCTGTCCCACTCTCCTTCCAGGCACTACACAGGTACGAGTGCAGAAGGAAGTGGGGTCTTGGCTGCTCAGTACGGCTGTAGTAAACACAGCTGTGACTGAATGTGTGCTCCCTCTCATCCAGTAAATATAGTTTTGGATTAAAAAAAAATCACGCTTCAGTTAAGATGCTGCCTCTGCGACAGCCTCACTAGAATTCACTGCCAAGCCTGTGACTAACTGACATCTGCTGCTGCTGCTGAATTTACTATCACTAAATCCTCTGCTCCGTGAGCAGTCAGGAGCCCCCAAGCTTATTGGCACCTCATATCTTGGCACATAAAACTGCTGGACATAAGAGTCTCTTCGCAGGATGCATTAGGCTGGATTCTGCACTAGAAATTCACTGAAAAATGTCTGTTGTTTAAAGAAAGAAAGCACTTTTCATGGTCCCAAAGTGCTTCATAGTCATTTGATTACTTTGAAGTGTGGTCACTGTTGTTGTGTAAGCTAATGCAGCAGCCAATTTGTTCACAACTCCCGCCAACAACGACTGGAATGAATGAGCAGTTAATTTGCTTTTGGTGGTGTTGACTGAGGACAGAGCTCCCCTGCTTTCCTTCAAATAGTGCCTTGGGATCGTGCAAACAGGGCCTTGGTTCAATATTTCATCCAAAGGACAACACTTCTGACAATCCAACACTCCCTCAGTACTGCACTAAAATGTCAGCCAAGATTGTGTGCTAGAGTTGGGTTTGAAGCCACAACCTATGACATAGAGGTGAGAGATATACCACTGAGCCAAGCTGTGGTGCAAAATGAATATGTTTTAAACCCTACAGTGAATTCCATCTACCTCTCTCTGGCCGATTCCCCCATCTTATCAATATCCCTTTGCAGCTTCCTTTGACCTTCTAAAGAATGAACTAAAGCTCCTCCTATTTTGGTATCGTCCACAAGTATCAACACCACTTCCTCTACCCTGATGTCCAAATCATTTATGCGCACAGTTAACAGAAGTAGACCCAGAACTGAACCCTGTGTGACATCACTACTCACTTCCAGTCACTGAACAACTGACCTTAACTCTTGCTCTCTGCTTCCTTCCTGCTAATCAGTTTTTAAAAATTCCATTTGCTCTCCTCCCCGCAAATTCCAAATCTCCTCCAGTAAACTCCTGTGTGGAACCTTATGAAAGGCTTTCTCAAAGTCTGTGTATGCTACATCCATGTCATTTCCCCTCTCCGCCATCTCTCTCCTATCGTCATTGTGCCTCAGCATTGATCATGGGATCTTCCTGGGCTGTCTGACTCAGTACCACACTGTCAGGGGCGGGGAAGTGTGGAACCTTTGTTCCTGATGCATGGGGGAGGCCCCGCTTCTAAATGTTGGACTAAAATTACATCAAAAAGCTATTTTAACTCCCTCTTAAGTGCTTTGAAGACTGCTCCTCCATGAATGAAAAAGCAAAACTGTATATTTTTATCTTTATCTCAAGAATTAAAGAATGGGGGAAAATGATCAAAATAACTTGTTAGCAGTCAGGCAGTGCAGTCACACGCTCAATGGAAATAAACCACAACATGGATCACAGATCACAAAAGCTTCAATTTTTTTTTTAAAAAGGGGGTGAACGTGAAGCAGCCAACTGACTGTGATTCATGTGTTTAGAGCAAATAATTAGAAGCAGGTTTCATGGTTTTAAACGCAAAGTTTGTTTCCAACAAAACACGAATGGGTGAAGAGCACAAGTTTTTTTTGTGTCAAGAATGCGTGTTCTATGTAAAGTTGTTACTTCAGTGAAGAATTGTATAGACTCAGCATCTTAACATACATAGACAATGAGCACTTGCAAGTGAGGCAATGTAGGGCTTTACACTAACGCTCTCAACTTCCAGATCTAACTAAGATTGTTGAATTGGGGGGTGAGGAGGTCCTTCAAATATTCGGAAAGAAATTTTCAGTGGGGGTGGGAGGGGGTTTGCTCAGAGAAACTTTTTCCCACCTGTTTTCCAATTTTCATGCCGCCGCCATCCTACCTGTGTTGACTCTGAGCCCACAGGTCAAAGGGCACCAGGAATCCTTTGGTGCCAATTCTTAAGTGGCCAATCTTCATATGTGGACATGGGCTAAGCACATCCTGTCCTCACTCACATTCTTTAGCAGGCCCTGCATATGGAGTGGGAACTCTGGCCGATTTACCCCCTCCTCTCTCTCCACTCTTCCCAGCTGAGACTAATTGTAGCACTCCCATCACTGCCACCCTAATATGAGGTCAGCTAACTCAACACAGAATAGGAAGTCGAGCCTGCAGTCTGCCTGTTTTATATGGTTCAGTTCCACATTATGTGGTAAATGCACCCACTGAGCTGTGTCTTGTGTGTGGCGGGGGCAAATACCTAAACGATTTCACAGGCAAGGCATTTGCTGTTGGGAGGAACTGCAGAAAATCCATTTAAGTGACATACAGGGATAATTGGGTCCAAATTTAACTGGCCAGGCAGTCGTTTGAATTAAAGTGGCATGTACGTTTGTCACTGCCTGGAACTAATAAACCACTGCCAGAGATTGAGTTATTGAGAATAGTGAGGCAATGGGGGTTAAACTGGTTGTTGGGGCATTCTGGAGATTAATTCAGTGTTCAGCCACAAGGCTATGCAAGTGTGTAGAGCACAGCCAACAGCACATCTTCCCAAAGTCCTTAAGGTGGGGAGCATCTGGGAACGTTTCCCTTTTGAAGAAATATCTTCTTTCGAAGTTCCAGTCTTTATGCCAGCCTCTTTCTCAGCTCCCTCTTCAGTTCTTTCTTGTTACTTCTCACAGAAAACATTGTTTTTCTGTCCTGCTCAGTTTGTTTTTAGTTTGAAGTGGTTGTTCAGAGTTTATATGCCATGATTGATTTTGCTGATAAAACAGCCCCACGGTGTTTTTACCCTTGTTCACTTTGGGCACCAATTGGGTTTTGCCCCATTTTTCTTGGCACCATTATCCATTCTAGCTGCTGGAAATTTCCTTTTATTTTATCTTTACTCTTACAGGTGTACTTGTGCAAGTTTCTCACTGCTGTCTTGTAGTTTTAATCTCCTTTACTTTGCCTGCCCTCTTGCCCCTGATCTAACTGGCAGGAGGCAAGCTGCCCCCAGTGCCCCCAACCCCATAACCAGCCAATGGGAAAGAGACACTGGGTAATTGAGTCTCTTTCAACGAGACAGCACAGGTATAATGGGCCAGGTGGCCTCATTTTTGGGCTGTATAAATCTATAGTGAGCCAGTGAGTTTATAACTTGGCAGGGTGAGGTGTTCAGAAGTCTAGTTCACAATTCAGCCACAAGGACACGCCGATATTTGCTGCACAGTAATCTGCAAAGATCTACAGGAAGGGAGAAAAATTTCTTGTTGATGTCCAGTCAAGAAATGCCCCTTTTCAAGAAGTTACCATCTTTTATTCTTGATAAGCAAAAGGGGTGAAAGGTTATGGGGGGTAGGCAGGAATGTGGAGTCGAGGTTACAGTCAGATCAGCCATGATCTTATTGAATGGTGGAGCAGGCTCGAGGGGCCGAGTGGCCTACTCCCGCTCCTAATTCGTACATTCGTATGTTATTACCCCCTCTTTCTTTACCTCCCCTCCAATTCATTCAGAGACTGTCGAGGGGGGCTCCTCGATGTCGCTCCTGTATATTTAGATCCTGATTTTAACTTTAGTTTAGTTTAGTTTAGAGATACAGCACTGAAACAGGCCCTTTGACCCACCGAGTCTGTGCCGACCATCAACCACCCATTTATACTGATCCTACACTAATTCCATATTCCTTCCACATCCCCACCTGTCCCTATATATTTCCCTATCACCTACCTATACTAGGGACAATTTATAATGGCCAATTAACCTATCAACCAGCAAGTCTTTGGCATGTGGGAGGAAACCGGAGCACCCGGAGGAAACCCACGCAGACACAGGGAGAACTTGCAAACTCCACACAGGCAGTACCCAGAATTGAACCCGGGTCGCTGGAGCTGTGAGGCTGCGGTGCGCGCCACTGCGCCGCCCCCAATCTTAATGAAAGACTTGGCCAAACTCGGTTGAAAACCTGGTGATAGGTTTTTTCTGTGTTAGAAATGCCTGGCAATGAGCTGGAACAATTTTGCCCCATTTTGGTGTAACCAATGCAAAAGATCACAGAAATTTAACTGCAAATTGCGTTCAGCACGACTCAAGTTTCCGTGACCTTAAGCAGGCCTGCCCACAAAACTGGCCACACCCTCAAGGAGAGCTAATCACCCATTGGGAGTTTCTGCTGATTGCGCTCATTTGCAGGCTATTGAGGAGGTCCCAGAAATTAAGCTTGGACTTTTGGGCACAAGGACATTGACAGGTAGGTTTTGAAAGGTCTTTAATGTTCTATTTACATTTACTATGGAATTGACTACTGCACCGCAATCTCACTGGAAATTAGTTTTGTATGTTTTTCTTCAAATAATTTTCAGTCATTTAAAATTGGGTTACTCACACGTGATGGATTGACACTGATTTTAAAATGCTTATTTTTTGTCATTAAAGCCATTTTCAGCTCAATTAATCAACCTTTTACCACTCTTAAATATGTCAAGGGATATTTTTTTAAAGCAAACTTTTTTAAAAGGTATATTTCAAAATGCAGCCTGTGCAACGTTTCATGGCAGAGTTTACATTTGGAGATATGCAAATGAGTTTGAGCAGCACACTTTACAAAACGCGTGCAATTTGTACCCGAATTGCGCCCAAGGCATGTGGGGCCCTCGAGACTCTTGATATGCATCTCTGCAGCCCAGCAACTGAGTTGGAACACTTTTGGGACCTGCGTTCATTGAGTTTGGACTAAGCAGTTGAAATGTGTTATAGTGAGCCTAATCAGTTGGCCCCAATACATGGCTTGTCTGGATTTTGGGAAGTGGAAGTCTCCCAATAATAGTGATTCTCTGAAGTTGGGGTGGTTGGAATTTGTTGGGATAAGGTTATGAGGAAGTTTTATCTTGCACCAGGCTCATGTTGTGCCCAGAGCCATTGATATGGGCCAAATGTCAGGAGCACAATTGATCTGAATGAATGAGAGGAATTCCAAAGTCATTGAAATGTGTTAAAGTCCATTTAAAATAAGTTGCAATTTTAACCCAAAAAGCTGTCATTGCAAAATGAGTGAGTTGCAGCCAACCTGGCTGTACCCGACCTGGGAGTGTTCAGTGCTTACATCGGGTGCAAAATAATATGGGGGAGGGGGAAGCCTACCATCCTTGGTATTGTCATCTTGTGACTTCATGAGAGCCATATTCACCACAGGATTAACGAAAATAGGCTGCTTGTGAAGGAAGGGAGGAAGACTGACTGATTCTCTCTCTCTCTCTTTCTCAGTTTCCAAATTCCTGGCTTGATCCCTGGAAAAATACAGCTTCCGTTCCCTTCAATAGTTTTCTTGAAATTTCCAAGCCTATGTAAGTCTTTTTTTAAAAACTTGAATTCATCTCAAGTCTCCAGCCTGCCTGTAAGATTTCCTCTTGAATAATTAGAAAGGAGAAAATACGACTTGTGTTTCTCATGTTGTGGGCTGATCTGTAATTTGCAGGTTTGGATTGTAATTAAACTGTGTGATTTGTTAGGCCAACATATAACCACATTTCAAGCATAAATGCATGTTTGAAGTACAGCAGACTTTAGGAAACTAGAAGGCAGACTGACTGCTCTTTGAAATCTGAGGAGAATGGGTTACAATAAATTACACACTTGTATAATGTGTTGAAAACTGCTGTTGACTTGTATGAAAATATTTTTATATTGAGATGCTAACCAGTGGCTGGGTCTGAAGGTAGAGCACTGGCCTCCGGGTTAACTGTCCAGGGACGTGTAGCCCCTGAAGCCCTGTTGTTTATCTGTAACTGTATGAAGGCTCCATCAAATTCTCATTATGTCTTTTGATATGAACCAATAAGAACTGCTTGGGAAATCATGTTTAACCAAATATTGGAGTTCTTTGAGAGAGTTATATGTGCTGTGGATAAAGGGGAATCGGTGGATGTACTGCACTTGGATTTCCAGAAGGCATTTGATAAGGTGCCACATCAAAGGTTATTACAGAAAATAAAAGCTCATGGTGTAGGGGTTAACATATTGGCATTGATAGAAGATTGGTTAGCTAACAAGAAACAGAGAGTAAGCATAAATGAGTCATTTTCTGGTTGGCAAGATGTAACAAGTGGTGTTCCACAGGGATCTCTGCTTTGGCCTCAACTTTTTACAATTTATATAAATGTCTTAGACGAAGGGACTGAAGGTATGGTTGCTAAATATGCTGATGACACAAAGATAGATAGGAAAGTAACTTGTGAAAAGGACATAAGGAGGCTACAAAGGGATATCGATAGGTTAAGTGAGTGGGCAAAGACCTGGCAAATGGAGTATAATGTAGGAAAGTGTGCAATTGTCCACTTTGGCATGAAGAATAAAAAAGAAGCATAATATCTAAATGGTGAGAGATTGCAGAGCTCTGAGATGCAGTGGGATCTGGGCGTCCTAGTGCATGAATTGCAAAAGGTTAGTATGCAGGTACAGCAAGTAATTGGGAAAGCTAATAGAATGTTATCATTTATCATGAGGGGAATTGAATACAAAAGTAGGGAGTTTATGCTTCAGCTATACAGGGCACTGGTGCAACCACATCTGGAGTACTGTGTACAGTACTGGTCTTATTTAAGGAAGGATGTAAATGTATTGGAGGCAGTACAGAGAAGGTTTACTCGACTAATACCTGGAATGGGTGGGCTGTCTTACGAGGAAAGATTGGACAGGCTAGGCTTGTATCCGCTGGAAGTTAGAAGAGTAAGAAGTGACTTGATTGAAACGTATAAGATCCTGAGGGGTCTTGACAGGGTGGGTGTGGAAAGGATGTATCCTCTTGTGGGAGAATCTCCAACTAATGGTCAGTGTTTAAAAATATAAGGTCGCCCATTTAAGACAGAGATGAGGAGAAATTTTTTCTGAGGGTCGTGAGTCTTTGGAATTCTCTTCCTCAAAAGACCGTGGAAGCAGAGTGTTTCAATATGTTTAAGGCAGAGGTAGATTGATTCTTAATAAGCAAGGGGGTGAAAGGTTATCGGGGATAGGTGGAAATGTGGAATACTCAGTTCAGCCATGAACTTATTGAATGGCGAAGCAGGCTCGAGGGGTCGAGTGGCTTATTCCTGCTCCCAGTTCGTATGTTCGTATATTCATATATTGAGGAAGAGCTGTGGCTCGGTTGGTAGCACTCTTGCCTCTGATGCAGAAGGTTGTGGGCTCAAATCCCAGAGACATGAGCACAGATTATAGACTGACACTCCAGTGCAATACTGAGTTGCAAAGTTAAACCAAGGTCCCGTCTGCCCTCTCAGACTGGCGTAAAAGATCCTATGGCATTTTGATTTTGAAGTGTTCTCCCTGCTGTTGTGGACAATATTTTCCACTTAAACTAAATCTGAGTAACTGGTCATTATCACATTTCTGTTTGTGGGAGCTTGCTGTGCATAAACTGGCTGTTGTGTTTCCCACATTACAGCAGTAACTACACTTCAAAAGTACTTCATTGGCTGTAAAGCACTTTGAGAAATCCTGAAGTCACAAAAGGTGCTAAATAAATGCAAGTCTTTTCACCAACAGCCCATACTGTCAGAACATATAAAGATGTTTTTAGCTCCCACTGCACAAACATTTCTATCTCCTGAGGTCACAAGGACTTGGAACGTGTTTTCTGTAATACCTTTTGGGAAAAAAAGTACTTTGTTGTCTCTTGTCACTGTGCTGGGGTGTTTGGGGAATGTGGTTTACAGAGTAGCAGACCATAGTGAAGCGATGGACATGGCTCAGTATCTTGTAGTTTTGCTGGATCAGCCTAGATTTATGTGCTCACCTGAACCTTCAGCCATGTCCACATGCATAGTGCCACCTCACGCAGCCAAACCACATGGGGAACTTTATGGGGTGTTGGGATGGGGGAGTGGGTGGGTGGGGAAAGCATTTAATGCTGGGCACCAAGGAAATGAAGGGAAATATTTAAGGGTGGAATACCAGAAGTTCAGTAAACGAGGGGTTTTTATGGGGTTTCCAGAAAGCAGTGGAGGCTGGGTCATTGAATTTATTCAAAGCTGAGTTACAGCTCCAAAGTCTTATGTTCCTATGTTCTTAAAGCAATGAGGTCAAAAGGCTTTCTGACTGAAGGAACAACCCTTTTGAAGGTGGGCGGTGGGGGAACTGAGCAGCAATCAGACGATTTGCACTGGAACACGCAGGCTTAGTTGGGAAGGTGGTAAAACCACAGAGGAATTTGGAATGAGCACAAGGCAATAGAAGTTAAGGTGCTGAGGGGACAGGGAGTATTTTTGCCTGGCGTTATCTGGGAAGATTGAATGGGTTAGTTTGAGTCTGTGGTCGGGCAGATTTCATGTGGTCTATAGATGGACAAGGCTTGATGGCTAAGTGTCATTGCTATTTCATATTCCGACTTTTAAAATATTTCTTCACCCTGACCCCCAGTGGGAGGGACTTTCTCCAACCTAAACAGTCGACTAATAAGAAGTAGTTTGTGTAAGCATGTCCCTCCCCGCTCTGTTTTAATGCCTTTTTTTTTAGAGGAGTTATTTTGATTAAGATGGTAACTGGTGACATGACCTATATTGAGCCGTGTGGTAGGAGTTATTGAGCCTGATTATATGAAGCAGTAGGGTGACTGTTAATGGAGGTGCAGCCATTAACCCAACAGCTGCATTGATTTTGACTGACCTCTTAATGCAGCTCAATATCTCATGAAGTTATATTTTTATCATTTCTAATTATTTCAGACCAAGGCATATGCTCTTGCTAGAAATGGCCTGGAAGAATAAAGTGAGTTTCCCAGCTGCTTCACACTCGGAGAATAAAATAGATCTCACTGAGTCAGGGTTAGGGAGATTCCCGTTTTGTGCAGGGAATTCTCTCTGAAGGAGATTGAAGGAGTGTGTATGCTCAGTCTCTCTCTCTGGCTCTCTCTGTCTCAAGACTGGGGCTTAGCACTGGAGTTCGCTGAGGTTTCAGACTGGTCCTGTTAAAAGTTCCACAACACAAGGCTTAGTCTGGTGATGGAAACACATTTTTCCCAGGACCAATTCACAAGGTTTCCCAGCATTTGAAGTTGTGTAAAGTTTGTTGTGTAAGCGCGTCATTAATCCCATCAAAGGCTGGTGGGATTATTGCCATTAGGATTCTGCGCAGGACAGCTCTGGAGTTGGGGCCTGCTCTGTGCTTGCTTGCCTTTCTGTGAGGGTGCAGAGGGCATGATGGAAGCTGGGCCTTCCCGTGCTTCTCCTCCACAGTTTCTGGTGTTCAGCTTTGCAGATATTGGAAGCAATTCCACCACAAATTGGCTACATATGATCTCAGGCCGTGATGTTCATTCTCGGTCACCTCCT
This sequence comes from Heterodontus francisci, assembly GCF_036365525.1. Taxonomy (NCBI): domain Eukaryota; kingdom Metazoa; phylum Chordata; class Chondrichthyes; order Heterodontiformes; family Heterodontidae; genus Heterodontus; species Heterodontus francisci. Next base: position 46,806,938 of record NC_090400.1, read on the forward strand.
GCATTTACAAATTAACTTCCAATGGTGTGCCTTTTGTTATCTTATTTCCTTTAATTTATGCCTCTTTGTGGACAGCTGGTGCGGTTCCTTTGCCCTTTAAGTGAAACCAATTTACATACGGCTCGGTGACCTGCTTCTCTGACAGCTGCCGAGGCTTATGGGAATAGGGTTTCCTGCTTCCCATATGTTCACCGTGGGAGAGATGGGTAATGAGAGATGAGGCTACTTACCAGAGGAGGGGATTTATTCACGAGAGCAGTAAAGTATGGCTGCTTTGCACTGCACTCTCTCAGTCTTTAAGTTACTTTGATACTTTTATTGTTTGGTCTTACACTCATTGAATTGTGTAAATGGTGAACTTTAAACTCCAGCCCTGTGACACATTGTGCAGGAGGATGTTTTGTCAGAGAAAGCAAGCAGCAGGAAGATTTCATAGTGTTTTACAATAAATACTTCAGTTAAAGTGAAGGTGTCCTGTTTTCATCTGAGCTTAAACCCCCTCCCTCCCCCCCTGCATACCCACCCCCGCCAAATTAGCTCTGTGTGACCTCCCCCAGAGACTCAAGACATTCACATGTACTGGGGCCCCCGCAGTTGAGTCATCCTGTGTCCTGCTGGCACTGAATGGTCTCACAGGTGGCATTTGCCAGGCGGTGTCGTAGTGAGCTATCAGGAACGGGAACCCTGACTGGTTTGTCTTTATCTCTGCCCCCTCAACGACCCCCAAACCCCCTGCCCAATGCTCAGGGGCACTGAGGCCTGCTGGCACACTTCCGCTGAGCTCGGAGAATTGGGCAGGGATTGCGGGCTTTTAGCTCAGTGTGATTCAGTGCCATGTGCCCTGTGAACTCTCACCCACTGAGTTGTTAGAGTTTAGAATTTTTCACAACAATCCAGGGACTTTGCTGGACCTGGTTATAGTAGTGCAGGCCTTTCTATTGTTGGATTTCTCCGCCTGTTTTTCTCGCATCTACCTTCCCAAAGGGAGACATTGCCTCCTTGCTGGGATGCACCTCCACGGATCCGCGCTGGCAGTCGGCGCCCCGGCTGGTTTTCGGTGCGTGTTCAGGAGCTTGGTGCCCATGATGCTGTGCGGCACTTGTGTTGCTCTTTGCTGCCCTGTTTGCTGCTCCGTTCAGTGCCCACAATGGCGCTTGGTGTCCATTTTGGCATTAGCCAACCCGGCTTGTGTTAGGTGTTCGCACTGCTGTTCAGTGCAAATGCTTCCGTTCGGTGCCCCGGCTGGTGCTGCCAAGTGGAACCCACCAGAGAACGCAGTCCTGACCTGTCCGTCACACCCCCGCCCCCAGAGGCTGAAGTGCTTTACGTCGGAAATGAGAGGGAGCTGGGAGTGAGTTCCGGTTAGTAACCTAGCCTGCAGATTCAGACAAAACTTTGCTGCCACGATATTGCCCAACGGCCTGCTCACTTGCCTGTTCGGAATGGATCTCGGCCGTTATTATTTCCAGCTACCCGGCTACCTCGGGAACACAGGCACGCAAAATGGGCGGAATATCAGTGCTGCAGGATAGGCAGTTCATGATGGATAATCCATTTCACATGAAGCCGGCACAGCACCCCAGGGAGCTGGGGAATGTTTAAAAATTTAGATGCATATTGATGGATGAATTGATTTTTTTTTTATCCTCGTGGAGCTGACGAGATGAGACTCCTGAAACCTCAGGAACTTACTACCAAGGCAGATCAGCTCGATTTATTTGAGGGTGCACGGTGGTTGCTGAAAGACTGGAAGATGTAGCCCAATGTGGGCGGGTGTGTTATTTCTGTCCAAACAGGCCCACCCTCCCCCACCATGTAGTTCCTAAGCCATCATAGCTCAGCCATGCCGGTTCTCAACCTTGGGGGCACCACTAGTGGGGTGTCAGTCTCCATCCTCAACAGTAATGGTTAGTATTCCACCCTGATGTGTCCTCTGCTACACGCTCAATCCTCCTCATCACACTACACGCCTCTGCTGCTTCAAACACCGACCTTTCCTGCATGTCTCCATCAGTGCTGCACAAATCCTTAAAACCCCATCCCACGCTTCAGTGCTTCCGCTCTGCTCCTGGCTACTTGATTTTTGCAAATTTCCTCGGCCATTCTGTTGCAGTTTGGGCTTTTGCGATTTTTCAAGGAGTTTCCTTTGGCCTGAATCATGATTCTTTATTCGTGTTTGGGTCAGCTTGGCCCTAATCTAACAACTGACCTCTAATATAGTAATTTGCTGGCAAGTATGCAAAGAGCCTTGTAGATATCTCCTGAAAGAAAAAAAAAACACAGCACAATGTTAGACCAATTTATACTGCTGGTCCAGATTTACTTACAAATAAAATGATTCCCAAAATCATAAGACAAATTATGTACTGTCCAATCAGACATTTACACTACATACAAATTGGGTCGACTATTGGCGAGTCTGCAGTCCTCCCAGTGTTTCTCTGCACATCCTTGAAGTGATTCGTGAATAATTGTTGCTATCCAGTTTCTTCTTCAACCATAGCCTTGGGCCTTCATCTCCCAAAACCTGTTTTCTTTTTCTCCCTCCTGTTCGGTTGTCCACTGTTTTTCCCCTGCTCTCCGTACAACAGGTCGAGGCATCTTCCTGTGAGCTGCTGAAACCCTCGTCACCTCTACACCTGACTATTCCAGTGCACCCCTGGCCAGCCTCCCATCTCCACCCTCCATAAAATTGAGATCATCGAAAACTCTGCGGCCAGTGTCATAACTCACACACTGTCGCTTTAAGTATCCTGCTTATAATTGGGCAATCGATGCATCAGAAATATGCAAAGAGCTGGCTGACTCCCACGGACGCGGCAAGTGGTTTATGTCTGCGAGCATCTCCCCCCCCCCCCCTCCCCCTTCCCACGCACGCATACACATACGTCCTTGGTAGTTCTGGAACGTTCTGTATCATTTGTGGGGGGGGGGGGGGGCGCGGGTGGTGCAGAGCAGTGAGCAGGCAGTTGCCCACGGGGAGGAAGGAGTCCCCCATTGTTCAATGCTGTGACTGCTCAAACTCGCTAGTCACAGATATATTACTGAGGAAGGTTTGCTAATGGGCAAGTGGAAAGATCCCAAGTCAGCCATTGTACCATGAAAGAAAGAGGCACGATTGGCAGTAATATAGGAAGTGGAATTGGATGCAGGCAGTGGCGGTAATGAGGAGCGCCAAGAGATCTGGAAGTGTGTGACTGCCATCACTCAGGTTCTTTAAGCTGAAGTGCAGCAACCTTTCCGATAAGTCGATGTGGTAGTCAAAGCTCTGAATAAAGCTATTGGACTTAACAGTTAAAATTGACTTTTAATGTACTTTCCAAAATTAAAATCTAAAAATATTGATGCTGCTGTGTGAGGAAAAAATTGTAATACATCAAAGTTCAACACGAAAAAGCTATTCTTTTTTTTTTGCTTTCAATCCTTAATTTGCCTCACTTGCCCTCTGCAGGTGTCTGTTTTCTATGACGGAATTGGCAAAGCTCTTCTAAAAGGTTCCTATTCAGGCTCTGGATGTGCAGCGCTTAAAATGCAGCGATACTTGGAGTTTTGGGCCTATTTTATTTGGACGGAGAAGGTGAGCTGTGATCTTTCCTCACAGCATGTGGCTCTGATATGCTCAGTAGATGCAGAGCACTAATGCAGCTGCTCGTGAGTCTTGACAACAGAGGCCATTTCTTTCAAATCTGCTAATATTGCAGCCAATCCTTTTACTGCTCAGCGCTGGCTCTAACTGTGCGAGTAGCAGACTTACCACACAGTAACCATAGTGACTGCGTTAGCATAGTTGAATTCTGAATCCATCTGAGAGATGAGCATTTAGTGATAAACTGGATTGATGAATTTTTCACGACTTGACTGTGATTTGTATGAACGGATCTTGGGCACTCCAGTAATCTTCCACTGAATAGTTGCTATTTATGGAGGTGCTGTTCCCTGCACCATGACCATTGCTAGCTGGTTTGATACGTGCCTTCAGTATTCTCTCTAGCACAGCACGGCTTGGATTTCGGCACGCACCTCGGTGTTTAGCCTTTATATCCAGTGTCTTTAATATGAAAAGAGGCTTGAATGATGCAATAGCTTTGAACACTGTCCTTTCTGGATAGATAAACTGGCCAAAGTGATGAGATAAAAGGCTCCCCTTTACTAAGAGTCGAAAGCAGTGTTGTCAGTAGGATAAGGGTGGAGTTCAGAAAATGTATTTACCACATTCACTCGAACTGTGAAAAGCGGCCAGTAACACGATTAGAGATATTTGTATTCTTAGTTCTTTCTGCCCTTGGCTTGTGATCTGGGATATGCTGTGGGCTCGATAACAGAGAGGTGACGGACTGCCATTTACACGCCTATCTCTGTTGCTGTTAATAACGGGAGTATTTGAGGTGATGTCCTGGGCTTTTGACCATTCCATCCTCTGCCTGAAAAGATGCTGAACAGAAAGTGGCTCCAAGAAAGATGTGAATCACTCACCAGGATAACAGATTAAAAACAAAACCTCCCCCTGGGGTTTTATTGAGTAAAGCCATACTTAGAAATGGGCCATTCGGCCCAGCCAGCTTCTGTTGGTATTTACCCTCAACGCAAGCAAATAGCTCTAATCACATTTGCTAACCCTCTCTCAATCCCTTGAACGCCTGCTTCTTCGTCCACTTATCCAATCGAATTGTGAATGTTGATGTAGCTTCTGCCTCAACCAGTGACTCTGGAAGTGAATTTCACAGCCTCACAACTCTGCCGACAGAGGTTCCTACGGCCCTCTGTTCTAAATCTCTTGTACCTAATCTCTAGCTCTTCGTTCTTGACTCCTGAATTGTTGGAAGTTGTCTGCTCGACCTGCCTGCTGTAGCCATCTAGACTAGAGGATCCCAGCTTTGATCCCTGGTCTGTGTTGGGTAGCTGGAGGAGTCAGAAAGAGTGCCAAAAATGACCTCGTCACTCTGGCCTATTTTGGGGATAAGTCACCCAGGGCTCCTGTGGTGCTGATCACTGTCCAGTGGGAAGGTTGAATGAGGCCAAGGTCGGGCTCGATAGTGATGCCCACGTTGTCAAAAGTCAGACTCTCACAAAAAATGGATACTGGTGTGAGGAACTGTGGAGTTTCTCCCCCAACAAGTTTCAGTGCCATCCAGAGAGGAGGTGAGAAATATGGAAGAAAATTGGAAGGCGAAATAGAAAAAGAAAGACTTGCATTTATATAGCGCGCTTTTACAATCACTGGATGTCTTAAAGCGCTTGACAGCCAATGAAGTACTTTTGAAGTGTAGTCATTGTTGCAATGCAGGAAATTGTAGGTAATGTTGAATGTAACTAAATAGACAATTTATTTCCAACTTTAGCTCCCACTGTTAATTGTGTTTCATTTCATTTGTTGCTGCAAACTGGTAGGCTTCTTAATTTGTAGCTGGCTATTTTCGAGTGTAGGATTCACTTGCTGTGAGACGGAACTAATTTCAGGACCAGAAAGCCAATATTGTTGGAGGAATAATATGTGCGACGGCTCATTTGATTGTCGGGGATGTTGAGTATAGTCCCTGTGTGCAGTAACATTCCTGAATACACAGCTCCTGCTGCATGCTGCTGGAGCAAAGCAACAAAGGAAGTTGATGGGAGAGAGGATTCTGCAATCTAGGGGCCCTGATCCTCACCTTCCTGTTTGGTTTCTTTGTTGACTAAAAGTTTCCTGAAATTAATGGTGTAAGAGACGGGCGATGGGCAGGTCCTTCACATTTGGAAAAATGTTCTCAGTGGCCCATCTTTCTCTCCTTTTTCAAACCACCATTTTATAGGTTATCCACTGTTTGATTTACCCAATTGCAGCACCCATGTAATTGAATCATTTACATAGAACATAGAACAGTACAGCACAGTACAGGCCCTTCGGCACCACGATGTTGTGCCGAACCTTTAACCAATTTACGGCACAGAAGGAGGCCATTCAGCCAATCAAGTCTGTGCTAGCTCTCTGTAGAATGATCAGTCAGTCCCGCTCTCCTGCTCTATCCCCGTAGCCCTGGAAGTTTATTTCCTTGAAGTGCCCATCAAATTCCCTTTTGAAATCATTCATTGTCTCTGCTTCCACCACCCTCGTGGGCAGCGAGTTCCAGGTTATGACCACACTCTGTGTAAAAAGGTTCTTTCTCACATTTGCCCCTGCATA